>NW_027363276.1:0-1244942 GCF_046119375.1 Phyllobates terribilis
AGCTGGCATCTCACTCTCTTTGAATCTTCTTTATCATGCTAAGAGGAGCAGGAAAAAGCAAAAAATTTCAGAATTGCACCTTGCAATGTGGAGATATTACTGTTTGTGCATTTACAATATTCATTGATTTTTGCCATTGAAAAACGTCCAGAAATGTTTGAAGCTACTGACTGAATGAAAGGAGCTGGCATCTCACTCTCTTTGAATCTTCTTTATCATGCTAGGATTAGCAGGAAAAAGCAAAAAATTTCAGAATTGCACCTTGCAATGTGGAGAAATTACTGTTTTGCATTTACAATATTCATTGATTTTTGCCATTGAAAAACATCATGTTATTCATATACCAGAAATGTTTGAAGCTACTGACTGAATGAAAAGAGCTGGCATCTCACTCTCTTTGAATCTTCTTTATCATGCTAAGAGGAGCAGGAAAAAGCAAAAAATTTCAGAATTGCACCTTGCAATGTGGAGATATTACTGTTTGTGCATTACAATATTCATTGATTTTTGCCATTGAAAAACGTCCAGAAATGTTTGAAGCTACTGACTGAATGAAAGGAGCTGGCATCTCACTCTCTTTGAATCTTCTTTATCATGCTAGGATTAGCAGGAAAAAGCAAAAAATTTCAGAATTGCACCTTGCATTGCGGAGAAATTACTGTTTGTGCATTTACAATATTCATTGATTTTTGCCATTGAAAAACATCATGTTATTCATATACCAGAAATGTTTGAAGCTACTGACTGAATGAAAAGAGCTGGCATCTAACTCTCTTTGAATCTTCTTTATCATGCTAAGAGGAGCAGGAAAAAGCAAAAAATTTCAGAATTGCACCTTGCAATGTGGAGATATTACTGTTTGTGCATTTACAATATTCATTGATTTTTGCCATTGAAAAACGTCCAGAAATGTTTGAAGCTACTGACTGAATGAAAGGAGCTGGCATCTCACTCTCTTTGAATCTTCTTTATCATGCTAGGATTAGCAGGAAAAAGCAAAAAATTTCAGAATTGCACCTTGCAATGCGGAGAAATTACTGTTTGTGCATTTACAATATTCATTGATTTTTGCCATTGAAAAACATCATGTTATTCATATACCAGAAATGTTTGAAGCTACTGACCGAATGAAAAGAGCTGGCATCTCACTCTCTTTGAATCTTCTTTATCATGCTAAAAGGAGCAGGAAAAAGCAAAAAATTTCAGAATTGCACCTTGCAATGTGGAGATATTACTGTTTGTGCATTTACAATATTCATTGATTTTTGCCATTGAAAAATGTCCAGAAATGTTTGAAGCTACTGACTGAATGAAAGGAGCTGGCATCTCACTCTCTTTGAATCTTCTTTATCATGCTAGGATTAGCAGGAAAAAGCAAAAAATTTCAGAATTGCACCTTGCAATGTGGAGAAATTACTGTTTTGCATTTACAATATTCATTGATTTTTGCCATTGAAAAACATCATGTTATTCATATACCAGAAATGTTTGAAGCTACTGACTGAATGAAAAGAGCTGGCATCTCACTCTCTTTGAATCTTCTTTATCATGCTAAGAGGAGCAGGAAAAAGCAAAAAATTTCAGAATTGCACCTTGCAATGTGGAGATATTACTGTTTGTGCATTTACAATATTCATTGATTTTTGCCATTGAAAAACGTCCAGAAATGTTTGAAGCTACTGACTGAATGAAAGGAGCTGGCATCTCACTCTCTTTGAATCTTCTTTATCATGCTAGGATTAGCAGGAAAAAGCAAAAAATTTCAGAATTGCACCTTGCATTGCGGAGAAATTACTGTTTGTGCATTTACAATATTCATTGATTTTTGCCATTGAAAAACATCATGTTATTCATATACCAGAAATGTTTGAAGCTACTGACTGAATGAAAAGAGCTGGCATCTAACTCTCTTTGAATCTTCTTTATCATGCTAAGAGGAGCAGGAAAAAGCAAAAAATTTCAGAATTGCACCTTGCAATGTGGAGATATTACTGTTTGTGCATTTACAATATTCATTGATTTTTGCCATTGAAAAACGTCCAGAAATGTTTGAAGCTACTGACTGAATGAAAGGAGCTGGCATCTCACTCTCTTTGAATCTTCTTTATCATGCTAGGATTAGCAGGAAAAAGCAAAAAATTTCAGAATTGCACCTTGCAATGCGGAGAAATTACTGTTTGTGCATTTACAATATTCATTGATTTTTGCCATTGAAAAACATCATGTTATTCATATACCAGAAATGTTTGAAGCTACTGACCGAATGAAAAGAGCTGGCATCTCACTCTCTTTGAATCTTCTTTATCATGCTAAAAGGAGCAGGAAAAAGCAAAAAATTTCAGAATTGCACCTTGCAATGTGGAGATATTACTGTTTGTGCATTTACAATATTCATTGATTTTTGCCATTGAAAAATGTCCAGAAATGTTTGAAGCTACTGACTGAATGAAAGGAGCTGGCATCTCACTCTCTTTGAATCTTCTTTATCATGCTAGGATTAGCAGGAAAAAGCAAAAAATTTCAGAATTGCACCTTGCAATGCGGAGAAATTACTGTTTGTGCATTTACAATATTCATTGATTTTTGCCATTGAAAAACATCATGTTATTCATATACCAGAAATGTTTGAAGCTACTGACTGAATGAAAAGAGCTGGCATCTCACTCTCTTTGAAGCTTCTTTATCATGCTAAGAGGAGCAGGAAAAAGCAAAAAATTTCAGAATTGCACCTTGCAATGTGGAGATATTACTGTTTGTGCATTTACAATATTCATTGATTTTTGCCATTGAAAAACGTCCAGAAATGTTTGAAGCTACTGACTGAATGAAAGGAGCTGGCATCTCACTCTCTTTGAATCTTCTTTATCATGCTAGGATTAGCAGGAAAAAGCAAAAAATTTCAGAATTGCACCTTGCAATGTGGAGAAATTACTGTTTTGCATTTACAATATTCATTGATTTTTGCCATTGAAAAACATCATGTTATTCATATACCAGAAATGTTTGAAGCTACTGACTGAATGAAAAGAGCTGGCATCTCACTCTCTTTGAATCTTCTTTATCATGCTAAGAGGAGCAGGAAAAAGCAAAAAATTTCAGAATTGCACCTTGCAATGTGGAGATATTACTGTTTGTGCATTTACAATATTCATTGATTTTTGCCATTGAAAAACGTCCAGAAATGTTTGAAGCTACTGACTGAATGAAAGGAGCTGGCATCTCACTCTCTTTGAATCTTCTTTATCATGCTAGGATTAGCAGGAAAAAGCAAAAAATTTCAGAATTGCACCTTGCATTGCGGAGAAATTACTGTTTGTGCATTTACAATATTCATTGATTTTTGCCATTGAAAAACATCATGTTATTCATATACCAGAAATGTTTGAAGCTACTGACTGAATGAAAAGAGCTGGCATCTAACTCTCTTTGAATCTTCTTTATCATGCTAAGAGGAGCAGGAAAAAGCAAAGAATTTCAGAATTGCACCTTGCAATGTGGAGATATTACTGTTTGTGCATTTACAATATTCATTGATTTTTGCCATTGAAAAACGTCCAGAAATGTTTGAAGCTACTGACTGAATGAAAGGAGCTGGCATCTCACTCTCTTTGAATCTTCTTTATCATGCTAGGATTAGCAGGAAAAAGCAAAAAATTTCAGAATTGCACTTTGCAATGTGGAGTTATTACTGTTTGTGCATTTACAATATTCATTGATTTTTGTCATTGAAAAATGTCCAGAAATGTTTGAAGCTACTGACTGAATGAAAGGAGCTGGCATCTCACTCTCTTTGAATCTTCTTTATCATGCTAGGATTAGCAGGAAAAAGCAAAAAAATTCAGAATTGCACCTTGCAATGTGGAGATATTACTGTTTCTGCATTTACAATATTCATTGATTTTTGCCATTGAAAAACATCATGTTATTCATATACCAGAAATGTTTGAAGCTACTGACTGAATGAAAAGAGCTGGCATCTCACTCTCTTTGAATCTTCTTTATCATGCTAAGAGGAGCAGGAAAAAGTAAAAAACTTCAGAATTGCACCTTGCAATGTGGAGATATTACTGTTTGTGCATTTACAATATTCATTGATTTTTGCCATTGAAAAACGTCCAGAAATGTTTGAAGCTACTGACTGAATGAAAGGAGCTGGCATCTCACTCTCTTTGAATCTTCTTTATCATGCTAGGATTAGCAGGAAAAAGCAAAAAATTTCAGAATTGCACCTTGCAATGCGGAGAAATTACTGTTTGTGCATTTACAATATTCATTGATTTTTGCCATTGAAAAACATCATGTTATTCATATACCAGAAATGTTTGAAGCTACTGACTGAATGAAAAGAGCTGGCATCTCACTCTCTTTGAATCTTCTTTATCATGCTAAGAGGAGCAGGAAAAAGCAAAAAATTTCAGAATTGCACCTTGCAATGTGGAGATATTACTGTTTGTGCATTTACAATATTCATTGATTTTTGCCATTGAAAAATGTCCAGAAATGTTTGAAGCTACTGACTGAATGAAAGGAGCTGGCATCTCACTCTCTTTGAATCTTCTTTATCATGCTAGGATTAGCAGGAAAAAGCAAAAAATTTCAGAATTGCACCTTGCAATGCGGAGAAATTACTGTTTGTGCATTTACAATATTCATTGATTTTTGCCATTGAAAAACATCATGTTATTCATATACCAGAAATGTTTGAAGCTACTGACTGAATGAAAAGAGCTGGCATCTCACTCTCTTTGAATCTTCTTTATCATGCTAAGAGGAGCAGGAAAAAGCAAAAAATTTCAGAATTGCACCTTGCAATGTGGAGATATTACTGTTTGTGCATTTACAATATTCATTGATTTTTGCCATTGAAAAACGTCCAGAAATGTTTGAAGCTACTGACTGAATGAAAGGAGCTGGCATCTCACTCTCTTTGAATCTTCTTTATCATGCTAGGATTAGCAGGAAAAAGCAAAAAATTTCAGAATTGCACCTTGCAATGTGGAGAAATTACTGTTTTGCATTTACAATATTCATTGATTTTTGCCATTGAAAAACATCATGTTATTCATATACCAGAAATGTTTGAAGCTACTGACTGAATGAAAAGAGCTGGCATCTCACTCTCTTTGAATCTTCTTTATCATGCTAAGAGGAGCAGGAAAAAGCAAAAAATTTCAGAATTGCACCTTGCAATGTGGAGATATTACTGTTTGTGCATTTACAATATTCATTGATTTTTGCCATTGAAATTCGTCCAGAAATGTTTGAAGCTACTGACTGAATGAAAGGAGCTGGCATCTCACTCTCTTTGAATCTTCATTATCATGCTAGGATTAGCAGGAAAAAGCAAAAAATTTCAGAATTGCACCTTGCATTGCGGAGAAATTACTGTTTGTGCATTTACAATATTCATTGATTTTTGCCATTGAAAAACATCATGTTATTCATATACCAGAAATGTTTGAAGCTACTGACTGAATGAAAAGAGCTGGCATCTCACTCTCTTTGAATCTTCTTTATCATGCTAAGAGGAGCAGGAAAAAGCAAAAAATTTCAGAATTGCACCTTGCAATGTGGAGATATTACTGTTTGTGCATTTACAATATTCATTGATTTTTGCCATTGAAAAATGTCCAGAAATGTTTGAAGCTACTGACTGAATGAAAGGAGCTGGCATCTCACTCTCTTTGAATCTTCTTTATCATGCTAGGATTAGCAGGAAAAAGCAAAAAATTTCAGAATTGCACCTTGCAATGCGGAGAAATTACTGTTTGTGCATTTACAATATTCATTGATTTTTGCCATTGAAAAACATCATGTTATTCATATACCAGAAATGTTTGAAGCTACTGACTGAATGAAAAGAGCTGGCATCTCACTCTCTTTGAATCTTCTTTATCATGCTAAGAGGAGCAGGAAAAAGCAAAAAATTTCAGAATTGCACCTTGCAATGTGGAGATATTACTGTTTGTGCATTTACAATATTCATTGATTTTTGCCATTGAAAAACGTCCAGAAATGTTTGAAGCTACTGACTGAATGAAAGGAGCTGGCATCTCACTCTCTTTGAATCTTCTTTATCATGCTAGGATTAGCAGGAAAAAGCAAAAAATTTCAGAATTGCACCTTGCAATGTGGAGAAATTACTGTTTTGCATTTACAATATTCATTGATTTTTGCCATTGAAAAACATCATGTTATTCATATACCAGAAATGTTTGAAGCTACTGACTGAATGAAAAGAGCTGGCATCTCACTCTCTTTGAATCTTCTTTATCATGCTAAGAGGAGCAGGAAAAAGCAAAAAATTTCAGAATTGCACCTTGCAATGTGGAGATATTACTGTTTGTGCATTTACAATATTCATTGATTTTTGCCATTGAAAAACGTCCAGAAATGTTTGAAGCTACTGACTGAATGAAAGGAGCTGGCATCTCACTCTCTTTGAATCTTCTTTATCATGCTAGGATTAGCAGGAAAAAGCAAAAAATTTCAGAATTGCACCTTGCATTGCGGAGAAATTACTGTTTGTGCATTTACAATATTCATTGATTTTTGCCATTGAAAAACATCATGTTATTCATATACCAGAAATGTTTGAAGCTACTGACTGAATGAAAAGAGCTGGCATCTAACTCTCTTTGAATCTTCTTTATCATGCTAAGAGGAGCAGGAAAAAGCAAAAAATTTCAGAATTGCACCTTGCAATGTGGAGATATTACTGTTTGTGCATTTACAATATTCATTGATTTTTGCCATTGAAAAATGTCCAGAAATGTTTGAAGCTACTGACTGAATGAAAGGAGCTGGCATCTCACTCTCTTTGAATCTTCTTTATCATGCTAGGATTAGCAGGAAAAAGCAAAAAATTTCAGAATTGCACCTTGCAATGCGGAGAAATTACTGTTTGTGCATTTACAATATTCATTGATTTTTGCCATTGAAAAACATCATGTTATTCATATACCAGAAATGTTTGAAGCTGCTGACTGAATGAAAAGAGCTGGCATCTCACTCTCTTTGAATCTTCTTTATCATGCTAAGAGGAGCAGGAAAAAGCAAAAAATTTCAGAATTGCACCTTGCAATGTGGAGATATTACTGTTTGTGCATTTACAATATTCATTGATTTTTGCCATTGAAAAACGTCCAGAAATGTTTGAAGCTACTGACTGAATGAAAGGAGCTGGCATCTCACTCTCTTTGAATCTTCTTTATCATGCTAGGATTAGCAGGAAAAAGCAAAAAATTTCAGAATTGCACCTTGCAATGTGGAGAAATTACTGTTTTGCATTTACAATATTCATTGATTTTTGCCATTGAAAAACATCATGTTATTCATATACCAGAAATGTTTGAAGCTACTGACTGAATGAAAAGAGCTGGCATCTCACTCTCTTTGAATCTTCTTTATCATGCTAAGAGGAGCAGGAAAAAGCAAAAAATTTCAGAATTGCACCTTGCAATGTGGAGATATTACTGTTTGTGCATTTACAATATTCATTGATTTTTGCCATTGAAAAACGTCCAGAAATGTTTGAAGCTACTGACTGAATGAAAGGAGCTGGCATCTCACTCTCTTTGAATCTTCTTTATCATGCTAGGATTAGCAGGAAAAAGCAAAAAATTTCAGAATTGCACCTTGCATTGCGGAGAAATTACTGTTTGTGCATTTACAATATTCATTGATTTTTGCCATTGAAAAACATCATGTTATTCATATACCAGAAATGTTTGAAGCTACTGACTGAATGAAAAGAGCTGGCATCTAACTCTCTTTGAATCTTCTTTATCATGCTAAGAGGAGCAGGAAAAAGCAAAAAATTTCAGAATTGCACCTTGCAATGTGGAGATATTACTGTTTGTGCATTTACAATATTCATTGATTTTTGCCATTGAAAAACGTCCAGAAATGTTTGAAGCTACTGACTGAATGAAAGGAGCTGGCATCTCACTCTCTTTGAATCTTCTTTATCATGCTAGGATTAGCAGGAAAAAGCAAAAAATTTCAGAATTGCACCTTGCAATGCGGAGAAATTACTGTTTGTGCATTTACAATATTCATTGATTTTTGCCATTGAAAAACATCATGTTATTCATATACCAGAAATGTTTGAAGCTACTGACCGAATGAAAAGAGCTGGCATCTCACTCTCTTTGAATCTTCTTTATCATGCTAAAAGGAGCAGGAAAAAGCAAAAAATTTCAGAATTGCACCTTGCAATGTGGAGATATTACTGTTTGTGCATTTACAATATTCATTGATTTTTGCCATTGAAAAATGTCCAGAAATGTTTGAAGCTACTGACTGAATGAAAGGAGCTGGCATCTCACTCTCTTTGAATCTTCTTTATCATGCTAGGATTAGCAGGAAAAAGCAAAAAATTTCAGAATTGCACCTTGCAATGTGGAGAAATTACTGTTTTGCATTTACAATATTCATTGATTTTTGCCATTGAAAAACATCATGTTATTCATATACCAGAAATGTTTGAAGCTACTGACTGAATGAAAAGAGCTGGCATCTCACTCTCTTTGAATCTTCTTTATCATGCTAAGAGGAGCAGGAAAAAGCAAAAAATTTCAGAATTGCACCTTGCAATGTGGAGATATTACTGTTTGTGCATTTACAATATTCATTGATTTTTGCCATTGAAAAACGTCCAGAAATGTTTGAAGCTACTGACTGAATGAAAGGAGCTGGCATCTCACTCTCTTTGAATCTTCTTTATCATGCTAGGATTAGCAGGAAAAAGCAAAAAATTTCAGAATTGCACCTTGCATTGCGGAGAAATTACTGTTTGTGCATTTACAATATTCATTGATTTTTGCCATTGAAAAACATCATGTTATTCATATACCAGAAATGTTTGAAGCTACTGACTGAATGAAAAGAGCTGGCATCTAACTCTCTTTGAATCTTCTTTATCATGCTAAGAGGAGCAGGAAAAAGCAAAAAATTTCAGAATTGCACCTTGCAATGTGGAGATATTACTGTTTGTGCATTTACAATATTCATTGATTTTTGCCATTGAAAAACGTCCAGAAATGTTTGAAGCTACTGACTGAATGAAAGGAGCTGGCATCTCACTCTCTTTGAATCTTCTTTATCATGCTAGGATTAGCAGGAAAAAGCAAAAAATTTCAGAATTGCACCTTGCAATGCGGAGAAATTACTGTTTGTGCATTTACAATATTCATTGATTTTTGCCATTGAAAAACATCATGTTATTCATATACCAGAAATGTTTGAAGCTACTGACCGAATGAAAAGAGCTGGCATCTCACTCTCTTTGAATCTTCTTTATCATGCTAAAAGGAGCAGGAAAAAGCAAAAAATTTCAGAATTGCACCTTGCAATGTGGAGATATTACTGTTTGTGCATTTACAATATTCATTGATTTTTGCCATTGAAAAATGTCCAGAAATGTTTGAAGCTACTGACTGAATGAAAGGAGCTGGCATCTCACTCTCTTTGAATCTTCTTTATCATGCTAGGATTAGCAGGAAAAAGCAAAAAATTTCAGAATTGCACCTTGCAATGCGGAGAAATTACTGTTTGTGCATTTACAATATTCATTGATTTTTGCCATTGAAAAACATCATGTTATTCATATACCAGAAATGTTTGAAGCTACTGACTGAATGAAAAGAGCTGGCATCTCACTCTCTTTGAAGCTTCTTTATCATGCTAAGAGGAGCAGGAAAAAGCAAAAAATTTCAGAATTGCACCTTGCAATGTGGAGATATTACTGTTTGTGCATTTACAATATTCATTGATTTTTGCCATTGAAAAACGTCCAGAAATGTTTGAAGCTACTGACTGAATGAAAGGAGCTGGCATCTCACTCTCTTTGAATCTTCTTTATCATGCTAGGATTAGCAGGAAAAAGCAAAAAATTTCAGAATTGCACCTTGCAATGTGGAGAAATTACTGTTTTGCATTTACAATATTCATTGATTTTTGCCATTGAAAAACATCATGTTATTCATATACCAGAAATGTTTGAAGCTACTGACTGAATGAAAAGAGCTGGCATCTCACTCTCTTTGAATCTTCTTTATCATGCTAAGAGGAGCAGGAAAAAGCAAAAAATTTCAGAATTGCACCTTGCAATGTGGAGATATTACTGTTTGTGCATTTACAATATTCATTGATTTTTGCCATTGAAAAACGTCCAGAAATGTTTGAAGCTACTGACTGAATGAAAGGAGCTGGCATCTCACTCTCTTTGAATCTTCTTTATCATGCTAGGATTAGCAGGAAAAAGCAAAAAATTTCAGAATTGCACCTTGCATTGCGGAGAAATTACTGTTTGTGCATTTACAATATTCATTGATTTTTGCCATTGAAAAACATCATGTTATTCATATACCAGAAATGTTTGAAGCTACTGACTGAATGAAAAGAGCTGGCATCTAACTCTCTTTGAATCTTCTTTATCATGCTAAGAGGAGCAGGAAAAAGCAAAGAATTTCAGAATTGCACCTTGCAATGTGGAGATATTACTGTTTGTGCATTTACAATATTCATTGATTTTTGCCATTGAAAAACGTCCAGAAATGTTTGAAGCTACTGACTGAATGAAAGGAGCTGGCATCTCACTCTCTTTGAATCTTCTTTATCATGCTAGGATTAGCAGGAAAAAGCAAAAAATTTCAGAATTGCACTTTGCAATGTGGAGTTATTACTGTTTGTGCATTTACAATATTCATTGATTTTTGTCATTGAAAAATGTCCAGAAATGTTTGAAGCTACTGACTGAATGAAAGGAGCTGGCATCTCACTCTCTTTGAATCTTCTTTATCATGCTAGGATTAGCAGGAAAAAGCAAAAAAATTCAGAATTGCACCTTGCAATGTGGAGATATTACTGTTTCTGCATTTACAATATTCATTGATTTTTGCCATTGAAAAACATCATGTTATTCATATACCAGAAATGTTTGAAGCTACTGACTGAATGAAAAGAGCTGGCATCTCACTCTCTTTGAATCTTCTTTATCATGCTAAGAGGAGCAGGAAAAAGTAAAAAACTTCAGAATTGCACCTTGCAATGTGGAGATATTACTGTTTGTGCATTTACAATATTCATTGATTTTTGCCATTGAAAAACGTCCAGAAATGTTTGAAGCTACTGACTGAATGAAAGGAGCTGGCATCTCACTCTCTTTGAATCTTCTTTATCATGCTAGGATTAGCAGGAAAAAGCAAAAAATTTCAGAATTGCACCTTGCAATGCGGAGAAATTACTGTTTGTGCATTTACAATATTCATTGATTTTTGCCATTGAAAAACATCATGTTATTCATATACCAGAAATGTTTGAAGCTACTGACTGAATGAAAAGAGCTGGCATCTCACTCTCTTTGAATCTTCTTTATCATGCTAAGAGGAGCAGGAAAAAGCAAAAAATTTCAGAATTGCACCTTGCAATGTGGAGATATTACTGTTTGTGCATTTACAATATTCATTGATTTTTGCCATTGAAAAATGTCCAGAAATGTTTGAAGCTACTGACTGAATGAAAGGAGCTGGCATCTCACTCTCTTTGAATCTTCTTTATCATGCTAGGATTAGCAGGAAAAAGCAAAAAATTTCAGAATTGCACCTTGCAATGCGGAGAAATTACTGTTTGTGCATTTACAATATTCATTGATTTTTGCCATTGAAAAACATCATGTTATTCATATACCAGAAATGTTTGAAGCTACTGACTGAATGAAAAGAGCTGGCATCTCACTCTCTTTGAATCTTCTTTATCATGCTAAGAGGAGCAGGAAAAAGCAAAAAATTTCAGAATTGCACCTTGCAATGTGGAGATATTACTGTTTGTGCATTTACAATATTCATTGATTTTTGCCATTGAAAAACGTCCAGAAATGTTTGAAGCTACTGACTGAATGAAAGGAGCTGGCATCTCACTCTCTTTGAATCTTCTTTATCATGCTAGGATTAGCAGGAAAAAGCAAAAAATTTCAGAATTGCACCTTGCAATGTGGAGAAATTACTGTTTTGCATTTACAATATTCATTGATTTTTGCCATTGAAAAACATCATGTTATTCATATACCAGAAATGTTTGAAGCTACTGACTGAATGAAAAGAGCTGGCATCTCACTCTCTTTGAATCTTCTTTATCATGCTAAGAGGAGCAGGAAAAAGCAAAAAATTTCAGAATTGCACCTTGCAATGTGGAGATATTACTGTTTGTGCATTTACAATATTCATTGATTTTTGCCATTGAAATTCGTCCAGAAATGTTTGAAGCTACTGACTGAATGAAAGGAGCTGGCATCTCACTCTCTTTGAATCTTCATTATCATGCTAGGATTAGCAGGAAAAAGCAAAAAATTTCAGAATTGCACCTTGCATTGCGGAGAAATTACTGTTTGTGCATTTACAATATTCATTGATTTTTGCCATTGAAAAACATCATGTTATTCATATACCAGAAATGTTTGAAGCTACTGACTGAATGAAAAGAGCTGGCATCTAACTCTCTTTGAATCTTCTTTATCATGCTAAGAGAAGCAGGAAAAAGCAAAAAATTTCAGAATTGCACCTTGCAATGTGGAGATATTACTGTTTGTGCATTTACAATATTCATTGATTTTTGCCATTGAAAAACGTCCAGAAATGTTTGAAGCTACTGACTGAATGAAAGGAGCTGGCATCTCACTCTCTTTGAATCTTCTTTATCATGCTAGGATTAGCAGGAAAAAGCAAAAAATTTCAGAATTGCACCTTGCAATGCGGAGAAATTACTGTTTGTGCATTTACAATATTCATTGATTTTTGCCATTGAAAAACATCATGTTATTCATATACCAGAAATGTTTGAAGCTACTGACCGAATGAAAAGAGCTGGCATCTCATTCTCTTTGAATCTTCTTTATCATGCTAAGAGGAGCAGGAAAAAGCAAAAAATTTCAGAATTGCACCTTGCAATGTGGAGATATTACTGTTTGTGCATTTACAATATTCATTGATTTTTGCCATTGAAAAATGTCCAGAAATGTTTGAAGCTACTGACTGAATGAAAGGAGCTGGCATCTCACTCTCTTTGAATCTTCTTTATCATGCTAGGATTAGCAGGAAAAAGCAAAAAATTTCAGAATTGCACCTTGCAATGTGGAGAAATTACTGTTTGTGCATTTACAATATTCATTGATTTTTGCCATTGAAAAACATCATGTTATTCATATACCAGAAATGTTTGAAGCTACTGACTGAATGAAAAGAGCTGGCATCTCACTCTCTTTGAATCTTCTTTATCATGCTAAGAGGAGCAGGAAAAAGCAAAAAATTTCAGAATTGCACCTTGCAATGTGGAGATATTACTGTTTGTGCATTTACAATATTCATTGATTTTTGCCATTGAAAAACGTCCAGAAATGTTTGAAGCTACTGACTGAATGAAAGGAGCTGGCATCTCACTCTCTTTGAATCTTCTTTATCATGCTAGGATTAGCAGGAAAAAGCAAAAAATTTCAGAATTGCACCTTGCATTGCGGAGAAATTACTGTTTGTGCATTTACAATATTCATTGATTTTTGCCATTGAAAAACATCATGTTATTCATATACCAGAAATGTTTGAAGCTACTGACTGAATGAAAAGAGCTGGCATCTAACTCTCTTTGAATCTTCTTTATCATGCTAAGAGGAGCAGGAAAAAGCAAAAAATTTCAGAATTGCACCTTGCAATGTGGAGATATTACTGTTTGTGCATTTACAATATTCATTGATTTTTGCCATTGAAAAACGTCCAGAAATGTTTGAAGCTACTGACTGAATGAAAGGAGCTGGCATCTCACTCTCTTTGAATCTTCTTTATCATGCTAGGATTAGCAGGAAAAAGCAAAAAATTTCAGAATTGCACCTTGCAATGCGGAGAAATTACTGTTTGTGCATTTACAATATTCATTGATTTTTGCCATTGAAAAACATCATGTTATTCATATACCAGAAATGTTTGAAGCTACTGACTGAATGAAAAGAGCTGGCATCTCACTCTCTTTGAATCTTCTTTATCATGCTAAGAGGAGCAGGAAAAAGCAAAAAATTTCAGAATTGCACCTTGCAATGTGGAGATATTACTGTTTGTGCATTTACAATATTCATTGATTTTTGCCATTGAAAAACGTCCAGAAATGTTTGAAGCTACTGACTGAATGAAAGGAGCTGGTATCTCACTCTCTTTGAATCTTCTTTATCATGCTAGGATTAGCAGGAAAAAGCAAAAAATTTCAGAATTGCACCTTGCAATGTGGAGAAATTACTGTTTTGCATTTACAATATTCATTGATTTTTGCCATTGAAAAACATCATGTTATTCATATACCAGAAATGTTTGAAGCTACTGACTGAATGAAAAGAGCTGGCATCTCACTCTCTTTGAATCTTCTTTATCATGCTAAGAGGAGCAGGAAAAAGCAAAAAATTTCAGAATTGCACCTTGCAATGTGAAGATATTACTGTATGTGCATTTACAATATTCATTGATTTTTGCCATTGAAAAACGTCCAGAAATGTTTGAAGCTACTGACTGAATGAAAGGAGCTGGCATCTCACTCTCTTTGAATCTTCTTTATCATGCTAGGATTAGCAGGAAAAAGCAAAAAATTTCAGAATTGCACCTTGCATTGCGGAGAAATTACTGTTTGTGCATTTACAATATTCATTGATTTTTGCCATTGAAAAACATCATGTTATTCATATACCAGAAATGTTTGAAGCTACTGACTGAATGAAAAGAGCTGGCATCTAACTCTCTTTGAATCTTCTTTATCATGCTAAGAGGAGCAGGAAAAAGCAAAAAATTTCAGAATTGCACCTTGCAATGTGGAGATATTACTGTTTGTGCATTTACAATATTCATTGATTTTTGCCATTGAAAAACGTCCAGAAATGTTTGAAGCTACTGACTGAATGAAAGGAGCTGGCATCTCACTCTCTTTGAATCTTCTTTATCATGCTAGGATTAGCAGGAAAAAGCAAAAAATTTCAGAATTGCACCTTGCAATGCGGAGAAATTACTGTTTGTGCATTTACAATATTCATTGATTTTTGCCATTGAAAAACATCATGTTATTCATATACCAGAAATGTTTGAAGCTACTGACTGAATGAAAAGAGCTGGCATCTCACTCTCTTTGAATCTTCTTTATCATGCTAGGATTAGCAGGAAAAAGCAAAAAATTTCAGAATTGCACCTTGCAATGTGGAGATATTACTGTTTGTGCATTTACAATATTCATTGATTTTTGCCATTGAAAAACGTCCAGAAATGTTTGAAGCTACTGACTGAATGAAAGGAGCTGGCATCTCACTCTCTTTGAATCTTCTTTATCATGCTAGGATTAGCAGGAAAAAGCAAAAAATTTCAGAATTGCACCTTGCAATGTGGAGTTATTACTGTTTGTGCATTTACAATATTCATTGATTTTTGCCATTGAAAAATGTCCAGAAATGTTTGAAGCTACTGACTGAATGAAAGGAGCTGGCATCTCACTCTCTTTGAATCTTCTTTATCATGCTAGGATTAGCAGGAAAAAGCAAAAAATTTCAGAATTGCACCTTGCAATGTGGAGATATTACTGTTTGTGCATTTACAATATTCATTGATTTTTGCCATTGAAAAACATCATGTTATTCATATACCAGAAATGTTTGAAGCTACTGACTGAATGAAAAGAGCTGGCATCTCACTCTCTTTGAATCTTCTTTATCATGCTAAGAGGAGCACAAAAAAGGAAAAAATTTCAGAATTGCACCTTGCAATGTGGAGATATTACTGTTTGTGCATTTACAATATTCATTGATTTTTGCCATTGAAAAACGTCCAGAAATGTTTGAAGCTACTGACTGAATGAAAGGAGCTGGCATCTCACTCTCTTTGAATCTTCTTTATCATGCTAGGATTAGCAGGAAAAAGCAAAAAATTTCAGAATTGCACCTTGCAATGCGGAGAAATTACTGTTTGTGCATTTACAATATTCATTGATTTTTGCCATTGAAAAACATCATGTTATTCATATACCAGAAATGTTTGAAGCTACTGACTGAATGAAAAGAGCTGGCATCTCACTCTCTTTGAATCTTCTTTATCATGCTAAGAGGAGCAGGAAAAAGCAAAAAATTTCAGAATTGCACCTTGCAATGTGGAGATATTACTGTTTGTGCATTTACAATATTCATTGATTTTTGCCATTGAAAAACGTCCAGAAATGTTTGAAGCTACTGACTGAATGAAAGGAGCTGGCATCTCACTCTCTTTGAATCTTCTTTATCATGCTAGGATTAGCAGGAAAAAGCAAAAAATTTCAGAATTGCACCTTGCAATGCGGAGAAATTACTGTTTGTGCATTTACAATATTCATTGATTTTTGCCATTGAAAAACATCATGTTATTCATATACCAGAAATGTTTGAAGCTACTGACTGAAAGAAAAGAGCTGGCATCTCACTCTCTTTGAACCTTCTTTATCATGCTAAGAGGAGCAGGAAAAAGCAAAAAATTTGAGAATTGCACCTTGCAATGTGGAGATATTACTGTTTGTGCATTTACAATATTCATTGATTTTTGCCATTGAAAAACATCCAGAAATGTTTGAAGCTACTGACTGAATGAAAGGAGCTGGCATCTCACTCTCTTTGAATCTTCTTTATCATGCTAGGATTAGCAGGTAAAAGCAAAAAATTTCAGAATTGCACTTTGCAATGTGGAGTTATTACTGTTTGTGCATTTACAATATTCATTGATTTTTGTCATTGAAAAATGTCCAGAAATGTTTGAAGCTACTGACTGAATGAAAGGAGCTGGCATCTCACTCTCTTTGAATCTTCTTTATCATGCTAGGATTAGCAGGAAAAAGCAAAACAATTCAGAATTGCACCTTGCAATGTGGAGATATTACTGTTTCTGCATTTACAATATTCATTGATTTTTGCCATTGAAAAACATCATGTTATTCATATACCAGAAATGTTTGAAGCTACTGACTGAATGAAAAGAGCTGGCATCTCACTCTCTTTGAATCTTCTTTATCATGCTAAGAGGAGCAGGAAAAAGTAAAAAACTTCAGAATTGCACCTTGCAATGTGGAGATATTACTGTTTGTGCATTTACAATATTCATTGATTTTTGCCATTGAAAAACGTCCAGAAATGTTTGAAGCTACTGACTGAATGAAAGGAGCTGGCATCTCACTCTCTTTGAATCTTCTTTATCATGCTAGGATTAGCAGGAAAAAGCAAAAAATTTCAGAATTGCACCTTGCAATGCGGAGAAATTACTGTTTGTGCATTTACAATATTCATTGATTTTTGCCATTGAAAAACATCATGTTATTCATATACCAGAAATGTTTGAAGCTACTGACTGAATGAAAAGAGCTGGCATCTCACTCTCTTTGAATCTTCTTTATCATGCTAGGATTAGCAGGAAAAAGCAAAATATTTCAGAATTGCACCTTGCAATGTGGAGATATTACTGTTTGTGCATTTACAATATTCATTGATTTTTGCCATTGAAAAACGTCCAGAAATGTTTGAAGCTACTGACTGAATGAAAGGAGCTGGCATCTCACTCTCTTTGAATCTTCTTTATCATGCTAGGATTAGCAGGAAAAAGCAAAAAATTTCAGAATTGCACCTTGCAATGTGGAGTTATTACTGTTTGTGCATTTACAATATTCATTGATTTTTGCCATTGAAAAATGTCCAGAAATGTTTGAAGCTACTGACTGAATGAAAGGAGCTGGCATCTCACTCTCTTTGAATCTTCTTTATCATGCTAGGATTAGCAGGAAAAAGCAAAAAATTTCAGAATTGCACCTTGCAATGCGGAGAAATTACTGTTTGTGCATTTACAATATTCATTGATTTTTGCCATTGAAAAACATCATGTTATTCATATACCAGAAATGTTTGAAGCTACTGACTGAATGAAAAGAGCTGGCATCTCACTCTCTTTGAGTCTTCTTTATCATGCTAAGAGGAGCAGGAAAAAGCAAAAAATTTCAGAATTGCACCTTGCAATGTGGAGATATTACTGTTTGTGCATTTACAATATTCATTGATTTTTGCCATTGAAAAACGTCCAGAAATGTTTGAAGCTACTGACTGAATGAAAGGAGCTGGCATCTCATTCTCTTTGAATCTTCTTTATCATGCTAAGATTAGCAGGAAAAAGCAAAAAATTTCAGAATTGCACCTTGCAATGCGGAGAAATTACTGTTTGTGCATTTACAATATACATTGATTTTTGCCATTGAAAAACATCATGTTATTCATATACCAGAAATGTTTGAAGCTACTGACTGAATAAAAAGAGCTGGCATCTCACTCTCTTTGAATCTTCTTTATCATGCTAGGATTAGCAGGAAAAAGCAAAAAATTTCAGAATTGCTCCTTGCAATGTGGAGATATTACTGTTTGTGCATTTACAATATTCATTGATTTTTGCCATTGAAAAACGTCCAGAAATGTTTGAAGCTACTGACTGAATGAAAGGAGCTGGCATCTCACTCTCTTTGAATCTTCTTTATCATGCTAGGATTAGCAGGAAAAAGCAAAAAATTTCAGAATGGCACCTTGCAATGTGGAGTTATTACTGTTTGTTCATTTACAATATTCATTGATTTTTGCCATTGAAAAATGTCCAGAAATGTTTGAAGCTACTGACTGAATGAAAGGAGCTGGCATCTCACTCTCTTTGAATCTTCTTTATCATGCTAGGATTAGCAGGAAAAAGCAAAAAATTTCAGAATTGCACCTTGCAATGCGGAGAAATTACTGTTTGTGCATTTACAATATTCATTGATTTTTGCCATTGAAAAACATCATGTTATTCATATACCAGAAATGTTTGAAGCTACTGACTGAATGAAAAGAGCTGGCATCTCACTCTCTTTGAATCTTCTTTATCATGCTAGGATTAGCAGGAAAAAGCAAAAAATTTCAGAATTGCACCTTGCAATGTGGAGATATTACTGTTTGTGCATTTACAATATTCATTGATTTTTGCCATTGAAAAACGTCCAGAAATGTTTGAAGCTACTGACTGAATGAAAGGAGCTGGCATCTCACTCTCTTTGAATCTTCTTTATCATGCTAGGATTAGCAGGAAAAAGCAAAAAATTTCAGAATTGCACCTTGCAATGTGGAGTTATTACTGTTTGTGCATTTACAATATTCATTGATTTTTGCCATTGAAAAATGTCCAGAAATGTTTGAAGCTACTGACTGAATGAAAGGAGCTGGCATCTCACTCTCTTTGAATCTTCTTTATCATGCTAGGATTAGCAGGAAAAAGCAAAAAATTTCAGAATTGCACCTTGCAATGTGGAGATATTACTGTTTGTGCATTTACAATATTCATTGATTTTTGCCATTGAAAAACATCATGTTATTCATATACCAGAAATGTTTGAAGCTACTGACTGAATGAAAAGAGCTGGCATCTCACTCTCTTTGAATCTTCTTTATCATGCTAAGAGGAGCACAAAAAAGCAAAAAATTTCAGAATTGCACCTTGCAATGTGGAGATATTACTGTTTGTGCATTTACAATATTCATTGATTTTTGCCATTGAAAAACGTCCAGAAATGTTTGAAGCTACTGACTGAATGAAAGGAGCTGGCATCTCACTCTCTTTGAATCTTCTTTATCATGCTAGGATTAGCAGGAAAAAGCAAAAAATTTCAGAATTGCACCTTGCAATGCGGAGAAATTACTGTTTGTGCATTTACAATATTCATTGATTTTTGCCATTGAAAAACATCATGTTATTCATATACCAGAAATGTTTGAAGCTACTGACTGAATGAAAAGAGCTGGCATCTCACTCTCTTTGAATCTTCTTTATCATGCTAAGAGGAGCAGGAAAAAGCAAAAAATTTCAGAATTGCACCTTGCAATGTGGAGATATTACTGTTTGTGCATTTACAATATTCATTGATTTTTGCCATTGAAAAACGTCCAGAAATGTTTGAAGCTACTGACTGAATGAAAGGAGCTGGCATCTCACTCTCTTTGAATCTTCTTTATCATGCTAGGATTAGCAGGAAAAAGCAAAAAATTTCAGAATTGCACCTTGCAATGCGGAGAAATTACTGTTTGTGCATTTACAATATTCATTGATTTTTGCCATTGAAAAACATCATGTTATTCATATACCAGAAATGTTTGAAGCTACTGACTGAAAGAAAAGAGCTGGCATCTCACTCTCTTTGAACCTTCTTTATCATGCTAAGAGGAGCAGGAAAAAGCAAAAAATTTGAGAATTGCACCTTGCAATGTGGAGATATTACTGTTTGTGCATTTACAATATTCATTGATTTTTGCCATTGAAAAACATCCAGAAATGTTTGAAGCTACTGACTGAATGAAAGGAGCTGGCATCTCACTCTCTTTGAATCTTCTTTATCATGCTAGGATTAGCAGGTAAAAGCAAAAAATTTCAGAATTGCACTTTGCAATGTGGAGTTATTACTGTTTGTGCATTTACAATATTCATTGATTTTTGTCATTGAAAAATGTCCAGAAATGTTTGAAGCTACTGACTGAATGAAAGGAGCTGGCATCTCACTCTCTTTGAATCTTCTTTATCATGCTAGGATTAGCAGGAAAAAGCAAAACAATTCAGAATTGCACCTTGCAATGTGGAGATATTACTGTTTCTGCATTTACAATATTCATTGATTTTTGCCATTGAAAAACATCATGTTATTCATATACCAGAAATGTTTGAAGCTACTGACTGAATGAAAAGAGCTGGCATCTCACTCTCTTTGAATCTTCTTTATCATGCTAAGAGGAGCAGGAAAAAGTAAAAAACTTCAGAATTGCACCTTGCAATGTGGAGATATTACTGTTTGTGCATTTACAATATTCATTGATTTTTGCCATTGAAAAACGTCCAGAAATGTTTGAAGCTACTGACTGAATGAAAGGAGCTGGCATCTCACTCTCTTTGAATCTTCTTTATCATGCTAGGATTAGCAGGAAAAAGCAAAAAATTTCAGAATTGCACCTTGCAATGCGGAGAAATTACTGTTTGTGCATTTACAATATTCATTGATTTTTGCCATTGAAAAACATCATGTTATTCATATACCAGAAATGTTTGAAGCTACTGACTGAATGAAAAGAGCTGGCATCTCACTCTCTTTGAATCTTCTTTATCATGCTAGGATTAGCAGGAAAAAGCAAAATATTTCAGAATTGCACCTTGCAATGTGGAGATATTACTGTTTGTGCATTTACAATATTCATTGATTTTTGCCATTGAAAAACGTCCAGAAATGTTTGAAGCTACTGACTGAATGAAAGGAGCTGGCATCTCACTCTCTTTGAATCTTCTTTATCATGCTAGGATTAGCAGGAAAAAGCAAAAAATTTCAGAATTGCACCTTGCAATGTGGAGTTATTACTGTTTGTGCATTTACAATATTCATTGATTTTTGCCATTGAAAAATGTCCAGAAATGTTTGAAGCTACTGACTGAATGAAAGGAGCTGGCATCTCACTCTCTTTGAATCTTCTTTATCATGCTAGGATTAGCAGGAAAAAGCAAAAAATTTCAGAATTGCACCTTGCAATGCGGAGAAATTACTGTTTGTGCATTTACAATATTCATTGATTTTTGCCATTGAAAAACATCATGTTATTCATATACCAGAAATGTTTGAAGCTACTGACTGAATGAAAAGAGCTGGCATCTCACTCTCTTTGAGTCTTCTTTATCATGCTAAGAGGAGCAGGAAAAAGCAAAAAATTTCAGAATTGCACCTTGCAATGTGGAGATATTACTGTTTGTGCATTTACAATATTCATTGATTTTTGCCATTGAAAAACGTCCAGAAATGTTTGAAGCTACTGACTGAATGAAAGGAGCTGGCATCTCATTCTCTTTGAATCTTCTTTATCATGCTAAGATTAGCAGGAAAAAGCAAAAAATTTCAGAATTGCACCTTGCAATGCGGAGAAATTACTGTTTGTGCAATTACAATATACATTGATTTTTGCCATTGAAAAACATCATGTTATTCATATACCAGAAATGTTTGAAGCTACTGACTGAATAAAAAGAGCTGGCATCTCACTCTCTTTGAATCTTCTTTATCATGCTTGGATTAGCAGGAAAAAGCAAAAAATTTCAGAATTGCTCCTTGCAATGTGGAGATATTACTGTTTGTGCATTTACAATATTCATTGATTTTTCCCATTGAAAAACGTCCAGAAATGTTTGAAGCTACTGACTGAATGAAAGGAGCTGGCATCTCACTCTCTTTGAATCTTCTTTATCATGCTAGGATTAGCAGGAAAAAGCAAAAAATTTCAGAATGGCACCTTGCAATGTGGAGTTATTACTGTTTGTTCATTTACAATATTCATTGATTTTTGCCATTGAAAAATGTCCAGAAATGTTTGAAGCTACTGACTGAATGAAATGAGCTGGCATCTCACTCTCTTTGAATCTTCTTTATCATGCTAGGATTAGCAGGAAAAAGCAAAAAATTTCAGAATTGCACTTTGCAATGTGGAGTTATTACTGTTTGTGCATTTACAATATTCATTGATTTTTGCCATTGAAAAACATCATGTTATTCATATACCAGAAATGTTTGAAGCTACTGACTGAATGAAAAGAGCTGGCATCTCACTCTCTTTGAATCTTCTTTATCATGCTAAGAGGAGCAGGAAAAAGCAAAAAATTTCAGAATTGCACCTTGCAATGTGGAGATATTACTGTTTGTGCATTTACAATATTCATTGATTTTTGCCATTGAAAAACGTCCAGAAATGTTTGAAGCTACTGACTGAATGAAAGGAGCTGGCATCTCACTCTCTTTGAATCTTCTTTATCATGCTAGGATTAGCAGGAAAAAGCAAAAAATTTCAGAATTGCACCTTGCATTGCGGAGAAATTACTGTTTGTGCATTTACAATATTCATTGATTTTTGCCATTGAAAAACATCATGTTATTCATATACCAGAAATGTTTGAAGCTACTGACTGAATGAAAAGAGCTGGCATCTAACTCTCTTTGAATCTTCTTTATCATGCTAAGAGGAGCAGGAAAAAGCAAAAAATTTCAGAATTGCACCTTGCAATGTGGAGATATTACTGTTTGTGCATTAACAATATTCATTGATTTTTGCCATTGAAAAACGTCCAGAAATGTTTGAAGCTACTGACTGAATGAAAGGAGCTGGCATCTCACTCTCTTTGAATCTTCTTTATCATGCTAGGATTAGCAGGAAAAAGCAAAAAATTTCAGAATTGCACCTTGCAATGCGGAGAAATTACTGTTTGTGCATTTACAATATTCATTGATTTTTGCCATTGAAAAACATCATGTTATTCATATACCAGAAATGTTTGAAGCTACTGACTGAATGAAAAGAGCTGGCATCTCACTCTCTTTGAATCTTCTTTATCATGCTAGGATTAGCAGGAAAAAGCAAAAAATTTCAGAATTGCACCTTGCAATGTGGAGATATTACTGTTTGTGCATTTACAATATTCATTGATTTTTGCCATTGAAAAACGTCCAGAAATGTTTGAAGCTACTGACTGAATGAAAGGAGCTGGCATCTCACTCTCTTTGAATCTTCTTTATCATGCTAGGATTAGCAGGAAAAAGCAAAAAATTTCAGAATTGCACCTTGCAATGTGGAGTTATTACTGTTTGTGCATTTACAATATTCATTGATTTTTGCCATTGAAAAATGTCCAGAAATGTTTGAAGCTACTGACTGAATGAAAGGAGCTGGCATCTCACTCTCTTTGAATCTTCTTTATCATGCTAGGATTAGCAGGAAAAAGCAAAAAATTTCAGAATTGCACCTTGCAATGTGGAGATATTACTGTTTGTGCATTTACAATATTCATTGATTTTTGCCATTGAAAAACATCATGTTATTCATATACCAGAAATGTTTGAAGCTACTGACTGAATGAAAAGAGCTGGCATCTCACTCTCTTTGAATCTTCTTTATCATGCTAAGAGGAGCACAAAAAAGCAAAAAATTTCAGAATTGCACCTTGCAATGTGGAGATATTACTGTTTGTGCATTTACAATATTCATTGATTTTTGCCATTGAAAAACGTCCAGAAATGTTTGAAGCTACTGACTGAATGAAAGGAGCTGGCATCTCACTCTCTTTGAATCTTCTTTATCATGCTAGGATTAGCAGGAAAAAGCAAAAAATTTCAGAATTGCACCTTGCAATGCGGAGAAATTACTGTTTGTGCATTTACAATATTCATTGATTTTTGCCATTGAAAAACATCATGTTATTCATATACCAGAAATGTTTGAAGCTACTGACTGAATGAAAAGAGCTGGCATCTCACTCTCTTTGAATCTTCTTTATCATGCTAAGAGGAGCAGGAAAAAGCAAAAAATTTCAGAATTGCACCTTGCAATGTGGAGATATTACTGTTTGTGCATTTACAATATTCATTGATTTTTGCCATTGAAAAACGTCCAGAAATGTTTGAAGCTACTGACTGAATGAAAGGAGCTGGCATCTCACTCTCTTTGAATCTTCTTTATCATGCTAGGATTAGCAGGAAAAAGCAAAAAATTTCAGAATTGCACCTTGCAATGCGGAGAAATTACTGTTTGTGCATTTACAATATTCATTGATTTTTGCCATTGAAAAACATCATGTTATTCATATACCAGAAATGTTTGAAGCTTCTGACTGAATGAAAAGAGCTGGCATCTCACTCTCTTTGAATCTTCTTTATCATGCTAAGAGGAGCAGGAAAAAGCAAAAAATTTCAGAATTGCACCTTGCAATGTGGAGATATTACTGTTTGTGCATTTACAATATTCATTGATTTTTGCCATTGAAAAACGTCCAGAAATGTTTGAAGCTACTGACTGAATGAAAGGAGCTGGCATCTCACTCTGAATCTTCTTTATCATGCTAAGATTAGCAGGAAAAAGCAAAAAATTTCAGAATTGCACCTTGCAATGCGGAGAAATTACTGTTTGTGCATTTACAATATTCATTGATTTTTGCCATTGAAAAACATCATGTTATTCATATACCAGAAATGTTTGAAGCTACTGACTGAATGAAAAGAGCTGGCATCTCACTCTCTTTGAATCTTCTTTATCATGCTAGGATTAGCAGGAAAAAGCAAAATATTTCAGAATTGCACCTTGCAATGTGGAGATATTACTGTTTGTGCATTTACAATATTCATTGATTTTTGCCATTGAAAAACGTCCAGAAATGTTTGAAGCTACTGACTGAATGAAAGGAGCTGGCATCTCACTCTCTTTGAATCTTCTTTATCATGCTAGGATTAGCAGGAAAAAGCAAAAAATTTCAGAATTGCACCTTGCAATGTGGAGTTATTACTGTTTGTGCATTTACAATATTCATTGATTTTTGCCATTGAAAAATGTCCAGAAATGTTTGAAGCTACTGACTGAATGAAAGGAGCTGGCATCTCACTCTCTTTGAATCTTCTTTATCATGCTAGGATTAGCAGGAAAAAGCAAAAAATTTCAGAATTGCACCTTGCAATGCGGAGAAATTACTGTTTGTGCATTTACAATATTCATTGATTTTTGCCATTGAAAAACATCATGTTATTCATATACCAGAAATGTTTGAAGCTACTGACTGAATGAAAAGAGCTGGCATCTCACTCTCTTTGAATCTTCTTTATCATGCTAAGAGGAGCAGGAAAAAGCAAAAAATTTCAGAATTGCACCTTGCAATGTGGAGATATTACTGTTTGTGCATTTACAATATTCATTGATTTTTGCCATTGAAAAACGTCCAGAAATGTTTGAAGCTACTGACTGAATGAAAGGAGCTGGCATCTCACTCTCTTTGAATCTTCTTTATCATGCTAAGATTAGCAGGAAAAAGCAAAAAAATTCAGAATTGCACCTTGCAATGCGGAGAAATTACTGTTTGTGCATTTACAATATTCATTGATTTTTGCCATTGAAAAACATCATGTTATTCATATACCAGAAATGTTTGAAGCTACTGACTGAATAAAAAGAGCTGGCATCTCACTCTCTTTGAATCTTCTTTATCATGCTAGGATTAGCAGGAAAAAGCAAAAAATTTCAGAATTGCACCTTGCAATGTGGAGATATTACTGTTTGTGCATTTACAATATTCATTGATTTTTGCCATTGAAAAACGTCCAGAAATGTTTGAAGCTACTGACTGAATGAAAGGAGCTGGCATCTCACTCTCTTTGAATCTTCTTTATCATGCTAGGATTAGCAGGAAAAAGCAAAAAATTTCAGAATGGCACCTTGCAATGTGGAGTTATTACTGTTTGTGCATTTACAATATTCATTGATTTTTGCCATTGAAAAATGTCCAGAAATGTTTGAAGCTACTGACTGAATGAAATGAGCTGGCATCTCACTCTCTTTGAATCTTCTTTATCATGCTAGGATTAGCAGGAAAAAGCAAAAAATTTCAGAATTGCACCTTGCAATGCGGAGAAATTACTGTTTGTGCATTTACAATATTCATTGATTTTTGCCATTGAAAAACATCATGTTATTCATATACCAGAAATGTTTGAAGCTACTGACTGAAAGAAAAGAGCTGGCATCTCACTCTCTTTGAACCTTCTTTATCATGCTAAGAGGAGCAGGAAAAAGCAAAAAATTTGAGAATTGCACCTTGCAATGTGGAGATATTACTGTTTGTGCATTTACAATATTCATTGATTTTTGCCATTGAAAAACGTCCAGAAATGTTTGAAGCTACTGACTGAATGAAAGGAGCTGGCATCTCACTCTCTTTGAATCTTCTTTATCATGCTAGGATTAGCAGGAAAAAGCAAAAAATTTCAGAATTTCACTTTGCAATGTGGAGTTATTACTGTTTGTGCATTTACAATATTCATTGATTTTTGTCATTGAAAAATGTCCAGAAATGTTTGAAGCTACTGACTGAATGAAAGGAGCTGGCATCTCACTCTCTTTGAATCTTATTTATCATGCTAGGATTAGCAGGAAAAAGCAAAAAAATTCAGAATTGCACCTTGCAATGTGGAGATATTACTGTTTGTGCATTTACAATATTCATTGATTTTTGCCATTGAAAAACATCATGTTATTCATATACCAGAAATGTTTGAAGCTACTGACTGAATGAAAAGAGCTGGCATCTCACTCTCTTTGAATCTTCTTTATCATGCTAAGAGGAGCAGGAAAAAGTAAAAAACTTCAGAATTGCACCTTGCAATGTGGAGATATTACTGTTTGTGCATTTACAATATTCATTGATTTTTGCCATTGAAAAACGTCCAGAAATGTTTGAAGCTACTGACTGAATGAAAGGAGCTGGCATCTCACTCTCTTTGAATCTTCTTTATCATGCTAGGATTAGCAGGAAAAAGCAAAAAATTTCAGAATTGCACCTTGCAATGCGGAGAAATTACTGTTTGTGCATTTACAATATTCATTGATTTTTGCCATTGAAAAACATCTTGTTATTCATATACCAGAAATGTTTGAAGCTACTGACTGAATGAAAAGAGCTGGCATCTCACTCTCTTTGAATCTTCTTTATCATGCTAAGAGGAGCAGGAAAAAGCAAAAAATTTCAGAATTGCACCTTGCAATGTGGAGATATTACTGTTTGTGCATTTACAATATTCATTGATTTTTGCCATTGAAAAACGTCCAGAAATGTTTGAAGCTACTGACTGAATGAAAGGAGCTGGCATCTCACTCTCTTTGAATCTTCTTTATCATGCTAAGAATAGCAGGAAAAAGCAAAAAATTTCAGAATTGCACCTTGCAATGCGGAGAAATTACTGTTTGTGCATTTACAATATTCATTGATTTTTGCCATTGAAAAACATCATGTTATTCATATACCAGAAATGTTTGAAGCTACTGACTGAATGAAAAGAGCTGGCATCTCACTCTCTTTGAATCTTCTTTATCATGCTAGGATTAGCAGGAAAAAGCAAAAAATTTCAGAATTGCACCTTGCAATGTGGAGATATTACTGTTTGTGCATTTACAATATTCATTGATTTTTGCCATTGAAAAACGTCCAGAAATGTTTGAAGCTACTGACTGAATGAAAGGAGCTGGCATCTCACTCTCTTTGAATCTTCTTTATCATGCTAGGATTAGCAGGAAAAAGCAAAAAATTTCAGAATTGCACCTTGCAATGTGGAGTTATTACTGTTTGTGCATTTACAATATTCATTGATTTTTGCCATTGAAAAATGTCCAGAAATGTTTGAAGCTACTGACTGAATGAAAGGAGCTGGCATCTCACTCTCTTTGAATCTTCTTTATCATGCTAGGATTAGCAGGAAAAAGCAAAAAATTTCAGAATTGCACCTTGCAATGCGGAGAAATTACTGTTTGTGCATTTACAATATTCATTGATTTTTGCCATTGAAAAACATCATGTTATTCATATACCAGAAATGTTTGAAGCTACTGACTGAATGAAAAGAGCTGGCATCTCACTCTCTTTGAATCTTCTTTATCATGCTAAGAGGAGCAGGAAAAAGCAAAAAATTTCAGAATTGCACCTTGCAATGTGGAGATATTACTGTCTGTGCATTTACAATATTCATTGATTTTTGCCATTGAAAAACGTCCAGAAATGTTTGAAGCTACTGACTGAATGAAAGGAGCTGGCATCTCACTCTCTTTGAATCTTCTTTATCATGCTAAGATTAGCAGGAAAAAGCAAAAAATTTCAGAATTGCACCTTGCAATGCGGAGAAATTACTGTTTGTGCATTTACAATATTCATTGATTTTTGCCATTGAAAAACATCATGTTATTCATATACCAGAAATGTTTGAAGCTACTGACTGAATAAAAAGAGCTGGCATCTCACTCTCTTTGAATCTTCTTTATCATGCTAGGATTAGCAGGAAAAAGCAAAAAATTTCAGAATTGCACCTTGCAATGTGGAGATATTACTGTTTGTGCATTTACAATATTCATTGATTTTTGCCATTGAAAAACGTCCAGAAATGTTTGAAGCTACTGACTGAATGAAAGGAGCTGGCATCTCACTCTCTTTGAATCTTCTTTATCATGCTAGGATTAGCAGGAAAAAGCAAAAAATTTCAGAATTGCACCTTGCAATGTGGAGTTATTACTGTTTGTGCATTTACAATATTCATTGATTTTTGCCATTGAAAAATGTCCAGAAATGTTTGAAGCTACTGACTGAATGAAAGGAGCTGGCATCTCACTCTCTTTGAATCTTCTTTATCATGCTAGGATTAGCAGGAAAAAGCAAAAAATTTCAGAATTGCACCTTGCAATGCGGAGAAATTACTGTTTGTGCATTTACAATATTCATTGATTTTTGCCATTGAAAAACATCATGTTATTCATATACCAGAAATGTTTGAAGCTACTGACTGAATGAAAAGAGCTGGCATCTCACTCTCTTTGAATCTTCTTTATCATGCTAAGAGGAGCAGGAAAAAGCAAAAAATTTCAGAATTGCACCTTGCAATGTGGAGATATTACTGTTTGTGCATTTACAATATTCATTGATTTTTGCCATTGAAAAACGTCCAGAAATGTTTGAAGCTACTGACTGAATGAAAGGAGCTGGCATCTCACTCTCTTTGAATCTTCTTTATCATGCTAAGAATAGCAGGAAAAAGCAAAAAATTTCAGAATTGCACCTTGCAATGCGGAGAAATTACTGTTTGTGCATTTGCAATATTCATTGATTTTTGCCATTGAAAAACATCATGTTATTCATATACCAGAAATGTTTGAAGCTACTGACTGAATGAAAAGAGCTGGCATCTCACTCTCTTTGAATCTTCTTTATCATGCTAGGATTAGCAGGAAAAAGCAAAAAATTTCAGAATTGCACCTTGCAATGTGGAGATATTACTGTTTGTGCATTTACAATATTCATTGATTTTTGCCATTGAAAAACGTCCAGAAATGTTTGAAGCTACTGACTGAATGAAAGGAGCTGGCATCTCACTCTCTTTGAATCTTCTTTATCATGCTAGGATTAGCAGGAAAAAGCAAAAAATTTCAGAATTGCACCTTGCAATGTGGAGTTATTACTGTTTGTGCATTTACAATATTCATTGATTTTTGCCATTGAAAAATGTCCAGAAATGTTTGAAGCTACTGACTGAATGAAAGGAGCTGGCATCTCACTCTCTTTGAATCTTCTTTATCATGCTAGGATTAGCAGGAAAAAGCAAAAAGTTTCAGAATTGCACCTTGCAATGCGGAGAAATTACTGTTTGTGCATTTACAATATTCATTGATTTTTGCCATTGAAAAACATCATGTTATTCATATACCAGAAATGTTTGAAGCTACTGACTGAATGAAAAGAGCTGGCATCTCACTCTCTTTGAATCTTCTTTATCATGCTAAGAGGAGCAGGAAAAAGCAAAAAATTTCAGAATTGCACCTTGCAATGTGGAGATATTACTGTTTGTGCATTTACAATATTCATTGATTTTTGCCATTGAAAAACGTCCAGAAATGTTTGAAGCTACTGACTGAATGAAAGGAGCTGGCATCTCACTCTCTTTGAATCTTCTTTATCATGCTAAGATTAGCAGGAAAAAGCAAAAAATTTCAGAATTGCACCTTGCAATGCGGAGAAATTACTGTTTGTGCATTTACAATATTCATTGATTTTTGCCATTGAAAAACATCATGTTATTCATATACCAGAAATGTTTGAAGCTACTGACTGAATAAAAAGAGCTGGCATCTCACTCTCTTTGAATCTTCTTTATCATGCTAGGATTAGCAGGAAAAAGCAAAAAATTTCAGAATTGCACCTTGCAATGTGGAGATATTACTGTTTGTGCATTTACAATATTCATTGATTTTTGCCATTGAAAAACGTCCAGAAATGTTTGAAGCTACTGACTGAATGAAAGGAGCTGGCATCTCACTCTCTTTGAATCTTCTTTATCATGCTAGGATTAGCAGGAAAAAGCAAAAAATTTCAGAATTGCACCTTGCAATGTGGAGTTATTACTGTTTGTGCATTTACAATATTCATTGATTTTTGCCATTGAAAAATGTCCAGAAATGTTTGAAGCTACTGACTGAATGAAAGGAGCTGGCATCTCACTCTCTTTGAATCTTCTTTATCATGCTAGGATTAGCAGGAAAAAGCAAAAAATTTCAGAATTGCACCTTGCAATGCGGAGAAATTACTGTTTGTGCATTTACAATATTCATTGATTTTTGCCATTGAAAAACATCATGTTATTCATATACCAGAAATGTTTGAAGCTACTGACTGAATGAAAAGAGCTGGCATCTCACTCTCTTTGAATCTTCTTTATCATGCTAAGAGGAGCAGGAAAAAGCAAAAAATTTCAGAATTGCACCTTGCAATGTGGAGATATTACTGTTTGTGCATTTACAATATTCATTGATTTTTGCCATTGAAAAACGTCCAGAAATGTTTGAAGCTACTGACTGAATGAAAGGAGCTGGCATCTCACTCTCTTTGAATCTTCTTTATCATGCTAAGATTAGCAGGAAAAAGCAAAAAATTTCAGAATTGCACCTTGCAATGCGGAGAAATTACTGTTTGTGCATTTACAATATTCATTGATTTTTGCCATTGAAAAACATCATGTTATTCATATACCAGAAATGTTTGAAGCTACTGACTGAATAAAAAGAGCTGGCATCTCACTCTCTTTGAATCTTCTTTATCATGCTAGGATTAGCAGGAAAAAGCAAAAAATTTCAGAATTGCACCTTGCAATGTGGAGATATTACTGTTTGTGCATTTACAATATTCATTGATTTTTGCCATTGAAAAACGTCCAGAAATGTTTGAAGCTACTGACTGAATGAAAGGAGCTGGCATCTCACTCTCTTTGAATCTTCTTTATCATGCTAGGATTAGCAGGAAAAAGCAAAAAATTTCAGAATTGCACCTTGCAATGTGGAGTTATTACTGTTTGTGCATTTACAATATTCATTGATTTTTGCCATTGAAAAATGTCCAGAAATGTTTGAAGCTACTGACTGAATGAAAGGAGCTGGCATCTCACTCTCTTTGAATCTTCTTTATCATGCTAGGATTAGCAGGAAAAAGCAAAAAATTTCAGAATTGCACCTTGCAATGCGGAGAAATTACTGTTTGTGCATTTACAATATTCATTGATTTTTGCCATTGAAAAACATCATGTTATTCATATACCAGAAATGTTTGAAGCTACTGACTGAATGAAAAGAGCTGGCATCTCACTCTCTTTGAATCTTCTTTATCATGCTAAGAGGAGCAGGAAAAAGCAAAAAATTTCAGAATTGCACCTTGCAATGTGGAGATATTACTGTTTGTGCATTTACAATATTCATTGATTTTTGCCATTGAAAAACGTCCAGAAATGTTTGAAGCTACTGACTGAATGAAAGGAGCTGGCATCTCACTCTCTTTGAATCTTCTTTATCATGCTAAGATTAGCAGGAAAAAGCAAAAAATTTCAGAATTGCACCTTGCATTGCGGAGAAATTACTGTTTGTGCATTTACAATATTCATTGATTTTTGCCATTGAAAAACATCATGTTATTCATATACCAGAAATGTTTGAAGCTACTGACTGAATAAAAAGAGCTGGCATCTCACTCTCTTTGAATCTTCTTTATCATGCTAGGATTAGCAGGAAAAAGCAAAAAATTTCAGAATTGCACCTTGCAATGTGGAGATATTACTGTTTGTGCATTTACAATATTCATTGATTTTTGCCATTGAAAAACGTCCAGAAATGTTTGAAGCTACTGACTGAATGAAAGGAGCTGGCATCTCACTCTCTTTGAATCTTCTTTATCATGCTAGGATTAGCAGGAAAAAGCAAAAAATTTCAGAATTGCACCTTGCAATGTGGAGTTATTACTGTTTGTGCATTTACAATATTCATTGATTTTTGCCATTGAAAAATGTCCAGAAATGTTTGAAGCTACTGACTGAATGAAAGGAGCTGGCATCTCACTCTCTTTGAATCTTCTTTATCATGCTAGGATTAGCAGGAAAAAGCAAAAAATTTCAGAATTGCACCTTGCAATGTGGAGATATTACTCTTTGTGCATTTACAATATTCATTGATTTTTGCCATTGAAAAACGTCCAGAAATGTTTGAAGCTACTGACTGAATGAATGGAGCTGGCATCTCACTCTCTTTGAATCTTCTTTATCATGCTAAGATTAGCAGGAAAAAGCAAAAAATTTCAGAATTGCACCTTGCAATGCGGAGAAATTACTGTTTGTGCATTTACAATATTCATTGATTTTTGCCATTGAAAAACATCATGTTATTCATATACCAGAAATGTTTGAAGCTACTGACTGAATAAAAAGAGCTGGCATCTCACTCTCTTTGAATCTTCTTTATCATGCTAGGATTAGCAGGAAAAAGCAAAAAATTTCAGAATTTCACCTTGCAATGTGGAGATATTACTGTTTGTGCATTTACAATATTCATTGATTTTTGCCATTGAAAAACGTCCAGAAATGTTTGAAGCTACTGACTGAATGAAAGGAGCTGGCATCTCACTCTCTTTGAATCTTCTTTATCATGCTAGGATTAGCAGGAAAAAGCAAAAAATTTCAGAATTGCACCTTGCAATGTGGAGTTATTACTGTTTGTGCATTTACAATATTCATTGATTTTTGCCATTGAAAAATGTCCAGAAAAGTTTGAAGCTACTGACTGAATGAAAGGAGCTGGCATCTCACTCTCTTTGAATCTTCTTTATCATGCTAGGATTAGCAGGAAAAAGCAAAAAATTTCAGAATTGCACCTTGCAATGTGGAGATATTACTGTTTGTGCATTTACAATATTCATTGATTTTTGCCATTGAAAAACATCATGTTATTCATATACCAGAAATGTTTGAAGCTACTGACTGAATGAAAAGAGCTGGCATCTCACTCTCTTTGAGTCTTCTTTATCATGCTAAGAGGAGCAGGAAAAAGCAAAAAATTTCAGAATTGCACCTTGCAATGTGGAGATATTACTGTTTGTGCATTTACAATATTCATTGATTTTTGCCATTGAAAAACGTCCAGAAATGTTTGAAGCTACTGACTGAATGAAAGGAGCTGGCATCTCACTCTCTTTGAATCTTCTTTATCATGCTAGGATTAGCAGGAAAAAGCAAAAAATTTCAGAATTGCACCTTGCAATGCGGAGAAATTACTGTTTGTGCATTTACAATATTCATTGATTTTTGCCATTGAAAAACATCATGTTATTCATATACCAGAAATGTTTGAAGCTACTGACTGAATGAAAAGAGCTGGCATCTCACTCTCTTTGAATCTTCTTTATCATGCTAAGAGGAGCAGGAAAAAGCAAAAAATTTCAGAATTGCACCTTGCAATGTGGAGATATTACTGTTTGTGCATTTACAATATTCATTGATTTTTGCCATTGAAAAACGTCCAGAAATGTTTGAAGCTACTGACTGAATGAAAGGAGCTGGCATCTCACTCTCTTTGAATCTTCTTTATCATGCTAGGATTAGCAGGAAAAAGCAAAAAATTTCAGAATTGCACCTTGCAATGCGGAGAAATTACTGTTTGTGCATTTACAATATTCATTGATTTTTGCCATTGAAAAACATCATGTTATTCATATACCAGAAATGTTTGAAGCTACTGACTGAATGAAAAGAGCTGGCATCTCACTCTCTTTGAATCTTCTTTATCATGCTAAGAGGAGCAGGAAAAAGCAAAAAATTTCAGAATTGCACGTTGCAATTTGGAGATATTACTGTTTGTGCATTTACAATATTCATTGATTTTTGCCATTGAAAAACGTCCAGAAATGTTTGAAGCTACTGACTGAATGAAAGGAACTGGCATCTCACTCTCTTTGAATCTTCTTTATCATGCTAGGATTAGCAGGAAAAAGCAAAAAATTTCAGAATTGCACCTTGCAATGTGGAGAAATTACTGTTTGTGCATTTACAATATTCATTGATTTTTGCCATTGAAAAACATCATGTTATTCATATACCAGAAATGTTTGAAGCTACTGACTGAATGAAAAGAGCTGGCATCTCACTCTCTTTGAATCTTCTTTATCATGCTAGGATTAGCAGGATAAAGCAAAAAATTTCAGAATTGCACCTTGCAATGTGGAGATATTACTGTTTGTGCATTTACAATATTCATTGATTTTTGCCATTGAAAAACGTCCAGAAATGTTTGAAGCTACTGACTGAATGAAAGGAGCTGGCATCTCACTCTCTTTGAATCTTCTTTATCATGCTAGGATTAGCAGGAAAAAGCAAAAAATTTCAGAATTGCACTTTGCAATGTGGAGTTATTACTGTTTGTGCATTTACAATATTCATTGATTTTTGCCATTGAAAAATGTCCAGAAATGTTTGAAGCTACTGACTGAATGAAAGGAGCTGGCAACTCACTCTCTTTGAATCTTCTTTATCATGCTAGGATTAGCAGGAAAAAGCAAAAAAATTCAGAATTGCACCTTGCAATGTGGAGATATTACTGTTTGTGCATTTACAATATTCATTGATTTTTGCCATTGAAAAACATCATGTTATTCATATACCAGAAATGTTTGAAGCTACTGACTGAATGAAAAGAGCTGGCATCTCACTCTCTTTGAATCTTCTTTATCATGCTAAGAGGAGCAGGAAAAAGCAAAAAATTTCAGAATTGCACCTTGCAATGTGGAGATATTACTGTTTGTGCATTTACAATATTCATTGATTTTTGCCATTGAAAAACGTCCAGAAATGTTTGAAGCTACTGACTGAATGAAAGGAGCTGGCATCTCACTCTCTTTGAATCTTCTTTATCATGCTAGGATTAGCAGTAAAAAGCAAAAAATTTCAGAATTGCACCTTGCAATGCGGAGAAATTACTGTTTGTGCATTTACAATATTCATTGATTTTTGCCATTGAAAAACATCATGTTATTCATATACCAGAAATGTTTGAAGCTACTGAATGAATGAAAAGAGCTGGCATCTCACTCTCTTTGAATCTTCTTTATCATGCTAAGAGGAGCAGGAAAAAGCAAAAAATTTCAGAATTGCACCTTGCAATGTGGAGATATTACTGTTTGTGCATTTACAATATTCATTGATTTTTGCCATTGAAAAACGTCCAGAAATGTTTGAAGCTACTGACTGAATGAAAGGAGCTGGCAACTCACTCTCTTTGAATCTTCTTTATCATGCTAGGATTAGCAGGAAAAAGCAAAAAATTTCAGAATTGCACCTTGCAATGCGGAGAAATTACTGTTTGTGCATTTACAATATTCATTGATTTTTGCCATTGAAAAACATCATGTTATTCATATACCAGAAATGTTTGAAGCTACTGACTGAATGAAAAGAGCTGGCATCTCACTCTCTTTGAATCTTCTTTATCATGCTAGGATTAGCAGGAAAAAGCAAAAAAATTTCAGAATTGCACCTTGCAATGTGGAGATATTACTGTTTGTGCATTTACAATATTCACTGATTTTTGCCATTGAAAAACGTCCAGAAATGTTTGAAGCTACTGACTGAATGAAAAGAGATGGCATCTCACTCTCTTTGAATCTTCTTTATCATGCTAAGAGGAGCAGGAAAAAGCAAAAAATTTCAGAATTGCACCTTGCAATGTGGAGATATTACTGTTTGTGCATTTACAATATTCATTGATTTTTGCCATTGAAAAACGTCCAGAAATGTTTGAAGCTACTGACTGAATGAAAGGAGCTGGCATCTCACTCTCTTTGAATCTTCTTTATCATGCTAGGATTAGCAGGAAAAAGCAAAAAATTTCAGAATTGCACCTTGCAATGCGGAGAAATTACTGTTTGTGCATTTACAATATTCATTGATTTTTGCCATTGAAAAACATCATGTTATTCATATACAGAAATGTTTGAAGCTACTGACTGAATGAAAAGAGCTGGCATCTCACTCTCTTTGAATCTTCTTTATCATGCTAGGATTAGCAGGAAAAAGCAAAAAATTTCAGAATTGCACCTTGTAATGTGGAGATATTACTGTTTGTGCATTTACAATATTCATTGATTTTTGCCATTGAAAAACGTCCAGAAATGTTTGAAGCTACTGACTGAATGAAAGGAGCTGGCATCTCACTCTCTTTGAATCTTCTTTATCATGCTAGGATTAGCAGGAAAAAGCAAAAAATTTCAGAATTGCACTTTGCAATGTGGAGTTATTACTGTTTGTGCATTTACAATATTCATTGATTTTTGCCATTGAAAAATGTCCAGAAATGTTTGAAGCTACTGACTGAATGAAAGGAGCTGGCATCTCACTCTCTTTGAATCTTCTTTATCATGCTAGGATTAGCAGGAAAAAGCAAAAAAATTCAGAATTGCAACTTGCAATGTGGAGATATTACTGTTTGTGCATTTACAATATTCATTGATTTTTGCCATTGGAAAACATCATGTTATTCATATACCAGAAATGTTTGAAGCTACTGACTGAATGAAAAGAGCTGGCATCTCACTCTCTTTGAATCTTCTTTATCATGCTAAGAGGAGCAGGAGAAAGCAAAAAATTTCAGAATTGCACCTTGCAATGTGGAGATATTACTGTTTGTGCATTTACAATATTCATTGATTTTTGCCATTGAAAAACGTCCAGAAATGTTTGAAGCTACTGACTGAATGAAAGGAGCTGGCATCTCACTCTCTTTGAATCTTCTTTATCATGCTAGGATTAGCAGGAAAAAGCAAAAAATTTCAGAATTGCACCTTGCAATGCGGAGAAATTACTGTTTGTGCATTTACAATATTCATTGATTTTTGCCATTGAAAAACATCATGTTATTCATATACCAGAAATGTTTGCAGCTACTGACTGAATGAAAAGAGCTGGCATCTCACTCTCTTTGAATCTTCTTTATCATGCTAAGAGGAGCAGGAAAAAGCAAAAAATTTCAGAATTGCACCTTGCAATGTGGAGATATTACTGTTTGTGCATTTACAATATTCATTGATTTTTGCCATTGAAAAACGTCCAGAAATGTTTGAAGCTACTGACTGAATGAAAGGAGCTGGCATCTCACTCTCTTTGAATCTTCTTTATCATGCTAGGATTAGCAGGAAAAAGCAAAAAATTTCAGAATTGCACCTTGCAATGCGGAGAAATTACTGTTTGTGCATTTACAATATTCATTGATTTTTGCCATTGAAAAACATCATGTTATTCATATACCAGAAATGTTTGAAGCTACTGACTGAATGAAAAGAGCTGGCATCTCACTCTCTTTGAATCTTCTTTATCATGCTAAGAGGAGCAGGAAAAAGCAAAAAATTTCAGAATTGCACCTTGCAATGTGGAGATATTACTGTTTGTGCATTTACAATATTCATTGATTTTTGCCATTGAAAAACATCATGTTATTCATATACCAGAAATGTTTGAAGCTACTGACTGAATGAAAAGAGCTGGCATCTCACTCTCTTTGTATCTTCTTTATCATGCTAAGAGGAGCAGGAAAAAGCAAAAAATTTCAGAATTGCACCTTGCAATGCGGAGAAATTACTGTTTGTGCATTTACAATATTCATTGATTTTTGCCATTGAAAAACATCATGTTATTCATATACCAGAAATGTTTGAAGCTACTGACTGAATGAAAAGAGCTGGCATCTCACTCTCTTTGAATCTTCTTTATCATGCTAGGATTAGCAGGAAAAATCAAAAAATTTCAGAATTGCACCTTACAATGCGGAGAAATTACTGTTTGTGCATTTACAATATTCATTGATTTTTGCCATTGAAAAACATCATGTTATTCATATACCAGAAATGTTTGAAGCTACTGACTGAATGAAAAGAGCTGGCATCTCACTCTCTTTGAATCTTCTTTATCATGCTAGTATTAGCAGGAAAAAGCAAAAAATTTCAGAATTGCACCTTGAAATGTGGAGATATTACTGTTTGTGCATTTACAATATTCATTGATTTTTGCCATTGAAAAACGTCCAGAAATGTTTGAAGCTACTGACTGAATGAAAGGAGCTGGCATCTCACTCTCTTTGAATCTTCTTTATCATGCTAGGATTAGCAGGAAAAAGCAAAAAATTTCAGAATTGCACCTTGCAATGCGGAGAAATTACTGTTTGTGCATTTACAATATTCATTGATTTTTGCCATTGAAAAACATCATGTTATTCATATACCAGAAATTTTTGAAGCTACTGACTGAATGAAAAGAGCTGGCATCTCACTCTCTTTGAATCTTCTTTATCATGCTAAGAGGAGCAGGAAAAAGCAAAAAATTTCAGAATTTCACCTTGCAATGTGGAGATATTACTGTTTGTGCATTTACAATATTCATTGATTTTTGCCATTGAAAAACGTCCAGAAATGTTTGAAGCTACTGACTGAATGAAAGGAGCTGGCATCTCACTCTCTTTGAATCTTCTTTATCATGCTAGGATTAGCAGGAAAAAGCAAAAAATTTCAGAATTGCACCTTGCAATGCGGAGAAATTACTGTTTGTGCATTTACAATATTCATTGATTTTTGCCATTGAAAAACATCATGTTATTCATATACAGAAATGTTTGAAGCTACTGACTGAATGAAAAGAGCTGGCATCTCACTCTCTTTGAATCTTCTTTATCATGCTAGGATTAGCAGGAAAAAGCAAAAAATTTCAGAATTGCACCTTGCAATGTGGAGATATTACTGTTTGTACATTTACAATATTCATTGATTTTTGCCATTGAAAAACGTCCAAAAATGTTTGAAGCTACTGACTGAATGAAAGGAGCTGGCATCTCACTCTCTTTGAATCTTCTTTATCATGCTAGGATTAGCAGGAAAAAGCAAAAAATTTCAGAATTGCACTTTGCAATGTGGAGTTATTACTGTTTGTGCATTTACAATATTCATTGATTTTTGCCATTGAAAAATGTCCAGAAATGTTTGAAGCTACTGACTGAATGAAAGGAGCTGGCATCTCACTCTCTTTGAGTCTTCTTTATCATGCTAGGATTAGCAGGAAAAAGCAAAAAAATTCAGAATTGCACCTTGCAATGTGGAGATATTACTGTTTGTGCATTTACAATATTCATTGATTTTTGCCATTGAAAAACATCATGTTATTCATATACCAGAAATGTTTGAAGCTACTGACTGAATGAAAAGAGCTGGCATCTCACTCTCTTTGAATCTTCTTTATCATGCTAAGAGGAGCAGGAAAAAGCAAAAAATTTCAGAATTGCACCTTGCAATGTGGAGATATTACTGTTTGTGCATTTACAATATTCATTGATTTTTGCCATTGAAAAACGTCCAGAAATGTTTCAAGCTACTGACTGAATGAAAGGAGCTGGCATCTCACTCTCTTTGAATCTTCTTTATCATGCTAGGATTAGCAGGAAAAAGCAAAAAATTTCAGAATTGCACCTTGCAATGCGGAGAAATTACTGTTTGTGCATTTACAATATTCATTGATTTTTGCCATTGAAAAACATCATGTTATTCATATACCAGAAATGTTTGAAGCTACTGACTGAATGAAAAGAGCTGGCATCTCACTCTCTTTTAATCTTCTTTATCATGCTAAGAGGAGCAGGAAAAAGCAAAAAATTTCAGAATTGCACCTTGCAATGTGGAGATATTACTGTTTGTGCATTTACAATATTCATTGATTTTTGCCATTGAAAAACGTCAAGAAATGTTTGAAGCTACTGACTGAATGAAAGGAGCTGGCATCTCACTCTCTTTGAATCTTCTTTATCATGCTAGGATTAGCAGGAAAAAGCAAAAAATTTCAGAATTGCACCTTGCAATGCGGAGAAATTACTGTTTGTGCATTTACAATATTCATTGATTTTTGCCATTGAAAAACATCATGTTATTCATATACCAGAAATGTTTGAAGCTACTGACTGAATGAAAAGAGCTGGCATCTCACTCTCTTTGAATCTTCTTTATCATGCTAGGATTAGCAGGAAAAAGCAAAAAATTTCAGAATTGCACCTTGCAATGTGGAGAAATTACTTTTTGTGCATTTACAATATTCATTGATTTTTGCCATTGAAAAACGTCCAGAAATGTTTGAAGCTACTGACTGAATGAAAGGAGCTGGCATCTCACTCTCTTTGAATCTTCTTTATCATGCTAGGATTAGCAGGAAAAAGCAAAAAATTTCAGAATTGCACCTTGCAATGTGGAGTTATTACTGTTTGTGCATTTACAATATTCATTGATTTTTGCCATTGAAAAATGTCCAGAAATGTTTGAAGCTACTGACTGAATGAAAGGAGCTGGCATCTCACTCTCTTTGAATCTTCTTTATCATGCTAGGATTAGCAGGAAAAAGCAAAAAATTTCAGAATTGCACCTTGCAATGTGGAGATATTACTGTTTGTGCATTTACAATATTCATTGATTTTTGCCATTGAAAAACATCATGTTATTCATATACCAGAAATGTTTGAAGCTACTGACTGAATGAAAAGAGCTGGCATCTCACTCTCTTTGAATCTTCTTTATCATGCTAAGAGGAGCAGGAAAAAGCAAAAAATTTCAGAATTGCACCTTGCAATGTGGAGATATTACTGTTTGTGCATTTACAATATTCATTGATTTTTGCCATTGAAAAACGTCCAGAAATGTTTGAAGCTACTGACTGAATGAAAGGAGCTGGCATCTCACTCTCTTTGAATCTTCTTTATCATGCTAGGATTAGCAGGAAAAAGCAAAAAATTTCAGAATTGCACCTTGCAATGCGGAGAAATTACTGTTTGTGCATTTACAATATTCATTGATTTTTGCCATTGAAAAACATCATGTTATTCATATACCAGAAATGTTTGAAGCTACTGACTGAATGAAAAGAGCTGGCATCTCACTCTCTTTGAATCTTCTTTATCATGCTAAGAGGAGCAGGAAAAAGCAAAAAATTTCAGAATTGCACCTTGCAATGTGGAGATATTACTGTTTGTGCATTTACAATATTCATTGATTTTTGCCATTGAAAAACGTCCAGAAATGTTTGAAGCTACTGACTGAATGAAAGGAGCTGGCATTTCACTCTCTTTGAATCTTCTTTATCATGCTAGGATTAGCAGGAAAAAGCAAAAAATTTCAGAATTGCACCTTGCAATGCGGAGAAATTACTGTTTGTGCATTTACAATATTCATTGATTTTTGCCATTGAAAAACATCATGTTATTCATATACCAGAAATGTTTGAAGCTACTGACTGAATGAAAAGAGCTGGCATCTCACTCTCTTTGAATCTTCTTTATCATGCTAAGAGGAGCAGGAAAAAGCAAAAAATTTCAGAATTGCACCTTGCAATGTGGAGATATTACTGTTTGTGCATTTACAATATTCATTGATTTTTGCCATTGAAAAACGTCCAGAAATGTTTGAAGCTACTGACTGAATGAAAGGAGCTGGCATCTCACTCTGTTTGAATCTTCTTTATCATGCTAGGATTAGCAGGAAAAAGCAAAAAATTTCAGAATTGCACCTTGAAATGCGGAGAAATTACTGTTTGTGCATTTACAATATTCATTGATTTTTGCCATTGAAAAACATCATGTTATTCATATACCAGAAATGTTTGAAGCTACTGACTGAATGAAAAGAGCTGGCATATCACTCTCTTTGAATCTTCTTTATCATGCTAAGAGGAGCAGGAAAAAGCAAAAAATTTCAGAATTGCACGTTGCAATGTGGAGATATTACTGTTTGTGCATTTACAATATTCATTGATTTTTGCCATTGAAAAACGTCCAGAAATGTTTGAAGCTACTGACTGAATGAAAGGAGCTGGCATCTCACTCTCTTTGAATCTTCTTTATCATGCTAGGATTTGCAGGAAAAAGCAAAAAATTTCAGAATTGCACCTTGCAATGCGGAGAAATTACTGTTTGTGCATTTACAATATTCATTGATTTTTGCCATTGAAAAACATCATGTTATTCATATACCAGAAATGTTTGAAGCTACTGACTGAATGAAAAGAGCTGGCATCTCACTCTCTTTGAATGTTCTTTATCATGCTAAGAGGAGCAGGAAAAAGCAAAAAATTTCAGAATTGCACCTTGCAATGTGGAGATATTACTGTTTGTGCATTTACAATATTCATTGATTTTTGCCATTGAAAAACGTCCAGAAATGTTTGAAGCTACTGACTGAATGAAAGGAGCTGGCATCTCACTCTCTTTGAATCTTCTTTATCATGCTAGGATTAGCAGGAAAAAGCAAAAAATTTCAGAATTGCACCTTGCAATGTGGAGTTATTACTGTTTGTGCATTTACAATATTCATTGATTTTTGCCATTGAAAAATGTCCAGAAATGTTTGAAGCTACTGACTGAATGAAAGGAGCTGGCATCTCACTCTCTTTGAATCTTCTTTATCATGCTAGGATTAGCAGGAAAAAGCAAAAAATTTCAGAATTGCACCTTGCAATGTGGAGATATTACTGTTTGTGCATTTACAATATTCATTGATTTTTGCCTTTGAAAAACATCATGTTATTCATATACCAGAAATGTTTGAAGCTACTGACTGAATGAAAAGAGCTGGCATCTCACTCTCTTTGAATCTTCTTTATCATGCTAAGAGGAGCAGGAAAAAGCAAAAAATTTCAAAATTGCACCTTGCAATGTGGAGATATTACTGTTTGTGCATTTACAATATTCATTGATTTTTGCCATTGAAAAACGTCCAGAAATGTTTGAAGCTACTGACTGAATGAAAGGAGCTGGCATCTCACTCTGTTTGAATCTTCTTTATCATGCTAGGATTAGCAGGAAAAAGCAAAAAATTTCAGAATTGCACCTTGAAATGCGGAGAAATTACTGTTTGTGCATTTACAATATTCATTGATTTTTGCCATTGAAAAACATCATGTTATTCATATACCAGAAATGTTTGAAGCTACTGACTGAATGAAAAGAGCTGGCATATCACTCTCTTTGAATCTTCTTTATCATGCTAAGAGGAGCAGGAAAAAGCAAAAAATTTCAGAATTGCACGTTGCAATGTGGAGATATTACTGTTTGTGCATTTACAATATTCATTGATTTTTGCCATTGAAAAACGTCCAGAAATGTTTGAAGCTACTGACTGAATGAAAGGAGCTGGCATCTCACTCTCTTTGAATCTTCTTTATCATGCTAGGATTTGCAGGAAAAAGCAAAAAATTTCAGAATTGCACCTTGCAATGCGGAGAAATTACTGTTTGTGCATTTACAATATTCATTGATTTTTGCCATTGAAAAACATCATGTTATTCATATACCAGAAATGTTTGAAGCTACTGACTGAATGAAAAGAGCTGGCATCTCACTCTCTTTGAATGTTCTTTATCATGCTAAGAGGAGCAGGAAAAAGCAAAAAATTTCAGAATTGCACCTTGCAATGTGGAGATATTACTGTTTGTGCATTTACAATATTCATTGATTTTTGCCATTGAAAAACGTCCAGAAATGTTTGAAGCTACTGACTGAATGAAAGGAGCTGGCATCTCACTCTCTTTGAATCTTCTTTATCATGCTAGGATTAGCAGGAAAAAGCAAAAAATTTCAGAATTGCACCTTGCAATGTGGAGTTATTACTGTTTGTGCATTTACAATATTCATTGATTTTTGCCATTGAAAAATGTCCAGAAATGTTTGAAGCTACTGACTGAATGAAAGGAGCTGGCATCTCACTCTCTTTGAATCTTCTTTATCATGCTAGGATTAGCAGGAAAAAGCAAAAAATTTCAGAATTGCACCTTGCAATGTGGAGATATTACTGTTTGTGCATTTACAATATTCATTGATTTTTGCCTTTGAAAAACATCATGTTATTCATATACCAGAAATGTTTGAAGCTACTGACTGAATGAAAAGAGCTGGCATCTCACTCTCTTTGAATCTTCTTTATCATGCTAAGAGGAGCAGGAAAAAGCAAAAAATTTCAAAATTGCACCTTGCAATGTGGAGATATTACTGTTTGTGCATTTACAATATTCATTGATTTTTGCCATTGAAAAACGTCCAGAAATGTTTGAAGCTACTGACTGAATGAAAGGAGCTGGCATCTCACTCTCTTTGAATCTTCTTTATCATGCTAGGATTAGCAGGAAAAAGCAAAAAATTTCAGAATTGCACCTTGCAATGCGGAGAAATTACTGTTTGTGCATTTACAATATTCATTGATTTTTGCCATTGAAAAACATCATGTTATTCATATACCAGAAATGTTTGAAGCTACTGACTGAATGAAAAGAGCTGGCATCTCACTCTCTTTGAATCTTCTTTATCATGCTAAGAGGAGCAGGAAAAAGCAAAAAATTTCAGAATTGCACGTTGCAATGTGGAGATATTACTGTTTGTGCATTTACAATATTCATTGATTTTTGCCATTGAAATACGTCCAGAAATGTTTGAAGCTACTGACTGAATGAAAGGAGCTGGCATCTCACTCTCTTTGAATCTTCTTTATCATGCTAGGATTAGCAGGAAAAAGCAAAAAATTTCAGAATTGCACCTTGCAATGCGGAGAAATTACTGTTTGTGCATTTACAATATTCATTGATTTTTGCCATTGAAAAACATCATGTTATTCATATACCAGAAATGTTTGAAGCTACTGACTGAATGAAAAGAGCTGGCATTTCACTCTCTTTGAATCTTCTTTATCATGCTAAGAGGAGCAGGAAAATGCAAAAATTTCAGAATTGCACCTTGCAATGTGGAGATATTACTGTTTGTGCATTTACAATATTCATTGATTTTTGCCATTGAAAAATATCATGTTATTCATATACCAGAAATGTTTGAAGCTACTGACTGAATGAAAAGAGCTGGCATATCACTCTCTTTGAATCTTCTTTATCATGCTAAGAGGAGCAGGAAAAAGCAAAAAATTTCAGAATTGCACGTTGCAATGTGGAGATATTACTGTTTGTGCATTTACAATATTCATTGATTTTTGCCATTGAAAAACGTCCAGAAATGTTTGAAGCTACTGACTGAATGAAAGGAGCTGGCATCTCACTCTCTTTGAATCTTCTTTATCATGCTAGGATTAGCAGGAAAAAGCAAAAAATTTCAGAATTGCACCTTGCAATGCGGAGAAATTACTGTTTGTGCATTTACAATATTCATTGATTTTTGCCATTGAAAAACATCATGTTATTCATATACCAGAAATGTTTGAAGCTACTGACTGAATGAAAAGAGCTGGCATCTCACTCTCTTTGAATCTTCTTTATCATGCTAAGAGGAGCAGGAAAAAGCAAAAAATTTCAGAATTGCACCTTGCAATGTGGAGATATTACTGTTTGTGCATTTACAATATTCATTGATTTTTGCCATTGAAAAACGTCCAGAAATGTTTGAAGCTACTGACTGAATGAAAAGAGCTGGCATCTCACTCTCTTTGAATCTTCTTTATCATGCTAGGATTAGCAGGAAAAAGCAAAAAATTTCAGAATTGCACCTTGCAATGTGGAGATATTACTGTTTGTGCATTTACAATATTCAATGATTTTTGCCATTGAAAAACGTCCAGAAATGTTTGAAGCTACTGACTGAATGAAAGGAGCTGGCATCTCACTCTCTTTGAATCTTCTTTATCATGCTAGGATTAGCAGGAAAAAGCAAAAAATTTCAGAATTGCACCTTGCAATGTGGAGTTATTACTGTTTGTGCATTTACAATATTCATTGATTTTTGCCATTGAAAAATGTCCAGAAATGTTTGAAGCTACTGACTGAATGAAAGGAGCTGGCATCTCACTCTCTTTTAAACTTCTTTATCATGCTAGGATTAGCAGGAAAAAGCAAAAAATTTCAGAATTGCACCTTGCAATGCGGAGAAATTACTGTTTGTGCATTTACAATATTCATTGATTTTTGCCTTTGAAAAACATCATGTTATTCATATACCAGAAATGTTTGAAGCTACTGACTGAATGAAAAGAGCTGGCATCTCACTCTCTTTGAATCTTCTTTATCATGCTAAGAGGAGCAGGAAAAAGCAAAAAATTTCAGAATTGCACCTTGCAATGTGGAGATATTACTGTTTGTGCATTTACAATATTCATTGATTTTTGCCATTGAAAAACGTCCAGAAATGTTTGAAGCTACTGACTGAATGAAAGGAGCTGGCATCTCACTCTCTTTGAATCTTCTTTATCATGCTAGGATTAGCAGGAAAAAGCAAAAAATTTCAGAATTGCACCTTGCAATGCGGAGAAATTACTGTTTGTGCATTTACAATATTCATTGATTTTTGCCATTGAAAAACATCATGTTATTCATATACCAGAAATGTTTGAAGCTACTGACTGAATGAAAAGAGCTGGCATCTCACTCTCTTTGAATCTTCTTTATCATGCTAAGAGGAGCAGGAAAAAGCAAAAAATTTCAGAATTGCACGTTGCAATGTGGAGATATTACTGTTTGTGCATTTACAATATTCATTGATTTTTGCCATTGAAAAACGTCCAGAAATGTTTGAAGCTACTGACTGAATGAAAGGAGCTGGCATCTCACTCTCTTTGAATCTTCTTTATCATGCTAGGATTAGCAGGAAAAAGCAAAAAATTTCAGAATTGCACCTTGCAATGCGGAGAAATTACTGTTTGTGCATTTACAATATTCATTGATTTTTGCCATTGAAAAACATCATGTTATTCATATACCAGAAATGTTTGAAGCTACTGACTGAATGAAAAGAGCTGGCATCTCACTCCCTTTGAATCTTCTTTATCATGCTAAGAGGAGCAGGAAAAAGCAAAAAATTTCAGAATTGCACCTTGCAATGTGGAGATATTACTGTTTGTGCATTTACAATATTCATTGATTTTTGCCATTGAAAAACATCCAGAAATGTTTGAAGCTACTGACTGAATGAAAGGAGCTGGCATCTAACTCTCTTTGAATCTTCTTTATCATGCTAGGTTTAGCAGGAAAAAGCAAAAAATTTCAGAATTGCACCTTGCAATGTGGAGATATTACTGTTTGTGCATTTACAATATTCATTGATTTTTGCCATTGAAAAACATCATGTTATTCATATACCAGAAATGTTTGAAGCTACTGACTGAATGAAAAGAGCTGGCATCTCACTCTCTTTGAATCTTCTTTATCATGCTAAGAGGAGCAGGAAAAAGCAAAAAATTTCAGAATTGCACGTTGCAATGTGGAGATATTACTGTTTGTGCATTTACAATATTCATTGATTTTTGCCATTGAAAAATGTCCAGAAATGTTTGAAGCTACTGACTGAATGAAAGGAGCTGGCATCTCACTCTCTTTGAATCTTCTTTATCATGCTAGGATTAGCAGGAAAAAGCAAAAAATTTCAGAATTGCACCTTGCAATGCGGAGAAATTACTGTTTGTGCATTTACAATATTCATTGATTTTTGCCATTGAAAAACATCATGTTATTCATATACCAGAAATGTTTGAAGCTACTGACTGAATGAAAAGAGCTGGCATCTCACTCTCTTTGAATCTTCTTTATCATGCTAAGAGGAGCAGGAAAAAGCAAAAAATTTCAGAATTGCACCTTGCAATGTGGAGATATTACTGTTTGTGCATTTACAATATTCATTGATTTTTGCCATTGAAAAACATCATGTTATTCATATACCAGAAATGTTTGAAGCTACTGACTGAATGAAAAGAGCTGGCATCTCACTCTCTTTGAATCTTCTTTATCATGCTAAGAGGAGCAGGAAAAAGCAAAAAATTTCAGAATTGCACCTTGCAATGTGGAGATATTACTGTTTGTGCATTTACAATATTCATTGATTTTTGCCATTGAAAAACGTCCAGAAATGTTTGAAGCTACTGACTGAATGAAAAGAGCTGGCATCTCACTCTCTTTGAATCTTCTTTATCATGCTAGGATTAGCAGGAAAAAGCAAAAAATTTCAGAATTGCACCTTGCAATGTGGAGATATTACTGTTTGTGCATTTACAATATTCAATGATTTTTGCCATTGAAAAACGTCCAGAAATGTTTGAAGCTACTGACTGAATGAAAGGAGCTGGCATCTCACTCTCTTTGAATCTTCTTTATCATGCTAGGATTAGCAGGAAAAAGCAAAAAATTTCAGAATTGCACCTTGCAATGTGGAGTTATTACTGTTTGTGCATTTACAATATTCATTGATTTTTGCCATTGAAAAATGTCCAGAAATGTTTGAAGCTACTGACTGAATGAAAGGAGCTGGCATCTCACTCTCTTTTAAACTTCTTTATCATGCTAGGATTAGCAGGAAAAAGCAAAAAATTTCAGAATTGCACCTTGCAATGTGGAGATATTACTGTTTGTGCATTTACAATATTCATTGATTTTTGCCTTTGAAAAACATCATGTTATTCATATACCAGAAATGTTTGAAGCTACTGACTGAATGAAAAGAGCTGGCATCTCACTCTCTTTGAATCTTCTTTATCATGCTAAGAGGAGCAGGAAAAAGCAAAAAATTTCAGAATTGCACCTTGCAATGTGGAGATATTACTGTTTGTGCATTTACAATATTCATTGATTTTTGCCATTGAAAAACGTCCAGAAATGTTTGAAGCTACTGACTGAATGAAAGGAGCTGGCATCTCACTCTCTTTGAATCTTCTTTATCATGCTAGGATTAGCAGGAAAAAGCAAAAAATTTCAGAATTGCACCTTGCAATGCGGAGAAATTACTGTTTGTGCATTTACAATATTCATTGATTTTTGCCATTGAAAAACATCATGTTATTCATATACCAGAAATGTTTGAAGCTACTGACTGAATGAAAAGAGCTGGCATCTCACTCTCTTTGAATCTTCTTTATCATGCTAAGAGGAGCAGGAAAAAGCAAAAAATTTCAGAATTGCACGTTGCAATGTGGAGATATTACTGTTTGTGCATTTACAATATTCATTGATTTTTGCCATTGAAAAACGTCCAGAAATGTTTGAAGCTACTGACTGAATGAAAGGAGCTGGCATCTCACTCTCTTTGAATCTTCTTTATCATGCTAGGATTAGCAGGAAAAAGCAAAAAATTTCAGAATTGCACCTTGCAATGCGGAGAAATTACTGTTTGTGCATTTACAATATTCATTGATTTTTGCCATTGAAAAACATCATGTTATTCATATACCAGAAATGTTTGAAGCTACTGACTGAATGAAAAGAGCTGGCATCTCACTCCCTTTGAATCTTCTTTATCATGCTAAGAGGAGCAGGAAAAAGCAAAAAATTTCAGAATTGCACCTTGCAATGTGGAGATATTACTGTTTGTGCATTTACAATATTCATTGATTTTTGCCATTGAAAAACATCCAGAAATGTTTGAAGCTACTGACTGAATGAAAGGAGCTGGCATCTAACTCTCTTTGAATCTTCTTTATCATGCTAGGTTTAGCAGGAAAAAGCAAAAAATTTCAGAATTGCACCTTGCAATGTGGAGATATTACTGTTTGTGCATTTACAATATTCATTGATTTTTGCCATTGAAAAACATCATGTTATTCATATACCAGAAATGTTTGAAGCTACTGACTGAATGAAAAGAGCTGGCATCTCACTCTCTTTGAATCTTCTTTATCATGCTAAGAGGAGCAGGAAAAAGCAAAAAATTTCAGAATTGCACGTTGCAATGTGGAGATATTACTGTTTGTGCATTTACAATATTCATTGATTTTTGCCATTGAAAAACGTCCAGAAATGTTTGAAGCTACTGACTGAATGAAAGGAGCTGGCATCTCACTCTCTTTGAATCTTCTTTATCATGCTAGGATTAGCAGGAAAAAGCAAAAAATTTCAGAATTGCACCTTGCAATGCGGAGAAATTACTGTTTGTGCATTTACAATATTCATTGATTTTTGCCATTGAAAAACATCATGTTATTCATATACCAGAAATGTTTGAAGCTACTGACTGAATGAAAAGAGCTGGCATCTCACTCTCTTTGAATCTTCTTTATCATGCTAAGAGGAGCAGGAAAAAGCAAAAAATTTCAGAATTGCACCTTGCAATGTGGAGATATTACTGTTTGTGCATTTACAATATTCATTGATTTTTGCCATTGAAAAACATCATGTTATTCATATACCAGAAATGTTTGAAGCTACTGACTGAATGAAAAGAGCTGGCATCTCACTCTCTTTGAATCTTCTTTATCATGCTAAGAGGAGCAGGAAAAAGCAAAAAATTTCAGAATTGCACCTTGCAATGTGGAGATATTACTGTTTGTGCATTTACAATATTCATTGATTTTTGCCATTGAAAAACGTCCAGAAATGTTTGAAGCTACTGACTGAATGAAAAGAGCTGGCATCTCACTCTCTTTGAATCTTCTTTATCATGCTAGGATTAGCAGGAAAAAGCAAAAAATTTCAGAATTGCACCTTGCAATGTGGAGATATTACTGTTTGTGCATTTACAATATTCAATGATTTTTGCCATTGAAAAACGTCCAGAAATGTTTGAAGCTACTGACTGAATGAAAGGAGCTGGCATCTCACTCTCTTTGAATCTTCTTTATCATGCTAGGATTAGCAGGAAAAAGCAAAAAATTTCAGAATTGCACCTTGCAATGTGGAGTTATTACTGTTTGTGCATTTACAATATTCATTGATTTTTGCCATTGAAAAATGTCCAGAAATGTTTGAAGCTACTGACTGAATGAAAGGAGCTGGCATCTCACTCTCTTTTAAACTTCTTTATCATGCTAGGATTAGCAGGAAAAAGCAAAAAATTTCAGAATTGCACCTTGCAATGTGGAGATATTACTGTTTGTGCATTTACAATATTCATTGATTTTTGCCTTTGAAAAACATCATGTTATTCATATACCAGAAATGTTTGAAGCTACTGACTGAATGAAAAGAGCTGGCATCTCACTCTCTTTGAATCTTCTTTATCATGCTAAGAGGAGCAGGAAAAAGCAAAAAATTTCAGAATTGCACCTTGCAATGTGGAGATATTACTGTTTGTGCATTTACAATATTCATTGATTTTTGCCATTGAAAAACGTCCAGAAATGTTTGAAGCTACTGACTGAATGAAAGGAGCTGGCATCTCACTCTCTTTGAATCTTCTTTATCATGCTAGGATTAGCAGGAAAAAGCAAAAAATTTCAGAATTGCACCTTGCAATGCGGAGAAATTACTGTTTGTGCATTTACAATATTCATTGATTTTTGCCATTGAAAAACATCATGTTATTCATATACCAGAAATGTTTGAAGCTACTGACTGAATGAAAAGAGCTGGCATCTCACTCTCTTTGAATCTTCTTTATCATGCTAAGAGGAGCAGGAAAAAGCAAAAAATTTCAGAATTGCACGTTGCAATGTGGAGATATTACTGTTTGTGCATTTACAATATTCATTGATTTTTGCCATTGAAAAACGTCCAGAAATGTTTGAAGCTACTGACTGAATGAAAGGAGCTGGCATCTAACTCTCTTTGAATCTTCTTTATCATGCTAGGTTTAGCAGGAAAAAGCAAAAAATTTCAGAATTGCACCTTGCAATGTGGAGATATTACTGTTTGTGCATTTACAATATTCATTGATTTTTGCCATTGAAAAACATCATGTTATTCATATACCAGAAATGTTTGAAGCTACTGACTGAATGAAAAGAGCTGGCATCTCACTCTCTTTGAATCTTCTTTATCATGCTAAGAGGAGCAGGAAAAAGCAAAAAATTTCAGAATTGCACGTTGCAATGTGGAGATATTACTGTTTGTGCATTTACAATATTCATTGATTTTTGCCATTGAAAAACGTCCAGAAATGTTTGAAGCTACTGACTGAATGAAAGGAGCTGGCATCTCACTCTCTTTGAATCTTCTTTATCATGCTAGGATTAGCAGGAAAAAGCAAAAAATTTCAGAATTGCACCTTGCAATGCGGAGAAATTACTGTTTGTGCATTTACAATATTCATTGATTTTTGCCATTGAAAAACATCATGTTATTCATATACCAGAAATGTTTGAAGCTACTGACTGAATGAAAAGAGCTGGCATCTCACTCTCTTTGAATCTTCTTTATCATGCTAAGAGGAGCAGGAAAAAGCAAAAAATTTCAGAATTGCACCTTGCAATGTGGAGATATTACTGTTTGTGCATTTACAATATTCATTGATTTTTGCCATTGAAAAACGTCCAGAAATGTTTGAAGCTACTGACTGAATGAAAAGAGCTGGCATCTCACTCTCTTTGAATCTTCTTTATCATGCTAGGATTAGCAGGAAAAAGCAAAAAATTTCAGAATTGCACCTTGCAATGTGGAGATATTACTGTTTGTGCATTTACAATATTCAATGATTTTTGCCATTGAAAAACGTCCAGAAATGTTTGAAGCTACTGACTGAATGAAAGGAGCTGGCATCTCACTCTCTTTGAATCTTCTTTATCATGCTAGGATTAGCAGGAAAAAGCAAAAAATTTCAGAATTGCACCTTGCAATGTGGAGTTATTACTGTTTGTGCATTTACAATATTCATTGATTTTTGCCATTGAAAAATGTCCAGAAATGTTTGAAGCTACTGACTGAATGAAAGGAGCTGGCATCTCACTCTCTTTTAAACTTCTTTATCATGCTAGGATTAGCAGGAAAAAGCAAAAAATTTCAGAATTGCACCTTGCAATGTGGAGATATTACTGTTTGTGCATTTACAATATTCATTGATTTTTGCCTTTGAAAAACATCATGTTATTCATATACCAGAAATGTTTGAAGCTACTGACTGAATGAAAAGAGCTGGCATCTCACTCTCTTTGAATCTTCTTTATCATGCTAAGAGGAGCAGGAAAAAGCAAAAAATTTCAGAATTGCACCTTGCAATGTGGAGATATTACTGTTTGTGCATTTACAATATTCATTGATTTTTGCCATTGAAAAACGTCCAGAAATGTTTGAAGCTACTGACTGAATGAAAGGAGCTGGCATCTCACTCTCTTTGAATCTTCTTTATCATGCTAGGATTAGCAGGAAAAAGCAAAAAATTTCAGAATTGCACCTTGCAATGCGGAGAAATTACTGTTTGTGCATTTACAATATTCATTGATTTTTGCCATTGAAAAACATCATGTTATTCATATACCAGAAATGTTTGAAGCTACTGACTGAATGAAAAGAGCTGGCATCTCACTCTCTTTGAATCTTCTTTATCATGCTAAGAGGAGCAGGAAAAAGCAAAAAATTTCAGAATTGCACGTTGCAATGTGGAGATATTACTGTTTGTGCATTTACAATATTCATTGATTTTTGCCATTGAAAAACGTCCAGAAATGTTTGAAGCTACTGACTGAATGAAAGGAGCTGGCATCTCACTCTCTTTGAATCTTCTTTATCATGCTAGGATTAGCAGGAAAAAGCAAAAAATTTCAGAATTGCACCTTGCAATGCGGAGAAATTACTGTTTGTGCATTTACAATATTCATTGATTTTTGCCATTGAAAAACATCATGTTATTCATATACCAGAAATGTTTGAAGCTACTGACTGAATGAAAAGAGCTGGCATCTCACTCCCTTTGAATCTTCTTTATCATGCTAAGAGGAGCAGGAAAAAGCAAAAAATTTCAGAATTGCACCTTGCAATGTGGAGATATTACTGTTTGTGCATTTACAATATTCATTGATTTTTGCCATTGAAAAACGTCCAGAAATGTTTGAAGCTACTGACTGAATGAAAGGAGCTGGCATCTAACTCTCTTTGAATCTTCTTTATCATGCTAGGTTTAGCAGGAAAAAGCAAAAAATTTCAGAATTGCACCTTGCAATGTGGAGATATTACTCTTTGTGCATTTACAATATTCATTGATTTTTGCCATTGAAAAACATCATGTTATTCATATACCAGAAATGTTTGAAGCTACTGACTGAATGAAAAGAGCTGGCATCTCACTCTCTTTGAATCTTCTTTATCATGCTAAGAGGAGCAGGAAAAAGCAAAAAATTTCAGAATTGCACCTTGCAATGTGGAGATATTACTGTTTGTGCATTTACAATATTCATTGATTTTTGCCATTGAAAAACGTCCAGAAATGTTTGAAGCTACTGACTGAATGAAAGGAGCTGGCATCTCACTCTCTTTGATTCTTCTTTATCATGCTAGAATTAGCAGGAAAAAGCAAAAAATTTCAGAATTGCACCTTGCAATGCGGAGAAATTACTGTTTGTGCATTTACAATATTCATTGATTTTTGCCATTGAAAAACATCATGTTATTCATATACCAGAAATGTTTGAAGCTACTGACTGAATGAAAAGAGCTGGCATCTCACTCTCTTTGAATCTTCTTTATCATGCTAAGAGGAGCAGGAAAAAGCAAAAAATTTCAGAATTGCACCTTGCAATGTGGAGATATTACTGTTTGTGCATTTACAATATTCATTGATTTTTGCCATTGAAAAACGTCCAGAAATGTTTGAAGCTACTGACTGAATGAAAGGAGCTGGCATCTCACTCTCTTTGAATCTTCTTTATCATGCTAGGATTAGCAGGAAAAAGCAAAAAATTTCAGAATTGCACCTTGCAATGCGGAGAAATTACTGTTTGTGCATTTACAATATTCATTGATTTTTGCCATTGAAAAACATCATGTTATTCATATACCAGAAATGTTTGAAGCTACTGACTGAATGAAAAGAGCTGGCATCTCACTCTCTTTGAATCTTCTTTATCATGCTAGGATAAGCAGGAAAAAGCAAAAAATTTCAGAATTGCACCTTGCAATGTGGAGATATTACTGTTTGTGCATTTACAATATTCATTGATTTTTGCCATTGAAAAACGTCCAGAAATGTTTGAAGCTACTGACTGAATGAAAGGAGCTGGCATCTCACTCTCTTTGAATCTTCTTTATCATGCTAGGATTAGCAGGAAAAAGCAAAAAATTTCAGAATTGCACCTTGCAATGTGGAGTTATTACTGTTTGTGCATATACAATATTCATTGATTTTTGCCATTGAAAAATGTCCAGAAATGTTTGAAGCTACTAAATGAATGAAAGGAGCTGGCATCTCACTCTCTTTGAATCTTCTTTATCATGCTAGGATTAGCAGGAAAAAGCAAAAAATTTCAGAATTGCACCTTGCAATGTGGAGATATTACTGTTTGTGCATTTACAATATTCATTGATTTTTGCCTTTGAAAAACATCATGTTATTCATATACCAGAAATGTTTGAAGCTACTGACTGAATGAAAAGAGCTGGCATCTCACTCTCTTTGAATCTTTATATCATGCTAAGAGGAGCAGGAAAAAGCAAAAAATTTCAGAATTGCACCTTGCAATGTGGAGATATTACTGTTTGTGCATTTACAATATTCATTGATTTTTGCCATTGAAAAACGTCCAGAAAAGTTTGAAGCTACTGACTGAATGAAAGGAGCTGGCATCTCACTCTCTTTGAATCTTCTTTATCATGCTAGGATTAGCAGGAAAAAGCAAAAAAATTCAGAATTGCACCTTGCAATGCGGAGAAATTACCGTTTGTGCATTTACAATATTCATTGATTTTTGCCATTGAAAAACATCATGTTATTCATATACCAGAAATGTTTGAAGCTACTGACTGAATGAAAAGAGCTGGCATCTCACTCTCTTTGAATCTTCTTTATCATGCTAAGAGGAGCAGGAAAAAGCAAAAAATTTCAGAATTGCACGTTGCAATGTGGAGATATTACTGTTTGTGCATTTACAATATTCATTGATTTTTGCCATTGAAAAACGTCCAGAAATGTTTGTAGCTACTGACTGAATGAAAGGAGCTGGCATCTCACTCTCTTTGAATCTTCTTTATCATGCTAGGATTAGCAGGAAAAAGCAAAAAATTTCAGAATTGCACCTTGCAATGCGGAGAAATTACTGTTTGTGCATTTACAATATTCATTGATTTTTGCCATTGAAAAACATCATGTTATTCATATACCAGAAATGTTTGAAGCTACTGACTGAATGAAAAGAGCTGGCATCTCACTCTCTTTGAATCTTCTTTATCATGCTAAGAGGAGCAGGAAAAAGCAAAAAATTTCAGAATTGCACCTTGCAATGTGGAGATATTACTGTTTGTGCATTTACAATATTCATTGATTTTTGCCATTGAAAAACGTCCAGAAATGTTTGAAGCTACTGACTGAATGAAAGGAGCTGGCATCTCACTCTCTTTGAATCTTCTTTATCATGCTAGGATTAGCATGAAAAAGCAAAAAATTTCAGAATTGCACCTTGCAATGCGGAGAAATTACTGTTTGTGCATTTACAATATTCATTGATTTTTGCCATTGAAAAACATCATGTTATTCATATACCAGAAATGTTTGAAGCTACTGACTGAATGAAAAGAGCTGGCATCTCACTCTCTTTGAATCTTCTTTATCATGCTAAGAGGAGCAGGAAAAAGCAAAAAATTTCAGAATTGCACCTTGCAATGTGGAGATATTACTGTTTGTGCATTTACAATATTCATTGATTTTTGCCATTGAAAAACGTCCAGAAATGTTTGAAGCTACTGACTGAATGAAAAGAGCTGGCATCTCACTCTCTTTGAATCTTCTTTATCATGCTAGGATTAGCAGGAAAAAGCAAAAAATTTCAGAATTGCACCTTGCAATGCGGAGAAATTACTGTTTGTGCATTTACAATATTCATTGATTTTTGCCATTGAAAAACATCATGTTATTCATATACCAGAAATGTTTGAAGCTACTGACTGAATGAAAAGAGCTGGCATCTCACTCTCTTTGAATCTTCTTTATCATGCTAAGAGGAGCAGGAAAAAGCAAAAAATTTCAGAATTGCACCTTGCAATGTGGAGATATTACTGTTTGTGCATTTACAATATTCATTGATTTTTGCCATTGAAAAACGTCCAGAAATGTTTGAAGCTACTGACTGAATGAAAGGAGCTGGCATCTCACTCTCTTTGAATCTTCTTTATCATGCTAGGATTAGCATGAAAAAGCAAAAAATGTCAGAATTGCACCTTGCAATGCGGAGAAATTACTGTTTGTGCATTTACAATATTCATTGATTTTTGCCATTGAAAAACATCATGTTATTCATATACCAGAAATGTTTGAAGCTACTGACTGAATGAAAAGAGCTGGCATCTCACTCTCTTTGAATCTTCTTTATCATGCTAAGAGGAGCAGGAAAAAGCAAAAAATTTCAGAATTGCACCTTGCAATGTGGAGATATTACTGTTTGTGCATTTACAATATTCATTGATTTTTGCCATTGAAAAACGTCCAGAAATGTTTGAAGCTACTGACTGAATGAAAAGAGCTGGCATCTCACTCTCTTTGAATCTTCTTTATCATGCTAGGATTAGCAGGAAAAAGCAAAAAATTTCAGAATTGCACCTTGCAATGTGGAGATATTACTGTTTGTGCATTTACAATATTCAATGATTTTTGCCATTGAAAAACGTCCAGAAATGTTTGAAGCTACTGACTGAATGAAAGGAGCTGGCATCTCACTCTCTTTGAATCTTCTTTATCATGCTAGGATTAGCAGGAAAAAGCAAAAAATTTCAGAATTGCACCTTGCAATGTGGAGTTATTACTGTTTGTGCATTTACAATATTCATTGATTTTTGCCATTGAAAAACATCATGTTATTCATATACCAGAAATGTTTGAAGCTACTGACTGAATGAAAAGAGCTGGCATCTCACTCTCTTTGAATCTTCTTTATCATCCTAGGATAAGCAGGAAAAAGCAAAAAATTTCAGAATTGCACCTTGCAATGTGGAGATATTACTGTTTGTGCATTTACAATATTCATTGATTTTTGCCATTGAAAAACGTCCAGAAATGTTTGAAGCTACTGACTGAATGAAAGGAGCTGGCATCTCACTCTCTTTGAATCTTCTTTATCATGCTAGGATTAGCAGGAAAAAGCAAAAAATTTCAGAATTGCACCTTGCAATGTGGAGTTATTACTGTTTGTGCATATACAATATTCATTGATTTTTGCCATTGAAAAATGTCCAGAAATGTTTGAAGCTACTAAATGAATGAAAGGAGCTGGCATCTCACTCTCTTTGAATCTTCTTTATCATGCTAGGATTAGCAGGAAAAAGCAAAAAATTTCAGAATTGCACCTTGCAATGTGGAGATATTACTGTTTGTGCATTTACAATATTCATTGATTTTTGCCTTTGAAAAACATCATGTTATTCATATACCAGAAATGTTTGAAGCTACTGACTGAATGAAAAGAGCTGGCATCTCACTCTCTTTGAATCTTTATATCATGCTAAGAGGAGCAGGAAAAAGCAAAAAATTTCAGAATTGCACCTTGCAATGTGGAGATATTACTGTTTGTGCATTTACAATATTCATTGATTTTTGCCATTGAAAAACGTCCAGAAATGTTTGAAGCTACTGACTGAATGAAAGGAGCTGGCATCTCACTCTCTTTGAATCTTCTTTATCATGCTAGGATTAGCAGGAAAAAGCAAAAAAATTCAGAATTGCACCTTGCAATGCGGAGAAATTACCGTTTGTGCATTTACAATATTCATTGATTTTTGCCATTGAAAAACATCATGTTATTCATATACCAGAAATGTTTGAAGCTACTGACTGAATGAAAAGAGCTGGCATCTCACTCTCTTTGAATCTTCTTTATCATGCTAAGAGGAGCAGGAAAAAGCAAAAAATTTCAGAATTGCACGTTGCAATGTGGAGATATTACTGTTTGTGCATTTACAATATTCATTGATTTTTGCCATTGAAAAACGTCCAGAAATGTTTGTAGCTACTGACTGAATGAAAGGAGCTGGCATCTCACTCTCTTTGAATCTTCTTTATCATGCTAGGATTAGCAGGAAAAAGCAAAAAATTTCAGAATTGCACCTTGCAATGCGGAGAAATTACTGTTTGTGCATTTACAATATTCATTGATTTTTGCCATTGAAAAACATCATGTTATTCATATACCAGAAATGTTTGAAGCTACTGACTGAATGAAAAGAGCTGGCATCTCACTCTCTTTGAATCTTCTTTATCATGCTAAGAGGAGCAGGAAAAAGCAAAAAATTTCAGAATTGCACCTTGCAATGTGGAGATATTACTGTTTGTGCATTTACAATATTCATTGATTTTTGCCATTGAAAAACGTCCAGAAATGTTTGAAGCTACTGACTGAATGAAAGGAGCTGGCATCTCACTCTCTTTGAATCTTCTTTATCATGCTAGGATTAGCATGAAAAAGCAAAAAAATTCAGAATTGCACCTTGCAATGCGGAGAAATTACTGTTTGTGCATTTACAATATTCATTGATTTTTGCCATTGAAAAACATCATGTTATTCATATACCAGAAATGTTTGAAGCTACTGACTGAATGAAAAGAGCTGGCATCTCACTCTCTTTGAATCTTCTTTATCATGCTAAGAGGAGCAGGAAAAAGCAAAAAATTTCAGAATTGCACCTTGCAATGTGGAGATATTACTGTTTGTGCATTTACAATATTCATTGATTTTTGCCATTGAAAAACGTCCAGAAATGTTTGAAGCTACTGACTGAATGAAAGGAGCTGGCATCTCACTCTCTTTGAATCTTCTTTATCATGCTAGGATTAGCAGGAAAAAGCAAAAAATTTCAGAATTGCACCTTGCAATGCGGAGAAATTACTGTTTGTGCATTTACAATATTCATTGATTTTTGCCATTGAAAAACATCATGTTATTCATATACCAGAAATGTTTGATGCTACTGACTGAATGAAAAGAGCTGGCATCTCACTCTCTTTGAATCTTCTTTACCATGCTAAGAGGAGCAGGAAAAAGCAAAAAATTTCAGAATTGCACCTTGCAATGTGGAGATATTACTGTTTGTGCATTTACAATATTCATTGATTTTTGCCATTGAAAAACGTCCAGAAATGTTTGAAGCTACTGACTGAATGAAAGGAGCTGGCATCTCACTCTCTTTGAATCTTCTTTATCATGCTAGGATTAGCAGGAAAAAGCAAAAAATTTCAGAATTGCACCTTGCAATGCGGAGAAATTACTGTTTGTGCATTTACAATATTCATTGATTTTTGCCATTGAAAAACATCATGTTATTCATATACCAGAAATGTTTGAAGCTACTGACTGAATGAAAAGAGCTGGCATCTCACTCTCTTTGAATCTTCTTTATCATGTTAAGAGGAGCAGGAAAAAGCAAAAAATTTCAGAATTGCACGTTGCAATGTGGAGATATTACTGTTTGTGCATTTACAATATTCATTGATTTTTGCCATTGAAAAACGTCCAGAAATGTTTGAAGCTACTGACTGAATGAAAGGAGCTGGCATCTCACTCTCTTTGAATCTTCTTTATCATGCTAGGATTAGCAGGAAAAAGCAAAAAATTTCAGAATTCCACCTTGCAATGCGGAGAAATTACTGTTTGTGCATTTACAATATTCATTGATTTTTGCCATTGAAATACATCATGTTATTCATATACCAGAAATGTTTGAAGCTACTGACTGAATGAAAAGAGCTGGCATCTCACTCTCTTTGAATCTTCTTTATCATGCTAAGAGGAGCAGGAAAAAGCAAAAAATTTCAGAATTGCACCTTGCAATGTGGAGATATTACTGTTTGTGCATTTACAATATACATTGATTTTTGCCATTGAAAAACGTCCAGAAATGTTTGAAGCTACTGACTGAATGAAAGGAGTTGGCATCTCACTCTCTTTGAATCTTATTTATCATCCTAAGATTAGCAGGAAAAAGCAAAAAATTTCAGAATTGCACCTTGCAATGCGGAGAAATTACTGTTTGTGCATTTACAATATTCATTGATTTTTGCCATTAAAAAACATCATGTTATTCATATACCAGAAATGTTTGAAGCTACTGACTGAATGAAAAGAGCTGGCATCTCACTCTCTTTGAATCTTCTTTATCATGCTAAGAGGAGCAGGAAAAAGCAAAAAATTTCAGAATTGCTCCTTGCAATGTGGAGATATTACTGTTTGTGCATTTACAATATTCATTGATTTTTGCCATTGAAAAACGTCCAGAAATGTTTGAAGCTACTGACTGAATGAAAGGAGCTGGCATCTCACTCTCTTTGAATCTTCTTTATCATGCTAGGATTAGCAGGAAAAAGCAAAAAATTTCAGAATTGCACCTTGCAATGCGGAGAAATTACTGTTTGTGCATTTACAATATTCATTGATTTTTGCCATTGAAAAACATCATGTTATTCATATACCAAAAATGTTTGAAGCTACTGACTGAATGAAAAGAGCTGGCATCTCACTCTCTTTGAATCTTCTTTATAATGCTAGGATTAGCAGGAAAAAGCAAAAAATTTCAGAATTGCACCTTGCAATGTGGAGATATTACTGTTTGTGCATTTACAATATTCATTGATTTTTGCCATTGAAAAACGTCCAGAAATGTTTGAAGCTACTGACTGAATGAAAGGAGCTGGCATCTCACTCTCTTTGAATCTTCTTTATCATGCTAGGATTAGCAGGAAAAAGCAAAAAATTTCAGAATTGCACCTTGCAATGTGGAGTTATTACTGTTTGTGCATTTACAATATTCATTGATTTTTGCCATTGAAAAATGTCCAGAAATGTTTGAAGCTACTGACTGAATGAAAGGAGCTGGCATCTCACTCTCTTTGAATCTTCTTTATCATGCTAGGATTAGCAGGAAAAAGCAAAAAATTTCAGAATTGCACCTTGCAATGCGGAGAAATTACTGTTTGTGCATTTACAATATTCATTGATTTTTGCCATTGAAAAACATCATGTTATTCATATACCAGAAATGTTTGAAGCTACTGACTGAATGAAAAGAGCTGGCATCTTACTCTCTTTGAATCTTATTTATCATGCTAAGAGGAGCAGGAAAAAGCAAAAAATTTCAGAATTGCACCTTGCAATGTGGAGATATTACTGTTTGTGCATTTACAATATTCATTGATTTTTGCCATTGAAAAACGTCCAGAAATGTTTGAAGCTACTGACTGAATGAAAGGAGCTGGCATCTCACTCTCTTTGAATCTTCTTTATCATGCTAGGATTAGCAGGAAAAAGCAAAAAATTTCAGAATTGCACCTTGCAATGCGGAGAAATTAGTGTTTGTGCATTTACAATATTCATTGATTTTTGCCATTGAAAAACATCATGTTATTCATATACCAGAAATGTTTGAAGCTACTGACTGAATGAAAGGAGCTGGCATCTCAGTCTCTTTGAATCTTCTTTATCATGCTAGGATTAGCAGGAAAAAGCAAAAAATTTCAGAATTGCACCTTGCAATGTGGAGTTATTACTGTTTGTGCATTTACAATATTCATTGATTTTTGCCATTGAAAAATGTCCAGAAATGTTTGAAGCTACTGACTGAATGAAAGGAGCTGGCATCTCACTCTCTTTGAATCTTCTTTATCATGCTAGGATTAGCAGGAAAAAGCAAAAAATTTCAGAATTGCACCTTGCATTGTGGAGATATTACTGTTTGTGCATTTACAATATTCATTGATTTTTGCCATTGAAAAACATCATGTTATTCATATACCAGAAATGTTTGAAGCTACTGACTGAATGAAAAGAGCTGGCATCTCACTCTCTTTGAATCTTCTTTATCATGCTAAGAGGAGCAGGAAAAAGCAAAAAATTTCAGAATTGCACCTTGCAATGTGGAGATATTACTGTTTGTGCATTTACAATATTCATTGATTTTTGCCATTGAAAAACGTCCAGAAATGTTTGAAGCTACTGACTGAATGAAAGGAGCTGGCATCTCACTCTGAATCTTCTTTATCATGCTAGGATTAGCAGGAAAAAGCAAAAAATTTCAGAATTGCACCTTGCAATGCGGAGAAATTACTGTTTGTGCATTTACAATATTCATTGATTTTTGCCTTTGAAAAACATCATGTTATTCATATACCAGAAATGTTTGAAGCTACTGACTGAATGAAAAGAGCTGGCATCTCACTCTCTTTGAATCTTCTTTATCATGCTAAGAGGAGCAGGAAAAAGCAAAAAATTTCAGAATTGCACCTTGCAATGTGGAGATATTACTGTTTGTGCATTTACAATATTCATTGATTTTTGCCATTGAAAAACGTCCAGAAATGTTTGAAGCTACTGACTGAATGAAAGGAGCTGGCATCTCACTCTCTTTGAATCTTCTTTATCATGCTAGGATTAGCAGGAAAAAGCAAAAAATTTCAGAATTGCACCTTGCAATGCGGAGAAATTACTGTTTGTGCATTTACAATATTCATTGATTTTTGCCATTGAAAAACATCATGTTATTCATATACCAGAATTGTTTGAAGCTACTGACTGAATGAAAAGAGCTGGCATCTCACTCTCTTTGAATCTTCTTTATCATGCTAAGAGGAGCAGGAAAAAGCAAAAAATTTCAGAATTGCACCTTGCAATGTGGAGATATTACTGTTTGTGCATTTACAATATTCATTGATTTTTGCCATTGAAAAACGTCCAGAAATGTTTGAAGCTACTGACTGAATGAAAGGAGCTGGCATCTCACTCTCTTTGAATCTTCTTTATCATGCTAGGATTAGCAGGAAAAAGCAAAAAATTTCAGAATTGCACCTTGCAATGCGGAGAAATTACTGTTTGTGCATTTACAATATTCATGGATTTTTGCCATTGAAAAACATCATGTTATTCATATACCAGAAATGTTTGAAGCTACTGACTGAATGAAAAGAGCTGGCATCTCACTCTCTTTGAATCTTCTTTATCATGCTAGGATTAGCAGGAAAAAGCAAAAAATTTCAGAATTGCACCTTGCAATGTGGAGATATTACTGTTTGTGCATTTACAATATTCATTGATTTTTGCCATTGAAAAACGTCCAGAAATGTTTGAAGCTACTGACTGAATGAAAGGAGCTGGCATCTCACTCTCTTTGAATCTTCTTTATCATGCTAGGATTAGCAGGAAAAAGGAAAAAATTTCAGAATTGCACCTTGCAATGTGGAGTTATTACTGTTTGTGCATTTACAATATTCATTGATTTTTGCCATTGAAAAATGTCCAGAAATGTTTGAAGCTACTGACTGAATGAAAGGAGCTGGCATCTCACTCTCTTTGAATCTTCTTTATCATGCTAGGATTAGCAGGAAAAAGCAAAAAATTTCAGAATTGCACCTTGCAATGTGGAGATATTACTGTTTGTGCATTTACAATATTCATTGATTTTTGCCATTGAAAAACATCATGTTATTCATATACCAGAAATGTTTGAAGCTACTGACTGAATGAAAAGAGCTGGCATCTCACTCTCTTTGAATCTTCTTTATCATGCTAAGAGGAGCAGGAAAAAGCAAAATATTTCAGAATTGCACCTTGCAATGTGGAGATATTACTGTTTGTGCATTTACAATATTCATTGATTTTTGCCATTGAAAAACGTCCAGAAATGTTTGAAGCTACAGACTGAATGAAAGGAGCTGGCATCTCACTCTCTTTGAATCTTCTTTATCATGCTAGGATTAGCAGGAAAAAGCAAAAAATTTCAGAATTGCACCTTGCATTGTGGAGATATTACTGTTTGTGCATTTACAATATTCATTGATTTTTGCCATTGAAAAACATCATGTTATTCATATACCAGAAATGTTTGAAGCTACTGACTGAATGAAAAGAGCTGGCATCTCACTCTCTTTGAATCTTCTTTATCATGCTAAGAGGAGCAGGAAAAAGCAAAAAATTTCAGAATTGCACCTTGCAATGTGGAGATATTACTGTTTGTGCATTTACAATATTCATTGATTTTTGCCATTGAAAAACGTCCAGAAATGTTTGAAGCTACTGACTGAATGAAAGGAGCTGGCATCTCACTCTGAATCTTCTTTATCATGCTAGGATTAGCAGGAAAAAGCAAAAAATTTCAGAATTGCACCTTGCAATGCAGAGAAATTACTGTTTGTGCATTTACAATATTCATTGATTTTTGCCTTTGAAAAACATCATGTTATTCATATACCAGAAATGTTTGAAGCTACTGACTGAATGAAAAGAGCTGGCATCTCACTCTCTTTGAATCTTCTTTATCATGCTAAGAGGAGCAGGAAAAAGCAAAAAATTTCAGAATTGCACCTTGCAATGTGGAGATATTACTGTTTGTGCATTTACAATATTCATTGATTTTTGCCATTGAAAAACGTCCAGAAATGTTTGAAGCTACTGACTGAATGAAAGGAGCTGGCATCTCACTCTCTTTGAATCTTCTTTATCATGCTAGGATTAGCAGGAAAAAGCAAAAAATTTCAGAATTGCACCTTGCAATGCGGAGAAATTACTGTTTGTGCATTTACAATATTCATTGATTTTTGCCATTGAAAAACATCATGTTATTCATATACCAGAATTGTTTGAAGCTACTGACTGAATGAAAAGAGCTGGCATCTCACTCTCTTTGAATCTTCTTTATCATGCTAAGAGGAGCAGGAAAAAGCAAAAAATTTCAGAATTGCACCTTGCAATGTGGAGATATTACTGTTTGTGCATTTACAATATTCATTGATTTTTGCCATTGAAAAACGTCCAGAAATGTTTGAAGCTACTGACTGAATGAAAGGAGCTGGCATCTCACTCTCTTTGAATCTTCTTTATCATGCTAGGATTAGCAGGAAAAAGCAAAAAATTTCAGAATTGCACCTTGCAATGCGGAGAAATTACTGTTTGTGCATTTACAATATTCATTGATTTTTGCCATTGAAAAACATCATGTTATTCATATACCAGAAATGTTTGAAGCTACTGACTGAATGAAAAGAGCTGGCATCTCACTCTCTTTGAATCTTCTTTATCATGCTAAGAGGAGCAGGAAAAAGCAAAAAATTTCAGAATTGCACCTTGCAATGTGGAGATATTACTGTTTGTGCATTTACAATATTCATTGATTTTTGCCATTGAAAAACGTCCAGAAATGTTTGAAGCTACTGACTGAATGAAAGGAGCTGGCATCTCACTCTCTTTGAATCTTCTTTATCATGCTAGGATTAGCAGGAAAAAGCAAAAAATTTCAGAATTGCACCTTGCAATGCGGAGAAATTACTGTTTGTGCATTTACAATATTCATGGATTTTTGCCATTGAAAAACATCATGTTATTCATATACCAGAAATGTTTGAAGCTACTGACTGAATGAAAAGAGCTGGCATCTCACTCTCTTTGAATCTTCTTTATCATGCTAGGATTAGCAGGAAAAAGCAAAAAATTTCAGAATTGCACCTTGCAATGTGGAGATATTACTGTTTGTGCATTTACAATATTCATTGATTTTTGCCATTGAAAAACGTCCAGAAATGTTTGAAGCTACTGACTGAATGAAAGGAGCTGGCATCTCACTCTCTTTGAATCTTCTTTATCATGCTAGGATTAGCAGGAAAAAGCAAAAAATTTCAGAATTGCACCTTGCAATGTGGAGTTATTACTGTTTGTGCATTTACAATATTCATTGATTTTTGCCATTGAAAAATGTCCAGAAATGTTTGAAGCTACTGACTGAATGAAAGGAGCTGGCATCTCACTCTCTTTGAATCTTCTTTATCATGCTAGGATTAGCAGGAAAAAGCAAAAAATTTCAGAATTGCACCTTGCAATGTGGAGATATTACTGTTTGTGCATTTACAATATTCATTGATTTTTGCCATTGAAAAACATCATGTTATTCATATACCAGAAATGTTTGAAGCTACTGACTGAATGAAAAGAGCTGGCATCTCACTCTCTTTGAATCTTCTTTATCATGCTAAGAGGAGCAGGAAAAAGCAAAAAATTTCAGAATTGCACCTTGCAATGTGGAGATATTACTGTTTGTGCATTTACAATATTCATTGATTTTTGCCATTGAAAAACGTCCAGAAATGTTTGAAGCTACTGACTGAATGAAAGGAGCTGGCATCTCACTCTCTTTGAATCTTCTTTATCATGCTAGGATTAGCAGGAAAAAGCAAAAAATTTCAGAATTGCACCTTGCAATGCGGAGAAATTACTGTTTGTGCATTTACAATATTCATTGATTTTTGCCATTGAAAAACATCATGTTATTCATATACCAGAAATGTTTGAAGCTACTGACTGAATGAAAAGAGCTGGCATCTCACTCTCTTTGAATCTTCTTTATCATGCTAAGAGGAGCAGGAAAAAGCAAAAAATTTCAGAATTGCACCTTGCAATGTGGAGATATTACTGTTTGTGCATTTACAATATTCATTGATTTTTGCCATTGAAAAACGTCCAGAAATGTTTGAAGCTACTGACTGAATGAAAGGAGCTGGCATCTCACTCTCTTTGAATCTTCTTTATCATGCTAGGATTAGCAGGAAAAAGCAAAAAATTTCAGAATTGCACATTGCAATGCGGAGAAATTACTGTTTGTGCATTTACAATATTCATTTATTTTTGCCATTGAAAAACATCATGTTATTCATATACCAGAAATGTTTGAAGCTACTGACTGAATGAAAAGAGCTGGCATCTCACTCTCTTTGAATCTTCTTTATCATGCTAAGAGGAGCAGGAAAAAGCAAAAAATTTCAGAATTGCACCTTGCAATGTGGAGATATTACTGTTTGTGCATTTACAATATTCATTGATTTTTGCCATTGAAAAACGTCCAGAAATGTTTGAAGCTACTGACTGAATGAAAGGAGCTGGCATCTCACTCTCTTTGAATCTTCTTTATCATGCTAGGATTAGCAGGAAAAAGCAAAAAATTTCAGAATTGCACCTTGCAATGCGGAGAAATTACTGTTTGTGCATATACAATATTCATTGATTTTTGCCATTGAAAAACATCATGTTATTCATATACCAGAAATGTTTGAAGCTACTGACTGAATGAAAAGAGCTGGCATCTCACTCTCTTTGAATCTTCTTTATCATGCTAAGAGGAGCAGGAAAAGGCAAAAAATTTCAGAATTGCACCTTGCAATGTGGAGATATTACTGTTTGTGCATTTACAATATTCATTGATTTTTGCCATTGAAAAACGTCCAGAAATGTTTGAAGCTACTGACTGAATGAAAGGAGCTGGCATCTCACTCTCTTTGAATCTTCTTTATCATGCTAGGATTAGCAGGAAAAAGTAAAAAATTTCAGAATTGCACCTTGTAATGCGGAGAAATTACTGTTTGTGCATTTACAATATTCATTGATTTTTGCCATTGAAAAACATCATGTTATTCATATACCAGAAATGTTTGAAGCTACTGACTGAATGAAAAGAGCTGGCATCTCACTCTCTTTGAATCTTCTTTATCATGCTAAGAGGAGCAGGAAAAAGCAAAAAATTTCAGAATTGCAAGTTGCAATGTGGAGATATTACTGTTTGTGCATTTACAATATTCATTGATTTTTGCCATTGAAAAACGTCCAGAAATGTTTGAAGCTACTGACTGAATGAAAGGAGCTGGCATCTCACTCTCTTTGAATCTTCTTTATCATGCTAGGATTAGCAGGAAAAAGCAAAAAATTTCAGAATTCCACCTTGCAATGCGGAGAAATTACTGTTTGTGCATTTACAATATTCATTGATTTTTGCCATTGAAAAACATCATGTTATTCATATACCAGAAATGTTTGAAGCTACTGACTGAATGAAAAGAGCTGGCATCTCACTCTCTTTGAATCTTCTTTATCATGCTAAGAGGAGCAGGAAAAAGCAAAAAATTTCAGAATTGCACCTTGCAATGTGGAGATATTACTGTTTGTGCATTTACAATATTCATTGATTTTTGCCATTGAAAAACGTCCAGAAATGTTTGAAGCTACTGACTGAATGAAAGGAGCTGGCATCTCACTCTCTTTGAATCTTCTTTATCATGCTAGGGTTAGCAGGAAAAAGCAAAAAATTTCAGAATTGCACCTTGCAATGCGGAGAAATTACTGTTTGTGCATTTACAATATTCATTGATTTTTGCCATTGAAAAACATCATGTTATTCATATACCAGAAATGTTTGAAGCTACTGACTGAATGAAAAGAGCTGGCATCTCACTCTCTTTGAATCTTCTTTATCATGCTAAGAGGAGCAGGAAAAAGCAAAAAATTTCAGAATTGCACCTTGCAATGTGGAGATATTACTGTTTGTGCATTTACAATATTCATTGATTTTTGCCATTGAAAAACGTCCAGAAATGTTTGAAGCTACTGACTGAATGAAAGGAGCTGGCATCTCACTCTCTTTGAATCTTCTTTATCATGCTAGGATTAGCAGGAAAAAGAAAAAAATTTCAGAATTGCACCTTGTAATGCGGAGAAATTACTGTTTGTGCATTTACAATATTCATTGATTTTTGCCATTGAAAAACATCATGTTATTCATATACCAGAAATGTTTGAAGCTACTGACTGAATGAAAAGAGCTGGCATCTCACTCTCTTTGAATCTTCTTTATCATGCTAAGAGGAGCAGGAAAAAGCAAAAAATTTCAGAATTGCAAGTTGCAATGTGGAGATATTACTGTTTGTGCATTTACAATATTCATTGATTTTTGCCATTGAAAAACGTCCAGAAATGTTTGAAGCTACTGACTGAATGAAAGGAGCTGGCATCTCACTCTCTTTGAATCTTCTTTATCATGCTATGATTAGCAGGAAAAAGCAAAAAATTTCAGAATTCCACCTTGCAATGCGGAGAAATTACTGTTTGTGCATTTACAATATTCATTGATTTTTGCCATTGAAAAACATCATGTTATTCATATACCAGAAATGTTTGAAGCTACTGACTGAATGAAAAGAGCTGGCATCTCACTCTCTTTGAATCTTCTTTATCATGCTAAGAGGAGCAGGAAAAAGCAAAAAATTTCAGAATTGCACCTTGCAATGTGGAGATATTACTGTTTGTGCATTTACAATATTCATTGATTTTTGCCATTGAAAAACGTCCAGAAATGTTTGAAGCTACTGACTGAATGAAAGGAGCTGGCATCTCACTCTCTTTGAATCTTCTTTATCATGCTAAGATTAGAAGGAAAAAGCAAAAAATTTCAGAATTGCACCTTACAATGCGGAGAAATTACTGTTTGTGCATTTACAATATTCATTGATTTTTGCCATTAAAAAACATCATGTTATTCATATACCAGAAATGTTTGAAGCTACTGACTGAATGAAAAGAGCTGGCATCTCACTCTCTTTGAATCTTCTTTATCATGCTAAGAGGAGCAGGAAAAAGCAAAAAATTTCAGAATTGCACCTTGCAATGTGGAGATATTACTGTTTGTGCATTTACAATATTCATTGATTTTTGCCATTGAAAAACGTCCAGAAATGTTTGAAGCTACTGACTGAATGAAAGGAGCTGGCATCTCACTCTCTTTGAATCTTCTTTATCATGCTAGGATTAGCAGGAAAAAGCAAAAAATTTCAGAATTGCACCTTGCAATGCGGAGAAATTACTGTTTGTGCATTTACAATATTCATTGATTTTTGCCATTGAAAAACATCATGTTATTCATATACCAGAAATGTTTGAAGCTACTGACTGAATGAAAAGAGCTGGCATCTCACTCTCTTTGAATCTTCTTTATCATGCTAGGATTAGCAGGAAAAAGCAAAAAATTTCAGAATTGCACCTTGCAATGTGGAGATATTACTGTTTGTGCATTTACAATATTCATTGATTTTTGCCATTGAAAAACGTCCAGAAATGTTTGAAGCTACTGACTGAATGAAAGGAGCTGGCATCTCACTCTCTTTGAATCTTCTTTATCATGCTAGGATTAGCAGGAAAAAGCAAAAAATTTCAGAATTGCACCTTGCAATGTGGAGTTATTACTGTTTGTGCATTTACAATATTCATTGATTTTTGCCATTGAAAAATGTCCAGAAATGTTTGAAGCTACTGACTGAATGAAAGGAGCTGGCATCTCACTCTCTTTGAATCTTCTTTATCATGCTAGGATTAGCAGGAAAAAGCAAAAAATTTCAGAATTGCACCTTGCAATGCGGAGAAATTACTGTTTGTGCATTTACAATATTCATTGATTTTTGCCATTGAAAAACATCATGTTATTCATATACCAGAAATGTTTGAAGCTACTGACTGAATGAAAAGAGCTGGCATCTCACTCTCTTTGAATCTTCTTTATCATGCTAAGGGGAGCAGGAAAAAGCAAAAAATTTCAGAATTGCACCTTGCAATGTGGAGATATTACTGTTTGTGCATTTACAATATTCATTGATTTTTGCCATTGAAAAACGTCCAGAAATGTTTGAAGCTACTGACTGAATGAAAGGAGCTGGCATCTCACTCTCTTTGAATCTTCTTTATCATGCTAGGATTAGCAGGAAAAAGCAAAAAATTTCAGAATTGCACCTTGCAATGCGGAGAAATTACTGTTTGTGCATTTACAATATTCATTGATTTTTGCCATTGAAAAACATCATGTTATTCATATACCAGAAATGTTTGAAGCTACTGACTGAATGAAAGGAGCTGGCATCTCACTCTCTTTGAATCTTCTTTATCATGCTAGGATTAGCAGGAAAAAGCAAAAAATTTCAGAATTGCACCTTGCAATGTGGAGATATTACTGTTTGTGCATTTACAATATTCATTGATTTTTGCCATTGAAAAACATCATGTTATTCATATACCAGAAATGTTTGAAGCTACTGACTGAATGAAAAGAGCTGGCATCTCACTCTCTTTGAATCTTCTTTATCATGCTAGGATTAGCAGGAAAAAGCAAAAAATTTCAGAATTGCACCTTGCAATGTGGAGATATTACTGTTTGTGCATTTACAATATTCATTGATTTTTGCCATTGAAAAACGTCCAGAAATGTTTGAAGCTACTGACTGAATGAAAGGAGCTGGCATCTCACTCTCTTTGAATCTCCTTTATCATGCTAGGATTAGCAGGAAAAAGCAAAAAATTTCAGAGTTGCACCTTGCAATGTGGAGTTATTACTGTTTGTGCATTTACAATATTCATTGATTTTTGCCATTGAAAAATGTCCAGAAATGTTTGAAGCTACTGACTGAATGAAAGGAGCTGGCATCTCACTCTCTTTGAATCTTCTTTATCATGCTAGGATTAGCAGGAAAAAGCAAAACATTTCAGAATTGCACCTTGCAATGTGGAGATATTACTGTTTGTGCATTTACAATATTCATTGATTTTTGCCATTGAAAAACATCATGTTATTCATATACCAGAAATGTTTGAAGCTACTGACTGAATGAAAAGAGCTGGCATCTCACTCTCTTTGAATCTTCTTTATCATGCTAAGAGGAGCAGGAAAAAGCAAAAAATTTCAGAATTGCACCTTGCAATGTGGAGATATTACTGTTTGTGCATTTACAATATTCATTGATTTTTGCCATTGAAAAACGTCCAGAAATGTTTGAAGCTACTGACTGAATGAAAGGAGCTGGCATCTCACTCTGAATCTTCTTTATCATGCTAGGATTAGCAGGAAAAAGCAAAAAATTTCAGAATTGCACCTTGCAATGCGGAGAAATTACTGTTTGTGCATTTACAATATTCATTGATTTTTGCCTTTGAAAAACATCATGTTATTCATATACCGGAAATGTTTGAAGCTACTGACTGAATGAAAAGAGCTGGCATCTCACTCTCTTTGAATCTTCTTTATCAAGCTAAGAGGAGCAGGAAAAAGCAAAAAATTTCAGAATTGCACCTTGCAATGTGGAGATATTACTGTTTGTGCATTTACAATATTCATTGATTTTTGCCATTGAAAAACGTCCAGAAATGTTTGAAGCTACTGACTGAATGAAAGGAGCTGGCATCTCACTCTCTTTGAATCTTCTTTATCATGCTAGGATTAGCAGGAAAAAGCAAAAAATTTCAGAATTGCACCTTGCAATGCGGAGAAATTACTGTTTGTGCATTTACAATATTCATTGATTTTTGCCATTGAAAAACATCACGTTATTCATATACCAGAAATGTTTGAAGCTACTGACTGAATGAAAAGAGCTGGCATCTCACTCTCTTTGAATCTTCTTTATCATGCTAAGAGGAGCAGGAAAATGCAAAAAATTTCAGAATTGCACCTTGCAATGTGGAGATATTACTGTTTGTGCATTTACAATATTCATTGATTTTTGCCATTGAAAAACGTCCAGAAATGTTTGAAGCTACTGACTGAATGAAAGGAGCTGGCATCTCACTCTCTTTGAATCTTCTTTATCATGCTAGGATTAGCAGGAAAAAGCAAAAAATTTCAGAATTGCACCTTGCAATGCGGAGAAATTACTGTTTGTGCATTTACAATATTCATTGATTTTTGCCATTGAAAAACATCATGTTATTCATATACCAGAAATGTTTGAAGCTACTGACTGAATGAAAAGAGCTGGCATCTCACTCTCTTTGAATCTTCTTTATCATGCTAAGAGGAGCAGGATAAAGCAAAAAATTTCAGAATTGCACCTTGCAATGTGGAGATATTACTGTTTGTGCATTTACAATATTCATTGATTTTTGCCATTGAAAAACGTCCAGAAATGTTTGAAGCTACTGACTGAATGAAAGAAGCTGGCATCTCACTCTCTTTGAATCTTCTTTATCATGCTAGGATTAGCAGGAAAAAGCAAAAAATTTCAGAATTGCACCTTGCAATGCGGAGAAATTACTGTTTGTGCATTTACAATATTCATTGATTTTTGCCATTGAAAAACATCATGTTATTCATATACCAGAAATGTTTGAAGCTACTGACTGAATGAAAGGAGCTGGCATCTCACTCTCTTTGAATCTTCTTTATCATGCTAGGATTAGCAGGAAAAAGCAAAAAATTTCAGAATTGCACCTTGCAATGCGGAGATATTACTGTTTGTGCATTTACAATATTCATTGATTTTTGCCATTGAAAAACATCATGTTATTCATATACCAGAAATGTTTGAAGCTACTGACTGAATGAAAAGAGCTGGCATCTCACTCTCTTTGAATCTTCTTTATCATGCTAAGAGGAGCAGGAAAAAGCAAAAAATTTCAGAATTGCACCTTGCAATGTGGAGATATTACTGTTTGTGCATTTACAATATTCATTGATTTTTACCATTGAAAAACGTCCAGAAATGTTTGAAGCTACTGACTGAATGAAAGGAGCTGGCATCTCACTCTCTTTGAATCTTCTTTATCATGCTAGGATTAGCAGGAAAATGCAAAAAATTTCAGAATTGCACCTTGCAATGCGGAGAAATTACTGTTTGTGCATTTACAAAATTCATTGATTTTTGCCATTGAAAAACATCATGTTATTCATATACCAGAAATGTTTGAAGCTACTGACTGAATGAAAAGAGCTGGCATCTCACTCTCTTTGAATCTTCTTTATCATGCTAGGATTAGCAGGAAAAAGCAAAAAATTTCAGAATTGCACCTTGCAATGTGGAGTTATTACTGTTTGTGCATTTACAATATTCATTGATTTTTGCCATTGAAAAATGTCCAGAAATGTTTGAAGCTACTGACTGAATGAAAGGAGCTGGCATCTCACTCTCTTTGAATCTTCTTTATCATGCTAGGATTAGCAGGAAAAAGCAAAAAATTTCAGAATTGCACCTTGCAATGTGGAGATATTACTGTTTGTGCATTTACAATATTCATTGATTTTTGCCATTGAAAAACATCATATTATTCATATACCAGAAATGTTTGAAGCTACTGACTGAATGAAAAGAGCTGGCATCTCACTCTCTTTGAATCTTCTTTATCATGCTAAGAGGAGCAGGAAAAAGCAAAAAATTTCAGAATTGCACCTTGCAATGTGGAGATATTACTGTTTGTGCATTTACAATATTCATTGATTTTTGCCATTGAAAAACATCCAGAAATGTTTGAAGCTACTGACTGAATGAAAGGAGCTGGCATCTCACTCTCTTTGAATCTTCTTTATCATGCTAGGATTAGCAGGAAAAAGCAAAAAATTTCAGAATTGCACCTTGCAATGCGGAGAAATTACTGTTTTGTGCATTTACAATATTCATTGATTTTTGCCATTGAAAAACATCATGTTATTCATATACCAGAAATGTTTGAAGCTACTGACTGAATGAAAAGAGCTGGCATCTCACTCTCTTTGAATCTTCTTTATCATGCTAGGATTAGCAGGAAAAAGCAAAAAATTTCAGAATTGCACCTTGCAATGTGGAGATATTACTGTTTGTGCATTTACAATATTCATTGATTTTTGCCATTGAAAAACGTCCAGAAATGTTTGAAGCTACTGACTGAATGAAAGGAGCTGGCATCTCACTCTCTTTGAATCTTCTTTATCATGCTAGGATTAGCAGGAAAAAGCAAAAAATTTCAGAATTGCACCTTGCAATGCGGAGAAATTACTGTTTTGTGCATTTACAATATTCATTGATTTTTGCCATTGAAAAACATCATGTTATTCATATACCAGAAATGTTTGAAGCTACTGACTGAATGAAAAGAGCTGGCATCTCACTCTCTTTGAATCTTCTTTATCATGCTAGGATTAGCAGGAAAAAGCAAAAAATTTCAGAATTGCACCTTGCAATGTGGAGATATTACTGTTTGTGCATTTACAATATTCATTGATTTTTGCCATTGAAAAACGTCCAGAAATGTTTGAAGCTACTGACTGAATGAAAGGAGCTGGCATCTCACTCTCTTTGAATCTTCTTTATCATGCTAGGATTAGCAGGAAAAAGCAAAAAATTTCAGAATTACACCTTGCAATGTGGAGTTATTACTGTTTGTGCATTTACAATATTCATTGATTTTTGCCATTGAAAAATGTCCAGAAATGTTTGAAGCTACTGACTGAATGAAAGGAGCTGGCATCTCACTCTCTTTGAATCTTCTTTATCATGCTAGGATTAGCAGGAAAAAGCAAAAAATTTCAGAATTGCACCTTGCAATGTGGAGATATTACTGTTTGTGCATTTACAATATTCATTGATTTTTGCCATTGAAAAACATCATGTTATTCATATACCAGAAATGTTTGAAGTTACTGACTGAATGAAAAGAGCTGGCATCTCACTCTCTTTGAATCTTCTTTATCATGCTAAGGGGAGCAGGAAAAAGCAAAAAATTTCAGAATTGCACCTTGCAATGTGGAGATATTACTGTTTGTGCATTTACAATATTCATTGATTTTTGCCATTGAAAAACGTCCAGAAATGTTTGAAGCTACTGACTGAATGAAAGGAGCTGGCATCTCACTCTCTTTGAATCTTCTTTATCATGCTAGGATTAGCAGGAAAAAGCAAAAAATTTCAGAATTGCACCTTGCAATCCGGAGAAATTACTGTTTGTGCATTTACAATATTCATTGATTTTTGCCATTGATAAACATCATGTTATTCATATACCAGAAATGTTTGAAGCTACTGACTGAATGAAAAGAGCTGGCATCTCACTCTCTTTGAATCTTCTTTATCATGCTAAGAGGAGCAGGAAAAAGCAAAAAATTTCAGAATTGCACATTGCAATGTGGAGATATTAATGTTTGTGCATTTACAATATTCATTGATTTTTGCATTTGAAAAACGTCCAGAAATGTTTGAAGCTACTGACTGAATGAAAGGAGCTGGCATCTCACTCTCTTTGAATCTTCTTTATCATGCTAGGATTAGCAGGAAAAAGCAAAAAATTTCAGAATTGCACCTTGCAATGCGGAGAAATTACTGTTTGTGCTTTTACAATATTCATTGATTTTTGCCATTGAAAAACATCATGTTATTCATATACCAGAAATGTTTGAAGCTACTGACTGAATGAAAAGAGCTGGCATCTCACTCTCTTTGAATCTTCTTTATCATGCTAAGAGGAGCAGGAAAAAGAAAAAATTTCATAATTGCACCTTGCAATGTGGAGATATTACTGTTTGTGCATTTACAATATTCATTGATTTTTGCAATTGAAAAACGTCCAGAAATGTTTGAAGCTACTGACTGAATGAAAGGAGCTGGCATCTCACTCTCTTTGAATCTTCTTTATCATGCTAGGATTAGCAGGAAAAAGCAAAAAATTTCAGAATTGCACCTTGCAATGCGGAGAAATTACGGTTTGTGCATTTACAATATTCATTGATTTTTGCCATTGAAAAACATCATGTTATTCATATACCAGAAATGTTTGAAGCTACTGACTGAATGAAAAGAGCTGGCATCTCACTCTCTTTGAATCTTCTTTATCATGCTAAGAGGAGCAGGAAAAAGCAAAAAATTTCAGAATTGCACGTTGCAATGTGGAGATATTACTGTTTGTGCATTTACAATATTCATTGATTTTTGCCATTGAAAAACGTCCAGAAATGTTTGAAGCTACTGACTGAATGAAAGGAGCTGGCATCTCACTCTCTTTGAATCTTCTTTATCATGCTAGGATTAGCAGGAAAAAGCAAAAAATTTCAGAATTGCACCTTGCAATGCGGAGAAATTACTGTTTGTGCATTTACAATATTCATTGATTTTTGCCATTGAAAAACATCATGTTATTCATATACCAGAAATGTTTGAAGCTACTGACTGAATGAAAAGAGCTGGCATCTCACTCTCTTTGAATCTTCTTTATCATGCTAAGAGGAGCAGGAAAAAGCAAAAAATTTCAGAATTGCACCTTGCTATGTGGAGATATTACTGTTTGTGCATTTACAATATTCATTGATTTTTGCCATTGAAAAACGTCCAGAAATGTTTGAAGCTACTGACTGAATGAAAGGAGCTGGCATCTCACTCTCTTTGAATCTTCTTTATCATGCTAGGATTAGCAGGAAAAAGCAAAAAATTTCAGAATTGCACCTTGCAATGCGGAGAAATTACTGTTTGTGCATTTACAATATTCATTGATTTTTGCCATTGAAAAACATCATGTTATTCATATACCAGAAATGTTTGAAGCTACTGACTGAATGAAAAGAGCTGGCATCTCACTCTCTTTGAATCTTCTTTATCATGCTAAGAGGAGCAGGAAAAAGCAAAAAATTTCAGAATTGCACCTTGCAATGTGGAGATATTACTGTTTGTGCATTTACAATATTCATTGATTTTTGCCATTGAAAAACGTCCAGAAATGTTTGAAGCTACTGACTGAATGAAAGGAGCTGGCATCTCACTCTCTTTGAATCTTCTTTATCATGCTAGGATTAGCAGGAAAAAGCAAAAAATTTCAGAATTGCACCTTGCAATGCGGAGAAATTACTGTTTGTGCATTTACAATATTCATTGATTTTTGCCATTGAAAAACATCATGTTATTCATATACCAGAAATGTTTGAAGCTACTGACTGAATGAAATGAGCTGGCATCTCACTCTCTTTGAATCTTCTTTATCATGCTAAGAGGAGCAGGAAAAAGCAAAAAATTTCAGAATTGCACCTTGCAAGGTGGAGATATTACTGTTTGTGCATTTACAATATTCATTGATTTTTGCCATTGAAAAACGTCCAGAAATGTTTGAAGCTACTGACTGAATGAAAGGAGCTGGCATCTCACTCTCTTTGAATCTTCTTTATCATGCTAGGATTAGCAGGAAAAAGCAAAAAATTTCAGAATTGCACCTTGCAATGCGGAGAAATTACTGTTTGTGCATTTACAATATTCATTGATTTTTGCCATTGAAAAACATCATGTTATTCATATACCAGAAATGTTTGAAGCTACTGATTGAATGAAAAGAGCTGGCATCTCACTCTCTTTGAATATTTTTTATCATGCTAGGATTAGCAGGAAAAAGCAAAAAATTTCAGAATTGCACCTTGCAATGTGGAGATATTACTGTTTGTGCATTTACAATATTCATTGATTTTTGCCATTGAAAAACGTCCAGAAATGTTTGAAGCTACTGACTGAATGAAAGGAGCTGGCATCTCACTCTCTTTGAATCTTCTTTATCATGCTAGGATTAGCAGGAAAAAGCAAAAAATTTCAGAATTGCACCTTGCAATGTGGAGTTATTACTGTTTGTGCATTTACAATATTCATTGATTTTTGCCATTGAAAAATGTCCAGAAATGTTTGAAGCTACTGACTGAATGAAAGGAGCTGGCATCTCACTCTCTTTGAATCTTCTTTATCATTCTAGGATTAGCAGGAAAAAGCAAAAAATTTCAGAATTGCACCTTGCAATGTGGAGATATTACTGTTTGTGCATTTACAATATTCATTGATTTTTGCCATTGAAAAACATCATGTTATTCATATACCAGAAATGTTTGAAGCTACTGACTGAATGAAAAGAGCTGGCATCTCACTCTCTTTGAATCTTCTTTATCATGCTAAGAGGAGCAGGAAAAAGCAAAAAATTTCAGAATTGCACCTTGCAATGTGGAGATATTACTGTTTGTGCATTTACAATATTCATTGATTTTTGCCATTGAAAAACGTCCAGAAATGTTTGAAGCTACTGACTGAATGAAAGGAGCTGGCATCTCACTCTCTTTGAATCTTCTTTATCATGCTAGGATTAGCAGGAAAAAGCAAAAAATTTCAGAATTGCACCTTGCAATGCGGAGAAATTACTGTTTGTGCATTTACAATATTCATTGATTTTTGCCATTGAAAAACATCATGTTATTCATATACCAGAAATGTTTGAAGCTACTGACTGAATGAAAAGAGCTGGCATCTCACTCTCTTTGAATCTTCTTTATCATGCTAGGATTAGCAGGAAAAAGCAAAAAATTTCAGAATTGCACCTTGCAATGTGGAGATATTACTGTTTGTGCATTTACAATATTCATTGATTTTTGCCATTGAAAAACGTCCAGAAATGTTTGAAGCTACTGACTGAATGAAAGGAGCTGGCATCTCACTCTCTTTGAATCTTCTTTATCATGCTAGGATTAGCAGGAAAAAGCAAAAAATTTCAGAATTGCACCTTGCAATGTGGAGTTATTACTGTTTGTGCATTTACAATATTCATTGATTTTTGCCATTGAAAAATGTCCAGAAATGTTTGAAGCTACTGACTGAATGAAAGGAGCTGGCATCTCACTCTCTTTGAATCTTCTTTATCATGCTAGGATTAGCAGGAAAAAGCAAAAAATTTCAGAATTGCACCTTGCAATGTGGAGATATTACTGTTTGTGCATTTACAATATTCATTGATTTTTGCCATTGAAAAACATCATGTTATTCATATACCAGAAATGTTTGAAGCTACTGACTGAATGAAAAGAGCTGGCATCTCACTCTCTTTGAATCTTCTTTATCATGCTAAGAGGAGCAGGAAAAAGCAAAAAATTTCAGAATTGCACCTTGCAATGTGGAGATATTACTGTTTGTGCATTTACAATATTCATTGATTTTTGCCATTGAAAAACGTCCAGAAATGTTTGAAGCTACTGACTGAATGAAAGGAGCTGGCATCTCACTCTCTTTGAATCTTCTTTATCATGCTAGGATTAGCAGGAAAAAGCAAAAAATTTCAGAATTGCACCTTGCAATGCGGAGAAATTACTGTTTGTGCATTTACAATATTCATTGATTTTTGCCATTGATAAACATCATGTTATTCATATACCAGAAATGTTTGAAGCTACTGACTGAATGAAAAGAGCTGGCATCTCACTCTCTTTGAATCTTCTTTATCATGCTAAGAGGAGCAGGAAAAAGCAAAAAATTTCAGAATTGCACCTTGCAATGTGGAGATATTACTGTTTGTGCATTTACAATATTCATTGATTTTTGCATTTGAAAAACGTCCAGAAATGTTTGAAGCTACTGACTGAATGAAAGGAGCTGGCATCTCACTCTCTTTGAATCTTCTTTATCATGCTAGGATTAGCAGGAAAAAGCAAAAAATTTCAGAATTGCACCTTGCAATGCGGAGAAATTACTGTTTGTGCATTTACAATATTCATTGATTTTTGCCATTGAAAAACATCATGTTATTCATATACCAGAAATGTTTGAAGCTACTGACTGAAAGAAAAGAGCTGGCATCTCACTCTCTTTGAATCTTCTTTATCATGCTAAGAGGAGCAGGAAAAAGCAAAAAATTTCAGAATTGCACGTTGCAATGTGGAGATATTACTGTTTGTGCATTTACAATATTCATTGATTTTTGCCATTGAAAAACGTCCAGAAATGTTTGAAGCTACTGACTGAATGAAAGGAGCTGGCATCTCACTCTCTTTGAATCTTCTTTATCATGCTAGGATTAGCAGGAAAAAGCAAAAAATTTCAGAATTGCACCTTGCAATGCACAGAAATTACTGTTTGTGCATTTACAATATTCATTGATTTTTGCCATTGAAAAACATCATGTTATTCATATACCAGAAATGTTTGAAGCTACTGACTGAATGAAAAGAGCTGGCATCTCACTCTCTTTGAATCTTCTTTATCATGCTAAGAGGAGCAGGAAAAAGCAAAAAATTTCAGAATTGCACCTTGCAATGTGGAGATATTACTGTTTGTGCATTTACAATATTCATTGATTTTTGCATTTGAAAAACGTCCAGAAATGTTTGAAGCTACTGACTGAATGAAAGGAGCTGGCATCTCACTCTCTTTGAATCTTCTTTATCATGCTAGGATTAGCAGGAAAAAGCAAAAAATTTCAGAATTGCACCTTGCAATGCGGAGAAATTACTGTTTGTGCATTTACAATATTCATTGATTTTTGCCATTGAAAAACATCATGTTATTCATATACCAGAAATGTTTGAAGCTACTGACTGAATGAAAAGAGCTGGCATCTCACTCTCTTTGAATCTTCTTTATCATGCTAAGCGGAGCAGGAAAAAGCAAAAAATTTCAGAATTGCACCTTGCAATGTGGAGATATTACTGTTTGTGCATTTACAATATTCATTGATTTTTGCCATTGAAAAACGTCCAGAAATGTTTGAAGCTACTGACTGAATGAAAGGAGCTGGCATCTCACTCTCTTTGAATCTTCTTTATCATGCTAGGATTAGCAGGAAAAAGCAAAAAATTTCAGAATTGCACCTTGCAATGCGGAGAAATTACTGTTTGTGCATTTACAATATTCATTGATTTTTGCCATTGAAAAACATCATGTTATTCATATACCAGAAATGTTTGAAGCTACTGACTGAATGAAAAGAGCTGGCATCTCACTCTCTTTGAATCTTCTTTATCATGCTAAGAGGAGCAGGAAAAAGCAAAAAATTTCAGAATTGCACGTTGCCATGTGGAGATATTACTGTTTGTGCATTTACAATATTCATTGATTTTTGCCATTGAAAAACGTCCAGAAATGTTTGAAGCTACTGACTGAATGAAAGGAGCTGGCATCTCACTCTCTTTGAATCTTCTTTATCATGCTAGGATTAGCAGGAAAAAGCAAAAAATTTCAGAATTGCACCTTGCAATGCGCAGAAATTACTGTTTGTGCATTTACAATATTCATTGATTTTTGCCATTGAAAAACATCATGTTATTCATATACCAGAAATGTTTGAAGCTACTGACTGAATGAAAAGAGCTGGCATCTCACTCTCTTTGAATCTTCTTTATCATGCTAAGAGGAGCAGGAAAAAGCAAAAAATTTCAGAATTGCACCTTGCAATGTGGAGATATTACTGTTTGTGCATTTACAATATTCATTGATTTTTGCCATTGAAAAACGTCCAGAAATGTTTGAAGCTACTGACTGAATGAAAGGAGCTGGCATCTCACTCTCTTTGAATCTTCTTTATCATGCTAGGATTAGCAGGAAAAAGCAAAAAATTTCAGAATTGCACCTTGCAATGCGGAGAAATTACTGTTTGTGCATTTACAATATTCATTGATTTTTGCCATTGAAAAACAACATGTTATTCATATACCAGAAATGTTTGAAGCTACTGACTGAATGAAAAGAGCTGGCATCTCACTCTCTTTGAATCTTCTTTATCATGCTAAGAGGAGCAGGAAAAAGCAAAAAATTTCAGAATTGCACCTTGCAATGTGGAGATATTACTGTTTGTGCATTTACAATGTTCATTGATTTTTGCCATTGAAAAACGTCCAGAAATGTTTGAAGCTACTGACTGAATGAAAGGAGCTGGCATCTCACTCTCTTTGAATCTTCTTTATCATGCTAGGATTAACAGGAAAAAGCAAAAAATTTCAGAATTGCACCTTGCAATGCGGAGAAATTACTGTTTGTGCATTTACAATATTCATTGATTTTTGCCATTGAAAAACATCATGTTATTCATATACCAGAAATGTTTGAAGCTACTGACTGAATGAAAAGAGCTGGCATCTCACTCTCTTTGAATCTTCTTTATCATGCTAAGAGGAGCAGGAAAAAGCAAAAAATTTCAGAATTGCACCTTGCAATGTGGAGATATTACTGTTTGTGCATTTACAATATTCATTGATTTTTGCCATTGAAAAACGTCCAGAAATGTTTGAAGCTACTGACTGAATGAAAGGAGCTGGCATCTCACTCTCTTTGAATCTTCTTTATCATGCTAGGATTAGCAGGAAAAAGCAAAAAATTTCAGAATTGCACCTTGCAATGCGGAGAAATTACTGTTTGTGCATTTACAATATTCATTGATTTTTGCCATTGAAAAACATCATGTTATTCATATACCAGAAATGTTTGAAGCTACTGACCGAATGAAAAGAGCTGGCATCTCACTCTCTTTGAATATTTTTTATCATGCTAGGATTAGCAGGAAAAAGCAAAAAATTTCAGAATTGCACCTTGCAATGTGGAGATATTACTGTTTGTGCATTTACAATATTCATTGATTTTTGCCATTGAAAAACGTCCAGAAATGTTTGAAGCTACTGACTGAATGAAAGGAGCTGGCATCTCACTCTCTTTGAATCTTCTTTATCATGCTAGGATTAGCAGGAAAAAGCAAAAAATTTCAGAATTGCACGTTGCAATGCGGAGAAATTACTGTTTGTGCATTTACAATATTCATTGATTTTTGCCATTGAAAAACATCATGTTATTCATATACCAGAAATGTTTGAAGCTACTGACTGAATGAAAAGAGCTGGCATATCACTCTCTTTGAATCTTCTTTATCATGCTAAGAGGAGCAGGAAAAAGCAAAAAATTTCAGAATTGCACGTTGCAATGTGGAGATATTACTGTTTGTGCATTTACAATATTCATTGATTTTTGCCATTGAAAAACGTCCAGAAATGTTTGAAGCTACTGACTGAATGAAAGGAGCTGGCATCTCACTCTCTTTGAATCTTCTTTATCATGCTAGGATTAGCAGGAAAAAGCAAAAAATTTCAGAATTGCACCTTGCAATGCGGAGAAATTACGGTTTGTGCATTTACAATATTCATTGATTTTTGCCATTGAAAAACATCATGTTATTCATATACCAGAAATGTTTGAAGCTACTGACTGAATGAAAAGAGCTGGCATCTCACTCTCTTTGAATCCTCTTTATCATGCTAAGAGGAGCAGGAAAAAGCAAAAAATTTCAGAATTGCATCTTGCAATGTGGAGATATTACTGTTTGTGCATTTACAATATTCATTGATTTTTGCCATTGAAAAACGTCCAGAAATGTTTGAAGCTACTGACTGAATGAAAGGAGTTGGCATCTCACTCTCTTTGAATCTTCTTTATCATGCTAGGATTAGCAGGAAAAAGCAAAAAATTTCAGAATTGCACCTTGCAATGCGGAGAAATTACTGTTTGTGCATTTACAATATTCATTGATTTTTGCCATTGAAAAACATCATGTTATTCATATACCAGAAATGTTTGAAGCTACTGACTGAATGAAAAGAGCTGGCATCTCACTCTCTTTGAATCTTCTTTATCATGCTAAGAGGAGCAGGAAAAAGCAAAAAATTTCAGAATTGCACCTTGCAATGTGGAGATATTACTGTTTGTGCATTTACAATATTCATTGATTTTTGCCATTGAAAAACATCATGTTATTTATATACCAGAAATGTTTGAAGCTATTGACTGAATGAAAAGAGCTGGCATCTCACTCTCTTTGAATCTTCTTTATCATGCTAGGATTAGCAGGAAAAAGCAAAAAATTTCAGAATTGCACCTTGCAATGTGGAGATATTACTGTTTGTGCATTTACAATATTCATTGATTTTTGCCATTGAAAAACGTCCAGAAATGTTTGAAGCTACTGACTGAATGAAAGGAGCTGGCATCTCACTCTCTTTGAATCTTCTTTATCATGCTAGAATTAGCAGGAAAAAGCAAAAAATTTCAGAATTGCACCTTGCAATGCGGAGAAATTACTGTTTGTGCATTTACAATATTCATTGATTTTTGCCATTGAAAAACATCATGTTATTCATATACCAGAAATGTTTGAAGCTACTGACTGAATGAAAAGAGCTGGCATCTCACTCTCTTTGAATCTTCTTTATCATGCCAGGATTAGCAGGAAAAAGCAAAAAATTTCAGAATTGCACCTTGCAATGTGGAGATATTACTGTTTGTGCATTTACAATATTCATTGATTTTTGCCATTGAAAAACGTCCAGAAATGTTTGAAGCTACTGACTGAATGAAAGGAGCTGGCATCTCACTCTCTTTGAATCTTCTTTATCATGCTAGGATTAGCAGGAAAAAGCAAAAAATTTCAGAATTGCACCTTGCAATGCGGAGAAATTACTGTTTGTGCATTTACAATATTCATTGATTTTTGCCATTGAAAAACATCATGTTATTCATATACCAGAAATGTTTGAAGCTACTGACTGAATGAAAAGAGCTGGCATCTCACTCTCTTTGAATCATTTTTATCATGCTAGGAGGAGCAGGAAAAAGCAAAATATTTCAGAATTGCACCTTGCAATGTGGAGATATTACTGTTTGTGCATTTACAATATTCATTGATTTTTGCCATTGAAAAACGTCCAGAAATGTTTGAAGCTACTGACTGAATGAAAGGAGCTGGCATCTCACTCTCTTTGAATCTTCTTTATCATGCTAGGATTAGTAGGAAAAAGCAAAAAATTTCAGAATTGCACGTTGCAATGCGGAGAAATTACTGTTTGTGCATTTACAATATTCATTGATTTTTGCCATTGAAAAACATCATGTTATTCATATACCAGAAATGTTTGAAGCTACTGACTGAATGAAAAGAGCTGGCATCTCACTCTCTTTGAATCTTCTTTATCATGCTAAGAGGAGCAGGAAAAAGCAAAAAATTTCAGAATTGCACATTGCAATGTGGAGATATTACTGTTTGTGCATTTACAATATTCATTGATTTTTGCCATTGAAAAACGTCCAGAAATGTTTGAAGCTACTGACTGAATGAAAGGAGCTGGCATCTCACTCTCTTTGAATCTTCTTTATCATGCTAGGATTAGCAGGAAAAAGCAAAAAATTTCAGAATTCCACCTTGCAATGCGGAGAAATTACTGTTTGTGCATTTACAATATTCATTGATTTTTGCCATTGAAAAACATCATGTTATTCATATACCAGAAATGTTTGAAGCTACTGACTGAATGAAAAGAGCTGGCATCTCACTCTCTTTGAATCTTCTTTATCATGCTAAGAGGAGCAGGAAAAAGCAAAAAATTTCAGAATTGCACCTTGCAATGTGGAGATATTACTGTTTGTGCATTTACAATATTCATTGATTTTTGCCATTGAAAAACGTCCAGAAATGTTTGAAGCTACTGACAGAATGAAAGGAGCTGGCATCTCACTCTCTTTGAATCTTCTTTATCATGCTAAGATTAGCAGGAAAAAGCAAAAAATTTCAGAATTGCACCTTGCAATGCGGAGAAATTACTGTTTGTGCATTTACAATATTCATTGATTTTTGCCATTGAAAAACATCATGTTATTCATATACCAGAAATGTTTGAAGCTACTGACTGAATGAAAAGAGCTGGCATCTCACTCTCTTTGAATCTTCTTTATCATGCTAAGAGGAGCAGGAAAAAGCAAAAAAATTCAGAATTGCACCTTGCAATGTGGAGATATTACTGTTTGTGCATTTACAATATTCATTGATTTTTGCCATTGAAAAACGTCCAGAAATGTTTGAAGCTACTGACTGAATGAAAGGAGCTGGCATCTCACTCTCTTTGAATCTTCTTTATCATGCTAGGATTAGCAGGAAAAAGCAAAAAATTTCAGAATTGCACCTTGCAATGCGGAGAAATTACTGTTTGTGCATTTACAATATTCATTGATTTTTGCCATTGAAAAACATCATGTTATTCATATACCAGAAATGTTTGAAGCTACTGACTGAATGAAAAGAGCTGGCATCTCACTCTCTTTGAATCTTCTTTATCATGCTAGGATTAGCAGGAAAAAGCAAAAAATTTCAGATTTGCACCTTGCAATGTGGAGATATTACTGTTTGTGCATTCACAATATTCATTGATTTTTGCCATTGAAAAACGTCCAGAAATGTTTGAAGCTACTGACTGAATGAAAGGAGCTGGCATCTCACTCTCTTTGAATCTTCTTTATCATGTTAGGATTAGCAGGAAAAAGCAAAAAATTTCAGAATTGCACCTTGCAATGTGGAGATATTACTGTTTGTGCATTTACAATATTCATTGATTTTTGCCATTGAAAAACATCATGTTATTCATATACCAGAAATGTTTGAAGCTACTGACTGAATGAAAAGAGCTGGCATCTCACTCTCTTTGAATCTTCTTTATCATGCTAAGAGGAGCAGGAAAAAGCAAAAAATTTCAGAATTGCACCTTGCAATGTGGAGATATTACTGTTTGTGCATTTACAATATTCATTGATTTTTGCCATTGAAAAACGTCCAGAAATGTTTGAAGCTACTGACTGAATGAAAGGAGCTGGCATCTCACTCTCTTTGAATCTTCTTTATCATGCTAGGATTAGCAGGAAAAAGCAAAAAATTTCAGAATTGCACCTTGCAATGCGGAGAAATTACTGTTTGTGCATTTACAATATTCATTGATTTTTGCCATTGAAAAACATCATGTTATTCATATACCAGAAATGTTTGAAGCTGCTGACTGAATGAAAAGAGCTGGCATCTCACTCTCTTTGAATCTTCTTTATCATGCTAAGAGGAGCAGGAAAAAGCAAAAAATTTCAGAATTGCACCTTGCAATGTGGAGATATTACTGTTTGTGCATTTACAATATTCATTGATTTTTGCCATTGAAAAACGTCCAGAAATGTTTGAAGCTACTGACTGAATGAAAGGAGCTGGCATCTCACTCTCTTTGAATCTTCTTTATCATGCTTAGGATTAGCAGGAAAAAGCAAAAAATTTCAGAATTGCACCTTGCAATGCGGAGAAATTACTGTTTGTGCATTTACAATATTCATTGATTTTTGCCATTGAAAAACATCATGTTATTCATATACCAGAAATGTTTGAAGCTACTGACTGAATGAAAAGAGCTGGCATCTCACTCTCTTTGAATATTTTTTATCATGCTAGGATTAGCAGGAAAAAGCAAAAAATTTCAGAATTGCACCTTGCAATGTGGAGATATTACTGTTTGTGCATTTACAATATTCATTGATTTTTGCCATTGAAAAACGTCCAGAAATGTTTGAAACTACTGACTGAATGAAAGGAGCTGGCATCTCACTCTCTTTGAATCTTCTTTATCATGCTAGGATTAGCAGGAAAAAGCAAAAAATTTCAGAATTGCACCTTGCAATGTGGAGTTATTACTGTTTGTGCATTTACAATATTCATTGATTTTTGCCATTGAAAAATGTCCAGAAATGTTTGAAGCTACTGACTGAATGAAAGGAGCTGGCATCTCACTCTCTTTGAATCTTCTTTATCATGCTAGGATTAGCAGGAAAAAGCAAAAAATTTCAGAATTGCACCTTGCAATTTGGAGATATTACTGTTTGTGCATTTACAATATTCATTGATTTTTGCCATTGAAAAACATCATGTTATTCATATACCAGAAATGTTTGAAGCTACTGACTGAATGAAAAGAGCTGGCATCTCACTCTCTTTGAATCTTCTTTATCATGCTAAGAGGAGCAGGAAAAAGCAAAAAATTTCAGAATTGCACCTTGCAATGTGGAGATATTACTGTTTGTGCATTTACAATATTCATTGATTTTTGCCATTGAAAAACGTCCAGAAATGTTTGAAGCTACTGACTGAATGAAAGGAGCTGGCATCTCACTCTCTTTGAATCTTCTTTATCATGCTAGGATTAGCAGGAAAAAGCAAAAAATTTCAGAATTGCACCTTGCAATGCGGAGAAATTACTGTTTGTGCATTTACAATATTCATTGATTTTTGCCATTGAAAAACATCATGTTATTCATATACCAGAAATGTTTGAAGCTACTGACTGAATAAAAAGAGCTGGCATCTCACTCTCTTTGAATCTTCTTTATCATGCTAAGAGGAGCAGGAAAAAGCAAAAAATTTCAGAATTGCACGTTGCAATGTGGAGATATTACTGTTTGTGCATTTACAATATTCATTGATTTTTGCCATTGAAAAACGTCCAGAAATGTTTGAAGCTACTGACTGAATGAAAGGAGCTGGCATCTCACTCTCTTTGAATCTTCTTTATCATGCTAGGATTAGCAGGAAAAAGCAAAAAATTTCAGAATTGCACCTTGCAATGCGGAGAAATTACTGTTTGTGCATTTACAATATTCATTGATTTTTGCCATTGAAAAACATCATGTTATTCATATACCAGAAATGTTTGAAGCTACTGACTGAATGAAAAGAGCTGGCATCTCACTCTCTTTGAATCCTCTTTATCATGCTAAGAGGAGCAGGAAAAAGCAAAAAATTTCAGAATTGCATCTTGCAATGTGGAGATATTACTGTTTGTGCATTTACAATATTCATTGATTTTTGCCATTGAAAAACGTCCAGAAATGTTTGAAGCTACTGACTGAATGAAAGGAGCTGGCATCTCACTCTCTTTGAATCTTCTTTATCATGCTAGGATTAGCAGGAAAAAGCAAAAAATTTCAGAATTGCACCTTGCAATGCGGAGAAATTACTGTTTGTGCATTTACAATATTCATTGATTTTTGCCATTGAAAAACATCATGTTATTCATATACCAGAAATGTTTGAAGCTACTGACTGAATGAAAAGAGCTGGCATCTCACTCTCTTTGAATCTTCTTTATCATGCTAAGAGGAGCAGGAAAAAGCAAAAAATTTCAGAATTGCACCTTGCAATGTGGAGATATTACTGTTTGTGCATTTACAATATTCATTGATTTTTGCCATTGAAAAACATCATGTTATTCATATACCAGAAATGTTTGAAGCTATTGACTGAATGAAAAGAGCTGGCATCTCACTCTCTTTGAATCTTCTTTATCATGCTAGGATTAGCAGGAAAAAGCAAAAAATTTCAGAATTGCACCTTGCAATGTGGAGATATTACTGTTTGTGCATTTACAATATTCATTGATTTTTGCCATTGAAAAACGTCCAGAAATGTTTGAAGCTACTGACTGAATGAAAGGAGCTGGCATCTCACTCTCTTTGAATCTTCTTTATCATGCTAGGATTAGCAGGAAAAAGCAAAAAATTTCAGAATTGCACCTTGCAATGCGGAGAAATTACTGTTTGTGCATTTACAATATTCATTGATTTTTGCCATTGAAAAACATCATGTTATTCATATACCAGAAATGTTTGAAGCTACTGACTGAATGAAAAGAGCTGGCATCTCACTCTCTTTGAATCTTCTTTATCATGCCAGGATTAGCAGGAAAAAGCAAAAAATTTCAGAATTGCACCTTGAAATGTGGAGATATTACTGTTTGTGCATTTACAATATTCATTGATTTTTGCCATTGAAAAACGTCCAGAAATGTTTGAAGCTACTGACTGAATGAAAGGAGCTGGCATCTCACTCTCTTTGAATCTTCTTTATCATGCTAGGATTAGCAGGAAAAAGCAAAAAATTTCAGAATTGCACCTTGCAATGCGGAGAAATTACTGTTTGTGCATTTACAATATTCATTGATTTTTGCCATTGAAAAACATCATGTTATTCATATACCAGTAATGTTTGAAGCTACTGACTGAATGAAAAGAGCTGGCATCTCACTCTCTTTGAATCATTTTTATCATGCTAAGAGGAGCAGGAAAAAGCAAAATATTTCAGAATTGCACCTTGCAATGTGGAGATATTACTGTTTGTGCATTTACAATATTCATTGATTTTTGCCATTGAAAAACGTCCAGAAATGTTTGAAGCTACTGACTGAATGAAAGGAGCAGGCATCTCACTCTCTTTGAATCTTCTTTATCATGCTAGGATTAGTAGGAAAAAGCAAAAAATTTCAGAATTGCACGTTGCAATGCGGAGAAATTACTGTTTGTGCATTTACAATATTCATTGATTTTTGCCATTGAAAAACATCATGTTATTCATATACCAGAAATGTTTGAAGCTACTGACTGAATGAAAAGAGCTGGCATCTCACTCTCTTTGAATCTTCTTTATCATGCTAAGAGGAGCAGGAAAAAGCAAAAAATTTCAGAATTGCACATTGCAATGTGGAGATATTACTGTTTGTGCATTTACAATATTCATTGATTTTTGCCATTGAAAAACGTCCAGAAATGTTTGAAGCTACTGACTGAATGAAAGGAGCTGGCATCTCACTCTCTTTGAATCTTCTTTATCATGCTAGGATTAGCAGGAAAAAGCAAAAAATTTCAGAATTCCACCTTGCAATGCGGAGAAATTACTGTTTGTGCATTTACAATATTCATTGATTTTTGCCATTGAAAAACATCATGTTATTCATATACCAGAAATGTTTGAAGCTACTGACTGAATGAAAAGAGCTGGCATCTCACTCTCTTTGAATCATTTTTATCATGCTAGGAGGAGCAGGAAAAAGCAAAATATTTCAGAATTGCACCTTGCAATGTGGAGATATTACTGTTTGTGCATTTACAATATTCATTGATTTTTGCCATTGAAAAACGTCCAGAAATGTTTGAAGCTACTGACTGAATGAAAGGAGCTGGCATCTCACTCTCTTTGAATCTTCTTTATCATGCTAGGATTAGTAGGAAAAAGCAAAAAATTTCAGAATTGCACGTTGCAATGCGGAGAAATTACTGTTTGTGCATTTACAATATTCATTGATTTTTGCCATTGAAAAACATCATGTTATTCATATACCAGAAATGTTTGAAGCTACTGACTGAATGAAAAGAGCTGGCATCTCACTCTCTTTGAATCTTCTTTATCATGCTAAGAGGAGCAGGAAAAAGCAAAAAATTTCAGAATTGCACATTGCAATGTGGAGATATTACTGTTTGTGCATTTACAATATTCATTGATTTTTGCCATTGAAAAACGTCCAGAAATGTTTGAAGCTACTGACTGAATGAAAGGAGCTGGCATCTCACTCTCTTTGAATCTTCTTTATCATGCTAGGATTAGCAGGAAAAAGCAAAAAATTTCAGAATTCCACCTTGCAATGCGGAGAAATTACTGTTTGTGCATTTACAATATTCATTGATTTTTGCCATTGAAAAACATCATGTTATTCATATACCAGAAATGTTTGAAGCTACTGACTGAATGAAAAGAGCTGGCATCTCACTCTCTTTGAATCTTCTTTATCATGCTAAGAGGAGCAGGAAAAAGCAAAAAATTTCAGAATTGCACCTTGCAATGTGGAGATATTACTGTTTGTGCATTTACAATATTCATTGATTTTTGCCATTGAAAAACGTCCAGAAATGTTTGAAGCTACTGACAGAATGAAAGGAGCTGGCATCTCACTCTCTTTGAATCTTCTTTATCATGCTAAGATTAGCAGGAAAAAGCAAAAAATTTCAGAATTGCACCTTGCAATGCGGAGAAATTACTGTTTGTGCATTTACAATATTCATTGATTTTTGCCATTGAAAAACATCATGTTATTCATATACCAGAAATGTTTGAAGCTACTGACTGAATGAAAAGAGCTGGCATCTCACTCTCTTTGAATCTTCTTTATCATGCTAAGAGGAGCAGGAAAAAGCAAAAAAATTCAGAATTGCACCTTGCAATGTGGAGATATTACTGTTTGTGCATTTACAATATTCATTGATTTTTGCCATTGAAAAACGTCCAGAAATGTTTGAAGCTACTGACTGAATGAAAGGAGCTGGCATCTCACTCTCTTTGAATCTTCTTTATCATGCTAGGATTAGCAGGAAAAAGCAAAAAATTTCAGAATTGCACCTTGCAATGCGGAGAAATTACTGTTTGTGCATTTACAATATTCATTGATTTTTGCCATTGAAAAACATCATGTTATTCATATACCAGAAATGTTTGAAGCTACTGACTGAATGAAAAGAGCTGGCATCTCACTCTCTTTGAATCTTCTTTATCATGCTAGGATTAGCAGGAAAAAGCAAAAAATTTCAGATTTGCACCTTGCAATGTGGAGATATTACTGTTTGTGCATTCACAATATTCATTGATTTTTGCCATTGAAAAACGTCCAGAAATGTTTGAAGCTACTGACTGAATGAAAGGAGCTGGCATCTCACTCTCTTTGAATCTTCTTTATCATGTTAGGATTAGCAGGAAAAAGCAAAAAATTTCAGAATTGCACCTTGCAATGTGGAGATATTACTGTTTGTGCATTTACAATATTCATTGATTTTTGCCATTGAAAAACATCATGTTATTCATATACCAGAAATGTTTGAAGCTACTGACTGAATGAAAAGAGCTGGCATCTCACTCTCTTTGAATCTTCTTTATCATGCTAAGAGGAGCAGGAAAAAGCAAAAAATTTCAGAATTGCACCTTGCAATGTGGAGATATTACTGTTTGTGCATTTACAATATTCATTGATTTTTGCCATTGAAAAACGTCCAGAAATGTTTGAAGCTACTGACTGAATGAAAGGAGCTGGCATCTCACTCTCTTTGAATCTTCTTTATCATGCTAGGATTAGCAGGAAAAAGCAAAAAATTTCAGAATTGCACCTTGCAATGCGGAGAAATTACTGTTTGTGCATTTACAATATTCATTGATTTTTGCCATTGAAAAACATCATGTTATTCATATACCAGAAATGTTTGAAGCTGCTGACTGAATGAAAAGAGCTGGCATCTCACTCTCTTTGAATCTTCTTTATCATGCTAAGAGGAGCAGGAAAAAGCAAAAAATTTCAGAATTGCACCTTGCAATGTGGAGATATTACTGTTTGTGCATTTACAATATTCATTGATTTTTGCCATTGAAAAACGTCCAGAAATGTTTGAAGCTACTGACTGAATGAAAGGAGCTGGCATCTCACTCTCTTTGAATCTTCTTTATCATGCTTAGGATTAGCAGGAAAAAGCAAAAAATTTCAGAATTGCACCTTGCAATGCGGAGAAATTACTGTTTGTGCATTTACAATATTCATTGATTTTTGCCATTGAAAAACATCATGTTATTCATATACCAGAAATGTTTGAAGCTACTGACTGAATGAAAAGAGCTGGCATCTCACTCTCTTTGAATATTTTTTATCATGCTAGGATTAGCAGGAAAAAGCAAAAAATTTCAGAATTGCACCTTGCAATGTGGAGATATTACTGTTTGTGCATTTACAATATTCATTGATTTTTGCCATTGAAAAACGTCCAGAAATGTTTGAAACTACTGACTGAATGAAAGGAGCTGGCATCTCACTCTCTTTGAATCTTCTTTATCATGCTAGGATTAGCAGGAAAAAGCAAAAAATTTCAGAATTGCACCTTGCAATGTGGAGTTATTACTGTTTGTGCATTTACAATATTCATTGATTTTTGCCATTGAAAAATGTCCAGAAATGTTTGAAGCTACTGACTGAATGAAAGGAGCTGGCATCTCACTCTCTTTGAATCTTCTTTATCATGCTAGGATTAGCAGGAAAAAGCAAAAAATTTCAGAATTGCACCTTGCAATTTGGAGATATTACTGTTTGTGCATTTACAATATTCATTGATTTTTGCCATTGAAAAACATCATGTTATTCATATACCAGAAATGTTTGAAGCTACTGACTGAATGAAAAGAGCTGGCATCTCACTCTCTTTGAATCTTCTTTATCATGCTAAGAGGAGCAGGAAAAAGCAAAAAATTTCAGAATTGCACCTTGCAATGTGGAGATATTACTGTTTGTGCATTTACAATATTCATTGATTTTTGCCATTGAAAAACGTCCAGAAATGTTTGAAGCTACTGACTGAATGAAAGGAGCTGGCATCTCACTCTCTTTGAATCTTCTTTATCATGCTAGGATTAGCAGGAAAAAGCAAAAAATTTCAGAATTGCACCTTGCAATGCGGAGAAATTACTGTTTGTGCATTTACAATATTCATTGATTTTTGCCATTGAAAAACATCATGTTATTCATATACCAGAAATGTTTGAAGCTACTGACTGAATAAAAAGAGCTGGCATCTCACTCTCTTTGAATCTTCTTTATCATGCTAAGAGGAGCAGGAAAAAGCAAAAAATTTCAGAATTGCACGTTGCAATGTGGAGATATTACTGTTTGTGCATTTACAATATTCATTGATTTTTGCCATTGAAAAACGTCCAGAAATGTTTGAAGCTACTGACTGAATGAAAGGAGCTGGCATCTCACTCTCTTTGAATCTTCTTTATCATGCTAGGATTAGCAGGAAAAAGCAAAAAATTTCAGAATTGCACCTTGCAATGCGGAGAAATTACTGTTTGTGCATTTACAATATTCATTGATTTTTGCCATTGAAAAACATCATGTTATTCATATACCAGAAATGTTTGAAGCTACTGACTGAATGAAAAGAGCTGGCATCTCACTCTCTTTGAATCCTCTTTATCATGCTAAGAGGAGCAGGAAAAAGCAAAAAATTTCAGAATTGCATCTTGCAATGTGGAGATATTACTGTTTGTGCATTTACAATATTCATTGATTTTTGCCATTGAAAAACGTCCAGAAATGTTTGAAGCTACTGACTGAATGAAAGGAGCTGGCATCTCACTCTCTTTGAATCTTCTTTATCATGCTAGGATTAGCAGGAAAAAGCAAAAAATTTCAGAATTGCACCTTGCAATGCGGAGAAATTACTGTTTGTGCATTTACAATATTCATTGATTTTTGCCATTGAAAAACATCATGTTATTCATATACCAGAAATGTTTGAAGCTACTGACTGAATGAAAAGAGCTGGCATCTCACTCTCTTTGAATCTTCTTTATCATGCTAAGAGGAGCAGGAAAAAGCAAAAAATTTCAGAATTGCACCTTGCAATGTGGAGATATTACTGTTTGTGCATTTACAATATTCATTGATTTTTGCCATTGAAAAACATCATGTTATTCATATACCAGAAATGTTTGAAGCTATTGACTGAATGAAAAGAGCTGGCATCTCACTCTCTTTGAATCTTCTTTATCATGCTAGGATTAGCAGGAAAAAGCAAAAAATTTCAGAATTGCACCTTGCAATGTGGAGATATTACTGTTTGTGCATTTACAATATTCATTGATTTTTGCCATTGAAAAACGTCCAGAAATGTTTGAAGCTACTGACTGAATGAAAGGAGCTGGCATCTCACTCTCTTTGAATCTTCTTTATCATGCTAGGATTAGCAGGAAAAAGCAAAAAATTTCAGAATTGCACCTTGCAATGTGGAGAAATTACTGTTTGTGCATTTACAATATTCATTGATTTTTGCCATTGAAAAACATCATGTTATTCATATACCAGAAATGTTTGAAGCTACTGACTGAATGAAAAGAGCTGGCATCTCACTCTCTTTGAATCTTCTTTATCATGCCAGGATTAGCAGGAAAAAGCAAAAAATTTCAGAATTGCACCTTGAAATGTGGAGATATTACTGTTTGTGCATTTACAATATTCATTGATTTTTGCCATTGAAAAACGTCCAGAAATGTTTGAAGCTACTGACTGAATGAAAGGAGCTGGCATCTCACTCTCTTTGAATCTTCTTTATCATGCTAGGATTAGCAGGAAAAAGCAAAAAATTTCAGAATTGCACCTTGCAATGCGGAGAAATTACTGTTTGTGCATTTACAATATTCATTGATTTTTGCCATTGAAAAACATCATGTTATTCATATACCAGTAATGTTTGAAGCTACTGACTGAATGAAAAGAGCTGGCATCTCACTCTCTTTGAATCATTTTTATCATGCTAAGAGGAGCAGGAAAAAGCAAAATATTTCAGAATTGCACCTTGCAATGTGGAGATATTACTGTTTGTGCATTTACAATATTCATTGATTTTTGCCATTGAAAAACGTCCAGAAATGTTTGAAGCTACTGACTGAATGAAAGGAGCAGGCATCTCACTCTCTTTGAATCTTCTTTATCATGCTAGGATTAGTAGGAAAAAGCAAAAAATTTCAGAATTGCACGTTGCAATGCGGAGAAATTACTGTTTGTGCATTTACAATATTCATTGATTTTTGCCATTGAAAAACATCATGTTATTCATATACCAGAAATGTTTGAAGCTACTGACTGAATGAAAAGAGCTGGCATCTCACTCTCTTTGAATCTTCTTTATCATGCTAAGAGGAGCAGGAAAAAGCAAAAAATTTCAGAATTGCACATTGCAATGTGGAGATATTACTGTTTGTGCATTTACAATATTCATTGATTTTTGCCATTGAAAAACGTCCAGAAATGTTTGAAGCTACTGACTGAATGAAAGGAGCTGGCATCTCACTCTCTTTGAATCTTCTTTATCATGCTAGGATTAGCAGGAAAAAGCAAAAAATTTCAGAATTCCACCTTGCAATGCGGAGAAATTACTGTTTGTGCATTTACAATATTCATTGATTTTTGCCATTGAAAAACATCATGTTATTCATATGTCAGAAATGTTTGAAGCTACTGACTGAATGAAAAGAGCTGGCATCTCACTCTCTTTGAATCTTCTTTATCATGCTAAGCGGAGCAGGAAAAAGCAAAAAATTTCAGAATTGCACCTTGCAATGTGGAGATATTACTGTTTGTGCATTTACAATATTCATTGATTTTTGCCATTGAAAAACGTCCAGAAATGTTTGAAGCTACTGACTGAATGAAAGGAGCTGGCATCTCACTCTCTTTGAATCTTCTTTATCATGCTAAGATTAGCAGGAAAAAGCAAAAAATTTCAGAATTGCACCTTGCAATGCGGAGAAATTACTGTTTGTGCATTTACAATATTCATTGATTTTTGCCATTGAAAAACATCATGTTATTCATATACCAGAAATGTTTGAAGCTACTGACTGAATGAAAAGAGCTGGCATCTCACTCTCTTTGAATCTTCTTTATCATGCTAAGAGGAGCAGGAAAAAGCAAAAAATTTCAGAATTGCACCTTGCAATGTGGAGATATTACTGTTTGTGCATTTACAATATTCATTGATTTTTGCCATTGAAAAACGTCCAGAAATGTTTGAAGCTACTGACTGAATGAAAGGAGCTGGCATCTCACTCTCTTTGAATCTTCTTTATCATGCTAGGATTAGCAGGAAAAAGCAAAAAATTTCAGAATTGCACCTTGCAATGCGGAGAAATTACTGTTTGTGCATTTACAATATTCATTGATTTTTGCCATTGAAAAACATCATGTTATTCATATACCAGAAATGTTTGAAGCTACTGACTGAATGAAAAGAGCTGGCATCTCACTCTCTTTGAATCTTCTTTATCATGCTAAGAGGAGCAGGAAAAAGCAAAAAATTTCAGAATTGCACGTTGCAATGTGGAGATATTACTGTTTGTGCATTTACAATATTCATTGATTTTTGCCATTGAAAAACGTCCAGAAATGTTTGAAGCTACTGACTGAATGAAAGGAGCTGGCATCTCACTCTCTTTGAATCTTCTTTATCATGCTAGGATTAGCAGGAAAAAGCAAAAAATTTCAGAATTGCACCTTGCAATGCGGAGAAATTACTGTTTGTGCATTTACAATATTCATTGATTTTTGCCATTGAAAAACATCATGTTATTCATATACCAGAAATGTTTGAAGCTACTGACTGAATGAAAAGAGCTGGCATCTCACTCTCTTTGAATCCTCTTTATCATGCTAAGAGGAGCAGGAAAAAGCAAAAAATTTTAGAATTGCATCTTGCAATGTGGAGATATTACTGTTTGTGCATTTACAATATTCATTGATTTTTGCCATTGAAAAACGTCCAGAAATGTTTGAAGCTACTGACTGAATGAAAGGAGCTGGCATCTCACTCTCTTTGAATCTTCTTTATCATGCTAGGATTAGCAGGAAAAAGCAAAAAATTTCAGAATTGCACCTTGCAATGCGGAGAAATTACTGTTTGTGCATTTACAATATTCATTGATTTTTGCCATTGAAAAACATCATGTTATTCATATACCAGAAGTGTTTGAAGCTACTGACTGAATGAAAAGAGCTGGCATCTCACTCTCTTTGAATCTTCTTTATCATGCTAAGAGGAGCAGGAAAAAGCAAAAAATTTCAGAATTGCACCTTGCAATGTGGAGATATTACTGTTTGTGCATTTACAATATTCATTGATTTTTGCCATTGAAAAACATCATGTTATTCATATACCAGAAATGTTTGAAGCTATTGACTGAATGAAAAGAGCTGGCATCTCACTCTCTTTGAATCTTCTTTATCATGCTAGGATTAGCAGGAAAAAGCAAAAAATTTCAGAATTGCACCTTGCAATGTGGAGATATTACTGTTTGTGCATTTACAATATTCATTGATTTTTGCCATTGAAAAACGTCCAGAAATGTTTGAAGCTACTGACTGAATGAAAGGAGCTGGCATCTCACTCTCTTTGAATCTTCTTTATCATGCTAGGATTAGCAGGAAAAAGCAAAAAATTTCAGAATTGCACCTTGCAATGCGGAGAAATTACTGTTTGTGCATTTACAATATTCATTGATTTTTGCCATTGAAAAACATCATGTTATTCATATACCAGTAATGTTTGAAGCTACTGACTGAATGAAAAGAGCTGGCATCTCACTCTCTTTGAATCATTTTTATCATGCTAAGAGGAGCAGGAAAAAGCAAAATATTTCAGAATTGCATCTTGCAATGTGGAGATATTACTGTTTGTGCATTTACAATATTCATTGATTTTTGCCATTGAAAAACGTCCAGAAATGTTTGAAGCTACTGACTGAATGAAAGGAGCAGGCATCTCACTCTCTTTGAATCTTCTTTATCATGCTAGGATTAGTAGGAAAAAGCAAAAAATTTCAGAATTGCACGTTGCAATGCGGAGAAATTACTGTTTGTGCATTTACAATATTCATTGATTTTTGCCATTGAAAAACATCATGTTATTCATATACCAGAAATGTTTGAAGCTACTGACTGAATGAAAAGAGCTGGCATCTCACTCTCTTTGAATCTTCTTTATCATGCTAAGAGGAGCAGGAAAAAGCAAAAAATTTCAGAATTGCACATTGCAATGTGGAGATATTACTGTTTGTGCATTTACAATATTCATTGATTTTTGCCATTGAAAAACGTCCAGAAATGTTTGAAGCTACTGACTGAATGAAAGGAGCTGGCATCTCACTCTCTTTGAATCTTCTTTATCATGCTAGGATTAGCAGGAAAAAGCAAAAAATTTCAGAATTCCACCTTGCAATGCGGAGAAATTACTGTTTGTGCATTTACAATATTCATTGATTTTTGCCATTGAAAAACATCATGTTATTCATATGTCAGAAATGTTTGAAGCTACTGACTGAATGAAAAGAGCTGGCATCTCACTCTCTTTGAATCTTCTTTATCATGCTAAGCGGAGCAGGAAAAAGCAAAAAATTTCAGAATTGCACCTTGCAATGTGGAGATATTACTGTTTGTGCATTTACAATATTCATTGATTTTTGCCATTGAAAAACGTCCAGAAATGTTTGAAGCTACTGACTGAATGAAAGGAGCTGGCATCTCACTCTCTTTGAATCTTCTTTATCATGCTAAGATTAGCAGGAAAAAGCAAAAAATTTCAGAATTGCACCTTGCAATGCGGAGAAATTACTGTTTGTGCATTTACAATATTCATTGATTTTTGCCATTGAAAAACATCATGTTATTCATATACCAGAAATGTTTGAAGCTACTGACTGAATGAAAAGAGCTGGCATCTCACTCTCTTTGAATCTTCTTTATCATGCTAAGAGGAGCAGGAAAAAGCAAAAAATTTCAGAATTGCACCTTGCAATGTGGAGATATTACTGTTTGTGCATTTACAATATTCATTGATTTTTGCCATTGAAAAACGTCCAGAAATGTTTGAAGCTACTGACTGAATGAAAGGAGCTGGCATCTCACTCTCTTTGAATCTTCTTTATCATGCTAGGATTAGCAGGAAAAAGCAAAAAATTTCAGAATTGCACCTTGCAATGCGGAGAAATTACTGTTTGTGCATTTACAATATTCATTGATTTTTGCCATTGAAAAACATCATGTTATTCATATACCAGAAATGTTTGAAGCTACTGACTGAATGAAAAGAGCTGGCATCTCACTCTCTTTGAATCTTCTTTATCATGCTAAGAGGAGCAGGAAAAAGCAAAAAATTTCAGAATTGCACGTTGCAATGTGGAGATATTACTGTTTGTGCATTTACAATATTCATTGATTTTTGCCATTGAAAAACGTCCAGAAATGTTTGAAGCTACTGACTGAATGAAAGGAGCTGGCATCTCACTCTCTTTGAATCTTCTTTATCATGCTAGGATTAGCAGGAAAAAGCAAAAAATTTCAGAATTGCACCTTGCAATGCGGAGAAATTACTGTTTGTGCATTTACAATATTCATTGATTTTTGCCATTGAAAAACATCATGTTATTCATATACCAGAAATGTTTGAAGCTACTGACTGAATGAAAAGAGCTGGCATCTCACTCTCTTTGAATCCTCTTTATCATGCTAAGAGGAGCAGGAAAAAGCAAAAAATTTCAGAATTGCATCTTGCAATGTGGAGATATTACTGTTTGTGCATTTACAATATTCATTGATTTTTGCCATTGAAAAACGTCCAGAAATGTTTGAAGCTACTGACTGAATGAAAGGAGCTGGCATCTCACTCTCTTTGAATCTTCTTTATCATGCTAGGATTAGCAGGAAAAAGCAAAAAATTTCAGAATTGCACCTTGCAATGCGGAGAAATTACTGTTTGTGCATTTACAATATTCATTGATTTTTGCCATTGAAAAACATCATGTTATTCATATACCAGAAGTGTTTGAAGCTACTGACTGAATGAAAAGAGCTGGCATCTCACTCTCTTTGAATCTTCTTTATCATGCTAAGAGGAGCAGGAAAAAGCAAAAAATTTCAGAATTGCACCTTGCAATGTGGAGATATTACTGTTTGTGCATTTACAATATTCATTGATTTTTGCCATTGAAAAACATCATGTTATTCATATACCAGAAATGTTTGAAGCTATTGACTGAATGAAAAGAGCTGGCATCTCACTCTCTTTGAATCTTCTTTATCATGCTAGGATTAGCAGGAAAAAGCAAAAAATTTCAGAATTGCACCTTGCAATGTGGAGATATTACTGTTTGTGCATTTACAATATTCATTGATTTTTGCCATTGAAAAACGTCCAGAAATGTTTGAAGCTACTGACTGAATGAAAGGAGCTGGCATCTCACTCTCTTTGAATCTTCTTTATCATGCTAGGATTAGCAGAAAAAAGCAAAAAATTTCAGAATTGCACCTTGCAATGCGGAGAAATTACTGTTTGTGCATTTACAATATTCATTGATTTTTGCCATTGAAAAACATCATGTTATTCATATACCAGTAATGTTTGAAGCTACTGACTGAATGAAAAGAGCTGGCATCTCACTCTCTTTGAATCATTTTTATCATGCTAAGAGGAGCAGGAAAAAGCAAAATATTTCAGAATTGCATCTTGCAATGTGGAGATATTACTGTTTGTGCATTTACAATATTCATTGATTTTTGCCATTGAAAAACGTCCAGAAATGTTTGAAGCTACTGACTGAATGAAAGGAGCTGGCATCTCACTCTCTTTGAATCTTCTTTATCATGCTAGGATTAGTAGGAAAAAGCAAAAAATTTCAGAATTGCACGTTGCAATGCGGAGAAATTACTGTTTGTGCATTTACAATATTCATTGATTTTTGCCATTGAAAAACATCATGTTATTCATATACCAGAAATGTTTGAAGCTACTGACTGAATGAAAAGAGCTGGCATCTCACTCTCTTTGAATCTTCTTTATCATGCTAAGAGGAGCAGGAAAAAGCAAAAAATTTCAGAATTGCACATTGCAATGTGGAGATATTACTGTTTGTGCATTTACAATATTCATTGATTTTTGCCATTGAAAAACATCCAGAAATGTTTGAAGCTACTGACTGAATGAAAGGAGCTGGCATCTCACTCTCTTTGAATCTTCTTTATCATGCTAGGATTAGCAGGAAAAAGCAAAAAATTTCAGAATTCCACCTTGCAATGCGGAGAAATTACTGTTTGTGCATTTACAATATTCATTGATTTTCGCCATTGAAAAACATCATGTTATTCATATACCAGAAATGTTTGAAGCTACTGACTGAATGAAAGGAGCTGGCATCTCACTCTCTTTGAATCTTCTTTATCATGCTAGGATTAGCAGGAAAAAGCAGAAAACTTCAGAATTGCACCTTGCAATGCGGAGAAATTACTGTTTGTGCATTTACAATATTCATTGATTTTTGCCATTGAAAAACATCATGTTATTCATATACCAGAAATGTTTGAAGCTACTGACTGAATGAAAAGAGCTGGCATCTCACTCTCTTTGAATCTTCTTTATCATGCTAGGATTAGCAGGAAAAAGCAAAAAATTTCAGATTTGCACCTTGCAATGTGGAGATATTACTGTTTGTGCATTCACAATATTCATTGATTTTTGCCATTGAAAAACGTCCAGAAATGTTTGAAGCTACTGACTGAATGAAAGGAGCTGGCATCTCACTCTCTTTGAATCTTCTTTATCATGTTAGGATTAGCAGGAAAAAGCAAAAAATTTCAGAATTGCACCTTGCAATGTGGAGATATTACTGTTTGTGCATTTACAATATTCATTGATTTTTGCCATTGAAAAACATCATGTTATTCATATACCAGAAATGTTTGAAGCTACTGACTGAATGAAAAGAGCTGGCATCTCACTCTCTTTGAATCTTCTTTATCATGCTAAGAGGAGCAGGAAAAAGCAAAAAATTTCAGAATTGCACCTTGCAATGTGGAGATATTACTGTTTGTGCATTTACAATATTCATTGATTTTTGCCATTGAAAAACGTCCAGAAATGTTTGAAGCTACTGACTGAATGAAAGGAGCTGGCATCTCACTCTCTTTGAATCTTCTTTATCATGCTAGGATTAGCAGGAAAAAGCAAAAAATTTCAGAATTGCACCTTGCAATGCGGAGAAATTACTGTTTGTGCATTTACAATATTCATTGATTTTTGCCATTGAAAAACATCATGTTATTCATATACCAGAAATGTTTGAAGCTACTGACTGAATGAAAAGAGCTGGCATCTCACTCTCTTTGAATCATTTTTATCATGCTAAGAGGAGCAGGAAAAAGCAAAATATTTCAGAATTGCATCTTGCAATGTGGAGATATTACTGTTTGTGCATTTACAATATTCATTGATTTTTGCCATTGAAAAACGTCCAGAAATGTTTGAAGCTACTGACTGAATGAAAGGAGCAGGCATCTCACTCTCTTTGAATCTTCTTTATCATGCTAGGATTAGTAGGAAAAAGCAAAAAATTTCAGAATTGCACGTTGCAATGCGGAGAAATTACTGTTTGTGCATTTACAATATTCATTGATTTTTGCCATTGAAAAACATCATGTTATTCATATACCAGAAATGTTTGAAGCTACTGACTGAATGAAAAGAGCTGGCATCTCACTCTCTTTGAATCTTCTTTATCATGCTAAGAGGAGCAGGAAAAAGCAAAAAATTTCAGAATTGCACATTGCAATGTGGAGATATTACTGTTTGTGCATTTACAATATTCATTGATTTTTGCCATTGAAAAACGTCCAGAAATGTTTGAAGCTACTGACTGAATGAAAGGAGCTGGCATCTCACTCTCTTTGAATCTTCTTTATCATGCTAGGATTAGCAGGAAAAAGCAAAAAATTTCAGAATTCCACCTTGCAATGCGGAGAAATTACTGTTTGTGCATTTACAATATTCATTGATTTTTGCCATTGAAAAACATCATGTTATTCATATGTCAGAAATGTTTGAAGCTACTGACTGAATGAAAAGAGCTGGCATCTCACTCTCTTTGAATCTTCTTTATCATGCTAAGCGGAGCAGGAAAAAGCAAAAAATTTCAGAATTGCACCTTGCAATGTGGAGATATTACTGTTTGTGCATTTACAATATTCATTGATTTTTGCCATTGAAAAACGTCCAGAAATGTTTGAAGCTACTGACTGAATGAAAGGAGCTGGCATCTCACTCTCTTTGAATCTTCTTTATCATGCTAAGATTAGCAGGAAAAAGCAAAAAATTTCAGAATTGCACCTTGCAATGCGGAGAAATTACTGTTTGTGCATTTACAATATTCATTGATTTTTGCCATTGAAAAACATCATGTTATTCATATACCAGAAATGTTTGAAGCTACTGACTGAATGAAAAGAGCTGGCATCTCACTCTCTTTGAATCTTCTTTATCATGCTAAGAGGAGCAGGAAAAAGCAAAAAATTTCAGAATTGCACCTTGCAATGTGGAGATATTACTGTTTGTGCATTTACAATATTCATTGATTTTTGCCATTGAAAAACGTCCAGAAATGTTTGAAGCTACTGACTGAATGAAAGGAGCTGGCATCTCACTCTCTTTGAATCTTCTTTATCATGCTAGGATTAGCAGGAAAAAGCAAAAAATTTCAGAATTGCACCTTGCAATGCGGAGAAATTACTGTTTGTGCATTTACAATATTCATTGATTTTTGCCATTGAAAAACATCATGTTATTCATATACCAGAAATGTTTGAAGCTACTGACTGAATGAAAAGAGCTGGCATCTCACTCTCTTTGAATCTTCTTTATCATGCTAAGAGGAGCAGGAAAAAGCAAAAAATTTCAGAATTGCACGTTGCAATGTGGAGATATTACTGTTTGTGCATTTACAATATTCATTGATTTTTGCCATTGAAAAACGTCCAGAAATGTTTGAAGCTACTGACTGAATGAAAGGAGCTGGCATCTCACTCTCTTTGAATCTTCTTTATCATGCTAGGATTAGCAGGAAAAAGCAAAAAATTTCAGAATTGCACCTTGCAATGCGGAGAAATTACTGTTTGTGCATTTACAATATTCATTGATTTTTGCCATTGAAAAACATCATGTTATTCATATACCAGAAATGTTTGAAGCTACTGACTGAATGAAAAGAGCTGGCATCTCACTCTCTTTGAATCCTCTTTATCATGCTAAGAGGAGCAGGAAAAAGCAAAAAATTTCAGAATTGCATCTTGCAATGTGGAGATATTACTGTTTGTGCATTTACAATATTCATTGATTTTTGCCATTGAAAAACGTCCAGAAATGTTTGAAGCTACTGACTGAATGAAAGGAGCTGGCATCTCACTCTCTTTGAATCTTCTTTATCATGCTAGGATTAGCAGGAAAAAGCAAAAAATTTCAGAATTGCACCTTGCAATGCGGAGAAATTACTGTTTGTGCATTTACAATATTCATTGATTTTTGCCATTGAAAAACATCATGTTATTCATATACCAGAAGTGTTTGAAGCTACTGACTGAATGAAAAGAGCTGGCATCTCACTCTCTTTGAATCTTCTTTATCATGCTAAGAGGAGCAGGAAAAAGCAAAAAATTTCAGAATTGCACCTTGCAATGTGGAGATATTACTGTTTGTGCATTTACAATATTCATTGATTTTTGCCATTGAAAAACATCATGTTATTCATATACCAGAAATGTTTGAAGCTATTGACTGAATGAAAAGAGCTGGCATCTCACTCTCTTTGAATCTTCTTTATCATGCTAGGATTAGCAGGAAAAAGCAAAAAATTTCAGAATTGCACCTTGCAATGTGGAGATATTACTGTTTGTGCATTTACAATATTCATTGATTTTTGCCATTGAAAAACGTCCAGAAATGTTTGAAGCTACTGACTGAATGAAAGGAGCTGGCATCTCACTCTCTTTGAATCTTCTTTATCATGCTAGGATTAGCAGAAAAAAGCAAAAAATTTCAGAATTGCACCTTGCAATGCGGAGAAATTACTGTTTGTGCATTTACAATATTCATTGATTTTTGCCATTGAAAAACATCATGTTATTCATATACCAGTAATGTTTGAAGCTACTGACTGAATGAAAAGAGCTGGCATCTCACTCTCTTTGAATCATTTTTATCATGCTAAGAGGAGCAGGAAAAAGCAAAATATTTCAGAATTGCATCTTGCAATGTGGAGATATTACTGTTTGTGCATTTACAATATTCATTGATTTTTGCCATTGAAAAACGTCCAGAAATGTTTGAAGCTACTGACTGAATGAAAGGAGCTGGCATCTCACTCTCTTTGAATCTTCTTTATCATGCTAGGATTAGTAGGAAAAAGCAAAAAATTTCAGAATTGCACGTTGCAATGCGGAGAAATTACTGTTTGTGCATTTACAATATTCATTGATTTTTGCCATTGAAAAACATCATGTTATTCATATACCAGAAATGTTTGAAGCTACTGACTGAATGAAAAGAGCTGGCATCTCACTCTCTTTGAATCTTCTTTATCATGCTAAGAGGAGCAGGAAAAAGCAAAAAATTTCAGAATTGCACATTGCAATGTGGAGATATTACTGTTTGTGCATTTACAATATTCATTGATTTTTGCCATTGAAAAACGTCCAGAAATGTTTGAAGCTACTGACTGAATGAAAGGAGCTGGCATCTCACTCTCTTTGAATCTTCTTTATCATGCTAGGATTAGCAGGAAAAAGCAAAAAATTTCAGAATTCCACCTTGCAATGCGGAGAAATTACTGTTTGTGCATTTACAATATTCATTGATTTTCGCCATTGAAAAACATCATGTTATTCATATACCAGAAATGTTTGAAGCTACTGACTGAATGAAAGGAGCTGGCATCTCACTCTCTTTGAATCTTCTTTATCATGCTAGGATTAGCAGGAAAAAGCAGAAAACTTCAGAATTGCACCTTGCAATGCGGAGAAATTACTGTTTGTGCATTTACAATATTCATTGATTTTTGCCATTGAAAAACATCATGTTATTCATATACCAGAAATGTTTGAAGCTACTGACTGAATGAAAAGAGCTGGCATCTCACTCTCTTTGAATCTTCTTTATCATGCTAGGATTAGCAGGAAAAAGCAAAAAATTTCAGATTTGCACCTTGCAATGTGGAGATATTACTGTTTGTGCATTCACAATATTCATTGATTTTTGCCATTGAAAAACGTCCAGAAATGTTTGAAGCTACTGACTGAATGAAAGGAGCTGGCATCTCACTCTCTTTGAATCTTCTTTATCATGTTAGGATTAGCAGGAAAAAGCAAAAAATTTCAGAATTGCACCTTGCAATGTGGAGATATTACTGTTTGTGCATTTACAATATTCATTGATTTTTGCCATTGAAAAACATCATGTTATTCATATACCAGAAATGTTTGAAGCTACTGACTGAATGAAAAGAGCTGGCATCTCACTCTCTTTGAATCTTCTTTATCATGCTAAGAGGAGCAGGAAAAAGCAAAAAATTTCAGAATTGCACCTTGCAATGTGGAGATATTACTGTTTGTGCATTTACAATATTCATTGATTTTTGCCATTGAAAAACGTCCAGAAATGTTTGAAGCTACTGACTGAATGAAAGGAGCTGGCATCTCACTCTCTTTGAATCTTCTTTATCATGCTAGGATTAGCAGGAAAAAGCAAAAAATTTCAGAATTGCACCTTGCAATGCGGAGAAATTACTGTTTGTGCATTTACAATATTCATTGATTTTTGCCATTGAAAAACATCATGTTATTCATATACCAGAAATGTTTGAAGCTACTGACTGAATGAAAAGAGCTGGCATCTCACTCTCTTTGAATCTTCTTTATCATGCTAAGAGGAGCAGGAAAAAGCAAAAAATTTCAGAATTGCACCTTGCAATGTGGAGATATTACTGTTTGAGCATTTACAATATTCATTGATTTTTGCCATTGAAAAACGTCCAGAAATGTTTGAAGTTACTGACTGAATGAAAGGAGCTGGCATCTCACTCTCTTTGAATCTTCTTTATCATGCTAGGATTAGCAGGAAAAAGCAAAAAATTTCAGAATTGCACCTTGCAATGCGGAGAAATTACTGTTTGTGCATTTACAATATTCATTGATTTTTGCCATTGAAAAACATCATGTTATTCATATACCAGAAATGTTTGAACCTACTGACTGAATGAAAAGAGCTGGCATCTCACTCTCTTTGAATCTTCTTTATCATGCTAAGAGGAGCAGGAAAAAGCAAAAAATTTCAGAATTGCACCTTGCAATGTAGAGATATTACTGTTTGTGCATTTACAATATTCATTGATTTTTGCCATTGAAAAACGTCCAGAAATGTTTGAAGCTACTGACTGAATGAAAGGAGCTGGCATCTCACTCTCTTTGAATCTTCTTTATCATGCTAGGATTAGCAGGAAAAAGCAAAAAATTTCAGAATTGCACCTTGCAATGCGGAGAAATTACTGTTTGTGCATTTACAATATTCAATGATTTTTGCCATTGAAAAACATCATGTTATTCATATACCAGAAATGTTTGAAGCTACTGACTGAATGAAAAGAGCTGGCATCTCACTCTCTTTGAATCTTCTTTATCATGCTAAGAGGAGCAGGAAAAAGCAAAAAATTTCAGAATTGCACCTTGCAATGTGGAGATATTACTGTTTGTGCATTTACAATATTCATTGATTTTTGCCATTGAAAAACGTCCAGAAATGTTTGAAGCTACTGACTGAATGAAAGGAGCTGGCATCTCACTCTCTTTAAATCTTCTTTATCATGCTAGGATTAGCAGGAAAAAGCAAAAAATTTCAGAATTGCACCTTGCAATGCGGAGAAATTACTGTTTGTGCATTTACAATATTCATTGATTTTTGCCATTGAAAAACATCATGTTATTCATATACCAGAAATGTTTGAAGCTACTGACTGAATGAAAAGAGCTGGCATCTCACTCTATTTCAATCTTCTTTATCATGCTAAGAGGAGCAGGAAAAAGCAAAAAATTTCAGAATTGCACCTTGCATTGTGGAGATATTACTGTTTGTGCATTTACAATATTCATTGATTTTTGCCATTGAAAAACGTCCAGAAATGTTTGAAGCTACTGACTGAATGAAAGGAGCTGGCATCTCACTCTCTTTGAATCTTCTTTATCATGCTAAGAGGAGCAGGAAAAAGCAAAAAATTTCAGAATTGCACCTTGCAATGCGGAGAAATTACTGTTTGTGCATTTACAATATTCATTGATTTTTTCCATTGAAAAACATCATGTTATTCATATACCAGAAATGTTTGAAGCTACTGACTGAATGAAAAGAGCTGGCATCTCACTCTCTTTGAATCTTCTTTATCATGCTAAGAGGAGCAGGAAAAAGCAAAAAATTTCAGAATTGCACGTTGCAATGTGGAGATATTACTGTTTGTGCATTTACAATATTCATTGATTTTTGCCATTGAAAAACGTCCAGAAATGTTTGAAGCTACTGACTGAATGAAAGGAGCTGGCATCTCACTCTCTTTGAATCTTCTTTATCATGCTAGGATTAGCAGGAAAAAGCAAAAAATTTCTGAATTGCACCTTGCAATGCGGAGAAATTACTGTTTGTGCATTTACAATATTCATTGATTTTTGCCATTGAAAAACATCATGTTATTCATATACCAGAAATGTTTGAAGCTACTGACTGAATGAAAAGAGCTGGCATCTCACTCTCTTTGAATCTTCTTTATCATGCTAGGATTAGCAGGAAAAAGCAAAAAATTTCAGAATTGCACCTTGCAATGTGGAGATATTACTGTTTGTGCATTTACAATATTCATTGATTTTTGCCATTGAAAAACGTCCAGAAATGTTTGAAGCTACTGACTGAATGAAAGGAGCTGGCATCTCACTCTCTTCGAATCTTCTTTATCATGCTAGGATTAGCAGGAAAAAGCAAAAAATTTCAGAATTGCACCTTGCAATGCGGAGAAATTACTGTTTGTGCATTTACAATATTCATTGATTTTTGCCATTGAAAAACATCATGTTATTCATATACCAGAAATGTTTGAAGCTACTGACTGAATGAAAAGAGCTGGCATCTCACTCTCTTTGAATCTTCTTTATCATGCTAGGATTAGCAGGAAAAAGCAAAAAATTTCAGATTTGCACCTTGCAATGCGGAGATATTACTGTTTGTGCATTCACAATATTCATTGATTTTTGCCATTGAAAAACGTCCAGAAATGTTTGAAGCTACTGACTGAATGAAAGGAGCTGGCATCTCACTCTCTTTGAATCTTCTTTATCATGTTAGGGTTAGCAGGAAAAAGCAAAAAATTTCAGAATTGCACCTTGCAATGTGGAGATATTACTGTTTGTGCATTTACAATATTCATTGATTTTTGCCATTGAAAAACATCATGTTATTCATATACCAGAAATGTTTGAAGCTACTGACTGAATGAAAAGAGCTGGCATCTCACTCTCTTTGAATCTTCTTTATCATGCTAAGAGGAGCAGGAAAAAGCAAAAAATTTCAGAATTGCACCTTGCAATGTGGAGATATTACTGTTTGTGCATTTACAATATTCATTGATTTTTGCCATTGAAAAACGTCCAGAAATGTTTGAAGCTACTGACTGAATGAAAGGAGCTGGCATCTCACTCTCTTTGAATCTTCTTTATCATGCTAGGATTAGCAGGAAAAAGCAAAAAATTTCAGAATTGCACCTTGCAATGCGGAGAAATTACTGTTTGTGCATTTACAATATTCATTGTTTTTTGCCATTGAAAAACATCATGTTATTCATATACCAGAAATGTTTGAAGCTACTGACTGAATGAAAAGAGCTGGCATCTCACTCTCTTTGAATCTTCTTTATCATGCTAAGAGGAGCAGGAAAAAGCAAAAAATTTCAGAATTGCACCTTGCAATGTGGAGATATTACTGTTTGTGCATTTACAATATTCATTGATTTTTGCCATTGAAAAACGTCCAGAAATGTTTGAAGTTACTGACTGAATGAAAGGAGCTGGCATCTCACTCTCTTTGAATCTTCTTTATCATGCTAGGATTAGCAGGAAAAAGCAAAAAATTTCAGAATTGCACCTTGCAATGCGGAGAAATTACTGTTTGTGCATTTACAATATTCATTGATTTTTGCCATTGAAAAACATCATGTTATTCATATACCAGAAATGTTTGAAGCTACTGACTGAATGAAAAGAGCTGGCATCTCACTCTCTTTGAATCTTCTTTATCATGCTAAGAGGAGCAGGAAAATGCAAAAAATTTCAGAATTGCACCTTGCAATGTGGAGATATTACTGTTTATGCATTTACAATATTCATTGATTTTTGCCATTGAAAAACGTCCAGAAATGTTTGAAGCTACTGACTGAATGAAAGGAGCTGGCATCTCACTCTCTTTGAATCTTCTTTATCATGCTAGGATTAGCAGGAAAAAGCAAAAAATTTCAGAATTGCACCTTGCAATGCGGAGAAATTACTGTTTGTGCATTTACAATATTCATTGATTTTTGCCATTGAAAAACATCATGTTATTCATATACCAGAAATGTTTGAAGCTACTGACTGAATGAAAAGAGCTGGCATCTCACTCTCTTTGAATCTTCTTTATCATGCTAAGAGGAGCAGGAAAAAGCAAAAAATTTCAGAATTGCACCTTGCAATGTGGAGATATTACTGTTTGTGCATTTACAATATTCATTGATTTTTGCCATTGAAAAACGTCCAGAAATGTTTGAAGCTACTGACTGAATGAAAGGAGCTGGCATCTCACTCTCTTTAAATCTTCTTTATCATGCTAGGATTAGCAGGAAAAAGCAAAAAATTTCAGAATTGCACCTTGCAATGCGGAGAAATTACTGTTTGTGCATTTACAATATTCATTGATTTTTGCCATTGAAAAACATCATGTTATTCATATACCAGAAATGTTTGAAGCTACTGACTGAATGAAAAGAGCTGGCATCTCACTCTATTTCAATCTTCTTTATCATGCTAAGAGGAGCAGGAAAAAGCAAAAAATTTCAGAATTGCACCTTGCAATGTGGAGATATTACTGTTTGTGCATTTACAATATTCATTGATTTTTGCCATTGAAAAACGTCCAGAAATGTTTGAAGCTACTGACTGAATGAAAGGAGCTGGCATCTCACTCTCTTTGAATCTTCTTTATCATGCTAGGATTAGCAGGAAAAAGCAAAAAATTTCAGAATTGCACCTTGCAATGCGGAGAAATTACTGTTTGTGCATTTACAATATTCATTGATTTTTTCCATTGAAAAACATCATGTTATTCATATACCAGAAATGTTTGAAGCTACTGACTGAATGAAAAGAGCTGGCATCTCACTCTCTTTGAATCTTCTTTATCATGCTAAGAGGAGCAGGAAAAAGCAAAAAATTTCAGAATTGCACCTTGCAATGTGGAGATATTACTGTTTGTGCATTTACAATATTCATTGATTTTTGCCATTGAAAAACGTCCAGAAATGTTTGAAGCTACTGACTGAATGAAAGGAGCTGGCATCTCACTCTCTTTGAATCTTCTTTATCATGCTAGGATTAGCAGGAAAAAGCAAAAAATTTCAGAATTGCACCTTGCAATGCGGAGAAATTACTGTTTGTGCATTTACAATATTCATTGATTTTTGCCATTGAAAAACATCATGTTATTCATATACCAGAAATGTTTGAAGCTATTGACTGAATGAAAAGAGCTGGCATCTCACTCTCTTTGAATCTTCTTTATCATGCTAGGATTAGCAGGAAAAAGCAAAAAATTTCAGAATTGCACCTTGCAATGTGGAGATATTACTGTTTGTGCATTTACAATATTCATTGATTTTTGCCATTGAAAAACGTCCAGAAATGTTTGAAGCTACTGACTGAATGAAAGGAGCTGGCATCTCACTCTCTTTGAATCTTCTTTATCATGCTAGGATTAGCAGGAAAAAGCAAAAAATTTCAGAATTGCACCTTGCAATGCGGAGAAATTACTGTTTGTGCATTTACAATATTCATTGATTTTTGCCATTGAAAAACATCATGTTATTCATATACCAGAAATGTTTGAAGCTACTGACTGAATGAAAAGAGCTGGCATCTCACTCTCTTTGAAGCTTCTTTATCATGCCAGGATTAGCAGGAAAAAGCAAAAAATTTCAGAATTGCACCTTGCAATGTGGAGATATTACTGTTTGTGCATTTACAATATTCATTGATTTTTGCCATTGAAAAACGTCCCGAAATGTTTGAAGCTACTGACTGAATGAAAGGAGCTGGCATCTCACTCTCTTTGAATCTTCTTTATCATGCTAGGATTAGCAGGAAAAAGCAAAAAATTTCAGAATTGCACCTTGCAATGCGGAGAAATTACTGTTTATGCATTTACAATATTCATTGATTTTTGCCATTGAAAAACATCATGTTATTCATATACCAGAAATGTTTGAAGCTACTGACTGAATGAAAAGAGCTGGCATCTCACTCTCTTTGAATCATTTTTATCATGCTAAGAGGAGCAGGAAAAAGCAAAATATTTCAGAATTGCACCTTGCAATGTGGAGATATTACTGTTTGTGCATTTACAATATTCATTGATTTTTGCCATTGAAAAACGTCCATAAATGTTTGAAGCTACTGACTGAATGAAAGGAGCTGGCATCTCACTCTCTTTGAATCTTCTTTATCATGCTAGGATTAGTAGGAAAAAGCAAAAAATTTCAGAATTGCACGTTGCAATGCGGAGAAATTACTGTTTGTGCATTTACAATATTCATTGATTTTTGCCATTGAAAAACATCATGTTATTCATATACCAGAAATGTTTGAAGCTACTGACTGAATGAAAAGAGCTGGCATCTCACTCTCTTTGAATCTTCTTTATCATGCTAAGAGGAGCAGGAAAAAGCAAAAAATTTCAGAATTGCACATTGCAATGTGGAGATATTACTGTTTGTGCATTTACAATATTCATTGATTTTTGCCATTGAAAAACGTCCAGAAATGTTGGAAGCTACTGACTGAATGAAAGGAGCTGGCATCTCACTCTCTTTGAATCTTCTTTATCATGCTAGGATTAGCAGGAAAAAGCAAAAAATTTCAGAATTCCACCTTGCAATGCGGAGAAATTACTGTTTGTGCATTTACAATATTCATTGATTTTTGCCATTGAAAAACATCATGTTATTCATATACCAGAAATGTTTGAAGCTACTGACTGAATGAAAAGAGCTGGCATCTCACTCTCTTTGAATCTTCTTTATCATGCTAAGAGGAGCAGGAAAAAGCAAAAAATTTCAGAATTGCACCTTGCAATGTGGAGATATTACTGTTTGTGCATTTACAATATTCATTGATTTTTGCCATTGAAAAACGTCCAGAAATGTTTGAAGCTACTGACTGAATGAAAGGAGCTGGCATCTCACTCTCTTTGAATCTTCTTTATCATGCTAGGATTAGCAGGAAAAAGCAAAAAATTTCAGAATTGCACCTTGCAATGCGGAGAAATTACTGTTTGTGCATTTACAATATTCATTGATTTTTGCCATTGAAAAACATCATGTTATTCATATACCAGAAATGTTTGAAGCTACTGACTGAATGAAAAGAGCTGGCATCTCACTCTCTTTGAATCTTCTTTATCATGCTAAGAGGAGCAGGAAAAAGCAAAAAATTTCAGAATTGCACCTTGCAATGTGGAGATATTACTGTTTGTGCATTTACAATATTCATTGATTTTTGCCATTGAAAAACGTCCAGAAATGTTTGAAGCTACTGACTGAATTAAAGGAGCTGGCATCTCACTCTCTTTGAATCTTCTTTATCATGCTAGGATTAGCAGGAAAAAGCAAAAAATTTCAGAATTGCACCTTGCAATGCGGAGAAATTACTGCTTGTGCATTTACAATATTCATTGATTTTTGCCATTGAAAAACATCATGTTATTCATATACCAGAAATGTTTGAAGCTACTGACTGAATGAAAAGAGCTGGCATCTCACTCTCTTTGAATCTTCTTTATCATGCTAAGAGGAGCAGGAAAAAGCAAAAAATTTCAGAATTGCACCTTGCAATGTGGAGATATTACTGTTTGTGCATTTACAATATTCATTGATTTTTGCCATTGAAAAACGTCCAGAAATGTTTGAAGCTACTGACTGAATGAAAGGAGCTGGCATCTCACTCTCTTTGAATCTTCTTTATCATGCTAGGATTAGCAGGAAAAAGCAAAAAAATTCAGAATTGCACCTTGCAATGCGGAGAAATTACTGTTTGTGCATTTACAATATTCATTGATTTTTGCCATTGAAAAACATCATGTTATTCATATACCAGAAATGTTTGAAGCTACTGACTGAATGAAAAGAGCTGGCATCTCACTCTCTTTGAATCTTCTTTATCATGCTAAGAGGAGCAGGAAAAAGCAAAAAATTTCAGAATTGCACCTTGCAATGTGGAGATATTACTGTTTGTGCATTTACAATATTCATTGATTTTTGCCATTGAAAAATGTCCAGAAATGTTTGAAGCTACTGACTGAATGAAAGGAGCTGGCATCTCACTCTCTTTAAATCTTCTTTATCATGCTAGGATTAGCAGGAAAAAGCAAAAAATTTCAGAATTGCACCTTGCAATGCGGAGAAATTACTGTTTGTGCATTTACAATATTCATTGATTTTTGCCATTGAAAAACATCATGTTATTCATATACCAGAAATGTTTGAAGCTACTGACTGAATGAAAAGAGCTGGCATCTCACTCTATTTCAATCTTCTTTATCATGCTAAGAGGAGCAGGAAAAAGCAAAAAATTTCAGAATTGCACCTTGCAATGTGGAGATATTACTGTTTGTGCATTTACAATATTCATTGATTTTTGCCATTGAAAAACGTCCAGAAATGTTTGAAGCTACTGACTGAATGAAAGGAGCTGGCATCTCACTCTCTTTGAATCTTCTTTATCATGCTAGGATTAGCAGGAAAAAGCAAAAAATTTCAGAATTGCACCTTGCAATGCGGAGAAATTACTGTTTGTGCATTTACAATATTCATTGATTTTTGCCATTGAAAAACATCATGTTATTCATATACCAGAAATGTTTGAAGCTACTGACTGAATGAAAAGAGCTGGCATCTCACTCTCTTTGAATCTTCTTTATCATGCTAGGATTAGCAGGAAAAAGCAAAAAATTTCAGAATTGCACCTTGCAATGTGGAGATATTACTGTTTGTGCATTTACAATATTCATTGATTTTTGCCATTGAAAAACGTCCAGAAATGTTTGAAGCTACTGACTGAATGAAAGGAGCTGGCATCTCACTCTCTTTGAATCTTCTTTATCATGCTAGGATTAGCAGGAAAAAGCAAAAAATTTCAGAATTGCACCTTGCAATGCGGAGAAATTACTGTTTGTGCATTTACAATATTCATTGATTTTTGCCATTGAAAAACATCATGTTATTCATATACCAGAAATGTTTGAAGCTACTGACTGAATGAAAAGAGCTGGCATCTCACTCTCTTTGAATCTTCTTTATCATGCTAAGAGGAGCAGGAAAAAGCAAAAAATTTCAGAATTGCACCTTGCAATGTGGAGATATTACTGTTTGTGCAATTTACAATATTCATTGATTTTTGCCATTGAAAAACATCATGTTATTCATATACCAGAAATGTTTGAAGCTATTGACTGAATGAAAAGAGCTGGCATCTCACTCTCTTTGAATCTTCTTTATCATGCTAAGAGGAGCAGGAAAAAGCAAAAAATTTCAGAATTGCACCTTGCAATGTGGAGATATTACTGTTTGTGCATTTACAATATTCATTGATTTTTGCCATTGAAAAACGTCCAGAAATGTTTGAAGCTACTGACTGAATGAAAGGAGCTGGCATCTCACTCTCTTTGAATCTTCTTTATCATGCTAGGATTAGCAGGAAAAAGCAAAAAATTTCAGAATTGCACCTTGCAATGCGGAGAAATTACTGTTTGTGCATTTACAATATTCATTGATTTTTTCCATTGAAAAACATCATGTTATTCATATACCAGAAATGTTTGAAGCTACTGACTGAATGAAAAGAGCTGGCATCTCACTCTCTTTGAATCTTCTTTATCATGCTAAGAGGAGCAGGAAAAAGCAAAAAATTTCAGAATTGCACCTTGCAATGTGGAGATATTACTGTTTGTGCATTTACAATATTCATTGATTTTTGCCATTGAAAAACGTCCAGAAATGTTTGAAGCTACTGACTGAATGAAAGGAGCTGGCATCTCACTCTCTTTGAATCTTCTTTATCATGCTAGGATTAGCAGGAAAAAGCAAAAAATTTCAGAATTGCACCTTGCAATGCGGAGAAATTACTGTTTGTGCATTTACAATATTCATTGATTTTTGCCATTGAAAAACATCATGTTATTCATATACCAGAAATGTTTGAAGCTACTGACTGAATGAAAAGAGCTGGCATCTCACTCTCTTTGAATCTTCTTTATCATGCTAGGATTAGCAGGAAAAAGCAAAAAATTTCAGAATTGCACCTTGCAATGTGGAGATATTACTGTTTGTGCATTTACAATATTCATTGATTTTTGCCATTGAAAAACGTCCAGAAATGTTTGAAGCTACTGACTGAATGAAAGGAGCTGGCATCTCACTCTCTTTGAATCTTCTTTATCATGCTAGGATTAGCAGGAAAAAGCAAAAAATTTCAGAATTGCACCTTGCAATGCGGAGAAATTACTGTTTGTGCATTTACAATATTCATTGATTTTTGCCATTGAAAAGCATCATGTTATTCATATACCAGAAATGTTTGAAGCTACTGACTGAATGAAAAGAGCTGGCATCTCACTCTCTTTGAATCTTCTTTATCATGCTAAGAGGAGCAGGAAAAAGCAAAAAATTTCAGAATTGCACCTTGCAATGTGGAGATATTACTGTTTGTGCAATTTACAATATTCATTGATTTTTGCCATTGAAAAACATCATGTTATTCATATACCAGAAATGTTTGAAGCTATTGACTGAATGAAAAGAGCTGGCATCTCACTCTCTTTGAATCTTCTTTATCATGCTAGGATTAGCAGGAAAAAGCAAAAAATTTCAGAATTGCACCTTGCAATGTGGAGATATTACTGTTTGTGCATTTACAATATTCATTGATTTTTGCCATTGAAAAACGTCCAGAAATGTTTGAAGCTACTGACTGAATGAAAGGAGCTGGCATCTCACTCTCTTTGAATCTTCTTTATCATGCTAGGATTAGCAGGAAAAAGCAAAAAATTTCAGAATTGCACCTTGCAATGCGGAGAAATTACTGTTTGTGCATTTACAATATTCATTGATTTTTGCCATTGAAAAACATCATGTTATTCATATACCAGAAATGTTTGAAGCTACTGACTGAATGAAAAGAGCTGGCATCTCACTCTCTTTGAATCTTCTTTATCATGCCAGGATTAGCAGGAAAAAGCAAAAAATTTCAGAATTGCACCTTGCAATGTGGAGATATTACTGTTTGTGCATTTACAATATTCATTGATTTTTGCCATTGAAAAACGTCCCGAAATGTTTGAAGCTACTGACTGAATGAAAGGAGCTGGCATCTCACTCTCTTTGAATCTTCTTTATCATGCTAGGAATAGCAGGAAAAAGCAAAAAATTTCAGAATTGCACCTTGCAATGCGGAGAAATTACTGTTTGTGCATTTACAATATTCATTGATTTTTGCCATTGAAAAACATCATGTTATTCATATACCAGAAATGTTTGAAGCTACTGACTGAATGAAAAGAGCTGGCATCTCACTCTCTTTGAATCATTTTTATCATGCTAAGAGGAGCAGGAAAAAGCAAAATATTTCAGAATTGCACCTTGCAATGTGGAGATATTACTGTTTGTGCATTTACAATATTCATTGATTTTTGCCATTGAAAAACGTCCATAAATGTTTGAAGCTACTGACTGAATGAAAGGAGCTGGCATCTCACTCTCTTTGAATCTTCTTTATCATGCTAGGATTAGTAGGAAAAAGCAAAAAATTTCAGAATTGCACGTTGCAATGCGGAGAAATTACTGTTTGTGCATTTACAATATTCATTGATTTTTGCCATTGAAAAACATCATGTTATTCATATACCAGAAATGTTTGAAGCTACTGACTGAATGAAAAGAGCTGGCATCTCACTCTCTTTGAATCTTCTTTATCATGCTAAGAGGAGCAGGAAAAAGCAAAAAATTTCAGAATTGCACATTGCAATGTGGAGATATTACTGTTTGTGCATTTACAATATTCATTGATTTTTGCCATTGAAAAACGTCCAGAAATGTTTGAAGCTACTGACTGAATGAAAGGAGCTGGCATCTCACTCTCTTTGAATCTTCTTTATCATGCTAGGATTAGCAGGAAAAAGCAAAAAATTTCAGAATTCCACCTTGCAATGCGGAGAAATTACTGTTTGTGCATTTACAATATTCATTGATTTTTGCCATTGAAAAACATCATGTTATTCATATACCAGAAATCTTTGAAGCTACTGACTGAATGAAAAGAGCTGGCATCTCACTCTCTTTGAATCTTCTTTATCATGCTAAGAGGAGCAGGAAAAAGCAAAAAATTTCAGAATTGCACCTTGCAATGTGGAGATATTACTGTTTGTGCATTTACAATATTCATTGATTTTTGCCATTGAAAAACGTCCAGAAATGTTTGAAGCTACTGACTGAATGAAAGGAGCTGGCATCTCACTCTCTTTGAATCTTCTTTATCATGCTAAGATTAGCAGGAAAAAGCAAAAAATTTCAGAATTGCACCTTGCAATGCGGAGAAATTACTGTTTGTGCATTTACAATATTCATTGATTTTTGCCATTGAAAAACATCATGTTATTCATATACCAGAAATGTTTGAAGCTACTGACTGAATGAAAAGAGCTGGCATCTCACTCTCTTTGAATCTTCTTTATCATGCTAAGAGGAGCAGGAAAAAGCAAAAAATTCAGAATTGCACCTTGCAATGTGGAGATATTACTGTTTGTGCATTTACAATATTCATTGATTTTTGCCATTGAAAAACGTCCAGAAATGTTTGAAGCTACTGACTGAATGAAAGGAGCTGGCATCTCACTCTCTTTGAATCTTCTTTATCATGCTAGGATTAGCAGGAAAAAGCAAAAAATTTCAGAATTGCACCTTGCAATGCGGAGAAATTACTGTTTGAGCATTTACAATATTCATTGATTTTTGCCATTGAAAAACATCATGTTATTCATATACCAGAAATGTTTGAAGCTACTGACTGAATGAAAAGAGCTGGCATCTCACTCTCTTTGAATCTTCTTTATCATGCTAGGATTAGCAGGAAAAAGCAAAAAATTTCAGATTTGCACCTTGCAATGTGGAGATATTACTGTTTGTGCATTCACAATATTCATTGATTTTTGCCATTGAAAAACGTCCAGAAATGTTTGAAGCTACTGACTGAATGAAAGGAGCTGGCATCTCACTCTCTTTGAATCTTCTTTATCATGCTAGGATTAGCAGGAAAAAGCAAAAAATTTCAGAATTGCACCTTGCAATGCGGAGAAATTACTGTTTGAGCATTTACAATATTCATTGATTTTTGCCATTGAAAAACATCATGTTATTCATATACCAGAAATGTTTGAAGCTACTGACTGAATGAAAAGAGCTGGCATCTCACTCTCTTTGAATCTTCTTTATCATGCTAAGAGGAGCAGGAAAAAGCAAAAAAATTCAGAATTGCACCTTGCAATGTGGAGATATTACTGTTTGTGCATTTGCAATATTCATTGATTTTTGCCATTGAAAAACGTCCAGAAATGTTTGAAGCTACTGACTGAATGAAAGGAGCTGGCATCTCACTCTCTTTGAATCTTCTTTATCATGCTAAGAGGAGCAGGAAAAAGCAAAAAATTTCAGAATTGCACCTTGCAATGTGGAGATATTACTGTTTGTGCATTTACAATATTCATTGATTTTTGCCATTGAAAAACGTCCAGAAATGTTTGAAGCTACTGACTGAATGAAAGGAGCTGGCATCTCACTCTCTTTGAATCTTCTTTATCATGCTAGGATTAGCAGGAAAAAGCAAAAAATTTCAGAATTGCACCTTGCAATGCGGAGAAATTACTGTTTGTGCATTTACAATATTCATTGATTTTTGCCATTGAAAAACATCATGTTATTCATATACCAGAAATGTTTGAAGATACTGACTGAATGAAAAGAGCTGGCATCTCACTCTCTTTGAATCTTCTTTATCATGCTAAGAGGAGCAGGAAAAAGCAAAAAATTTCAGAATTGCACCTTGCAATGTGGAGATATTACTGTTTGTGCATTTACAATATTCATTGATTTTTGCCATTGAAAAACGTCCAGAAATGTTTGAAGCTACTGACTGAATGAAAGGAGCTGGCATCTCACTCTCTTTGAATCTTCTTTATCATGCTAGGATTAGCAGGAAAAAGCAAAAAATTTCAGAATTGCACCTTGCAATGCGGAGAAATTACTGTTTGTGCATTTACAATATTCATTGATTTTTGCCATTGAAAAACATCATGTTATTCATATACCAGAAATGTTTGAAGCTACTGACTGAATGAAAAGAGCTGGCATCTCACTCTCTTTGAATCTTCTTTATCATGCTAAGAGGAGCAGGAAAAAGCAAAAAATTTCAGAATTGCACCTTGCAATGTGGAGATATTACTGTTTGTGCATTTACAATATTCATTGATTTTTGCCATTGAAAAACGTCCAGAAATGTTTGAAGCTACTGACTGAATGAAAGGAGCTGGCATCTCACTCTCTTTGAATCTTCTTTATCATGCTAGGATTAGCAGGAAAAAGCAAAAAATTTCAGAATTGCACCTTGCAATGCGGAGAAATTACTGTTTGTGCATTTACAATATTCATTGATTTTTGCCATTGAAAAACATCATGTTATTCATATACCAGAAATGTTTGAAGCTACTGACTGAATGAAAAGAGCTGGCATCTCACTCTCTTTGAATCTTCTTTATCATGCTAAGAGGAGCAGGAAAAAGCAAAAAATTTCAGAATTGCACCTTGCAATGTGGAGATATTACTGTTTGTGCATTTACAATATTCATTGATTTTTGCCATTGAAAAATGTCCAGAAATGTTTGAAGCTACTGACTGAATGAAAGGAGCTGGCATCTCACTCTCTTTGAATCTTCTTTATCATGCTAGGATTAGCAGGAAAAAGCAAAAAATTTCAGAATTGCACCTTGCAATGCGGAGAAATTACTGTTTGTGCATTTACAATATTCATTGATTTTTTCCATTGAAAAACATCATGTTATTCATATACCAGAAATGTTTGAAGCTACTGACTGAATGAAAAGAGCTGGCATCTCACTCTCTTTGAATCTTCTTTATCATGCTAAGAGGAGCAGGAAAAAGCAAAAAATTTCAGAATTGCACCTTGCAATGTGGAGATATTACTGTTTGTGCATTTACAATATTCATTGATTTTTGCCATTGAAAAACGTCCAGAAATGTTTGAAGCTACTGACTGAATGAAAGGAGCTGGCATCTCACTCTCTTTGAATCTTCTTTATCATGCTAGGATTAGCAGGAAAAAGCAAAAAATTTCAGAATTGCACCTTGCAATGCGGAGAAATTACTGTTTGTGCATTTACAATATTCATTGATTTTTGCCATTGAAAAACATCATGTTATTCATATACCAGAAATGTTTGAAGCTACTGACTGAATGAAAAGAGCTGGCATCTCACTCTCTTTGAATCTTCTTTATCATGCTAGGATTAGCAGGAAAAAGCAAAAAATTTCAGAATTGCACCTTGCAATGTGGAGATATTACTGTTTGTGCATTTACAATATTCATTGATTTTTGCCATTGAAAAACGTCCAGAAATGTTTGAAGCTACTGACTGAATGAAAGGAGCTGGCATCTCACTCTCTTTGAATCTTCTTTATCATGCTAGGATTAGCAGGAAAAAGCAAAAAATTTCAGAATTGCACCTTGCAATGCGGAGAAATTACTGTTTGTGCATTTACAATATTCATTGATTTTTGCCATTGAAAAACATCATGTTATTCATATACCAGAAATGTTTGAAGCTACTGACTGAATGAAAAGAGCTGGCATCTCACTCTCTTTGAATCTTCTTTATCATGCTAAGAGGAGCAGGAAAAAGCAAAAAATTTCAGAATTGCACCTTGCAATGTGGAGATATTACTGTTTGTGCATTTACAATATTCATTGATTTTTGCCATTGAAAAACGTCCAGAAATGTTTGAAGCTACTGTCTGAATGAAAGGAGCTGGCATCTCACTCTCTTTGAATCTTCTTTATCATGCTAGGATTAGCAGGAAAAAGCAAAAAATTTCAGAATTGCACCTTGCAATGCGGAGAAATTACTGTTTGTGCATTTACAATATTCATTGATTTTTGCCATTGAAAAACATCATGTTATTCATATACCAGAAATGTTTGAAGCTACTGACTGAATGAAAAGAGCTGGCATCTCACTCTCTTTGAATCTTCTTTATCATGCTAAGAGGAGCAGGAAAAAGCAAAAAATTTCAGAATTGCACCTTGCAATGTGGAGATATTACTGTTTGTGCATTTACAATATTCATTGAATTTTGCCATTGAAAAACGTCAGGAAATGTTTGAAGCTACTGACTGAATGAAAGGAGCTGGCATCTCACTCTCTTTGAATCTTCTTTATCATCCTAGGATTAGCAGGAAAAAGCAAAAAATTTCAGAATTGCACCTTGCAATGCGGAGAAATTACTGTTTGTGCATTTACAATATTCATTGATTTTTGCCATTGAAAAACATCATGTTATTCATATACCAGAAATGTTTGAAGCTACTGACTGAGTGAAAAGAGCTGGCATCTCACTCTCTTTGAATCTTCTTTATCATGCTAAGAGGAGCAGGAAAAAGCAAAAAATTTCAGAATTGCACGTTGCAATGTGGAGATATTACTGTTTGTGCATTTACAATATTCATTGATTTTTGCCATTGAAAAACGTCCAGAAATGTTTGAAGCTACTGACTGAATGAAAGGAGCTGGCATCTCACTCTCTTTGAATCTTCTTTATCATGCTAGGATTAGCAGGAAAAAGCAAAAAATTTCAGAATTGCACCTTGCAATGCGGAGAAATTACTGTTTGTGCATTTACAATATTCATTGATTTTTGCCATTGAAAAACATCATGTTATTCATATACCAGAAATGTTTGAAGCTACTGACTGAATGAAAAGAGCTGGCATCTCACTCTCTTTGAATCTTCTTTATCATGCTAAGAGGAGCAGGAAAAAGCAAAAAATTTCAGAATTGCACGTTGCAATGTGGAGATATTACTGTTTGTGCATTTACAATATTCATTGATTTTTGCCATTGAAAAACGTCCAGAAATGTTTGAAGCTACTGACTGAATGAAAGGAGCTGGCATCTCACTCTCTTTGAATCTTCTTTATCATGCTAGGATTAGCAGGAAAAAGCAAAAAATTTCAGAATTGCACCTTGCAATGCGGAGAAATTACTGTTTGTGCATTTACAATATTCATTGATTTTTGCCATTGAAAAACATCATGTTATTCATATACCAGAAATGTTTGAAGCTACTGACTGAATGAAAAGAGATGGCATCTCACTCTCTTTGAATCTTCTTTATCATGCTAAGAGGAGCAGGAAAAAGCAAAAAATTTCAGAATTGCACCTTGCAATGTGGAGATATTACTGTTTGTGCATTTACAATATTCATTGATTTTTGCCATTGAAAAACGTCCAGAAATGTTTGAAGCTACTGACTGAATGAAAGGAGCTGGCATCTCACTCTCTTTGAATCTTCTTTATCATGCTAAGATTAGCAGGAAAAAGCTAAAAATTTCAGAATTGCACCTTGCAATGCGGAGAAATTACTGTTTGTGCATTTACAATATTCATTGATTTTTGCCATTGAAAAACATCATGTTATTCATATACCAGAAATGTTTGAAGCTACTGACTGAATGAAAAGAGCTGGCATCTCACTCTCTTTGAATCTTCTTTATCATGCTAAGACGAGCAGGAAAAAGCAAAAAATTTCAGAATTGCACCTTGCAATGTGGAGATATTACTGTTTGTGCATTTACAATTTTCATTGATTTTTGCCATTGAAAAACGTCCAGAAATGTTTGAAGCTACTGACTGAATGAAAGGAGCTGGCATCTCACTCTCTTTGAATCTTCTTTATCATGCTAGGATTAGCTGGAAAAAGCAAAAAATTTCAGAATTGCTCCTTGCAATGCGGAGAAATTACTGTTTGTGCATTTACAATATTCATTGATTTTTGCCATTGAAAAACATCATGTTATTCATATACCAGAAATGTTTGAAGCTACTGACTGAATGAAAAGAGCTGGCATCTCACTCTCTTTGAATCTTCTTTATCATGCTAAGAGGAGCAGGAAAAAGCAAAAAATTTCAGAATTGCACCTTGCAATGTGGAGATATTACTGTTTGTGCATTTACAATATTCATTGATTTTTGCCATTGAAAAACGTCCAGAAATGTTTGAAGCTACTGACTGAATGAAAGGAGCTGGCATCTCACTCTCTTTGAATCTTCTTTATCATGCTAAGATTAGCAGGAAAAAGCAAAAAATTTCAGAATTGCACCTTGCAATGCGGAGAAATTACTGTTTGTGCATTTACAATATTCATTGATTTTTGCCATTGAAAAACATCATGTTATTCATATACCAGAAATGTTTGAAGCTACTGACTGAATGAAAAGAGCTGGCATCTCACTCTCTTTGAATCTTCTTTATCATGCTAAGAGGAGCAGGAAAAAGCAAAAAATTTCAGAATTGCACCTTGCAATGTGGAGATATTACTGTTTGTGCATTTACAATATTCATTGATTTTTGCCATTGAAAAACATCATGTTATTCATATACCAGAAATGTTTGAAGCTATTGACTGAATGAAAAGAGCTGGCATCTCACTCTCTTTGAATCTTCTTTATCATGCTAGGATTAGCAGGAAAAAGCAAAAAATTTCAGAATTGCACCTTGCAATGTGGAGATATTACTGTTTGTGCATTTACAATATTCATTGATTTTTGCCATTGAAAAACGTCCAGAAATGTTTGAAGCTACTGACTGAATGAAAGGAGCTGGCATCTCACTCTCTTTGAATCTTCTTTATCATGCTAGGATTAGCAGGAAAAAGCAAAAAATTTCAGAATTGCACCTTGCAATGCGGAGAAATTACTGTTTGTGCATTTACAATATTCATTGATTTTTGCCATTGAAAAACATCATGTTATTCATATACCAGAAATGTTTGAAGCTACTGACTGAATGAAAAGAGCTGGCATCTCACTCGCTTTGAATCTTCTTTATCATGCCAGGATTAGCAGGAAAAAGCAAAAAATTTCAGAATTGCACCTTGCAATGTGGAGATATTACTGTTTGTGCATTTACAATATTCATTGATTTTTGCCATTGAAAAACGTCCCGAAATGTTTGAAGCTACGGACTGAATGAAAGGAGCTGGCATCTCACTCTCTTTGAATCTTCTTTATCATGCTAGGATTAGCAGGAAAAAGCAAAAAATTTCAGAATTGCACCTTGCAATGCGGAGAAATTACTGTTTGTGCATTTACAATATTCATTGATTTTTGCCATTGAAAAACATCATGTTATTCATATACCAGAAATGTTTGAAGCTACTGACTGAATGAAAAGAGCTGGCATCTCACTCTCTTTGAATCATTTTTATCATGCTAAGAGGAGCAGGAAAAAGCAAAATATTTCAGAATTGCACCTTGCAATGTGGAGATATTACTGTTTGTGCATTTACAATATTCATTGATTTTTGCCATTGAAAAACGTCCAGAAATGTTTGAAGCTACTGACTGAATGAAAGGAGCTGGCATCTCACTCTCTTTGAATCTTCTTTATCATGCTAGGATTAGTAGGAAAAAGCAAAAAATTTCAGAATTGCACGTTGCAATGCGGAGAAATTACTGTTTGTGCATTTACAATATTCATTGATTTTTGCCATTGAAAAACATCATGTTATTCATATACCAGAAATGTTTGAAGCTACTGACTGAATGAAAAGAGCTGGCATCTCACTCTCTTTGAATCTTCTTTATCATGCTAAGAGGAGCAGGAAAAAGCAAAAAATTTCAGAATTGCACATTGCAATGTGGAGATATTACTGTTTGTGCATTTACAATATTCATTGATTTTTGCCATTGAAAAACGTCCAGAAATGTTTGAAGCTACTGACTGAATGAAAGGAGCTGGCATCTCACTCTCTTTGAATCTTCTTTATCATGCTAGGATTAGCAGGAAAAAGCAAAAAATTTCAGAATTCCACCTTGCAATGCGGAGAAATTACTGTTTGTGCATTTACAATATTCATTGATTTTTGCCATTGAAAAACATCATGTTATTCATATACCAGAAATGTTTGAAGCTACTGACTGAATGAAAAGAGCTGGCATCTCACTCTCTTTGAATCTTCTTTATCATGCTAAGAGGAGCAGGAAAAAGCAAAAAATTTCAGAATTGCACCTTGCAATGTGGAGAAATTACTGTTTGTGCATTTACAATATTCATTGATTTTTGCCATTGAAAAACGTCCAGAAATGTTTGAAGCTACTGACTGAATGAAAGGAGCTGGCATCTCACTCTCTTTGAATCTTCTTTATCATGCTAGGATTAGCTGGAAAAAGCAAAAAATTTCAGAATTGCTCCTTGCAATGCGGAGAAATTACTGTTTGTGCATTTACAATATTCATTGATTTTTGCCATTGAAAAACATCATGTTATTCATATACCAGAAATGTTTGAAGCTACTGACTGAATGAAAAGAGCTGGCATCTCACTCTCTTTGAATCTTCTTTATCATGCTAAGAGGAGCAGGAAAAAGCAAAAAATTTCAGAATTGCACCTTGCAATGTGGAGATATTACTGTTTGTGCATTTACAATATTCATTGATTTTTGCCATTGAAAAACGTCCAGAAATGTTTGAAGCTACTGACTGAATGAAAGGAGCTGGCATCTCACTCTCTTTGAATCTTCTTTATCATGCTAAGATTAGCAGGAAAAAGCAAAAAATTTCAGAATTGCACCTTGCAATGCGGAGAAATTACTGTTTGTGCATTTACAATATTCATTGATTTTTGCCATTGAAAAACATCATGTTATTCATATACCAGAAATGTTTGAAGCTACTGACTGAATGAAAAGAGCTGGCATCTCACTCTCTTTGAATCTTCTTTATCATGCTAAGAGGAGCAGGAAAAAGCAAAAAATTTCAGAATTGCACCTTGCAATGTGGAGATATTACTGTTTGTGCATTTACAATATTCATTGATTTTTGCCATTGAAAAACATCATGTTATTCATATACCAGAAATGTTTGAAGCTATTGACTGAATGAAAAGAGCTGGCATCTCACTCTCTTTGAATCTTCTTTATCATGCTAGGATTAGCAGGAAAAAGCAAAAAATTTCAGAATTGCACCTTGCAATGTGGAGATATTACTGTTTGTGCATTTACAATATTCATTGATTTTTGCCATTGAAAAACGTCCAGAAATGTTTGAAGCTACTGACTGAATGAAAGGAGCTGGCATCTCACTCTCTTTGAATCTTCTTTATCATGCTAGGATTAGCAGGAAAAAGCAAAAAATTTCAGAATTGCACCTTGCAATGCGGAGAAATTACTGTTTGTGCATTTACAATATTCATTGATTTTTGCCATTGAAAAACATCATGTTATTCATATACCAGAAATGTTTGAAGCTACTGACTGAATGAAAAGAGCTGGCATCTCACTCTCTTTGAATCTTCTTTATCATGCCAGGATTAGCAGGAAAAAGCAAAAAATTTCAGAATTGCACCTTGCAATGTGGATATATTACTGTTTGTGCATTTACAATATTCATTGATTTTTGCCATTGAAAAACGTCCCGAAATGTTTGAAGCTACGGACTGAATGAAAGGAGCTGGCATCTCACTCTCTTTGAATCTTCTTTATCATGCTAGGATTAGCAGGAAAAAGCAAAAAATTTCAGAATTGCACCTTGCAATGCGGAGAAATTACTGTTTGTGCATTTACAATATTCATTGATTTTTGCCATTGAAAAACATCATGTTATTCATATACCAGAAATGTTTGAAGCTACTGACTGAATGAAAAGAGCTGGCATCTCACTCTCTTTGAATCATTTTTATCATGCTAAGAGGAGCAGGAAAAAGCAAAATATTTCAGAATTGCACCTTGCAATGTGGAGATATTACTGTTTGTGCATTTACAATATTCATTGATTTTTGCCATTGAAAAACGTCCAGAAATGTTTGAAGCTACTGACTGAATGAAAGGAGCTGGCATCTCACTCTCTTTGAATCTTCTTTATCATGCTAGGATTAGTAGGAAAAAGCAAAAAATTTCAGAATTGCACGTTGCAATGCGGAGAAATTACTGTTTGTGCATTTACAATATTCATTGATTTTTGCCATTGAAAAACATCATGTTATTCATATACCAGAAATGTTTGAAGCTACTGACTGAATGAAAAGAGCTGGCATCTCACTCTCTTTGAATCTTCTTTATCATGCTAAGAGGAGCAGGAAAAAGCAAAAAATTTCAGAATTGCACATTGCAATGTGGAGATATTACTGTTTGTGCATTTACAATATTCATTGATTTTTGCCATTGAAAAACGTCCAGAAATGTTTGAAGCTACTGACTGAATGAAAGGAGCTGGCATCTCACTCTCTTTGAATCTTCTTTATCATGCTAGGATTAGCAGGAAAAAGCAAAAAATTTCAGAATTCCACCTTGCAATGCGGAGAAATTACTGTTTGTGCATTTACAATATTCATTGATTTTTGCCATTGAAAAACATCATGTTATTCATATACCAGAAATGTTTGAAGCTACTGACTGAATGAAAAGAGCTGGCATCTCACTCTCTTTGAATCTTCTTTATCATGCTAAGAGGAGCAGGAAAAAGCAAAAAATTTCAGAATTGCACCTTGCAATGTGGAGAAATTACTGTTTGTGCATTTACAATATTCATTGATTTTTGCCATTGAAAAACGTCCAGAAATGTTTGAAGCTACTGACTGAATGAAAGGAGCTGGCATCTCACTCTCTTTGAATCTTCTTTATCATGCTAGGATTAACAGGAAAAAGCAAAAAATTTCAGAATTGCACCTTGCAATGTGGAGATATTACTGTTTGTGCATTTACAATATTCATTGATTTTTGCCATTGAAAAACGTCCAGAAATGTTTGAAGCTACTGACTGAATGAAAGGAGCTGGCATCTCACTCTCTTTGAATCTTCTTTACCATGCTAAGATTAGCAGGAAAAAGCAAAAAATTTCAGAATTGCACCTTGCAATGCGGAGAAATTACTGTTTGTGCATTTACAATATTCATTGATTTTTGCCATTGAAAAACATCATGTTATTCATATACCAGAAATGTTTGAAGCTACTGACTGAATGAAAAGAGCTGGCATCTCACTCTCTTTGAATCTTCTTTATCATGCTAAGAGGAGCAGGAAAAAGCAAAAAAATTCAGAATTGCACCTTGCAATGTGGAGATATTACTGTTTGTGCATTTACAATATTCATTGATTTTTGCCATTGAAAAACGTCCAGAAATGTTTGAAGCTACTGACTGAATGAAAGGAGCTGGCATCTCACTCTCTTTGAATCTTCTTTATCATGCTAGGATTAGCAGGAAAAAGCAAAAAATTTCAGAATTGCACCTTGCAATGCGGAGAAATTACTGTTTGTGCATTTACAATATTCATTGATTTTTGCCATTGAAAAACATCATGTTATTCATATACCAGAAATGTTTGAAGCTACTGACTGAATGAAAAGAGCTGGCATCTCACTCTCTTTGAATCTTCTTTATCATGCTAGGATTAGCAGGAAAAAGCAAAAAATTTCAGATTTGCACCTTGCAATGTGGAGATATTACTGTTTGTGCATTCACAATATTCATTGATTTTTGCCATTGAAAAACGTCCAGAAATGTTTGAAGCTACTGACTGAATGAAAGGAGCTGGCATCTCACTCTCTTTGAATCTTCTTTATCATGTTAGGATTAGCAGGAAAAAGCAAAAAATTTCAGAATTGCACCTTGCAATGTGGAGATATTACTGTTTGTGCATTTACAATATTCATTGATTTTTGCCATTGAAAAACATCATGTTATTCATATACCAGAAATGTTTGAAGCTACTGACTGAATGAAAAGAGCTGGCATCTCACTCTCTTTGAATCTTCTTTATCATGCTAAGAGGAGCAGGAAAAAGCAAAAAATTTCAGAATTGCACCTTGCAATGTGGAGATATTACTGTTTGTGCATTTACAATATTCATTGATTTTTGCCATTGAAAAACGTCCAGAAATGTTTGAAGCTACTGACTGAATGAAAGGAGCTGGCATCTCACTCTCTTTGAATCTTCTTTATCATGCTAGGATTAGCAGGAAAAAGCAAAAAATTTCAGAATTGCACCTTGCAATGCGGAGAAATTACTGTTTGTGCATTTACAATATTCATTGATTTTTGCCATTGAAAAACATCATGTTATTCATATACCAGAAATGTTTGAAGATACTGACTGAATGAAAAGAGCTGGCATCTCACTCTCTTTGAATCTTCTTTATCATGCTAAGAGGAGCAGGAAAAAGCAAAAAATTTCAGAATTGCACCTTGCAATGTGGAGATATTACTGTTTGTGCATTTACAATATTCATTGATTTTTGCCATTGAAAAACGTCCAGAAATGTTTGAAGCTACTGACTGAATGAAAGGAGCTGGCATCTCACTCTCTTTGAATCTTCTTTATCATGCTAGGATTAGCAGGAAAAAGCAAAAAATTTCAGAATTGCACCTTGCAATGCGGAGAAATTACTGTTTGTGCATTTACAATATTCATTGATTTTTGCCATTGAAAAACATCATGTTATTCATATACCAGAAATGTTTGAAGCTACTGACTGAATGAAAAGAGCTGGCATCTCACTCTCTTTGAATCTTCTTTATCATGCTAAGAGGAGCAGGAAAAAGCAAAAAATTACAGAATTGCACCTTGCAATGTGGAGATATTACTGTTTGTGCATTTACAATATTCATTGATTTTTGCCATTGAAAAACGTCCAGAAATGTTTGAAGCTACTGACTGAATGAAAGGAGCTGGCATCTCACTCTCTTTGAATCTTCTTTATCATGCTAGGATTAGCAGGAAAAAGCAAAAAATTTCAGAATTGCACCTTGCAATGCGGAGAAATTACTGTTTGTGCATTTACAATATTCATTGATTTTTGCCATTGAAAAACATCATGTTATTCATATACCAGAAATGTTTGAAGCTACTGACTGAATGAAAAGAGCTGGCATCTCACTCTCTTTGAATCTTCTTTATCATGCTAAGAGGAGCAGGAAAAAGCAAAAAATTTCAGAATTGCACCTTGCAATGTGGAGATATTACTGTTTGTGCATTTACAATATTCATTGATTTTTGCCATTGAAAAACGTCCAGAAATGTTTGAAGCTACTGACTGAATGAAAGGAGCTGGCATCTCACTCTCTTTAAATCTTCTTTATCATGCTAGGATTAGCAGGAAAAAGCAAAAAATTTCAGAATTGCACCTTGCAATGCGGAGAAATTACTGTTTGTGCATTTACAATATTCATTGATTTTTGCCATTGAAAAACATCATGTTATTCATATACCAGAAATGTTTGAAGCTACTGACTGAATGAAAAGAGCTGGCATCTCACTCTATTTCAATCTTCTTTATCATGCTAAGAGGAGCAGGAAAAAGCAAAAAATTTCAGAATTGCACCTTGCAATGTGGAGATATTACTGTTTGTGCATTTACAATATTCATTGATTTTTGCCATTGAAAAACGTCCAGAAATGTTTGAAGCTACTGACAGAATGAAAGGAGCTGGCATCTCACTCTCTTTGAATCTTCTTTATCATGCTAGGATTAGCAGGAAAAAGCAAAAAATTTCAGAATTGCACCTTGCAATGCGGAGAAATTACTGTTTGTGCATTTACAATATTCATTGATTTTTTCCATTGAAAAACATCATGTTATTCATATACCAGAAATGTTTGAAGCTACTGACTGAATGAAAAGAGCTGGCATCTCACTCTCTTTGAATCTTCTTTATCATGCTAAGAGGAGCAGGAAAAAGCAAAAAATTTCATAATTGCACCTTGCAATGTGGAGATATTACTGTTTGTGCATTTACAATATTCATTGATTTTTGCCATTGAAAAACGTCCAGAAATGTTTGAAGCTACTGACTGAATGAAAGGAGCTGGCATCTCACTCTCTTTGAATCTTCTTTATCATGCTAGGATTAGCAGGAAAAAGCAAAAAATTTCAGAATTGCACCTTGCAATGCTGAGAAATTACTGTTTGTGCATTTACAATATTCATTGATTTTTGCCATTGAAAAACATCATGTTATTCATATACCAGAAATGTTTGAAGCTACTGACTGAATGAAAAGAGCTGGCATCTCACTCTCTTTGAATCTTCTTTATCATGCTAGGATTAACAGGAAAAAGCAAAAAATTTCAGAATTGCACCTTGCAATGTGGAGATATTACTGTTTGTGCATTTACAATATTCATTGATTTTTGCCATTGAAAAACGTCCAGAAATGTTTGAAGCTACTGACTGAATGAAAGGAGCTGGCATCTCACTCTCTTTGAATCTTCTTTATCATGCTAGGATTAGAAGGAAAAAGCAAAAAATTTCAGAATTGCACCTTGCAATGCGGAGAAATTACTGTTTGTGCATTTACAATATTCATTGATTTTTGCCATTGAAAAACATCATGTTATTCATATACCAGAAATGTTTGAAGCTACTGACTGAATGAAAAGAGCTGGCATCTCACTCTCTTTGAATCTTCTTTATCATGCTAAGAGGAGCAGGAAAAAGCAAAAAATTTCAGAATTGCACCTTGCAATGTGGAGATATTACTGTTTGTGCATTTACAATATTCATTGATTTTTGCCATTGAAAAACGTCCAGAAATGTTTGAAGCTACTGTCTGAATGAAAGGAGCTGGCATCTCACTCTCTTTGAATCTTCTTTATCATGCTAGGATTAGCAGGAAAAAGCAAAAAATTTCAGAATTGCACCTTGCAATGCGGAGAAATTACTGTTTGTGCATTTACAATATTCATTGATTTTTGCCATTGAAAAACATCATGTTATTCATATACCAGAAATGTTTGAAGCTACTGACTGAATGAAAAGAGCTGGCATCTCACTCTCTTTGAATCTTCTTTATCATGCTAAGAGGAGCAGGAAAAAGCGAAAAATTTCAGAATTGCACGTTGCAATGTGGAGATATTACTGTTTGTGCATTTACAATATTCATTGATTTTTGCCATTGAAAAACGTCCAGAAATGTTTGAAGCTACTGACTGAATGAAAGGAGCTGGCATCTCACTCTCTTTGAATCTTCTTTATCATGCTAGGATTAGCAGGAAAAAGCAAAAAATTTCAGAATTGCACCTTGCAATGCGGAGAAATTACTGTTTGTGCATTTACAATATTCATTGATTTTTGCCATTGAAAAACATCATGTTATTCATATACGAGAAATGTTTGAAGCTACTGACTGAATGAAAAGAGCTGGCATCTCACTCTCTTTGAATCTTCTTTATCATGCTAAGAGGAGCAGGAAAAAGCAAAAAATTTCAGAATTGCACGTTGCAATGTGGAGATATTACTGTTTGTGCATTTACAATATTCATTGATTTTTGCCATTGAAAAACGTCCAGAAATGTTTGAAGCTACTGACTGAATGAAAGGAGCTGGCATCTCACTCTCTTTGAATCTTCTTTATCATGCTAGGATTAGCAGGAAAAAGCAAAAAATTTCAGAATTGCACCTTGCAATGCGGAGAAATTACTGTTTGTGCATTTACAATATTCATTGATTTTTGCCATTGAAAAACATCATGTTATTCATATAGCAGAAATGTTTGAAGCTACTGACTGAATGAAAAGAGATGGCATCTCACTCTCTTTGAATCTTCTTTATCATGCTAAGAGGAGCAGGAAAAAGCAAAAAATTTCAGAATTGCACCTTGCAATGTGGAGATATTACTGTTTGTGCATTTACAATATTCATTGATTTTTGCCATTGAAAAACGTCCAGAAATGTTTGAAGCTACTGACTGAATGAAAGGAGCTGGCATCTCACTCTCTTTGAATCTTCTTTATCATGCTAAGATTAGCAGGAAAAAGCAAAAAATTTCAGAATTGCACCTTGCAATGCGGAGAAATTACTGTTTGTGCATTTACAATATTCATTGATTTTTGCCATTGAAAAACATCATGTTATTCATATACCAGAAATGTTTGAAGCTACTGACTGAATGAAAAGAGCTGGCATCTCACTCTCTTTGAATCTTCTTTATCATGCTAAGACGAGCAGGAAAAAGCAAAAAATTTCAGAATTGCACCTTGCAATGTGGAGATATTACTGTTTGTGCATTTACAATTTTCATTGATTTTTGCCATTGAAAAACATCCAGAAATGTTTGAAGCTACTGACTGAATGAAAGGAGCTGGCATCTCACTCTCTTTGAATCTTCTTTATCATGCTAGGATTAGCTGGAAAAAGCAAAAAATTTCAGAATTGCTCCTTGCAATGCGGAGAAATTACTGTTTGTGCATTTACAATATTCATTGATTTTTGCCATTGAAAAACATCATGTTATTCATATACCAGAAATGTTTGAAGCTACTGACTGAATGAAAAGAGCCGGCATCTCACTCTCTTTGAATCTTCTTTATCATGCTAAGAGGAGCAGGAAAAAGCAAAAAATTTCAGAATTGCACCTTGCAATGTGGAGATATTACTGTTTGTGCATTTACAATATTCATTGATTTTTGCCATTGAAAAACGTCCAGAAATGTTTGAAGCTACTGACTGAATGAAAGGAGCTGGCATCTCACTCTCTTTGAATCTTCTTTATCATGCTAAGATTAGCAGGAAAAAGCAAAAAATTTCAGAATTGCACCTTGCAATGCGGAGAAATTACTGTTTGTGCATTTACAATATTCATTGATTTTTGCCATTGAAAAACATCATGTTATTCATATACCAGAAATGTTTGAAGCTACTGACTGAATGAAAAGAGCTGGCATCTCACTCTCTTTGTATCTTCTTTATCATGCTAAGAGGAGCAGGAAAAAGCAAAAAATTTCAGAATTGCACCTTGCAATGTGGAGATATTACTGTTTGTGCATTTACAATATTCATTGATTTTTGCCATTGAAAAACGTCCAGAAATGTTTGAAGCTACTGTCTGAATGAAAGGAGCTGGCATCTCACTCTCTTTGAATCTTCTTTATCATGCTAGGATTAGCAGGAAAAAGCAAAAAATTTCAGAATTGCACCTTGCAATGCGGAGAAATTACTGTTTGTGCATTTACAATATTCATTGATTTTTGCCATTGAAAAACATCATGTTATTCATATACCAGAAATGTTTGAAGCTACTGACTGAATGAAAAGAGCTGGCATCTCACTCTCTTTGAATCTTCTTTATCATGCTAAGAGGAGCAGGAAAAAGCAAAAAATTTCAGAATTGCACGTTGCAATGTGGAGATATTACTGTTTGTGCATTTACAATATTCATTGATTTTTGCCATTGAAAAACGTCCAGAAATGTTTGAAGCTACTGACTGAATGAAAGGAGCTGGCATCTCACTCTCTTTGAATCTTCTTTATCATGCTAGGATTAGCAGGAAAAAGCAAAAAATTTCAGAATTGCACCTTGCAATGCGGAGAAATTACTGTTTGTGCATTTACAATATTCATTGATTTTTGCCATTGAAAAACATCATGTTATTCATATACCAGAAATGTTTGAAGCTACTGACTGAATGAAAAGAGCTGGCATCTCACTCTCTTTGAATCTTCTTTATCATGCTAAGATTAGCAGGAAAAAGCAAAAAATTTCAGAATTGCACCTTGCAATGCGGAGAAATTACTGTTTGTGCATTTACAATATTCATTGATTTTTGCCATTGAAAAACATCATGTTATTCATATACCAGAAATGTTTGAAGCTACTGACTGAATGAAAAGAGCTGGCATCTCAATCTCTTTGAATCTTCTTTATCATGCTAAGAGGAGCAGGAAAAAGCAAAAAATTTCAGAATTGCACCTTGCAATGTGGAGATATTACTGTTTGTGCATTTACAATATTCATTGATTTTTGCCATTGAAAAACGTCCTGAAATGTTTGAAGCTACTGACTGAATGAAAGGAGCTGGCATCTCACTCTCTTTGAATCTTCTTTATCATGCTAGGATTAGCAGGAAAAAGCAAAAAATTTCAGAATTGCACCTTGCAATGCGGAGAAATTACTGTTTGTGCATTTACAATATTCATTGATTTTTGCCATTGAAAAAATCATGTTATTCATATACCAGAAATGTTTGAAGCTACTGACTGAATGAAAAGAGCTGGCATCTCACTCTCTTTGAATCTTCTTTATCATGCTAGGATTAGCAGGAAAAAGCAAAAAATTTCAGAATTGCACCTTGCAATGTGGAGATATTACTGTTTGTGCATTTACAATATTCATTGATTTTTGCCATTGAAAAACGTCCAGAAATGTTTGAAGCTACTGACTGAATGAAAGGAGCTGGCATCTCAATCTCTTTGAATCTTCTTTATCATGCTAGGTTTAGCAGGAAAAAGCAAAAAATTTCAGAATTGCACCTTGCAATGTGGAGTTATTACTGTTTGTGCATTTACAATATTCATTGATTTTTGCCATTGAAAAATGTCCAGAAATGTTTGAAGCTACTGACTGAATGAAAGGAGCTGGCATCTCACTCTCTTTGAATCTTCTTTATCATGCTAGGATTAGCAGGAAAAAGCAAAAAATTTCAGAATTGCACCTTGCAATGTGGAGATATTACTGTTTGTGCATTTACAATATTCATTGATTTTTGCCATTGAAAAACATCATGTTATTCATATACCAGAAATGTTTGAAGCTACTGACTGAATGAAAAGAGCTGGCATCTCACTCTCTTTGAATCTTCTTTATCATGCTAAGAGGAGCAGGAAAAAGCAAAAAATTTCAGAATTGCACGTTGCAATGTGGAGATATTACTGTTTGTGCATTTACAATATTCATTGATTTTTGCCATTGAAAAACGTCCAGAAATGTTTGAAGCTACTGACTGAATGAAAGGAGCTGGCATCTCACTCTCTTTGAATCTTCTTTATCATGCTAGGATTAGCAGGAAAAAGCAAAAAATTTCAGAATTGCACCTTGCAATGCGGAGAAATTACTGTTTGTGCATTTACAATATTCATTGATTTTTGCCATTGAAAAACATCATGTTATTCATATACCAGAAATGTTTGAAGCTACTGACTGAATGAAAAGAGCTGGCATCTCACTCTCTTTGAATCTTCTTTATCATGCTAAGAGGAGCAGGAAAAAGCAAAAAATTTCAGAATTGCACGTTGCAATGTGGAGATATTACTGTTTGTGCATTTACAATATTCATTGATTTTTGCCATTGAAAAACGTCCAGAAATGTTTGAAGCTACTGACTGAATGAAAGGAGCTGGCATCTCACTCTCTTTGAATCTTCTTTATCATGCTAGGATTAGCAGGAAAAAGCAAAAAATTTCAGAATTCCACCTTGCAATGCGGAGAAATTACTGTTTGTGCATTTACAATATTCATTGATTTTTGCCATTGAAAAACATCATGTTATTCATATACCAGAAATGTTTGAAGCTACTGACTGAATGAAAAGAGCTGGCATCTCACTCTCTTTGAATCTTCTTTATCATGCTAAGAGGAGCAGGAAAAAGCAAAAAATTTCAGAATTGCACCTTGCAATGTGGAGATATTACTGTTTGTGCATTTACAATATTCATTGATTTTTGCCATTGAAAAACGTCCAGAAATGTTTGAAGCTACTGACTGAATGAAAGGAGCTGGCATCTCACTCTCTTTGAATCTTCTTTATCATGCTAGGATTAGCAGGAAAAAGAAAAAAATTTCAGAATTGCACCTTGCAATGCGGAGAAATTACTGTTTGTGCATTTACAATATTCATTGATTTTTGCCATTGAAAAAATCATGTTATTCATATACCAGAAATGTTTGAAGCTACTGACTGAATGAAAAGAGCTGGCATCTCACTCTTTTTGAATCTTCTTTATCATGCTAGGATTAGCAGGAAAAAGCAAAAAATTTCAGAATTGCACCTTGCAATGTGGAGATATTACTGTTTGTGCATTTACAATATTCATTGATTTTTGCCATTGAAAAACGTCCAGAAATGTTTGAAGCTACTGACTGAATGAAAGAAGCTGGCATCTCAATCTCTTTGAATCTTCTTTATCATGCTAGGTTTAGCAGGAAAAAGCAAAAAATTTCAGAATTGCACCTTGCAATGTGGAGATATTACTGTTTGTGCATTTACAATATTCATTGATTTTTGCCATTGAAAAATGTCCAGAAATGTTTGAAGCTACTGACTGAATGAAAGGAGCTGGCATCTCACTCTCTTTGAATCTTCTTTATCATGCTAGGATTAGCAGGAAAAAGCAAAAAATTTCAGAATTGCACCTTGCAATGTGGAGATATTACTGTTTGTGCATTTACAATATTCATTGATTTTTGCCATTGAAAAACATCATGTTATTCATATACCAGAAATGTTTGAAGCTAATGACTGAATGAAAAGAGCTGGCATCTCACTCTCTTTGAATCTTCTTTATCATGCTAAGAGGAGCAGGAAAAAGCAAAAAATTTCAGAATTGCACGTTGCAATGTGGAGATAATACTGTTTGTGCATTTACAATATTCATTGATTTTTGCCTTTGAAAAACGTCCAGAAATGTTTGAAGCTACTGACTGAATGAAAGGAGCTGGCATCTCACTCTCTTTGAATCTTCTTTATCATGCTAGGATTAGCAGGAAAAAGCAAAAAATTTCAGAATTGCACCTTGCAATGCGGAGAAATTACTGTTTGTGCATTTACAATATTCATTGATTTTTGCCATTGAAAAACATCATGTTATTCATATACCAGAAATGTTTGAAGCTACTGACTGAATGAAAAGAGCTGGCATCTCACTCTCTTTGAATCTTCTTTATCATGCTAAGAGGAGCAGGAAAAAGCAAAAAATTTCAGAATTGCACCTTGCAATGTGGAGATATTACTCTTTGTGCATTTACAATATTCATTGATTTTTGCCATTGAAAAACGTCCAGAAATGTTTGAAGCTACTGACTGAATGAAAGGAGCTGGCATCTCACTCTCTTTGAATCTCCTTTATCATGCTAGGATTAGCAGGAAAAAGCAAAAAATTTCAGAATTGCACCTTGCAATGCGGAGAAATTACTGTTTGTGCATTTACAATATTCATTGATTTTTGCCATTGAAAAACATCATGTTATTCATATACCAGAAATGTTTGAAGCTACTGACTGAATGAAAAGAGCTGGCATCTCACTCTCTTTGAATCTTCTTTATCATGCTAAGAGGAGCAGGAAAAAGCAAAAAATTTCAGAATTGCACGTTGCAATGTGGAGATATTACTGTTTGTGCATTTACAATATTCATTGATTTTTGCCATTGAAAAACGTCCAGAAATGTTTGAAGCTACTGACTGAATGAAAGGAGCTGGCATCTCACTCTCTTTGAATCTTCTTTATCATGCTAGGATTAGCAGGAAAAAGCAAAAAATTTCAGAATTCCACCTTGCAATGCGGAGAAATTACTGTTTGTGCATTTACAATATTCATTGATTTTTGCCATTGAAAAACATCATGTTATTCATATACCAGAAATGTTTAAAGCTACTGACTGAATGAAAAGAGCTGGCATCTCACTCTCTTTGAATCTTCTTTATCATGCTAAGAGGAGCAGGAAAAAGCAAAAAATTTCAGAATTGCACCTTGCAATGTGGAGATATTACTGTTTGTGCATTTACAATATTCATTGATTTTTGCCATTGAAAAACGTCCAGAAATGTTTGAAGCTACTGATTGAATGAATGGAGCTGGCATCTCACTCTCTTTGAATCTTCTTTATCATGCTAAGATTAGCAGGAAAAAGCAAAAAATTTCAGAATTGCACCTTGCAATGCGGAGAAATTACTGTTTGTGCATTTACAATATTCATTGATTTTTGCCATTGAAAAACATCATGTTATTCATATACCAGAAATGTTTGAAGCTACTTACTGATTGAAAAGAGCTGGCATCTCACTCTCTTTGAATCTTCTTTATCATGCTAAGAGGCGCAGGAAAAAGAAAAAAATTTCAGAATTGCACCTTGCAATGTGGAGATATTACTGTATGTGCATTTACAATTTTCATTGATTTTTGCCATTGAAAAACGTCCAGAAATGTTTGAAGCTACTGACTGAATGAAAGGAGCTGGCATCTCACTCTTTGAATCTTCTTTATCATGCTAGGATTAGCAGGAAAAAGCAAAAAATTTCAGAATTGCACCTTGCAATGCGGAGAAATTACTGTTTGTGCATTTACAATATTCATTGATTTTTGCCATTGAAAAACATCATGTTATTCATATACCAGAAATGTTTGAAGCTACTGACTGAATGAAAAGAGCTGGCATCTCACTCTCTTTGAATCTTCTTTATCATGCTAAGATTAGCAGGAAAAAGCAAAAAATTTCAGAATTGCACCTTGCAATGCGGAGAAATTACTGTTTGTGCATTTACAATATTCATTGATTTTTGCCATTGAAAAACGTCCAGAAATGTTTGAAGCTACTGACTGAATGAAAGGAGCTGGCATCTCACTCTCTTTGAATCTTCTTTATCATGCTAAGATTAGCAGGAAAAAGCAAAAAATTTCAGAATTGCACCTTGCAATGCGGAGAAATTACTGTTTGTGCATTTACAATATTCATTGATTTTTGCCTTTGAAAAACATCATGTTATTCATATACCAGAAATGTTTGAAGCTACTGACTGAATGAAAAGAGCTGGCATCTCACTCTCTTTGAATCTTCTTTATCATGCTAAGAGGAGCAGGAAAAAGAAAAAAATTTCAGAATTGCACCTTGCAATGTGGAGATATTACTGTTTGTGCATTTACAATTTTCATTGATTTTTGCCATTGAAAAACGTCCAGAAATGTTTGAAGCTACTGACTGAATGAAAGGAGCTGGCATCTCACTCTTTGAATCTTCTTTATCATGCTAGGATTAGCAGGAAAAAGCAAAAAATTTCAGAATTGCACCTTGCAATGCGGAGAAATTACTGTTTGTGCATTTACAATATTCATTGATTTTTGCCATTGAAAAACATCATGTTATTCATATACCAGAAATGTTTGAAGCTACTGACTGAATGAAAAGAGCTGGCATCTCCCTCTCTTTGAATCTTCTTTATCATGCTAGGATTAGCAGGAAAAAGCAAAAAATTTCAGAATTGCACCTTGCAATGTGGAGATATTACTGTTTGTGCATTTACAATAATCATTGATTTTTGCCATTGAAAAACGTCCAGAAATGTTTGAAGCTACTGACTGAATGAAAGGAGCTGGCATCTCACTCTCTTTGAATCTTCTTTATCATGCTAGGATTAGCAGGAAAAAGCAAAAAATTTCAGAATTGCACCTTGCAATGCGGAGAAATTACTGTTTGTGCATTTACAATATTCATTGATTTTTGCCATTGAAAAACGTCCAGAAATGTTTGAAGCTACTGACTGAATGAAAGGAGCTGGCATCTCACTCTCTTTGAATCTTCTTTATCATGCTAGGATTAGCAGGAAAAAGCAAAAAATTTCAGAATTGCACCTTGCAATGCGGAGAAATTACTGTTTGTGCATTTACAATATTCATTGATTTTTGCCATTGAAAAACATCAAGTTATTCATATACCAGAAATGTTTGAAGCTACTGACTGAATGAAAAGAGCTGGCATCTCACTCTCTTTGAATCTTCTTTATCATGCTAAGAGGAGCAGGAAAAAGCAAAAAATTTCAGAATTGCACCTTGCAATGTGGAGATATTACTGTTTGTGCATTTACAATATTCATTGATTTTTGCCATTGAAAAACGTCCAGAAATGTTTGAAGCTACTGACTGAATGAAAGGAGCTGGCATCTCACTCTCTTTGAATCTTCTTTATCATGCTAAGATTAGCAGGAAAAAGCAAAAAATTTCAGAATTGCACCTTGCAATGCGGAGAAATTACTGTTTGTGCATTTACAATATTCATTGATTTTTGCCATTGAAAAACATCATGTTATTCATATACCAGAAATGTTTGAAGCTACTGACTGAATGAAAAGAGCTGGCATCTCACTCTCTTTGAATCTTCTTTATCATGCTAAGAGGAGCAGGAAAAAGCAAAAAATTTCAGAATTGCACCTTGCAATGTGGAGATATTACTGTTTGTGCATTTACAATATTCATTGATTTTTGCCATTGAAAAACGTCCAGAAATGTTTGAAGCTACTGTCTGAATGAAAGGAGCTGGCATCTCACTCTCTTTGAATCTTCTTTATCATGCTAGGATTAGCAGGAAAAAGCAAAAAATTTCAGAATTGCACCTTGCAATGCGGAGAAATTACTGTTTGTGCATTTACAATATTCATTGATTTTTGCCATTGAAAAATGTCCAGAAATGTTTGAAGCTACTGACTGAATGAAAGGAGCTGGCATCTCACTCTCTTTGAATCTTCTTTATCATGCTAGGATTAGCAGGAAAAAGCATAACATTTCAGAATTGCACCTTGCAATGTGGAGATATTACTGTTTGTGCATTTACAATATTCATTGATTTTTGCCATTGAAAAACATCATGTTATTCATATACCAGAAATGTTTGAAGCTACTGACTGTATGAAAAGAGCTGGCATCTCACTCTCTTTGAATCTTCTTTATCATGCTAAGAGGAGCAGGAAAAAGCAAAAAATTTCAGAATTGCACCTTGCAATGTGGAGATATTACTGTTTGTGCATTTACAATATTCATTGATTTTTGCCATTGAAAAACGTCCAGAAATGTTTGAAGCTACTGACTGAATGAAAGGAGCTGGCATCTCACTCTCTTTGAATCTTCTTTATCATGCTAGGATTAGCAGGAAAAAGCAAAAAATTTCAGAATTGCACCTTGCAATGCGGAGAAATTACTGTTTGTGCATTTACAATATTCATTGATTTTTGCCATTGAAAAACATCATGTTATTCATATACCAGAAATGTTTGAAGCTACTGACTGAATGAAAAGAGCTGGCATCTCACTCTCTTTGAATCTTCTTTATCATGCTAAGAGGAGCAGGAAAAAGCAAAAAATTTCAGAATTGCACCTTGCAATGTGGAGATATTACTGTTTGTGCATTTACAATATTCATTGATTTTTGCCATTGAAAAACGTCCAGAAATGTTTGAAGCTACTGACTGAATGAAAGGAGCTGGCATCTCACTCTCTTTGAATCTTCTTTATCATGCTAGGATTAGCAGGAAAAAGCAAAAAATTTCAGAATTGCACCTTGCAATGCGGAGAAATTACTGTTTGTGCATTTACAATATTCATTGATTTTTGCCATTGAAAAACATCATGTTATTCATATACCAGAAATGTTTGAAGCTACTGACTGAATGAAAAGAGCTGGCATCTCCCTCTCGTTGAATCTTCTTTATCATGCTAAGAGGAGCAGGAAAAAGCAAAAAATTTCAGAATTGCACCTTGCAATGTGGAGATATTACTGTTTGTGCATTTACAATATTCATTGATTTTTGCCATTGAAAAACGTCCAGAAATGTTTGAAGCTACTGACTGAATGAAAGGAGCTGGCATATCACTCTCTTTGAATCTTCTTTATCATGCTAAGATTAGCAGGAAAAAGCAAAAAATTTCAGAATTGCACCTTGCAATGCGGAGAAATTACTGTTTGTGCATTTACAATATTCATTGATTTTTGCCATTGAAAAACATCATGTTATTCATATACCAGAAATGTTTGAAGCTACTGACTGAATGAAAAGAGCTGGCATCTCACTCTCTTTGAATCTTCTTTATCATGCTAAGAGGAGCAGGAAAAAGCAAAAAATTTCAGAATTGCACCTTGCAATGTGGAGATATTACTGTTTGTGCATTTACAATATTCATTGATTTTTGCCATTGAAAAACGTCCAGAAATGTTTGAAGCTACTGACTGAATGAAAGGAGCTGGCATCTCACTCTCTTTGAATCTTCTTTATCATGCTAGGATTAGCAGGAAAAAGCAAAAAATTTCAGAATTGCACCTTGCAATGCGGAGAAATTACTGTTTGTGCATTTACAATATTCATTGATTTTTGCCATTGAAAAAATCATGTTATTCATATACCAGAAATGTTTGAAGCTACTGACTGAATGAAAAGAGCTGGCATCTCACTCTCTTTGAATCTTCTTTATCATGCTAGGATTAGCAGGAAAAAGCAAAAAATTTCAGAATTGCACCTTGCAATGTGGAGATATTACTGTTTGTGCATTTACAATATTCATTGATTTTTGCCATTGAAAAACGTCCAGAAATGTTTGAAGCTACTGACTGAATGAAAGGAGCTGGCATCTCACTCTCTTTGAATCTTCTTTATCATGCTAGGTTTAGCAGGAAAAAGCAAAAAATTTCAGAATTGCACCTTGCAATGTGGAGTTATTACTGTTTGTGCATTTACAATATTCATTGATTTTTGCCATTGAAAAATGTCCAGAAATGTTTGAAGCTACTGACTGAATGAAAGGAGCTGGTATCTCACTCTCTTTGAATCTTCTTTATCATGCTAGGATTAGCAGGAAAAAGCAAAAAATTTCAGAATTGCACCTTGCAATGTGGAGATATTACTGTTTGTGCATTTACAATATTCATTGATTTTTGCCATTGAAAAACCTCATGTTATTCATATACCAGAAATGTTTGAAGCTACTGACTGAATGAAAAGAGGTGGCATCTCACTCTCTTTGAATCTTCTTTATCATGCTAAGAGGAGCAGGAAAAAGCAAAAAATTTCAGAATTGCACCTTGCAATGTGGAGATATTACTGTTTGTGCATTTACAATATTCATTGATTTTTGCCATTGAAAAACGTCCAGAAATGTTTGAAGCTACTGACTGAATGAAAGGAGCTGGCATCTCACTCTCTTTGAATCTTCTTTATCATGCTAGGATTAGCAGGAAAAAGCAAAAAATTTCAGAATTGCACCTTGCAATGCGGAGAAATTACTGTTTGTGCATTTACAATATTCATTGATTTTTGCCATTGAAAAACATCATGTTATTCATATACCAGAAATGTTTGAAGCTACTGACTGAATGAAAAGAGCTGGCATCTCACTCTCTTTGAATCTTCTTTATCATGCTAAGAGGAGCAGGAAAAAGCAAAAAATTTCAGAATTGCACCTTGCAATGTGGAGATATTACTGTTTGTGCATTTACAATAATCATTGATTTTTGCCATTGAAAAACATCATGTTATTCATATACCAGAAATGTTTGAAGCTACTGACTGAATGAAAAGAGCTGTCATCTCACTCTCTTTGAATCTTCTTTATCATGCTAAGAGGAGCAGGAAAAAGCAAAAAATTTCAGAATTGCATCTTGCAATGTGGAGATATTACTGTTTGTGCATTTACAATATTCATTGATTTTTGCCATTGAAAAACGTCCAGAAATGTTTGAAGCTACTGACTGAATGAAAGGAGCTGGCATATCACTCTCTTTGAATCTTCTTTATCATGCTAGGATTAGCAGGAAAAAGCAAAAAATTTCAGAATTGCACCTTGCAATGCGGAGAAATTACTGTTTGTGCATTTACAATATTCATTGATTTTTGCCATTGAAAAACATCATGTTATTCATATACCAGAAATGTTTGAAGCTACTGACTGAATGAAAAGAGCTGGCATCTCACTCTCTTTGAATCTTCTTTATCATGCTAAGAGGAGCAGGAAAAAGCAAAAAATTTCAGAATTGCACGTTGCAATGTGGAGATATTACTGTTTGTGCATTTACAATATTCATTGATTTTTGCCATTGAAAAACGTCCAGAAATGTTTGAAGCTACTGACTGAATGAAAGGAGCTGGCATCTCACTCTCTTTGAATCTTCTTTATCATGCTAGGATTAGCAGGAAAAAGCAAAAAATTTCAGAATTGCACCTTGCAATGCGGAGAAATTACTGTTTGTGCATTTACAATATTCATTGATTTTTGCCATTGAAAAAATCATGTTATTCATATACCAGAAATGTTTGAAGCTACTGACTGAATGAAAAGAGCTGGCATCTCACTCTCTTTGAATCTTCTTTATCATGCTAGGATTAGCAGGAAAAAGCAAAAAATTTCAGAATTGCACCTTGCAATGTGGAGTTATTACTGTTTGTGCATTTACAATATTCATTGATTTTTGCCATTGAAAAATGTCCAGAAATGTTTGAAGCTACTGACTGAATGAAAGGAGCTGGCATCTCACTCTCTTTGAATCTTCTTTATCATGCTAGGATTAGCAGGAAAAAGCAAAAAATTTCAGAATTGCACCTTGCAATGTGGAGATATTACTGTTTGTGCATTTACAATATTCATTGATTTTTGCCATTGAAAAACCTCATGTTATTCATATACCAGAAATGTTTGAAGCTACTGACTGAATGAAAAGAGGTGGCATCTCACTCTCTTTGAATCTTCTTTATCATGCTAAGAGGAGCAGGAAAAAGCAAAAAATTTCAGAATTGCACCTTGCAATGTGGAGATATTACTGTTTGTGCATTTACAATATTCATTGATTTTTGCCATTGAAAAACGTCCAGAAATGTTTGAAGCTACTGACTGAATGAAAGGAGCTGGCATCTCACTCTCTTTGAATCTTCTTTATCATGCTAGGATTAGCAGGAAAAAGCAAAAAATTTCAGAATTGCACCTTGCAATGCGGAGAAATTACTGTTTGTGCATTTACAATATTCATTGATTTTTGCCATTGAAAAACATCATGTTATTCATATACCAGAAATGTTTGAAGCTACTGACTGAATGAAAAGAGCTGGCATCTCACTCTCTTTGAATCTTCTTTATCATGCTAAGAGGAGCAGGAAAAAGCAAAAAATTTCAGAATTGCACCTTGCAATGTGGAGATATTACTGTTTGTGCATTTACAATAATCATTGATTTTTGCCATTGAAAAACATCATGTTATTCATATACCAGAAATGTTTGAAGCTACTGACTGAATGAAAAGAGCTGTCATCTCACTCTCTTTGAATCTTCTTTATCATGCTAAGAGGAGCAGGAAAAAGCAAAAAATTTCAGAATTGCATCTTGCAATGTGGAGATATTCCTGTTTGTGCATTTACAATATTCATTGATTTTTGCCATTGAAAAACGTCCAGAAATGTTTGAAGCTACTGACTGAATGAATGGAGCTGGCATATCACTCTCTTTGAATCTTCTTTATCATGCTAGGATTAGCAGGAAAAAGCAAAAAATTTCAGAATTGCACCTTGCAATGCGGAGAAATTACTGTTTGTGCATTTACAATATTCATTGATTTTTGCCATTGAAAAACATCATGTTATTCATATACCAGAAATGTTTGAAGCTACTGACTGAATGAAAAGAGCTGGCATCTCACTCTCTTTGAATCTTCTTTATCATGCTAAGAGGAGCAGGAAAAAGCAAAAAATTTCAGAATTGCACCTTGCAATGTGGAGATATTACTGTTTGTGCATTTACAATATTCATTGATTTTTGCCATTGAAAAACGTCCAGAAATGTTTGAAGCTACTGACTGAATGAAAGGAGCTGGCATCTCACTCTCTTTGAATCTTCTTTATCATGCTAGGATTAGCAGGAAAAAGCAAAAAATTTCAGAATTGCACCTTGCAATGCGGAGAAATTACTGTTTGTGCATTTACAATATTCATTGATTTTTGCCATTGAAAAACATCATGTTATTCATATACCAGAAATGTTTGAAGCTACTGACTGAATGAAAAGAGCTGGCATCTCACTCTCTTTGAATCTTCTTTATCATGCTAAGAGGAGCAGGAAAAAGCAAAAAATTTCAGAATTGCACCTTGCAATGTGGAGATATTACTGTTTGTGCATTTCCAATATTCATTGATTTTTGCCATTGAAAAACATCCAGAAATGTTTGAAGCTACTGACTGAATGAAAGGAGCTGGCATCTCACTCTCTTTGAATCTTCTTTATCATGCTAGGATTAGCAGGAAAAAGCAAAAAATTTCAGAATTGCACCTTGCAATGCGGAGAAATTACTGTTTGTGCATTTACAATATTCATTGATTTTTGCCATTGAAAAACATCATGTTATTCATATACTAGAAATGTTTGAAGCTACTGACTGAATGAAAAGAGCTGGCATCTCACTCTCTTTGAATCTTCTTTATCATGCTAAGAGGAGCAGGAAAAAGCAAAAAATTTCAGAATTGCACGTTGCAATGTGGAGATATTACTGTTTGTGCATTTACAATATTCATTGATTTTTGCAATTGAAAAACGTCCAGAAATGTTTGAAGCTACTGACTGAATGAAAGGAGCTGGCATCTCACTCTCTTTGAATCTTCTTTATCATGCTAGGATTAGCAGGAAAAAGCAAAAAATTTCAGAATTGCACCTTGCAATGCGGAGAAATTACTGTTTGTGCATTTACAATATTCATTGATTTTTGCCATTGAAAAACATCATGTTATTCATATACCAGAAATGTTTGAAGCTACTGACTGAATGAAAAGAGCTGGCATCTCACTCTCTTTGAATCTTCTTTATCATGCTAGGATTAGCAGGAAAAAGCAAAAAATTTCAGAATTGCACCTTGCAATGTGGAGATATTACTGTTTGTGCATTTACAATATTCATTGATTTTTGCCATTGAAAAACGTCCAGAAATGTTTGAAGCTACTGACTGAATGAAAGGAGCTGGCATCTCACTCTCTTTGAATCTTCTTTATCATGCTAGGATTAGCAGGAAAAAGCAAAAAATTTCAGAATTCCACCTTGCAATGCGGAGAAATTACTGTTTGTGCATTTACAATATTCATTGATTTTTGCCATTGAAAAACATCATGTTATTCATATACCAGAAATGTTTGAAGCTACTGACTGAATGAAAAGAGCTGGCATCTCACTCTCTTTGAATCTTCTTTATCATGCTAAGAGGAGCAGGAAAAAGCAAAAAATTTCAGAATTGCACCTTGCAATGTGGAGATATTACTGTTTGTGCATTTACAATATTCATTGATTTTTGCCATTGAAAAACGTCCAGAAATGTTTGAAGCTACTGACTGAATGAAAGGAGCTGGCATCTCACTCTCTTTGAATCTTCTTTATCATGCTAAGATTAGCAGGAAAAAGCAAAAAATTTCAGAATTGCACCTTGCAATGCGGATAAATTACTGTTTGTGCATTTACAATATTCATTGATTTTTGCCATTGAAAAACATCATGTTATTCATATACCAAAAATGTTTGAAGCTACTGACTGAATGAAAAGAGCTGGCATCTCACTCTCTTTGAATCTTCTTTATCATGCTAAGAGGAGCAGGAAAAAGCAAAAAATTTCAGAATTGCACCTTGCAATGTGGAGATATTACTGTTTGTGCATTTACAATATTCATTGATTTTTGCCATTGAAAAACGTCCAGAAATGTTTGAAGCTACTGACTGAATGAAAGGAGCTGGCATCTCACTCTCTTTGAATCTTCTTTATCATGCTAGGATTAGCAGGAAAAAGCAAAAAATTTCAGAATTGCACCTTGCAATGCGGAGAAATTACTGTTTGTGCATTTACAATATTCATTGATTTTTTCCATTGAAAAACATCATGTTATTCATATACCAGAAATGTTTGAAGCTACTGACTGAATGAAAAGAGCTGGCATCTCACTCTCTTTGAATCTTCTTTATCATGCTAGGATTAGCAGGAAAAAGCAAAAAAATTCAGAATTGCACCTTGCAATGTGGGGATATTACTGTTTGTGCATTTACAATATTCATTGATTTTTGCCATTGAAAAACATCATGTTATTCATATACCAGAAATGTTTGAAGCTACTGACTGAATGAAAAGAGCTGGCATCTCACTCTCTTTGAATCTTCTTTATCATGCTAAGAGGAGCAGGAAAAAGCAAAAAATTTCAGAATTGCACCTTGCAATGTGGAGATATTACTGTTTGTGCCTTTACAATATTCATTGATTTTTGCCATTGAAAAACGTCCAGAAATGTTTGAAGCTACTGACTGAATGAAAGGAGCTGGCATCTCACTCTCTTTGAATCTTCTTTATCATGCTAAGATTAGCAGGAAAAAGCAAAAAATTTCAGAATTGCACCTTGCAATGCGGAGAAATTACTGTTTGTGCATTTACAATATTCATTGATTTTTGCCATTGAAAAAATCATGTTATTCATATACCAGAAATGTTTGAAGCTACTGACTGAATGAAAAGAGCTGGCATCTCACTCTCTTTGAATCTTCTTTATCATGCTAGGATTAGCAGGAAAAAGCAAAAAATTTCAGAATTGCACCTTGCAATGTGGAGATATTACTGTTTGTGCATTTACAATATTCATTGATTTTTGCCATTGAAAAACGTCCAGAAATGTTTGATGCTACTGACTGAATGAAAGGAGCTGGCATCTCACTCTCTTTGAATCTTCTTTATCATGGTAGGTTTAGCAGGAAAAAGCAAAAAATTTCAGAATTGCACCTTGCAATGTGGAGTTATTACTGTTTGTGCATTTACAATATTCATTGATTTTGGCCATTGAAAAATGTCCAGAAATGTTTGAAGCTACTGACTGAATGAAAGGAGCTGGCATCTCACTCTCTTTGAATCTTCTTTATCATGCTAGGATTAGCAGGAAAAAGCAAAAAATTTCAGAATTGCACCTTGCAATGTGGAGATATTACTGTTTGTGCATTTACAATATTCATTGATTTTTGCCATTGATAAACATCATGTTATTCATATACAAGAAATGTTTGAAGCTACTGACTGAATGAAAAGAGCTGGCATCTCACTCTCTTTGAATCTTCTTTATCATGCTAAGAGGAGCAGGAAAAAGCAAAAAATTTCAGAATTGCACCTTGCAATGTGGAGATATTACTGTTTGTGCATTTACAATATTCATTGATTTTTGCCATTGAAAAACGTCCAGAAATGTTTGAAGCTACTGACTGAATGAAAGGAGCTGGCATCTCACTCTCTTTGAATCTTCTTTATCATGCTAGGATTAGCAGGAAAAAGCAAAAAATTTCAGAATTGCACCTTGCAATGCGGAGAAATTACTGTTTGTGCATTTACAATATTCATTGATTTTTGCCATTGAAAAACATCATGTTATTCATATACCAGAAATGTTTGAAGCTACTGACTGAATGAAAAGAGCTGGCATCTCACTCTCTTTGAATCTTCTTTATCATGCTAAGAGGAGCAGGAAAAAGCAAAAAATTTCAGAATTGCACCTTGCAATGTGGAGATATTACTGTTTGTGCATTTACAATATTCATTGATTTTTGCCATTGAAAAACGTCCAGAAATGTTTGAAGCTACTGACTGAATGAAAGGAGCTGGCATCTCACTCTCTTTAAATCTTCTTTATCATGCTAGGATTAGCAGGAAAAAGCAAAAAATTTCAGAATTGCACCTTGCAATGCGGAGAAATTACTGTTTGTGCATTTACAATATTCATTGATTTTTGCCATTGAAAAACATCATGTTATTCATATACCAGAAATGTTTGAAGCTACTGACTGAATGAAAAGAGCTGGCATCTCACTCTCTTTGAATCTTCTTTATCATGCTAAGAGGAGCAGGAAAAAGCAAAAAATTTCAGAATTGCACCTTGCAATGTGGAGATATTACTGTTTGTGCATTTACAATATTCATTGATTTTTGCCATTGAAAAACGTCCAGAAATGTTTGAAGCTGCTGACTGAATGAAAGGAGCTGGCATCTCACTCTCTTTGAATCTTCTTTATCATGCTAGGATTAGCAGGAAAAAGCAAAAAATTTCAGAATTGCACCTTGCAATGCGGAGAAATTACTGTTTGTGCATTTACAATATTCATTGATTTTTGCCATTGAAAAACATCATGTTATTCATATACCAGAAATGTTTGAAGCTACTGACTGAATGAAAAGAGCTGGCATCTCACTCTCTTTGAATCTTCTTTATCATGCTAAGAGGAGCAGGAAAAACCAAAAAATTTCAGAATTGCACCTTGCAATGTGGAGATATTACTGTTTGTGCATTTACAATTTTCATTGATTTTTGCCATTGAAAAACGTTCAGAAATGTTTGAAGCTACTGACTGAATGAAAGGAGCTGGCATCTCACTCTCTTTGAATCTTCTTTATCATGCTAGGATTAGCAGGAAAAAGCAAAAAATTTCAGAATTGCACCTTGCAATGCGGAGAAATTACTGTTTGTGCATTTACAATATTCATTGATTTTTGCCATTGAAAAACATCATGTTATTCATATACCAGAAATGTTTGAAGCTACTGACTGAATGAAAAGAGCTGGCATCTCACTCTCTTTGAATCTTCTTTATCATGCTAAGAGGAGCAGGAAAAAGCAAAAAATTTCAGAATTGCACCTTGCAATGTGGAGATATTACTGTTTGTGCATTTACAATAATCATTGATTTTTGCCATTGAAAAACATCATGTTATTCATATACCAGAAATGTTTGAAGCTACTGACTGAATGAGAAGAGCTGGCATCTCACTCTCTTTGAATCTTCTTTATCATGCTAAGAGGAACAGGAAAAAGCAAAAAATTTCAGAATTGCACCTTGCAATGTGGAGATATTACTGTTTGTGCATTTACAATATTCATTGATTTTTGCCATTGAAAAACGTCCAGAAATGTTTGAAGCTACTGACTGAATGAAAGGAGCTGGCATCTCACTCTCTTTGAATCTTCTTTATCATGCTAGGATTAGCAGGAAAAAGCAAAAAATTTCAGAATTGCACCTTGCAATGCGGAGAAATTACTGTTTGTGCATTTACAATATTCATTGATTTTTGCCCTTGAAAAACATCATGTTATTCATATACCAGAAATGTTTGAAGCTACTGACTGAATGAAAAGAGCTGGCATCTCACTCTCTTTGAATCTTCTTTATCATGCTAGGATTAGCAGGAAAAAGCAAAAAATTTCAGAATTGCACCTTGCAATGTGGAGATATTACTGTTTGTGCATTTACAATATTCATTGATTTTTGCCATTGAAAAACGTCCAGAAATGTTTGAAGCTACTGACTGAATGAAAGGAGCTGGCATCTCACTCTCTTTGAATCTTCTTTATCATGCTAGGATTAGCAGGAAAAAGCAAAAAATTTCAGAATTCCACCTTGCAATGCGGAGAAATTACTGTTTGTGCATTTACAATATTCATTGATTTTTGCCATTGAAAAACATCATGTTATTCATATACCAGAAATGTTTGAAGCTACTGACTGAATGAAAAGAGCTGGCATCTCACTCTCTTTGAATCTTCTTTATCATGCTAAGAGGAGCAGGAAAAAGCAAAAAATTTCAGAATTGCACCTTGCAATGTGGAGATATTACTGTTTGTGCATTTACAATATTCATTGATTTTTGCCATTGAAAAACGTCCAGAAATGTTTGAAGCTACTGACTGAATGAAAGGAGCTGGCATCTCACTCTCTTTGAATCTTCTTTATCATGCTAAGATTAGCAGGAAAAAGCAAAAAATTTCAGAATTGCACCTTGCAATGCGGAAAAATTACTGTTTGTGCATTTACAATATTCATTGATTTTTGCCATTGAAAAACATCATGTTATTCATATACCAGAAATGTTTCAAGCTACTGACTGAATGAAAAGAGCTGGCATCTCACTCTCTTTGAATCTTCTTTATCATGCTAAGAGGAGCAGGAAAAAGCAAAAAATTTCAGAATTGCACCTTGCAATGTGGAGATATTACTGTTTGTGCATTTACAATATTCATTGATTTTTGCCATTGAAAAACGTCCAGAAATGTTTGAAGCTACTGACTGAATGAAAGGAGCTGGCATCTCACTCTCTTTAAATCTTCTTTATCATGCTAGGATTAGCAGGAAAAAGCAAAAAATTTCAGAATTGCACCTTGCAATGCGGAGAAATTACTGCTTGTGCATTTACAATATTCATTGATTTTTGCCATTGAAAAACATCATGTTATTCATATACCAGAAATGTTTGAAGCTACTGACTGAATGAAAAGAGCTGGCATCTCACTCTCTTTGAATCTTCTTTATCATGCTAAGAGGAGCAGGAAAAAGCAAAAAATTTCAGAATTGCACCTTGCAATGTGGAGATATTACTGTTTGTGCATTTACAATATTCATTGATTTTTGCCATTGAAAAACGTCCAGAAATGTTTGAAGCTGCTGACTGAATGAAAGGAGCTGGCATCTCACTCTCTTTGAATCTTCTTTATCATGCTAGGATTAGCAGGAAAAAGCAAAAAATTTCAGAATTGCACCTTGCAATGCGGAGAAATTACTGTTTGTGCATTTACAATATTCATTGATTTTTGCCATTGAAAAACATCATGTTATTCATATACCAGAAATGTTTGAAGCTACTGACTGAATGAAAAGAGCTGGCATCTCACTCTCTTTGAATCTTCTTTATCATGCTAAGAGGAGCAGGAAAAACCAAAAAATTTCAGAATTGCACCTTGCAATGTGGAGATATTACTGTTTGTGCATTTACAATTTTCATTGATTTTTGCCATTGAAAAACGTTCAGAAATGTTTGAAGCTACTGACTGAATGAAAGGAGCTGGCATATCACTCTCTTTGAATCTTCTTTATCATGCTAGGATTAGCAGGAAAAAGCAAAAAATTTCAGAATTGCACCTTGCAATGCGGAGAAATTACTGTTTGTGCATTTACAATATTCATTGATTTTTGCCATTGAAAAACATCATGTTATTCATATACCAGAAATGTTTGAAGCTACTGACTGAATGAAAAGAGCTGGCATCTCACTCTCTTTGAATCTTCTTTATCATGCTAAGAGGAGCAGGAAAAAGCAAAAAATTTCAGAATTGCACCTTGCAATGTGGAGATATTACTGTTTGTGCATTTACAATAATCATTGATTTTTGCCATTGAAAAACATCATGTTATTCATATACCAGAAATGTTTGAAGCTACTGACTGAATGAAAAGAGCTGGCATCTCACTCTCTTTGAATCTTCTTTATCATGCTAAGAGGAGCAGGAAAAAGCAAAAAATTTCAGAATTGCACCTTGCAATGTGGAGATATTACTGTTTGTGCATTTACAATATTCATTGATTTTTGCCATTGAAAAACGTCCAGAAATGTTTGAAGCTACTGACTGAATGAAAGGAGCTGGCATCTCACTCTCTTTGAATCTTCTTTATCATGCTAGGATTAGCAGGAAAAAGCAAAAAATTTCACAATTGCACCTTGCAATGCGGAGAAATTACTGTTTGTGCATTTACAATATTCATTGATTTTTGCCCTTGAAAAACATCATGTTATTCATATACCAGAAATGTTTGAAGCTACTGACTGAATGAAAAGAGCTGGCATCTCACTCTCTTTGAATCTTCTTTATCATGCTAGGATTAGCAGGAAAAAGCAAAAAATTTCAGAATTGCACCTTGCAATGTGGAGATATTACTGTTTGTGCATTTACAATATTCATTGATTTTTGCCATTGAAAAACATCATGTTATTCATATACCAGAAATGTTTGAAGCTACTGACTGAATGAAAAGAGCTGGCATCTCACTCTCTTTGAATCTTCTTTATCATGCTAAGAGGAGCAGGAAAAAGCAAAAAATTTCAGAATTGCACCTTGCAATGTGGAGATATTACTGTTTGTGCATTTACAATATTCATTGATTTTTGCCATTGAAAAACGTCTAGAAATGTTTGAAGCTACTGACTGAATGAAAGGAGCTGGCATCTCACTCTCTTTGAATCTTCTTTATCATGCTAGGATTAGCAGGAAAAAGCAAAAAATTTCAGAATTGCACCTTGCAATGCGGAGAAATTACTGTTTGTGCATTTACAATATTCATTGATTTTTGCCATTGAAAAACATCATGTTATTCATATACCAGAAATGTTTGAAGCTACTGACTGAATGAAAAGAGCTGGCATCTCACTCTCTTTGAATCTTCTTTATCATGCTAGGATTAGCAGGAAAAAGCAAAAAATTTCAGAATTGCACCTTGCAATGTGGAGATATTACTGTTTGTGCATTTACAATATTCATTGATTTTTGCCATTGAAAAACGTCCAGAAATGTTTGAAGCTACTGACTGAATGAAAGGAGCTGGCATCTCACTCTCTTTGAATCTTCTTTATCATGCTAGGATTAGCAGGAAAAAGCAAAAAATTTCAGAATTGCACCTTGCAATGTGGAGTTATTACTGTTTGTGCATTTACAATATTCATTGATTTTTGCCATTGAAAAATGTCCAGATATGTTTGAAGCTACTGACTGAATGACAGGAGCTGGCATCTCACTCTCTTTCAATCTTCTTTATCATGCTAGGATTAGCAGGAAAAAGCAAAAAATTTCAGAATTGCACCTTGCAATGTGGAGATATTACTGTTTGTGCATTTACAATATTCATTGATTTTTGCCATTGAAAAACATCATGTTATTCATATACCAGAAATGTTTGAAGCTACTGACTGAATGAAAAGAGCTGGCATCTCACTCTCTTTGAATCTTCTTTATCATGCTAAGAGGAGCAGGAAAAAGCAAAAAATTTCAGAATTGCACCTTGCAATGTGGAGATATTACTGTTTGTGCATTTACAATATTCATTGATTTTTGCCATTGAAAAACGTCCAGAAATGTTTGAAGCTACTGACTGAATGAAAGGAGCTGGCATCTCACTCTCTTTGAATCTTCTTTATCATGCTAGGATTAGCAGGAAAAAGCAAAAAATTTCAGAATTGCACCTTGCAATGTGGAGATATTACTGTTTGTGCATTTACAATATTCATTGATTTTTGCCATTGAAAAACATCATGTTATTCATATACCAGAAATGTTTGAAGCTACTGACTGAATGAAAAGAGCTGGCATCTCACTCTCTTTGAATCTTCTTTATCATGCTAAGAGGAGCAGGAAAAAGCAAAAAATTTCAGAATTGCACCTTGCAATGTGGAGATATTACTGTTTGTGCATTTACAATATTCATTGATTTTTGCCATTGAAAAACGTCTAGAAATGTTTGAAGCTACTGACTGAATGAAAGGAGCTGGCATCTCACTCTCTTTGAATCTTCTTTATCATGCTAGGATTAGCAGGAAAAAGCAAAAAATTTCAGAATTGCACCTTGCAATGCGGAGAAATTACTGTTTGTGCATTTACAATATTCATTGATTTTTGCCATTGAAAAACATCATGTTATTCATATACCAGAAATGTTTGAAGCTACTGACTGAATGAAAAGAGCTGGCATCTCACTCTCTTTGAATCTTCTTTATCATGCTAAGAGGAGCAGGAAAAAGCAAAAAATTTCAGAATTGCACCTTGCAATGTGGAGATATTACTGTTTGTGCATTTACAATATTCATTGATTTTTGCCATTGAAAAATGTCCAGAAATGTTTGAAGCTACTGACTGAATGAAATGAGCTGGCATCTCACTCTCTTTGAATCTTCTTTATCATGCTAGGATTAGCAGGAAAAAGCAAAAAATTTCAGAATTGCACCTTGCAATGCGGAGAAATTACTGTTTGTGCATTTACAATATTCATTGATTTTTGCCATTGAAAAACATCATGTTATTCATATACCAGAAATGTTTGAAGCTACTGACTGAATGAAAAGAGCTGGCATCTCACTCTCTTTGAATCTTCTTTATCATGCTAAGAGGAGCAGGAAAAAGCAAAAAATTTCAGAATTGCACCTTGCAATGTGGAGATATTACTGTTTGTGCATTTACAATATTCATTGATTTTTGCCATTGAAAAACGTCCAGAAATGTTTGAAGCTACTGACTGAATGAAAGGAGCTGGCATCTCACTCTCTTTGAATCTTCTTTATCATGCTAGGATTAGCAGGAAAAAGCAAAAAATTTCAGAATTGCACCTTGCAATGCGGAGAAATTACTGTTTGTGCATTTACAATATTCATTGATTTTTGCCATTGAAAAACATCATGTTATTCATATACCAGAAATGTTTGAAGCTACTGACTGAATGAAAAGAGCTGGCATCTCACTCTCTTTGAATCTTCTTTATCATGCTAGGATTAGCAGGAAAAAGCAAAAAATTTCAGAATTGCACCTTGCAATGTGGAGATATTACTGTTTGTGCATTTACAATATTCATTGATTTTTGCCATTGAAAAACGTCCAGAAATGTTTGAAGCTACTGACTGAATGAAAGGAGCTGGCATCTCACTCTCTTTGAATCTTCTTTATCATGCTAGGATTAGCAGGAAAAAGCAAAAAATTTCAGAATTGCACCTTGCAATGTGGAGTTATTACTGTTTGTGCATTTACAATATTCATTGATTTTTGCCATTGAAAAATGTCCAGATATGTTTGAAGCTACTGACTGAATGACAGGAGCTGGCATCTCACTCTCTTTCAATCTTCTTTATCATGCTAGGATTAGCAGGAAAAAGCAAAAAATTTCAGAATTGCACCTTGCAATGTGGAGATATTACTGTTTGTGCATTTACAATATTCATTGATTTTTGCCATTGAAAAACATCATGTTATTCATATACCAGAAATGTTTGAAGCTACTGACTGAATGAAAAGAGCTGGCATCTCACTCTCTTTGAATCTTCTTTATCATGCTAAGAGGAGCAGGAAAAAGCAAAAAATTTCAGAATTGCACCTTGCAATGTGGAGATATTACTGTTTGTGCATTTACAATATTCATTGATTTTTGCCATTGAAAAACGTCCAGAAATGTTTGAAGCTACTGACTGAATGAAAGGAGCTGGCATCTCACTCTCTTTGAATCTTCTTTATCATGCTAGGATTAGCAGGAAAAAGCAAAAAATTTCAGAATTGCACCTTGCAATGTGGAGATATTACTGTTTGTGCATTTACAATATTCATTGATTTTTGCCATTGAAAAACATCATGTTATTCATATACCAGAAATGTTTGAAGCTACTGACTGAATGAAAAGAGCTGGCATCTCACTCTCTTTGAATCTTCTTTATCATGCTAAGAGGAGCAGGAAAAAGCAAAAAATTTCAGAATTGCACCTTGCAATGTGGAGATATTACTGTTTGTGCATTTACAATATTCATTGATTTTTGCCATTGAAAAACGTCCAGAAATGTTTGAAGCTACTGACTGAATGAAAGGAGCTGGCATCTCACTCTCTTTGAATCTTCTTTATCATGCTAAGATTAGCAGGAAAAAGCAAAAAATTTCAGAATTGCACCTTGCAATGCGGAGAAATTACTGTTTGTGCATTTACAATATTCATTGATTTTTGCCATTGAAAAACATCATGTTATTCATATACCAGAAATGTTTGAAGCTACTGACTGAATGAAAAGAGCTGGCATCTCACTCTCTTTGAATCTTCTTTATCATGCTAAGAGGAGCAGGAAAAAGCAAAAAATTTCAGAATTGCACCTTGCAATGTGGAGATATTACTGTTTGTGCATTTACAATATTCATTGATTTTTGCCATTGAAAAACGTCTAGAAATGTTTGAAGCTACTGACTGAATGAAAGGAGCTGGCATCTCACTCTCTTTGAATCTTCTTTATCATGCTAGGATTAGCAGGAAAAAGCAAAAAATTTCAGAATTGCACCTTGCAATGCGGAGAAATTACTGTTTGTGCATTTACAATATTCATTGATTTTTGCCATTGAAAAACATCATGTTATTCATATACCAGAAATGTTTGAAGCTACTGACTGAATGAAAAGAGCTGGCATCTCACTCTCTTTGAATCTTCTTTATCATGCTAAGAGGAGCAGGAAAAAGCAAAAAATTTCAGAATTGCACCTTGCAATGTGGAGATATTACTGTTTGTGCATTTACAATATTCATTGATTTTTGCCATTGAAAAATGTCCAGAAATGTTTGAAGCTACTGACTGAATGAAATGAGCTGGCATCTCACTCTCTTTGAATCTTCTTTATCATGCTAGGATTAGCAGGAAAAAGCAAAAAATTTCAGAATTGCACCTTGCAATGCGGAGAAATTACTGTTTGTGCATTTACAATATTCATTGATTTTTGCCATTGAAAAACATCATGTTATTCATATACCAGAAATGTTTGAAGCTACTGACTGAATGAAAAGAGCTGGCATCTCACTCTCTTTGAATCTTCTTTATCATGCTAAGAGGAGCAGGAAAAAGCAAAAAATTTCAGAATTGCACCTTGCAATGTGGAGATATTACTGTTTGTGCATTTACAATATTCATTGATTTTTGCCATTGAAAAACGTCCAGAAATGTTTGAAGCTACTGACTGAATGAAAGGAGCTGGCATCTCACTCTCTTTGAATCTTCTTTATCATGCTAGGATTAGCAGGAAAAAGCAAAAAATTTCAGAATTGCACCTTGCAATGCGGAGAAATTACTGTTTGTGCATTTACAATATTCATTGATTTTTGCCATTGAAAAACATCATGTTATTCATATACCAGAAATGTTTGAAGCTACTGACTGAATGAAAAGAGCTGGCATCTCACTCTCTTTGAATCTTCTTTATCATGCTAAGAGGAGCAGGAAAAAGCAAAAAATTTCAGAATTGCACCTTGCAATGTGGAGATATTACTGTTTGTGCATTTACAATATTCATTGATTTTTGCCATTGAAAAACGTCCAGAAATGTTTGAAGCAGCTGACTGAATGAAAGGAGCTGGCATCTCACTCTCTTTGAATCTTCTTTATCATGCTAGGATTAGCAGGAAAAAGCAAAAAATTTCAGAATTGCACCTTGCAATGCGGAGAAATTACTGTTTGTGCATTTACAATATTCATTGATTTTTGCCATTGAAAAACATCATGTTATTCATATACCAGAAATGTTTGAAGCTACTGACTGAATGAAAAGAGCTGGCATCTCACTCTCTTTGAATCTTCTTTATCATGCTAAGAGGAGCAGGAAAAACCAAAAAATTTCAGAATTGCACCTTGCAATGTGGAGATATTATTGTTTGTGCATTTACAATTTTTATTGATTTTTGCCATTGAAAAACGTCCAGAAATGTTTGAAGCTACTGACTGAATGAAAGGAGCTGGCATCTCACTCTCTTTGAATCTTCTTTATCATGCTAGGATTAGCAGGAAAAAGCAAAAAATTTCAGAATTGCACCTTGCAATGCGGAGAAATTACTGTTTGTGCATTTACAATATTCATTGATTTTTGCCATTGAAAAACATCATGTTATTCATATACCAGAAATGTTTGAAGCTACTGACTGAATGAAAAGAGCTGGCATCTCACTCTCTTTGAATCTTCTTTATCATGCTAGGATTAGCAGGAAAAAGCAAAACATTTCAGAATTGCACCTTGCAATGTGGAGATATTACTGTTTGTGCATTTACAATATTCATTGATTTTTGCCATTGAAAAACGTCCAGAAATGTTTGAAGCTACTGACTGAATGAAAGGAGCTGGCATCTCACTCTCTTTGAATCTTCTTTATCATGCTAGGATTAGCAGGAAAAAGCAAAAAATTTCAGAATTCCACCTTGCAATGCGGAGAAATTACTGTTTGTGCATTTACAATATTCATTGATTTTTGCCATTGAAAAACATCATGTTATTCATATACCAGAAATGTTTGAAGCTACTGACTGAATGAAAAGAGCTGGCATCTCACTCTCTTTGAATCTTCTTTATCATGCTAAGAGGAGCAGGAAAAAGCAAAAAATTTCAGAATTGCACCTTGCAATGTGGAGATATTACTGTTTGTGCATTTACAATATTCATTGATTTTTGCCATTGAAAAACGTCCAGAAATGTTTGAAGCTACTGACTGAATGAAAGGAGCTGGCATCTCACTCTCTTTGAATCTTCTTTATCATGCTAAGATTAGCAGGAAAAAGCAAAAAATTTCAGAATTGCACCTTGCAATGCGGAAAAATTACTGTTTGTGCATTTACAATATTCATTGATTTTTGCCATTGAAAAACATCATGTTATTCATATACCAGAAATGTTTGAAGCTACTGACTGAATGAAAAGAGCTGGCATCTCACTCTCTTTGAATCTTCTTTATCATGCTAAGAGGAGCAGGAAAAAGCAAAAAATTTCAGAATTGCACCTTGCAATGTGGAGATATTACTGTTTGTGCATTTACAATATTCATTGATTTTTGCCATTGAAAAACGTCCAGAAATGTTTGAAGCTACTGACTGAATGAAAGGAGCTGGCATCTCACTCTCTTTGAATCTTCTTTATCATGCTAGGATTAGCAGGAAAAAGCAAAAAATTTCAGAATTGCACCTTGCAATGCGGAGAAATTACTGTGTGTGCATTTACAATATTCATTGATTTTTGCCATTGAAAAACATCATGTTATTCATATACCAGAAATGTTTGAAGCTACTGACTGAATGAAAAGAGCTGGCATCTCACTCTCTTTGAATCTTCTTTATCATGCTAGGATTAGCAGGAAAAAGCAAAAAATTTCAGAATTGCACCTTGCAATGTGGAGATATTACTGTTTGTGCATTTACAATATTCATTGATTTTTGCCATTGAAAAACATCATGTTATTCATATACCAGAAATGTTTGAAGCTACTGACTGAATGAAAAGAGCTGGCATCTCACTCTCTTTGAATCTTCTTTATCATGCTAAGAGGAGCAGGAAAAAGCAAAAAATTTCAGAATTGCACCTTGCAATGTGGAGATATTACTGTTTGTGCATTTACAATATTCATTGATTTTTGCCATTGAAAAACGTCCAGAAATGTTTGAAGCTACTGACTGAATGAAAGGAGCTGGCATCTCACTCTCTTTGAATCTTCTTTATCATGCTAAGATTAGCAGGAAAAAGCAAAAAATTTCAGAATTGCACCTTGCAATGCGGAGAAATTACTGTTTGTGCATTTACAATATTCATTGATTTTTGCCATTGAAAAACATCATGTTATTCATATACCAGAAATGTTTGAAGCTACTGACTGAATGAAAAGAGCTGGCATCTCACTCTCTTTGAATCTTCTTTATCATGCTAAGAGGAGCAGGAAAAAGCAAAAAATTTCAGAATTGCACCTTGCAATGTGGAGATATTACTGTTTGTGCATTTACAATATTCATTGATTTTTGCCATTGAAAAACGTCCAGAAATGTTTGAAGCTACTGACTGAATGAAAGGAGCTGGCATCTCACTCTCTTTAAATCTTCTTTATCATGCTAGGATTAGCAGGAAAAAGCAAAAAATTTCAGAATTGCACTTTGCAATGCGGAGAAATTACTGTTTGTGCATTTACAATATTCATTGATTTTTGCCATTGAAAAACATCATGTTATTCATATACCAGAAATGTTTGAAGCTACTGACTGAATGAAAAGAGCTGGCATCTCACTCTCTTTGAATCTTCTTTATCATGCTAAGAGGAGCAGGAAAAAGCAAAAAATTTCAGAATTGCACCTTGCAATGTGGAGATATTACTGTTTGTGCATTTACAATATTCATTGATTTTTGCCATTGAAAAACGTCCAGTAATGTTTGAAGCTGCTGACTGAATGAAAGGAGCTGGCATCTCACTCTCTTTGAATCTTCTTTATCATGCTAGGATTAGCAGGAAAAAGCAAAAAATTTCAGAATTGCACCTTGCAATGCGGAGAAATTACTGTTTGTGCATTTACAATATTCATTGATTTTTGCCATTGAAAAACATCATGTTATTCATATACCAGAAATGTTTGAAGCTACTGACTGAATGAAAAGAGCTGGCATCTCACTCTCTTTGAATCTTCTTTATCATGCTAAGAGGAGCAGGAAAAACCAAAAAATTTCAGAATTGCACCTTGCAATGTGGAGATATTACTGTTTGTGCATTTACAATTTTCATTGATTTTTGCCATTGAAAAACGTCCAGAAATGTTTGAAGCTACTGACTGAATGAAAGGAGCTGGCATCTCACTCTCTTTGAATCTTCTTTATCATGCTAGGATTAGCAGGAAAAAGCAAAAAATTTCAGAATTGCACCTTGCAATGCGGAGAAATTACTGTTTGTGCATTTACAATATTCATTGATTTTTGCCATTGAAAAACATCATGTTATTCATATACCAGAAATGTTTGAAGCTACTGACTGAATGAAAAGAGCTGGCATCTCACTCTCTTTGAATCTTCTTTATCATGCTAAGAGGAGCAGGAAAAAGCAAAAAATTTCAGAATTGCACCTTGCAATGTGGAGATATTACTGTTTGTGCATTTACAATAATCATTGATTTTTGCCATTGAAAAACGTCCAGAAATGTTTGAAGCTACTGACTGAATGAAAGGAGCTGGCATCTCACTCTCTTTGAATCTTCTTTATCATGCTAGGATTAGCAGGAAAAAGCAAAAAATTTCAGAATTGCACCTTGCAATGCGGAGAAATTACTGTTTGTGCATTTACAATATTCATTGATTTTTGCCATTGAAAAACATCATGTTATTCATATACCAGAAATGTTTGAAGCTACTGACTGAATGAAAAGAGCTGGCATCTCACTCTCTTTGAATCTTCTTTATCATGCTAGGATTAGCAGGAAAAAGCAAAAAATTTCAGAATTGCACCTTGCAATGTGGAGATATTACTGTTTGTGCATTTACAATATTCATTGATTTTTGCCATTGAAAAACGTCCAGAAATGTTTGAAGCTACTGACTGAATGAAAGGAGCTGGCATCTCACTCTCTTTGAATCTTCTTTATCATGCTAGGATTAGCAGGAAAAAGCAAAAAATTTCAGAATTCCACCTTGCAATGCGGAGAAATTACTGTTTGTGCATTTACAATATTCATTGATTTTTGCCATTGAAAAACATCATGTTATTCATATACCAGAAATGTTTGAAGCTACTGACTGAATGAAATGAGCTGGCATCTCACTCTCTTTGAATCTTCTTTATCATGTTAAGAGGAGCAGGAAAAAGCAAAAAAATTCAGAATTGCACCTTGCAATGTGGAGATATTACTGTTTGTGCATTTACAATATTCATTGATTTTTGCCATTGAAAAACGTCCAGAAATGTTTGAAGCTACTGACTGAATGAAAGGAGCTGGCATCTCACTCTCTTTGAATCTTCTTTATCATGCTAAGATTAGCAGGAAAAAGCAAAAAATTTCAGAATTGCACCTTGCAATGCGGAAAAATTACTGTTTGTGCATTTACAATATTCATTGATTTTTGCCATTGAAAAACATCATGTTATTCATATACCAGAAATGTTTGAAGCTACTGACTGAATGAAAAGAGCTGGCATCTCACTCTCTTTGAATCTTCTTTATCATGCTAAGAGGAGCAGGAAAAAGCAAAAAATTTCAGAATTGCACCTTGCAATGTGGAGATATTACTGTTTGTGCATTTACAATATTCATTGATTTTTGCCATTGAAAAACGTCCAGAAATGTTTGAAGCTACTGACTGAATGAAAGGAGCTGGCATCTCACTCTCTTTGAATCTTCTTTATCATGCTAGGATTAGCAGGAAAAAGCAAAAAATTTCAGAATTGCACCTTGCAATGCGGAGAAATTACTGTGTGTGCATTTACAATATTCATTGATTTTTGCCATTGAAAAACATCATGTTATTCATATACCAGAAATGTTTGAAGCTACTGACTGAATGAAAAGAGCTGGCATCTCACTCTCTTTGAATCTTCTTTATCATGCTAGGATTAGCAGGAAAAAGCAAAAAATTTCAGAATTGCAACTTGCAATGTGGAGATATTACTGTTTGTGCATTTACAATATTCATTGATTTTTGCCATTGAAAAACATCATGTTATTCATATACCAGAAATGTTTGAAGCTACTGACTGAATGAAAAGAGCTGGCATCTCACTCTCTTTGAATCTTCTTTATCATGCTAAGAGGAGCAGGAAAAAGCAAAAAATTTCAGAATTGCACCTTGCAATGTGGAGATATTACTGTTTGTGCATTTACAATATTCATTGATTTTTGCCATTGAAAAACGTCCAGAAATGTTTGAAGCTACTGACTGAATGAAAGGAGCTGGCATCTCACTCTCTTTGAATCTTCTTTATCATGCTAAGATTAGCAGGAAAAAGCAAAAAATTTCAGAATTGCACCTTGCAATGCGGAGAAATTACTGTTTGTGCATTTACAATATTCATTGATTTTTGCCATTGAAAAACATCATGTTATTCATATACCAGAAATGTTTGAAGCTACTGACTGAATGAAAAGAGCTGGCATCTCACTCTCTTTGAATCTTCTTTATCATGCTAAGAGGAGCAGGAAAAAGCAAAAAATTTCAGAATTGCACCTTGCAATGTGGAGATATTACTGTTTGTGCATTTACAATATTCATTGATTTTTGCCATTGAAAAACGTCTAGAAATGTTTGAAGCTACTGACTGAATGAAAGGAGCTGGCATCTCACTCTCTTTGAATCTTCTTTATCATGCTAGGATTAGCAGGAAAAAGCAAAAAATTTCAGAATTGCACCTTGCAATGCGGAGAAATTACTGTTTGTGCATTTACAATATTCATTGATTTTTGCCATTGAAAAACATCATGTTATTCTTATACCAGAAATGTTTGAAGCTACTGACTGAATGAAAAGAGCTGGCATCTCACTCTCTTTGAATCTTCTTTATCATGCTAGGATTAGCAGGAAAAAGCAAAAAATTTCAGAATTGCACCTTGCAATGTGGAGATATTACTGTTTGTGCATTTACAATATTCATTGATTTTTGCCATTGTAAAACGTCCAGAAATGTTTGAAGCTACTGACTGAATGAAAGGAGCTGGCATCTCACTCTCTTTGAATCTTCTTTATCATGCTAGGATTAGCAGGAAAAAGCAAAAAATTTCAGAATTGCACCTTGCAATGTGGAGTTATTACTGTTTGTGCATTTACAATATTCATTGATTTTTGCCATTGAAAAATGTCCAGAAATGTTTGAAGCTACTGACTGAATGACAGGAGCTGGCATCTCACTCTCTTTGAATCTTCTTTATCATGCTAGGATTAGCAGGAAAAAGCAAAAAATTTCAGAATTGCACCTTGCAATGTGGAGATATTACTGCTTGTGCATTTACAATATTCATTGATTTTTGCCATTGAAAAACATCATGTTATTCATATACCAGAAATGTTTGAAGCTACTGACTGAATGAAAAGAGCTGGCATCTCACTCTCTTTGAATCTTCTTTATCATGCTAAGAGGAGCAGGAAAAAGCAAAAAATTTCAGAATTGCACCTTGCAATGTGGAGATATTACTGTTTGTGCATTTACAATATTCATTGATTTTTGCCATTGAAAAATGTCCAGAAATGTTTGAAGCTACTGACTGAATGAAATGAGCTGGCATCTCACTCTCTTTGAATCTTCTTTATCATGCTAGGATTAGCAGGAAAAAGCAAAAAATTTCAGAATTGCACCTTGCAATGCGGAGAAATTACTGTTTGTGCATTTACAATATTCATTGATTTTTGCCATTGAAAAACATCATGTTATTCATATACCAGAAATGTTTGAAGCTACTGACTGAATGAAAAGAGCTGGCATCTCACTCTCTTTGAATCTTCTTTATCATGCTAAGAGGAGCAGGAAAAAGCAAAAAATTTCAGAATTGCACCTTGCAATGTGGAGATATTACTGTTTGTGCATTTACAATATTCATTGATTTTTGCCATTGAAAAACGTCCAGAAATGTTTGAAGCTACTGACTGAATGAAAGGAGCTGGCATCTCACTCTCTTTGAATCTTCTTTATCATGCTAGGATTAGCAGGAAAAAGCAAAAAATTTCAGAATTGCACTTTGCAATGCGGAGAAATTACTGTTTGTGCATTTACAATATTCATTGATTTTTGCCATTGAAAAACATCATGTTATTCATATACCAGAAATGTTTGAAGCTACTGACTGAATGAAAAGAGCTGGCATCTCACTCTCTTTGAATCTTCTTTATCATGCTAAGAGGAGCAGGAAAAAGCAAAAAATTTCAGAATTGCACCTTGCAATGTGGAGATATTACTGTTTGTGCATTTACAATATTCATTGATTTTTGCCATTGAAAAACGTCCAGAAATGTTTGAAGCTACTGACTGAATGAAAGGAGCTGGCATCTCACTCTCTTTGAATCTTCTTTATCATGCTAGGATTAGCAGGAAAAAGCAAAAAATTTCAGAATTGCACCTTGCAATGTGGAGTTATTACTGTTTGTGCATTTACAATATTCATTGATTTTTGCCATTGAAAAATGTCCAGAAATGTTTGAAGCTACTGACTGAATGACAGGAGCTGGCATCTCACTCTCTTTGAATCTTCTTTATCATGCTAGGATTAGCAGGAAAAAGCAAAAAATTTCAGAATTGCACCTTGCAATGTGGAGATATTACTGCTTGTGCATTTACAATATTCATTGATTTTTGCCATTGAAAAACATCATGTTATTCATATACCAGAAATGTTTGAAGCTACTGACTGAATGAAAAGAGCTGGCATCTCACTCTCTTTGAATCTTCTTTATCATGCTAAGAGGAGCAGGAAAAAGCAAAAAATTTCAGAATTGCACCTTGCAATGTGGAGATATTACTGTTTGTGCATTTACAATATTCATTGATTTTTGCCATTGAAAAATGTCCAGAAATGTTTGAAGCTACTGACTGAATGAAATGAGCTGGCATCTCACTCTCTTTGAATCTTCTTTATCATGCTAGGATTAGCAGGAAAAAGCAAAAAATTTCAGAATTGCACCTTGCAATGCGGAGAAATTACTGTTTGTGCATTTACAATATTCATTGATTTTTGCCATTGAAAAACATCATGTTATTCATATACCAGAAATGTTTGAAGCTACTGACTGAATGAAAAGAGCTGGCATCTCACTCTCTTTGAATCTTCTTTATCATGCTAAGAGGAGCAGGAAAAAGCAAAAAATTTCAGAATTGCACCTTGCAATGTGGAGATATTACTGTTTGTGCATTTACAATATTCATTGATTTTTGCCATTGAAAAACGTCCAGAAATGTTTGAAGCTACTGACTGAATGAAAGGAGCTGGCATCTCACTCTCTTTGAATCTTCTTTATCATGCTAGGATTAGCAGGAAAAAGCAAAAAATTTCAGAATTGCACTTTGCAATGCGGAGAAATTACTGTTTGTGCATTTACAATATTCATTGATTTTTGCCATTGAAAAACATCATGTTATTCATATACCAGAAATGTTTGAAGCTACTGACTGAATGAAAAGAGCTGGCATCTCACTCTCTTTGAATCTTCTTTATCATGCTAAGAGGAGCAGGAAAAAGCAAAAAATTTCAGAATTGCACCTTGCAATGTGGAGATATTACTGTTTGTGCATTTACAATATTCATTGATTTTTGCCATTGAAAAACGTCCAGAAATGTTTGAAGCTACTGACTGAATGAAAGGAGCTGGCATCTCACTCTCTTTGAATCTTCTTTATCATGCTAGGATTAGCAGGAAAAAGCAAAAAATTTCAGAATTGCACCTTGCAATGCGGAGAAATTACTGTGTGTGCATTTACAATATTCATTGATTTTTGCCATTGAAAAACATCATGTTATTCATATACCAGAAATGTTTGAAGCTACTGACTGAATGAAAAGAGCTGGCATCTCACTCTCTTTGAATCTTCTTTATCATGCTAGGATTAGCAGGAAAAAGCAAAAAATTTCAGAATTGCACCTTGCAATTTGGAGATATTACTGTTTGTGCATTTACAATATTCATTGATTTTTGCCATTGAAAAACATCATGTTATTCATATACCAGAAATGTTTGAAGCTACTGACTGAATGAAAAGAGCTGGCATCTCACTCTCTTTGAATCTTCTTTATCATGCTAAGAGGAGCAGGAAAAAGCAAAAAATTTCAGAATTGCACCTTGCAATGTGGAGATATTACTGTTTGTGCATTTACAATATTCATTGATTTTTGCCATTGAAAAACGTCCAGAAATGTTTGAAGCTACTGACTGAATGAAAGGAGCTGGCATCTCACTCTCTTTGAATCTTCTTTATCATGCTAAGATTAGCAGGAAAAAGCAAAAAATTTCAGAATTGCACCTTGCAATGCGGAGAAATTACTGTTTGTGCATTTACAATATTCATTGATTTTTGCCATTGAAAAACATCATGTTATTCATATACCAGAAATGTTTGAAGCTACTGACTGAATGAAAAGAGCTGGCATCTCACTCTCTTTGAATCTTCTTTATCATGCTAAGAGGAGCAGGAAAAAGCAAAAAATTTCAGAATTGCACCTTGCAATGTGGAGATATTACTGTTTGTGCATTTACAATATTCATTGATTTTTGCCATTGACAAATGTCTAGAAATGTTTGAAGCTACTGACTGAATGAAAGGAGCTGGCATCTCACTCTCTTTGAATCTTCTTTATTATGCTAGGATTAGCAGGAAAAAGCAAAAAATTTCAGAATTGCACCTTGCAATGCGGAGAAATTACTGTTTGTGCATTTACAATATTCATTGATTTTTGCCATTGAAAAACATCATGTTATTCATATACCAGAAATGTTTGAAGCTACTGACTGAATGAAAAGAGCTGGCATCTCACTCTCTTTGAATCTTCTTTATCATGCTAGGATTAGCAGGAAAAAGCAAAAAATTTCAGAATTGCACCTTGCAATGTGGAGATATTACTGTTTGTGCATTTACAATATTCATTGATTTTTGCCATTGAAAAACGTCCAGAAATGTTTGAAGCTACTGACTGAATGAAAGGAGCTGGCATCTCACTCTCTTTGAATCTTCTTTATCATGCTAGGATTAGCAGGAAAAAGCAAAAAATTTCAGAATTGCACCTTGCAATGTGGAGATATTACTGTTTGTGCATTTACAATATTCATTGATTTTTGCCATTGAAAAACGTCCAGAAATGTTTGAAGCTACTGACTGAATGAAAGGAGCTGGCATCTCACTCTCTTTGAATCTTCTTTATCATGCTAGGATTAGCAGGAAAAAGCAAAAAATTTCAGAATTCCACCTTGCAATGCGGAGAAATTACTGTTTGTGCATTTACAATATTCATTGATTTTTGCCATTGAAAAACATCATGTTATTCATATACCAGAAATGTTTGAAGCTACTGACTGAATGAAATGAGCTGGCATCTCACTCTCTTTGAATCTTCTTTATCATGCTAAGAGGAGCAGGAAAAAGCAAAAAATTTCAGAATTGCACCTTGCAATGTGGAGATATTACTGTTTGTGCATTTACAATATTCATTGATTTTTGCCATTGAAAAACGTCCAGAAATGTTTGAAGCTACTGACTGAATGAAAGGAGCTGGCATCTCACTCTCTTTGAATCTTCTTTATCATGCTAAGATTAGCAGGAAAAAGCAAAAAATTTCAGAATTGCACCTTGCAATGCGGAAAAATTACTGTTTGTGCATTTACAATATTCATTGATTTTTGCCATTGAAAAACATCATGTTATTCATATACCAGAAATGTTTGAAGCTACTGACTGAATGAAAAGAGCTGGCATCTCACTCTCTTTGAATCTTCTTTATCATGCTAGGATTAGCAGGAAAAAGCAAAAAATTTCAGAATTGCAACTTGCAATGTGGAGATATTACTGTTTGTGCATTTACAATATTCATTGATTTTTGCCATTGAAAAACATCATGTTATTCATATACCAGAAATGTTTGAAGCTACTGACTGAATGAAAAGAGCTGGCATCTCACTCTCTTTGAATCTTCTTTATCATGCTAAGAGGAGCAGGAAAAAGCAAAAAATTTCAGAATTGCACCTTGCAATGTGGAGATATTACTGTTTGTGCATTTACAATATTCATTGATTTTTGCCATTGAAAAACGTCCAGAAATGTTTGAAGCTACTGACTGAATGAAAGGAGCTGGCATCTCACTCTCTTTGAATCTTCTTTATCATGCTAAGATTAGCAGGAAAAAGCAAAAAATTTCAGAATTGCACCTTGCAATGCGGAGAAATTACTGTTTGTGCATTTACAATATTCATTGATTTTTGCCATTGAAAAACATCATGTTATTCATATACCAGAAATGTTTGAAGCTACTGACTGAATGAAAAGAGCTGGCATCTCACTCTCTTTGAATCTTCTTTATCATGCTAAGAGGAGCAGGAAAAAGCAAAAAATTTCAGAATTGCACCTTGCAATGTGGAGATATTACTGTTTGTGCATTTACAATATTCATTGATTTTTGCCATTGAAAAACGTCTAGAAATGTTTGAAGCTACTGACTGAATGAAAGGAGCTGGCATCTCACTCTCTTTGAATCTTCTTTATCATGCTAGGATTAGCAGGAAAAAGCAAAAAATTTCAGAATTGCACCTTGCAATGCGGAGAAATTACTGTTTGTGCATTTACAATATTCATTGATTTTTGCCATTGAAAAACATCATGTTATTCTTATACCAGAAATGTTTGAAGCTACTGACTGAATGAAAAGAGCTGGCATCTCACTCTCTTTGAATCTTCTTTATCATGCTAGGATTAGCAGGAAAAAGCAAAAAATTTCAGAATTGCACCTTGCAATGTGGAGATATTACTGTTTGTGCATTTACAATATTCATTGATTTTTGCCATTGTAAAACGTCCAGAAATGTTTGAAGCTACTGACTGAATGAAAGGAGCTGGCATCTCACTCTCTTTGAATCTTCTTTATCATGCTAGGATTAGCAGGAAAAAGCAAAAAATTTCAGAATTGCACCTTGCAATGTGGAGTTATTACTGTTTGTGCATTTACAATATTCATTGATTTTTGCCATTGAAAAATGTCCAGAAATGTTTGAAGCTACTGACTGAATGACAGGAGCTGGCATCTCACTCTCTTTGAATCTTCTTTATCATGCTAGGATTAGCAGGAAAAAGCAAAAAATTTCAGAATTGCACCTTGCAATGTGGAGATATTACTGCTTGTGCATTTACAATATTCATTGATTTTTGCCATTGAAAAACATCATGTTATTCATATACCAGAAATGTTTGAAGCTACTGACTGAATGAAAAGAGCTGGCATCTCACTCTCTTTGAATCTTCTTTATCATGCTAAGAGGAGCAGGAAAAAGCAAAAAATTTCAGAATTGCACCTTGCAATGTGGAGATATTACTGTTTGTGCATTTACAATATTCATTGATTTTTGCCATTGAAAAATGTCCAGAAATGTTTGAAGCTACTGACTGAATGAAATGAGCTGGCATCTCACTCTCTTTGAATCTTCTTTATCATGCTAGGATTAGCAGGAAAAAGCAAAAAATTTCAGAATTGCACCTTGCAATGCGGAGAAATTACTGTTTGTGCATTTACAATATTCATTGATTTTTGCCATTGAAAAACATCATGTTATTCATATACCAGAAATGTTTGAAGCTACTGACTGAATGAAAAGAGCTGGCATCTCACTCTCTTTGAATCTTCTTTATCATGCTAAGAGGAGCAGGAAAAAGCAAAAAATTTCAGAATTGCACCTTGCAATGTGGAGATATTACTGTTTGTGCATTTACAATATTCATTGATTTTTGCCATTGAAAAACGTCCAGAAATGTTTGAAGCTACTGACTGAATGAAAGGAGCTGGCATCTCACTCTCTTTGAATCTTCTTTATCATGCTAGGATTAGCAGGAAAAAGCAAAAAATTTCAGAATTGCACTTTGCAATGCGGAGAAATTACTGTTTGTGCATTTACAATATTCATTGATTTTTGCCATTGAAAAACATCATGTTATTCATATACCAGAAATGTTTGAAGCTACTGACTGAATGAAAAGAGCTGGCATCTCACTCTCTTTGAATCTTCTTTATCATGCTAAGAGGAGCAGGAAAAAGCAAAAAATTTCAGAATTGCACCTTGCAATGTGGAGATATTACTGTTTGTGCATTTACAATATTCATTGATTTTTGCCATTGAAAAACGTCCAGAAATGTTTGAAGCTACTGACTGAATGAAAGGAGCTGGCATCTCACTCTCTTTGAATCTTCTTTATCATGCTAGGATTAGCAGGAAAAAGCAAAAAATTTCAGAATTGCACCTTGCAATGTGGAGTTATTACTGTTTGTGCATTTACAATATTCATTGATTTTTGCCATTGAAAAATGTCCAGAAATGTTTGAAGCTACTGACTGAATGACAGGAGCTGGCATCTCACTCTCTTTGAATCTTCTTTATCATGCTAGGATTAGCAGGAAAAAGCAAAAAATTTCAGAATTGCACCTTGCAATGTGGAGATATTACTGCTTGTGCATTTACAATATTCATTGATTTTTGCCATTGAAAAACATCATGTTATTCATATACCAGAAATGTTTGAAGCTAGTGACTGAATGAAAAGAGCTAGCATCTCACTCTCTTTGAATCTTCTTTATCATGCTAAGAGGAGCAGGAAAAAGCAAAAAATTTCAGAATTGCACCTTGCAATGTGGAGATATTACTGTTTGTGCATTTACAATATTCATTGATTTTTGCCATTGAAAAATGTCCAGAAATGTTTGAAGCTACTGACTGAATGAAATGAGCTGGCATCTCACTCTCTTTGAATCTTCTTTATCATGCTAGGATTAGCAGGAAAAAGCAAAAAATTTCAGAATTGCACCTTGCAATGCGGAGAAATTACTGTTTGTGCATTTACAATATTCATTGATTTTTGCCATTGAAAAACATCATGTTATTCATATACCAGAAATGTTTGAAGCTACTGACTGAATGAAAAGAGCTGGCATCTCACTCTCTTTGAATCTTCTTTATCATGCTAAGAGGAGCAGGAAAAAGCAAAAAATTTCAGAATTGCACCTTGCAATGTGGAGATATTACTGTTTGTGCATTTACAATATTCATTGATTTTTGCCATTGAAAAACGTCCAGAAATGTTTGAAGCTACTGACTGAATGAAAGGAGCTGGCATCTCACTCTCTTTGAATCTTCTTTATCATGCTAGGATTAGCAGGAAAAAGCAAAAAATTTCAGAATTGCACTTTGCAATGCGGAGAAATTACTGTTTGTGCATTTACAATATTCATTGATTTTTGCCATTGAAAAACATCATGTTATTCATATACCAGAAATGTTTGAAGCTACTGACTGAATGAAAAGAGCTGGCATCTCACTCTCTTTGAATCTTCTTTATCATGCTAAGAGGAGCAGGAAAAAGCAAAAAATTTCAGAATTGCACCTTGCAATGTGGAGATATTACTGTTTGTGCATTTACAATATTCATTGATTTTTGCCATTGAAAAACGTCCAGAAATGTTTGAAGCTACTGACTGAATGAAAGGAGCTGGCATCTCACTCTCTTTGAATCTTCTTTATCATGCTAGGATTAGCAGGAAAAAGCAAAAAATTTCAGAATTGCACCTTGCAATGCGGAGAAATTACTGTGTGTGCATTTACAATATTCATTGATTTTTGCCATTGAAAAACATCATGTTATTCATATACCAGAAATGTTTGAAGCTACTGACTGAATGAAAAGAGCTGGCATCTCACTCTCTTTGAATCTTCTTTATCATGCTAGGATTAGCAGGAAAAAGCAAAAAATTTCAGAATTGCACCTTGCAATTTGGAGATATTACTGTTTGTGCATTTACAATATTCATTGATTTTTGCCATTGAAAAACATCATGTTATTCATATACCAGAAATGTTTGAAGCTACTGACTGAATGAAAAGAGCTGGCATCTCACTCTCTTTGAATCTTCTTTATCATGCTAAGAGGAGCAGGAAAAAGCAAAAAATTTCAGAATTGCACCTTGCAATGTGGAGATATTACTGTTTGTGCATTTACAATATTCATTGATTTTTGCCATTGACAAATGTCTAGAAATGTTTGAAGCTACTGACTGAATGAAAGGAGCTGGCATCTCACTCTCTTTGAATCTTCTTTATTATGCTAGGATTAGCAGGAAAAAGCAAAAAATTTCAGAATTGCACCTTGCAATGCGGAGAAATTACTGTTTGTGCATTTACAATATTCATTGATTTTTGCCATTGAAAAACATCATGTTATTCATATACCAGAAATGTTTGAAGCTACTGACTGAATGAAAAGAGCTGGCATCTCACTCTCTTTGAATCTTCTTTATCATGCTAGGATTAGCAGGAAAAAGCAAAAAATTTCAGAATTGCACCTTGCAATGTGGAGATATTACTGTTTGTGCATTTACAATATTCATTGATTTTTGCCATTGAAAAATGTCCAGAAATGTTTGAAGCTACTGACTGAATGAAAGGAGCTGGCATCTCACTCTCTTTGAATCTTCTTTATCATGCTAGGATTAGCAGGAAAAAGCAAAAAATTTCAGAATTGCACCTTGCAATGTGGAGTTATTACTGTTTGTGCATTTACAATATTCATTGATTTTTGCCATTGAAAAATGTCCAGAAATGTTTGAAGCTACTGACTGAATGACAGGAGCTGGCATCTCACTCTCTTTGAATCTTCTTTATCATGCTAGGATTAGCAGGAAAAAGCAAAAAATTTCAGAATTGCACCTTGCAATGTGGAGATATTACTGTTTGTGCATTTACAATATTCATTGATTTTTGCCATTGAAAAACATCATGTTATTCATATACCAGAAATGTTTGAAGCTACTGACTGAATTAAAAGAGCTGGCATCTCACTCTCTTTGAATCTTCTTTATCATGCTAAGAGGAGCAGGAAAAAGCAAAAAATTTCAGAATTGCACCTTGCAATGTGGAGATATTACTGTTTGTGCATTTACAATATTCATTGATTTTTGCCATTGAAAAATGTCCAGAAATGTTTGAAGCTACTGACTGAATGAAATGAGCTGGCATCTCACTCTCTTTGAATCTTCTTTATCATGCTAGGATTAGCAGGAAAAAGCAAAAAATTTCAGAATTGCACCTTGCAATGCGGAGAAATTACTGTTTGTGCATTTACAATATTCATTGATTTTTGCCATTGAAAAACATCATGTTATTCATATACCAGAAATGTTTGAAGCTACTGACTGAATGAAAAGAGCTGGCATCTCACTCTCTTTGAATCTTCTTTATCATGCTAAGAGGAGCAGGAAAAAGCAAAAAATTTCAGAATTGCACCTTGCAATGTGGAGATATTACTGTTTGTGCATTTACAATATTCATTGATTTTTGCCATTGAAAAACGTCCAGAAATGTTTGAAGCTACTGACTGAATGAAAGGAGCTGGCATCTCACTCTCTTTGAATCTTCTTTATCATGCTAGGATTAGCAGGAAAAAGCAAAAAATTTCAGAATTGCACTTTGCAATGCGGAGAAATTACTGTTTGTGCATTTACAATATTCATTGATTTTTGCCATTGAAAAACATCATGTTATTCATATACCAGAAATGTTTGAAGCTACTGACTGAATGAAAAGAGCTGGCATCTCACTCTCTTTGAATCTTCTTTATCATGCTAAGAGGAGCAGGAAAAAGCAAAAAAATTCAGAATTGCACCTTGCAATGTGGAGATATTACTGTTTGTGCATTTACAATATTCATTGATTTTTGCCATTGAAAAACGTCCAGAAATGTTTGAAGCTACTGACTGAATGAAAGGAGCTGGCATCTCACTCTCTTTGAATCTTCTTTATCATGCTAGGATTAGCAGGAAAAAGCAAAAAATTTCAGAATTGCACCTTGCAATGTGGAGTTATTACTGTTTGTGCATTTACAATATTCATTGATTTTTGCCATTGAAAAATGTCCAGAAATGTTTGAAGCTACTGACTGAATGACAGGAGCTGGCATCTCACTCTCTTTGAATCTTCTTTATCATGCTAGGATTAGCAGGAAAAAGCAAAAAATTTCAGAATTGCACCTTGCAATGTGGAGATATTACTGCTTGTGCATTTACAATATTCATTGATTTTTGCCATTGAAAAACATCATGTTATTCATATACCAGAAATGTTTGAAGCTACTGACTGAATGAAAAGAGCTGGCATCTCACTCTCTTTGAATCTTCTTTATCATGCTAAGAGGAGCAGGAAAAAGCAAAAAATTTCAGAATTGCACCTTGCAATGTGGAGATATTACTGTTTGTGCATTTACAATATTCATTGATTTTTGCCATTGAAAAATGTCCAGAAATGTTTGAAGCTACTGACTGAATGAAATGAGCTGGCATCTCACTCTCTTTGAATCTTCTTTATCATGCTAGGATTAGCAGGAAAAAGCAAAAAATTTCAGAATTGCACCTTGCAATGCGGAGAAATTACTGTTTGTGCATTTACAATATTCATTGATTTTTGCCATTGAAAAACATCATGTTATTCATATACCAGAAATGTTTGAAGCTACTGACTGAATGAAAAGAGCTGGCATCTCACTCTCTTTGAATCTTCTTTATCATGCTAAGAGGAGCAGGAAAAAGCAAAAAATTTCAGAATTGCACCTTGCAATGTGGAGATATTACTGTTTGTGCATTTACAATATTCATTGATTTTTGCCATTGAAAAACGTCCAGAAATGTTTGAAGCTACTGACTGAATGAAAGGAGCTGGCATCTCACTCTCTTTGAATCTTCTTTATCATGCTAGGATTAGCAGGAAAAAGCAAAAAATTTCAGAATTGCACTTTGCAATGCGGAGAAATTACTGTTTGTGCATTTACAATATTCATTGATTTTTGCCATTGAAAAACATCATGTTATTCATATACCAGAAATGTTTGAAGCTACTGACTGAATGAAAAGAGCTGGCATCTCACTCTCTTTGAATCTTCTTTATCATGCTAAGAGGAGCAGGAAAAAGCAAAAAATTTCAGAATTGCACCTTGCAATGTGGAGATATTACTGTTTGTGCATTTACAATATTCATTGATTTTTGCCATTGAAAAACGTCCAGAAATGTTTGAAGCTACTGACTGAATGAAAGGAGCTGGCATCTCACTCTCTTTGAATCTTCTTTATCATGCTAGGATTAGCAGGAAAAAGCAAAAAATTTCAGAATTGCACCTTGCAATGCGGAGAAATTACTGTGTGTGCATTTACAATATTCATTGATTTTTGCCATTGAAAAACATCATGTTATTCATATACCAGAAATGTTTGAAGCTACTGACTGAATGAAAAGAGCTGGCATCTCACTCTCTTTGAATCTTCTTTATCATGCTAGGATTAGCAGGAAAAAGCAAAAAATTTCAGAATTGCACCTTGCAATTTGGAGATATTACTGTTTGTGCATTTACAATATTCATTGATTTTTGCCATTGAAAAACATCATGTTATTCATATACCAGAAATGTTTGAAGCTACTGACTGAATGAAAAGAGCTGGCATCTCACTCTCTTTGAATCTTCTTTATCATGCTAAGAGGAGCAGGAAAAAGCAAAAAATTTCAGAATTGCACCTTGCAATGTGGAGATATTACTGTTTGTGCATTTACAATATTCATTGATTTTTGCCATTGAAAAACGTCCAGAAATGTTTGAAGCTACTGACTGAATGAAAGGAGCTGGCATCTCACTCTCTTTGAATCTTCTTTATCATGCTAAGATTAGCAGGAAAAAGCAAAAAATTTCAGAATTGCACCTTGCAATGCGGAGAAATTACTGTTTGTGCATTTACAATATTCATTGATTTTTGCCATTGAAAAACATCATGTTATTCATATACCAGAAATGTTTGAAGCTACTGACTGAATGAAAAGAGCTGGCATCTCACTCTCTTTGAATCTTCTTTATCATGCTAAGAGGAGCAGGAAAAAGCAAAAAATTTCAGAATTGCACCTTGCAATGTGGAGATATTACTGTTTGTGCATTTACAATATTCATTGATTTTTGCCATTGACAAATGTCTAGAAATGTTTGAAGCTACTGACTGAATGAAAGGAGCTGGCATCTCACTCTCTTTGAATCTTCTTTATTATGCTAGGATTAGCAGGAAAAAGCAAAAAATTTCAGAATTGCACCTTGCAATGCGGAGAAATTACTGTTTGTGCATTTACAATATTCATTGATTTTTGCCATTGAAAAACATCATGTTATTCATATACCAGAAATGTTTGAAGCTACTGACTGAATGAAAAGAGCTGGCATCTCACTCTCTTTGAATCTTCTTTATCATGCTAGGATTAGCAGGAAAAAGCAAAAAATTTCAGAATTGCACCTTGCAATGTGGAGATATTACTGTTTGTGCATTTACAATATTCATTGATTTTTGCCATTGAAAAACGTCCAGAAATGTTTGAAGCTACTGACTGAATGAAAGGAGCTGGCATCTCACTCTCTTTGAATCTTCTTTATCATGCTAGGATTAGCAGGAAAAAGCAAAAAATTTCAGAATTGCACCTTGCAATGTGGAGTTATTACTGTTTGTGCATTTACAATATTCATTGATTTTTGCCATTGAAAAATGTCCAGAAATGTTTGAAGCTACTGACTGAATGACAGGAGCTGGCATCTCACTCTCTTTGAATCTTCTTTATCATGCTAGGATTAGCAGGAAAAAGCAAAAAATTTCAGAATTGCACCTTGCAATGTGGAGATATTACTGTTTGTGCATTTACAATATTCATTGATTTTTGCCATTGAAAAACATCATGTTATTCATATACCAGAAATGTTTGAAGCTACTGACTGAATGAAAAGAGCTGGCATCTCACTCTCTTTGAATCTTCTTTATCATGCTAAGAGGAGCAGGAAAAAGCAAAAAATTTCAGAATTGCACCTTGCAATGTGGAGATATTACTGTTTGTGCATTTACAATATTCATTGATTTTTGCCATTGAAAAATGTCCAGAAATGTTTGAAGCTACTGACTGAATGAAATGAGCTGGCATCTCACTCTCTTTGAATCTTCTTTATCATGCTAGGATTAGCAGGAAAAAGCAAAAAATTTCAGAATTGCACCTTGCAATGCGGAGAAATTACTGTTTGTGCATTTACAATATTCATTGATTTTTGCCATTGAAAAACATCATGTTATTCATATACCAGAAATGTTTGAAGCTACTGACTGAATGAAAAGAGCTGGCATCTCACTCTCTTTGAATCTTCTTTATCATGCTAAGAGGAGCAGGAAAAAGCAAAAAATTTCAGAATTGCACCTTGCAATGTGGAGATATTACTGTTTGTGCATTTACAATATTCATTGATTTTTGCCATTGAAAAACGTCCAGAAATGTTTGAAGCTACTGACTGAATGAAAGGAGATGGCATCTCACTCTCTTTGAATCTTCTTTATCATGCTAGGATTAGCAGGAAAAAGCAAAAAATTTCAGAATTGCACCTTGCAATGCGGAGAAATTACTGTTTGTGCATTTACAATATTCATTGATTTTTGCCATTGAAAAACATCATGTTATTCATATACCAGAAATGTTTGAAGCTACTGACTAAATGAAAAGAGCTGGCATCTCACTCTCTTTGAATCTTCTTTATCATGCTAAGAGGAGCAGGAAAAAGCAAAAAATTTCAGAATTGCACCTTGCAATGTGGAGATATTACTGTTTGTGCATTTACAATATTCATTGATTTTTGCCATTGAAAAACGTCCAGAAATGTTTGAAGCTACTGACTGAATGAAAGGAGCTGGCATCTCACTCTCTTTAAATCTTCTTTATCATGCTAGGATTAGCAGGAAAAAGCAAAAAATTTCAGAATTGCACGTTGCAATGCGGATAAATTACTGTTTGTGCATTTACAATATTCATTGATTTTTGCCATTGAAAAACATCATGTTATTCATATACCAGAAATGTTTGAAGCTACTGACTGAATGAAAAGAGCTGGCATCTCACTCTCTTTGAATCTTCTTTATCATGCTAAGAGGAGCAGGAAAAAGCAAAAAATTTCAGAATTGCACCTTGCAATGTGGAGATATTACTGTTTGTGCATTTACAATATTCATTGATTTTTGCCATTGAAAAACGTCCAGAAATGTTTGAAGCTACTGACTGAATGAAAGGAGCTGGCATCTAACTCTCTTTGAATCTTCTTTATCATGCTAGGATTAGCAGGAAAAAGCAAAAAATTTCAGAATTGCACCTTGCAATGCGGAGAAATTACTGTTTGTGCATTTACAATATTCATTGATTTTTGCCATTGAAAAACATCATGTTATTCATATACCAGAAATGTTTGAAGCTACTGACTGAATGAAAAGAGCTGGCATCTCACTCTCTTTGAATCTTCTTTATCATGCTAAGAGGAGCAGGAAAAAGCAAAAAATTTCAGAATTGCACCTTGCAATGTGGAGATATTACTGTTTGTGCATTTACAATATTCATTGATTTTTGCCATTGAAAAACATCATGTTATTCATATACCAGAAATGTTTGAAGCTACTGACTGAATGAAAAGAGCTGGCATCTCACTCTCTTTGAATCTTCTTTATCATGCTAGGATTAGCAGGAAAAAGCAAAAAATTTCAGAATTGCACCTTGCAATGTGGAGATATTACTGTTTGTGCATTTACAATATTCATTGATTTTTGCCATTGAAAAACGTCCAGAAATGTTTGAAGCTACTGACTGAATGAAAGGAGCTGGCATCTCACTCTCTTTGAATCTTCTTTATCGTGCTAGGATTAGCAGGAAAAAGCAAAAAATTTCAGAATTGCACCTTGCAATGCGGAGAAATTACTGTTTGTGCATTTACAATATTCATTGATTTTTGCCATTGAAAAACATCATGTTATTCATATACCAGAAATGTTTGAAGCTACTGACTGAATGAAAAGAGCTGGCATCTCACTCTCTTTGAATCTTCTTTATCATGCTAAGAGGAGCAGGAAAAAGCAAAAAATTTCAGAATTGCACCTTGCAATGTGGAGATATTACTGTTTGTGCATTTACAATATTCATTGATTTTTGCCATTGAAAAACGTCCAGAAATGTTTGAAGCTACTGACTGAATGAAAGGAGCTGGCATCTCACTCTCTTTGAATCTTCTTTATCATGCTAGGATTAGCAGGAAAAAGCAAAAAATTTCAGAATTGCACCTTGCAATGTGGAGTTATTACTGTTTGTGCATTTACAATATTCATTGATTTTTTGCCATTGAAAAATGTCCAGAAATGTTTGAAGCTACTGACTGAATGAAAGGAGCTGGCATCTCACTCTCTTTGAATCTTCTTTATCATGCTAGGATTAGCAGGAAAAAGCAAAAAATTTCAGAATTGCACCTTGCATTGTGGAGATATTACTGTTTGTGCATTTACAATATTCATTGATTTTTGCCATTGAAAAACATCATGTTATTCATATACCAGAAATGTTTGAAGCTACTGACTGAATGAAAAGAGCTGGCATCTCACTCTCTTTGAATCTTCTTTATCATGCTAAGAGGAGCAGGAAAAAGCAAAAAATTTCAGAATTGCACCTTGCAATGTGGAGATATTACTGTTTGTGCATTTACAATATTCATTGATTTTTGCCATTGAAAAACGTCCAGAAATGTTTGAAGCTACTGACTGAATGAAAGGAGCTGGCATCTCACTCTCTTTGAATCTTCTTTATCATGCTAGGATTAGCAGGAAAAAGCAAAAAATTTCAGAATTGCACCTTGCAATGCGGAGAAATTACTGCTTGTGCATTTACAATATTCATTGATTTTTGCCATTGAAAAACATCATGTTATTCATATACCAGAAATGTTTGAAGCTACTGACTGAATGAAAAGAGCTGGCATCTCACTCTCTTTGAATCTTCTTTATCATGCTAAGAGGAGCAGGAAAAAGCAAAAAATTTCAGAATTGCACCTTGCAATGTGGAGATATTACTGTTTGTGCATTTACAATATTCATTGATTTTTGCCATTGAAAAACGTCCAGAAATGTTTGAAGCTACTGACTGAATGAAAGGAGCTGGCATCTCACTCTCTTTGAATCTTCTTTATCATGCTAGGATTAGCAGGAAAAAGCAAAAAAATTTCAGAATTGCACCTTGCAATGCGGAGAAATTACTGTTTGTGCATTTACAATATTCATTGATTTTTGCCATTGAAAAACATCATGTTATTCATATACCAGAAATGTTTGAAGCTACTGACTGAATGAAAAGAGCTGGCATCTCACTCTCTTTGAATCTTCTTTATCATGCTAAGAGGAGCAGGAAAAAGCAAAAAATTTCAGAATTGCACCTTGCAATGTGGAGATATTACTGTTTGTGCATTTACAATATTCATTGATTTTTGCCATTGAAAAACGTCCAGAAATGTTTGAAGCTACTGACTGAATGAAAGGAGCTGGCATCTCACTCTTTGAATCTTCTTTATCATGCTAGGATTAGCAGGAAAAAGCAAAAAATTTCAGAATTGCACCTTGCAATGCGGAGAAATTACTGTTTGTGCATTTACAATATTCATTGATTTTTGCCATTGAAAAACATCATGTTATTCATATACCAGAAATGTTTGAAGCTACTGACTGAATGAAAAGAGCTGGCATCTCACTATCTTTGAATCTTCTTTATCATGCTAAGAGGAGCAGGAAAAAGCAAAAAATTTCAGAATTGCACCTTGCAATGTGGAGAAATTACTGTTTGTGCATTTACAATATTCATTGATTTTTGCCATTGAAAAACATCATGTTATTCATATACCAGAAATGTTTGAAGGTACTGACTGAATGAAAAGAGCTGGCATGTCACTCTCTTTGAATCTTCTTTATCATGCTAGGATTAGCAGGAAAAAGCAAAAAATTTCAGAATTGCACCTTGCAATGTGGAGATATTACTGTTTGTGCATTTACAATATTCATTGATTTTTGCCATTGAAAAACGTCCAGAAATGTTTGAAGCTACTGACTGAATGAAAGGAGCTGGCATCTCACTCTCTATGAATCTTCTTTATCATGCTAGGATTAGCAGGAAAAAGCAAAAAATTTCAGAATTGCACCTTGCAATGTGGAGTTATTACTGTTTGTGCATTTACAATATTCATTGATTTTTGCCATTGAAAAATGTCCAGAAATGTTTGAAGCTACTGACTGAATGAAAGGAGCTGGCATCTCACTCTCTTTGAATCTTCTTTATCATGCTAGGATTAGCAGGAAAAAGCAAAAAATTTCAGAATTGCACCTTGCAATGTGGAGATATTACTGTTTGTGCATTTACAATATTCATTGATTTTTGCCATTGAGAAATATCATGTTATTCATATACCAGAAATGTTTGAAGCTACTGACTGAATGAAAAGAGCTGGCATCTCACTCTCTTTGAATCTTCTTTATCATGCTAAGAGGAGCAGGAAAAAGCAAAAACTTTCAGAATTGCACCTTGCAATGTGGAGATATTACTGTTTGTGCATTTACAATATTCATTGATTTTTGCCATTGAAAAACGTCCAGAAATGTTTGAAGCTACTGACTGAATGAAAGGAGCTGGCATCTCACTCTCTTTGAATCTTCTTTATCATGCTAGGATTAGCAGGAAAAAGCAAAAAATTTCAAAATTGCACCTTGCAATGCGGAGAAATTACTGTTTGTGCATTTACAATATTCATTGATTTTTGCCATTGAAAAACATCATGTTATTCATATACCAGAAATGTTTGAAGCTACTGACTGAATGAAAAGAGCTGGCATCTCACTCTCTTTGAATCTTCTTTATCATGCTAAGAGGAGCAGGAAAAAGCAAAAAATTTCAGAATTGCACCTTGCAATGTGGAGATATTACTGTTTGTGCATTTACAATATTCATTGATTTTTGCCATTGAAAAACGTCCAGAAATGTTTGAAGCTACTGACTGAATGAAAGGAGCTGGCATCTCACTCTCTTTGAATCTTCTTTATCATGCTAGGATTAGCAGGAAAAAGCAAAAAATTTCAGAATTGCACCTTGCAATGCGGAGAAATTACTGTTTGTGCATTTACAATATTCATTGATTTTTGCCATTGAAAAACATCATGTTATTCATATACCAGAAATGTTTGAAGCTACTGACTAAATGAAAAGAGCTGGCATCTCACTCTCTTTGAATCTTCTTTATCATGCTAAGAGGAGCAGGAAAAAGCAAAAAATTTCAGAATTGCATCTTGCAATGTGGAGATATTACTGTTTGTGCATTTACAATATTCATTGATTTTTGCCATTGAAAAACATCATGTTATTCATATACCAGAAATGTTTGAAGCTACTGACTGAATGAAAAGAGCTGGCATCTCACTCTCTTTGAATCTTCTTTATCATGCTAGGATTAGCAGGAAAAAGCAAAAAATTTCAGAATTGCACCTTGCAATGTGGAGATATTACTGTTTGTGCATTTACAATATTCATTGATTTTTGCCATTGAAAAACGTCCAGGAATGTTTGAAGCTACTGACTGAATGAAAGGAGCAGGCATCTCACTCTCTTTGAATCTTCTTTATCATGCTAGGATTAGCAGGAAAAAGCAAAAAATTTCAAAATTGCACCTTGCAATGCGGAGAAATTACTGTTTGTGCATTTACAATATTCATTGATTTTTGCCATTGAAAAACATCATGTTATTCATATACCAGAAATGTTTGAAGCTACTGACTGAATGAAAAGAGCTGGCATCTCACTCTCTTTGAATCTTCTTTATCATGCTAAGAGGAGCAGGAAAAAGCAAAAAATTTCAGAATTGCACCTTGCAATGTGGAGATATTACTGTTTGTGCATTTACAATATTCATTGATTTTTGCCATTGAAAAACGTCCAGAAATGTTTGAAGCTACTGACTGAATGAAAGGAGCTGGCATCTCACTCTCTTTGAATCTTCTTTATCATGCTAGGATTAGCAGGAAAAAGCAAAAAATTTCAGAATTGCACCTTGCAATGCGGAGAAATTACTGTTTGTGCATTTACAATATTCATTGATTTTTGCCATTGAAAAACATCATGTTATTCATATACCAGAAATGTTTGAAGCTACTGACTGAATGAAAAGAGCTGGCATCTCACTCTCTTTGAATCTTCTTTATCATGCTAAGAGGAGCAGGAAAAAGCAAAAAATTTCAGAATTGCACCTTGCAATGTGGAGATATTACTGTTTGTGCATTTACAATATTCATTGATTTTTGCCATTGAAAAACGTCCAGAAATGTTTGAAGCTACTGACTGAATGAAAGGAGCTGGCATCTCACTCTCTTTGAATCTTCTTTATCATGCTAGGATTAGCAGGAAAAAGCAAAAAATTTCAGAATTGCACCTTGCAATGCGGAGAAATTACTGTTTGTGCATTTACAATATTCATTGATTTTTGCCATTGAAAAACATCATGTTATTCATATACCAGAAATGTTTGAAGCTACTGACTGAATGAAAAGAGCTGGCATCTCACTCTCTTTGAATCTTCTTTATCATGCTAGGATTAGCAGGAAAAAGCAAAAAATTTCAGAATTGCACCTTGCAATGTGGAGATATTACTGTTTGTGCATTTACAATATTCATTGATTTTTGCCATTGAAAAACGTCCAGAAATGTTTGAAGCTACTGACTGAATGAAAGGAGCTGGCATCTCACTCTCTTTGAATCTTCTTTATCATGCTAGGATTAGCAGGAAAAAGCAAAAAATTTCAGAATTGAACCTTGCAATGTGGAGTTATTACTGTTTGAGCATTTACAATATTCATTGATTTTTGCCATTGAAAAATGTCCAGAAATGTTTGAAGCTACTGACTGAATGAAAGGAGCTGGCATATCACTCTCTTTGAATCTTCTTTATCATGCTAGGATTAGCGGGAAAAAGCAAAAAATTTCAGAATTGCACCTTGCAATGTGGAGATATTACTGTTTGTGCATTTACAATATTCATTGATTTTTGCCATTGAAAAACATCATGTTATTCATATACCAGAAATGTTTGAAGCTACTGACTGAATGAAAAGAGCTGGCATCTCACTCTCTTTGAATCTTCTTTATCATGCTAGGATTAGCAGGAAAAAGCAAAAAATTTCAGAATTGCACCTTGCAATGTGGAGATATTACTGTTTGTGCATTTACAATATTCATTGATTTTTGCCATTGAAAAATGTCCAGAAATGTTTGAAGCTACTGACTGAATGAAAGGAGCAGGCATCTCACTCTCTTTGAATCTTCTTTATCATGCTAGGATTAGCAGGAAAAAGCAAAAAATTTCAGAATTGCACCTTGCAATGCGGAGAAATTACTGTTTGTGCATTTACAATATTCATTGATTTTTGCCATTGAAAAACATCATGTTATTCATATACCAGAAATGTTTGAAGCTACTGACTGAATGAAAAGAGCTGGCATCTCACTCTCTTTGAATCTTCTTTATCATGCTAAGAGGAGCAGGAAAAAGCAAAAAATTTCAGAATTGCAACTTGCAATGTGGAGATATTACTGTTTGTGCATTTACAATATTCATTGATTTTTGCCATTGAAAAACGTCCAGAAATGTTTGAAGCTACTGACTGAATGAAAGGAGCTGGCATCTCACTCTCTTTGAATCTTCTTTATCATGCTAGGATTAGCAGGAAAAAGCAAAAAATTTCAGAATTGCACCTTGCAATGCGGAGAAATTACTGTTTGTGCATTTACAATATTCATTGATTTTTGCCATTGAAAAACATCATGTTATTCATATACCAGAAATGTTTGAAGCTACTGACTGAATGAAAAGAGCTGGCATCTCACTCTCTTTGAATCTTCTTTATCATGCCAGGATTAGCAGGAAAAAGCAAAAAATTTCAGAATTGCACCTTGCAATGTGGAGATATTACTGTTTGTGCATTTACAATATTCATTGATTTTTGCCATTGAAAAACGTCCAGAAATGTTTGAAGCTACTGACTGAATGAAAGGAGCTGTCATCTCACTCTCTTTGAATCTTCTTTATCATGCTAGGATTAGCAGGAAAAAGCAAAAAATTTCAGAATTGCACCTTGCAATGCGGAGAAATTACTGTTTGTGCATTTACAATATTCATTGATTTTTGCCATTGAAAAACATCATGTTATTCATATACCAGAAATGTTTGAAGCTACTGACTGAATGAAAAGAGCTGGCATCTCACTCTCTTTGAATCTTCTTTATCATGCTAAGAGGAGCAGGAAAAAGCAAAAAATTTCAGAATTGCACCTTGCAATATGGAGATATTACTGTTTGTGCATTTACAATATTCATTGATTTTTGCCATTGAAAAACGTCCAGAAATGTTTGAAGCTACTGACTGAATGAAAGGAGCTGGCATCTCACTCTCTTTGAATCTTCTTTATCATGATAGGATTAGCAGGAAAAAGCAAAACATTTCAGAATTGCACCTTGCAATGCGGAGAAATTACTGTTTGTGCATTTACAATATTCATTGATTTTTGCCATTGAAAAACATCATGTTATTCATATACCAGAAATGTTTGAAGCTACTGACTGAATGAAAAGAGCTGGCATCTCACTCTCTTTGAATCTTCTTTATCATGCTAGGATTAGCAGGAAAAAGCAAAAAATTTCAGAATTGCACCTTGCAATGTGGAGATATTACTGTTTGTGCATTTACAATATTCATTGATTTTTGCCTTTGAAAAACGTCCAGAAATGTTTGAAGCTACTGACTGAATGAAAGGAGCTGGCATCTCACTCTCTTTGAATCTTCTTTATCATGCTAGGATTAGCAGGAAAAAGCAAAAAATTTCAGAATTGAACCTTGCAATGTGGAGTTATTACTGTTTGTGCATTTACAATATTCATTGATTTTTGCCATTGAAAAATGTCCAGAAATGTTTGAAGCTACTGACTGAATGAAAGGAGCTGGCATCTCACTCTCTTTGAATCTTCTTTATCATGCTAGGATTAGCAGGAAAAAGCAAAAAATTTCAGAATTGCACGTTGCAATGTGGAGATATTACTGTTTGTGCATTTACAATATTCATTGATTTTTGCCATTGAAAAATGTCCAGAAATGTTTGAAGCTACTGACTGAATGAAAGGAGCAGGCATCTCACTCTCTTTGAATCTTCTTTATCATGCTAGGATTAGAAGGAAAAAGCAAAAAATTTCAGAATTGCACCTTGCAATGCGGAGAAATTACTGTTTGTGCATTTACAATATTCATTGATATTTGCCATTGAAAAACATCATGTTATTCATATACCAGAAATGTTTGAAGCTACTGACTGAATGAAAAGAGCTGGCATCTCACTCTCTTTGAATCTTCTTTATCATGCTAAGAGGAGCAGGAAAAAGCAAAAAATTTCAGAATTGCACCTTGCAATGTGGAGATATTACTGTTTGTGCATTTACAATATACATTGATTTTTGCCATTGAAAAACATCATGTTATTCATATACCAGAAATGTTTGAAGCTACTGACTGAATGAAAAGAGCTGGCATCTCACTCTCTTTGAATCTTCTTTATCATGCCAGAATTAGCAGGAAAAAGCAAAAAATTTCAGAATTGCACCTTGCAATGTGGAGATATTACTGTTTGTGCATTTACAATATTCATTGATTTTTGCCATTGAAAAACATCATGTTATTCATATACCAGAAATGTTTGAAGCTACAGACTGAATGAAAAGAGCTGGCATCTCACTCTCTTTGAATCTTCTTTATCATGCCAGAATTAGCAGGAAAAAGCAAAAAATTTCAGAATTGCACCTTGCAATGTGGAGATATTACTGTTTGTGCATTTACAATATTCATTGATTTTTGCCATTGAAAAACGTCCAGAAATGTTTGAAGCTACTGACTGAATGAAAGGAGCTGGCATCTCACTCTCTTTGAATCTTCTTTATCATGCTAGGATTAGCAGGAAAAAGCAAAAAATTTCAGAATTGCACCTTGCAATGCGGAGAAATTACTGTTTGTGCATTTACAATATTCATTGATTTTTGCCATTGAAAAACATCATGTTATTCATATACCAGAAATGTTTGAAGCTACTGACTGAATGAAAAGAGCTGGCATCTCACTCTCTTTGAATCTTCTTTATCATGCTAAGAGGAGCAGGAAAAAGCAAAAAATTTCAGAATTGCACCTTGCAATGTGGAGATATTACTGTTTGTGCATTTACAATATTCATTGATTTTTGCCATTGAAAAACGTCCAGAAATGTTTGAAGCTACTGACTGAATGAAAGGAGCTGGCATCTCACTCTCTTTGAATCTTCTTTATCATGCTAGGATTAGCAGGAAAAAGCAAAAAATTTCAGAATTGCACCTTGCAATGCGGAGAAATTACTGTTTGTGCATTTACAATATTCATTGATTTTTGCCATTGAAAAACATCATGTTATTCATATACCAGAAATGTTTGAAGCTACTGACTGAATGAAAAGAGCTGGCATCTCACTCTCTTTGAATCTTCTTTATCATGCTAGGATTAGCAGGAAAAAGCAAAAAATTTCAGAATTGCACCTTGCAATGTGGAGATATTACTGTTTGTGCATTTACAATATTCATTGATTTTTGCCATTGAAAAACGTCCAGAAATGTTTGAAGCTACTGACTGAATGAAAGGAGCTGGCATCTCACTCTCTTTGAATTTTCTTTATCATGCTAGGATTAGCAGGAAAAAGCAAAAAATTTCAGAATTGAATCTTGCAATGTGGAGTTATTACTGTTTGTGCATTTACAATATTCATTGATTTTTGCCATTGAAAAATGTCCAGAAATGTTTGAAGCTACTGACTGAATGAAAGGAGCTGGCATCTCACTCTCTTTGAATCTTCTTTATCATGCTAGGATTAGCAGGAAAAAGCAAAAAATTTCAGAATTGCACCTTGCAATGTGGAGATATTACTGTTTGTGCATTTACAATATTCATTGATTTTTGCCATTGAAAAACATCATGTTATTCATATACCAGAAATGTTTGAAGCTACTGACTGAATGAAAAGAGCTGGCATCTCACTCTCTTTGAATGTTCTTTATCATGCTAAGAGGAGCAGGAAAAAGCAAAAAATTTCAGAATTGCACTTTGCAATCTGGAGATATTACTGTTTGTGCATTTACAATATTCATTGATTTTTGCCATTGAAAAACGTCCAGAAATGTTTGAAGCTACTGACTGAATGAAAGGAGCTGGCATCTCACTCTCTTTGAATCTTCTTTATCATGCTAGGATTAGCAGGAAAAAGCAAAAAATTTCAGAATTGCACCTTGCAATGCGGAGAAATTACAGTTTGTGCATTTACAATATTCATTGATTTTTGCCATTGAAAAACATCATGTTATTCATATACCAGAAATGTTTGAAGCTACTGACTGAATGAAAAGGGCTGGCATCTCACTCTCTTTGAATCTTCTTTATCATGCTAAGAGGAGCAGGAAAAAGCGAAAAATTTCAGAATTGCACGTTGCAATGTGGAGATATTACTGTTTGTGCATTTACAATATTCATTGATTTTTGCCATTGAAAAACGTCCAGAAATGTTTGAAGCTACTGACTGAATGAAAGGAGCTGGCATCTCACTCTCTTTGAATCTTCTTTATCATGCTAGGATTAGCAGGAAAAAGCAAAAAATTTCAGAATTGCACTTTGCAATGCGGAGAAATTACTGTTTGTGCATTTACAATATTCATTGATTTTTGCATTTGAAAAACATCATGTTATTCATATACCAGAAATGTTTGAAGCTACTGACTGAATGAAAAGAGCTGGCATCTCACTCTCTTTGAATCTTCTTTATCATGCCAGGATTAGCAGGAAAAAGCAAAAAATTTCAGAATTGCACCCTGCAATGTGGAGATATTGTTTGCGCATTTACAATATTCATTGATTTTTGCCATTGAAAAACGTCCAGAAATGTTTGAAGCTACTGACTGAATGAAAGGAGCTGGCATCTCACTCTCTTTGAATCTTCTTTATCATGCTAGGATTAGCAGGAAAAAGCAAAAAATTTCAGAATTGCACCTTGCAATGCGGAGAAATTACTGTTTGTGCATTTACAATATTCATTGATTTTTGCCATTGAAAAACATCATGTTATTCATATACCAGAAATGTTTGAAGCTACTGACTGAATGAAAAGAGCTGGCATCTCACTCTCTTTGAATCTTCTTTATCATGCTAAGAGGAGCAGGAAAAAGCAAAAAATTTCAGAATTGCACCTTGCAATGTGGAGATATTACTGTTTGTGCATTTACAATATTCATTGATTTTTGCCATTGAAAAACGTCCAGAAATGTTTGAAGCTACTGACTGAATGAAAGGAGCTGGCATCTCACTCTCTTTGAATCTTCTTTATCATGCTAGGATTAGCAGGAAAAAGCAAAAAATTTCAGAATTGCACCTTGCAATGCGGAGAAATTACTGTTTGTGCATTTACAATATTCATTGATTTTTGCCATTGAAAAACATTATGTTATTCATATACCAGAAATGTTTGAAGCTACTGACTGAATGAAAAGAGCTGGCATCTCACTCTCTTTGAATCTTCTTTATCATGCCAGAATTAGCAGGAAAAAGCAAAAAATTTCAGAATTGCACCTTGCAATGTGGAGATATTACTGTTTGTGCATTTACAATATTCATTGATTTTTGCCATTGAAAAACATCATGTTATTCATATACCAGAAATGTTTGAAGCTACAGACTGAATGAAAAGAGCTGGCATCTCACTCTCTTTGAATCTTCTTTATCATGCCAGAATTAGCAGGAAAAAGCAAAAAATTTCAGAATTGCACCTTGCAATGTGGAGATATTACTGTTTGTGCATTTACAATATTCATTGATTTTTGCCATTGAAAAACGTCCAGAAATGTTTGAAGCTACTGACTGAATGAAAGGAGCTGGCATCTCACTCTCTTTGAATCTTCTTTATCATGCTAGGATTAGCAGGAAAAAGCAAAAAATTTCAGAATTGCACCTTGCAATGCGGAGAAATTACTGTTTGTGCATTTACAATATTCATTGATTTTTGCCATTGAAAAACATCATGTTATTCATATACCAGAAATGTTTGAAGCTACTGACTGAATGAAAAGAGCTGGCATCTCACTCTCTTTGAATCTTCTTTATCATGCTAGGATTAGCAGGAAAAAGCAAAAAATTTCAGAATTGCACCTTGCAATGTGGAGATATTACTGTTTGTGCATTTACAATATTCATTGATTTTTGCCATTGAAAAACGTCCAGAAATGTTTGAAGCTACTGACTGAATGAAAGGAGCTGGCATCTCACTCTCTTTGAATTTTCTTTATCATGCTAGGATTAGCAGGAAAAAGCAAAAAATTTCAGAATTGAATCTTGCAATGTGGAGTTATTACTGTTTGTGCATTTACAATATTCATTGATTTTTGCCATTGAAAAATGTCCAGAAATGTTTGAAGCTACTGACTGAATGAAAGGAGCTGGCATCTCACTCTCTTTGAATCTTCTTTATCATGCTAGGATTAGCAGGAAAAAGCCAAAAATTTCAGAATTGCACCTTGCAATGCGGAGAAATTACTGTTTGTGCATTTACAATATTCATTGATTTTTGCCATTGAAAAACATCATGTTATTCATATACCAGAAATGTTTGAAGCTACTGACTGAATGAAAAGGGCTGGCATCTCACTCTCTTTGAATCTTCTTTATCATGCTAAGAGGAGCAGGAAAAAGCAAAAAATTTCAGAATTGCACCTTGCAATGTGGAGATATTACTGTTTGTGCATTTACAATATTCATTGATTTTTGCCATTGAAAAACGTCCAGAAATGTTTGAAGCTACTGACTGAATGAAAGGAGCTGGCATCTCACTCTCTTTGAATCTTCTTTATCATGCTAGGATTAGCAGGAAAAAGCAAAAAATTTCAGAATTGCACCTTGCAATGAGGAGAAATTACTGTTTGTGCATTTACAATATTCATTGATTTTTGCCATTGAAAAACATCATGTTATTCATATACCAGAAAAGTTTGAAGCTAATGACTGAATGAAAAGAGCTGGCATCTCACTCTCTTTGAATCTTCTTTATCATGCTAGGATTAGCAGGAAAAAGCAAAAAATTTCAGAATTGCACCTTGCAATGTGGAGATATTACTGTTTGTGCATTTACAATATTCATTGATTTTTGCCATTGAAAAACGTCCAGAAATGTTTGAAGCTACTGACTGAATGAAAGGAGCTGGCATCTCACTCTCTTTGAATCTTCTTTATCATGCTAGGATTAGCAGGAAAAAGCAAAAAATTTCAGAATTGAACCTTGAAATGTGGAGTTATTACTGTTTGTGCATTTACAATATTCATTGATTTTTGCCATTGAAAAATGTCCAGAAATGTTTGAAGCTACTGACTGAATGAAAGGAGCTGGCATCTCACTCTCTTTGAATCTTCTTTATCATGCTAGGATTAGCAGGAAAAAGCAAAAAATTTCAGAATTGCACCTTGCAATGTGGAGATATTACTGTTTGTGCATTTACAATATTCATTGATTTTTGCCATTGAAAAACATCATGTTATTCATATACCAGAAATGTTTGAAGCTACTGACTGAATGATAAGAGCTGGCATCTCACTCTCTTTGAATGTTCTTTATCATGCTAAGAGGAGCAGGAAAAAGCAAAAAATTTCAGAATTGCACCTTGCAATGTGGAGATATTACTGTTTGTGCATTTACAATATTCATTGATTTTTGCCATTGAAAAACGTCCAGAAATGTTTGAAGCTACTGACTGAATGAAAGGAGCTGGCATCTCACTCTCTTTGAATCTTCTTTATCATGCTAGGATTAGCAGGAAAAAGCAAAAAATTTCAGAATTGCACCTTGCAATGCGGAGAAATTACTGTTTGTGCATTTACAATATTCATTGATTTTTGCCGTTGAAAAACATCATGTTATTCATATACCAGAAATGTTTGAAGCTACTGACTGAATGAAAAGGGCTGGCATCTCACTCTCTTTGAATCTTCTTTATCATGCTAAGAGGAGCAGGAAAAAGTAAAAAATTTCAGAATTGCACGTTGCAATGTGGAGATATTACTGTTTGTGCATTTACAATATTCATTGATTTTTGCCATTGAAAAACGTCCAGAAATGTTTGAAGCTACTGACTGAATGAAAGGAGCTGGCATCTCACTCTCTTTGAATCTTCTTTATCATGCTAGGATTAGCAGGAAAAAGCAAAAAATTTCAGAATTGCACCTTGCAATGCGGAGAAATTACTGTTTGTGCATTTACAATATTCATTGATTTTTGCATTTGAAAAACATCATGTTATTCATATACCAGAAATGTTTGAAGCTACTGACTGAATGAAAAGAGCTGGCATCTCACTCTCTTTGAATCTTCTTTATCATGCCAGGATTAGCAGGAAAAAGCAAAAAATTTCAGAATTGCACCCTGCAATGTGGAGATATTGTTTGTGCATTTACAATATTCATTGATTTTTGCCATTGAAAAACGTCCAGAAATGTTTGAAGCTACTGACTGAATGAAAGGAGCTGGCATCTCACTCTCTTTGAATCTTCTTTATCATGCTAGGATTAGCAGGAAAAAGCAAAAAATTTCAGAATTGCACCTTGCAATGCGGAGAAATTACTGTTTGTGCATTTACAATATTCATTGATTTTTGCCATTGAAAAACATCATGTTATTCATATACCAGAAATGTTTGAAGCTACTGACTGAATGAAAAGAGCTGGCATCTCACTCTCTTTGAATCTTCTTTATCATGCTAAGAGGAGCAGGAAAAAGCAAAAAATTTCAGAATTGCACCTTGCAATGTGGAGATATTACTGTTTGTGCATTTACAATATTCATTGATTTTTGCCATTGAAAAACGTCCAGAAATGTTTGAAGCTACTGACTGAATGAAAGGAGCTGGCATCTCACTCTCTTTGAATCTTCTTTATCATGCTAGGATTAGCAGGAAAAAGCAAAAAATTTCAGAATTGCACCTTGCAATTCGGAGAAATTACTGTTTGTGCATTTACAATATTCATTGATTTTTGCCATTGAAAAATATCATGTTATTCATATACCAGAAATGTTTGAAGCTACTGACTGAATGAAAAGAGCTGGCATCTCACTCTCTTTGAATCTTCTTTATCATGCTAAGAGGAGCAGGAAAAAGTAAAAAATTTCAGAATTGCACCTTGCAATGTGGAGATATTACTGTTTGTGCATTTACAATATTCATTGATTTTTGCCATTGAAAAACGTCCAGAAATGTTTGAAGCTACTGACTGAATGAAAGGAGCTGGCATCTCACTCTCTTTGAATCTTCTTTATCATGCTAGGATTAGCAGGAAAAAGCAAAAAATTTCAGAATTGCACCTTGCAATGCGGAGAAATTACTGTTTGTGCATTTACAATATTCATTGATTTTTGCCATTGAAAAACATCATGTTATTCATATACCAGAAATGTTTGAAGATACTGACTGAATGAAAAGAGCTGGCATCTCACTGTCTTTGAATCTTCTTTATCATGCCAGGATTAGCAGGAAAAAGCAAAAAATTTCAGAATTGCACCTTGCAATGTGGAGATATTACTGTTTGTGCATTTACAATATTCATTGATTTTTGCCATTGAAAAACGTCCAGAAATGTTTGAAGCTACTGACTGAATGAAAGGAGCTGGCATCTCACTCTCTTTGAATCTTCTTTATCATGCTAGGATTAGCAGGAAAAAGCAAAAATTTTCAGAATTGCACCTTGCAATGCGGAGAAATTACTGTTTGTGCATTTACAATATTCATTGATTTTTGCCTTTGAAAAACATCATGTTATTCATATACCAGAAATGTTTGAAGCTACTGACTGAATGAAAAGAGCTGGCATCTCACTCTCTTTGAATCTTTTTTATCATGCTAAGAGGAGCAGGAAAAAGCAAAAAATTTCAGAATTGCACCTTGCAATGTGGAGATATTACTGTTTGTGCATTTACAATATTCATTGATTTTTGCCATTGAAAAACGTCCAGAAATGTTTGAAGCTACTGACTGAATGAAAGGAGCTGGCATCTCACTCTCATTGAATCTTCTTTATCATGCTAGGATTAGCAGGAAAAAGCAAAAAATTTCAGAATTGCACATTGCAATGCGGAGATATTACTGTTTGTGCATTTACAATATTCATTGATTTTTGCCATTGAAAAACGTCCAGAAATGTTTGAAGCTACTAACTGAATGAAAGGAGCTGGCATCTCACTCTCTTTGAATCTTCTTTATCATGCTAGGATTAGCAGGAAAAAGCAAAAAATTTCAGAATTGCACCTTGCAATGCGGAGAAATTACTGTTTGTGCATCTACAATATTCATTGATTTTTGCCATTGAAAAACATCATGTTATTCATATACCAGAAATGTTTGAAGCTACTGACTGAATGAAAAGAGCTGGCATCTCACTCTCTTTGAATCTTCTTTATCATGCTAAGAGGAGCAGGAAAAAGCAAAAAATTTCAGAATTGCACCTTGCAATGTGGAGATATTACTGTTTGTGCATTTCCAATATTCATTGATTTTTGCCATTGAAAAACGTCCAGAAATGTTTGAAGCTACTGACTGAATGAAAGGAGCTGGCATCTCACTCTCTTTGAATCTTCTTTATCATGCTAGGATTAGCAGGAAAAAGCAAAAAATTTCAGAATTGCACCTTGCAATGCGGAGAAATTACTGTTTGTGCATTTACAATATTCATTGATTTTTGCCATTGAAAAATATCAGGTTATTCATATACCAGAAATGTTTGAAGCTACTGACTGAATGAAAAGAGCTGGCATCTCACTCTCTTTGAATCTTCTTTATCATGCTAAGAGGAGCAGGAAAAAGCAAAAAATTTCAGAATTGCACCTTGCAATGTGGAGATATTACTGTTTGTGCATTTACAATATTCATTGATTTTTGCCATTGAAAAACATCCAGAAATGTTTGAAGCTACTGACTGAATGAAAGGAGCTGGCATCTCACTCTCTTTGAATCTTCTTTATCATGCTAGGATTAGCAGGAAAAAGCAAAAAATTTCAGAATTGCACCTTGCAATGCGGAGAAATTACTGTTTGTGCATTTACAATATTCATTGATTTTTGCCATTGAAAAACATCATGTTATTCATATACCAGAAATGTTTGAAGCTACTGACTGAATGAAAAGAGCTGGCATCTCACTCTCTTTGAATCTTCTTTATCATGCTAGGATTAGCAGGAAAAAGGAAAAAATTTCAGAATTGCACCTTGCAATGTGGAGATATTACTGTTTGTGCATTTACAATATTCATTGATTTTTGCCATTGAAAAACGTCCAGAAATGTTTGAAGCTACTGACTGAATGAAAGGAGCTGGCATCTCACTCTCTTTGTATCTTCTTTATCATGCTAGGATTAGCAGGAAAAAGCAAAAAATTTCAGAATTGCACCTTGCAATGTGGAGTTATTACTGTTTGTGCATTTACAATATTCATTGATTTTTGCCATTGAAAAATGTCCAGAAATGTTTGAAGCTACTGACTGAATGAAAGGAGCTGGCATCTCACTCTCTTTGAATCTTCTTTATCATGCTAGGATTAGCAGGAAAAAGCAAAAAATTTCAGAATTGCACCTTGCAATGTGGAGATATTACTGTTTGTGCATTTACAATATTCATTGATTTTTGCCATTGAAAAACATCATGTTATTCATATACCAGAAATGTTTCAAGCTACTGACTGAATGAAAAGATCTGGCATCTCACTCTCTTTGAATCTTCTTTATCATGCTAAGAGGAGCAGGAAAAAGCAAAAAATTTCAGAATTGCACCTTGCAATGTGGAGATATTACTGTTTGTGCATTTACAATATTCATTGACTTTTGCCATTGAAAAACGTCCAGAAATGTTTGAAGCTACTGACTGAATGAAAGGAGCTGGCATCTCACTCTCTTTGAATCTTCTTTATCATGCTAGGTTTAGCAGGAAAAAGCAAAAAATTTCAGAATTGCACCTTGCAATGCGGAGAAATTACTGTTTGTGCATTTACAATATTCATTGATTTTTGCCATTGAAAAACATCATGTTATTCATATACCAGAAATGTTTGAAGCTACTGACTGAATGAAAAGGGCTGGCATCTCACTCTCTTTGAATCTTCTTTATCATGCTAAGAGGAGCAGGAAAAAGCAAAAAATTTCAGAATTGCACCTTGCAATGTGGAGATATTACTGTTTGTGCATTTACAATATTCATTGATTTTTGCCATTGAAAAACGTCCAGAAATGTTTGAAGCTACTGACTGAATGAAAGGAGCTGGCATCTCACTCTCTTTGAATCTTCTTTATCATGCTAGGATTAGCAGGAAAAAGCAAAAAATTTCAGAATTGCACCTTGCAATGAGGAGAAATTACTGTTTGTGCATTTACAATATTCATTGATTTTTGCCATTGAAAAACATCATGTTATTCATATACCAGAAAAGTTTGAAGCTAATGACTGAATGAAAAGAGCTGGCATCTCACTCTCTTTGAATCTTCTTTATCATGCTAGGATTAGCAGGAAAAAGCAAAAAATTTCAGAATTGCACCTTGCAATGTGGAGATATTACTGTTTGTGCATTTACAATATTCATTGATTTTTGCCATTGAAAAACGTCCAGAAATGTTTGAAGCTACTGACTGAATGAAAGGAGCTGGCATCTCACTCTCTTTGAATCTTCTTTATCATGCTAGGATTAGCAGGAAAAAGCAAAAAATTTCAGAATTGAACCTTGAAATGTGGAGTTATTACTGTTTGTGCATTTACAATATTCATTGATTTTTGCCATTGAAAAATGTCCAGAAATGTTTGAAGCTACTGACTGAATGAAAGGAGCTGGCATCTCACTCTCTTTGAATCTTCTTTATCATGCTAGGATTAGCAGGAAAAAGCAAAAAATTTCAGAATTGCACCTTGCAATGTGGAGATATTACTGTTTGTGCATTTACAATATTCATTGATTTTTGCCATTGAAAAACATCATGTTATTCATATACCAGAAATGTTTGAAGCTACTGACTGAATGATAAGAGCTGGCATCTCACTCTCTTTGAATGTTCTTTATCATGCTAAGAGGAGCAGGAAAAAGCAAAAAATTTCAGAATTGCACCTTGCAATGTGGAGATATTACTGTTTGTGCATTTACAATATTCATTGATTTTTGCCATTGAAAAACGTCCAGAAATGTTTGAAGCTACTGACTGAATGAAAGGAGCTGGCATCTCACTCTCTTTGAATCTTCTTTATCATGCTAGGATTAGCAGGAAAAAGCAAAAAATTTCAGAATTGCACCTTGCAATGCGGAGAAATTACTGTTTGTGCATTTACAATATTCATTGATTTTTGCCGTTGAAAAACATCATGTTATTCATATACCAGAAATGTTTGAAGCTACTGACTGAATGAAAAGGGCTGGCATCTCACTCTCTTTGAATCTTCTTTATCATGCTAAGAGGAGCAGGAAAAAGCAAAAAATTTCAGAATTGCACGTTGCAATGTGGAGATATTACTGTTTGTGCATTTACAATATTCATTGATTTTTGCCATTGAAAAACGTCCAGAAATGTTTGAAGCTACTGAGTGAATGAAAGGAGCTGGCATCTCACTCTCTTTGAATCTTCTTTATCATGCTAGGATTAGCAGGAAAAAGCAAAAAATTTCAGAATTGCACCTTGCAATGCGGAGAAATTACTGTTTGTGCATTTACAATATTCATTGATTTTTGCATTTGAAAAACATCATGTTATTCATATACCAGAAATGTTTGAAGCTACTGACTGAATGAAAAGAGCTGGCATCTCACTCTCTTTGAATCTTCTTTATCATGCCAGGATTAGCAGGAAAAAGCAAAAAATTTCAGAATTGCACCCTGCAATGTGGAGATATTGTTTGTGCATTTACAATATTCATTGATTTTTGCCATTGAAAAACGTCCAGAAATGTTTGAAGCTACTGACTGAATGAAAGGAGCTGGCATCTCACTCTCTTTGAATCTTCTTTATCATGCTAGGATTAGCAGGAAAAAGCAAAAAATTTCAGAATTGCACCTTGCAATGCGGAGAAATTACTGTTTGTGCATTTACAATATTCATTGATTTTTGCCATTGAAAAACATCATGTTATTCATATACCAGAAATGTTTGAAGCTACTGACTGAATGAAAAGAGCTGGCATCTCACTCTCTTTGAATCTTCTTTATCATGCTAAGAGGAGCAGGAAAAAGCAAAAAATTTCAGAATTGCACCTTGCAATGTGGAGATATTACTGTTTGTGCATTTACAATATTCATTGATTTTTGCCATTGAAAAACGTCCAGAAATGTTTGAAGCTACTGACTGAATGAAAGGAGCTGGCATCTCACTCTCTTTGAATCTTCTTTATCATGCTAGGATTAGCAGGAAAAAGCAAAAAATTTCAGAATTGCACCTTGCAATTCGGAGAAATTACTGTTTGTGCATTTACAATATTCATTGATTTTTGCCATTGAAAAATATCATGTTATTCATATACCAGAAATGTTTGAAGCTACTGACTGAATGAAAAGAGCTGGCATCTCACTCTCTTTGAATCTTCTTTATCATGCTAAGAGGAGCAGGAAAAAGTAAAAAATTTCAGAATTGCACCTTGCAATGTGGAGATATTACTGTTTGTGCATTTACAATATTCATTGATTTTTGCCATTGAAAAACGTCCAGAAATGTTTGAAGCTACTGACTGAATGAAAGGAGCTGGCATCTCACTCTCTTTGAATCTTCTTTATCATGCTAGGATTAGCAGGAAAAAGCAAAAAATTTCAGAATTGCACCTTGCAATGCGGAGAAATTACTGTTTGTGCATTTACAATATTCATTGATTTTTGCCATTGAAAAACATCATGTTATTCATATACCAGAAATGTTTGAAGATACTGACTGAATGAAAAGAGCTGGCATCTCACTGTCTTTGAATCTTCTTTATCATGCCAGGATTAGCAGGAAAAAGCAAAAAATTTCAGAATTGCACCTTGCAATGTGGAGATATTACTGTTTGTGCATTTACAATATTCATTGATTTTTGCCATTGAAAAACGTCCAGAAATGTTTGAAGCTACTGACTGAATGAAAGGAGCTGGCATCTCACTCTCTTTGAATCTTCTTTATCATGCTAGGATTAGCAGGAAAAAGCAAAAATTTTCAGAATTGCACCTTGCAATGCGGAGAAATTACTGTTTGTGCATTTACAATATTCATTGATTTTTGCCTTTGAAAAACATCATGTTATTCATATACCAGAAATGTTTGAAGCTACTGACTGAATGAAAAGAGCTGGCATCTCACTCTCTTTGAATCTTTTTTATCATGCTAAGAGGAGCAGGAAAAAGCAAAAAATTTCAGAATTGCACCTTGCAATGTGGAGATATTACTGTTTGTGCATTTACAATATTCATTGATTTTTGCCATTGAAAAACGTCCAGAAATGTTTGAAGCTACTGACTGAATGAAAGGAGCTGGCATCTCACTCTCATTGAATCTTCTTTATCATGCTAGGATTAGCAGGAAAAAGCAAAAAATTTCAGAATTGCACATTGCAATGCGGAGATATTACTGTTTGTGCATTTACAATATTCATTGATTTTTGCCATTGAAAAACGTCCAGAAATGTTTGAAGCTACTGACTGAATGAAAGGAGCTGGCATCTCAATCTCTTTGAATCTTCTTTATCATGCTAGGATTAGCAGGAAAAAGCAAAAAATTTCAGAATTGCACCTTGCAATGCGGAGAAATTACTGTTTGTGCATCTACAATATTCATTGATTTTTGCCATTGAAAAACATCATGTTATTCATATACCAGAAATGTTTGAAGCTACTGACTGAATGAAAAGAGCTGGCATCTCACTCTCTTTGAATCTTCTTTATCATGCTAAGAGGAGCAGGAAAAAGCAAAAAATTTCAGAATTGCACCTTGCAATGTGGAGATATTACTGTTTGTGCATTTCCAATATTCATTGATTTTTGCCATTGAAAAACGTCCAGAAATGTTTGAAGCTACTGACTGAATGAAAGGAGCTGGCATCTCACTCTCTTTGAATCTTCTTTATCATGCTAGGATTAGCAGGAAAAAGCAAAAAATTTCAGAATTGCACCTTGCAATGCGGAGAAATTACTGTTTGTGCATTTACAATATTCATTGATTTTTGCCATTGAAAAATATCAGGTTATTCATATACCAGAAATGTTTGAAGCTACTGACTGAATGAAAAGAGCTGGCATCTCACTCTCTTTGAATCTTCTTTATCATGCTAAGAGGAGCAGGAAAAAGCAAAAAATTTCAGAATTGCACCTTGCAATGTGGAGATATTACTGTTTGTGCATTTACAATATTCATTGATTTTTGCCATTGAAAAACATCCAGAAATGTTTGAAGCTACTGACTGAATGAAAGGAGCTGGCATCTCACTCTCTTTGAATCTTCTTTATCATGCTAGGATTAGCAGGAAAAAGCAAAAAATTTCAGAATTGCACCTTGCAATGCGGAGAAATTACTGTTTGTGCATTTACAATATTCATTGATTTTTGCCATTGAAAAACATCATGTTATTCATATACCAGAAATGTTTGAAGCTACTGACTGAATGAAAAGAGCTGGCATCTCACTCTCTTTGAATCTTCTTTATCATGCTAGGATTAGCAGGAAAAAGGAAAAAATTTCAGAATTGCACCTTGCAATGTGGAGATATTACTGTTTGTGCATTTACAATATTCATTGATTTTTGCCATTGAAAAACGTCCAGAAATGTTTGAAGCTACTGACTGAATGAAAGGAGCTGGCATCTCACTCTCTTTGTATCTTCTTTATCATGCTAGGATTAGCAGGAAAAAGCAAAAAATTTCAGAATTGCACCTTGCAATGTGGAGTTATTACTGTTTGTGCATTTACAATATTCATTGATTTTTGCCATTGAAAAATGTCCAGAAATGTTTGAAGCTACTGACTGAATGAAAGGAGCTGGCATCTCACTCTCTTTGAATCTTCTTTATCATGCTAGGATTAGCAGGAAAAAGCAAAAAATTTCAGAATTGCACCTTGCAATGTGGAGATATTACTGTTTGTGCATTTACAATATTCATTGATTTTTGCCATTGAAAAACATCATGTTATTCATATACCAGAAATGTTTGAAGCTACTGACTGAATGAAAAGATCTGGCATCTCACTCTCTTTGAATCTTCTTTATCATGCTAAGAGGAGCAGGAAAAAGCAAAAAATTTCAGAATTGCACCTTGCAATGTGGAGATATTACTGTTTGTGCATTTACAATATTCATTGACTTTTGCCATTGAAAAACGTCCAGAAATGTTTGAAGCTACTGACTGAATGAAAGGAGCTGGCATCTCACTCTCTTTGAATCTTCTTTATCATGCTAGGTTTAGCAGGAAAAAGCAAAAAATTTCAGAATTGCACCTTGCAATGCGGAGAAATTACTGTTTGTGCATTTACAATATTCATTGATTTTTGCCATTGAAAAACATCATGTTATTCATATACCAGAAATGTTTGAAGCTACTGACTGAATGAAAAGAGCTGGCATCTCAATCACTTTGAATCTTATTATCATGCCAGGATTAGCAGGAAAAAGCAAAAAATTTCAGAATTGCACCTTGCAATGCGGAGAAATTACTGTTTGTGCATTTACAATATTCATTGATTTTTGCCATTGAAAAACATCATGTTATTCATATACCAGAAATGTTTGAAGCTACTGACAATGAAAAGAGCTGGCATCTCACTCTCTTTGAATCTTCTTTATCATGCTAAGAGGAGCAGGAAAAAGCAAAAAATTTCAGAATTGCACCTTGCAATGTGGAGATATTACTGTTTGTGCATTTACAATATTCATTGATTTTTGCCATTGAAAAACGTCCAGAAATGTTTGAAGCTACTGACTGAATGAAAGGAGCTGGCATCTCACTCTCTTTGAATCTTCTTTATCATGCTAGGATTAGCAGGAAAAAGCAAAAAATTTCAGAATTGCACCTTGCAATGCGGAGAAATTACTGTTTGTGCATTTACAATATTCATTGATTTTTGCCATTGAAAAACATCATGTTATTCATATACCAGAAATGTTTGAAGCTACTGACTGAATGAAAAGAGCTGGCATCTCACTCTCTTTGAATCTTCTTTATCATGCTAAGAGGAGCAGGAAAAAGCAAAAAATTTCAGAATTGCACCTTGCAATGTGGAGATATTACTGTTTGTGCATTTACAATATTCATTGATTTTTGCCATTGAAAAACGTCCAGAAATGTTTGAAGCTACTGACTGAATGAAAGGAGCTGGCATCTCACTCTCTTTGAATCTTCTTTATCATGCTAGGATTAGCAGGAAAAAGCAAAAAATTTCAGAATTGCACCTTGCAATTCGGAGAAATTACTGTTTGTGCATTTACAATATTCATTGATTTTTGCCATTATAAAATATCATGTTATTCATATACCAGAAATGTTTGAAGCTACTGACTGAATGAAAAGAGCTGGCATCTCACTCTCTTTGAATCTTCTTTATCATGCTAAGAGGAGCAGGAAAAAGTAAAAAATTTCAGAATTGCACCTTGCAATGTGGAGATATTACTGTTTGTGCATTTACAATATTCATTGATTTTTGCCATTGAAAAACGTCCAGAAATGTTTGAAGCTACTGACTGAATGAAAGGAGCTGGCATCTCACTCTCTTTGAATCTTCTTTATCATGCTAGGATTAGCAGGAAAAAGCAAAAAATTTCAGAATTGCACCTTGCAATGCGGAGAAATTACTGTTTGTGCATTTACAATATTCATTGATTTTTGCCATTGAAAAACATCATGTTATTCATATACCAGAAATGTTTGAAGCTACTGACTGAATGAAAAGAGCTGGCATCTCACTGTCTTTGAATCTTCTTTATCATGCCAGGATTAGCAGGAAAAAGCAAAAAATTTCAGAATTGCACCTTGCAATGTGGAGATATTACTGTTTGTGCATTTACAATATTCATTGATTTTTGCCATTGAAAAACGTCCAGAAATGTTTGAAGCTACTGACTGAATGAAAGGAGCTGGCATCTCACTCTCTTTGAATCTTCTTTATCATGCTAGGATTAGCAGGAAAAAGCAAAAATTTTCAGAATTGCACCTTGCAATGCGGAGAAATTACTGTTTGTGCATTTACAATATTCATTGATTTTTGCCTTTGAAAAACATCATGTTATTCATATACCAGAAATGTTTGAAGCTACTGACTGAATGAAAAGAGCTGGCATCTCACTCTCTTTGAATCTTCTTTATCATGCTAGGATTAGCAGGAAAAAGCAAAAAATTTCAGAATTGCACCTTGCAATGCGGAGAAATTACTGTTTGTGCATCTACAATATTCATTGATTTTTGCCATTGAAAAACATCATGTTATTCATATACCAGAAATGTTTGAAGCTACTGACTGAATGAAAAGAGCTGGCATCTCACTCTCTTTGAATCTTCTTTATCATGCTAAGAGGAGCAGGAAAAAGCAAAAAATTTCAGAATTGCACCTTGCAATGTGGAGATATTACTGTTTGTGCATTTCCAATATTCATTGATTTTTGCCATTGAAAAACGTCCAGAAATGTTTGAAGCTACTGACTGAATGAAAGGAGCTGGCATCTCACTCTCTTTGAATCTTCTTTATCATGCTAGGATTAGCAGGAAAAAGCAAAAAATTTCAGAATTGCACCTTGCAATGCGGAGAAATTACTGTTTGTGCATTTACAATATTCATTGATTTTTGCCATTGAAAAATATCAGGTTATTCATATACCAGAAATGTTTGAAGCTACTGACTGAATGAAAAGAGCTGGCATCTCACTCTCTTTGAATCTTCTTTATCATGCTAAGAGGAGCAGGAAAAAGCAAAAAATTTCAGAATTGCACCTTGCAATGTGGAGATATTACTGTTTGTGCATTTACAATATTCATTGATTTTTGCCATTGAAAAACATCCAGAAATGTTTGAAGCTACTGACTGAATGAAAGGAGCTGGCATCTCACTCTCTTTGAATCTTCTTTATCATGCTAGGATTAGCAGGAAAAAGCAAAAAATTTCAGAATTGCACCTTGCAATGCGGAGAAATTACTGTTTGTGCATTTACAATATTCATTGATTTTTGCCATTGAAAAACATCATGTTATTCATATACCAGAAATGTTTGAAGCTACTGACTGAATGAAAAGAGCTGGCATCTCACTCTCTTTGAATCTTCTTTATCATGCTAGGATTAGCAGGAAAAAGGAAAAAATTTCAGAATTGCACCTTGCAATGTGGAGATATTACTGTTTGTGCATTTACAATATTCATTGATTTTTGCCATTGAAAAACGTCCAGAAATGTTTGAAGCTACTGACTGAATGAAAGGAGCTGGCATCTCACTCTCTTTGTATCTTCTTTATCATGCTAGGATTAGCAGGAAAAAGCAAAAAATTTCAGAATTGCACCTTGCAATGTGGAGTTATTACTGTTTGTGCATTTACAATATTCATTGATTTTTGCCATTGAAAAATGTCCAGAAATGTTTGAAGCTACTGACTGAATGAAAGGAGCTGGCATCTCACTCTCTTTGAATCTTCTTTATCATGCTAGGATTAGCAGGAAAAAGCAAAAAATTTCAGAATTGCACCTTGCAATGTGGAGATATTACTGTTTGTGCATTTACAATATTCATTGATTTTTGCCATTGAAAAACATCATGTTATTCATATACCAGAAATGTTTGAAGCTACTGACTGAATGAAAAGATCTGGCATCTCACTCTCTTTGAATCTTCTTTATCATGCTAAGAGGAGCAGGAAAAAGCAAAAAATTTCAGAATTGCACCTTGCAATGTGGAGATATTACTGTTTGTGCATTTACAATATTCATTGACTTTTGCCATTGAAAAACGTCCAGAAATGTTTGAAGCTACTGACTGAATGAAAGGAGCTGGCATCTCACTCTCTTTGAATCTTCTTTATCATGCTAGGTTTAGCAGGAAAAAGCAAAAAATTTCAGAATTGCACCTTGCAATGCGGAGAAATTACTGTTTGTGCATTTACAATATTCATTGATTTTTGCCATTGAAAAACATCATGTTATTCATATACCAGAAATGTTTGAAGCTACTGACTGAATGAAAAGAGCTGGCATCTCAATCTCTTTGAATCTTATTATCATGCCAGGATTAGCAGGAAAAAGCAAAAAATTTCAGAATTGCACCTTGCAATGCGGAGAAATTACTGTTTGTGCATTTACAATATTCATTGATTTTTGCCATTGAAAAACATCATGTTATTCATATACCAGAAATGTTTGAAGCTACTGACAATGAAAAGAGCTGGCATCTCACTCTCTTTGAATCTTCTTTATCATGCTAAGAGGAGCAGGAAAAAGCAAAAAATTTCAGAATTGCACCTTGCAATGTGGAGATATTACTGTTTGTGCATTTACAATATTCATTGATTTTTGCCATTGAAAAACGTCCAGAAATGTTTGAAGCTACTGACTGAATGAAAGGAGCTGGCATCTCACTCTCTTTGAATCTTCTTTATCATGCTAGGATTAGCAGGAAAAAGCAAAAAATTTCAGAATTGCACCTTGCAATGCGGAGAAATTACTGTTTGTGCATTTACAATATTCATTGATTTTTGCCATTGAAAAACATCATGTTATTCATATACCAGAAATGTTTGAAGCTACTGACTGAATGAAAAGAGCTGGCATCTCACTCTCTTTGAATCTTCTTTATCATGCCAGGATTAGCAGGAAAAATCAAAAAATTTCAGAATTGCACCTTGCAATGTGGAGATATTACTGTTTGTGCATTTACAATATTCATTGATTTTTGCCATTGAAAAACGTCCAGAAATGTTTGAAGCTACTGACTGAATGAAAGGAGCTGGCATCTCACTCTCTTTGAATCTTCTTTATCATGCTAGGATTAGCAGGAAAAAGCAAAAATTTTCAGAATTGCACCTTGCAATGCGGAGAAATTATTGTTTGTGCATTTACAATATTCATTGATTTTTGCCATTGAAAAACATCATGTTATTCATATACCAGAAATGTTTGAAGCTACTGACTGAATGAAAAGAGCTGGCATCTCACTCTCTTTGAATCTTCTTTATCATGCTAAGAGGAGCAGGAAAAAGCAAAAAATTTCAGAATTGCACCTTGCAATGTGGAGATATTACTGTTTGTGCATTTACAATATTCATTGATTTTTGCCATTGAAAAACGTCCAGAAATGTTTGAAGCTACTGACTGAATGAAAGGAGCTGGCATCTCACTCTCTTTGAATCTTCTTTATTATGCTAGGATTAGCAGGAAAAAGCAAAAAATTTCAGAATTGCACATTGCAATGCGGAGATATTACTGTTTGTGCATTTACAATATTCATTGATTTTTGCCATTGAAAAACGTCCAGAAATGTTTGAAGCTACTGACTGAATGAAAGGAGCTGGCATCTCACTCTCTTTGAATCTTCTTTATCATGCTAGGATTAGCAGGAAAAAGCAAAAAATTTCAGAATTGCACCTTGCAATGCGGAGATATTACTGTTTGTGCATTTACAATATTCATTGATTTTTGCCATTGAAAAACGTCCAGAAATGTTTGAAGCTACTGACTGAATGAAAGGAGCTGGCATCTCACTCTCTTTGACTCTTCTTTATCATGCTAGGATTAGCAGGAAAAAGCAAAAAATTTCAGAATTGCACTTTGCAATGCGGAGAAATTACTGTTTGTGCATTTACAATATTCATTGATTTTTGCCATTGAAAAACATCATGTTATTCATATACCAGAAATGTTTGAAGCTACTGACTGAATGAAAAGAGCTGGCATCTCACTCTCTTTGAATCTTCTTTATCATGCTAAGAGGAGCAGGAAAAAGCAAAAAATTTCAGAATTGCACCTTGCAATGTGGAGATATTACTGTTTGTGCATTTACAATATTCATTGATTTTTGCCATTGAAAAACGTCCAGAAATGTTTGAAGCTACTGACTGAATGAAAGGAGCTGGCATCTCACTCTCTTTGAATCTTCTTTATCATGCTAGGATTAGCAGGAAAAAGCAAAAAATTTCAGAATTGCACCTTGCAATGCTGAGAAATTACTGTTTGTGCATTTACAATATTCATTGATTTTTGCCATTGAAAAATATCAGGTTATTCATATACCAGAAATGTTTGAAGCTACTGACTGAATGAAAAGAGCTGGCATCTCACTCTCTTTGAATCTTCTTTATCATGCTAAGAGGAGCAGGAAAAAGCAAAAAATTTCAGAATTGCACCTTGCAATGTGGAGATATTACTGTTTGTGCATTTACAATATTCATTGATTTTTGCCATTGAAAAACATCCAGAAATGTTTGAAGCTACTGACTGAATGAAAGGAGCTGGCATCTCACTCTCTTTGAATCTTCTTTATCATGCTAGGATTAGCAGGAAAAAGCAAAAAATTTCAGAATTGCACCTTGCAATGCGGAGAAATTACTGTTTGTGCATTTACAATATTCATTGATTTTTGCCATTGAAAAACATCATGTTATTCATATACCAGAAATGTTTGAAGCTACTGACTGAATGAAAAGAGCTGGCATCTCACTCTCTTTGAATCTTCTTTATCATGCTAGGATTAGCAGGAAAAAGGAAAAAATTTCAGAATTGCACCTTGCAATGTGGAGAAATTACTGTTTGTGCATTTACAATATTCATTGATTTTTGCCATTGAAAAACATCATGTTATTCATATACCAGAAATGTTTGAAGCTACTGACTGAATGAAAGGAGCTGGCATCTCACTCTCTTTGACTCTTCTTTATCATGCTAGGATTAGCAGGAAAAAGCAAAAAATTTCAGAATTGCACTTTGCAATGCGGAGAAATTACTGTTTGTGCATTTACAATATTCATTGATTTTTGCCATTGAAAAACATCATGTTATTCATATACCAGAAATGTTTGAAGCTACTGACTGAATGAAAAGAGCTGGCATCTCACTCTCTTTGAATCTTCTTTATCATGCTAAGAGGAGCAGGAAAAAGCAAAAAATTTCAGAATTGCACCTTGCAATGTGGAGATATTACTGTTTGTGCATTTACAATATTCATTGATTTTTGCCATTGAAAAACGTCCAGAAATGTTTGAAGCTACTGACTGAATGAAAGGAGCTGGCATCTCACTCTCTTTGAATCTTCTTTATCATGCTAGGATTAGCAGGAAAAAGCAAAAAATTTCAGAATTGCACCTTGCAATGCGGAGAAATTACTGTTTGTGCATTTACAATATTCATTGATTTTTGCCATTGAAAAATATCAGGTTATTCATATACCAGAAATGTTTGAAGCTACTGACTGAATGAAAAGAGCTGGCATCTCACTCTCTTTGAATCTTCTTTATCATGCTAAGAGGAGCAGGAAAAAGCAAAAAATTTCAGAATTGCACCTTGCAATGTGGAGATATTACTGTTTGTGCATTTACAATATTCATTGATTTTTGCCATTGAAAAACATCCAGAAATGTTTGAAGCTACTGACTGAATGAAAGGAGCTGGCATCTCACTCTCTTTGAATCTTCTTTATCATGCTAGGATTAGCAGGAAAAAGCAAAAAATTTCAGAATTGCACCTTGCAATGCGGAGAAATTACTGTTTGTGCATTTACAATATTCATTGATTTTTGCCATTGAAAAACATCATGTTATTCATATACCAGAAATGTTTGAAGCTACTGACTGAATGAAAAGAGCTGGCATCTCACTCTCTTTGAATCTTCTTTATCATGCTAGGATTAGCAGGAAAAAGGAAAAAATTTCAGAATTGCACCTTGCAATGTGGAGATATTACTGTTTGTGCATTTACAATATTCATTGATTTTTGCCATTGAAAAACGTCCAGAAATGTTTGAAGCTACTGACTGAATGAAAGGAGCTGGCATCTCACTCTCTTTGTATCTTCTTTATCATGCTAGGATTAGCAGGAAAAAGCAAAAAATTTCAGAATTGCACCTTGCAATGTGGAGTTATTACTGTTTGTGCATTTACAATATTCATTGATTTTTGCCATTGAAAAATGTCCAGAAATGTTTGAAGCTACTGAGTGAATGAAAGGAGCTGGCATCTCACTCTCTTTGAATCTTCTTTATCATGCTAGGATTAGCAGGAAAAAGCAAAAAATTTCAGAATTGCACCTTGCAATGTGGAGATATTACTGTTTGTGCATTTACAATATTCATTGATTTTTGCCATTGAAAAACATCATGTTATTCATATACCAGAAATGTTTGAAGCTACTGACTGAATGAAAAGATTTGGCATCTCACTCTCTTTGAATCTTCTTTATCATGCTAAGAGGAGCAGGAAAAAGCAAAAAATTTCAGAATTGCACCTTGCAATGTGGAGATATTACTGTTTGTGCATTTATAATATTCATTGACTTTTGCCATTGAAAAACGTCCAGAAATGTTTGAAGCTACTGACTGAATGAAAGGAGCTGGCATCTCACTCTCTTTGAATCTTCTTTATCATGCTAGGTTTAGCAGGAAAAAGCAAAAAATTTCAGAATTGCACCTTGCAATGCGGAGAAATTACTGTTTGTGCATTTACAATATTCATTGATTTTTGCCATTGAAAAACATCATGTTATTCATATACCAGAAATGTTTGAAGCTACTGACTGAATGAAAAGAGCTGGCATCTCAATCTCTTTGAATCTTATTATCATGCCAGGATTAGCAGGAAAAAGCAAAAAATTTCAGAATTGCACCTTGCAATGCGGAGAAATTACTGTTTGTGCATTTACAATATTCATTGATTTTTGCCATTGAAAAACATCATGTTATTCATATACCAGAAATGTTTGAAGCTACTGACAATGAAAAGAGCTGGCATCTCACTCTCTTTGAATCTTCTTTATCATGCTAAGAGGAGCAGGAAAAAGCAAAAAATTTCAGAATTGCACCTTGCAATGTGGAGATATTACTGTTTGTGCATTTACAATATTCATTGATTTTTGCCATTGAAAAACGTCCAGAAATGTTTGAAGCTACTGACTGAATGAAAGGAGCTGGCATCTCACTCTCTTTGAATCTTCTTTATCATGCTAGGATTAGCAGGAAAAAGCAAAAAATTTCAGAATTGCACCTTGCAATGCGGAGAAATTACTGTTTGTGCATTTACAATATTCATTGATTTTTGCCATTGAAAAACATCATGTTATTCATATACCAGAAATGTTTGAAGCTACTGACTGAATGAAAAGAGCTGGCATCTCACTCTCTTTGAATCTTCTTTATCATGCCAGGATTAGCAGGAAAAATCAAAAAATTTTAGAATTGCACCTTGCAATGTGGAGATATTACTGTTTGTGCATTTACAATATTCATTGATTTTTGCCATTGAAAAACGTCCAGAAATGTTTGAAGCTACTGACTGAATGAAAGAAGCTGGCATCTCACTCTCTTTGAATCTTCTTTATCATGCTAGGATTAGCAGGAAAAAGCAAAAATTTTCAGAATTGCACCTTGCAATGCGGAGAAATTATTGTTTGTGCATTTACAATATTCATTGATTTTTGCCATTGAAAAACATCATGTTATTCATATACCAGAAATGTTTGAAGCTACTGACTGAATGAAAAGAGCTGGCATCTCACTCTCTTTGAATCTTCTTTATCATGCTAAGAGGAGCAGGAAAAAGCAAAAAATTTCAGAATTGCACCTTGCAATGTGGAGATATTACTGTTTGTGCATTTACAATATTCATTGATTTTTGCCATTGAAAAACGTCCAGAAATGTTTGAAGCTACTGACTGAATGAAAGGAGCTGGCATCTCACTCTCTTTGAATCTTCTTTATCATGCTAGGATTAGCAGGAAAAAGCAAAAAATTTCAGAATTGCACATTGCAATGCGGAGATATTACTGTTTGTGCATTTACAATATTCATTGATTTTTGCCATTGAAAAACGTCCAGAAATGTTTGAAGCTACTGACTGAATGAAAGGAGCTGGCATCTCACTCTCTTTGAATCTTCTTTATCATGCTAGGATTAGCAGGAAAAAGCAAAAAATTTCAGAATTGCACCTTGCAATGCGGAGATATTACTGTTTGTGCATTTACAATATTCATTGATTTTTGCCATTGAAAAACGTCCAGAAATGTTTGAAGCTACTGACTGAATGAAAGGAGCTGGCATCTCACTCTCTTTGACTCTTCTTTATCATGCTAGGATTAGCAGGAAAAAGCAAAAAATTTCAGAATTGCACTTTGCAATGCGGAGAAATTACTGTTTGTGCATTTACAATATTCATTGATTTTTGCCATTGAAAAACATCATGTTATTCATATACCAGAAATGTTTGAAGCTACTGACTGAATGAAAAGAGCTGGCATCTCACTCTCTTTGAATCTTCTTTATCATGCTAAGAGGAGCAGGAAAAAGCAAAAAATTTCAGAATTGCACCTTGCAATGTGGAGATATTACTGTTTGTGCATTTACAATATTCATTGATTTTTGCCATTGAAAAACGTTCAGAAATGTTTGAAGCTACTGACTGAATGAAAGGAGCTGGCATCTCACTCTCTTTGAATCTTCTTTATCATGCTAGGATTAGCAGGAAAAAGCAAAAAATTTCAGAATTGCACCTTGCAATGCGGAGAAATGACTGTTTGTGCATTTACAATATTCATTGATTTTTGCCATTGAAAAACATCATGTTATTCATATACCAGAAATGTTTGAAGCTACTGACTGAATGAAAAGAGCTGGCATCTCACTCTCTTTGAATCTTCTTTATCATGCTAAGAGGAGCAGGAAAAAGCAAAAAATTTCAGAATTGCACGTTGCAATGTGGAGATATTACTGTTTGTGCATTTACAATATTCATTGATTTTTGCCATTGAAAAACTTCCAGAAATGTTTGAAGCTACTGACTGAATGAAAGGAGCTGGCATCTCACTCTCTTTGAATCTTCTTTATCATGCTAGGATTAGCAGGAAAAAGCAAAAAATTTCAGAATTGCACCTTGCAATGCGGAGAAATTACTGTTTGTGCATTTACAATATTCATTGATTTTTGCCATTGAAAAACATCATGTTATTCATATACCAGAAATGTTTGAAGCTACTGACTGAATGAAAAGAGCTGGCATCTCACTCTCTTTGAATCTTCTTTATCATGCCAGGATTAGCAGGAAAAAGCAAAAAATTTCAGAATTGCACCTTGCAATGTGCAGATATTACTGTTTGTGCATTTACAATATTCATTGATTTTTGCCATTGAAAAACGTCCAGAAATGTTTGAAGCTACTGACTGAATGAAAGGAGCTGGCATCTCACTCTCTTTGAATCTTCTTTATCATGCTAGGATTAGCAGGAAAAAGCAAAAAATTTCAGAATTGCACCTTGCAATGCGGAGAAATTACTGTTTGTGCATTTACAATATTCATTGATTTTTGCCATTGAAAAACATCATGTTATTCATATACCAGAAATGTTTGAAGCTACTGACTGAATGAAAAGAGCTGGCATCTCACTCTCTTTGAATCTTCTTTATCATGCTAAGAGGAGCAGGAAAAAGCAAAAAATTTCAGAATTGCACCTTGCAATGTGGAGATATTACTGTTTGTGCATTTACAATATTCATTGATTTTTGCCATTGAAAAACGTCCAGAAATGTTTGAAGCTACTGACTGAATGAAAGGAGCTGGCATCTCACTCTCTTTGAATCTTCTTTATCATGCTAGGATTAGCAGGAAAAAGCAAAAAATTTCAGAATTGCACCTTGCAATGCGGAGATATTACTGTTTGTGCATTTACAATATTCATTGATTTTTGCCATTGAAAAACGTCCAGAAATGTTTGAAGCTACTGACTGAATGAAAGGAGCTGGCATCTCACTCCCTTTGAATCTTCTTTATCATGCTAGGATTAGCAGGAAAAAGCAAAAAATTTCAGAATTGCACCTTGCAATGCGGAGAAATTACTGTTTGTGCATTTACAATATTCATTGATTTTTGCCATTGAAAAACATCATGTTATTCATATACCAGAAATGTTTGAAGCTACTGACTGAATGAAAAGAGCTGGCATCTCACTCTCTTTGAATCTTCTTTATCATGCTAAGAGGAGCAGGAAAAAGCAAAAAATTTCAGAATTGCACCTTGCAATGTGGAGATATTACTGTTTGTGCATTTACAATATTCATTGATTTTTGCCATTGAAAAACGTCCAGAAATGTTTGAAGCTACTGACTGAATGAAAGGAGCTGGCATCTCACTCTCTTTGAATCTTCTTTATCATGCTAGGATTAGCAGGAAAAAGCAAAAAATTTCAGAATTGCACCTTGCAATGCGGAGAAATTACTGTTTGTGCATTTACAATATTCATTGATTTTTGCCATTGAAAAATATCATGTTATTCATATACCAGAAATGTTTGAAGCTACTGACTGAATGAAAAGAGCTGGCATCTCACTCTCTTTGAATCTTCTTTATCATGCTAAGAGGAGCAGGAAAAAGCAAAAAATTTCAGAATTGCACCTTGCAATGTGGAGATATTACTGTTTGTGCATTTACAATATTCATTGATTTTTGCCATTGAAAAACGTCCAGAAATGTTTGAAGCTACTGACTGAATGAAAGGAGCTGGCATCTCACTCTCTTTGAATCTTCTTTATCATGCTAGGATTAGCAGGAAAAAGCAAAAAATTTCAGAATTGCACCTTGCAATGCGGAGAAATTACTGTTTGTGCATTTACAATATTCATTGATTTTTGCCATTGAAAAACATCATGTTATTCATATACCAGAAATGTTTGAAGCTACTGACTGAATGAAAAGAGCTGGCATCTCACTCTCTTTGAATCTTCTTTATCATGCTAGGATTAGCAGGAAAAGGGAAAAAATTTCAGAATTACACCTTGCAATGTGGAGATATTACTGTTTGTGCATTTACAATATTCATTGATTTTTGCCATTGAAAAACGTCCAGAAATGTTTGAAGCTACTGACTGAATGAAAGGAGCTGGCATCTCACTCTCTTTGTATCTTCTTTATCATGCTAGGATTAGCAGGAAAAAGCAAAAAATTTCAGAATTGCACCTTGCAATGTGGAGTTATTACTGTTTGTGCATTTACAATATTCATTGATTTTTGCCATTGAAAAATGTCCAGAAATGTTTGAAGCTACTGACTGAATGAAAGGAGCTGGCATCTCACTCTCTTTGAATCTTCTTTATCATGCTAGGATTAGCAGGAAAAAGCAAAAAATTTCAGAATTGCACCTTGCAATGTGGAGATATTACTGTTTGTGCATTTACAATATTCATTGATTTTTGCCATTGAAAAACATCATGTTATTCATATACCAGAAATGTTTGAAGCTACTGACTGAATGAAAAGATCTGGCATCTCACTCTCTTTGAATCTTCTTTATCATGCTAAGAGGAGCAGGAAAAAGCAAAAAATTTCAGAATTGCACCTTGCAATGTGGAGATATTACTGTTTGTGCATTTACAATATTCATTGATTTTTGCCTTTGAAAAACGTCCAGAAATGTTTGAAGCTACTGACTGAATGAAAGGAGCTGGCATCTCACTCTCTTTGAATCTTCTTTATCATTCTAGGTTTAGCAGGAAAAAGTAAAAAATTTCAGAATTGCACCTTGCAATGCGGAGAAATTACTGTTTGTGCATTTACAATATTCATTGATTTTTGCCATTGAAAAACATCATGTTATTCATATACCAGAAATGTTTGAAGCTACTGACTGAATGAAAAGAGCTGGCATCTCACTCTCTTTGAATCTTCTTTATCATGCCAGGATTAGCAGGAAAAAGCAAAAAATTTCAGAATTGCACCTTGCAATGCGGAGAAATTACTGTTTGTGCATTTACAATATTTATTGATTTTTGCCATTGAAAAACATCATGTTATTCATATACCAGAAATGTTTGAAGCTACTGACAATGAAAAGAGCTGGCATCTCACTCTCTTTGAATCTTCTTTATCATGCTAAGAGGAGCAGGAAAAAGCAAAAAATTTCAGAATTGCACCTTGCAATGTGGAGATATTACTGTTTGTGCATTTACAATATTCATTGATTTTTGCCATTGAAAAACGTCCAGAAATGTTTGAAGCTACTGACTGAATGAAAGGAGCTGGCATCTCACTCTCTTTGAATCTTCTTTATCATGCTAGGATTAGCAGGAAAAAGCAAAAAATTTCAGAATTGCACCTTGCAATGCGGAGAAATTACTGTTTGTGCATTTACAATATTCATTGATTTTTGCCATTGAAAAACATCATGTTATTCATATACCAGAAATGTTTGAAGCTACTGACTGAATGAAAAGAGCTGGCATCTCACTCTCTTTGAATCTTCTTTATCATGCTAAGAGGAGCAGGAAAAAGCAAAAAATTTCAGAATTGCACGTTGCAATGTGGAGATATTACTGTTTGTGCATTTACAATATTCATTGATTTTTGCCATTGAAAAACGTCCAGAAATGTTTGAAGCTACTGACTGAATGAAAGGAGCTGGCATCTCACTCTCTTTGAATCTTCTTTATCATGCTAGGATTAGCAGGAAAAAGCAAAAAATTTCAGAATTGCACCTTGCAATGCGGAGAAATTACTGTTTGTGCATTTACAATATTCATTGATTTTTGCCATTGAAAAACATCATGTTATTCATATACCAGAAATGTTTGAAGCTACTGACTGAATGAAAAGAGCTGGCATCTCACTCTCTTTGAATCTTCTTTTTCATGCCAGGATTAGCAGGAAAAAGCAAAAAATTTCAGAATTGCACCTTGCAATGTGGAGATATTACTGTTTGTGCATTTACAATATTCATTGATTTTTGCCATTGAAAAACGTCCAGAAATGTTTGAAGCTACTGACTGAATGAAAGGAGCTGGCATCTCACTCTCTTTGAATCTTCTTTATCATGCTAGGATTAGCAGGAAAAAGCAAAAAATTTCAGAATTGCACCTTGCAATGCGGAGAAATTACTGTTTGTGCATTTACAATATTCATTGATTTTTGCCATTGAAAAACATCATGTTATTCATATACCAGAAATGTTTGAAGCTACTGACTGAATGAAAAGAGCTGGCATCTCACTCTCTTTGAATCTTCTTTATCATGCTAAGAGGAGCAGGAAAAAGCAAAAAATTTCAGAATTGCACCTTGCAATGTGGAGATATTACTGTTTGTGCATTTACAATATTCATTGTTTTTTGACATTGAAAAACGTCCAGAAATGTTTGAAGCTACTGACTGAATGAAAGGAGCTGGCATCTCACTCTCTTTGAATCTTCTTTACCATGCTAGGATTAGCAGGAAAAAGCAAAAAATTTCAGAATTGCACCTTGCAATGCGGAGAAATTACTGATTGTGCATTTACAATATTCATTGATTTTTGCCATTGAAAAACATCATGTTATTCATATACCAGAAATGTTTGAAGCTACTGACTGAATGAAAAGAGCTGGCATCTCACTCTCTTTAAATCTTCTTTATCATGCTAAGACGAGCAGGAAAAAGCAAAAAATTTCAGAATTGCACCTTGCAATGTGGAGATATTACTGTTTGTGCATTTACAATATTCATTGATTTTTGCCATGGAAAAACATCATGTTATTCATATACCAGAAATGTTTGAAGCTACTGACTGAATGAAAAGAGCTGGCATCTCACTCTCTTTGAATCTTCTTTATCATGCCAGGATTAGCAGGAAAAAGCAAAAAATTTCAGAATTGCACCTTGCAATGTGGAGATATTACTGTTTGTGCATTTACAATATTCATTGATTTTTGCCATTGAAAAACGTCCAGAAATGTTTGAAGCTACTGACTGAATGAAATGAGCTGGCATCTCACTCTCTTTGAATCTTCTTTATCATGCTAGGATTAGCAGGAAAAAGCAAAAAATTTCAGAATTGCACCTTGCAATGCGGAGAAATTACTGTTTGTGCATTTACAATATTCATTGATTTTTGCCATTGAAAAACATCATGTTATTCATATACCAGAAATGTTTGAAGCTACTGACTGAATGAAAAGAGCTGGCATCTCACTCTCTTTGAATCTTCTTTATCATGCCAGGATTAGCAGGAAAAAGCAAAAAATTTCAGAATTGCACCTTGCAATGTGGAGATATTACTGTTTGTGCATTTACAATATTCATTGATTTTTGCCATTGAAAAACGTCCAGAAATGTTTGAAGCTACTGACTGAATGAAAGGAGCTGGCATCTCACTCTCTTTGAATCTTCTTTATCATGCTAGGATTAGCAGGAAAAAGCAAAAAATTTCAGAATTGCACCTTGCAATGCGGAGAAATTACTGTTTGTGCATTTACAATATTCATTGATTTTTGCCATTGAAAAACATCATGTTATTCATATACCAGAAATGTTTGAAGCTACTGACTGAATGAAAAGAGCTGGCATCTCACTCTCTTTGAATCTTCTTTATCATGCTAAGAGGAGCAGGAAAAAGCAAAAAATTTCAGAATTGCACGTTGCAATGTGGAGATATTACTGTTTGTGCATTTACAATATTCATTGATTTTTGCCATTGAAAAACGTCCAGAAATGTTTGAAGCTATTGACTGAATGAAAGGAGCTGGCATCTCACTCTCTTTGAATCTTCTTTATCATGCTAGGATTAGCAGGAAAAAGCAAAAAATTTCAGAATTGCACCTTGCAATGCGGAGAAATTACTGTTTGTGCATTTACAATATTCATTGATTTTTGCCATTGAAAAACATCATGTTATTCATATACCAGAAATGTTTGAAGCTACTGACTGAATGAAAAGAGCTGGCATCTCACTCTCTTTGAATCTTCTTTTTCATGCCAGGATTAGCAGGAAAAAGCAAAAAATTTCAGAATTGCACCTTGCAATGTGGAGATATTACTGTTTGTGCATTTACAATATTCATTGATTTTTGCCATGGAAAAACATCATGTTATTCATATACCAGAAATGTTTGAAGCTACTGACTGAATGAAAAGAGCTGGCATCTCACTCTCTTTGAATCCTCTTTATCATGCCAGGATTAGCAGGAAAAAGCAAAAAATTTCAGAATTGCACCTTGCAATGTGGAGATATTACTGTTTGTGCATTTACAATATTCATTGATTTTTGCCATTGAAAAACGTCCAGAAATGTTTGAAGCTACTGACTGAATGAAAGGAGCTGGCATCTCACTCTCTTTGAATCTTCTTTATCATGCTAGGATTAGCAGGAAAAAGCAAAAAATTTCAGAATTGCACCTTGCAATGCGGAGAAATTACTGTTTGTGCATTTACAATATTCATTGACTTTTGCCATTGAAAAACATCATGTTATTCATATACCAGAAATGTTTGAAGCTACTGACTGAATGAAAAGAGCTGGCATCTCAATCTCTTTGAATCTTCTTTATCATGCTAAGAGGAGCAGGAAAAAGCAAAAAATTTCAGAATTGCACGTTGCAATGTGGAGATATTACTGTTTGTGCATTTACAATATTCATTGATTTTTGCCATTGAAAAACGTTCAGAAATGTTTGAAGCTACTGACTGAATGAAAGGAGCTGGCATCTCACTCTCTTTGAATCTTCTTTATCATGCTAGGATTAGCAGGAAAAAGCAAAAAAATTCAGAATTGCACCTTGCAATGCGGAGAAATTCCTGTTTGTGCATTTACAATATTCATTGATTTTTGCCATTGAAAAACATCATATTATTCATATACCAGAAATGTTTGAAGCTACTGACTGAATGAAAAGAGCTGGCATCTCACTCTCTTTGAATCTTCTTTATCATGCCAGGATTAGCAGGAAAAAGCAAAAAATTTCAGAATTGCACCTTGCAATGTGGAGATATTAATGTTTGTGCATTTACAATATTCATTGATTTTTGCCATTGAAAAACGTCCAGAAATGTTTGAAGCTACTGACTGAATGAAAGGAGCTGGCATCTCAATCTCTTTGAATCTTCTTTATCATGCTAGGATTAGCAGGAAAAAGCAAAAAATTTCAGAATTGCACCTTGCAATGCGGAGAAATTACTGTTTGTGCATTTACAATATTCATTGATTTTTGCCATTGAAAAACATCATGTTATTCATATACCAGAAATGTTTGAAGCTACTGACTGAATGAAAAGAGCTGGCATCTCACTCTCTTTGAATCTTCTTTATCATGCTAAAAGGAGCAGGAAAAAGCAAAAAATTTCAGAATTGCACCTTGCAATGTGGAGATATTACTGTTTGTGCATTTACAATATTCATTGATTTTTGCCATTGAAAAATGTCCAGAAATGTTTGAAGCTACTGACTGAATGAAAGGAGCTGGCATCTCACACTCCTTGAATCTTCTTTATCATGCTAGGATTAGCAGGAAAAAGCAAAAAATTTCAGAATTGCACCTTGCAATGTGGAGATATTACTGTTTGTGCATTTACAATATTCATTGATTTTTGCCATTGAAAAACATCATGTTATTCATATACCAGAAATGTTTGAAGCTAATGACTGAATGAAAAGAGCTGGCATCTCACTCTCTTTGAATCTTCTTTATCATGCTAAGAGGAGCAGGAAAAAGCAAGAAATTTCAGAATTGCACCTTGCAATGTGGAGATATTACTGTTTGTGCATTTACAATATTCACTGATTTTTGCCATTGAAAAACGTCCAGAAATGTTTGAAGCTACTGACTGAATGAAAGGAGCTGGCATCTCACTCTCTTTGAATCTTCTTTATCATGCTAGGATTATCAGGAAAAAGCAAAAAATTTCAGAATTGCACCTTGCAATGCGGAGAAATTACTGTTTGTGCATTTACAATATTCATTGATTTTTGCCATTGAAAAACATCATGTTATTCATATACCAGAAATGTTTGAAGCTACTGACTGAATGAAAAGAGCTGGCATCTCACTCTCTTTGAATATTCTTTATCATGCCAGGATTAGCAGGAAAAAGCAAAAAATTTCAGAATTGCACCTTGCAATGTGGAGATATTACTGTTTGTGCATTTACAATATTCATTGATTTTTGCCATTGAAAAACGTCCAGAAATGTTTGAAGCTACTGACTGAATGAAAGGAGCTGGCATCTCACTCTCTTTGAATCTTCTTTATCATGCTAGGATTATCAGGAAAAACCAAAAAATTTCAGAATTGCACCTTGCAATGCGGAGAAATTACTGTTTGTGCATTTACAATATTCATTGATTTTTGCCATTGAAAAACATCATGTTATTCATATACCAGAAATGTTTGAAGCTACTGACTGAATGAAAAGAGCTGGCATCTCACTCTCTTTGAATCTTCTTTATCATGCCAGGATTAGCAGGAAAAAGCAAAAAATTTCAGAATTGCACCTTGCAATGTGGAGATATTACTGTTTGTGCATTTACAATATTCATTGATTTTTGCCATTGAAAAACGTCCAGAAATGTTTGAAGCTACTGACTGAATGAAAGGAGCTGGCATCTCACTCTCTTTGAATCTTCTTTATCATGCTAGGATTAGCAGGAAAAAACAAAAAATTTCAGAATTGCACCTTGCAATGCGGAGAAATTACTGTTTGTGCATTTACAATATTCATTGATTTTTGCCATTGAAAAACATCATGTTATTCATATACCAGAAATGTTTGAAGCTACTGACTGAATGAAAAGAGCTGGCATCTCACTCTCTTTGAATCTTCTTTTTCATGCCAGGATTAGCAGGAAAAAGCAAAAAATTTCAGAATTGCACCTTGCAATGTGGAGATATTACTGTTTGTGCATTTACAATATTCATTGATTTTTGCCATTGAAAAACGTCCAGAAATGTTTGAAGCTACTGACTGAATGAAAGGAGCTGGCATCTCACTCTCTTTGAATCTTCTTTATAATGCTAGGATTAGCAGGAAAAAGCAAAAAATTTCAGAATTGCACCTTGCAGTGCGGAGAAATTACTGTTTGTGCATTTACAATATTCATTGATTTTTGCCATTGAAAAACATCATGTTATTCATATACCAGAAATGTTTGAAGCTACTGACTGAATGAAAAGAGCTGGCATCTCACTCTCTTTGAATCTTCTTTATCATGCTAAGAGGAGCAGGAAAAAGCAAAAAATTTCAGAATTGCACCTTGCAATGTGGAGATATTACTGTTTGTGCATTTACAATATTCATTGATTTTTGCCATGGAAAAACATCATGTTATTCATATACCAGAAATGTTTGAAGCTACTGACTGAATGAAAAGAGCTGGCATCTCACTCTCTTTGAATCTTCTTTATCATGCCAGGATTAGCAGGAAAAAGCAAAAAATTTCAGAATTGCACCTTGCAATGTGGAGATATTACTGTTTGTGCATTTACAATATTCATTGATTTTTGCCATTGAAAAACGTCCAGAAATGTTTGAAGCTACTGACTGAATGAAAGGAGCTGGCATCTCACTCTCTTTGAATCTTCTTTATCATGCTAGGATTAGCAGGAAAAAGCAAAAAATTTCAGAATTGCACCTTGCAATGCGGAGAAATTACTGTTTGTGCATTTACAATATTCATTGACTTTTGCCATTGAAAAACATCATGTTATTCATATACCAGAAATGTTTGAAGCTACTGACTGAATGAAAAGAGCTGGCATCTCACTCTCTTTGAATCTTCTTTATCATGCTAAGAGGAGCAGGAAAAAGCAAAAAATTTCAGAATTGCACGTTGCAATGTGGAGATATTACTGTTTGTGCATTTACAATATTCATTGATTTTTGCCATTGAAAAACGTCCAGAAATGTTTGAAGCTACTGACTGAATGAAAGGAGCTGGCATCTCACTCTCTTTGAATCTTCTTTATCATGCTAGGATTAGCAGGAAAAAGCAAAAAAATTCAGAATTGCACCTTGCAATGCGGAGAAATTACTGTTTGTGCATTTACAATATTCATTGATTTTTGCCATTGAAAAACATCATGTTATTCATATACCAGAAATGTTTGAAGCTACTGACTGAATGAAAAGAGCTGGCATCTCACTCTCTTTGAATCTTCTTTATCATGCCAGGATTAGCAGGAAAAAGCAAAAAATTTCAGAATTGCACCTTGCAATGTGGAGATATTAATGTTTGTGCATTTACAATATTCATTGATTTTTGCCATTGAAAAACGTCCAGAAATGTTTGAAGCTACTGACTGAATGAAAAGAGCTGGCATCTCACTCTCTTTGAATCCTCTTTATCATGCCAGGATTAGCAGGAAAAAGCAAAAAATTTCAGAATTGCACCTTGCAATGTGGAGATATTACTGTTTGTGCATTTACAATATTCATTGATTTTTGCCATTGAAAAACGTCCAGAAATGTTTGAAGCTACTGACTGAATGAAAGGAGCTGGCATCTCACTCTCTTTGAATCTTCTTTATCATGCTAGGATTAGCAGGAAAAAGCAAAAAATTTCAGAATTGCACCTTGCAATGCGGAGAAATTACTGTTTGTGCATTTACAATATTCATTGACTTTTGCCATTGAAAAACATCATGTTATTCATATACCAGAAATGTTTGAAGCTACTGACTGAATGAAAAGAGCTGGCATCTCAATCTCTTTGAATCTTCTTTATCATGCTAAGAGGAGCAGGAAAAAGCAAAAAATTTCAGAATTGCACGTTGCAATGTGGAGATATTACTGTTTGTGCATTTACAATATTCATTGATTTTTGCCATTGAAAAACGTCCAGAAATGTTTGAAGCTACTGACTGAATGAAAGGAGCTGGCATCTCACTCTCTTTGAATCTTCTTTATCATGCTAGGATTAGCAGGAAAAAGCAAAAAAATTCAGAATTGCACCTTGCAATGCGGAGAAATTCCTGTTTGTGCATTTACAATATTCATTGATTTTTGCCATTGAAAAACATCATATTATTCATATACCAGAAATGTTTGAAGCTACTGACTGAATGAAAAGAGCTGGCATCTCACTCTCTTTGAATCTTCTTTATCATGCCAGGATTAGCAGGAAAAAGCAAAAAATTTCAGAATTGCACCTTGCAATGTGGAGATATTAATGTTTGTGCATTTACAATATTCATTGATTTTTGCCATTGAAAAACGTCCAGAAATGTTTGAAGCTACTGACTGAATGAAAGGAGCTGGCATCTCAATCTCTTTGAATCTTCTTTATCATGCTAGGATTAGCAGGAAAAAGCAAAAAATTTCAGAATTGCACCTTGCAATGCGGAGAAATTACTGTTTGTGCATTTACAATATTCATTGATTTTTGCCATTGAAAAATGTCCAGAAATGTTTGAAGCTACTGACTGAATGAAAGGAGCTGGCATCTCACTCTCCTTGAATCTTCTTTATCATGCTAGGATTAGCAGGAAAAAGCAAAAAATTTCAGAATTGCACCTTGCAATGTGGAGATATTACTGTTTGTGCATTTACAATATTCATTGATTTTTGCCATTGAAAAATATCATGTTATTCATATACCAGAAATGTTTGAAGCTAATGACTGAATGAAAAGAGCTGGCATCTCACTCTCTTTGAATCTTCTTTATCATGCTAAGAGGAGCAGGAAAAAGCAAAAAATTTCAGAATTGCACCTTGCAATGTGGAGATATTACTGTTTGTGCATTTACAATATTCACTGATTTTTGCCATTGAAAAACGTCCAGAAATGTTTGAAGCTACTGACTGAATGAAAGGAGCTGGCATCTCACTCTCTTTGAATCTTCTTTATCATGCTAGTATTATCAGGAAAAAGCAAAAAATTTCAGAATTGCACCTTGCAATGCGGAGAAATTACTGTTTGTGCATTTACAATATTCATTGATTTTTGCCATTGAAAAACATCATGTTATTCATATACCAGAAATGTTTGAAGCTACTGACTGAATGAAAAGAGCTGGCATCTCACTCTCTTTGAATCTTCTTTATCATGCCAGGATTAGCAGGAAAAAGCAAAAAATTTCAGAATTGCACCTTGCAATGTGGAGATATTACTGTTTGTGCATTTACAATATTCATTGATTTTTGCCATTGAAAAACGTCCAGAAATGTTTGAAGCTACTGACTGAATGAAAGGAGCTGGCATCTCACTCTCTTTGAATCTTCTTTATCATGCTAGGATTAGCAGGAAAAAGCAAAAAATTTCAGAATTGCACCTTGCAATGCGGAGAAATTACTGTTTGTGCATTTACAATATTCATTGATTTTTGCCATTGTAAAACATCATGTTATTCATATACCAGAAATGTTTGAAGCTACTGACTGAATGAAAAGAGCTGGCATCTCACTCTCTTTGAATCTTCTTTATCATGCTAAGAGGAGCAGGAAAAAGCAAAAAATTTCAGAATTGCACCTTGCAATGTGGACATATTACTGTTTGTGCATTTACAATATTCATTGATTTTTGCCATTGAAAAACGTCCAGAAATGTTTGAAGCTACTGACTGAATGAAAGGAGCTGGCATCTCACTCTCTTTGAATCTTCTTTATCATGCTAGGATTAGCAGGAAAAAGCAAAAAATTTCAGAATTGCACCTTGCAATGCGGAGAAATTACTGTTTGTGCATTTACAATATTCATTGATTTTTGCCATTGAAAAACATCATGTTATTCATATACCAGAAATGTTTGAAGCTACTGACTGAATGAAAAGAGCTGGCATCTCACTCTCTTTGAATCTTCTTTATCATGCTAAGAGGAGCAGGAAAAAGCAAAAAATTTCAGAATTGCACCTTGCAATGTGGAGATATTACTGTTTGTGCATTTACAATATTCATTGATTTTTGCCATTGAAAAACGTCCAGAAATGTTTGAAGCTACTGACTGAATGAAAGGAGCTGGCATCTCACTCTCTTTGAATCTTCTTTATCATGCTAGGATTAGCAGGAAAAAGGAAAAAATTTCAGAATTGCACCTTGCAATGCGGAGAAATTACTGTTTGTGCATTTACAATATTCATTGATTTTTGCCATTGAAAAACATCATGTTATTCATATACCAGAAATGTTTGAAGCTACTGACTGAATGAAAAGAGCTGGCATCTCACTCTCTTTGAATCTTCTTTATCATGCTAAGAGGAGCAGGAAAAAGCAAAAAATTTCAGAATTGCACCATGCAATGTGGAGATATTACTGTTTGTGCATTTACAATATTCATTGATTTTTGCCATTGAAAAACGTCCAGAAATGTTTGAAGCTACTGACTGAATGAAAGGAGCTGGCATCTCACTCTCTTTGAATCTTCTTTATCATGCTAGGATTAGCAGGAAAAAGCAAAAAATTTCAGAATTGCACCTTGCAATGCGGAGAAATTACTGTTTGTGCATTTACAATATTCATTGATTTTTGCCATTGAAAAACATCATGTTATTCATATACCAGAAATGTTTGAAGCTACTGACTGAATGAAAGAGCTGGCATCTCACTCTCTTTGAATCTTCTTTATCATGCTAAGAGGAGCAGGAAAAAGCAAAAAATTTCAGAATTGCACCTTGCAATGTGGAAATATTACTGTTTGTGCATTTACAATATTCATTGATTTTTGCCATTGAAAAACGTCCAGAAATGTTTGAAGCTACTGACTGAATGAAAGGAGCTGGCATCTCACTCTCTTTGAATCTTCTTTATCATGCTAGGATTAGCAGGAAAAAGCAAAAAATTTCAGAATTGCACATTGCAATGCGGAGATATTACTGTTTGTGCATTTACAATATTCATTGATTTTTGCCATTGAAAAACGTCCAGAAATGTTTGAAGCTACTGACTGAATGAAAGGAGCTGGCATCTCACTCTGTTTGAATCTTCTTTATCATGCGAGGATTAGCAGGAAAAAGCAAAAAATTTCAGAATTGCACCTTGCAATGCGCAGAAATTACTGTTTGTGCATTTACAATATTCATTGATTTTTGCCATTGAAAAACATCATGTTATTCATATACCAGAAATGTTTGAAGCTACTGACTGAATGAAAAGAGCTGGCATCTCACTCTCTTTGAATCTTCTTTATCATGCTAAGAGGAGCAGGAAAAAGCAAAAAATTTCAGAATTGCACGTTGCAATGTGGAGATATTACTGTTTGTGCATTTACAATATTCATTGATTTTTGCCATTGAAAAACGTCCAGAAATGTTTTAAGCTACTGACTGAATGAAAGGAGCTGGCATCTCACTCTCTTTGAATCTTCTTTATCATGCTAGGATTAGCAGGAAAAAGCAAAAAATTTCAGAATTGCACCTTGCAATGCGGAGAAATTACTGTTTGTGCATTTACAATATTCATTGATTTTTGCCATTGAAAAACATCATGTTATTCATATACCAGAATTGTTTGAAGCTACTGACTGAATGAAAGGAGCTGGCATCTCACTCTCTTTGAATCTTCTTTATCATGCTAGGATTAGCAGGAAAAAGCAAAAAATTTCAGAATTGCACCTTGCAATGCGGAGAAATTACTGTTTGTGCATTTACAATATTCATTGATTTTTGCCATTGAAAAACATCATGTTATTCATATACCAGAAATGTTTGAAGCTACTGACTGAATGAAAAGAGCTGGCATCTCACTCTCTTTGAATCTTCTTTATCATGCTAAGAGGAGCAGGAAAAAGCAAAAAATTTCAGAATTGCACCTTGCAATGTGGAGATATTACTGTTTGTGCATTTACAATATTCATTGATTTTTGCCATTGAAAAACGTCCAGAAATGTTTGAAGCTACTGACTGAATGAAAGGAGCTGGCATCTCACTCTCTTTGAATCTTCTTTATCATGCTAGGATTAGCAGGAAAAAGGAAAAAATTTCAGAATTGCACCTTGCAATGCGGAGAAATTACTGTTTGTGCATTTACAATATTCATTGATTTTTGCCATTGAAAAACATCATGTTATTCATATACCAGAAATGTTTGAAGCTACTGACTGAATGAAAAGAGCTGGCATCTCACTCTCTTTGAATCTTCTTTATCATGCTAAGAGGAGCAGGAAAAAGCAAAAAATTTCAGAATTGCACCATGCAATGTGGAGATATTACTGTTTGTGCATTTACAATATTCATTGATTTTTGCCATTGAAAAACGTCCAGAAATGTTTGAAGCTACTGACTGAATGAAAGGAGCTGGCATCTCACTCTCTTTGAATCTTCTTTATCATGCTAGGATTAGCAGGAAAAAGCAAAAAATTTCAGAATTGCACCTTGCAATGCGGAGAAATTACTGTTTGTGCATTTACAATATTCATTGATTTTTGCCATTGAAAAACATCATGTTATTCATATACCAGAAATGTTTGAAGCTACTGACTGAATGAAAGAGCTGGCATCTCACTCTCTTTGAATCTTCTTTATCATGCTAAGAGGAGCAGGAAAAAGCAAAAAATTTCAGAATTGCACCTTGCAATGTGGAAATATTACTGTTTGTGCATTTACAATATTCATTGATTTTTGCCATTGAAAAACGTCCAGAAATGTTTGAAGCTACTGACTGAATGAAAGGAGCTGGCATCTCACTCTCTTTGAATCTTCTTTATCATGCTAGGATTAGCAGGAAAAAGCAAAAAATTTCAGAATTGCACATTGCAATGCGGAGATATTACTGTTTGTGCATTTACAATATTCATTGATTTTTGCCATTGAAAAACGTCCAGAAATGTTTGAAGCTACTGACTGAATGAAAGGAGCTGGCATCTCACTCTGTTTGAATCTTCTTTATCATGCGAGGATTAGCAGGAAAAAGCAAAAAATTTCAGAATTGCACCTTGCAATGCGCAGAAATTACTGTTTGTGCATTTACAATATTCATTGATTTTTGCCATTGAAAAACATCATGTTATTCATATACCAGAAATGTTTGAAGCTACTGACTGAATGAAAAGAGCTGGCATCTCACTCTCTTTGAATCTTCTTTATCATGCTAAGAGGAGCAGGAAAAAGCAAAAAATTTCAGAATTGCACGTTGCAATGTGGAGATATTACTGTTTGTGCATTTACAATATTCATTGATTTTTGCCATTGAAAAACGTCCAGAAATGTTTGAAGCTACTGACTGAATGAAAGGAGCTGGCATCTCACTCTCTTTGAATCTTCTTTATCATGCTAGGATTAGCAGGAAAAAGCAAAAAATTTCAGAATTGCACCTTGCAATGCGGAGAAATTACTGTTTGTGCATTTACAATATTCATTGATTTTTGCCATTGAAAAACATCATGTTATTCATATACCAGAATTGTTTGAAGCTACTGACTGAATGAAAAGAGCTGGCATCTCACTCTCTTTGAATCTTCTTTATCATGCTAAGAGGAGCAGGAAAAAGCAAAAAATTTCAGAATTGCACGTTGCAATTTGGAGATATTACTGTTTGTGCATTTACAATATTCATTGATTTTTGCCATTGAAAAACGTCCAGAAATGTTTGAAGCTACTGACTGAATGAAAGGAGCTGGCATCTCACTCTCTTTGAATCTTCTTTATCATGCTAGGATTAGCAGGAAAAAGCAAAAAATTTCAGAATTGCACCTTGCAATGCGGAGAAATTACTGTTTGTGCATTTACAATATTCATTGATTTTTGCCATTGAAAAACATCATGTTATTCATATACCAGAAATGTTTGAAGCTACTGACTGAATGAAAAGAGCTGGCATCTCACTCTCTTTGAATCTTCTTTATCATGCCAGGATTAGCAGGAAAAAGCAAAAAATTTCAGAATTGCACCTTGCAATGTGGAGATATTACTGTTTGTGCATTTACAATATTCATTGATTTTTGCCATTGAAAAACGTCCAGAAATGTTTGAAGCTACTGACTGAATGAAAGGAGCTGGCATCTCACTCTCTTTGAATCTTCTTTATCATGCTAGGATTAGCAGGAAAAAGCAAAAAATTTCAGAATTGCACCTTGCAATGCGGAGAAATTACTGTTTGTGCATTTACAATATTCATTGATTTTTGCCATTAAAAACATCATGTTATTCATATACCAGAAATGTTTGAAGCTACTGACAATGAAAAGAGCTGGCATCTCACTCTCTTTGAATCTTCTTTATCATGCTAAGAGGAGCAGGAAAAAGCAAAAAATTTCAGAATTGCACCTTGCAATGTGGAGATATTACTGTTTGTGCATTTACAATATTCATTGATTTTTGCCATTGAAAAACGTCCAGAAATGTTTGAAGCTACTGACTGAATGAAAGGAGCTGGCATCTCACTCTCTTTGAATCTTCTTTATCATGCTAGGATTAGCAGGAAAAAGCAAAAAATTTCAGAATTGCACCTTGCAATGCGGAGAAATTACTGTTTGTGCATTTACAATATTCATTGATTTTTGCCATTGTAAAACATCATGTTATTCATATACCAGAAATGTTTGAAGCTACTGACTGAATGAAAAGAGCTGGCATCTCACTCTCTTTGAATCTTCTTTATCATGCTAAGAGGAGCAGGAAAAAGCAAAAAATTTCAGAATTGCACCTTGCAATGTGGACATATTACTGTTTGTGCATTTACAATATTCATTGATTTTTGCCATTGAAAAACGTCCAGAAATGTTTGAAGCTACTGACTGAATGAAAGGAGCTGGCATCTCACTCTCTTTGAATCTTCTTTATCATGCTAGGATTAGCAGGAAAAAGCAAAAAATTTCAGAATTGCACCTTGCAATGCGGAGAAATTACTGTTTGTGCATTTACAATATTCATTGATTTTTGCCATTGAAAAACATCATGTTATTCATATACCAGAAATGTTTGAAGCTACTGACTGAATGAAAAGAGCTGGCATCTCACTCTCTTTGAATCTTCTTTATCATGCTAAGAGGAGCAGGAAAAAGCAAAAAATTTCAGAATTGCACCTTGCAATGTGGAGATATTACTGTTTGTGCATTTACAATATTCATTGATTTTTGCCATTGAAAAACGTCCAGAAATGTTTGAAGCTACTGACTGAATGAAAGGAGCTGGCATCTCACTCTCTTTGAATCTTCTTTATCATGCTAGGATTAGCAGGAAAAAGGAAAAAATTTCAGAATTGCACCTTGCAATGCGGAGAAATTACTGTTTGTGCATTTACAATATTCATTGATTTTTGCCATTGAAAAACATCATGTTATTCATATACCAGAAATGTTTGAAGCTACTGACTGAATGAAAAGAGCTGGCATCTCACTCTCTTTGAATCTTCTTTATCATGCTAAGAGGAGCAGGAAAAAGCAAAAAATTTCAGAATTGCACCTTGCAATGTGGAGATATTACTGTTTGTGCATTTACAATATTCATTGATTTTTGCCATTGAAAAACGTCCAGAAATGTTTGAAGCTACTGACTGAATGAAAGGAGCTGGCATCTCACTCTCTTTGAATCTTCTTTATCATGCTAGGATTAGCAGGAAAAAGCAAAAAATTTCAGAATTGCACCTTGCAATGCGGAGAAATTACTGTTTGTGCATTTACAATATTCATTGATTTTTGCCATTGAAAAACATCATGTTATTCATATACCAGAAATGTTTGAAGCTACTGACTGAATGAAGGAGCTGGCATCTCACTCTCTTTGAATCTTCTTTATCATGCTAAGAGGAGCAGGAAAAAGCAAAAAATTTCAGAATTGCACCTTGCAATGTGGAAATATTACTGTTTGTGCATTTACAATATTCATTGATTTTTGCCATTGAAAAACGTCCAGAAATGTTTGAAGCTACTGACTGAATGAAAGGAGCTGGCATCTCACTCTCTTTGAATCTTCTTTATCATGCTAGGATTAGCAGGAAAAAGCAAAAAATTTCAGAATTGCACATTGCAATGCGGAGATATTACTGTTTGTGCATTTACAATATTCATTGATTTTTGCCATTGAAAAACGTCCAGAAATGTTTGAAGCTACTGACTGAATGAAAGGAGCTGGCATCTCACTCTGTTTGAATCTTCTTTATCATGCGAGGATTAGCAGGAAAAAGCAAAAAATTTCAGAATTGCACCTTGCAATGCGGAGATATTACTGTTTGTGCATTTACAATATTCATTGATTTTTGCCATTGAAAAACGTCCAGTAATGTATGAAGCTACTGACTGAATGAAAGGAGCTGGCATCTCACTCTCTTTGAATCTTCTTTATCATGCTAGGATTAGCAGGAAAAAGCAAAAAATTTCAGAATTGCACCTTGCAATGCGCAGAAATTACTGTTTGTGCATTTACAATATTCATTGATTTTTGCCATTGAAAAACATCATGTTATTCATATACCAGAAATGTTTGAAGCTACTGACTGAATGAAAAGAGCTGGCATCTCACTCTCTTTGAATCTTCTTTATCATGCTTAGAGGAGCAGGAAAAAGCAAAAAATTTCAGAATTGCACGTTGCAATGTGGAGATATTACTGTTTGTGCATTTACAATATTCATTGATTTTTGCCATTGAAAAACGTCCAGAAATGTTTGAAGCTACTGACTGAATGAAAGGAGCTGGCATCTCACTCTCTTTGAATCTTCTTTATCATGCTAGGATTAGCAGGAAAAAGCAAAAAATTTCAGAATTGCACCTTGCAATGCGGAGAAATTACTGTTTGTGCATTTACAATATTCATTGATTTTTGCCATTGAAAAACATCATGTTATTCATATACCAGAAATGTTTGAAGCTACTGACTGAATGAAAAGAGCTGGCATCTCACTCTCTTTGAATCTTCTTTATCATGCCAGGATTAGCAGGAAAAAGCAAAAAATTTCAGAATTGCACCTTGCAATGTGGAGATATTACTGTTTGTGCATTTACAATATTCATTGATTTTTGCCATTGAAAAACGTCCAGAAATGTTTGAAGCTACTGACTGAATGAAAGGAGCTGGCATCTCACTCTCTTTGAATCTTTTTTATCATGCTAGGATTAGCAGGAAAAAGCAAAAAATTTCAGAATTGCACCTTGCAATGCGGAGAAATTACTGTTTGTGCATTTACAATATTCATTGATTTTTGCCATTGAAAAACATCATGTTATTCATATACCAGAAATGTTTGAAGCTACTGACTGAATGAAAAGAGCTGGCATCTCACTCTCTTTGAATCTTCTTTATCATGCTAAGAGGAGCAGGAAAAAGCAAAAAATTTCAGAATTGCACCTTGCAATATGGAGATATTACTGTTTGTGCATTTACAATATTCATTGATTTTTGCCTATGAAAAACGTCCAGAAATGTTTGAAGCTACTGACTGAATGAAAGGAGCTGGCATCTCACTCTCTTTGAATCTTCTTTATCATGCTAGGATTAGCAGGAAAAAGCAAAAAAATTCAGAATTGCACCTTGCAATGCGGAGAAATTACTGTTTGCGCATTTACAATATTCATTGATTTTTGCCATTGAAAAACATCATGTTATTCATATACCAGAAATGTTTGAAGCTACTGACTGAATGAAAAGAGCTGGCATCTCACTCTCTTTGAATCTTCTTCATTATGCTAAGAGGAGCAGGAAAAAGCAAAAAAATTCAGAATTGCACCTTGCAATGTGGAGATATTACTGTTTGTGCATTTACAATATTCATTGATTTTTGCCATTGAAAAACGTCCAGAAATGTTTGAAGCTACTGACTGAATGAAAGGAGCTGGCATCTCACTCTCTTTGAATCTTCTTTATCATGCTAGGATTAGCAGGAAAAAGCAAAAAATTTCAGAATTGCACCTTGCAATGCGGAGAAATTACTGTTTGTGCATTTACAATATTCATTGATTTTTGCCATTGAAAAACATCATGTTATTCATATACCAGAAATGTTTGAAGCAACTGTCTGAATGAAAAGAGCTGGCATCTCACTCTCTTTGAATCTTCTTTATCATGCTAGGATTAGCAGGAGAAAGCAAAAAATTTCAGAATTGCACCTTGCAATGTGGAGATATTACTGTTTGTGCATTTACAATATTCATTGATTTTTGCCATTGAAAAATGTCCAGAAATGTTTGAAGCTACTGACTGAATGAAAGGAGCTGGCATCTCACTCTCTTTGAATCTTCTTTATCATGCTAGGATTAGCAGGAAAAAGCAAAAAATTTCAGAATTGCACCTTGCAATGTGGAGATATTACTGTTTGTGCATTTACAATATTCATTGATTTTTGCCATTGAAAAACATCATGTTATTCATATACCAGAAATGTTTGAAGCTACTGACTGAATGAAAAGAGCTGGCATCTCACTCTCTTTGAATCTTCTTTATCATGCAAAGAGGAGCAGGAAAAAGCAAAAAATTTCAGAATTGCACCTTGCAATGTGGAGATATTACTGTTTGTGCATTTACAATATTCATTGATTTTTGCCATTGAAAAACGTCCAGAAATGTTTGAAGCTACTGACTGAATGAAAGGAGCTGGCATCTCACTCTCTTTGAATCTTCTTTATCATGCTAGGATTAGCAGGAAAAAGCAAAAAATTTCAGAATTGCACCTTGCAATGTGGAGATATTACTGTTTGTGCATTTACAATATTCATTGATTTTTGCCATTGAAAAACATCATGTTATTCATATACCAGAAATGTTTGAAGCTACTGACTGAATGAAAAGAGCTGGCATCTCACTCTCTTTGAATCTTCTTTATCATGCTAAGAGGAGCAGGAAAAAGCAAAAAATTTCAGAATTGCACCTTGCAATGTGGAGATATTACTGTTTGTGCATTTACAATATTCATTGATTTTTGCCATTGAAAAACGTCCAGAAATGTTTGAAGCTACTGACTGAATGAAAGGAGCTGGCATCTCACTCTCTTTGAATCTTCTTTATCATGCTAGGATTAGCAGGAAAAAGCAAAAAATTTCAGAATTGCACCTTGCAATGCGGAGAAATTACTGTTTGTGCATTTACAATATTCATTGATTTTTGCCATTGAAAAACATCATGTTATTCATATACCAGAAATGTTTGAAGCTACTGACTGAATGAAAAGAGCTGGCATCTCACTCTCTTTGAATCTTCTTTATCATGCCAGGATTAGCAGGAAAAAGCAAAAAATTTCAGAATTGCACCTTGCAATGTGGAGATATTACTGTTTGTGCATTTACAATATTCATTGATTTTTGCCATTGAAAAACGTCCAGAAATGTTTGAAGCTACTGACTGAATGAAAGGAGCTGGCATCTCACTCTCTTTGAATCTTCTTTATCATGCTAGGATTAGCAGGAAAAAGCAAAAAATTTCAGAATTGCACCTTGCAATGCCGAGAAATTACTGTTTGTGCATTTACAATATTCATTGATTTTTGCCATTGAAAAACATCATGTTATTCATATACCAGAAATGTTTGAAGCTACTGACTGAATGAAAAGAGCTGGCATCTCACTCTCTTTGAATCTTCTTTATCATGCTAAGAGGAGCAGGAAAAAGCAAAAAATTTCAGAATTGCACGTTGCAATGTGGAGATATTACTGTTTTTGCATTTACAATATTCATTGATTTTTGCCATTGAAAAACGTCCAGAAATGTTTGAAGCTACTGACTGAATGAAAGGAGCTGGCATCTCACTCTCTTTGAATCTTCTTTATCATGCTAGGATTAGCAGGAAAAAGCAAAAAATTTCAGAATTCCACCTTGCAATGCGGAGAAATTACTGTTTGTGCATTTACAATATTCATTGATTTTTGCCATTGAAAAACATCATGTTATTCATATACCAGAAATGTTTGAAGCTACTGACTGAATGAAAAGAGCTGGCATCTCACTCTCTTTGAATCTTCTTTATCATGCCAGGATTAGCAGGAAAAAGCAAAAAATTTCAGAATTGCACCTTGCAATGTGGAGATATTACTGTTTGTGCATTTACAATATTCATTGATTTTTGCCATTGAAAAACGTCCAGAAATGTTTGAAGCTACTGACTGAATGAAAGGAGCTGGCATCTCACTCTCTTTGAATCTTCTTTATCATGCTAGGATTAGCAGGAAAAAGCAAAAAATTTCAGAATTGCACCTTGCAATGCGGAGAAATTACTGTTTGTGCATTTACAATATTCATTGATTTTTGCCATTGAAAAACATCATGTTATTCATATACCAGAAATGTTTGAAGCTACTGACTGAATGAAAAGAGCTGGCATCTCACTCTCTTTGAATCTTCTTTATCATGCTAAGAGGAGCAGGAAAAAGCAAAAAATTTCAGAATTGCACCTTGCAATGTGGAGATATTACTGTTTGTGCATTTACAATATTCATTGATTTTTGCCATTGAAAAACGTCCAGAAATGTTTGTAGCTACTGACTGAATGAAAGGAGCTGGCATCTCACTCTCTTTGAATCTTCTTTATCATGCTAGGATTAGCAGGAAAAAGCAAAAAATTTCAGAATTGCACCTTGCAATGCGGAGAAATTACTGTTTGTGCATTTACAATATTCATTGATTTTTGCCATTGAAAAACATCATGTTATTCATATACCAGAAATGTTTGAAGCTACTGACTGAATGAAAAGAGCTGGCATCTCACTCTCTTTGAATCTTCTTTATCATGCTAAGAGGAGCAGGAAAAAGCAAAAAATTTCAGAATTGCACCTTGCAATGTGGAGATATTACTGTTTGTGCATTTACAATATTCATTGATTTTTGCCATTGAAAAACGTCCAGAAATGTTTGAAGCTACTGACTGAATGAAAAGAGCTGGCATCTCACTCTCTTTGAATCTTCTTTATCATGCTAGGATTAGCAGGAAAAAGCAAAAAATTTCAGAATTGCACCTTGCAATGCGGAGAAATTACTGTTTGTGCATTTACAATATTCATTGATTTTTGCCATTGAAAAACATCATGTTATTCATATACCAGAAATGTTTGAAGCTACTGACTGAATGAAAAGAGCTGGCATCTCACTCTCTTTGAATCTTCTTTATCATGCCAGTATTAGCAGAAAAAAGCAAAAAATTTCAGAATTGCACCTTGGAATGTGGAGATATTACTGTTTGTGCATTTACAATATTCATTGATTTTTGCCATTGAAAAACGTCCAGAAATGTTTGAAGCTACTGACTGAATGAAAGGAGCTGGCATCTCACTCTCTTTGAATCTTCTTTATCATGCTAGGATTAGCAGGAAAAAGCAAATAATTTCAGAATTGCACCTTGCAATGCGGAGAAATTACTGTTTGTGCATTTACAATATTCATTGATTTTTGCCATTGAAAAACATCATGTTATTCATATACCAGAAATGTTTGAAGCTACTGACTGAATGAAAAGAGCTGGCATCTCACTCTCTTTGAATCTTCTTTATCATCCTAAGAGGAGCAGGAAAAAGGAAAAATTTCAGAATTGCACCTTGCAATGTTGAGATATTACTGTTTGTGCATTTACAATATTCATTGATTTTTGCCATTGAAAAACGTCCAGAAATGTTTGAAGCTACTGACTGAATGAAAGGAGCTGGCATCTCACTCTCTTTGAATCTTCTTTATCATGCTAGGATTAGCAGGAAAAAGCAAAAAATTTCAGAATTGCACCTTGCAATGCGGAGAAATTACTGTTTGTGCATTTACAATATTCATTGATTTTTGCCAATGAAAAACATCATGTTATTCATATACCAGAAATGTTTGAAGCTACTGACTGAATGAAAGGAGCTGGCATCTCACTCTCTTTGAATCTTCTTTATCATGCTAAGAGGAGAAGGAAAAAGCAAAAAATTTCAGAATTGCACCTTGCAATGTGGAGATATTACTGTTTGTGCATTTACAATATTCATTGATTTTTGCCATTGAAAAAGGTCCAGAAATGTTTGAAGCTACTGACTGAATGAAAGGAGCTGGCATCTCACTCTCTTTGAATCTTCTTTATCATGCTAGGATTAGCAGGAAAAAGCAAAAAATTTCAGAATTGCACCTTGCAATGCGGAGAAATTACTGTTTGTGCATTTACAATATTCATTGATTTTTGCCATTGAAAAACATCATGTTATTCATATACCAGAAATGTTTGAAGCTACTGACTGAATGAAAAGAGCTGGCATCTCACTCTCTTTGAATCTTCTTTATCATGCTAAGAGGAGCAGGAAAAAGCAAAAAATTTCAGAATTGCACCTTGCAATGTGGAGATATTACTGTTTGTGCATTTACAATATTCATTGATTTTTGCCATTGAAAAACGTCCAGAAATGTTTGAAGCTACTGACTGAATGAAAGGAGCTGGCATCTCACTCTCTTTGAATCTTCTTTATCATGCTAGGATTAGCAGGAAAAAGCAAAAAATTTCAGAATTGCACCTTGCAATGCGGAGAAATTACTGTTTGTGCATTTACAATATTCATTGATTTTTGCCATTGAAAAACATCATGTTATTCATATACCAGAAATGTTTGAAGCTACTGACTGAATGAAAAGAGCTGGCATCTCACTCTCTTTGAATCTTCTTTATCATGCTAGGATTAGCAGGAAAAAGCAAAAAATTTCAGAATTGCACCTTGCAATGTGGAGATATTACTGTTTGTGCATTTACAATATTTATTGATTTTTGCCATTGAAAAACGTCCAGAAATGTTTGAAGCTACTGACTGAATGAAAGGAGCTGGCATCTCACTCTCTTTGAATCTTCTTTATCATGCTAGGATTAGCAGGAAAAAGCAAAAAATTTCAGAATTGCACCTTGCAATGCGGAGAAATTACTGTTTGTGCATTTACAATATTCATTGATTTTTGCCATTGAAAAACATCATGTTATTCATATACCAGAAATGTTTGAAGCTACTGACTGAATGAAAAGAGCTGGCATCTCACTCTCTTTGAATCTTCTTTATCATGCTAAGAGGAGAAGGAAAAAGCAAAAAATTTCAGAATTGCACCTTGCAATGTGGAGATATTACTGTTTGTGCATTTACAATATTCATTGATTTTTGCCATTGAAAAAGGTCCAGAAATGTTTGAAGCTACTGACTGAATGAAAGGAGCTGGCATCTCACTCTCTTTGTATCTTCTTTATCATGCTAGGATTAGCAGGAAAAAGCAAAAAATTTCAGAATTGCACCTTGCAATGCGGAGAAATTACTGTTTGTGCATTTACAATATTCATTGATTTTTGCCATTGAAAAACATCATGTTATTCATATACCAGAAATGTTTGAAGCTACTGACTGAATGAAAAGAGCTGGCATCTCACTCTCTTTGAATCTTCTTTATCATGCTAGGATTAGCAGGAAAAAGCAAAAAATTTCAGAATTGCACCTTGCAATGTGGAGATATTACTGTTTGTGCATTTACAATATTTATTGATTTTTGCCATTGAAAAACGTCCAGAAATGTTTGAAGCTACTGACTGAATGAAAGGAGCTGGCATCTCACTCTCTTTGAATCTTCTTTATCATGCTAGGATTAGCAGGAAAAAGCAAAAAATTTCAGAATTGCACCTTGCAATGTGGAGTTATTACTGTTTGTGCATTTACAATATTCATTGATTTTTGCCATTGAAAAATGTCCAGAAAAGTTTGAAGCTACTGACTGAATGAAAGGAGCTGGCATTTCACTCTCTTTGAATCTTCTTTATCATGCCAGGATTAGCAGGAAAAAGCAAAAAATTTCAGAATTGCACCTTGCAATGCGGAGAAATTACTGTTTGTGCATTTACAATATTCATTGATTTTTGCCATTGAAAAACATCATGTTATTCATATACCAGAAATGTTTGAAGCTACTGACTGAATGAAAAGAGCTGGCATCTCACTCTCTTTGAATCTTCTTTTTCATGCTAAGAGGAGCAGGAAAAAGCAAAAAATTTCAGAATTGCACGTTGCAATGTGGAGATATTAGTGTTTGTGCATTTACAATATTCATTGATTTTTGCCATTGAAAAACGTCCAGAAATGTTTGAAGCTACTGACTGAATGAAAGGAGCTGGCATCTCACTCTCTTTTAATCTTCTTTATCATGCTAGGATTAGCAGGAAAAAGCAAAAAATTTCAGAATTGCACCTTGCAATGCGGAGAAATTACTGTTTGTGCGTTTACAATATTCATTGATTTTTGCCATTGAAAAACATCATGTTATTCATATACCAGAAATGTTTGAAGCTACTGACTGAATGAAAAGAGCTGGCATCTCACTCTCTTTGAATCTTCTTTATCATGCCAGGATTAGCAGGAAAAAGCAAAAAATTTCAGAATTGCACCTTGCAATGTGGAGATATTACTGTTTGTGCATTTACAATATTCATTGATTTTTGCCATTGAAAAACGTCCAGAAATGTTTGAAGCTACTGACTGAATGAAAGGAGCTGGCATCTCACTCTCTTTGAATCTTCTTTATCATGCTAGGATTAGCAGTAAAAAGCAAAAAATTTCAGAATTGCACCTTGCAATGTGGAGAAATTACTGTTTGTGCATTTACAATATTCATTGATTTTTGCCATTGAAAAACATCATGTTATTCATATACCAGAAATGTTTGAAGCTACTGACTGAATGAAAAGAGCTGGCATCTCACTCTCTTTGAATCTTCTTTATCATGCTAAGAGGAGCAGGAAAAAGCAAAAAATTTCAGAATTGCACCTTGCAATGTGGAGATATTACTGTTTGTGCATTTACAATATTCATTGATTTTTGCCATTGAAAAACGTCCAGAAATGTTTGAAGCTACTGACTGAATGAAAGGAGCTGGCATCTCACTCTCTTTGAATCTTCTTTATCATGCTAGGATTAGCAGGAAAAAGAAAAAAATTTCAGAATTGCACCTTGCAATGCGGAGAAATTACTGTTTGTGCATTTACAATATTCATTGATTTTTGCCATTGAAAAACATCATGTTATTCATATACCAGAAATGTTTGAAGCTACTGACTGAATGAAAAGAGCTGGCATCTCAATCTCTTTGAATCTTCTTTATCATGCTAAGAGGAGCAGGAAAAAGCAAAAAATTTCAGAATTGCACTTTGCAATGTGGAGATATTACTGTTTGTGCATTAACAATATTCATTGATTTTTGCCATTGAAAAACGTCCAGAAATGTTTGAAGCTACTGACTGAATGAAAGGAGCTGGCATCTCACTCTCTTTGAATCTTCTTTATCATGCTAGGATTAGCAGGAAAAAGCAAAAAAATTCAGAATTGCACCTTGCAATGCGGAGAAATTACTGTTTGTGCATTTACAATATTCATTGATTTTTGCCATTGAAAAACATCATGTTATTCATATATCAGAAATGTTTGAAGCTACTGACTGAATGAAAAGAGCTGGCATCTCACTCTCTTTGAATCTTCTTTATCATGCCAGGATTAGCAGGAAAAAGCAAAAAATTTCAGAATTGCACCTTGCAATGTGGAGATATTACTGTTTGTGCATTTACAATATTCATTGATTTTTGCCATTGAAAAACGTCCAGAAATGTTTGAAGCTACTGACTGAATGAAAGGAGCTGGCATCTCACTCTCTTTGAATCTTCTTTATCATGCTAGGATTAGCAGGAAAAAGCAAAAAATTTCAGAATTGCACCTTGCAATGCGGAGAAATTACTGTTTGTGCATTTACAATATTCATTGATTTTTGCCATTGAAAAACATCATGTTATTCATATACCAGAAATGTTTGAAGCTACTGACTGAATGAAAAGAGCTGGCATCTCACTCTCTTTGAATCTTCTTTATCATGCTAAGAGGAGCAGGAAAAAGCAAAAAATTTCAGAATTGCACCTTGCAATGTGGAGATATTACTGTTTGTGCATTTACAATATTCATTGATTTTTGCCATTGAAAAACGTCCAGAAATGTTTGAAGCTACTGACTGAATGAAAGGAGCTGGCATCTCACTCTCTTTGAATCTTCTTTATCATGCTAGGATTAGCAGGAAAAAGCAAAAAAATTCAGAATTGCACCTTGCAATGCGGAGAAATTACTGTTTGTGCATTTACAATATTCATTGATTTTTGCCATTGAAAAACATCATGTTATTCATATACCAGAAATGTTTGAAGCTACTGACTGAATGAAAAGAGCTGGCATCTCACTCTCTTTGAATCTTCTTTATCATGCTAAGAGGAGCAGGAAAAAGCAAAAAATTTCAGAATTGCACCTTGCAATGTGGAGATATTACTGTTTGTGCATTAACAATATTCATTGATTTTTGCCATTGAAAAACGTCCAGAAATGATTGAAGCTACTGACTGAATGAAAGGAGCTGGCATCTCACTCTCTTTGAATCTTCTTTATCATGCTAGGATTAGCAGGAAAAAGCAAAAAAATTCAGAATTGCACCTTGCAATGCGGAGAAATTACTGTTTGTGCATTTACAATATTCATTGATTTTTGCCATTGAAAAACATCATGTTATTCATATACCAGAAATGTTTGAAGCTACTGACTGAATGAAAAGAGCTGGCATCTCACTCTCTTTGAATCTTCTTTATCATGCTAAGAGGAGCAGGAAAAAGCAAAAAATTTCAGAATTGCACCTTGCAATGTGGAGATATTACTGTTTGTGCATTTACAATATTCATTGATTTTTGCCATTGAAAAACGTCCAGAAATGTTTGAAGCTACTGACTGAATGAAAGGAGCTGGCATCTCACTCTCTTTGAATCTTCTTTATCATGCTAGGATTAGCAGGAAAAAGCAAAAAATTTCAGAATTGCACCTTGCAATGCGGAGAAATTACTGTTTGTGCATTTACAATATTCATTGATTTTTGCCATTGAAAAACATCATGTTATTCATATACCAGAAATGTTTGAAGCTACTGACTGAATGAAAAGAGCTGGCATCTCACTCTCTTTGAATCTTCTTTATCATGCTAGGATTAGCAGGAAAAAGCAAAAAATTTCAGAATTGCACCTTGCAATGTGGAGATATTACTGTTTGTGCATTTACAATATTTATTGATTTTTGCCATTGAAAAACGTCCAGAAATGTTTGAAGCTACTGACAGAATGAAAGGAGCTGGCATCTCACTCTCTTTGAATCTTCTTTATCATGCTAGGATTAGCAGGAAAAAGCAAAAAATTTCAGAATTGCACCTTGCAATGTGGAGTTATTACTGTTTGTGCATTTACAATATTCATTGATTTTTGCCATTGAAAAATGTCCAGAAATGTTTGAAGCTACTGACTGAATGAAAGGAGCTGGCATCTCACTCTCTTTGAATCTTCTTTATCATGCTAGGATTAGCAGGAAAAAGCAAAAAAATTCAGAATTGCACCTTGCAATATGGAGATATTACTGTTTGTGCATTTACAATATTCATTGATTTTTGCCATTCAAAAACATCATGTTATTCATATACCAGAAATGTTTGAAGCTACTGACTGAATGAAAAGAGCTGGCATCTCACTCTCTTTGAATCTTCTTTATCATGCTAAGAGGAGCAGGAAAAAGCAAAAAATTTCAGAATTGCACCTTGCAATGTGGAGATATTACTGTTTGTGCATTTACAATATTCATTGATTTTTGCCATTGAAAAACGTCCAGAAATGTTTGAAGCTACTGACTGAATGAAAGGAGCTGGCATCTCACTCTCTTTGAATCTTCTTTATCATGCTAGGATTAGCAGGAAAAAGCAAAAAATTTCAGAATTGCACCTTGCAATGCGGAGAAATTACTGTTTGTGCATTTACAATATTCATTGATTTTTGCCATTGAAAAACATCATGTTATTCATATACCAGAAATGTTTGAAGCTACTGACTGAATGAAAAGAGCTGGCATCTCACTCTCTTTGAATCTTCTTTATCATGCTAAGAGGAGCAGGAAAAAGCAAAAAATTTCAGAATTGCTCCTTGCAATGTGGAGATATTACTGTTTGTGCATTTACAATATTCATTGATTTTTGCCATTGAAAAACGTCCAGAAATGTTTGAAGCTACTGACTGAATGAAAGGAGCTGGCATCTCAATCTCTTTGAATCTTCTTTATCATGCTAGGATTAGCAGGAAAAAGCCAAAAATTTCAGAATTGCACCTTGCAATGCGGAGAAATTACTGTTTGTGCATTTACAATATTCATTGATTTTTGCCATTGAAAAACATCATGTTATTCATATACCAGAAATGTTTGAAGCTACTGACTGAATGAAAAGAGCTGGCATCTCACTCTCTTTGAATCTTCTTTATCATGCTAAGAGGAGCAGGAAAAAGCAAAAAATTTCAGAATTGCACCTTGCAATGTGGAGATATTACTGTTTGTGCATTTACAATATTCATTGATTTTTGCCATTGAAAAACGTCCAGAAATGTTTGAAGCTACTGACTGAATGAAAGGAGCTGGCATCTCACTCTCTTTGAATCTTCTTTATCATGCTAGGATTAGCAGGAAAAAGCAAAAAATTTCAGAATTGCACCTTGCAATGCGGAGAAATTAATGTTTGTGCATTTACAATATTCATTGATTTTTGCCATTGAAAAACATCATGTTATTCATATACCAGAAATGTTTGAAGCTACTGACTGAATGAAAATAGCTGGCATCTCACTCTCTTTGAATCTTCTTTATCATGCTAAGAGGAGCAGGAAAAAGCAAAAAATTTCAGAATTGCACGTTGCAATGTGGAGATATTACTGTTTGTGCATTTACAATATTCATTGATTTTTGCCATTGAAAAATGTCCAGAAATGTTTGAAGCTACTGACTGAATGAAAGGAGCTGGCATCTCACTCTCTTTGAATCTTCTTTATCATGCTAGGATTAGCAGGAAAAAGCAAAAAATTTCAGAATTGCACCTTGCAATGCGGAGAAATTACTGTTTGTGCATTTACAATATTCATTGATTTTTGCCATTGAAAAACATCATGTTATTCATATACCAGAAATATTTGAAGCTACTGACTGAATGAAAAGAGCTGGCATCTCACTCTCTTTGAATCTTCTTTATCATGCCAGGATTAGCAGGAAAAAGCAAAAAATTTCAGAATTGCACCTTGCAATGTGGAGATATTACTGTTTGTGCATTTACAATATTCATTGATTTTTGCCATTGAAAAACGTCCAGAAATGTTTGAAGCTACTGACTGAATAAAAGGAGCTGGCATCTCACTCTTTGAATCTTCTTTATCATGCTAGGATTAGCAGGAAAAAGCAAAAAATTTCAGAATTGCACCTTGCAATACGGAGAAATTACTGTTTGTGCATTTACAATATTCATTGATTTTTGCCATTGAAAAACATCATGTTATTCATATACCAGAAATGTTTGAAGCTACTGACTGAATGAAAAGAGCTGGCATCTCACTCTCTTTGAATCTTCTTTATCATGCTAAGAGGAGCAGGAAAAAGCAAAAAATTTCAGAATTGCACGTTGCAATGTGGAGATATTACTGTTTGTGCATTTACAATATTCATTGATTTTTGCCATTGAAAAACGTCCAGAAATGTTTGAAGCTACTGACTGAATGAAAGGAGCTGGCATCTCACTCTCTTTGAATCTTCTTTATCATGCTAGGATTAGCAGGAAAAAGCAAAAAATTTCAGAATTGCACCTTGCAATGCGGAGAAATTACTGTTTGTGCATTTACAATATTCATTGATTTTTGCCATTGAAAAACATCATGTTATTCATATACCAGAAATATTTGAAGCTACTGACTGAATGAAAAGAGCTGGCATCTCACTCTCTTTGAATCTTCTTTATCATGCCAGGATTAGCAGGAAAAAGCAAAAAATTTCAGAATTGCACCTTGCAATGTGGAGATATTACTGTTTGTGCATTTACAATATTCATTGATTTTTGCCATTGAAAAACGTCCAGAAATGTTTGAAGCTACTGACTGAATAAAAGGAGCTGGCATCTCACTCTTTGAATCTTCTTTATCATGCTAGGATTAGCAGGAAAAAGCAAAAAATTTCAGAATTGCACCTTGCAATACGGAGAAATTACTGTTTGTGCATTTACAATATTCATTGATTTTTGCCATTGAAAAACATCATGTTATTCATATACCAGAAATGTTTGAAGCTACTGACTGAATGAAAAGAGCTGGCATCTCACTCTCTTTGATTCTTCTTTATCATGCTAAGAGGAGCAGGAAAAAGCAAAAAATTTCAGAATTGCACCTTGCCATGTGGAGATATTACTGTTTGCGCATTTACAATATTCATTGATTTTTGCCATTGAAAAACGTCCAGAAATGTTTGAAGCTACTGACTGAATGAAAGGAGCTGGCATCTCACTCTCTTTGAATCTTCTTTATCATGCTAGGATTAGCAGGAAAAAGCAAAAAATTTCAGAATTGCACCTTGCAATGCGGAGAAATTACTGTTTGTGCATTTACAATATTCATTGATTTTTGCCATTGAAAAACATCATGTTATTCATATACCAGAAATGTTTGAAGCTACTGACTGAATGAAAAGAGCTGGCATCTCACTCTCTTTGAATCTTCTTTATCATGCTAAGAGGAGCAGGAAAAAGCAAAAAATTTCAGAATTGCACCTTGCAATGTGGAGATATTACTGTTTGTGCATTTACAATATTCATTGATTTTTGCCATTGAAAAACGTCCAGAAATGTTTGAAGCTACTGACTGAATGAAAGGAGCTGGCATCTCACTCTCTTTGAATCTTCTTTATCATGCTAGGATTAGCAGGAAAAAGCAAAAAATTTCAGAATTGCACCTTGCAATGCGGAGAAATTACTGTTTGTGCATTTACAATATTCATTGATTTTTGCCATTGAAAAACATCATGTTATTCATATACCAGAAATGTTTGAAGCTACTGACTGAATGAAAAGAGCTGGCATCTCACTCTCTTTGAATCTTCTTTATCATGCTAAGAGGAGCAGGAAAAAGGAAAAAATTTCAGAATTGCACCTTGCAATGTGGAGATATTACTGTTTGTGCATTTACAATATTCATTGATTTTTGCCATTGAAAAACGTCCAGAAATGTTTGAAGCTACTGACTGAATGAAAGGAGCTGGCATCTCACTCTCTTTGAATCTTCTTTATCATGCTAGGATTAGCAGGAAAAAGCAAAAAATTTCAGAATTGCACCTTGCAATGTGGAGTTATTACTGTTTGTGCATTTACAATATTCATTGATTTTTGCCATTGAAAAATGTCCAGAAATGTTTGAAGCTACTGACTGAATGAAAGGAGCTGGCATCTCACTCTCTTTGAATCTTCTTTATCATGCTAGGATTAGCAGGAAAAAGCAAAAAATTTCAGAATTGCAACTTGCAATGTGGAGATATTACTGTTTGTGCATTTACAATATTCATTGATTTTTTCCATTGAAAAACATCATGTTATTCATATACCAGAAATGTTTGAAGCTACTGACTGAATGAAAAGAGCTGGCATCTCACTCTCTTTGAATCTTCTTTATCATGCTAAGAGGAGCAGGAAAAAGCAAAAAATTTCAGAATTGCACCTTGCAATGTGGAGGTATTACTGTTTGTGCATTTACAATATTCATTGATTTTTGCCATTGAAAAACGTCCAGAAATGTTTGAAGCTACTGACTGAATGAAAGGAGCTGGCATCTCACTCTCTTTGAATCTTCTTTATCATGCTAGGATTAGCAGGAAAAAGCAAAAAATTTCAGAATTGCACCTTGCAATGCGGAGAAATTACTGTTTGTGCATTTACAATATTCATTGATTTTTGCCATTGAAAAACATCATGTTATTCATATACCAGAAATGTTTGAAGCTACTGACTGAATGAAAATAGCTGGCATCTCACTCTCTTTGAATCTTCTTTATCATGCTAAGAGGAGCAGGAAAAAGCAAAAAATTTCAGAATTGCACGTTGCAATGAGGAGATATTACTGTTTGTGCATTTACAATATTCATTGATTTTTGCCATTGAAAAACGTCCAGAAATGTTTGAAGCTACTGACTGAATGAAAGGAGCTGGCATCTCACTCTCTTTGAATCTTCTTTATCATGCTAGGATTAGCAGGAAAAAGCAAAAAATTTCAGAATTGCACCTTGCAATGCGGAGAAATTACTGTTTGTGCATTTACAATATTCATTGATTTTTGCCATTGAAAAACATCATGTTATTCATATACCAGAAATATTTGAAGCTACTGACTGAATGAAAAGAGCTGGCATCTCACTCTCTTTGAATCTTCTTTATCATGCCAGGATTAGCAGGAAAAAGCAAAAAATTTCAGAATTGCACCTTGCAATGTGGAGATATTACTGTTTGTGCATTTACAATATTCATTGATTTTTGCCATTGAAAAACGTCCAGAAATGTTTGAAGCTACTGACTGAATAAAAGGAGCTGGCATCTCACTCTTTGAATCTTCTTTATCATGCTAGGATTAGCAGGAAAAAGCAAAAAATTTCAGAATTGCACCTTGCAATACGGAGAAATTACTGTTTGTGCATTTACAATATTCATTGATTTTTGCCATTGAAAAACATCATGTTATTCATATACCAGAAATGTTTGAAGCTACTGACTGAATGAAAAGAGCTGGCATCTCACTCTCTTTGATTCTTCTTTATCATGCTAAGAGGAGCAGGAAAAAGCAAAAAATTTCAGAATTGCACCTTGCCATGTGGAGATATTACTGTTTGCGCATTTACAATATTCATTGATTTTTGCCATTGAAAAACGTCCAGAAATGTTTGAAGCTACTGACTGAATGAAAGGAGCTGGCATCTCACTCTCTTTGAATCTTCTTTATCATGCTAGGATTAGCAGGAAAAAGCAAAAAATTTCAGAATTGCACCTTGCAATGCGGAGAAATTACTGTTTGTGCATTTACAATATTCATTGATTTTTGCCATTGAAAAACATCATGTTATTCATATACCAGAAATGTTTGAAGCTACTGACTGAATGAAAAGAGCTGGCATCTCACTCTCTTTGAATCTTCTTTATCATGCTAAGAGGAGCAGGAAAAAGCAAAAAATTTCAGAATTGCACCTTGCAATGTGGAGATATTACTGTTTGTGCATTTACAATATTCATTGATTTTTGCCATTGAAAAACGTCCAGAAATGTTTGAAGCTACTGACTGAATGAAAGGAGCTGGCATCTCACTCTCTTTGAATCTTCTTTATCATGCTAGGATTAGCAGGAAAAAGCAAAAAATTTCAGAATTGCACCTTGCAATGCGGAGAAATTACTGTTTGTGCATTTACAATATTCATTGATTTTTGCCATTGAAAAACATCATGTTATTCATATACCAGAAATGTTTGAAGCTACTGACTGAATGAAAAGAGCTGGCATCTCACTCTCTTTGAATCTTCTTTATCATGCTAAGAGGAGCAGGAAAAAGGAAAAAATTTCAGAATTGCACCTTGCAATGTGGAGATATTACTGTTTGTGCATTTACAATATTCATTGATTTTTGCCATTGAAAAACGTCCAGAAATGTTTGAAGCTACTGACTGAATGAAAGGAGCTGGCATCTCACTCTCTTTGAATCTTCTTTATCATGCTAGGATTAGCAGGAAAAAGCAAAAAATTTCAGAATTGCACCTTGCAATGTGGAGTTATTACTGTTTGTGCATTTACAATATTCATTGATTTTTGCCATTGAAAAATGTCCAGAAAAGTTTGAAGCTACTGACTGAATGAAAGGAGCTGGCATCTCACTCTCTTTGAATCTTCTTTATCATGCTAGGATTAGCAGGAAAAAGCAAAAAATTTCAGAATTGCACCTTGCAATGTGGAGATATTACTGTTTGTGCACTTACAATATTCATTGATTTTTTCCATTGAAAAACATCATGTTATTCATATACCAGAAATGTTTGAAGCTACTGACTGAATGAAAAGAGCTGGCATCTCACTCTCTTTGAATCTTCTTTATCATGCTAAGAGGAGCAGGAAAAAGCAAAAAATTTCAGAATTGCACCTTGCAATGTGGAGGTATTACTGTTTGTGCATTTACAATATTCATTGATTTTTGCCATTGAAAAACGTCCAGAAATGTTTGAAGCTACTGACTGAATGAAAGGAGCTGGCATCTCACTCTCTTTGAATCTTCTTTATCATGCTAGGATTAGCAGGAAAAAGCAAAAAATTTCAGAATTGCACCTTGCAATGCGGAGAAATTACTGTTTGTGCATTTACAATATTTATTGATTTTTGCCATTGAAAAACATCATGTTATACATATACCAGAAATGTTTGAAGCTACTGACTGAATGAAAAGAGCTGGCATCTCACTCTCTTTGAATCTTCTTTATCATGCTAAGAGGAGCAGGAAAAAGCAAAAAATTTCAGAATTGCACCTTGCAATGTGGAGATATTACTGTTTGTGCATTTACAATATTCATTGATTTTTGCCATTGAAAAACGTCCAGAAATGTTTGAAGCTACTGACTGAATGAAAGGAGCTGGCATCTCACTCTCTTTGAATCTTCTTTATCATGCTAGGATTAGCAGGAAAAAGCAAAAAATTTCAGAATTGCACCTTGCAATGCGGAGAAATTACTGTTTGTGCATTTACAATATTCATTGATTTTTGCCATTGAAAAACGTCTAGAAATGTTTGAAGCTACTGAATGAATGAAAGGAGCTGGCATCTCACTCTCTTTGAAACTTCTTTATCATGCTAGGATTAGCAGGAAAAAGCAAAAAATTTCAGAATTGCACCTTGCAATGTGGAGTTATTACTGTTTGTGCATTTACAATATTCATTGATTTTTGCCATTGAAAAATGTCCAGAAATGTTTGAAGCTACTGACTGAATGAAAGGAGCTGGCATCTCACTCTCTTTGAATCTTCTTTATCATGCTAGGATTAGCAGGAAAAAGCAAAAAATTTCAGAATTGCACCTTGCAATGTGGAGATATTACTGTTTGTGCATTTACAATATTCATTGATTTTTTCCATTGAAAAACATCATGTTATTCATATACCAGAAATGTTTGAAGCTACTGACTGAATGAAAAGAGCTGGCATCTCACTCTCTTTGAATCTTCTTTATCATGCTAAGAGGAGCAGGAAAAAGCAAAAAATTTCAGAATTGCACCTTGCAATGTGGAGGTATTACTGTTTGTGCATTTACAATATTCATTGATTTTTGCCATTGAAAAACGTCCAGAAATGTTTGAAGCTACTGACTGAATGAAAGGAGCTGGCATCTCACTCTCTTTGAATCTTCTTTATCATGCTAGGATTAGCAGGAAAAAGCAAAAAATTTCAGAATTGCACCTTGCAATGCGGAGAAATTACTGTTTGTGCATTTACAATATTCATTGATTTTTGCCATTGAAAAACATCATGTTATACATATACCAGAAATGTTTGAAGCTACTGACTGAATGAAAAGAGCTGGCATCTCACTCTCTTTGAATCTTCTTTATCATGCTAAGAGGAGCAGGAAAAAGCAAAAAATTTCAGAATTGCACCTTGCAATGTGGAGATATTACTGTTTGTGCATTTACAATATTCATTGATTTTTGCCATTGAAAAACGTCCAGAAATGTTTGAAGCTACTGACTGAATGAAAGGAGCTGGCATCTCACTCTCTTTGAATCTTCTTTATCATGCTAGGATTAGCAGGAAAAAGCAAAAAATTTCAGAATTGCACCTTGCAATGCGGAGAAATTACTGTTTGTGCATTTACAATATTCATTGATTTTTGCCATTGAAAAACATCATGTTATTCATATACCAGAAATGTTTGAAGCTACTGACTGAATGAAAAGAGCTGGCATCTCACTCTCTTTGAATCTTCTTTATCATGCTAAGAGGAGCAGGAAAAAGCAAAAAATTTCAGAATTGCACCTTGCAATGTGGAGATATTACTGTTTGTGCATTTACAATATTCATTGATTTTTGCCATTGAAAAACGTCCAGAAATGTTTGAAGCTACTGACTGAATGAAAGGAGCTGGCATCTCACTCTCTTTGAATCTTCTTTATCATGCTAGGATTAGCAGGAAAAAGCAAAAAATTTCAGAATTGCACCTTGCAATCCGGAGAAATTACTGTTTGTGCATTTACAATTTTCATTGATTTTTGCCATTGAAAAACATCATGTTATTCATATACCAGAAATGTTTGAAGCTACTGACTGAATGAAAAGAGCTGGCATCTCACTCTCTTTGAATCTTCTTTATCATGCTAAGAGGAGCAGGAAAAAGCAAAAAATTTCAGAATTGCACGTTGCAATGTGGAGATATTACTGTTTGTGCATTTACAATATTCATTGATTTTTGCCATTGAAAAACGTCCAGAAATGTTTGAAGCTACTGACTGAATGAAAGGAGCTGGCATCTCACTCTCTTTGAATCTTCTTTATCATGCTAGGATTAGCAGGAAAAAGCAAAAAATTTCAGAATTGCACCTTGCAATGCGGAGAAATTACTGTTTGTGCATTTACAATATTCATTGATTTTTGCCATTGAAAAACATCATGTTATTCATATACCAGAAATGTTTGAAGCTACTGACTGAATGAAAAGAGCTGGCATCTCACTCTCTTTGAATCTTCTTTATCATGCTAAGAGGAGCAGGAAAAAGCAAAAAATTTCAGAATTGCACCTTGCAATGTGGAGATATTACTGTTTGTGCATTTACAATATTCATTGATTTTTGCCATTGAAAAACGTCCAGAAATGTTTGAAGCTACTGACTGAATGAAAGGAGCTGGCATCTCACTCTCTTTGAATCTTCTTTATCATGCTAGGATTAGCAGGAAAAACCAAAAAATTTCAGAATTGCACCTTGCAATGCGGAGAAATTACTGTTTGTGCATTTACAATATTCATTGATTTTTGCCATTGAAAAACATCATGTTATTCATATACCAGAAATGTTTGAAGCTACTGACTGAATGAAAAGAGCTGGCATCTCACTCTCTTTGAATCTTCTTTATCGTGCTAAGAGGAGCAGGAAAAAGCAAAAAATTTCAGAATTGCACGTTGCAATGTGGAGATATTACTGTTTGTGCATTTACAATATTCATTGATTTTTGCCATTGAAAAACGTCCAGAAATGTTTGAAGCTACTGACTGAATGAAAGGAGCTGGCATCTCACTCTCTTTGAATCTTCTTTATCATGCCAGGATTAGCAGGAAAAAGCAAAAAATTTCAGAATTGCACCTTGCAATATGGAGATATTACTGTTTGTGCATTTACAATATTCATTGATTTTTGCCATTGAAAAACGTCCAGAAATGTTTGAAGCTACTGACTGAATGAAAGGAGCTGGCATCTCACTCTCTTTGAATCTTCTTTATCATGCTAGGATTAGCAGGAAAAAGCAAAAAATTTCAGAATTGCACCTTGCAATGCGGAGAAATTACTGTTTGTGCATTTACAATATTTATTGATTTTTGCCATTGAAAAACATCATGTTATACATATACCAGAAATGTTTGAAGCTACTGACTGAATGAAAAGAGCTGGCATCTCACTCTCTTTGAATCTTCTTTATCATGCTAAGAGGAGCAGGAAAAAGCAAAAAATTTCAGAATTGCACCTTGCAATGTGGAGATATTACTGTTTGTGCATTTACAATATTCATTGATTTTTGCCATTGAAAAACGTCCAGAAATGTTTGAAGCTACTGACTGAATGAAAGGAGCTGGCATCTCACTCTCTTTGAATCTTCTTTATCATGCTAGGATTAGCAGGAAAAAGCAAAAAATTTCAGAATTGCACCTTGCAATGCGGAGAAATTACTGTTTGTGCATTTACAATATTCATTGATTTTTGCCATTGAAAAACGTCTAGAAATGTTTGAAGCTACTGAATGAATGAAAGGAGCTGGCATCTCACTCTCTTTGAAACTTCTTTATCATGCTAGGATTAGCAGGAAAAAGCAAAAAATTTCAGAATTGCACCTTGCAATGTGGAGTTATTACTGTTTGTGCATTTACAATATTCATTGATTTTTGCCATTGAAAAATGTCCAGAAATGTTTGAAGCTACTGACTGAATGAAAGGAGCTGGCATCTCACTCTCTTTGAATCTTCTTTATCATGCTAGGATTAGCAGGAAAAAGCAAAAAATTTCAGAATTGCACCTTGCAATGTGGAGATATTACTGTTTGTGCATTTACAATATTCATTGATTTTTTCCATTGAAAAACATCATGTTATTCATATACCAGAAATGTTTGAAGCTACTGACTGAATGAAAAGAGCTGGCATCTCACTCTCTTTGAATCTTCTTTATCATGCTAAGAGGAGCAGGAAAAAGCAAAAAATTTCAGAATTGCACCTTGCAATGTGGAGGTATTACTGTTTGTGCATTTACAATATTCATTGATTTTTGCCATTGAAAAACGTCCAGAAATGTTTGAAGCTACTGACTGAATGAAAGGAGCTGGCATCTCACTCTCTTTGAATCTTCTTTATCATGCTAGGATTAGCAGGAAAAAGCAAAAAATTTCAGAATTGCACCTTGCAATGCGGAGAAATTACTGTTTGTGCATTTACAATATTCATTGATTTTTGCCATTGAAAAACATCATGTTATACATATACCAGAAATGTTTGAAGCTACTGACTGAATGAAAAGAGCTGGCATCTCACTCTCTTTGAATCTTCTTTATCATGCTAAGAGGAGCAGGAAAAAGCAAAAAATTTCAGAATTGCACCTTGCAATGTGGAGATATTACTGTTTGTGCATTTACAATATTCATTGATTTTTGCCATTGAAAAACGTCCAGAAATGTTTGAAGCTACTGACTGAATGAAAGGAGCTGGCATCTCACTCTCTTTGAATCTTCTTTATCATGCTAGGATTAGCAGGAAAAAGCAAAAAATTTCAGAATTGCACCTTGCAATGCGGAGAAATTACTGTTTGTGCATTTACAATATTCATTGATTTTTGCCATTGAAAAACATCATGTTATTCATATACCAGAAATGTTTGAAGCTACTGACTGAATGAAAAGAGCTGGCATCTCACTCTCTTTGAATCTTCTTTATCATGCTAAGAGGAGCAGGAAAAAGCAAAAAATTTCAGAATTGCACCTTGCAATGTGGAGATATTACTGTTTGTGCATTTACAATATTCATTGATTTTTGCCATTGAAAAACGTCCAGAAATGTTTGAAGCTACTGACTGAATGAAAGGAGCTGGCATCTCACTCTCTTTGAATCTTCTTTATCATGCTAGGATTAGCAGGAAAAAGCAAAAAATTTCAGAATTGCACCTTGCAATCCGGAGAAATTACTGTTTGTGCATTTACAATTTTCATTGATTTTTGCCATTGAAAAACATCATGTTATTCATATACCAGAAATGTTTGAAGCTACTGACTGAATGAAAAGAGCTGGCATCTCACTCTCTTTGAATCTTCTTTATCATGCTAAGAGGAGCAGGAAAAAGAAAAAAATTTCAGAATTGCACGTTGCAATGTGGAGATATTACTGTTTGTGCATTTACAATATTCATTGATTTTTGCCATTGAAAAACGTCCAGAAATGTTTGAAGCTACTGACTGAATGAAAGGAGCTGGCATCTCACTCTCTTTGAATCTTCTTTATCATGCTAGGATTAGCAGGAAAAAGCAAAAAATTTCAGAATTGCACCTTGCAATGCGGAGAAATTACTGTTTGTGCATTTACAATATTCATTGATTTTTGCCATTGAAAAACATCATGTTATTCATATACCAGAAATGTTTGAAGCTACTGACTGAATGAAAAGAGCTGGCATCTCACTCTCTTTGAATCTTCTTTATCATGCTAAGAGGAGCAGGAAAAAGCAAAAAATTTCAGAATTGCACCTTGCAATGTGGAGATATTACTGTTTGTGCATTTACAATATTCATTGATTTTTGCCATTGAAAAACGTCCAGAAATGTTTGAAGCTACTGACTGAATGAAAGGAGCTGGCATCTCACTCTCTTTGAATCTTCTTTATCATGCTAGGATTAGCAGGAAAAACCAAAAAATTTCAGAATTGCACCTTGCAATGCGGAGAAATTACTGTTTGTGCATTTACAATATTCATTGATTTTTGCCATTGAAAAACATCATGTTATTCATATACCAGAAATGTTTGAAGCTACTGACTGAATGAAAAGAGCTGGCATCTCACTCTCTTTGAATCTTCTTTATCGTGCTAAGAGGAGCAGGAAAAAGCAAAAAATTTCAGAATTGCACGTTGCAATGTGGAGATATTACTGTTTGTGCATTTACAATATTCATTGATTTTTGCCATTGAAAAACGTCCAGAAATGTTTGAAGCTACTGACTGAATGAAAGGAGCTGGCATCTCACTCTCTTTGAATCTTCTTTATCATGCCAGGATTAGCAGGAAAAAGCAAAAAATTTCAGAATTGCACCTTGCAATATGGAGATATTACTGTTTGTGCATTTACAATATTCATTGATTTTTGCCATTGAAAAACATCCAGAAATGTTTGAAGCTACTGACTGAATGAAAGGAGCTGGCATCTCACTCTCTTTGAATCTTCATTATCATGCTAGGATTAGCAGGAAAAAGCAAAAAATTTCAGAATTGCACCTTGCAATGCGGAGAAATTACTGTTTGTGCATTTACAATATTCATTGATTTTTGCCAGTGAAAAACATCATGTTATTCATATACCAGAAATGTTTGAAGCTACTGACTGAATGAAAAGAGCTGGCATCTCACTCTCTTTGAATCTTCTTTATCATGCCAGGATTAGCAGGAAAAAGCAAAAAATTTCAGAATTGCACCTTGCAATGTGGAGATATTACTGTTTGTGCATTTACAATATTCATTGATTTTTGCCATTGAAAAACGTCCAGAAATGTTTGAAGCTACTGACTGAATGAAAGGAGCTGGCATCTCACTCTCTTTGAATCTTCTTTATCATGCTAGGATTAGCAGGAAAAAGCAAAAAATTTCAGAATTGCACCTTGCAATGCGGAGAAATTACTGTTTGTGCATTTACAATATTCATTGATTTTTGCCATTGAAAAACATCATGTTATTCATATACCAGAAATGTTTGAAGCTGCTTACTGAATGAAAAGAGCTGGCATCTCACTCTCTTTGAATCTTCTTTATCATGCTAAGAGGAGCAGGAAAAAGCAAAAAATTTCAGAATTGCACCTTGCAATGTGGAGATATTACTGTTTGTGCATTTACAATATTCATTGATTTTTGCCATTGAAAAACGTCCAGAAATGTTTGAAGCTACTGACTGAATGAAAGGAGCTGGCATCTCACTCTCTTTGAATCTTCTTTATCATGCTAGGATTAGCAGGAAAAAGCAAAAAATTTCAGAATTGCACCTTGCAATGCGGAGAAATTACTGTTTGTGCATTTACAATATTCATTGATTTTTGCCATTGAAAAACATCATGTTATTCATATACCAGAAATGTTTGAAGCTACTGACTGAATGAAAAGAGCTGGCATCTCACTCTCTTTGAATCTTCTTTATCATGCTAGGATTAGCAGGAAAAAGCAAAAAATTTCAGAATTGCACCTTGCAATGTGGAGATATTACTGTTTGTGCATTTACAATATTCATTGATTTTTGCCATTGAAAAACGTCCAGAAATGTTTGAAGCTACTGACTGAATGAAAGGAGCTGGCATCTCACTCTCTTTGAATCTTCTTTATCATGCTAGGATTAGCAGGAAAAAGCAAAAAAATTCACAATTGCACCTTGCAATGTGGAGTTATTACTGTTTGTGCATTTACAATATTCATTGATTTTTGCCATTGAAAAATGTCCAGAAATGTTGAAGCTACTGACTGAATGAAAGGAGCTGGCATCTCACTCTCTTTGAATCTTCTTTATCATGCTAGGATTAGCAGGAAAAAGCAAAAAATTTCAGAATTGCACCTTGCAATGTGGAGATATTACTGTTTGTGCAGTTACAATATTCATTGATTTTTGCCATTGAAAAACATCATGTTATTCATATACCAGAAATGTTTGAAGCTACTGACTGAATGAAAAGAGCTGGCATCTCACTCTCTTTGAATCTTCTTTATCATGCTAAGAGGAGCAGGAAAAAGCCAAAAATTTCAGAATTGCACCTTGCAATGTGGAGATATTACTGTTTGTGCATTTACAATACTCATTGATTTTTGCCATTGAAAAACGTCCAGAAATGTTTGAAGCTACTGACTGAATGAAAGGAGCTGGCATCTCACTCTCTTTGAATCTTCTTTATCATGCTAGGATTAGCAGGAAAAAGCAAAAAATTTCAGAATTGCACCTTGCAATGCGGAGAAATTACTGTTTGTGCATTTACAATATTCATTGATTTTTGCCATTGAAAAACATCATGTTATACATATACCAGAAATGTTTGAAGCTACTGACTGAATGAAAAGAGCTGGCATCTCACTCTCTTTGAATCTTCTTTATCATGCTAAGAGGAGCAGGAAAAAGCAAAAAATTTCAGAATTGCACCTTGCAATGTGGAGATATTACTGTTTGTGCATTTACAATATTCATTGATTTTTGCCATTGAAAAACGTCCAGAAATGTTTGAAGCTACTGACTGAATGAAAGGAGCTGGCATCTCACTCTCTTTGAATCTTCTTTATCATGCTAGGATTAGCAGGAAAAAGCAAAAAATTTCAGAATTGCACCTTGCAATGCGGAGAAATTACTGTTTGTGCATTTACAATATTCATTGATTTTTGCCATTGAAAAACATCATGTTATTCATATACCAGAAATGTTTGAAGCTACTGACTGAATGAAAAGAGCTGGCATCTCACTCTCTTTGAATCTTCTTTATCATGCTAAGAGGAGCAGGAAAAAGCAAAAAATTTCAGAATTGCACCTTGCAATGTGGAGATATTACTGTTTGTGCATTTACAATATTCATTGATTTTTGCCATTGAAAAACGTCCAGAAATGTTTGAAGCTACTGACTGAATGAAAGGAGCTGGCATCTCACTCTCTTTGAATCTTCTTTATCATGCTAGGATTAGCAGGAAAAAGCAAAAAATTTCAGAATTGCACCTTGCAATGCGGAGAAATTACTGTTTGTGCATTTACAATATTCATTGATTTTTGCCATTGAAAAACATCATGTTATTCATATACCAGAAATGTTTGAAGCTACTGACTGAATGAAAAGAGCTGGCATCTCACTCTCTTTGAATCTTCTTTATCATGCTAAGAGGAGCAGGAAAAAGCAAAAAATTTCAGAATTGCACCTTGCAATGTGGAGATATTACTGTTTGTGCATTTACAATATTCATTGATTTTTGCCATTGAAAAACGTCCAGAAATGTTTGAAGCTACTGACTGAATGAAAGGAGCTGGCATCTCACTCTCTTTGAATCTTCTTTATCATGCTAGGATTAGCAGGAAAAAGCAAAAAATTTCAGAATTGCACCTTGCAATGCGGAGAATTTACTGTTTGTGCATTTACAATATTCATTGATTTTTGCCATTGAAAAACATCATGTTATTCATATACCAGAAATGTTTGAAGCTACTGACTGAATGAAAAGAGCTGGCATCTCACTCTCTTTGAATCTTCTTTATCATGCTAAGAGGAGCAGGAAAAAGCAAAAAATTTCAGAATTGCACGTTGCAATGTGGAGATATTACTGTTTGTGCATTTACAATATTCATTGATTTTTGCCATTGAAAAACGTCCAGAAATGTTTGAAGCTACTGACTGAATGAAAGGAGCTGGCATCTCACTCTCTTTGAATCTTCTTTATCATGCTAGGATTAGCAGGAAAAAGCAAAAAATTTCAGAATTGCACCTTGCAATGCGGAGAAATTACTGTTTGTGCATTTACAATATTCATTGATTTTTGCCATTGAAAAACATCATGTTATTCATATACCAGAAATGTTTGAAGCTACTGACTGAATGAAAAGAGCTGGCATCACACTCTCTTTGAATCTTCTTTATCATGCCAGGATTAGCAGGAAAAAGCAAAAAATTTCAGAATTGCACCTTGCAATGTGGAGATATTACTGTTTGTGCATTTACAATATTCATTGATTTTTGCCATTGAAAAACGTCCAGAAATGTTTGAAGCTACTGACTGAATGAAAGGAGCTGGCATCTCACTCTCTTTGAATCTTCTTTATCATGCTAGGATTAGCAGGAAAAAGCAAAAATTTCAGAATTGCACCTTGCAATGCGGAGAAATTACTGTTTGTGCATTTACAATATTCATTGATTTTTGCCATTGAAAAACATCATGTTATTCATATACCAGAAATGTTTGAAGCTACTGACTGAATGAAAAGAGCTGGCATCTCACTCTCTTTGAATCTTCTTTATCATGCTAAGAGGAGCAGGAAAAAGCAAAAAATTTCAGAAATGCACCTTGCAATGTGGAGATATTACTGTTTGTGCATTTACAATATTCATTGATTTTTGCCATTGAAAAACGTCCAGAAATGTTTGAAGCTACTGACTGAATGAAAGGAGCTGGCATCTCACTCTCTTTGAATCTTCTTTATCATGCTAGGATTAGCAGGAAAAAGCAAAAAATTTCAGAATTGCACCTTGCAATGCGGAGAAATTACTGTTTGTGCATTTACAATATTCATTGATTTTTGCCATTGAAAAACATCATGTTATTCATATACCAGAAATGTTTGAAGCTACTGACTGAATGAAAAGAGCTGGCATCTCACTCTCTTTGAATCTTCTTTATCATGCTAAGAGGAGCAGGAAAAGCAAAAAATTTCAGAATTGCACCTTGCAATGTGGAGATATTACTGTTTGTGCATTTACAATATTCATTGATTTTTGCCATTGAAAAACGTCCAGAAATGTTTGAAGCTACTGACTGAATGAAAGGAGCTGGCATCTCACTCTCTTTGAATCTTCTTTATCATGCTAGGATTAGCAGGAAAAAGCAAAAAATTTCAGAATTGCACCTTGCAATGCGGAGAAATTACTGTTTGTGCATTTACAATATTCATTGATTTTTGCCATTGAAAAACATCATGTTATTCATATACCAGAAATGTTTGAAGCTACTGACTGAATGAAAAGAGCTGGCATCTCACTCTCTTTGAATCTTCTTTATCATGCTAGGATTAGCAGGAAAAAGCAAAAAATTTCAGAATTGCACCTTGCAATGTGGAGATATTACTGTTTGTGCATTTACAATATTCATTGATTTTTGCCATTGAAAAACGTCCAGAAATGTTTGAAGCTACTGACTGAATGAAAGGAGCTGGCATCTCACTCTCTTTGAATCTTCTTTATCATGCTAGGATTAGCAGGAAAAAGCAAAAAATTTCAGAATTGCACCTTGCAATGTGGAGTTATTACTGTTTGTGCATTTACAATATTCATTGATTTTTGCCATTGAAAAATGTCCAGAAATGTTTGAAGCTACTGACTGAATGAAATGAGCTGGCATCTCACTCTCTTTGAATCTTCTTTATCATGCTAGGATAAGCAGGAAAAAGCAAAACATTTCAGAATTGCACCTTGCAATGTGGAGATATTACTGTTTGTGCATTTACAATATTCATTGATTTTTGCCATTGAAAAACGTCCAGAAATGTTTGATGCTACTGACTGAATGAAAGGAGCTGGCATCTCACTCTCTTTGAATCTTCTTTATCATGCTAGGATTGGCAGGAAAAAGCAAAAAATTTCAGAATTGCACCTTGCAATGTGGAGTTATTACTGTTTGTGCATTTACAATCTTCATTGATTTTTGCCATTGAAAAATGTCCAGAAATGTTTGAAGCTACTGACTGAATGAAAGGAGCTGGCATCTCACTCTCTTTGAATCTTCTTTATCATGCTAGGATTAGCAGGAAAAAGCAAAAAATTTCAGAATTGCACCTTGCAATGTGGAGATATTACTGTTTGTGCATTTACAATATTCATTGATTTTTGCCATTGAAAAACATCATGTTATTCATATACCAGAAATGTTTGAAGCTACTGACTGAATGAAAAGAGCTGGCATCTCACTCTCTTTGAATCTTCTTTATCATGCTAAGAGGAGCAGGAAAAAGCAAAAAATTTCAGAATTGCACCTTGCAATGTGGAGATATTACTGTTTGTGCATTTACAATATTCATTGATTTTTGCCATTGAAAAACGTCCAGAAATGTTTGAAGCTACTGACTGAATGAAAGGAGCTGGCATCTCACTCTCTTTGAATCTTCTTTATCATGCTAGGATTAGCAGGAAAAAGCAAAAAATTTCAGAATTGCACCTTGCAAGGCGGAGAAATTACTGTTTGTGCATTTACAATATTCATTGATTTTTGCCATTGAAAAACATCATGTTATACATATACCAGAAATGTTTGAAGCTACTGACTGAATGAAAAGAGCTGGCATCTCACTCTCTTTGAATCTTCTTTATCATGCTAAGAGGAGCAGGAAAAAGCAAAAAATTTCAGAATAGCACCTTGCAATGTGGAGATATTACTGTTTGTGCATTTACAATATTCATTGATTTTTGCCATTGAAAAACGTCCAGAAATGTTTGAAGCTACTGACTGAATGAAAGGAGCTGGCATCTCACTCTCTTTGAATCTTCTTTATCATGCTAGGATTAGCAGGAAAAAGCAAAAAATTTCAGAATTGCACCTTGCAATGCGGAGAAATTATTGTTTGTGCATTTACAATATTCATTGATTTTTGCCATTGAAAAACATCATGTTATTCATATACCAGAAATGTTTGAAGCTACTGACTGAATGAAAAGAGCTGGCATCTCACTCTCTTTGAATCTTCTTTATCATGCCAGGATTAGCAGGAAAAAGCAAAAAATTTCAGAATTGCACCTTGCAATGTGGAGATATTACTGTTTGTGCATTTACAATATTCATTGATTTTTGCCATTGAAAAACGTCCAGAAATGTTTGAAGCTACTGACTGAATGAAAGGAGCTGGCATCTCACTCTCTTTGAATCTTCTTTATCATGCTAGGATTAGCAGGAAAAAGCAAAAAATTTCAGAATTGCACCTTGCAATGCGGAGAAATTACTGTTTGTGCATTTACAATATTCATTGATTTTTGCCATTGAAAAACATCATGTTATTCATATACCAGAAATGTTTGAAGCTACTGACTGAATGAAAAGAGCTGGCATCTCACTCTCTTTGAATCTTCTTTATCATGCTAAGAGGAGCAGGAAAAAGCAAAACATTTCAGAATTGCACCTTGCAATGTGGAGATATTACTGTTTGTGCATTTACAATATTCATTGATTTTTGCCATTGAAAAACGTCCAGAAATGTTTGAAGCTACTGACTGAATGAAAGGAGCTGGCATCTCACTCTCTTTGAATCTTCTTTATCATGCTAGTATTAGCAGGAAAAAGCAAAAAATTTCAGAATTGCACCTTGCAATCCGGAGAAATTACTGTTTGTGCATTTACAATATTCATTGATTTTTGCCATTGAAAAACATCATGTTATTCATATACCAGAAATGTTTGAAGCTACTGACTGAATGAAAAGAGCTGGCATCTCACTCTCTTTGAATCTTCTTTATCATGCCAGGATTAGCAGGAAAAAGCAAAAAATTTCAGAATTGCACCTTGCAATGTGGAGATATTACTGTTTGTGCATTTACAATATTCATTGATTTTTGCCATTGAAAAACGTCCAGAAATGTTTGAAGCTACTGACTGAATGAAAGGAGCTGGCATCTCACTCTCTTTGAATCTTCTTTATCATGCTAGGATTAGCAGGAAAAAGCAAAAAATTTCAGAATTGCACCTTGCAATGCGGAGAAATTACTGTTTGTGCATTTACAATATTCATTGATTTTTGCCATTGAAAAACATCATGTTATTCACATACCAGAAATGTTTGAAGCTACTGACTGAATGAAAAGAGCTGGCATCTCACTCTCTTTGAATCTTCTTTATCATGCTAAGAGGAGCAGGAAAAAGCAAAAAATTTCAGAATTGCACCTTGCAATGTGGAGATATTACTGTTTGTGCATTTACAATATTCATTGATTTTTGCCATTGAAAAACGTCCAGAAATGTTTGAAGCTACTGACTGAATGAAAGGAGCTGGCATCTCACTCTCTTTGAATCTTCTTTATCATGCTAGGATTAGCAGGAAAAAGCAAAAAATTTCAGAATTGCACCTTGCAATGCGGAGAAATTACTGTTTGTGCATTTACAATATTCATTGATTTTTGCCATTGAAAAACATCATGTTATTCATATACCAGAAATGTTTGAAGCTACTGACTGAATGAAAAGAGCTGGCATCTCACTCTCTTTGAATCTTCTTTATCATGCTAAGAGGAGCAGGAAAAAGCAAAAAATTTCAGAATTGCACGTTGCAATGTGGAGATATTACTGTTTGTGCATTTACAATATACATTGATTTTTGCCATAGAAAAACGTCCAGAAATGTTTGAAGCTACTGACTGAATGAAAGGAGCTGGCATCTCACTCTCTTTGAATCTTCTTTATCATGCTAGGATTAGCAGGAAAAAGCAAAAAATTTCAGAATTGCACCTTGCAATGCGGAGAAATTACTGTTTGTGCATTTACAATATTCATTGATTTTTGCCATTGAAAAACATCATGTTATTCATATACCAGAAATGTTTGAAGCTACTGACTGAATGAAAAGAGCTGGCATCTCACTCTCTTTGAGTCTTCTTTATCATGCCAGGATTAGCAGGAAAAAGCAAAAAATTTCAGAATTGCACCTTGCAATGTGGAGATATTACTGTTTGTGCATTTACAATATTCATTGATTTTTGCCATTGAAAAACGTCCAGAAATGTTTGAAGCTACTGACTGAATGAAAGGAGCTGGCATCTCACTCTCTTTGAATCTTCTTTATCATGCTAGGATTAGCAGGAAAAAGCAAAAAATTTCAGAATTGCACCTTGCAATGCGGAGAAATTACTGTTTGTGCATTTACAATATTCATTGATTTTTGCCATTGAAAAACATCATGTTATTCATATACCAGAAATGTTTGAAGCTACTGACTGAATGAAAAGATCTGGCATCTCACTCTCTTTGAGTCTTCTTTATCATGCCAGGATTAGCAGGAAAAAGCAAAAAATTTCAGAATTGCACCTTGCAATGTGGAGATATTACTGTTTGTGCATTTACAATATTCATTGATTTTTGCCATTGAAAAAGGTCCAGAAATGTTTGAAGCTACTGACTGAATGAAAGGAGCTGGCATCTCACTCTCTTTGAATCTTCTTTATCATGCTAGGATTAGCAGGAAAAAGCAAAAAATTTCAGAATTGCACCTTGCAATGCGGAGAAATTACTGTTTGTGCATTTACAATATTCATTGATTTTTGCCATTGAAAAACATCATGTTATTCATATACCAGAAATGTTTGAAGCTACTGACTGAATGAAAAGAGCTGGCATCTCACTCTCTTTGAATCTTCTTTATCATGCCAGGATTAGCAGGAAAAAGCAAAAAATTTCAGAATTGCACGTTGCAATGTGGAGATATTACTGTTTGTGCATTTACAATATTCATTGATTTTTGCCATTGAAAAACGTCCAGAAATGTTTGAAGCTACTGACTGAATGAAAGGAGCTGGCATCTCACTCTCTTTGAATCTTCTTTATCATGCTAGGATTAGCAGGAAAAAGCAAAAAATTTCAGAATTGCACCTTGCAATGCGGAGAAATTACTGTTTGTGCATTTACAATATTCATTGATTTTTGCCATTGAAAAACATAATGTTATTCATATACCAGAAATATTTGAAGCTACTGACTGAATGAAAAGAGCTGGCATCTCACTCTCTTTGAATCTTCTTTATCATGCTAAGAGGAGCAGGAAAAAGCAAAAAATTTCAGAATTGCACCTTGCAATGTGGAGATATTACTGTTTGTGCATTTACAATATTCATTGATTTTTGCCATTGAAAAACGTCCAGAAATGTTTGAAGCTACTGACTGAATGAAAGGAGCTGGCATCTCACTCTCTTTGAATCTTCTTTATCATGCTAGGCTTAGCAGGAAAAAACAAAAAATTTCAGAATTGCACCTTGCAATGCGGAGAAATTACTGTTTGTGCATTTACAATATTCATTGATTTTTGCCATTGAAAAACATCATGTTATTCATATACCAGAAATGTTTGAAGCTACTGACTGAATGATAGCAGCTGGCATCTCACTCTCTTTGAATCTTCTTTATCATGCTAAGAGGAGCAGGAAAAAGCAAAAAATTTCAGAATTGCACCTTGCAATGCGGAGAAATTACTGTTTGTGCATTTACAATATTCATTGATTTTTGCCATTGAAAAACGTCCAGAAATGTTTGAAGCTACTGACTGAATGAAAGGAGCTGGCATCTCACTCTCTTTGAATCTTCTTTATCATGCTAAGAGGAGCAGGAAAAAGCAAAAAATTTCAGAATTGCACCTTGCAATGCGTAGAAATTACTGTTTGTGCATTTACAATATTCATTGATTTTTGCCGTTGAAAAACATCATGTTATTCATATACCAGAAATGTTTGAAGCTACTGACTGAATGAAAGGAGCTGGCATCTCATTCTCTTTGAATCTTCTTTATCATGCTAAGAGGAGCAGGAAAAAGCAAAAAATTTCAGAATTGCACCTTGCAATGCGGAGAAATTACTGTTTGCGCATTTACAATATTCATTGATTTTTGCCATTGAAAAACATCATGTTATTCATATACCAGAAATGTTTGAAGCTACTGACTGAATGAAAGGAGCTGGCATCTCACTCTCTTTGAATCTTCTTTATCATGCTAAGAGGAGCAGGAAAAAGCAAAAAATATCAGAATTGCACCTTGCAATGTGGAGATATTACTGTTTGTGCATTTACAATATTCATTGATTTTTGCCATTGAAAAACGTCCAGAAATGTTTGAAGCTACTGACTGAATGAAAGGAGCTGGCATCTCACTCTCTTTGAATCTTCTTTATCATGCTAGGATTAGCAGGAAAAAGCAAAAAATTTCAGAATTGCACCTTGCAATCCGGAGAAATTACTGTTTGTGCATTTACAATATTCATTGATTTTTGCCATTGAAAAACATCATGTTATTCATATACCAGAAATGTTTGAAGCTACTGACTGAATGAAAAGAGCTGGCATCTCACTCTCTTTGAATCTTCTTTATCATGCCAGGATTAGCAGGAAAAAGCAAAAAATTTCAGAATTGCACCTTGCAATGTGGAGATATTACTGTTTGTGCATTTACAATATTCATTGATTTTTGCCATTGAAAAACGTCCAGAAATGTTTGAAGCTACTGACTGAATGAAAGGAGCTGGCATCTCACTCTCTTTGAATCTTCTTTATCATGCTAGGATTAGCAGGAAAAAGCAAAAAATTTCAGAATTGCACCTTGCAATGCGGAGAAATTACTGTTTGTGCATTTACAATATTCATTGATTTTTGCCATTGAAAAACATCATGTTATTCACATACCAGAAATGTTTGAAGCTACTGACTGAATGAAAAGAGCTGGCATCTCACTCTCTTTGAATCTTCTTTATCATGCTAAGAGGAGCAGGAAAAAGCAAAAAATTTCAGAATTGCACCTTGCAATGTGGAGATATTACTGTTTGTGCATTTACAATATTCATTGATTTTTGCCATTGAAAAACGTCCAGAAATGTTTGAAGCTACTGACTGAATGAAAGGAGCTGGCATCTCACTCTCTTTGAATCTTCTTTATCATGCTAGGATTAGCAGGAAAAAGCAAAAAATTTCAGAATTGCACCTTGCAATGCGGAGAAATTACTGTTTGTGCATTTACAATATTCATTGATTTTTGCCATTGAAAAACATCATGTTATTCATATACCAGAAATGTTTGAAGCTACTGACTGAATGAAAAGAGCTGGCATCTCACTCTCTTTGAATCTTCTTTATCATGCTAAGAGGAGCAGGAAAAAGCAAAAAATTTCAGAATTGCACGTTGCAATGTGGAGATATTACTGTTTGTGCATTTACAATATACATTGATTTTTGCCATTGAAAAACGTCCAGAAATGTTTGAAGCTACTGACTGAATGAAAGGAGCTGGCATCTCACTCTCTTTGAATCTTCTTTATCATGCTAGGATGAGCAGGAAAAAGCAAAAAATTTCAGAATTGCACCTTGCAATGCGGAGAAATTACTGTTTGTGCATTTACAATATTCATTGATTTTTGCCATTGAAAAACATCATGTTATTCATATACCAGAAATGTTTGAAGCTACTGACTGAATGAAAAGAGCTGGCATCTCACTCTCTTTGAGTCTTCTTTATCATGCCAGGATTAGCAGGAAAAAGCAAAAAATTTCAGAATTGCACCTTGCAATGTGGAGATATTACTGTTTGTGCATTTACAATATTCATTGATTTTTGCCATTGAAAAACGTCCAGAAATGTTTGAAGCTACTGACTGAATGAAAGGAGCTGGCATCTCACTCTCTTTGAATCTTCTTTATCATGCTAGGATTAGCAGGAAAAAGCAAAAAATTTCAGAATTGCACCTTGCAATGCGGAGAAATTACTGTTTGTGCATTTACAATATTCATTGATTTTTGCCATTGAAAAACATCATGTTATTCACATACCAGAAATGTTTGAAGCTACTGACTGAATGAAAAGAGCTGGCATCTCACTCTCTTTGAATCTTCTTTATCATGCTAAGAGGAGCAGGAAAAAGCAAAAAATTTCAGAATTGCACGTTGCAATGTGGAGATATTACTGTTTGTGCATTTACAATATACATTGATTTTTGCCATTGAAAAACGTCCAGAAATGTTTGAAGCTACTGACTGAATGAAAGGAGCTGGCATCTCACTCTCTTTGAATCTTCTTTATCATGCTAGGATGAGCAGGAAAAAGCAAAAAATTTCAGAATTGCACCTTGCAATGCGGAGAAATTACTGTTTGTGCATTTACAATATTCATTGATTTTTGCCATTGAAAAACATCATGTTATTCATATACCAGAAATGTTTGAAGCTACTGACTGAATGAAAAGAGCTGGCATCTCACTCTCTTTGAGTCTTCTTTATCATGCCAGGATTAGCAGGAAAAAGCAAAAAATTTCAGAATTGCACCTTGCAATGTGGAGATATTACTGTTTGTGCATTTACAATATTCATTGATTTTTGCAATTGAAAAAGGTCCAGAAATGTTTGAAGCTACTGACTGAATGAAAGGAGCTGGCATCTCACTCTCTTTGAATCTTCTTTATCATGCTAGGATTAGCAGGAAAAAGCAAAAAAATTCAGAATTGCACCTTGCAATGCGGAGAAATTACTGTTTGTGCATTTACAATATTCATTGATTTTTGCCATTGAAAAACATCATGTTATTCATATACCAGAAATGTTTGAAGCTACTGACTGAATGAAAAGAGCTGGCATCTCACTCTCTTTGAATCTTCTTTATCATGCCAGGATTAGCAGGAAAAAGCAAAAAATTTCAGAATTGCACGTTGCAATGTGGAGATATTACTGTTTGTGCATTTACAATATTCATTGATTTTTGCCATTGAAAAACGTCCAGAAATGTTTGAAGCTACTGACTGAATGAAAGGAGCTGGCATCTCACTCTCTTTGAATCTTCTTTATCATGCTAGGATTAGCAGGAAAAAGCAAAAAATTTCAGAATTGCACCTTGCAATGCGGAGAAATTACTGTTTGTGCATTTACAATATTCATTGATTTTTGCCATTGAAAAACATAATGTTATTCATATACCAGAAATATTTGAAGCTACTGACTGAATGAAAAGAGCTGGCATCTCACTCTCTTTGAATCTTCTTTATCATGCTAAGAGGAGCAGGAAAAAGCAAAAAATTTCAGAATTGCACCTTGCAATGTGGAGATATTACTGTTTGTGCATTTACAATATTCATTGATTTTTGCCATTGAAAAACGTCCAGAAATGTTTGAAGCTACTGACTGAATGAAAGGAGCTGGCATCTCACTCTCTTTGAATCTTCTTTATCATGCTAGGATTAGCAGGAAAAAACAAAAAATTTCAGAATTGCACCTTGCAATGCGGAGAAATTACTGTTTGTGCATTTACAATATTCATTTATTTTTGCCATTGAAAAACATCATGTTATTCATATACCAGAAATGTTTGAAGCTACTGACTGAATGATAGCAGCTGGCATCTCACTCTCTTTGAATCTTCTTTATCATGCTAAGAGGAGCAGGAAAAAGCAAAAAATTTCAGAATTGCACCTTGCAATGCGGAGAAATTACTGTTTGTGCATTTACAATATTCATTGATTTTTGCCATTGAAAAACGTCCAGAAATGTTTGAAGCTACTGACTGAATGAAAGGAGCTGGCATCTCACTCTCTTTGAATCTTCTTTATCATGCTAAGAGGAGCAGGAAAAAGCAAAAAATTTCAGAATTGCACCTTGCAATGCGTAGAAATTACTGTTTGTGCATTTACAATATTCATTGATTTTTGCCGTTGAAAAACATCATGTTATTCATATACCAGAAATGTTTGAAGCTACTGACTGAATGAAAGGAGCTGGCATCTCACTCTCTTTGAATCTTCTTTATCATGCTAAGAGGAGCAGGAAAAAGCAAAAAATTTCAGAATTGCACCTTGCAATGCGGAGAAATTACTGTTTGCGCATTTACAATATTCATTGATTTTTGCCATTGAAAAACATCATGTTATTCATATACCAGAAATGTTTGAAGCTACTGACTGAATGAAAGGAGCTGGCATCTCACTCTCTTTGAATCTTCTTTATCATGCTAAGAGGAGCAGGAAAAAGCAAAAAATATCAGAATTGCACCTTGCAATGTGGAGATATTACTGTTTGTGCATTTACAATATTCATTGATTTTTGCCATTGAAAAACGTCCAGAAATGTTTGAAGCTACTGACTGAATGAAAGGAGCTGGCATCTCACTCTCTTTGAATCTTCTTTATCATGCTAGGATTAGCAGGAAAAAGCAAAAAATTTCAGAATTGCACCTTGCAATGCGGAGAAATTACTGTTTGTGCATTTACAATATTCATTGATTTTTGCCATTGAAAAACATCATGTTATTCATATACCAGAAATGTTTGAAGCTACTGTCTGAATGAAAAGAGCTGGCATCTCACTCTCTTTTAATCTTCTTTATCATGCTAAGAGGAGCAGGAAAAAGCAAAAAATTTCAGAATTGCACCTTGCAATGTGGAGAAATTACTGTTTGTGCATTTACAATATTCATTGATTTTTGCCATTGAAAAACGTCCAGAAATGTTTGAAGCTACTGACTGAATGAAAGGAGCTGGCATCTCACTCTCTTTGAATCTTCTTTATCATGCTAGGATTAGCAGGAAAAAACAAAAAATTTCAGAATTGCACCTTGCAATGCGGAGAAATTACTGTTTGTGCATTTACAATATTCATTGATTTTTGCCATTGAAAAACATCATGTTATTCATATACCAGAAATGTTTGAAGCTACTGACTGAATGAAAAGAGCTGGCATCTCACTCTCTTTGAATCTTCTTTATCATGCTAAGAGGAGCAGGAAAAAGCAAAAAATTTCAGAATTGCACCTTGCAATGTGGAGATATTACTGTTTGTGCATTTACAATATTCATTGATTTTTGCCATTGAAAAACGTCCAGAAATGTTTGAAGCTACTGACTGAATGAAAGGAGCTGGCATCTCACTCTCTTTGAATCTTCTTTATCATGCTAGGATTAGCAGGAAAAAGCAAAAAATTTCAGAATTGCACCTTGCAATGCGGAGAAATTACTGTTTGTGCATTTACAATATTCATTGATTTTTGCCATTGAAAAACATCATGTTATTCATATACCAGAAATGTTTGAAGCTACTGACTGAATGAAAAGAGCTGGCATCTCACTCTCTTTGAATCTTCTTTATCATGCTAGGATTAGCAGGAAAAAGCAAAAAATTTCAGAATTGCACCTTGCAATGTGGAGATATTACTGTTTGTGCATTTACAATATTCATTGATTTTTGCCATTGAAAAACGTCCAGAAATGTTTGAAGCTACTGACTGAATGAAAGGAGCTGGCATCTCACTCTCTTTGAATCTTCTTTATCATGCTAGGATTAGCAGGAAAAAGCAAAAAATTTCAGAATTGCACCTTGCAATGTGGAGTTATTACTGTTTGTGCATTTACAATATTCATTGATTTTTGCCATTGAAAAATGTCCAGAAATGTTTGAAGCTACTGACTGAATGAAATGAGCTGGCATCTCACTCTCTTTGAATCTTCTTTATCATGCTAGGATAAGCAGGAAAAAGCAAAACATTTCAGAATTGCACCTTGCAATGTGGAGATATTACTGTTTGTGCATTTACAATATTCATTGATTTTTGCCATTGAAAAACGTCCAGAAATGTTTGATGCTACTGACTGAATGAAAGGAGCTGGCATCTCACTCTCTTTGAATCTTCTTTATCATGCTAGGATTGGCAGGAAAAAGCAAAAAATTTCAGAATTGCACCTTGCAATGTGGAGTTATTACTGTTTGTGCATTTACAATCTTCATTGATTTTTGCCATTGAAAAATGTCCAGAAATGTTTGAAGCTACTGACTGAATGAAAGGAGCTGGCATCTCACTCTCTTTGAATCTTCTTTATCATGCTAGGATTAGCAGGAAAAAGCAAAAAATTTCAGAATTGCACCTTGCAATGTGGAGATATTACTGTTTGTGCATTTACAATATTCATTGATTTTTGCCATTGAAAAACATCATGTTATTCATATACCAGAAATGTTTGAAGCTACTGACTGAATGAAAAGAGCTGGCATCTCACTCTCTTTGAATCTTCTTTATCATGCTAAGAGGAGCAGGAAAAAGCAAAAAATTTCAGAATTGCACCTTGCAATGTGGAGATATTACTGTTTGTGCATTTACAATATTCATTGATTTTTGCCATTGAAAAACGTCCAGAAATGTTTGAAGCTACTGACTGAATGAAAGGAGCTGGCATCTCACTCTCTTTGAATCTTCTTTATCATGCTAGGATTAGCAGGAAAAAGCAAAAAATTTCAGAATTGCACCTTGCAAGGCGGAGAAATTACTGTTTGTGCATTTACAATATTCATTGATTTTTGCCATTGAAAAACATCATGTTATACATATACCAGAAATGTTTGAAGCTACTGACTGAATGAAAAGAGCTGGCATCTCACTCTCTTTGAATCTTCTTTATCATGCTAAGAGGAGCAGGAAAAAGCAAAAAATTTCAGAATAGCACCTTGCAATGTGGAGATATTACTGTTTGTGCATTTACAATATTCATTGATTTTTGCCATTGAAAAACGTCCAGAAATGTTTGAAGCTACTGACTGAATGAAAGGAGCTGGCATCTCACTCTCTTTGAATCTTCTTTATCATGCTAGGATTAGCAGGAAAAAGCAAAAAATTTCAGAATTGCACCTTGCAATGCGGAGAAATTATTGTTTGTGCATTTACAATATTCATTGATTTTTGCCATTGAAAAACATCATGTTATTCATATACCAGAAATGTTTGAAGCTACTGACTGAATGAAAAGAGCTGGCATCTCACTCTCTTTGAATCTTCTTTATCATGCCAGGATTAGCAGGAAAAAGCAAAAAATTTCAGAATTGCACCTTGCAATGTGGAGATATTACTGTTTGTGCATTTACAATATTCATTGATTTTTGCCATTGAAAAACGTCCAGAAATGTTTGAAGCTACTGACTGAATGAAAGGAGCTGGCATCTCACTCTCTTTGAATCTTCTTTATCATGCTAGGATTAGCAGGAAAAAGCAAAAAATTTCAGAATTGCACCTTGCAATGCGGAGAAATTACTGTTTGTGCATTTACAATATTCATTGATTTTTGCCATTGAAAAACATCATGTTATTCATATACCAGAAATGTTTGAAGCTACTGACTGAATGAAAAGAGCTGGCATCTCACTCTCTTTGAATCTTCTTTATCATGCTAAGAGGAGCAGGAAAAAGCAAAACATTTCAGAATTGCACCTTGCAATGTGGAGATATTACTGTTTGTGCATTTACAATATTCATTGATTTTTGCCATTGAAAAACGTCCAGAAATGTTTGAAGCTACTGACTGAATGAAAGGAGCTGGCATCTCACTCTCTTTGAATCTTCTTTATCATGCTAGTATTAGCAGGAAAAAGCAAAAAATTTCAGAATTGCACCTTGCAATCCGGAGAAATTACTGTTTGTGCATTTACAATATTCATTGATTTTTGCCATTGAAAAACATCATGTTATTCATATACCAGAAATGTTTGAAGCTACTGACTGAATGAAAAGAGCTGGCATCTCACTCTCTTTGAATCTTCTTTATCATGCCAGGATTAGCAGGAAAAAGCAAAAAATTTCAGAATTGCACCTTGCAATGTGGAGATATTACTGTTTGTGCATTTACAATATTCATTGATTTTTGCCATTGAAAAACGTCCAGAAATGTTTGAAGCTACTGACTGAATGAAAGGAGCTGGCATCTCACTCTCTTTGAATCTTCTTTATCATGCTAGGATTAGCAGGAAAAAGCAAAAAATTTCAGAATTGCACCTTGCAATGCGGAGAAATTACTGTTTGTGCATTTACAATATTCATTGATTTTTGCCATTGAAAAACATCATGTTATTCACATACCAGAAATGTTTGAAGCTACTGACTGAATGAAAAGAGCTGGCATCTCACTCTCTTTGAATCTTCTTTATCATGCTAAGAGGAGCAGGAAAAAGCAAAAAATTTCAGAATTGCACCTTGCAATGTGGAGATATTACTGTTTGTGCATTTACAATATTCATTGATTTTTGCCATTGAAAAACGTCCAGAAATGTTTGAAGCTACTGACTGAATGAAAGGAGCTGGCATCTCACTCTCTTTGAATCTTCTTTATCATGCTAGGATTAGCAGGAAAAAGCAAAAAATTTCAGAATTGCACCTTGCAATGCGGAGAAATTACTGTTTGTGCATTTACAATATTCATTGATTTTTGCCATTGAAAAACATCATGTTATTCATATACCAGAAATGTTTGAAGCTACTGACTGAATGAAAAGAGCTGGCATCTCACTCTCTTTGAATCTTCTTTATCATGCTAAGAGGAGCAGGAAAAAGCAAAAAATTTCAGAATTGCACGTTGCAATGTGGAGATATTACTGTTTGTGCATTTACAATATACATTGATTTTTGCCATAGAAAAACGTCCAGAAATGTTTGAAGCTACTGACTGAATGAAAGGAGCTGGCATCTCACTCTCTTTGAATCTTCTTTATCATGCTAGGATTAGCAGGAAAAAGCAAAAAATTTCAGAATTGCACCTTGCAATGCGGAGAAATTACTGTTTGTGCATTTACAATATTCATTGATTTTTGCCATTGAAAAACATCATGTTATTCATATACCAGAAATGTTTGAAGCTACTGACTGAATGAAAAGAGCTGGCATCTCACTCTCTTTGAGTCTTCTTTATCATGCCAGGATTAGCAGGAAAAAGCAAAAAATTTCAGAATTGCACCTTGCAATGTGGAGATATTACTGTTTGTGCATTTACAATATTCATTGATTTTTGCCATTGAAAAACGTCCAGAAATGTTTGAAGCTACTGACTGAATGAAAGGAGCTGGCATCTCACTCTCTTTGAATCTTCTTTATCATGCTAGGATTAGCAGGAAAAAGCAAAAAATTTCAGAATTGCACCTTGCAATGCGGAGAAATTACTGTTTGTGCATTTACAATATTCATTGATTTTTGCCATTGAAAAACATCATGTTATTCATATACCAGAAATGTTTGAAGCTACTGACTGAATGAAAAGATCTGGCATCTCACTCTCTTTGAGTCTTCTTTATCATGCCAGGATTAGCAGGAAAAAGCAAAAAATTTCAGAATTGCACCTTGCAATGTGGAGATATTACTGTTTGTGCATTTACAATATTCATTGATTTTTGCCATTGAAAAAGGTCCAGAAATGTTTGAAGCTACTGACTGAATGAAAGGAGCTGGCATCTCACTCTCTTTGAATCTTCTTTATCATGCTAGGATTAGCAGGAAAAAGCAAAAAATTTCAGAATTGCACCTTGCAATGCGGAGAAATTACTGTTTGTGCATTTACAATATTCATTGATTTTTGCCATTGAAAAACATCATGTTATTCATATACCAGAAATGTTTGAAGCTACTGACTGAATGAAAAGAGCTGGCATCTCACTCTCTTTGAATCTTCTTTATCATGCCAGGATTAGCAGGAAAAAGCAAAAAATTTCAGAATTGCACGTTGCAATGTGGAGATATTACTGTTTGTGCATTTACAATATTCATTGATTTTTGCCATTGAAAAACGTCCAGAAATGTTTGAAGCTACTGACTGAATGAAAGGAGCTGGCATCTCACTCTCTTTGAATCTTCTTTATCATGCTAGGATTAGCAGGAAAAAGCAAAAAATTTCAGAATTGCACCTTGCAATGCGGAGAAATTACTGTTTGTGCATTTACAATATTCATTGATTTTTGCCATTGAAAAACATAATGTTATTCATATACCAGAAATATTTGAAGCTACTGACTGAATGAAAAGAGCTGGCATCTCACTCTCTTTGAATCTTCTTTATCATGCTAAGAGGAGCAGGAAAAAGCAAAAAATTTCAGAATTGCACCTTGCAATGTGGAGATATTACTGTTTGTGCATTTACAATATTCATTGATTTTTGCCATTGAAAAACGTCCAGAAATGTTTGAAGCTACTGACTGAATGAAAGGAGCTGGCATCTCACTCTCTTTGAATCTTCTTTATCATGCTAGGCTTAGCAGGAAAAAACAAAAAATTTCAGAATTGCACCTTGCAATGCGGAGAAATTACTGTTTGTGCATTTACAATATTCATTGATTTTTGCCATTGAAAAACATCATGTTATTCATATACCAGAAATGTTTGAAGCTACTGACTGAATGATAGCAGCTGGCATCTCACTCTCTTTGAATCTTCTTTATCATGCTAAGAGGAGCAGGAAAAAGCAAAAAATTTCAGAATTGCACCTTGCAATGCGGAGAAATTACTGTTTGTGCATTTACAATATTCATTGATTTTTGCCATTGAAAAACGTCCAGAAATGTTTGAAGCTACTGACTGAATGAAAGGAGCTGGCATCTCACTCTCTTTGAATCTTCTTTATCATGCTAAGAGGAGCAGGAAAAAGCAAAAAATTTCAGAATTGCACCTTGCAATGCGTAGAAATTACTGTTTGTGCATTTACAATATTCATTGATTTTTGCCGTTGAAAAACATCATGTTATTCATATACCAGAAATGTTTGAAGCTACTGACTGAATGAAAGGAGCTGGCATCTCATTCTCTTTGAATCTTCTTTATCATGCTAAGAGGAGCAGGAAAAAGCAAAAAATTTCAGAATTGCACCTTGCAATGCGGAGAAATTACTGTTTGCGCATTTACAATATTCATTGATTTTTGCCATTGAAAAACATCATGTTATTCATATACCAGAAATGTTTGAAGCTACTGACTGAATGAAAGGAGCTGGCATCTCACTCTCTTTGAATCTTCTTTATCATGCTAAGAGGAGCAGGAAAAAGCAAAAAATATCAGAATTGCACCTTGCAATGTGGAGATATTACTGTTTGTGCATTTACAATATTCATTGATTTTTGCCATTGAAAAACGTCCAGAAATGTTTGAAGCTACTGACTGAATGAAAGGAGCTGGCATCTCACTCTCTTTGAATCTTCTTTATCATGCTAGGATTAGCAGGAAAAAGCAAAAAATTTCAGAATTGCACCTTGCAATCCGGAGAAATTACTGTTTGTGCATTTACAATATTCATTGATTTTTGCCATTGAAAAACATCATGTTATTCATATACCAGAAATGTTTGAAGCTACTGACTGAATGAAAAGAGCTGGCATCTCACTCTCTTTGAATCTTCTTTATCATGCCAGGATTAGCAGGAAAAAGCAAAAAATTTCAGAATTGCACCTTGCAATGTGGAGATATTACTGTTTGTGCATTTACAATATTCATTGATTTTTGCCATTGAAAAACGTCCAGAAATGTTTGAAGCTACTGACTGAATGAAAGGAGCTGGCATCTCACTCTCTTTGAATCTTCTTTATCATGCTAGGATTAGCAGGAAAAAGCAAAAAATTTCAGAATTGCACCTTGCAATGCGGAGAAATTACTGTTTGTGCATTTACAATATTCATTGATTTTTGCCATTGAAAAACATCATGTTATTCACATACCAGAAATGTTTGAAGCTACTGACTGAATGAAAAGAGCTGGCATCTCACTCTCTTTGAATCTTCTTTATCATGCTAAGAGGAGCAGGAAAAAGCAAAAAATTTCAGAATTGCACCTTGCAATGTGGAGATATTACTGTTTGTGCATTTACAATATTCATTGATTTTTGCCATTGAAAAACGTCCAGAAATGTTTGAAGCTACTGACTGAATGAAAGGAGCTGGCATCTCACTCTCTTTGAATCTTCTTTATCATGCTAGGATTAGCAGGAAAAAGCAAAAAATTTCAGAATTGCACCTTGCAATGCGGAGAAATTACTGTTTGTGCATTTACAATATTCATTGATTTTTGCCATTGAAAAACATCATGTTATTCATATACCAGAAATGTTTGAAGCTACTGACTGAATGAAAAGAGCTGGCATCTCACTCTCTTTGAATCTTCTTTATCATGCTAAGAGGAGCAGGAAAAAGCAAAAAATTTCAGAATTGCACGTTGCAATGTGGAGATATTACTGTTTGTGCATTTACAATATACATTGATTTTTGCCATTGAAAAACGTCCAGAAATGTTTGAAGCTACTGACTGAATGAAAGGAGCTGGCATCTCACTCTCTTTGAATCTTCTTTATCATGCTAGGATGAGCAGGAAAAAGCAAAAAATTTCAGAATTGCACCTTGCAATGCGGAGAAATTACTGTTTGTGCATTTACAATATTCATTGATTTTTGCCATTGAAAAACATCATGTTATTCATATACCAGAAATGTTTGAAGCTACTGACTGAATGAAAAGAGCTGGCATCTCACTCTCTTTGAGTCTTCTTTATCATGCCAGGATTAGCAGGAAAAAGCAAAAAATTTCAGAATTGCACCTTGCAATGTGGAGATATTACTGTTTGTGCATTTACAATATTCATTGATTTTTGCCATTGAAAAACGTCCAGAAATGTTTGAAGCTACTGACTGAATGAAAGGAGCTGGCATCTCACTCTCTTTGAATCTTCTTTATCATGCTAGGATTAGCAGGAAAAAGCAAAAAATTTCAGAATTGCACCTTGCAATGCGGAGAAATTACTGTTTGTGCATTTACAATATTCATTGATTTTTGCCATTGAAAAACATCATGTTATTCACATACCAGAAATGTTTGAAGCTACTGACTGAATGAAAAGAGCTGGCATCTCACTCTCTTTGAATCTTCTTTATCATGCTAAGAGGAGCAGGAAAAAGCAAAAAATTTCAGAATTGCACGTTGCAATGTGGAGATATTACTGTTTGTGCATTTACAATATACATTGATTTTTGCCATTGAAAAACGTCCAGAAATGTTTGAAGCTACTGACTGAATGAAAGGAGCTGGCATCTCACTCTCTTTGAATCTTCTTTATCATGCTAGGATGAGCAGGAAAAAGCAAAAAATTTCAGAATTGCACCTTGCAATGCGGAGAAATTACTGTTTGTGCATTTACAATATTCATTGATTTTTGCCATTGAAAAACATCATGTTATTCATATACCAGAAATGTTTGAAGCTACTGACTGAATGAAAAGAGCTGGCATCTCACTCTCTTTGAGTCTTCTTTATCATGCCAGGATTAGCAGGAAAAAGCAAAAAATTTCAGAATTGCACCTTGCAATGTGGAGATATTACTGTTTGTGCATTTACAATATTCATTGATTTTTGCAATTGAAAAAGGTCCAGAAATGTTTGAAGCTACTGACTGAATGAAAGGAGCTGGCATCTCACTCTCTTTGAATCTTCTTTATCATGCTAGGATTAGCAGGAAAAAGCAAAAAAATTCAGAATTGCACCTTGCAATGCGGAGAAATTACTGTTTGTGCATTTACAATATTCATTGATTTTTGCCATTGAAAAACATCATGTTATTCATATACCAGAAATGTTTGAAGCTACTGACTGAATGAAAAGAGCTGGCATCTCACTCTCTTTGAATCTTCTTTATCATGCCAGGATTAGCAGGAAAAAGCAAAAAATTTCAGAATTGCACGTTGCAATGTGGAGATATTACTGTTTGTGCATTTACAATATTCATTGATTTTTGCCATTGAAAAACATCCAGAAATGTTTGAAGCTACTGACTGAATGAAAGGAGCTGGCATCTCACTCTCTTTGAATCTTCTTTATCATGCTAGGATTAGCAGGAAAAAGCAAAAAATTTCAGAATTGCACCTTGCAATGCGGAGAAATTACTGTTTGTGCATTTACAATATTCATTGATTTTTGCCATTGAAAAACATAATGTTATTCATATACCAGAAATATTTGAAGCTACTGACTGAATGAAAAGAGCTGGCATCTCACTCTCTTTGAATCTTCTTTATCATGCTAAGAGGAGCAGGAAAAAGCAAAAAATTTCAGAATTGCACCTTGCAATGTGGAGATATTACTGTTTGTGCATTTACAATATTCATTGATTTTTGCCATTGAAAAACGTCCAGAAATGTTTGAAGCTACTGACTGAATGAAAGGAGCTGGCATCTCACTCTCTTTGAATCTTCTTTATCATGCTAGGATTAGCAGGAAAAAACAAAAAATTTCAGAATTGCACCTTGCAATGCGGAGAAATTACTGTTTGTGCATTTACAATATTCATTTATTTTTGCCATTGAAAAACATCATGTTATTCATATACCAGAAATGTTTGAAGCTACTGACTGAATGATAGCAGCTGGCATCTCACTCTCTTTGAATCTTCTTTATCATGCTAAGAGGAGCAGGAAAAAGCAAAAAATTTCAGAATTGCACCTTGCAATGCGGAGAAATTACTGTTTGTGCATTTACAATATTCATTGATTTTTGCCATTGAAAAACGTCCAGAAATGTTTGAAGCTACTGACTGAATGAAAGGAGCTGGCATCTCACTCTCTTTGAATCTTCTTTATCATGCTAAGAGGAGCAGGAAAAAGCAAAAAATTTCAGAATTGCACCTTGCAATGCGTAGAAATTACTGTTTGTGCATTTACAATATTCATTGATTTTTGCCGTTGAAAAACATCATGTTATTCATATACCAGAAATGTTTGAAGCTACTGACTGAATGAAAGGAGCTGGCATCTCACTCTCTTTGAATCTTCTTTATCATGCTAAGAGGAGCAGGAAAAAGCAAAAAATTTCAGAATTGCACCTTGCAATGCGGAGAAATTACTGTTTGCGCATTTACAATATTCATTGATTTTTGCCATTGAAAAACATCATGTTATTCATATACCAGAAATGTTTGAAGCTACTGACTGAATGAAAGGAGCTGGCATCTCACTCTCTTTGAATCTTCTTTATCATGCTAAGAGGAGCAGGAAAAAGCAAAAAATATCAGAATTGCACCTTGCAATGTGGAGATATTACTGTTTGTGCATTTACAATATTCATTGATTTTTGCCATTGAAAAACGTCCAGAAATGTTTGAAGCTACTGACTGAATGAAAGGAGCTGGCATCTCACTCTCTTTGAATCTTCTTTATCATGCTAGGATTAGCAGGAAAAAGCAAAAAATTTCAGAATTGCACCTTGCAATGCGGAGAAATTACTGTTTGTGCATTTACAATATTCATTGATTTTTGCCATTGAAAAACATCATGTTATTCATATACCAGAAATGTTTGAAGCTACTGTCTGAATGAAAAGAGCTGGCATCTCACTCTCTTTTAATCTTCTTTATCATGCTAAGAGGAGCAGGAAAAAGCAAAAAATTTCAGAATTGCACCTTGCAATGTGGAGAAATTACTGTTTGTGCATTTACAATATTCATTGATTTTTGCCATTGAAAAACGTCCAGAAATGTTTGAAGCTACTGACTGAATGAAAGGAGCTGGCATCTCACTCTCTTTGAATCTTCTTTATCATGCTAGGATTAGCAGGAAAAAACAAAAAATTTCAGAATTGCACCTTGCAATGCGGAGAAATTACTGTTTGTGCATTTACAATATTCATTGATTTTTGCCATTGAAAAACATCATGTTATTCATATACCAGAAATGTTTGAAGCTACTGACTGAATGAAAAGAGCTGGCATCTCACTCTCTTTGAATCTTCTTTATCATGCTAAGAGGAGCAGGAAAAAGCAAAAAATTTCAGAATTGCACCTTGCAATGTGGAGATATTACTGTTTGTGCATTTACAATATTCATTGATTTTTGCCATTGAAAAACGTCCAGAAATGTTTGAAGCTACTGACTGAATGAAAGGAGCTGGCTTCTCACTCTCTTTGAATCTTCTTTATCATGCTAAGAGGAGCAGGAAAAAGCAAAAAATTTCAGAATTGCACCTTGCAATTCGGAGAAATTACTGTTTGTGCATTTACAATATTCATTGATTTTTGCCATTGAAAAAAAACATCATGTTATTCATATACCAGAAATGTTTGAAGCTACTGACTGAATGAAAGGAGCTGGCATCTCACTCTCTTTGAATCTTCTTTATCATGCTAAGAGGAGCAGGAAAAAGCAAAAAATTTCAGAATTGCACCTTGCAATGCGGAGAAATTACTGTTTGTGCATTTACAATAATCATTGATTTTTGCCATTGAAAAACATCATGTTATTCATATACCAGAAATGTTTGAAGCTACTGACTGAATGAAAGGAGCAGGCATCTCACTCTCTTTGAATCTTCTTTATCATGCTAAGAGGAGCAGGAAAAAGCAAAAAATTTCAGAATTGCACCTTGAAATGCGTAGAAATTACTGTTTGTGCATTTACAATATTCATTGATTTTTGCCGTTGAAAAACATCATGTTATTCATATACCAGAAATGTTTGAAGCTACTGACTGAATGAAAGGAGCTGGCATCTCACTCTCTTTGAATCTTCTTTATCATGCTAAGAGGAGCAGGAAAAAGCAAAAAATTTCAGAATTGCACCTTGCAATGAGGAGAAATTACTGTTTGTGCATTTACAATATTCATTGATTTTTGCCATTGAAAAACGTCCAGAAATGTTTGAAGCTACTGACTGAATGAAAGGAGCTGGCATCTCACTCTCTTTGATTCTTCTTTATCATGCTAAGAGGAGCAGGAAAAAGCAAAAAATTTCAGAATTGCACCTTGCAATGAGGAGAAATTACTGTTTGTGCATTTACAATATTCATTGATTTTTGCCATTGAAAAACGTCCAGAAATGTTTGAAGCTACTGACTGAATGAAAGGAGCTGGCATCTCACTCTCTTTGATTCTTCTTTATCATGCTAAGAGGAGCAGGAAAAAGCAAAAAATTTCAGAATTGCACCTTGCAATGCGGAGAAATTACTGTTTGTGCATTTACAATATTCATTGATTTTTGCCATTGAAAAACATCATGTTATTCATATACCAGAAATGTTTGAAGCTACTGACTGAATGAAAGGAGCTGGCATCTCACTCTCTTTGAATCTTCTTTATCATGCTAAGAGGAGCAGGAAAAAGCAAAAAATTTCAGAATTGCACCTTGCAATGCGGAGAAATTACTGTTTGTGCATTTACAATATTCATTGATTTTTGCCGTTGAAAAACATCATGTTATTCATATACCAGAAATGTTTGAAGCTACTGACTGAATGAAAGGAGCTGGCATCTCACTCTCTTTGAATCTTCTTTATCATGCTAAGAGGAGCAGGAAAAAGCAAAAAATTTCAGAATTGCACCTTGCAATGCGGAGAAATTACTGTTTGTGCATTTACAATATTCATTGATTTTTGCCATTGAAAAACATCATGTTATTCATATACCAGAAATGTTTGAAGCTACTGACTGAATGAAAGGAGCTGGCATCTCACTCTCTTTGAATCTTCTTTATCATGCTAAGAGGAGCAGGAAAAAGCAAAAAATTTCAGAATTGCACCTTGCAATGCGAAGAAATTACTGTTTGTGCATTTACAATATTCATTTATTTTTGCCATTGAAAAACGTCCAGAAATGTTTGAAGCTACTGACTGAATGAAAGGAGCTGGCTTCTCACTCTCTTTGAATCTTCTTTATCATGCTAAGAGGAGCAGGAAAAAGCAAAAAATTTCAGAATTGCACCTTGCAATTCGGAGAAATTACTGTTTGTGCATTTACAATATTCATTGATTTTTGCCATTGAAAAAAAACATCATGTTATTCATATACCAGAAATGTTTGAAGCTACTGACTGAATGAAAGGAGCTGGCATCTCACTCTCTTTGAATCTTCTTTATCATGCTAAGAGGAGCAGGAAAAAGCAAAAAAATTCAGAATTGCACCTTGCAATGCGGAGAAATTACTGTTTGTGCATTTACAATATTCATTGATTTTTGCCATTGAAAAACATCATGTTATTCATATACCAGAAATGTTTGAAGCTACTGACTGAATGATAGGAGCTGGCATCTCACTCTCTTTGAATCTTCTTTATCATGCTAAGAGGAGCAGGAAAAAGCAAAAAATTTCAGAATTGCACCTTGCAATGCGGAGAAATTACTGTTTGTGCATTTACAATATTCATTGATTTTTGCCATTGAAAAACGTCCAGAAATGTTTGAAGCTACTGACTGAATCAAAGGAGCTGGCATCTCACTCTCTTTGAATCTTCTTTATCATGCTAAGAGGAGCAGGAAAAAGCAAAAAATTTCAGAATTGCACCTTGCAATGCGTAGAAATTACTGTTTGTGCATTTACAATATTCATTGATTTTTGCCGTTGAAAAACATCATGTTATTCATATACCAGAAATGTTTGAAGCTACTGACTGAATGAAAGGAGCTGGCATCTCACTCTCTTTGAATCTTCTTTATCATGCTAACAGGAGCAGGAAAAAGCAAAAAATTTCAGAATTGCACCTTGCAATGCGGAGAAATTACTGTTTGTGCATTTACAATATTCATTGATTTTTGCCATTGAAAAACATCATGTTATTCATATACCAGAAATGTTTGAAGCTACTGACTGAATGAAAGGAGCTGGCATCTCACTCTCTTTGAATCTTCTTTATCATGCTAAGAGGAGCAGGAAAAAGCAAAAAATATCAGAATTGCACCTTGCAATGTGGAGATATTACTGTTTGTGCATTTACAATATTCATTGATTTTTGCCATTGAAAAACGTCCAGAAATGTTTGAAGCTACTGACTGAATGAAAGGAGCTGGCATCTCACTCTCTTTGAATCTTCTTTATCATGCTAGGATTAGCAGGAAAAAGCAAAAAATTTCAGAATTGCACCTTGTAATGCGGAGAAATTACTGTTTGTGCATTTACAATATTCATTGATTTTTGCCATTGAAAAACATCATGTTATTCATATACCAGAAATGTTTGAAGCTACTGTCTGAATGAAAAGAGCTGGCATCTCACTCTCTTTGAATCTTCTTTATCATGCTAAGAGGAGCAGGAAAAAGCAAAAAATTTCAGAATTGCACCTTGCAATGTGGAGATATTACTGTTTGTGCATTTACAATATTCATTGATTTTTGCCATTGAAAAACGTCCAGAAATGTTTGAAGCTACTGACTGAATGAAAGGAGCTGGCATCTCACTCTCTTTGAATCTTCTTTATCATGCTAGGATTAGCAGGAAAAAACAAAAAATTTCAGAATTGCACCTTGCAATGCGGAGAAATTACTGTTTGTGCATTTACAATATTCATTGATTTTTGCCATTGAAAAACATCATGTTATTCATATACCAGAAATGTTTGAAGCTACTGACTGAATGAAAAGAGCTGGCATCTCACTCTCTTTGAATCTTCTTTATCATGCTAAGAGGAGCAGGAAAAAGCAAAAAATTTCAGAATTGCACCTTGCAATGTGGAGATATTACTGTTTGTGCATTTACAATATTCATTGATTTTTGCCATTGAAAAACGTCCAGAAATGTTTGAAGCTACTGACTGAATGAAAGGAGCTGGCTTCTCACTCTCTTTGAATCTTCTTTATCATGCTAAGAGGAGCAGGAAAAAGCAAAAAATTTCAGAATTGCACCTTGCAATTCGGAGAAATTACTGTTTGTGCATTTACAATATTCATTGATTTTTGCCATTGAAAAAAAACATCATGTTATTCATATACCAGAAATGTTTGAAGCTACTGACTGAATGAAAGGAGCTGGCATCTCACTCTCTTTGAATCTTCTTTATCATGCTAAGAGGAACAGGAAAAAGCAAAAAAATTCAGAATTGCACCTTGCAATGCGGAGAAATTACTGTTTGTGCATTTACAATATTCATTGATTTTTGCCATTGAAAAACATCATGTTATTCATATACCAGAAATGTTTGAAGCTACTGACTGAATGATAGGAGCTGGCATCTCACTCTCTTTGAATCTTCTTTATCATGCTAAGAGGAGCAGGAAAAAGCAAAAAATTTCAGAATTGCACCTTGCAATGCGGAGAAATTACTGTTTGTGCATTTACAATATTCATTGATTTTTGCCATTGAAAAACGTCCAGAAATGTTTGAAGCTACTGACTGAATGAAAGGAGCTGGCATCTCACTCTCTTTGAATCTTCTTTATCATGCTAAGAGGAGCAGGAAAAAGCAAAAAATTTCAGAATTGCACCTTGCAATGCGGAGAAATTACTGTTTGTGCATTTACAATATTCATTGATTTTTGCCATTGAAAAACATCATGTTATTCATATACCAGAAATGTTTGAAGCTACTGACTGAATGAAAGGAGCTGGCATCTCACTCTCTTTGAATCTTCTTTATCATGCTAAGAGGAGCAGGAAAAAGCAAAAAATTTCAGAATTGCACCTTGCAATGTGGAGAAATTACTGTTTGTGCATTTACAATATTCATTGATTTTTGCCGTTGAAAAACATCATGTTATTCATATACCAGAAATGTTTGAAGCTACTGACTGAATGAAAGGAGCTGGCATCTCACTCTCTTTGAATCTTCTTTATCATGCTAAGAGGAGCAGGAAAAAGCAAAAAATTTCAGAATTGCACCTTGCAATGCGGAGAAATTACTGTTTGTGCATTTACAATATTCATTGATTTTTGCCATTGAAAAACGTCCAGAAATGTTTGAAGCTACTGACTGAATGAAAGGAGCTGGCATCTCACTCTCTTTGAATCTTCTTTATCATGCTAAGAGGAGCAGGAAAAAGCAAAAAATTTCAGAATTGCACCTTGCAATGCGGAGAAATTACTGTTTGTGCATTTACAATATTCATTGATTTTTGCCATTGAAAAACATCATGTTATTCATATACCAGAAATGTTTGAAGCTACTGACTGAATGAAAGGAGCTGGCATCTCACTCTCTTTGAATCTTCTTTATCATGCTAAGAGGAGCAGGAAAAAGCAAAAAATTTCAGAATTGCACCTTGCAATGCGGAGAAATTACTGTTTGTGCATTTACAATATTCATTGATTTTTGCCATTGAAAAACATCATGTTATTCATATACCAGAAATGTTTGAAGCTACTGACTGAATGAAAGGAGCTGGCATCTCACTCTCTTTGAATCTTCTTTATCATGCTAAGAGGAGCAGGAAAAAGCAAAAAATTTCAGAATTGCACCTTGCAATGCGGAGAAATTACTGTTTGTGCATTTACAATATTCATTGATTTTTGCCATTGAAAAACATCATGTTATTCATATACCAGAAATGTTTGAAGCTACTGACTGAATGAAAGGAGCTGGCATCTCACTCTCTTTGAATCTTCTTTATCATGCTAAGAGGAGCAGGAAAAAGCAAAAAATTTCAGAATTGCACCTTGCAATGCGAAGAAATTACTGTTTGTGCATTTACAATATTCATTGATTTTTGCCATTGAAAAACGTCCAGAAATGTTTGAAGCTACTGACTGAATGAAAGGAGCTGGCATCTCACTCTCTTTGAATCATCTTTATCATGCTAAGAGGAGCAGGAAAAAGCAAAAAATTTCAGAATTGCACCTTGCAATGCGGAGAAATTACTGTTTGTGCATTTACAATATTCATTGATTTTTGCCATTGAAAAACGTCCAGAAATGATTGAAGCTACTGACTGAATGAAAGGAGCTGGCATCTCACTCTCTTTGAATCTTCTTTATCATGCTAAGAGGAGCAGGAAAAAGCAAAAAATTTCAGAATTGCACCTTGCAATGCGGAGAAATTACTGTTTGTGCATTTACAATATTCATTGATTTTTGCCATTGAAAACATCATGTTATTCATATACCAGAAATGTTTGAAGCTACTGACTGAATGAAAGGAGCTGGCATCTCACTCTCTTTGAATCTTCTTTATCATGCTAAGAGGAGCAGGAAAAAGCAAAAAATTTCAGAATTGCACCTTGCAATGCAGAGAAATTACTGTTTGTGCATTTACAATATTCATTGATTTTTGCCATTGAAAAACATCATGTTATTCATATACCAGAAATGTTTGAAGCTACTGACTGAATGAAAGGAGCTGGCATCTCCCTCTCTTTGAATCTTCTTTATCATGCTAAGAGGAGCAGGAAAAAGCAAAAAAATTTCAGAATTGCACCTTGCAATGCGGAGAAATTACTGTTTGTGCATTTACAATATTCATTGATTTTTGCCATTGAAAAACATCATGTTATTCATATACCAGAAATGTTTGAAGCTACTGACTGAATGAAAGGAGCTGGCATCTCACTCTCTTTGAATCTTCTTTATCATGCTAAGAGGAGCAGGAAAAAGCAAAAAATTTCAGAATTGCACCTTGCAATGCGGAGAAATTACTGTTTGTGCATTTACAATATTCATTGATTTTTGCCATTGAAAAACGTCCAGAAATGTTTGAAGCTACTGACTGAATGAAAGGAGCTGGCATCTCACTCTCTTTGAATCTTCTTTATCATGCTAAGAGGAGCAGAAAAAAGCAAAAAATTTCAGAATTGCACCTTGCAATGCGGAGAAATTACTGTTTGTGCATTTACAATATTCATTGATTTTTGCCATTGAAAAACGTCCAGAAATGTTTGAAGCTACTGACTGAATGAAAAGAGCTGGCATCTCACTCTCTTTGAATCTTCTTTATCATGCTAAGAGGAGCAGGAAAAAGCAAAAAATTTCAGAATTGCACCTTGCAATGCGGAGAAATTACTGTTTGTGCATTTACAATATTCATTGATTATTGCCATTGAAAAACGTCCAGAAATGATTGAAGCTACTGACTGAATGAAAGGAGCTGGCATCTCACTCTCTTTGAATCTTCTTTATCATGCTAAGAGGAGCAGGAAAAAGCAAAAAATTTCAGAATTGCACCTTGCAATGCGGAGAAATTACTGTTTGTGCATTTACAATATTCATTGATTTTTGCCATTGAAAAACATCATGTTATTCATATACCAGAAATGTTTGAAGCTACTGACTGAATGAAAGGAGCTGGCATCTCACTCTCTTTGAATCTTCTTTATCATGCTAAGAGGAGCAGGAAAAAGCAAAAAATTTCAGAATTGCACCTTGCAATGCGGAGAAATTACTGTTTGTGCATTTACAATATTCATTGATTTTTGCCATTGAAAAACGTCCAAAAATGATTGAAGCTACTGACTGAATGAAAGGAGCTGGCATCTCACTCTCTTTGAATATTCTTTATCATGCTAAGAGGAGCAGGAAAAAGCAAAAAATTTCAGAATTGCACCTTGCAATGCGGAGAAATTACTGTTTGTGCATTTACAATATTCATTGATTTTTGCCATTGAAAAACGTCCAAAAATGATTGAAGCTACTGACTGAATGAAAGGAGCTGGCATCTCACTCTCTTTGAATCTTCTTTATCATGCTAAGAGGAGCAGGAAAAAGCAAAAAATTTCAGAATTGCACCTTGCAATGCGGAGAAATTACTGTTTGTGCATTTACAATATTCATTGATTTTTGCCATTGAAAAACGTCCAGAAATGATTGAAGCTACTGACTGAATGAAAGGATCTGGCATCTCACTCTCTTTGAATCTTCTTTACCATGCTAAGAGGAGCAGGAAAAAGCAAAAAATTTCAGAATTGCACCTTGCAATGCGGAGAAATTACTGTTTGTGCATTTACAATATTCATTGATTTTTGCCATTGAAAAACGTCCAGAAATGATTGAAGCTACTGACTGAATGAAAGGAGCTGGCATCTCACTCTCTTTGAATCTTCTTTATCATGCTAAGAGGAGCAGGAAAAAGCAAAAAATTTCAGAATTGCACCTTGCAATGCGGAGAAATTACTGTTTGTGCATTTACAATATTCATTGATTTTTGCCATTGAAAAACATCATGTTATTCATATACCAGAAATGTTTGAAGCTACTGACTGAATGAAAGGAGCTGGCATCTCACTCTCTTTGAATCTTCTTTATCATGCTAAGAGGAGCAGGAAAAAGCAAAAAATTTCAGAATTGCACCTTGCAATGCGGAGAAATTACTGTTTGTGCATTTACAATATTCATTGATTTTTGCCATTGAAAAACATCATGTTATTCATATACCAGAAATGTTTGAAGCTACTGACTGAATGAAAGGAGCTGGCATCTCACTCTCTTTGAATCTTCTTTATCATGCTAAGAGGAGCAGGAAAAAGCAAAAAAATTCAGAATTGCACCTTGCAATGCGGAGAAATTACTGTTTGTGCATTTACAATATTCATTGATTTTTGCCATTGAAAAACATCCAGAAATGATTGAAGCTACTGACTGAATGAAAGGAGCTGGCATCTCACTCTCTTTGAATCTTCTTTATCATGCTAAGAGGAGCAGGAAAAAGCAAAAAATTTCAGAATTGCACCTTGCAATGCGGAGAAATTACTGTTTGTGCATTTACAATATTCATTGATTTTTGCCATTGAAAAACGTCCAGAAATGATTGAAGCTACTGACTGAATGAAAGGAGCTGGCATCTCACTCTCTTTGAATCTTCTTTATCATGCTAAGAGGAGCAGGAAAAAGCAAAAAATTTCAGAATTGCACCTTGCAATGCGGAGAAATTACTGTTTGTGCATTTACAATATTCATTGATTTTTGCCATTGAAAACATCATGTTATTCATATACCAGAAATGTTTGAAGCTACTGACTGAATGAAAGGAGCTGGCATCTCACTCTCTTTGAATCTTCTTTATCATGCTAAGAGGAGCAGGAAAAAGCAAAAAATTTCAGAATTGCACCTTGCAATGCAGAGAAATTACTGTTTGTGCATTTACAATATTCATTGATTTTTGCCATTGAAAAACATCATGTTATTCATATACCAGAAATGTTTGAAGCTACTGACTGAATGAAAGGAGCTGGCATCTCCCTCTCTTTGAATCTTCTTTATCATGCTAAGAGGAGCAGGAAAAAGCAAAAAAATTTCAGAATTGCACCTTGCAATGCGGAGAAATTACTGTTTGTGCATTTACAATATTCATTGATTTTTGCCATTGAAAAACATCATGTTATTCATATACCAGAAATGTTTGAAGCTACTGACTGAATGAAAGGAGCTGGCATCTCACTCTCTTTGAATCTTCTTTATCATGCTAAGAGGAGCAGGAAAAAGCAAAAAATTTCAGAATTGCACCTTGCAATGCGGAGAAATTACTGTTTGTGCATTTACAATATTCATTGATTTTTGCCATTGAAAAACGTCCAGAAATGTTTGAAGCTACTGACTGAATGAAAGGAGCTGGCATCTCACTCTCTTTGTATCTTCTTTATCATGCTAAGAGGAGCAGAAAAAAGCAAAAAATTTCAGAATTGCACCTTGCAATGCGGAGAAATTACTGTTTGTGCATTTACAATATTCATTGATTTTTGCCATTGAAAAACGTCCAGAAATGTTTGAAGCTACTGACTGAATGAAAAGAGCTGGCATCTCACTCTCTTTGAATCTTCTTTATCATGCTAAGAGGAGCAGGAAAAAGCAAAAAATTTCAGAATTGCACCTTGCAATGCGGAGAAATTACTGTTTGTGCATTTACAATATTCATTGATTATTGCCATTGAAAAACGTCCAGAAATGATTGAAGCTACTGACTGAATGAAAGGAGCTGGCATCTCACTCTCTTTGAATCTTCTTTATCATGCTAAGAGGAGCAGGAAAAAGCAAAAAATTTCAGAATTGCACCTTGCAATGCGGAGAAATTACTGTTTGTGCATTTACAATATTCATTGATTTTTGCCATTGAAAAACATCATGTTATTCATATACCAGAAATGTTTGAAGCTACTGACTGAATGAAAGGAGCTGGCATCTCACTCTCTTTGAATCTTCTTTATCATGCTAAGAGGAGCAGGAAAAAGCAAAAAATTTCAGAATTGCACCTTGCAATGCGGAGAAATTACTGTTTGTGCATTTACAATATTCATTGATTTTTGCCATTGAAAAACGTCCAAAAATGATTGAAGCTACTGACTGAATGAAAGGAGCTGGCATCTCACTCTCTTTGAATATTCTTTATCATGCTAAGAGGAGCAGGAAAAAGCAAAAAATTTCAGAATTGCACCTTGCAATGCGGAGAAATTACTGTTTGTGCATTTACAATATTCATTGATTTTTGCCATTGAAAAACGTCCAGAAATGATTGAAGCTACTGACTGAATGAAAGGAGCTGGCATCTCACTCTCTTTGAATCTTCTTTATCATGCTAAGAGGAGCAGGAAAAAGCAAAAAATTTCAGAATTGCACCTTGCAATGCGGAGAAATTACTGTTTGTGCATTTACAATATTCATTGATTTTTGCCATTGAAAAACGTCCAGAAATGATTGAAGCTACTGACTGAATGAAAGGATCTGGCATCTCACTCTCTTTGAATCTTCTTTACCATGCTAAGAGGAGCAGGAAAAAGCAAAAAATTTCAGAATTGCACCTTGCAATGCGGAGAAATTACTGTTTGTGCATTTACAATATTCATTGATTTTTGCCATTGAAAAACGTCCAGAAATGATTGAAGCTACTGACTGAATGAAAGGAGCTGGCATCTCACTCTCTTTGAATCTTCTTTATCATGCTAAGAGGAGCAGGAAAAAGCAAAAAATTTCAGAATTGCACCTTGCAATGCGGAGAAATTACTGTTTGTGCATTTACAATATTCATTGATTTTTGACATTGAAAAACATCATGTTATTCATATACCAGAAATGTTTGAAGCTACTGACTGAATGAAAGGAGCTGGCATCTCACTCTCTTTGAATCTTCTTTATCATGCTAAGAGGAGCAGGAAAAAGCAAAAAATTTCAGAATTGCACCTTGCAATGCGGAGAAATTACTGTTTGTGCATTTACAATATTCTTTGATTTTTGCCATTGAAAAACATCATGTTATTCATATACCAGAAATGTTTGAAGCTACTGACTGAATGAAAGGAGCTGGCATCTCACTCTCTTTGAATCTTCTTTATCATGCTAAGAGGAGCAGGAAAAAGCAAAAAATTTCAGAATTGCACCTTGCAATGCGGAGAAATTACTGTTTGTGCATTTACAATATTCATTGATTTTTGCCATTGAAAAACATCATGTTATTCATATACCAGAAATGTTTGAAGCTACTGACTGAATGAAAGGAGCTGGCATCTCACTCTCTTTGAATCTTCTTTATCATGCTAAGAGGAGCAGGAGAAAGCAAAAAATTTCAGAATTGCACCTTGCAATGCGGAGAAATTACTGTTTGTGCATTTACAATATTCATTGATTTTTGCCATTGAAAAACGTCCAGAAATGATTGAAGCTACTGACTAAATGAAAGGAGCTGGCATCTCACTCTCTTTGAATCTTCTTTATCATGCTAAGAGGAGCAGGAAAAAGCAAAAAATTTCAGAATTGCACCTTGCAATGCGGAGAAATTACTGTTTGTGCATTTACAATATTCATTGATTTTTGCCATTGAAAAACATCATGTTATTCATATACCAGAAATGTTTGAAGCTACTGACTGAATGAAAGGAGCTGGCATCTCACTCTCTTTGAATCTTCTTTATCATGCTAAGAGGAGCAGGAAAAAGCAAAAAATTTCAGAATTGCACCTTGCAATGCGGAGAAATTACTGTTTGTGCATTTACAATATTCATTGATTTTTGCCATTGAAAAACATCATGTTATTCATATACCAGAAATGTTTGAAGCTACTGACTGAATGAAAGGAGCTGGCATCTCACTCTCTTTGAATCTTCTTTAACATGCTAAGAGGAGCAGGAAAAAGCAAAAAATTTCAGAATTGCACCTTGCAATGCGGAGAAATTACTGTTTGTGCATTTACAATATTCATTGATTTTTGCCATTGAAAAACGTCCAGAAATGATTGAAGCTACTGACTGAATGAAAGGAGCTGGCATCTCACTCTCTTTGAATCTTCTTTATCATGCTAAGAGGAGCAGGAAAAAGCAAAAAATTTCAGAATTGCACCTTGCAATGCGGAGAAATTACTGTTTGTGCATTTACAATATTCATTGATTTTTGCCATTGAAAAACATCATGTTATTCATATACCAGAAATGTTTGAAGCTACTGACTGAATGAAAGGAGCTGGCATCTCACTCTCTTTGAATCTTCTTTATCATGCTAAGAGGAGCAGGAAAAAGCAAAAAATTTCAGAATTGCACCTTGCAATGCGGAGAAATTACTGTTTGTGCATTTACAATATTCATTGATTTTTGCCATTGAAAAACGTCCAGAAATGTTTGAAGCTACTGACTGAATGAAAGGAGCTGGCATCTCACTCTCTTTAAATCTTTTTTATCATGCTAAGAGGAGCAGGAAAAAGCAAAAAATTTCAGAATTGCACCTTGCAATGCGGAGAAATTACTGTTTGTGCATTTACAATATTCATTGATTTTTGCCGTTGAAAAACATCATGTTATTCATATACCAGAAATGTTTGAAGCTACTGACTGAATGAAAGGAGCTGGCATCTCACTCTCTTTGAATCTTCTTTATCATGCTAAGAGGAGCAGGAAAAAGCAAAAAATTTCAGAATTGCACCTTGCAATGCGGAGAAATTACTGTTTGTGCACTTACAATATTCATTGATTTTTGCCATTGAAAAACATCATGTTATTCATATACCAGAAATGTTTGAAGCTACTGACTGAATGAAAGGAGCTGGCATGTCACTCTCTTTGAATCTTCTTTATCATGCTAAGAGGAGCAGGAAAAATCAAAAAATTTCAGAATTGCACCTTGCAATGCGGAGAAATTACTGTTTGTGCATTTACAATATTCATTGATTTTTGCCATTGAAAAACATCATGTTATTCATATACCAGAAATGTTTGAAGCTACTGACTGAATGAAATGAGCTGGCATCTCACTCTCTTTGAATCTTCTTTATCATGCTAAGAGGAGCAGGAAAAAGCAAAAAATTTCAGAATTGCACCTTGCAATGCGGAGAAATTACTGTTTGGGCATTTACAATATTCATTGATTTTTGCCATTGAAAAACATCATGTTATTCATATACCAGAAATGTTTGAAGCTACTGACTGAATGAAAGGAGCTGGCATCTCACTCTCTTTGAATCTTCTTTAACATGCTAAGAGGAGCAGGAAAAAGCAAAAAATTTCAGAATTGCACCTTGCAATGCGGAGAAATTACTGTTTGTGCATTTACAATATTCATTGATTTTTGCCATTGAAAAACGTCCAGAAATGATTGAAGCTACTGACTGAATGAAAGGAGCTGGCATCTCACTCTCTTTGAATCTTCTTTATCATGCTAAGAGGAGCAGGAAAAAGCAAAAAATTTCAGAATTGCACATTGCAATGCGGAGAAATTACTGTTTGTGCATTTACAATATTCATTGATTTTTGCCATTGAAAAACATCATGTTATTCATATACCAGAAATGTTTGAAGCTACTGACTGAATGAAAGGAGCTGGCATCTCACTCTCTTTGAATCTTCTTTATCATGCTAAGAGGAGCAGGAAAAAGCAAAAAATTTCAGAATTGCACCTTGCAATGCGGAGAAATTACTGTTTGTGCATTTACAATATTCATTGATTTTTGCCATTGAAAAACATCATGTTATTCATATACCAGAAATGTTTGAAGCTACTGACTGAATGAAAGGAGCTGGCATCTCACTCTCTTTGAATCTTCTTTATCATGCTAAGAGGAGCAGGAAAAAGCAAAAAATTTCAGAATTGCACCTTGCAATGCGGAGAAATTACTGTTTGTGCATTTACAATATTCATTGATTTTTGCCATTGAAAAACGTCCAGAAATGATTGAAGCTACTGACTGAATGAAAGGAGCTGGCATCTCACTCTCTTTGAATCTTCTTTATCATGCTAAGAGGAGCAGGAAAAAGCAAAAAATTTCAGAATTGCACCTTGCAATGCGGAGAAATTACTGTTTGTGCATTTACAATATTCATTGATTTTTGCCATTGAAAAACGTCCAGAAATGATTGAAGCTACTGACTGAATGAAAGGAGCTGGCATCTCACTCTCTTTGAATCTTCTTTATCATGCTAAGAGGAGCAGGAAAAAACAAAAAATTTCAGAATTGCACCTTGCAATGCGGAGAAATTACTGTTTGTGCATTTACAATATTCATTGATTTTTGCCATTGAAAAACGTCCAGAAATGATTGAAGCTACTGACTGAATGAAAGGAGCTGGCATCTCACTCTCTTTGAATCTTCTTTATCATGCTAAGAGGAGCAGGAAAAAGCAAAAAATTTCAGAATTGCACCTTGCAATGCGGAGAAATTACTGTTTGTGCATTTACAATATTCATTGATTTTTGACATTGAAAAACATCATGTTATTCATATACCAGAAATGTTTGAAGCTACTGACTGAATGAAAGGAGCTGGCATCTCACTCTCTTTGAATCTTCTTTATCATGCTAAGAGGAGCAGGAAAAAGCAAAAAATTTCAGAATTGCACCTTGCAATGCGGAGAAATTGCTGTTTGTGCATTTACAATATTCTTTGATTTTTGCCATTGAAAAACATCATGTTATTCATATACCAGAAATGTTTGAAGCTACTGACTGAATGAAAGGAGCTGGCATCTCACTCTCTTTGAATCTTCTTTATCATGCTAAGAGGAGCAGGAAAAAGCAAAAAATTTCAGAATTGCACCTTGCAATGCGGAGAAATTACTGTTTGTGCATTTACAATATTCATTGATTTTTGCCATTGAAAAACATCATGTTATTCATATACCAGAAATGTTTGAAGCTACTGACTGAATGAAAGGAGCTGGCATCTCACTCTCTTTGAATCTTCTTTATCATGCTAAGAGGAGCAGGAGAAAGCAAAAAATTTCAGAATTGCACCTTGCAATGCGGAGAAATTACTGTTTGTGCATTTACAATATTCATTGATTTTTGCCATTGAAAAACGTCCAGAAATGATTGAAGCTACTGACTAAATGAAAGGAGCTGGCATCTCACTCTCTTTGAATCTTCTTTATCATGCTAAGAGGAGCAGGAAAAAGCAAAAAATTTCAGAATTGCACCTTGCAATGCGGAGAAATTACTGTTTGTGCATTTACAATATTCATTGGTTTTTGCCATTGAAAAACATCATGTTATTCATATACCAGAAATGTTTGAAGCTACTGACTGAATGAAAGGAGCTGGCATCTCACTCTCTTTGAATCTTCTTTATCATGCTAAGAGGAGCAGGAAAAAGCAAAAAATTTCAGAATTGCACCTTGCAATGCGGAGAAATTACTGTTTGTGCATTTACAATATTCATTGATTTTTGCCATTGAAAAACATCATGTTATTCATATACCAGAAATGTTTGAAGCTACTGACTGAATGAAAGGAGCTGGCATCTCACTCTCTTTGAATCTTCTTTAACATGCTAAGAGGAGCAGGAAAAAGCAAAAAATTTCAGAATTGCACCTTGCAATGCGGAGAAATTACTGTTTGTGCATTTACAATATTCATTGATTTTTGCCATTGAAAAACGTCCAGAAATGATTGAAGCTACTGACTGAATGAAAGGAGCTGGCATCTCACTCTCTTTGAATCTTCTTTATCATGCTAAGAGGAGCAGGAAAAAGCAAAAAATTTCAGAATTGCACCTTGCAATGCGCAGAAATTACTGTTTGTGCATTTACAATATTCATTGATTTTTGCCATTGAAAAACATCATGTTATTCATATACCAGAAATGTTTGAAGCTACTGACTGAATGAAAGGAGCTGGCATCTCACTCTCTTTGAATCTTCTTTATCATGCTAAGAGGAGCAGGAAAAAGCAAAAAATTTCAGAATTGCACCTTGCAATGCGGAGAAATTACTGTTTGTGCGTTTACAATATTCATTGATTTTTGCCATTGAAAAACGTCCAGAAATGTTTGAAGCTACTGACTGAATGAAAGGAGCTGGCATCTCACTCTCTTTAAATCTTCTTTATCATGCTAAGAGGAGCAGGAAAAAGCAAAAAATTTCAGAATTGCACCTTGCAATGCGGAGAAATTACTGTTTGTGCATTTACAATATTCATTGATTTTTGCCGTTGAAAAACATCATGTTATTCATATACCAGAAATGTTTGAAGCTACTGACTGAATGAAAGGAGCTGGCATCTCACTCTCTTTGAATCTTCTTTATCATGCTAAGAGGAGCAGGAAAAAGCAAAAAATTTCAGAATTGCACCTTGCAATGCGGAGAAATTACTGTTTGTGCACTTACAATATTCATTGATTTTTGCCATTGAAAAACATCATGTTATTCATATACCAGAAATGTTTGAAGCTACTGACTGAATGAAAGGAGCTGGCATGTCACTCTCTTTGAATCTTCTTTATCATGCTAAGAGGAGCAGGAAAAATCAAAAAATTTCAGAATTGCACCTTGCAATGCGGAGAAATTACTGTTTGTGCATTTACAATATTCATTGATTTTTGCCATTGAAAAACATCATGTTATTCATATACCAGAAATGTTTGAAGCTACTGACTGAATGAAAGGAGCTGGCATCTCACTCTCTTTGAATCTTCTTTATCATGCTAAGAGGAGCAGGAAAAAGCAAAAAATTTCAGAATTCACCTTGCAATGCGGAGAAATTACTGTTTGTGCATTTACAATATTCATTGATTTATGCCATTGAAAAACATCATGTTATTCATATACCAGAAATGTTTGAAGCTACTGACTGAATGAAAGGAGCTGGCATCTCACTCTCTTTGAATCTTCTTTAACATGCTAAGAGGAGCAGGAAAAAGCAAAAAATTTCAGAATTGCACCTTGCAATGCGGAGAAATTACTGTTTGTGCATTTACAATATTCATTGATTTTTGCCATTGAAAAACGTCCAGAAATGATTGAAGCTACTGACTGAATGAAAGGAGCTGGCATCTCACTCTCTTTGAATCTTCTTTATCATGCTAAGAGGAGCAGGAAAAAGCAAAAAATTTCAGAATTGCACCTTGCAATGCGGAGAAATTACTGTTTGTGCATTTACAATATTCATTGATTTTTGCCATTGAAAAACATCATGTTATTCATATACCAGAAATGTTTGAAGCTACTGACTGAATGAAAGGAGCTGGCATCTCACTCTCTTTGAATCTTCTTTATCATGCTAAGAGGAGCAGGAAAAAGCAAAAAATTTCAGAATTGCACCTTGCAATGCGGAGAAATTACTGTTTGTGCATTTACAATATTCATTGATTTTTGCCATTGAAAAACGTCCAGAAATGTTTGAAGCTACTGACTGAATGAAAGGAGCTGGCATCTCACTCTCTTTAAATCTTCTTTATCATGCTAAGAGGAGCAGGAAAAAGCAAAAAATTTCAGAATTGCACCTTGCAATGCGGAGAAATTACTGTTTGTGCATTTACAATATTCATTGATTTTTGCCGTTGAAAAACATCATGTTATTCATATACCAGAAATGTTTGAAGCTACTGACTGAATGAAAGGAGCTGGCATCTCACTCTCTTTGAATCTTCTTTATCATGCTAAGAGGAGCAGGAAAAAGCAAAAAATTTCAGAATTGCACCTTGCAATGCGGAGAAATTACTGTTTGTGCACTTACAATATTCATTGATTTTTGCCATTGAAAAACATCATGTTATTCATATACCAGAAATGTTTGAAGCTACTGACTGAATGAAAGGAGCTGGCATGTCACTCTCTTTGAATCTTCTTTATCATGCTAAGAGGAGCAGGAAAAATCAAAAAATTTCAGAATTGCACCTTGCAATGCGGAGAAATTACTGTTTGTGCATTTACAATATTCATTGATTTTTGCCATTGAAAAACATCATGTTATTCATATACCAGAAATGTTTGAAGCTACTGACTGAATGAAAGGAGCTGGCATCTCACTCTCTTTGAATCTTCTTTATCATGCTAAGAGGAGCAGGAAAAAGCAAAAAATTTCAGAATTGCACCTTGCAATGCGGAGAAATTACTGTTTGTGCATTTACAATATTCATTGATTTTTGCCATTGAAAAACATCATGTTATTCATATACCAGAAATGTTTGAAGCTACTGACTGAATGAAAGGAGCTGGCATCTCACTCTCTTTGAATCTTCTTTATCATGCTAAGAGGAGCAGGAAAAAGCAAAAAATTTCAGAATTGCACCTTGCAATGCGGAGAAATTACTGTTTGTGCATTTACAATATTCATTGATTTTTGCCATTGAAAAACATCATGTTATTCATATACCAGAAATGTTTGAAGCTACTGACTGAATGAAAGGAGCTGGCATCTCACTCTCTTTGAATCTTCTTTATCATGCTAAGAGGAGCAGGAAAAAGCAAAAAATTTCAGAATTGCACCTTGCAATGCGGAGAAATTACTGTTTGTGCATTTACAATATTCATTGATTTTTGCCATTGAAAAACATCATGTTATTCATATACCAGAAATGTTTGAAGCTACTGACTGAATGAAAGGAGCTGGCATCTCACTCTCTTTGAATCTTCTTTATCATGCTAAGAGGAGCAGGAAAAAGCAAAAAATTTCAGAATTGCACCTTGCAATGCGGAGAAATTACTGTTTGTGCATTTACAATATTCATTGATTTTTGCCATTGAAAAACATCATGTTATACATATACCAGAAATGTTTGAAGCTACTGACTGAATGAAAGGAGCTGGCATCTCACTCTCTTTGAATCTTCTTTATCATGCTAAGAGGAGCAGGAAAAAGCAAAAAATTTCAGAATTGCACCTTGCAATGCGGAGAAATTACTGTTTGTGCATTTACAATATTCATTGATTTTTGCCATTGAAAAACATCATGTTATTCATATACCAAAAATGTTTGAAGCTACTGACTGAATGAAAGGAGCTGGCATCTCACTCTCTTTGAATCTTCTTTATCATGCTAAGAGGAGCAGGAAAAAGCAAAAAATTTCAGAATTGCACCTTGCAATGCGGAGAAATTACTGTTTGTGCATTTACAATATTCATTGATTTTTGCCATTGAAAAACGTCCAGAAATGATTGAAGCTACTGACTGAATGAAAGGAGCTGGCATCTCACTCTCTTTGAATCTTCTTTATCATGCTAAGAGGAGCAGGAAAAAGCAAAAAATTTCAGAATTGCACCTTGCAATGCGGAGAAATTACTGTTTGTGCATTTACAATATTCATTGATTTTTGCCATTGAAAAACATCATGTTATTCATATACCAGAAATGTTTGAAGCTACTGACTGAATGAAAGGAGCTGGCATCTCACTCTCTTTGAATCTTCTTTATCATGCTAAGAGGAGCAGGAAAAAGCAAAAAATTTCAGAATTGCACCTTGCAATGCGGAGAAATTACTGTTTGTGCATTTACAATATTCATTGATTTTTGCCATTGAAAAACATCATGTTATTCATATACCAGAAATGTTTGAAGCTACTGACTGAATGAAAGGAGCTGGCATCTCACTCTCTTTGAATCTTCTTTATCATGCTAAGAGGAGCAGGAAAAAGCAAAAAATTTCAGAATTGCACCTTGCAATGCGGAGAAATTACTGTTTGTGCATTTACAATATTCATTGATTTTTGCCATTGAAAAACATCATGTTATTCATATACCAGAAATGTTTGAAGCTACTGACTGAATGAAAGGAGCTGGCATCTCACTCTCTTTGAATCTTCTTTATCATGCTAAGAGGAGCAGGAAAAAGCAAAAAATTTCAGAATTGCACCTTGCAATGCGGAGAAATTACTGTTTGTGCATTTACAATATTCATTGATTTTTGCCATTGAAAAACATCATGTTATTCATATACCAGAAATGTTTGAAGCTACTGACTGAATGAAAGGAGCTGGCATCTCACTCTCTTTGAATCTTCTTTATCATGCTAAGAGGAGCAGGAAAAAGCAAAAAATTTCAGAATTGCACCTTGCAATGCGGAGAAATTACTGTTTGTGCATTTACAATATTCATTGATTTTTGCCATTGAAAAACATCATGTTATTCATATACCAAAAATGTTTGAAGCTACTGACTGAATGAAAGGAGCTGGCATCTCACTCTCTTTGAATCTTCTTTATCATGCTAAGAGGAGCAGGAAAAAGCAAAAAATTTTAGAATTGCACCTTGCAATGCGGAGAAATTACTGTTTGTGCATTTACAATATTCATTGATTTTTGCCATTGAAAAACGTCCAGAAATGATTGAAGCTACTGACTGAATGAAAGGAGCTGGCATCTCACTCTCTTTGAATCTTCTTTATCATGCTAAGAGGAGCAGGAAAAAGCAAAAAATTTCAGAATTGCACCTTGCAATGCGGAGAAATTACTGTTTGTGCATTTACAATATTCATTGATTTTTGCCATTGAAAAACGTCCAGAAATGTTTGAAGCTACTGACTGAATGAAAGGAGCAGGCATCTCACTCTCTTTGAATCTTCTTTATCATGCTAAGAGGAGCAGGAAAAAGCAAAAAATTACAGAATTGCACCTTGCAATGTGGAGAAATTACTGTTTGTGCATTTACAATATTCATTGATTTTTGCCATTGAAAAATGTCCTGAAATGATTGAAGCTACTGACTGAATGAAAGGAGCTGGCATCTCACTCTCTTTGAATCTTCTTTATCATGCTAAGAGGAGCAGGAAAAAGCAAAAAATTTCAGAATTGCACCTTGCAATGCGGAGAAATTACTGTTTGTGCATTTACAATATTCATTGATTTTTGCCATTGAAAAACGTCCAGAAATGTTTGAAGCTACTGACTGAATGAAAGGAGCTGGCATCTCCCTCTCTTTGAATCTTCTTTATCATGCTAAGAGGAGCAGGAAAAATCAAAAAATTACAGAATTGCACCTTGCAATGCGGAGAAATTACTGTTTGTGCATTTACAATATTCATTGATTTTTGCCATTGAAAAATGTCCTGAAATGATTGAACCTACAGACTGAATGAAAGGAGCTGGCATCTCACTCTCTTTGAATCTTCTTTATCATGCTAAGAGGAGCAGGAAAAAGCAAAAAATTTCAGAATTGCACCTTGCAATGCGGAGAAATTACTGTTTGTGCATTTACAATATTCATTGATTTTTGCCATTGAAAAATGTCCTGAAATGATTGAAGCTACTGACTGAAAGAAAGGAGCTGGCATCTCACTCTCTTTGAATCTTCTTTATCATGCTAAGAGGAGCAGGAAAAAGCAAAAAATTTCAGAATTGCACCTTGCAATGCGGAGAAATTACTGTTTGTGCATTTACAATATTCATTGATTTTTGCCATTGAAAAACGTCCAGAAATGTTTGAAGCTACTGACTGAATGAAAGGAGTAGGCATCTCACTCTCTTTGAATCTTCTTTATCATGCTAAGAGGAGCAGGAAAAATCAAAAAATTACAGAATTGCACCTTGCAATGCGGAGAAATTACTGTTTGTGCATTTACAATATTCATTGATTTTTGCCATTGAAAAATGTCCTGAAATGATTGAAGCTACTGACTGAATGAAAGGAGCTGGCATCTCACTCTCTTTGAATCTTCTTTATCATGCTAAGAGGAGCAGGAAAAAGCAAAAAATTTCAGAATTGCACCTTGCAATGCGGAGAAATTACTGTTTGTGCATTTAAAATATTCATTGATTTTTGCCATTGAAAAACATCATGTTATTCATATACCAGAAATGTTTGAAGCTACTGACTGAATGAAAGGAGCTGGCATCTCACTCTCTTTCAATCTTCTTTATCATGCTAAGAGGAGCAGGAAAAAGCAAAAAATTTCAGAATTGCACCTTGCAATGCGGAGAAATTACTGTTTGTGCATTTACAATATTCATTGATTTTTGCCATTGAAAAACATCAAGTTATTCATATACCAGAAATGTTTGAAGCTACTGACTGAATGAAAGGAGCTGGCATCTCACTCTCTTTGAATCTTCTTTATCATGCTAAGAGGAGCAGGAAAAAGCAAAAAATTTCAGAATTGCACCTTGCAATGCGGAGAAATTACTGTTTGTGCATTTACAATATTCATTGATTTTTGCCATTGAAAAACATCATGTTATTCATATATCAGAAATGTTTGAAGCTACTGACTGAATGAAAGGAGCTGGCATCTCACTCTCTTTGAATCTTCTTTATCATGCTAAGAGGAGCAGGAAAAAGCAAAAAATTTCAGAATTGCACCTTGCAATGCGGAGAAATTACTGTTTGTGCATTTACAATATTCATTGATTTTTGCCATTGAAAAACATCATGTTATTCATATACCAGAAATGTTTGAAGCTACTGACTGAATGAAAGGAGCTGGCATCTCACTCTCTTTGAATCTTCTTTATCATGCTAAGAGGAGCAGGAAAAAGCAAAAAATTTCAGAATTGCACCTTGCAATGCGGAGAAATTACTGTTTGTGCATTTACAATATTCATTGATTTTTGCCATTGAAAAACATCAAGTTATTCATATACCAGAAATGTTTGAAGCTACTGACTGAATGAAAGGAGCTGGCATCTCACTCTCTTTGAATCTTCTTTATCATGCTAAGAGGAGCAGGAAAAAGCAAAAAATTTCAGAATTGCACCTTGCAATGCGGAGAAATTACTGTTTTGCATTTACAATATTCATTGATTTTTGCCATTGAAAAACATCATGTTATTCATATACCAGAAATGTTTGAAGCTACTGACTGAATGAAAGGAGCTGGCATCTCACTCTCTTTGAATCTTCTTTATCATGCTAAGAGGAGCAGGAAAAAGCAAAAAATTTCAGAATTGCACCTTGCAATGCGGAGAAATTACTGTTTGTGCATTTACAATATTCATTGATTTTTGCCATTGAAAAACATCATGTTATTCATATACCAGAAATGTTTGAAGCTACTGACTGAATGAAAGGAGCTGGCATCTCACTCTCTTTGAATCTTCTTTATCATGCTAAGAGGAGCAGGAAAAAGCAAAACATTTCAGAATTGCACCTTGCAATGCGGAGAAATTACTGTTTGTGCATTTACAATATTCATTGATTTTTGCCATTGAAAAACGTCCAGAAATGATTGAAGCTACTGACTGAATGAAAGGAGCTGGCATCTCACTCTCTTTGAATCTTCTTTATCATGCTAAGAGGAGCAGGAAAAAGCAAAAAATTTCAGAATTGCACATTGCAATGCGGAGAAATTACTGTTTGTGCATTGACAATATTCATTGATTTTTGCCATTGAAAAACGTCCAGAAATGATTGAAGCTACTGACTGAATGAAAGGAGCTGGCATCTCACTCTCTTTGAATCTTCTTTATCATGCTAAGAGGAGCAGGAAAAAGCAAAAAATTTCAGAATTGCACCTTGCAATGCGGAGAAATTACTGTTTGTGCATTTACAATATTCATTGATTTTTGCCATTGAAAAACATCATGTTATTCATATACCAGAAATGTTTGAAGCTACTGACTGAATGAAAGGAGCTGGCATCTCACTCTCTTTCAATCTTCTTTATCATGCTAAGAGGAGCAGGAAAAAGCAAAAAATTTCAGAATTGCACCTTGCAATGCGGAGAAATTACTGTTTGTGCATTTACAATATTCATTGATTTTTGCCATTGAAAAACATCAAGTTATTCATATACCAGAAATGTTTGAAGCTACTGACTGAAAGAAAGGAGCTGGCATCTCACTCTCTTTGAATCTTCTTTATCATGCTAAGAGGAGCAGGAAAAAGCAAAAAATTTCAGAATTGCACCTTGCAATGCGGAGAAATTACTGTTTGTGCATTTACAATATTCATTGATTTTTGCCATTGAAAAACATCATGTTATTCATATACCAGAAATGTTTGAAGCTACTGACTGAATGAAAGGAGCTGGCATCTCACTCTCTTTGAATCTTCTTTATCATGCTAAGAGGAGCAGGAAAAAGCAAAAAATTTCAGAATTGCACCTTGCAATGCGGAGAAATTACTGTTTGTGCATTTACAATATTCATTGATTTTTGCCATTGAAAAACATCATGTTATTCATATACCAGAAATGTTTGAAGCTACTGACTGAATGAAAGGAGCTGGCATCTCACTCTCTTTGAATCTTCTTTATCATGCTAAGAGGAGCAGGAAAAAGCAAAAAATTTCAGAATTGCACCTTGCAATGCGGAGAAATTACTGTTTTGCATTTACAATATTCATTGATTTTTGCCATTGAAAAACATCATGTTATTCATATACCAGAAATGTTTGAAGCTACTGACTGAATGAAAGGAGCTGGCATCTCACTCTCTTTGAATCTTCTTTATCATGCTAAGAGGAGCAGGAAAAAGCAAAAAATTTCAGAATTGCACCTTGCAATGCGGAGAAATTACTGTTTGTGCATTTACAATATTCATTGATTTTTGCCATTGAAAAACATCATGTTATTCATATACCAGAAATGTTTGAAGCTACTGACTGAATGAAAGGAGCTGGCATCTCACTCTCTTTGAATCTTCTTTATCATGCTAAGAGGAGCAGGAAAAAGCAAAACATTTCAGAATTGCACCTTGCAATGCGGAGAAATTACTGTTTGTGCATTTACAATATTCATTGATTTTTGCCATTGAAAAACGTCCAGAAATGATTGAAGCTACTGACTGAATGAAAGGAGCTGGCATCTCACTCTCTTTGAATCTTCTTTATCATGCTAAGAGGAGCAGGAAAAAGCAAAAAATTTCAGAATTGCACCTTGCAATGCGGAGAAATTACTGTTTGTGCATTTACAATATTCATTGATTTCTGCCATTGAAAAACGTCCAGAAATGTTTGAAGCTACTGACTGAATGAAAGGAGCTGGCATCTCACTCTCTTTGAATCTTCTTTATCATGCTAAGAGGAGCAGGAAAAAGTAAAAAATTTCAGAATTGCACCTTGCAATGCGGAGAAATTACTGTTTGTGCATTTACAATATTCATTGATTTTTGCCATTGAAAAACGTCCAGAAATGATTGAAGCTACTGACTGAATGAAAGGAGCTGGCATCTCACTCTCTATGAATCTTCTTTATCATGCTAAGAGGAGCAGGAAAAAGCAAAAAATTTCAGAATTGCACCTTGCAATGCGGAGAAATTACTGTTTGTGCATTTACAATATTCATTGATTTTTGCCATTGAAAAACATCATGTTATTCATATACCAGAAATGTTTGAAGCTACTGACTGAATGAAAAGAGCTGGCATCTCACTCTCTTTGAATCTTCTTTATCATGCTAAGAGGAGCAGGAAAAAGCAAAAAATTTCAGAATTGCACCTTGCAATGCGGAGAAATTACTGTTTGTGCATTTACAATATTCATTGATTTTTGCCATTGAAAAACGTCCAGAAATGATTGAAGCTACTGACTGAATGAAAGGAGCTGGCAACTCACTCTCTTTGAATCTTCTTTATCATGCTAAGAGGAGCAGGAAAAAGCAAAAAATTTCAGAATTGCACCTTGCAATGCAGAGAAATTACTGTTTGTGCATTTACAATATTCATTGATTTTTGCCATTGAAAAACGTCCAGAAATGATTGAAGCTACTGACTGAATGAAAGGAGCTGGCATCTCACTCTCTTTGAATCTTCTTTATCATGCTAAGAGGAGCAGGAAAAAGCAAAAAATTTCAGAATTGCACCTTGCAATGCGGAGAAATTAGTGTTTGTGCATTTACAATATTCATTGATTTTTGCCATTGAAAAACGTCCAGAAATGTTTGAAGCTACTGACTGAATGAAAGGAGCAGGCATCTCACTCTCTTTGAATCTTCTTTATCATGCTAAGAGGAGCAGGAAAAAGCAAAAAATTTCAGAATTGCACCTTGCAATGCGGAGAAATTACTGTTTGTGCATTTACAATATTCATTGATTTTTGCCATTGAAAAACGTCCAGAAATGATTGAAGCTACTGACTGAATGAAAGGAGCTGGCATCTCACTCTCTTTGAATCTTCTTTATCATGCTAAGAGGAGCAGGAAAAAGCAAAAAATTTCAGAATTGCACCTTGCAATGCGGAGAAATTACTGTTTGTGCATTTACAATATTCATTGATTTTTGCCATTGAAAAACGTCCAGAAATGTTTGAAGCTACTGACTGAATGAAAGGAGCAGGCATCTCACTCTCTTTGAATCTTCTTTATCATGCTAAGAGGAGCAGGAAAAAGCAAAAAATTACAGAATTGCACCTTGCAATGCGGAGAAATTACTGTTTGTGCATTTACAATATTCATTGATTTTTGCCATTGAAAAATGTCCTGAAATGATTGAAGCTACTGACTGAATGAAAGGAGCTGGCATCTCACTCTCTTTGAATCTTCTTTATCATGCTAAGAGGAGCAGGAAAAAGCAAAAAATTTCAGAATTGCACCTTGCAATGCGGAGAAATTACTGTTTGTGCATTTATAATATTCATTGATTTTTGCCATTGAAAATCATCATGTTATTCATATACCAGAAATGTTTGAAGCTACTGACTGAATGAAAGGAGCTGGCATCTCACTCTCTTTCAATCTTCTTTATCATGCTAAGAGGAGCAGGAAAAAGCAAAAAATTTCAGAATTGCACCTTGCAATGCGGAGAAATTACTGTTTGTGCATTTACAATATTCATTGATTTTTGCCATTGAAAAACATCAAGTTATTCATATACCAGAAATGTTTGAAGCTACTGACTGAATGAAAGGAGCTGGCATCTCACTCTCTTTGAATCTTCTTTATCATGCTAAGAGGAGCAGGAAAAAGCAAAAAATTTCAGAATTGCACCTTGCAATGCGGAGAAATTACTGTTTGTGCATTTACAATATTCATTGATTTTTGCCATTGAAAAACATCATGTTATTCATATATCAGAAATGTTTGAAGCTACTGACTGAATGAAAGGAGCTGGCATCTCACTCTCTTTGAATCTTCTTTATCATGCTAAGAGGAGCAGGAAAAAGCAAAAAATTTCAGAATTGCACCTTGCAATGCGGAGAAATTACCGTTTGTGCATTTACAATATTCATTGATTTTTGCCATTGAAAAACATCATGTTATTCATATACCAGAAATGTTTGAAGCTACTGACTGAATGAAAGGAGCTGGCATCTCACTCTCTTTGAATCTTCTTTATCATGCTAAGAGGAGCAGGAAAAAGCAAAAAATTTCAGAATTGCACCTTGCAATGCGGAGAAATTACTCTTTGTGCATTTACAATATTCATTGATTTTTGCCATTGAAAAACATCAAGTTATTCATATACCAGAAATGTTTGAAGCTACTGACTGAATGAAAGGAGCTGGCATCTCACTCTCTTTGAATCTTCTTTATCATGCTAAGAGGAGCAGGAAAAAGCAAAAAATTTCAGAATTGCACCTTGCAATGCGGAGAAATTACTGTTTTGCATTTACAATATTCATTGATTTTTGCCATTGAAAAACATCATGTTATTCATATACCAGAAATGTTTGAAGCTACTGACTGAATGAAAGGAGCTGGCATCTCACTCTCTTTGAATCTTCTTTATCATGCTAAGAGGAGCAGGAAAAAGCAAAAAATTTCAGAATTGCACCTTGCAATGCGGAGAAATTACTGTTTGTGCATTTACAATATTCATTGATTTTTGCCATTGAAAAACATCATGTTATTCATATACCAGAAATGTTTGAAGCTACTGACTGAATGAAAGGAGCTGGCATCTCACTCTCTTTGAATCTTCTTTATCATGCTAAGAGGAGCAGGAAAAAGCAAAACATTTCAGAATTGCACCTTGCAATGCGGAGAAATTACTGTTTGTGCATTTACAATATTCATTGATTTTTGCCATTGAAAAACGTCCAGAAATGATTGAAGCTACTGACTGAATGAAAGGAGCTGGCATCTCACTCTCTTTGAAACTTCTTTATCATGCTAAGAGGAGCAGGAAAAAGCAAAAAATTTCAGAATTGCACATTGCAATGCGGAGAAATTACTGTTTGTGCATTGACAATATTCATTGATTTTTGCCATTGAAAAACGTCCAGAAATGATTGAAGCTACTGACTGAATGAAAGGAGCTGGCATCTCACTCTCTTTGAATCTTCTTTATCATGCTAAGAGGAGCAGGAAAAAGTAAAAAATTTCAGAATTGCACCTTGCAATGCGGAGAAATTACTGTTTGTGCATTTACAATATTCATTGATTTTTGCCATTGAAAAACGTCCAGAAATGATTGAAGCTACTGACTGAATGAAAGGAGCTGGCATCTCACTCTCTATGAATCTTCTTTATCATGCTAAGAGGAGCAGGAAAAAGCAAAAAATTTCAGAATTGCACCTTGCAATGCGGAGAAATTACTGTTTGTGCATTTACAATATTCATTGATTTTTGCCATTGAAAAACATCATGTTATTAATATACCAGAAATGTTTGAAGCTACTGACTGAATGAAAGGAGCTGGCATCTCATTCTCTTTCAATCTTCTTTATCATGCTAAGAGGAGCAGGAAAAAGCAAAAAAATTCAGAATTGCACCTTGCAATGCGGAGAAATTACTGTTTGTGCATTTACAATATTCATTGATTTTTGCCATTGAAAAACATCAAGTTATTCATATACCAGAAATGTTTGAAGCTACTGACTGAATGAAAGGAGCTGGCATCTCACTCTCTTTGAATCTTCTTTATCATGCTAAGAGGAGCAGGAAAAAGCAAAAAATTTCAGAATTGCACCTTGCAATGCGGAGAAATTACTGTTTGTGCATTTACAATATTCATTGATTTTTGCCATTGAAAAACATCATGTTATTCATATACCAGAAATGTTTGAAGCTACTGACTGAATGAAAGGAGCTGGCATCTCACTCTCTTTGAATCTTCTTTATCATGCTAAGAGGAGCAGGAAAAAGCAAAAAATTTCAGAATTGCACCTTGCAATGCAGAGAAATTACTGTTTTGCATTTACAATATTCATTGATTTTTGCCATTGAAAAACATCATGTTATTCATATACCAGAAATGTTTGAAGCTACTGACTGAATGAAAGGAGCTGGCATCTCACTCTCTTTGAATCTTCTTTATCATGCTAAGAGGAGCAGGAAAAAGCAAAAAATTTCAGAATTGCACCTTGCAATGCGGAGAAATTACTGTTTGTGCATTTACAATATTCATTGATTTTTGCCATTGAAAAACATCATGTTATTCATATACCAGAAATGTTTGAAGCTACTGACTGAATGAAAGGAGCTGGCATCTCACTCTCTTTGAATCTTCTTTATCATGCTAAGAGGAGCAGGAAAAAGCAAAACATTTCAGAATTGCACCTTGCAATGCGGAGAAATTACTGTTTGTGCATTTACAATATTCATTGATTTTTGCCATTGAAAAACGTCCAGAAATGATTGAAGCTACTGACTGAATGAAAGGAGCTGGCATCTCACTCTCTTTGAATCTTCTTTATCATGCTAAGAGGAGCAGGAAAAAGCAAAAAATTTCAGAATTGCACCTTGCAATGCAGAAAAATTACTGTTTGTGCATTTACAATATTCATTGATTTTTGCCATTGAAAAACGTCCAGAAATGATTGAAGCTACTGACTGAATGAAAGGAGCTGGCATCTCACTCTCTTTGAATCTTCTTTATCATGCTAAGAGGAGCAGGAAAAAGCAAAAAATTTCAGAATTGCACCTTGCAATGCGGAGAAATTAGTGTTTGTGCATTTACAATATTCATTGATTTTTGCCATTGAAAAACGTCCAGAAATGTTTGAAGCTACTGACTGAATGAAAGGAGCAGGCATCTCACTCTCTTTGAATCTTCTTTATCATGCTAAGAGGAGCAGGAAAAAGCAAAAAATTACAGAATTGCACCTTGCAATGCGGAGAAATTACTGTTTGTGCATTTACAATATTCATTGATTTTTGCCATTGAAAAATGTCCTGAAATGATTGAAGCTACTGACTGAATGAAAGGAGCTGGCATCTCACTCTCTTTGAATCTTCTTTATCATGCTAAGAGGAGCAGGAAAAAGCAAAAAATTTCAGAATTGCACCTTGTAATGCGGAGAAATTACTGTTTGTGCATTTACAATATTCATTGATTTTTGCCATTGAAAAACATCATGTTATTCATATACCAGAAATGTTTGAAGCTACTGTCTGAATGAAAGGAGCTGGCATCTCACTCTCTTTGAATCTTCTTTATCATGCTAAGAGGAGCAGGAAAAAGCAAAAAATTTCAGAATTGCACCTTGCAATGCGGAGAAATTACTGTTTGTGCATTTACAATATTCATTGATTTTTGCCATTGAAAAACATCAAGTTATTCATATACCAGAAATGTTTGAAGCTACTGACTGAATGAAAGGAGCTGGCATCTCACTCTCTTTGAATCTTCTTTATCATGCTAAGAGGAGCAGGAAAAAGCAAAAATTTTCAGAATTGCACCTTGCAATGCGGAGAAATTACTGTTTGTGCATTTACAATATTCATTGATTTTTGCCATTGAAAAACATCATGTTATTCATATACCAGAAATGTTTGAAGCTACTGACTGAATGAAAGGAGCTGGCATCTCACTCTCTTTGAATCTTCTTTATCATGCTAAGAGGAGCAGGAAAAAGCAAAAAATTTCAGAATTGCACCTTGCAATGCGGAGAAATTAATGTTTGTGCATTTACAATATTCATTGATTTTTGCCATTGAAAAACATCATGTTATTCATATACCAGAAATGTTTGAAGCTACTGACTGAATGAAAGGAGCTGGCATCTCACTCTCTTTGAATCTTCTTTATCATGCTAAAAGGAGCAGGAAAAAGCAAAACATTTCAGAATTGCACCTTGCAATGCGGAGAAATTACTGTTTGTGCATTTACAATATTCATTGATTTTTGCCATTGAAAAACATCAAGTTATTCATATACCAGAAATGTTTGAAGCTACTGACTGAATGAAAGGAGCTGGCATCTCACTCTCTTTGAATCTTCTTTATCATGCTAAGAGGAGCAGGAAAAAGCAAAAAATTTCAGAATTGCACCTTGCAATGCGGAGAAATTACTGTTTTGCATTTACAATATTCATTGATTTTTGCCATTGAAAAACATCATGTTATTCATATACCAGAAATGTTTGAAGCTACTGACTGAATGAAAGGAGCTGGCATCTCACTCTCTTTGAATCTTCTTTATCATGCTAAGAGGAGCAGGAAAAAGCAAAAAATTTCAGAATTGCACCTTGCAATGCGGAGAAATTACTGTTTGTGCATTTACAATATTCATTGATTTTTGCCATTGAAAAACATCATGTTATTCATATACCAGAAATGTTTGAAGCTACTGACTGAATGAAAGGAGCTGGCTTCTCACTCTCTTTGAATCTTCTTTATCATGCTAAGAATAGCAGGAAAAAGCAAAACATTTCAGAATTGCACCTTGCAATGCGGAGAAATTACTGTTTGTGCATTTACAATATTCATTGATTTTTGCCATTGAAAAACGTCCAGAAATGATTGAAGCTACTGACTGAATGAAAGGAGCTGGCATCTCACTCTCTTTGAATCTTCTTTATCATGCTAAGAGGAGCAGGAAAAAGCAAAAAATTTCAGAATTGCACCTTGCAATGCGGAGAAATTACTGTTTGTGCATTTACAATATTCATTGATTTTTGCCATTGAAAAACATCATGTTATTCATATACCAGAAATGTTTGAAGCTACTGTCTGAATGAAAGGAGCTGGCATCTCACTCTCTTTGAATCTTCTTTATCATGCTAAGAGGAGCAGGAAAAAGCAAAAAATTTCAGAATTGCACCTTGCAATGCGGAGAAATTACTGTTTGTGCATTTACAATATTCATTGATTTTTGCCATTGAAAAACATCAAGTTATTCATATACCAGAAATGTTTGAAGCTACTGACTGAATGAAAGGAGCTGGCATCTCACTCTCTTTGAATCTTCTTTATCATGCTAAGAGGAGCAGGAAAAAGCAAAACATTTCAGAATTGCACCTTGCAATGCGGAGAAATTACTGTTTGTGCATTTACAATATTCATTGATTTTTGCCATTGAAAAACATCATGTTATTCATATACCAGAAATGTTTGAAGCTACTGACTGAATGAAAGGAGCTGGCATCTCACTCTCTTTGAATCTTCTTTATCATGCTAAGAGGAGCAGGAAAAAGCAAAAAATTTCAGAATTGCACCTTGCAATGCGGAGAAATAAATGTTTGTGCATTTACAATATTCATTGATTTTTGCCATTGAAAAACATCATGTTATTCATATACCAGAAATGTTTGAAGCTACTGACTGAATGAAAGGAGCTGGCATCTCACTCTCTTTGAATCTTCTTTATCATGCTAAAAGGAGCAGGAAAAAGCAAAACATTTCAGAATTGCACCTTGCAATGCGGAGAAATTACTGTTTGTGCATTTACAATATTCATTGATTTTTGCCATTGAAAAACATCAAGTTATTCATATACCAGAAATGTTTGAAGCTACTGACTGAATGAAAGGAGCTGGCATCTCACTCTCTTTGAATCTTCTTTATCATGCTAAGAGGAGCAGGAAAAAGCAAAAAATTTCAGAATTGCACCTTGCAATGCGGAGAAATTACTGTTTTGCATTTACAATATTCATTGATTTTTGCCATTGAAAAACATCATGTTATTCATATACCAGAAATGTTTGAAGCTACTGACTGAATGAAAGGAGCTGGCATCTCACTCTCTTTGAATCTTCTTTATCATGCTAAGAGGAGCAGGAAAAAGCAAAAAATTTCAGAATTGCACCTTGCAATGCGGAGAAATTACTGTTTGTGCATTTACAATATTCATTGATTTTTGCCATTGAAAAACATCATGTTATTCATATACCAGAAATGTTTGAAGCTACTGACTGAATGAAAGGAGCTGGCTTCTCACTCTCTTTGAATCTTCTTTATCATGCTAAGAATAGCAGGAAAAAGCAAAACATTTCAGAATTGCACCTTGCAATGCGGAGAAATTACTGTTTGTGCATTTACAATATTCATTGATTTTTGCCATTGAAAAACGTCCAGAAATGATTGAAGCTACTGACTGAATGAAAGGAGCTGGCATCTCACTCTCTTTGAATCTTCTTTATCATGCTAAGAGGAGCAGGAAAAAGCAAAAAATTTCAGAATTGCACCTTGCAATGCGGAGAAATTACTGTTTGTGCATTTACAATATTCATTGATTTCTGCCATTGAAAAACGTCCAGAAATGTTTGAAGCTACTGACTGAATGAAAGGAGCTGGCATCTCACTCTCTTTGAATCTTCTTTATCATGCTAAGAGGAGCAGGAAAAAGCAAAAAATTTCAGAATTGCACCTTGCAATGCGGAGAAATTACTGTTTGTGCATTTACAATATTCATTGATTTTTGCCATTGAAAAACGTCCAGAAATGATTGAAGCTACTGACTGAATGAAATGAGCTGGCATCTCACTCTCTATGAATCTTCTTTATCATGCTAAGAGGAGCAGGAAAAAGCAAAAAATTTCAGAATTGCACCCTGCAATGCGGAGAAATTACTGTTTGTGCATTTACAATATTCATTGATTTTTGCCATTGAAAAACATCATGTTATTCATATACCAGAAATGTTTGAAGCTACTGACTGAATGAAAGGAGCTGGCATCTCACTCTCTTTGAATCTTCTTTATCATGCTAAGCGGAGCAGGAAAAAGCAAAAAATTTCAGAATTGCACCTTGCAATGCGGAGAAATTACTGTTTGTGCATTTACAATATTCATTGATTTTTGCCATTGAAAAACATCATGTTATTCATATACCAGAAATGTTTGAAGCTACTGACTGAATGAAAGGAGCTGGCATCTCACTCTCTTTGAATCTTCTTTATCATGCTAAGAGGAGCAGGAAAAAGCAAAAAATTTCAGAATTGCACCTTGCAATGCGGAGAAATTACTGTTTGTGCATTTACAATATTCATTGATTTTTGCCATTGAAAAACATCAAGTTATTCATATACCAGAAATGTTTGAAGCTACTGACTGAATGAAAGGAGCTGGCATCTCACTCTCTTTGAATCTTCTTTATCATGCTAAGAGGAGCAGGAAAAAGCAAAAAATTTCAGAATTGCACCTTGCAATGCGGAGAAATTACTGTTTTGCATTTACAATATTCATTGATTTTTGCCATTGAAAAACATCATGTTATTCATATACCAGAAATGTTTGAAGCTACTGACTGAATGAAAGGAGCTGGCATCTCACTCTCTTTGAATCTTCTTTATCATGCTAAGAGGAGCAGGAAAAAGCAAAAAATTTCAGAATTGCACCTTGCAATGCGGAGAAATTACTGTTTGTGCATTTACAATATTCATTGATTTTTGCCATTGAAAAACATCATGTTATTCATATACCAGAAATGTTTGAAGCTACTGACTGAATGAAAGGAGCTGGCATCTCACTCTCTTTGAATCTTCTTTATCATGCTAAGAGGAGCAGGAAAAAGCAAAACATTTCAGAATTGCACCTTGCAATGCGGAGAAATTACTGTTTGTGCATTTACAATATTCATTGATTTTTGCCATTGAAAAACGTCCAGAAATGATTGAAGCTACTGACTGAATGAAAGGAGCTGGCATCTCACTCTCTTTGAATCTTCTTTATCATGCTAAGAGGAGCAGGAAAAAGCAAAAAATTTCAGAATTGCACCTTGCAATGCGGAGAAATTACTGTTTGTGCATTTACAATATTCATTGATTTCTGCCATTGAAAAACGTCCAGAAATGTTTGAAGCTACTGACTGAATGAAAGGAGCTGGCATCTCACTCTCTTTGAATCTTCTTTATCATGCTAAGAGGAGCAGGAAAGAGCAAAAAATTTCAGAATTGCACCTTGCAATGCGGAGAAATTACTGTTTGTGCATTTACAATATTCATTGATTTTTGCCATTGAAAAACGTCCAGAAATGATTGAAGCTACTGACTGAATGAAAGGAGCTGGCATCTCACTCTCTATGAATCTTCTTTATCATGCTAAGAGGAGCAGGAAAAAGCAAAAAATTTCAGAATTGCACCTTGCAATGCGGAGAAATTACTGTTTGTGCATTTACAATATTCATTGATTTTTGCCATTGAAAAACATCATGTTATTCATATACCAGAAATGTTTGAAGCTACTGACTGAATGAAAGGAGCTGGCATCTCACTCTCTTTGAATCTTCTTTATCATGCTAAGAGGAGCAGGAAAAAGCAAAAAATTTCAGAATTGCACCTTGCAATGCGGAGAAATTACTGTTTGTGCATTTAGAATATTCATTGATTTTTGCCATTGAAAAACGTCCAGAAATGATTGAAGCTACTGACTGAATGAAAGGAGCTGGCATCTCACTCTCTTTGAATCTTCCTTATCATGCTAAGAGGAGCAGGAAAAAGCAAAAAATTTCAGAATTGCACCTTGCAATGCGGAGAAATTACTGTTTGTGCATTTACAATATTCATTGATTTTTGCCATTGAAAAACGTCCAGAAATGATTGAAGCTACTGACTGAATGAAAGGAGCTGGCATCTCACTCTCTTTGAATCTTCTTTATCATGCTAAGAGGAGCAGGAAAAAGCAAAAAATTTCAGAATTACACCTTGCAATGCGGAGAAATTACTGTTTGTGCATTTACAATATTCATTGATTTTTGCCATTGAAAAACATCATGTTATTCATATACCAGAAATGCTTGAAGCTACTGACTGAATGAAAGGAGCTGGCATCTCACTCTGTTTGAATCTTCTTTATCATGCTAAGAGGAGCAGGAAAAAGCAAAAAATTTCAGAATTGCACCTTGCAATGCGGAGAAATTACTGTTTGTGCATTTACAATATTCATTGATTTTTGCCATTGAAAAACGTCCAGAAATGATTGAAGCTACTGACTGAATGAAAGGAGCTGGCATCTCACTCTCTTTGAATCTTCTTTATCATGCTAAGAGGAGCAGGAAAAAGCAAAAAATTTCAGAATTGCACCTTGCAATGCGGAGAAATTACTGTTTGTGCATTTACAATATTCATTGATTTTTGCCATTGAAAAACATCATGTTATTCATATACCAGAAATGTTTGAAGCTACTGACTGAATGAAAGGAGCTGGCATCTCACTCTCTTTGAATCTTCTTTATCATGCTAAGAGGAGCAGGAAAAAGGAAAAAATTTCAGAATTGCACCTTGCAATGCGGAGAAATTACTGTTTGTGCATTTACAATATTCATTGATTTTTGCCATTGAAAAACATCATGTTATTCATATACCAGAAATGTTTGAAGCTACTGACTGAATGAAAGGAGCTGGCATCTCACTCTCTTTGAATCTTCTTTATCATGCTAAGAGGAGCAGGAAAAAGCAAAACATTTCAGAATTGCACCTTGCAATGCGGAGAAATTACTGTTTGTGCATTTACAATATTCATTGATTTTTGCCATTGAAAAACGTCCAGAAATGATTGAAGCTACTGACTGAATGAAAGGAGCTGGCATCTCATTCTCTTTGAATCTTCTTTATCATGCTAAGAGGAGCAGGAAAAAGCAAAAAATTTCAGAATTGCACATTGCAATGCGGAGAAATTACTGTTTGTGCATTGACAATATTCATTGATTTTTGCCATTGAAAAACGTCCAGAAATGATTGAAGCTACTGACTGAAAGAAAGGAGCTGGCATCTCACTCTCTTTGAATCTTCTTTATCATGCTAAGAGGAGCAGGAAAAAGCAAAAAATTTCAGAATTGCACCTTGCAATGCGGAGAAATTACTGTTTGTGCATTTACAATATTCATTGACTTCTGCCATTGAAAAACGTAAAGAAATGTTTGAAGCTACTGACTGAATGAAAGGAGCTGGCATCTCACTCTCTTTGAATCTTCTTTATCATGCTAAGAGGAGCAGGAAAAAGCAAAAAATTTCAGAATTGCACCTTGCAATGCGGAGAAATTACTGTTTGTGCATTTACAATATTCATTGATTTTTGCCATTGAAAAACGTCCAGAAATGATTGAAGCTACTGACTGAATGAAAGGAGCTGGCATCTCACTCTCTATGAATCTTCTTTATCATGCTAAGAGGAGCAGGAAAAAGCAAAAAATTTCAGAATTGCACCTTGCAATGCGGAGAAATTACTGTTTGTGCATTTACAATATTCATTGATTTTTGCCATTGAAAAACATCATGTTATTCATATACCAGAAATGTTTGAAGCTACTGACTGAATGAAAGGAGCTGGCATCTCACTCTCTTTGAATCTTCTTTATCATGCTAAGAGGAGCAGGAAAAAGCAAAAAATTTCAGAATTGCACCTTGCAATGCGGAGAAATTACTGTTTGTGCATTTAGAATATTCATTGATTTTTGCCATTGAAAAACGTCCAGAAATGATTGAAGCTACTGACTGAATGAAAGGAGCTGGCATCTCACTCTCTTTGAATCTTCTTTATCATGCTAAGAGGAGCAGGAAAAAGCAAAAAATTTCAGAATTGCACCTTGCAATGCGGAGAAATTACTGTTTGTGCATTTACAATATTCATTGATTTTTGCCATTGAAAAACATCATGTTATTCATATACCAGAAATGCTTGAAGCTACTGACTGAATGAAAGGAGCTGGCATCTCACTCTGTTTGAATCTTCTTTATCATGCTAAGAGGAGCAGGAAAAAGCAAAAAATTTCAGAATTGCACCTTGCAATGCGGAGAAATTACTGTTTGTGCATTTACAATATTCATTGATTTTTGCCATTGAAAAACATCATGTTATTCATATACCAGAAATGTTTGAAGCTACTGACTGAATGAAAGGAGCTGGCATCTCACTCTCTTTGAATCTTCTTTATCATGCTAAGAGGAGCAGGAAAAAGCAAAAAATTTCAGAATTGCACCTTGCAATGCGGAGAAATTACTGTTTGTGCATTTACAATATTCATTGATTTTTGCCATTGAAAAACATCATGTTATTCATATACCAGAAATGTTTGAAGCTACTGACTGAATGAAAGGAGCTGGCATCTCACTCTCTTTGAATCTTCTTTATCATGCTAAGAGGAGCAGGAAAAAGCAAAACATTTCAGAATTGCACCTTGCAATGCGGAGAAATTACTGTTTGTGCATTTACAATATTCATTGATTTTTGCCATTGAAAAACGTCCAGAAATGATTGAAGCTACTGACTGAATGAAAGGAGCTGGCATCTCACTCTCTTTGAATCTTCTTTATCATGCTAAGAGGAGCAGGAAAAAGCAAAAAATTTCAGAATTGCACCTTGCAATGCGGAGAAATTACTGTTTGTGCATTTACAATATTCATTGATTTCTGCCATTGAAAAACGTCCAGAAATGTTTGAAGCTACTGACTGAATGAAAGGAGCTGGCATCTCACTCTCTTTGAATCTTCTTTATCATGCTAAGAGGAGCAGGAAAGAGCAAAAAATTTCAGAATTGCACCTTGCAATGCGGAGAAATTACTGTTTGTGCATTTACAATATTCATTGATTTTTGCCATTGAAAAACGTCCAGAAATGATTGAAGCTACTGACTGAATGAAAGGAGCTGGCATCTCACTCTCTATGAATCTTCTTTATCATGCTAAGAGGAGCAGGAAAAAGCAAAAAATTTCAGAATTGCACCTTGCAATGCGGAGAAATTACTGTTTGTGCATTTACAATATTCATTGATTTTTGCCATTGAAAAACATCATGTTATTCATATACCAGAAATGTTTGAAGCTACTGACTGAATGAAAGGAGCTGGCATCTCACTCTCTTTGAATCTTCTTTATCATGCTAAGAGGAGCAGGAAAAAGCAAAAAATTTCAGAATTGCACCTTGCAATGCGGAGAAATTACTGTTTGTGCATTTAGAATATTCATTGATTTTTGCCATTGAAAAACGTCCAGAAATGATTGAAGCTACTGACTGAATGAAAGGAGCTGGCATCTCACTCTCTTTGAATCTTCCTTATCATGCTAAGAGGAGCAGGAAAAAGCAAAAAATTTCAGAATTGCACCTTGCAATGCGGAGAAATTACTGTTTGTGCATTTACAATATTCATTGATTTTTGCCATTGAAAAACGTCCAGAAATGATTGAAGCTACTGACTGAATGAAAGGAGCTGGCATCTCACTCTCTTTGAATCTTCTTTATCATGCTAAGAGGAGCAGGAAAAAGCAAAAAATTTCAGAATTACACCTTGCAATGCGGAGAAATTACTGTTTGTGCATTTACAATATTCATTGATTTTTGCCATTGAAAAACATCATGTTATTCATATACCAGAAATGCTTGAAGCTACTGACTGAATGAAAGGAGCTGGCATCTCACTCTGTTTGAATCTTCTTTATCATGCTAAGAGGAGCAGGAAAAAGCAAAAAATTTCAGAATTGCACCTTGCAATGCGGAGAAATTACTGTTTGTGCATTTACAATATTCATTGATTTTTGCCATTGAAAAACGTCCAGAAATGATTGAAGCTACTGACTGAATGAAAGGAGCTGGCATCTCACTCTCTTTGAATCTTCTTTATCATGCTAAGAGGAGCAGGAAAAAGCAAAAAATTTCAGAATTGCACCTTGCAATGCGGAGAAATTACTGTTTGTGCATTTACAATATTCATTGATTTTTGCCATTGAAAAACATCATGTTATTCATATACCAGAAATGTTTGAAGCTACTGACTGAATGAAAGGAGCTGGCATCTCACTCTCTTTGAATCTTCTTTATCATGCTAAGAGGAGCAGGAAAAAGGAAAAAATTTCAGAATTGCACCTTGCAATGCGGAGAAATTACTGTTTGTGCATTTACAATATTCATTGATTTTTGCCATTGAAAAACATCATGTTATTCATATACCAGAAATGTTTGAAGCTACTGACTGAATGAAAGGAGCTGGCATCTCACTCTCTTTGAATCTTCTTTATCATGCTAAGAGGAGCAGGAAAAAGCAAAACATTTCAGAATTGCACCTTGCAATGCGGAGAAATTACTGTTTGTGCATTTACAATATTCATTGATTTTTGCCATTGAAAAACGTCCAGAAATGATTGAAGCTACTGACTGAATGAAAGGAGCTGGCATCTCATTCTCTTTGAATCTTCTTTATCATGCTAAGAGGAGCAGGAAAAAGCAAAAAATTTCAGAATTGCACATTGCAATGCGGAGAAATTACTGTTTGTGCATTGACAATATTCATTGATTTTTGCCATTGAAAAACGTCCAGAAATGATTGAAGCTACTGACTGAATGAAAGGAGCTGGCATCTCACTCTCTTTGAATCTTCTTTATCATGCTAAGAGGAGCAGGAAAAAGCAAAAAATTTCAGAATTGCACCTTGCAATGCGGAGAAATTACTGTTTGTGCATTTACAATATTCATTGACTTCTGCCATTGAAAAACGTAAAGAAATGTTTGAAGCTACTGACTGAATGAAAGGAGCTGGCATCTCACTCTCTTTGAATCTTCTTTATCATGCTAAGAGGAGCAGGAAAAAGCAAAAAATTTCAGAATTGCACCTTGCAATGCGGAGAAATTACTGTTTGTGCATTTACAATATTCATTGATTTTTGCCATTGAAAAACGTCCAGAAATGATTGAAGCTACTGACTGAATGAAAGGAGCTGGCATCTCACTCTCTATGAATCTTCTTTATCATGCTAAGAGGAGCAGGAAAAAGCAAAAAATTTCAGAATTGCACCTTGCAATGCGGAGAAATTACTGTTTGTGCATTTACAATATTCATTGATTTTTGCCATTGAAAAACATCATGTTATTCATATACCAGAAATGTTTGAAGCTACTGACTGAATGAAAGGAGCTGGCATCTCACTCTCTTTGAATCTTCTTTATCATGCTAAGAGGAGCAGGAAAAAGCAAAAAATTTCAGAATTGCACCTTGCAATGCGGAGAAATTACTGTTTGTGCATTTAGAATATTCATTGATTTTTGCCATTGAAAAACGTCCAGAAATGATTGAAGCTACTGACTGAATGAAAGGAGCTGGCATCTCACTCTCTTTGAATCTTCTTTATCATGCTAAGAGGAGCAGGAAAAAGCAAAAAATTTCAGAATTGCACCTTGCAATGCGGAGAAATTACTGTTTGTGCATTTACAATATTCATTGATTTTTGCCATTGAAAAACATCATGTTATTCATATACCAGAAATGCTTGAAGCTACTGACTGAATGAAAGGAGCTGGCATCTCACTCTGTTTGAATCTTCTTTATCATGCTAAGAGGAGCAGGAAAAAGCAAAAAATTTCAGAATTGCACCTTGCAATGCGGAGAAATTACTGTTTGTGCATTTACAATATTCATTGATTTTTGCCATTGAAAAACATCATGTTATTCATATACCAGAAATGTTTGAAGCTACTGACTGAATGAAAGGAGCTGGCATCTCACTCTCTTTGAATCTTCTTTATCATGCTAAGAGGAGCAGGAAAAAGCAAAAAATTTCAGAATTGCACCTTGCAATGCGGAGAAATTACTGTTTGTGCATTTACAATATTCATTGATTTTTGCCATTGAAAAACATCATGTTATTCATATACCAGAAATGTTTGAAGCTACTGACTGAATGAAAGGAGCTGGCATCTCACTCTCTTTGAATCTTCTTTATCATGCTAAGAGGAGCAGGAAAAAGCAAAAAATTTCAGAATTGCACCTTGCAATGCGGAGAAATTACTGTTTGTGCATTTACAATATTCATTGATTTTTGCCATTGAAAAACGTCCAGAAATGATTGAAGCTACTGACTGAATGAAAGGAGCTGGCATCTCACTCTCTTTGAATCTTCTTTATCATGCTAAGAGGAGCAGGAAAAAGCAAAAAATTTCAGAATTGCACCTTGCAATGCGGAGAAATTACTGTTTGTGCATTTACAATATTCATTGATTTCTGCCATTGAAAAACGTCCAGAAATGTTTGAAGCTACTGACTGAATGAAAGGAGCTGGCATCTCACTCTCTTTGAATCTTCTTTATCATGCTAAGAGGAGCAGGAAAAAGCAAAAAATTTCAGAATTGCACCTTGCAATGGGGAGAAATTACTGTTTGTGCATTTACAATATTCATTGATTTTTGCCATTGAAAAACGTCCAGAAATGATTGAAGCTACTGACTGAATGAAAGGAGCTGGCATCTCACTCTCTATGAATCTTCTTTATCATGCTAAGAGGAGCAGGAAAAAGCAAAAAATTTCAGAATTGCACCTTGCAATGCGGAGAAATTACTGTTTGTGCATTTACAATATTCATTGATTTTTGCCATTGAAAAACATCATGTTATTCATATACCAGAAATGTTTGAAGCTACTGACTGAATGAAAGGAGCTGGCATCTCACTCTCTTTGAATCTTCTTTATCATGCTAAGAGGAGCAGGAAAAAGCAAAAAATTTCAGAATTGCACCTTGCAATGCGGAGAAATTACTGTTTGTGCATTTAGAATATTCATTGATTTTTGCCATTGAAAAACGTCCAGAAATGATTGAAGCTACTGACTGAATGAAAGGAGCTGGCATCTCACTCTCTTTGAATCTTCCTTATCATGCTAAGAGGAGCAGGAAAAAGCAAAAAATTTCAGAATTGCACCTTGCAATGCGGAGAAATTACTGTTTGTGCATTTACAATATTCATTGATTTTTGCCATTGAAAAACGTCCAGAAATGATTGAAGCTACTGACTGAATGAAAGGAGCTGGCATCTCACTCTCTTTGAATCTTCTTTATCATGCTAAGAGGAGCAGGAAAAAGCAAAAAATTTCAGAATTGCACCTTGCAATGCGGAGAAATTACTGTTTGTGCATTTACAATATTCATTGATTTTTGCCATTGAAAAACATCATGTTATTCATATACCAGAAATGCTTGAAGCTACTGACTGAATGAAAGGAGCTGGCATCTCACTCTGTTTGAATCTTCTTTATCATGCTAAGAGGAGCAGGAAAAAGCAAAAAATTTCAGAATTGCACCTTGCAATGCGGAGAAATTACTGTTTGTGCATTTACAATATTCATTGATTTTTGCCATTGAAAAACGTCCAGAAATGATTGAAGCTACTGACTGAATGAAAGGAGCTGGCATCTCACTCTCTTTGAATCTTCTTTATCATGCTAAGAGGAGCAGGAAAAAGCAAAAAATTTCAGAATTGCACCTTGCAATGCGGAGAAATTACTGTTTGTGCATTTACAATATTCATTGATTTTTGCCATTGAAAAACATCATGTTATTCATATACCAGAAATGTTTGAAGCTACTGACTGAATGAAAGGAGCTGGCATCTCACTCTCTTTGAATCTTCTTTATCATGCTAAGAGGAGCAGGAAAAAGCAAAAAATTTCAGAATTGCACCTTGCAATGCGGAGAAATTACTGTTTGTGCATTTACAATATTCATTGATTTTTGCCATTGAAAAACATCATGTTATTCATATACCAGAAATGTTTGAAGCTACTGACTGAATGAAAGGAGCTGGCATCTCACTCTCTTTGAATCTTCTTTATCATGCTAAGAGGAGCAGGAAAAAGCAAAACATTTCAGAATTGCACCTTGCAATGCGGAGAAATTACTGTTTGTGCATTTACAATATTCATTGATTTTTGCCATTGAAAAACGTCCAGAAATGATTGAAGCTACTGACTGAATGAAAGGAGCTGGCATCTCACTCTCTTTGAATCTTCTTTATCATGCTAAGAGGAGCAGGAAAAAGCAAAAAATTTCAGAATTGCACATTGCAATGCGGAGAAATTACTGTTTGTGCATTGACAATATTCATTGATTTTTGCCATTGAAAAACGTCCAGAAATGATTGAAGCTACTGACTGAATGAAAGGAGCTGGCATCTCACTCTCTTTGAATCTTCTTTATCATGCTAAGAGGAGCAGGAAAAAGCAAAAAATTTCAGAATTGCACCTTGCAATGCGGAGAAATTACTGTTTGTGCATTTACAATATTCATTGACTTCTGCCATTGAAAAACGTAAAGAAATGTTTGAAGCTACTGACTGAATGAAAGGAGCTGGCATCTCACTCTCTTTGAATCTTCTTTATCATGCTAAGAGGAGCAGGAAAAAGCAAAAAATTTCAGAATTGCACCTTGCAATGCGGAGAAATTACTGTTTGTGCATTTACAATATTCATTGATTTTTGCCATTGAAAAACGTCCAGAAATGATTGAAGCTACTGACTGAATGAAAGGAGCTGGCATCTCACTCTCTATGAATCTTCTTTATCATGCTAAGAGGAGCAGGAAAAAGCAAAAAATTTCAGAATTGCACCTTGCAATGCGGAGAAATTACTGTTTGTGCATTTACAATATTCATTGATTTTTGCCATTGAAAAACATCATGTTATTCATATACCAGAAATGTTTGAAGCTACTGACTGAATGAAAGGAGCTGGCATCTCACTCTCTTTGAATCTTCTTTATCATGCTAAGAGGAGCAGGAAAAAGCAAAAAATTTCAGAATTGCACCTTGCAATGCGGAGAAATTACTGTTTGTGCATTTACAATATTCATTGATTTTTGCCATTGAAAAACGTCCAGAAATGTTTGAAGCTACTGACTGAATGAAAGGAGCAGGCATCTCACTCTCTTTGAATCTTCTTTATCATGCTAAGAGGAGCAGGAAAAAGCAAAAAATTACAGAATTGCACCTTGCAATGCGGAGAAATTACTGTTTGTGCATTTACAATATTCATTGATTTTTGCCATTGAAAAATGTCCTGAAATGATTGAAGCTACTGACTGAATGAAAGGAGCTGGCATCTCACTCTCTTTGAATCTTCTTTATCATGCTAAGAGGAGCAGGAAAAAGCAAAAAATTTCAGAATTGCACCTTGCAATGCGGAGAAATTACTGTTTGTGCATTTACAATATTCATTGATTTTTGCCATTGAAAAACGTCCAGAAATGTTTGAAGCTACTGACTGAATGAAAGGAGCAGGCATCTCACTCTCTTTGAATCTTCTTTATCATGCTAAGAGGAGCAGGAAAAAGCAAAAAATTACAGAATTGCACCTTGCAATGTGGAGAAATTACTGTTTGTGCATTTACAATATTCATTGATTTTTGCCATTGAAAAATGTCCTGAAATGATTGAAGCTACTGACTGAATGAAAGGAGCTGGCATCTCACTCTCTTTGAATCTTCTTTATCATGCTAAGAGGAGCAGGAAAAAGCAAAAAATTTCAGAATTGCACCTTGCAATGCGGAGAAATTACTGTTTGTGCATTTACAATATTCATTGATTTTTGCCATTGAAAAACATCATGTTATTCATATACCAGAAATGTTTGAAGCTACTGACTGAATGAAAGGAGCTGGCATCTCACTCTCTTTGAATCTTCTTTATCATGCTAAGAGGAGCAGGAAAAAGCAAAAAATTTCAGAATTGCACCTTGCAATGCGGAGAAATTACTGTTTGTGCATTTACAATATTCATTGATTTTTGCCATTGAAAAACATCAAGTTATTCATATACCAGAAATGTTTGAAGCTACTGACTGAATGAAAGGAGCTGGCATCTCACTCTCTTTGAATCTTCTTTATCATGCTAAGAGGAGCAGGAAAAAGCAAAAAATTTCAGAATTGCACCTTGCAATGCGGAGAAATTACTGTTTGTGCATTTACAATATTCATTGATTTTTGCCATTGAAAAACATCATGTTATTCATATACCAGAAATGTTTGAAGCTACTGACTGAATGAAAGGAGCTGGCATCTCACTCTCTTTGAATCTTCTTTATCATGCTAAGAGGAGCAGGAAAAAGCAAAAAATTTCAGAATTGCACCTTGCAATGCGGAGAAATTACTGTTTGTGCATTTACAATATTCATTGATTTTTGCCATTGAAAAACATCATGTTATTCATATACCAGAAATGTTTGAAGCTACTGACTGAATGAAAGGAGCTGGCATCTCACTCTCTTTGAATCTTCTTTATCATGCTAAGAGGAGCAGGAAAAAGCAAAAAATTTCAGAATTGCACATTGCAATGCGGAGAAATTACTGTTTGTGCATTGACAATATTCATTGATTTTTGCCATTGAAAAACGTCCAGAAATGATTAAAGCTACTGACTGAATGAAAGGAGCTGGCATCTCACTCTCTTTGAATCTTCTTTATCATGCTAAGAGGAGCAGGAAAAAGCAAAAAATTTCAGAATTGCACCTTGCAATGCGGAGAAATTACTCTTTGTGCATTTACAATATTCATTGATTTCTGCCATTGAAAAACGTCCAGAAATGTTTGAAGCTACTGACTGAATGAAAGGAGCTGGCATCTCACTCTCTTTGAATCTTCTTTATCATGCTAAGAGGAGCAGGAAAAAGTAAAAAATTTCAGAATTGCACCTTGCAATGCGGAGAAATTACTGTTTGTGCATTTACAATATTCATTGATTTTTGCCATTGAAAAACGTCCAGAAATGATTGAAGCTACTGACTGAATGAAAGGAGCTGGCATCTCACTCTCTATGAATCTTCTTTATCATGCTAAGAGGAGCAGGAAAAAGCAAAAAATTTCAGAATTGCACCTTGCAATGCGGAGAAATTACTGTTTGTGCATTTACAATATTCATTGATTTTTGCCATTGAAAAACATCATGTTATTCATATACCAGAAATGTTTGAAGCTACTGACTGAATGAAAGGAGCTGGCATCTCACTCTCTTTGAATCTTCTTTATCATGCTAAGAGGAGCAGGAAAAAGCAAAAAATTTCAGAATTGCACCTTGCAATGCGGAGAAATTACTGTTTGTGCATTTACAATATTCATTGATTTTTGCCATTGAAAAACATCATGTTATTCATATACCAGAAATGTTTGAAGCTACTGACTGAATGAAAGGAGCTGGCATCTCACTCTCTTTGAATCTTCTTTATCATGCTAAGAGGAGCAGGAAAAAGCAAAAAATTTCAGAATTGCACCTTGCAATGCGGAGAAATTACTGTTTGTGCATTTACAATATTCATTGATTTTTGCCATTGAAAAACATCATGTTATTCATATACCAGAAATGTTTGAAGCTACTGACTGAATGAAAGGAGCTGGCATCTCACTCTCTTTGAATCTTCTTTATCATGCTAAGAGGAGCAGGAAAAAGCAAAAAATTTCAGAATTGCACCTTGCAATGCGGAGAAATTACTGTTTGTGCATTTACAATATTCATTGATTTTTGCCATTGAAAAACGTCCAGAAATGATTGAAGCTACTGACTGAATGAAAGGAGCTGGCATCTCACTCTCTTTGAATCTTCTTTATCATGCTAAGAGGAGCAGGAAAAAGCAAAAAATTTCAGAATTGCACCTTGCAATGCGGAGAAATTACTGTTTGTGCATTTACAACATTCATTGATTTTTGCCATTGAAAAACGTCCAGAAATGATTGAAGCTACTGACTGAATGAAAGGAGCTGGCATCTCACTCTCTTTGAATCTTCTTTATCATGCTAAGAGGAGCAGGAAAAAGCAAAAAATTTCAGAATTGCACCTTGCAATGCGGAGAAATTAGTGTTTGTGCATTTACAATATTCATTGATTTTTGCCATTGAAAAACGTCCAGAAATGTTTGAAGCTACTGACTGAATGAAAGGAGCTGGCATCTCACTCTCTTTGAATCTTCTTTATCATGCTAAGAGGAGCAGGAAAAAGCAAAAAATTACAGAATTGCACCTTGCAATGCGGAGAAATTACTGTTTGTGCATTTACAATATTCATTGATTTTTGCCATTGAAAAATGTCCTGAAATGATTGAAGCTACTGACTGAATGAAAGGAGTTGGCATCTCACTCTCTTTGAATCTTCTTTATCATGCTAAGAGGAGCAGGAAAAAGCAAAAAATTTCAGAATTGCACCTTGCAATGCGGAGAAATTACTGTTTGTGCATTTACAATATTCATTGATTTTTGCCATTGAAAAACATCATGTTATTCATATACCAGAAATGTTTGAAGCTACTGTCTGAATGAAAGGAGCTGGCATCTCACTCTCTTTGAATCTTCTTTATCATGCTAAGAGGAGCAGGAAAAAGCAAAAAATTTCAGAATTGCACCTTGCAATGCGGAGAAATTACTGTTTGTGCATTTACAATATTCATTGATTTTTGCCATTGAAAAACATCAAGTTATTCATATACCAGAAATGTTTGAAGCTACTGACTGAATGAAAGGAGCTGGCATCTCACTCTCTTTGAATCTTCTTTATCATGCTAAGAGGAGCAGGAAAAAGCAAAAAATTTCAGAATTGCACCTTGCAATGCGGAGAAATTACTGTTTTGCATTTACAATATTCATTGATTTTTGCCATTGAAAAACATCATGTTATTCATATACCAGAAATGTTTGAAGCTACTGACTGAATGAAAGGAGCTGGCATCTCACTCTCTTTGAATCTTCTTTATCATGCTAAGAGGAGCAGGAAAAAGCAAAAAATTTCAGAATTGCACCTTGCAATGCTGAGAAATTACTGTTTGTGCATTTACAATATTCATTGATTTTTGCCATTGAAAAACATCATGTTATTCATATACCAGAAATGTTTGAAGCTACTGACTGAATGAAAGGAGCTGGCATCTCACTCTCTTTGAATCTTCTTTATCATGCTAAGAGGAGCAGGAAAAAGCAAAACATTTCAGAATTGCACCTTGCAATGCGGAGAAATTACTGTTTGTGCATTTACAATATTCATTGATTTTTGCCATTGAAAAACATCCAGAAATGATTGAAGCTACTGACTGAATGAAAGGAGCTGGCATCTCACTCTCTTTGAATCTTCTTTATCATGCTAAGAGGAGCAGGAAAAAGCAAAAAATTTCAGAATTGCACCTTGCAATGCGGAGAAATTACTGTTTGTGCATTTACAATATTCATTGATTTCTGCCATTGAAAAACGTCCAGAAATGTTTGAAGCTACTGACTGAATGAAAGGAGCTGGCATCTCACTCTCTTTGAATCTTCTTTATCATGCTAAGAGGAGCAGGAAAAAGCAAAAAATTTCAGAATTGCACCTTGCAATGCGGAGAAATTACTGTTTGTGCATTTACAATATTCATTGATTTTTGCCATTGAAAAACGTCCAGAAATGATTGAAGCTACTGACTGAATGAAAGGAGCTGGCATCTCACTCTCTATGAATCTTCTTTATCATGCTAAGAGGAGCAGGAAAAAGCAAAAAATTTCAGAATTGCACCTTGCAATGCGAAGAAATTACTGTTTGTGCATTTACAATATTCATTGATTTTTGCCATTGAAAAACATCATGTTATTCATATACCAGAAATGTTTGAAGCTACTGACTGAATGAAAGGAGCTGGCATCTCACTCTCTTTGAATCTTCTTTATCATGCTAAGAGGAGCAGGAAAAAGCAAAAAATTTCAGAATTGCACCTTGCAATGCGGAGAAATTACTGTTTGTGCATTTAGAATATTCATTGATTTTTGCCATTGAAAAACGTCCAGAAATGATTGAAGCTACTGACTGAATGAAAGGAGCTGGCATCTCACTCTCTTTGAATCTTCCTTATCATGCTAAGAGGAGCAGGAAAAAGCAAAAAATTTCAGAATTGCACCTTGCAATGCGGAGAAATTACTGTTTGTGCATTTACAATATTCATTGATTTTTGCCATTGAAAAACGTCCAGAAATGATTGAAGCTACTGACTGAATGAAAGGAGCTGGCATCTCACTCTCTTTGAATCTTCTTTATCATGCTAAGAGGAGCAGGAAAAAGCTAAAAATTTCAGAAGTGCACCTTGCAATGCGGAGAAATTACTGTTTGTGCATTTACAATATTCATTGATTTTTGCCATTGAAAAACATCATGTTATTCATATACCAGAAATGCTTGAAGCTACTGACTGAATGAAAGGAGCTGGCATCTCACTCTGTTTGAATCTTCTTTATCATGCTAAGAGGAGCAGGAAAAAGCAAAAAATTTCAGAATTGCACCTTGCAATGCGGAGAAATTACTGTTTGTGCATTTACAATATTCATTGATTTTTGCCATTGAAAAACATCATGTTATTCATATACCAGAAATGTTTGAAGCTACTGACTGAATGAAAGGAGCTGGCATCTCACTCTCTTTGAATCTTCTTTATCATGCTAAGAGGAGCAGGAAAAAGCAAAAAATTTCAGAATTGCACCTTGCAATGCGGAGAAATTACTGTTTGTGCATTTACAATATTCATTGATTTTTGCCATTGAAAAACGTCCAGAAATGATTGAAGCTACTGACTGAATGAAAGGAGCTGGCATCTCACTCTCTTTGAATCTTCTTTATCATGCTAAAAGGAGCAGGAAAAAGCAAAAAATTTCAGAATTGCACCTTGCAATGCGGAGAAATTACTGTTTGTGCATTTACAATATTCATTGATTTTTGCCATTGAAAAACATCATGTTATTCATATACCAGAAATGTTTGAAGCTACTGACTGAATGAAAGGAGCTGGCATCTCACTCTCTTTGAATCTTCTTTATCATGCTAAGAGGAGCAGGAAAAAGCAAAAAATTTCAGAATTGCACCTTGCAATGCGGAGAAATTACTGTTTGTGCATTTACAATATTCATTGATTTTTGCCATTGAAAAACATCAAGTTATTCATATACCAGAAATGTTTGAAGCTACTGACTGAATGAAAGGAGCTGGCATCTCACTCTCTTTGAATCTTCTTTATCATGCTAAGAGGAGCAGGAAAAAGCAAAAAATTTCAGAATTGCACCTTGCAATGCGGAGAAATTACTGTTTTGCATTTACAATATTCATTGATTTTTGCCATTGAAAAACATCATGTTATTCATATACCAGAAATGTTTGAAGCTACTGACTGAATGAAAGGAGCTGGCATCTCACTCTCTTTGAATCTTCTTTATCATGCTAAGAGGAGCAGGAAAAAGCAAAAAATTTCAGAATTGCACCTTGCAATGCGGAGAAATTACTGTTTGTGCATTTACAATATTCATTGATTTTTGCCATTGAAAAACATCATGTTATTCATATACCAGAAATGTTTGAAGCTACTGACTGAATGAAAGGAGCTGGCATCTCACTCTCTTTGAATCTTCTTTATCATGCTAAGAGGAGCAGGAAAAAGCAAAAAATTTCAGAATTGCACCTTGCAATGCGGAGAAATTACTGTTTGTGCATTTACAATATTCATTGATTTCTGCCATTGAAAAACGTAAAGAAATGTTTGAAGCTACTGACTGAATGAAAGGAGCTGGCATCTCACTCTCTTTGAATCTTCTTTATCATGCTAAGAGGAGCAGGAAAAAGCAAAAAATTTCAGAATTGCACCTTGCAATGCGGAGAAATTACTGTTTGTGCATTTACAATATTCATTGATTTTTGCCATTGAAAAACGTCCAGAAATGATTGAAGCTACTGACTGAATGATAGGAGCTGGCATCTCACTCTCTATGAATCTTCTTTATCATGCTAAGAGGAGCAGGAAAAAGCAAAAAATTTCAGAATTGCACCTTGCAATGCGGAGAAATTACTGTTTGTGCATTTACAATATTCATTGATTTTTGCCATTGAAAAACATCATGTTATTCATATACCAGAAATGTTTGAAGCTACTGACTGAATGAAAGGAGCTGGCATCTCACTCTCTTTGAATCTTCTTTATCATGCTAAGAGGAGCAGGAAAAAGCAAAAAATTTCAGAATTGCACCTTGCAATGCGGAGAAATTACTGTTTGTGCATTTAGAATATTCATTGATTTTTGCCATTGAAAAACGTCCAGAAATGATTGAAGCTACTGACTGAATGAAAGGAGCTGGCATCTCACTCTCTTTGAATCTTCTTTATCATGCTAAGAGGAGCAGGAAAAAGCAAAAAATTTCAGAATTGCACCTTGCAATGCGGAGAAATTACTGTTTGTGCATTTACAATATTCATTGATTTTTGCCATTGAAAAACGTCCAGAAATGATTGAAGCTACTGACTGAATGAAAGGAGCTGGCATCTCACTCTCTTTGAATCTTCTTTATCATGCTAAGAGTAGCAGGAAAAAGCAAAAAATTTCAGAATTGCACCTTGCAATGCGGAGAAATTACTGTTTGTGCATTTACAATATTCATTGATTTTTGCCATTGAAAAACATCATGTTATTCATATACCAGAAATGCTTGAAGCTACTGATTGAATGAAAGGAGCTGGCATCTCACTCTGTTTGAATCTTCTTTATCATGCTAAGAGGAGCAGGAAAAAGCAAAAAATTTCAGAATTGCACCTTGCAATGCGGAGAAATTACTGTTTGTGCATTTACAATATTCATTGATTTTTGCCATTGAAAAACATCATGTTATTCATATACCAGAAATGTTTGAAGCTACTGACTGAATGAAAGGAGCTGGCATCTCACTCTCTTTGAATCTTCTTTATCATGCTAAGAGGAGCAGGAAAAAGCAAAAAATTTCAGAATTGCACCTTGCAATGCGGAGAAATTACTGTTTGTGCATTTACAATATTCATTGATTTTTGCCATTGAAAAACGTCCAGAAATGATTGAAGCTACTGACTGAATGAAAGGAGCTGGCATCTCACTCTCTTTGAATATTCTTTATCATGCTAAGAGGAGCAGGAAAAAGCAAAAAATTTCAGAATTGCACCTTGCAATGCGGAGAAATTAGTGTTTGTGCATTTACAATATTCATTGATTTTTGCCATTGAAAAACATCATGTTATTCATATACCAGAAATGTTTGAAGCTACTGACTGAATGAAAGGAGCTGGCATCTCACTCTCTTTGAATCTTCTTTATCATGCTAAGAGGAGCAGGAAAAAGCAAAAAATTTCAGAATTGCACCTTGCAATGCGGAGAAATTACTGTTTGTGCATTTACAATATTCATTGATTTTTGCCATTGAAAAACATCATGTTATTCATATACCAGAAATGTTTGAAGCTACTGACTGAATGAAAGGAGCTGGCATCTCACTCTCTTTGAATCTTCTTTATCATGCTAAGAGGAGCAGGAAAAAGCAAAACATTTCAGAATTGCACCTTGCAATGCGGAGAAATTACTGTTTGTGCATTTACAATATTCATTGATTTTTGCCATTGAAAAATGTCCAGAAATGATTGAAGCTACTGACTGAATGAAAGGAGCTGGCATCTCACTCTCTTTGAATCTTCTTTATCATGCTAAGAGGAGCAGGAAAAAGCAAAAAATTTCAGAATTGCACATTGCAATGCGGAGAAATTACTGTTTGCGCATTGACAATATTCATTGATTTTTGCCATTGAAAAACGTCCAGAAATGATTGAAGCTACTGACTGAATGAAAGGAGCTGGCATCTCACTCTCTTTGAATCTTCTTTATCATGCTAAGAGGAGCAGGAAAAAGCAAAAAATTTCAGAATTGCACATTGCAATGCGGAGAAATTACTGTTTGTGCATTTACAATATTCATTGATTTCTGCCATTGAAAAACGTAAAGAAATGTTTGAAGCTACTGACTGAATGAAAGGAGCTGGCATCTCACTCTCTTTGAATCTTCTTTATCATGCTAAGAGGAGCAGGAAAAAGCAAAAAATTTCAGAATTGCACCTTGCAATGCGGAGAAATTACTGTTTGTGCATTTACAATATTCATTGATTTTTGCAATTGAAAAACGTCCAGAAATGATTGAAGCTACTGACTGAATGAAAGGAGCTGGCATCTCACTCTCTTTGAATATTCTTTATCATGCTAAGAGGAGCAGGAAAAAGCAAAAAATTTCAGAATTGCACCTTGCAATGCGGAGAAATTACTGTTTGTGCATTTACAATATTCATTGATTTTTTCCATTGAAAAACATCATGTTATTCATATACCAGAAATGTTTGAAGCTACTGACTGAATGAAAGGAGCTGGCATCTCACTCTCTTTGAATCTTCTTTATCATGCTAAGAGGAGCAGGAAAAAGCAAAAAATTTCAGAATTGCACCTTGCAATGCGGAGAAATTACTGTTTTGCATTTACAATATTCATTGATTTTTGCCATTGAAAAACATCATGTTATTCATATACCAGAAATGTTTGAAGCTACTGACTGAATGAAAGGAGCTGGCATCTCACTCTCTTTGAATCTTCTTTATCATGCTAAGAGGAGCAGGAAAAAGCAAAAAATTTCAGAATTGCACCTTGCAATGCGGAGAAATTACTGTTTGTATATTTACAATATTCATTGATTTTTGCCATTGAAAAACATCATGTTATTCATATACCAGAAATGTTTGAAGCTACTGACTGAATGAAAGGAGCTGGCATCTCACTCTCTTTGAATCTTCTTTATCATGCTAAGAGGAGCAGGAAAAAGCAAAACATTTCAGAATTGCACCTTGCAATGCGGAGAAATTACTGTTTGTGCATTTACAATATTCATTGATTTTTGCCATTGAAAAACGTCCAGAAATGATTGAAGCTACTGACTGAATGAAAGGAGCTGGCATCTCACTCTCTTTGAATCTTCTTTATCATGCTAAGAGGAGCAGGAAAAAGCAAAAAATTTCAGAATTGCACATTGCAATGCGGAGAAATTACTGTTTGTGCATTGACAATATTCATTGATTTTTGCCATTGAAAAACGTCCAGAAATGATTGAAGCTACTGACTGAATGAAAGGAGCTGGCATCTCACTCTCTTTGAATCTTCTTTATCATGCTAAGAGGAGCAGGAAAAAGCAAAAAATTTCAGAATTGCACCTTGCAATGCGGAGAAATTACTGTTTGTGCATTTACAATATTCATTGATTTTTGCCATTGAAAAACGTCCAGAAATGATTGAAGCTACTGACTGAATGAAAGGAGCTGGCATCTCACTCTCTATGAATCTTCTTTATCATGCTAAGAGGAGCAGGAAAAAGCAAAAAATTTCAGAATTGCACCTTGCAATGCGGAGAAATTACTGTTTGTGCATTTACAATATTCATTGATTTTTGCCATTGAAAAACATCATGTTATTCATATACCAGAAATGTTTGAAGCTACTGACTGAATGAAAGGAGCTGGCATCTCACTCTCTTTGAATCTTCTTTATCATGCTAAGAGGAGCAGGAAAAAGCAAAAAATTTCAGAATTGCACCTTGCAATGCGGAGAAATTACTGTTTGTGCATTTAGAATATTCATTGATTTTTGCCATTGAAAAACGTCCAGAAATGATTGAAGCTACTGACTGAATGAAAGGAGCTGGCATCTCACTCTCTTTGAATCTTCTTTATCATGCTAAGAGGAGCAGGAAAAAGCAAAAAATTTCAGAATTGCACCTTGCAATGCGGAGAAATTACTGTTTGTGCATTTACAATATTCATTGATTTTTGCCATTGAAAAACGTCCAGAAATGATTGAAGCTACTGACTGAATGAAAGGAGCTGGCATCTCACTCTCTTTGAATCTTCTTTATCATGCTAAGAGGAGCAGGAAAAAGCAAAAAATTTCAGAATTGCACATTGCAATGCGGAGAAATTACTGTTTGTGCATTGACAATATTCATTGATTTTTGCAATTGAAAAACGTCCAGAAATGATTGAAGCTACTGACTGAATGAAAGGAGCTGGCATCTCACTCTCTTTGAATCTTCTTTATCATGCTAAGAGGAGCAGGAAAAAGCAAAAAATTTCAGAATTGCACCTTGCAATGCGGAGAAATTACTGTTTGTGCATTTACAATATTCATTGATTTCTGCCATTGAAAAACGTAAAGAAATGTTTGAAGCTACTGACTGAATGAAAGGAGCTGGCATCTCACTCTCTTTGAATCTTCTTTATCATGCTAAGAGGAGCAGGAAAAAGCAAAAAATTTCAGAATTGCACCTTGCAATGCGGAGAAATTACTGTTTGTGCATTTACAATATTCATTAATTTTTGCCATTGAAAAACGTCCAGAAATGATTGAAGCTACTGACTGAATGAAAGGAGCTGGCATCTCACTCTCTATGAATCTTCTTTATCATGCTAAGAGGAGCATGAAAAAGCAAAAAATTTCAGAATTGCACCTTGCAATGCGGAGAAATTACTGTTTGTGCATTTACAATATTCATTGATTTTTGCCATTGAAAAACATCATGTTAATCATATACCAGAAATGTTTGAAGCTACTGACTGAATGAAAGGAGCTGGCATCTCACTCTCTTTGAATCTTCTTTATCATGCTAAGAGGAGCAGGAAAAAGCAAAAAATTTCAGAATTGCACCTTGCAATGCGGAGAAATTACTGTTTGTGCATTTAGAATATTCATTGATTTTTGCCATTGAAAAACGTCCAGAAATGATTGAAGCTACTGACTAAATGAAAGGAGCTGGCATCTCACTCTCTTTGAATCTTCTTTATCATGCTAAGAGGAGAAGGAAAAAGCAAAAAATTTCAGAATTGCACCTTGCAATGCGGAGAAATTACTGTTTGTGCATTTACAATATTCATTGATTTTTGCCATTGAAAAACGTCCAGAAATGATTGAAGCTACTGACTGAATGAAAGGAGCTGGCATCTCACTCTCTTTGAATCTTCTTTATCATGCTAAGAGGAGCAGGAAAAAGCAAAAAATTTCAGAATTGCACCTTGCAATGCGGAGAAATTACTGTTTGTGCATTTACAATATTCATTGATTTTTGCCATTGAAAAACATCATGTTATTCATATACCAGAAATGCTTGAAGCTACTGACTGAATGAAAGGAGCTGGCATCTCACTCTGTTTGAATCTTCTTTATCATGCTAAGAGGAGCAGGAAAAAGCAAAAAATTTCAGAATTGCACCTTGCAATGCGTAGAAATTACTGTTTGTGCATTTACAATATTCATTGATTTTTGCCATTGAAAAACATCATGTTATTCATATACCAGAAATGTTTGAAGCTACTGACTGAATGAAAGGAGCTGGCATCTCACTCTCTTTGAATCTTCTTTATCATGCTAAGAGGAGCAGGAAAAAGCAAAAAATTTCAGAATTGCACCTTGCAATGCGGAGAAATTACTGTTTGTGCATTTACAATATTCATTGATTTTTGCCATTGAAAAACGTCCAGAAATGATTGAAGCTACTGACTGAATGAAAGGAGCTGGCATCTCACTCTCTTTGAATATTCTTTATCATGCTAAGAGGAGCAGGAAAAAGCAAAAAATTTCAGAATTGCACCTTGCAATGCGGAGAAATTACTGTTTGTGCATTTACAATATTCATTGATTTTTGCCATTGAAAAACATCATGTTATTCATATACCAGAAATGTTTGAAGCTACTGACTGAATGAAAGGAGCTGGCATCTCACTCTCTTTGAATCTTCTTTATCATGCTAAGAGGAGCGGGAAAAAGCTAAAAATTTCAGAATTGCACCTTGCAATGCGGAGAAATTACTGTTTGTGCATTTACAATATTCATTGATTTTTGCCATTGAAAAACGTCCAGAAATGATTGAAGCTACTGACTGAATGAAAGGAGCTGGCATCTCACTCTCTTTGAATATTCTTTATCATGCTAAGAGGAGCAGGAAAAAGCAAAAAATTTCAGAATTGCACCTTGCAATGCGGAGAAATTACTGTTTGTGCATTTACAATATTCATTGATTTCTGCCATTGAAAAACGTAAAGAAATGTTTGAAGCTACTGACTGAATGAAAGGAGCTGGCATCTCACTCTCTTTGAATCTTCTTTATCATGCTAAGAGGAGCAGGAAAAAGCAAAAAATTTCAGAATTGCACCTTGCAATGCGGAGAAATTACTGTTTGTGCATTTACAATATTCATTAATTTTTGCCATTGAAAAACGTCCAGAAATGATTGAAGCTACTGACTGAATGAAAGGAGCTGGCATCTCACTCTCTATGAATCTTCTTTATCATGCTAAGAGGAGCATGAAAAAGCAAAAAATTTCAGAATTGCACCTTGCAATGCGGAGAAATTACTGTTTGTGCATTTACAATATTCATTGATTTTTGCCATTGAAAAACATCATGTTATTCATATACCAGAAATGTTTGAAGCTACTGACTGAATGAAAGGAGCTGGCATCTCACTCTCTTTGAATCTTCTTTATCATGCTAAGAGGAGCAGGAAAAAGCAAAAAATTTCAGAATTGCACCTTGCAATGCGGAGAAATTACTGTTTGTGCATTTAGAATATTCATTGATTTTTGCCATTGAAAAACGTCCAGAAATGATTGAAGCTATTGACTAAATGAAAGGAGCTGGCATCTCACTCTCTTTGAATCTTCTTTATCATGCTAAGAGGAGCAGGAAAAAGCAAAAAATTTCAGAATTGCACCTTGCAATGCGGAGAAATTACTGTTTGTGCATTTACAATATTCATTGATTTTTGCCATTGAAAAACGTCCAGAAATGATTGAAGCTACTGACTGAATGAAAGGAGCTGGCATCTCACTCTCTTTGAATCTTCTTTATCATGCTAAGAGGAGCAGGAAAAAGCAAAAAATTTCAGAATTGCACCTTGCAATGCGGAGAAATTACTGTTTGTGCATTTACAATATTCATTGATTTTTGCCATTGAAAAACATCATGTTATTCATATACCAGAAATGCTTGAAGCTACTGACTGAATGAAAGGAGCTGGCATCTCACTCTGTTTGAATCTTCTTTATCATGCTAAGAGGAGCAGGAAAAAGCAAAAAATTTCAGAATTGCACCTTGCAATGCGTAGAAATTACTGTTTGTGCATTTACAATATTCATTGATTTTTGCCATTGAAAAACATCATGTTATTCATATACCAGAAATGTTTGAAGCTACTGACTGAATGAAAGGAGCTGGCATCTCACTCTCTTTGAATCTTCTTTATCATGCTAAGAGGAGCAGGAAAAAGCAAAAAATTTCAGAATTGCACCTTGCAATGCGGAGAAATTACTGTTTGTGCATTTACAATATTCATTGATTTTTGCCATTGAAAAACGTCCAGAAATGATTGAAGCTACTGACTGAATGAAAGGAGCTGGCATCTCACTCTCTTTGAATATTCTTTATCATGCTAAGAGGAGCAGGAAAAAGCAAAAAATTTCAGAATTGCACCTTGCAATGCGGAGAAATTACTGTTTGTGCATTTACAATATTCATTGATTTTTGCCATTGAAAAACATCATGTTATTCATATACCAGAAATGTTTGAAGCTACTGACTGAATGAAAGGACCTGGCATCTCACTCTCTTTGAATCTTCTTTATCATGCTAAGAGGAGCAGGAAAAATCAAAAAATTTCAGAATTGCACCTTGCAATGCGGAGAAATTACTGTTTGTGCATTTACAATATTCATTGATTTTTGCCTTTGAAAAACGTCCAGAAATGTTTGAAGCTACTGACTGAATGAAAGGAGCTGGCATCTCACTCTCTTTGAATCTTCTTTATCATGCTAAGAGGAGCAGGAAAAAGCAAAAAATTTCAGAATTGCACCTTGCAATGCGGAGAAATTACTGTTTGTGCATTTACAATATTCATTGATTTTTGCCATTGAAAAACATCATGTTATTCATATACCAGAAATGTTTGAAGCTACTGACTGAATGAAAGGAGCTGGCATCTCACTCTCTTTGAATCTTCTTTATCATGCTAAGAGGAGCAGCAGAAAGCAAAAAATTTCAGAATTGCACCTTGCAATGCGGAGAAATTACTGTTTGTGCATTTACAATATTCATTGATTTTTGCCATTGAAAAACATCATGTTATTCACATACCAGAAATGATTGAAGCTACTGACTGAATGAACGGAGCTGGCATCTCACTCTCTTTGAATCTTCTTTATCATGCTAAGAGGAGCAGGAAAAAGCAAAAAATTTCAGAATTGCACCTTGCAATGCGGAGAAATTACTGTTTGTGCATTTACAATATTCATTGATTTTTGCCATTGAAAAACGTCCAGAAATGATTGAAGCTACTGACTGTATGAAAGGAGCTGGCATCTCACTCTCTTTGAATCTTCTTTATCATGCTAAGAGGAGCAGGAAAAAGCAAAAAATTTCAGAATTGCACCTTGCAATGCGGAGAAATTACTGTTTGTGCATTTACAATATTCATTGATTTCTGCCATTGAAAAACATCATGTTATTCATATACCAGAAATGTTTGAAGCTACTGACTGAATGAAAGGAGCTGGCATCTCACTCTCTTTGAATCTTCTTTATCATGCTAAGAGGAGCAGGAAAAAGCAAAAAATTTCAGAATTGCACCTTGCAATGCGGAGAAATTACTGTTTGTGCATTTACAATATTCATTGATTTTTGCCATTGAAAAACATCATGTTATTCATATACCAGAAATGTTTGAAGCTACTGACTGAATGAAAGGAGCTGGCATCTCACTCTCTTTGAATCTTCTTTATCATGCTAAGAGGAGCAGGAAAAAGCAAAAAATTTCAGAATTGCACCTTGCAATGCGGAGAAATTACTGTTTGTGCATTTACAATATTCATTGATTTTTGCCATTGAAAAACATCATGTTATTCATATACCAGAAATGTTTGAAGCTACTGACTGAATGAAAGGAGCTGGCATCTCACTCTCTTTGAATCTTCTTTATCATGCTAAGAGGAGCAGGAAAAAGCAAAACATTTCAGAATTGCACCTTGCAATGCGGAGAAATTACTGTTTGTGCATTTACAATATTCATTGATTTTTGCCATTGAAAAACGTCCAGAAATGATTGAAGCTACTGACTGAATGAAAGGAGCTGGCATCTCACTCTCTTTGAATCTTCTTTATCATGCTAAGAGGAGCAGGAAAAAGCAAAAAATTTCAGAATTGCACCTTGCAATGCGGAGAAATTACTGTTTGTGCATTGACAATATTCATAGATTTTTGCCATTGAAAAACGTCCAGAAATGATTGAAGCTACTGACTGAATGAAAGGATCTGGCATCTCACTCTCTTTGAATCTTCTTTATCATGCTAAGAGGAGCAGGAAAAAGCAAAAAATTTCAGAATTGCACCTTGCAATGCGGAGAAATTACTGTTTGTGCATTTACAATATTCATTGATTTTTGCCATTGAAAAACGTCCAGAAATGTTTGAAGCTACTGACTGAATGAAAGGAGCTGGCATCTCACTCTCTTTGAATCTTCTTTATCATGCTAAGAGTAGCAGGAAAAAGCAAAAAATTTCAGAATTGCACCTTGCAATGCGGAGAAATTACTGTTTGTGCATTTACAATATTCATTGATTTTTGCCATTGAAAAACGTCCAGAAATGATTGAAGCTACTGACTGAATGAAAGGAGCTGGCATCTCACTCTCTTTGAATCTTCTTTATCATGCTAAGAGGAGCAGGAAAAAGCAAAAAATTTCAGAATTGCACCTTGCAATGCGGAGAAATTACTGTTTGTGCATTTACAATATTCATTGATTTTTGCCATTGAAAAACATCATGTTATTCATATACCAGAAATGTTTGAAGCTACTGACTGAATGAAAGGAGCTGGCATCTCACTCTCTTTGAATCTTCTTTATCATGCTAAGAGGAGCAGGAAAAAGCAAAAAATTTCAGAATTGCACCTTGCAATGCGGAGAAATTACTGTTTGTGCATTTAGAATATTCATTGATTTTTGCCATTGAAAAACGTCCAGAAATGATTGAAGCTACTGACTGAATGAAAGGAGCTGGCATCTCACTCTCTTTGAATCTTCTTTATCATGCTAAGAGGAGCAGGAAAAAGCAAAAAATTTCAGAATTGCACCTTGCAATGCGGAGAAATTACTGTTTGTGCATTTACAATATTCATTGATTTTTGCCATTGAAAAACGTCCAGAAATGATTGAAGCTACTGACTGAATGAAAGGAGCTGGCATCTCACTCTCTTTGAATCTTCTTTATCATGCTAAGAGGAGCAGGAAAAAGCAAAAAATTTCAGAATTGCACCTTGCAATGCGGAGAAATTACTGTTTGTGCATTTACAATATTCATTGATTTTTGCCATTGAAAAACATCATGTTATTCATATACCTGAAATGCTTGAAGCTACTGACTGAATGAAAGGAGCTGGCATCTCACTCTGTTTGAATCTTCTTTATCATGCTAAGAGGAGCAGGAAAAAGCAAAAAATTTCAGAATTGCACCTTGCAATGCGGAGAAATTACTGTTTGTGCATTTACAATATTCATTGATTTTTGCCATTGAAAAACATCATGTTATTCATATACCAGAAATGTTTGAAGCTACTGACTGAATGAAAGGATCTGGCATCTCACTCTCTTGGAATCTTCTTTATCATGCTAAGAGGAGCAGGATAAAGCAAAAAATTTCAGAATTGCACCTTGCAATGCGGAGAAATTACTGTTTGTGCATTTACAATATTCATTGATTTTTGCCATTGAAAAACGTCCAGAAATGATTGAAGCTACTGACTGAATGAAAGGAGCTGGCATCTCACTCTCTTTGAATATTCTTTATCATGCTAAGAGGAGCAGGAAAAAGCAAAAAATTTCAGAATTGCACCTTGCAATGCGGAGAAATTACTGTTTGTGCATTTACAATATTCATTGATTTTTGCCATTGAAAAACATCATGTTATTCATATATCAGAAATGTTTGAAGCTACTGACTGAATGAAAGGACCTGGCATCTCACTCTCTTTGAATCTTCTTTATCATGTTAAGAGGAGCAGGAAAAAGCAAAAAATTTCAGAATTGCACCTTGCAATGCGGAGAAATTACTGTTTGTGCATTTACAATATTCATTGATTTTTGCCTTTGAAAAACGTCCAGAAATGTTTGAAGCTACTGACTGAATGAAAGGAGCTGGCATCTCACTCTCTTTGAATCTTCTTTATCATGCTAAGAGGAGCAGGAAAAAGCAAAAAATTTCAGAATTGCACCTTGCAATGCGGAGAAATTACTGTTTGTGCATTTACAATATTCATTGATTTTTGCCATTGAAAAACATCATGTTATTCATATACCAGAAATGTTTGAAGCTACTGACTGAATGAAAGGAGCTGGCATCTCACTCTCTTTGAATCTTCTTTATCATGCTAAGAGGAGCAGGAAAAAGCAAAAAATTTCAGAATTGCACCTTGCAATGCGGAGAAATTACTGTTTGTGCATTTACAATATTCATTGATTTTTGCCATTGAAAAACATCATGTTATTCATATACCAGAAATGTTTGAAGCTACTGACTGAATGAAAGGAGCTGGCATCTCACTCTCTTTGAATCTTCTTTATCATGCTAAGAGGAGCAGGAAAAAGCAAAAAATTTCAGAATTGCACCTTGCAATGCGGAGAAATTACTGTTTGTGCATTTACAATATTCATTGATTTTTGCCATTGAAAAACATCATGTTATTCATATACCAGAAATGATTGAAGCTACTGACTGAATGAAAGGAGCTGGCATCTCACTCTCTTTGAATCTTCTTTATCATGCTAAGAGGAGCAGGAAAAAGCAAAAAAATTCAGAATTGCACCTTGCAATGCGGAGAAATTACTGTTTGTGCATTTACAATATTCATTGATTTTTGCCATTGAAAAACATCATGTTATTCACATACCAGAAATGATTGAAGCTACTGACTGAATAAAAGGAGCTGGCATCTCACTCTCTTTGAATCTTCTTTATCATGCTAAGAGGAGCAGGAAAAAGCAAAAAATTTCAGAATTGCACCTTGCAATGCGGAGAAATTACTGTTTGTGCATTTACAATATTCATTGATTTTTGCCATTGAAAAACGTCCAGAAATGATTGAAGCTACTGACTGTATGAAAGGAGCTGGCATCTCTCTCTCTTTGAATCTTCTTTATCATGCTAAGAGGAGCAGGAAAAAGCAAAAAATTTCAGAATTGCACCTTGCAATGCGGAGAAATTACTGTTTGTGCATTTACAATATTCATTGATTTCTGCCATTGAAAAACATCATGTTATTCATATACCAGAAATGTTTGAAGCTACTGACTGAATGAAAGGAGCTGGCATCTCACTCTCTTTGAATCTTCTTTATCATGCTAAGAGGAGCAGGAAAAAGCAAAAAATTTCAGAATTGCACCTTGCAATGCGGAGAAATTACTGTTTGTGCATTTACAATATTCATTGATTTTTGCCATTGAAAAACATCATGTTATTCATATACCAGAAATGTTTGAAGCTACTGACTGAATGAAAGGAGCTGGCATCTCACTCTATTTGAATCTTCTTTATCATGCTAAGAGGAGCAGGAAAAAGCAAAAAATTTCAGAATTGCACCTTGCAATGCGGAGAAATTACTGTTTGTGCATTTACAATATTCATTGATTTTTGCCATTGAAAAACATCATGTTATTCATATACCAGAAATGTTTGAAGCTACTGACTGAATGAAAGGAGCTGGCATCTCACTCTCTTTGAATCTTCTTTATCATGCTAAGAGGAGCAGGAAAAAGCAAAAAATTTCAGAATTGCACCTTGCAATGCGGAGAAATTACTGTTTGTGCATTTACAATATTCATTGATTTTTGCCATTGAAAAACATCATGTTATTCATATACCAGAAATGTTTGAAGCTACTGACTGAATGAAAGGACCTGGCATCTCACTCTCTTTGAATCTTCTTTATCATGCTAAGAGGAGCAGGAAAAAGCAAAAAATTTCAGAATTGCACCTTGCAATGCGGAGAAATTACTGTTTGTGCATTTACAATATTCAATGATTTTTGCCTTTGAAAAACGTCCAGAAATGTTTGAAGCTACTGACTGAATGAAAGGAGCTGGCATCTCACTCTCTTTGAATCTTCTTTATCATGCTAAGAGGAGCAGGAAAAAGCAAAAAATTTCAGAATTGCACCTTGCAATGCGGAGAAATTACTGTTTGTGCATTTACAATATTCATTGATTTTTGCCATTGAAAAACATCATGTTATTCATATACCAGAAATGTTTGAAGCTACTGACTGAATGAAAGGAGCTGGCATCTCACTCTCTTTGAATCTTCTTTATCATGCTAAGAGGAGCAGCAGAAAGCAAAAAATTTCAGAATTGCACCTTGCAATGCGGAGAAATTACTGTTTGTGCATTTACAATATTCATTGATTTTTGCCATTGAAAAACATCATGTTATTCACATACCAGAAATGATTGAAGCTACTGACTGAATGAAAGGAGCTGGCATCTCACTCTCTTTGAATCTTCTTTATCATGCTAAGAGGAGCAGGAAAAAGCAAAAAATTTCAGAATTGCACCTTGCAATGCGGAGAAATTACTGTTTGTGCATTTACAATATTCATTGATTTTTGCCATTGAAAAACGTCCAGAAATGATTGAAGCTACTGACTGTATGAAAGGAGCTGGCATCTCACTCTCTTTGAATCTTCTTTATCATGCTAAGAGGAGCAGGAAAAAGCAAAAAATTTCAGAATTGCACCTTGCAATGCGGAGAAATTACTGTTTGTGCATTTACATTATTCATTGATTTCTGCCATTGAAAAACATCATGTTATTCATATACCAGAAATGTTTGAAGCTACTGACTGAATGAAAGGAGCTGGCATCTCACTCTCTTTGAATCTTCTTTATCATGCTAAGAGGAGCAGGAAAAAGCAAAAAATTTCAGAATTGCACCTTGCAATGCGGAGAAATTACTGTTTGTGCATTTACAATATTCATTGATTTTTGCCATTGAAAAACATCATGTTATTCATATACCAGAAATGTTTGAAGCTACTGACTGAATGAAAGGAGCTGGCATCTCACTCTCTTTGAATCTTCTTTATCATGCTAAGAGGAGCAGGAAAAAGCAAAAAATTTCAGAATTGCACCTTGCAATGTGGAGAAATTACTGTTTGTGCATTTACAAAATTCATTGATTTTTGCCATTGAAAAACATCATGTTATTCATATACCAGAAATGTTTGAAGCTACTGACTGAATGAAAGGAGCTGGCATCTCACTCTCTTTGAATCTTCTTTATCATGCTAAGAGGAGCAGGAAAAAGCAAAACATTTCAGAATTGCACCTTGCAATGCGGAGAAATTACTGTTTGTGCATTTACAATATTCATTGATTTTTGCCATTGAAAAACGTCCAGAAATGATTGAAGCTACTGACTGAATGAAAGGAGCTGGCATCTCACTCTCTTTGAATCTTCTTTATCATGCTAAGAGGAGCAGGAAAAAGCAAAAAATTTCAGAATTGCACCTTGCAATGCGGAGAAATTACTGTTTGTGCATTGACAATATTCATTGATTTTTGCCATTGAAAAACGTCCAGAAATGATTGAAGCTACTGACTGAATGAAAGGAGCTGGCATCTCACTCTCTTTGAATCTTCTTTATCATGCTAAGAGGAGCAGGAAAAAGCAAAAAATTTCAGAATTGCACCTTGCAATGCGGAGAAATTACTGTTTGTGCATTTACAATATTCATTGATTTTTGCCATTGAAAAACGTCCAGAAATGTTTGAAGCTACTGACTGAATGAAAGGAGCTGGCATCTCACTCTCTTTGAATCTTCTTTATCATGCTAAGAGTAGCAGGAAAAAGCAAAAAATTTCAGAATTGCACCTTGCAATGCGGAGAAATTACTGTTTGTGCATTTACAATATTCATTGATTTTTGCCATTGAAAAACGTCCAGAAATGATTGAAGCTACTGACTGAATGAAAGGAGCTGGCATCTCACTCTCTTTGAATCTTCTTTATCATGCTAAGAGGAGCAGGAAAAAGCAAAAAATTTCAGAATTGCACCTTGCAATGCAGAGAAATTACTGTTTGTGCATTTACAATATTCATTGATTTTTGCCATTGAAAAACATCATGTTATTCATATACCAGAAATGTTTGAAGCTACTGACTGAATGAAAGGAGCTGGCATCTCACTCTCTTTGAATCTTCTTTATCATGCTAAGAGGAGCAGGAAAAAGCAAAAAATTTCAGAATTGCACCTTGCAATGCGGAGAAATTACTGTTTGTGCATTTAGAATATTCATTGATTTTTGCCATTGAAAAACGTCCAGAAATGATTGAAGCTACTGACTGAATGAAAGGAGCTGGCATCTCGATCTCTTTGAATCTTCTTTATCATGCTAAGAGGAGCAGGAAAAAGCAAAAAATTTCAGAATTGCACCTTGCAATGCGGAGAAATTACTGTTTGTGCATTTACAATATTCATTGATTTTTGCCATTGAAAAACGTCCAGAAATGATTGAAGCTACTGACTGAATGAAAGGAGCTGGCATCTCACTCTCTTTGAATCTTCTTTATCATGCTAAGAGGAGCAGGAAAAAGCAAAAAATTTCAGAATTGCACCTTGCAATGCGGAGAAATTACTGTTTGTGCATTTACAATATTCATTGATTTTTGCCATTGAAAAACATCATGTTATTCATATACCAGAAATGCTTGAAGCTACTGACTGAATGAAAGGAGCTGGCATCTCACTCTCTTTGAATCTTCTTTATCATGCTAAGAGGAGCAGGAAAAAGCAAAAAATTTCAGAATTGCACCTTGCAATGCGGAGAAATTACTGTTTGTGCATTTACAATATTCATTGATTTTTGCCATTGAAAAACATCATGTTATTCATATACCAGAAATGTTTGAAGCTACTGACTGAATGAAAGGAGCTGGCATCTCACTCTCTTTGAATCTTCTTTATCATGCTAAGAGGAGCAGGAAAAAGCAAAAAATTTCAGAATTGCACCTTGCAATGCGGAGAAATTACTGTTTGTGCATTTAGAATATTCATTGATTTTTGCCATTGAAAAACATCCAGAAATGATTGAAGCTACTGACTGAATGAAAGGAGCTGGCATCTCACTCTCTTTGAATCTTCTTTATCATGCTAAGAGGAGCAGGAAAAAGCAAAAAATTTCAGAATTGCACCTTGCAATGCGGAGAAATTACTGTTTGTGCATTTACAATATTCATTGATTTTTGCCATTGAAAAACGTCCAGAAATGATTGAAGCTACTGACTGAATGAAAGGAGCTGGCATCTCACTCTCTTTGAATCTTCTTTATCATGCTAAGAGGAGCAGGAAAAAGCAAAAAATTTCAGAATTGCACCTTGCAATGCGGAGAAATTACTGTTTGTGCATTTACAATATTCATTGATTTTTGCCATTGAAAAACATCATGTTATTCATATACCAGAAATGCTTGAAGCTACTGACTGAATGAAAGGAGCTGGCATCTCACTCTGTTTGAATCTTCTTTATCATGCTAAGAGGAGCAGGAAAAAGCAAAAAATTTCAGAATTGCACCTTGCAATGCGGAGAAATTACTGTTTGTGCATTTACAATATTCATTGATTTTTGCCATTGAAAAACATCATGTTATTCATATACCAGAAATGTTTGAAGCTACTGACTGAATGAAAGGAGCTGGCATCTCACTCTCTTGGAATCTTCTTTATCATGCTAAGAGGAGCAGGAAAAAGCAAAAAATTTCAGAATTGCACCTTGCAATGCGGAGAAATTACTGTTTGTGCATTTACATTATTCATTGATTTTTGCCATTGAAAAACGTCCAGAAATGATTGAAGCTACTGACTGAATGAAAGGAGCTGGCATCTCACTCTCTTTGAATATTCTTTATCATGCTAAGAGGAGCAGGAAAAAGCAAAAAATTTCAGAATTGCACCTTGCAATGCGGAGAAATTACTGTTTGTGCATTTACAATATTCATTGATTTTTGCCATTGAAAAACATCATGTTATTCATATACCAGAAATGTTTGAAGCTACTGACTGAATGAAAGGACCTGGCATCTCACTCTCTTTGAATCTTCTTTATCATGCTAAGAGGAGCAGGAAAAAGCAAAAAATTTCAGAATTGCACCTTGCAATGCGGAGAAATTACTGTTTGTGCATTTACAATATTCATTGATTTTTGCCTTTGAAAAACGTCCAGAAATGTTTGAAGCTACTGACTGAATGAAAGGAGCTGGCATCTCACTCTCTTTGAATCTTCTTTATCATGCTAAGAGGAGCAGGAAAAAGCAAAAAATTTCAGAATTGCACCTTGCAATGCGGAGAAATTACTGTTTGTGCATTTACAATATTCATTGATTTTTGCCATTGAAAAACATCATGTTATTCATATACCAGAAATGTTTGAAGCTACTGACTGAATGAAAGGAGCTGGCATCTCACTCTCTTTGAATCTTCTTTATCATGCTAAGAGGAGCAGGAAAAAGCAAAAAATTTCAGAATTGCACTTTGCAATGCGGAGAAATTACTGTTTGTGCATTTACAATATTCATTGATTTTTGCCATTGAAAAACATCATGTTATTCATATACCAGAAATGTTTGAAGCTACTGACTGAATGAAAGGAGCTGGCATCTCACTCTCTTTGAATCTTCTTTATCATGCTAAGAGGAGCAGGAAAAAGCAAAAAATTTCAGAATTGCACCTTGCAATGCGGAGAAATTACTGTTTGTGCATTTACAATATTCATTGATTTTTGCCATTGAAAAACGTCCAGAAATGATTGAAGCTACTGACTGAATGAAAGGAGCTGGCATCTCACTCTCTTTGAATCTTCTTTATCATGCTAAGAGGAGCAGGAAAAAGCAAAAAATTTCAGAATTGCACCTTGCAATGCGGAGAAATTACTGTTTGTGCATTTACAATATTCATTGATTTTTGCCATTGAAAAACATCATGTTATTCATATACCAGAAATGTTTGAAGCTACTGACTGAATGAAAGGAGCTGGCATCTCACTCTCTTTGAATCTTCTTTATCATGCTAAGAGGAGCAGCAGAAAGCAAAAAATTTCAGAATTGCACCTTGCAATGCGGAGAAATTACTGTTTGTGCATTTACAATATTCATTGATTTTTGCCATTGAAAAACATCATGTTATTCACATACCAGAAATGATTGAAGCTACTGACTGAATGAAAGGAGCTGGCATCTCACTCTCTTTGAATCTTCTTTATCATGCTAAGAGGAGCAGGAAAAAGCAAAAAATTTCAGAATTGCACCTTGCAATGCGGAGAAATTACTGTTTGTGCATTTACAATATTCATTGATTTTTGCCATTGAAAAACGTCCAGAAATGATTGAAGCTACTGACTGTATGAAAGGAGCTGGCATCTCACTCTCTTTGAATCTTCTTTATCATGCTAAGAGGAGCAGGAAAAAGCAAAAAATTTCAGAATTGCACCTTGCAATGCGGAGAAATTACTGTTTGTGCATTTACATTATTCATTGATTTCTGCCATTGAAAAACATCATGTTATTCATATACCAGAAATGTTTGAAGCTACTGACTGAATGAAAGGAGCTGGCATCTCACTCTCTTTGAATCTTCTTTATCATGCTAAGAGGAGCAGGAAAAAGCAAAAAATTTCAGAATTGCACCTTGCAATGCGGAGAAATTACTGTTTGTGCATTTACAATATTCATTGATTTTTGCCATTGAAAAACATCATGTTATTCATATACCAGAAATGTTTGAAGCTACTGACTGAATGAAAGGAGCTGGCATCTCACTCTCTTTGAATCTTCTTTATCATGCTAAGAGGAGCAGGAAAAAGCAAAAAATTTCAGAATTGCACCTTGCAATGTGGAGAAATTACTGTTTGTGCATTTACAAAATTCATTGATTTTTGCCATTGAAAAACATCATGTTATTCATATACCAGAAATGTTTGAAGCTACTGACTGAATGAAAGGAGCTGGCATCTCACTCTCTTTGAATCTTCTTTATCATGCTAAGAGGAGCAGGAAAAAGCAAAACATTTCAGAATTGCACCTTGCAATGCGGAGAAATTACTGTTTGTGCATTTACAATATTCATTGATTTTTGCCATTGAAAAACGTCCAGAAATGATTGAAGCTACTGACTGAATGAAAGGAGCTGGCATCTCACTCTCTTTGAATCTTCTTTATCATGCTAAGAGGAGCAGGAAAAAGCAAAAAATTTCAGAATTGCACCTTGCAATGCGGAGAAATTACTGTTTGTGCATTGACAATATTCATTGATTTTTGCCATTGAAAAACGTCCAGAAATGATTGAAGCTACTGACTGAATGAAAGGAGCTGGCATCTCACTCTCTTTGAATCTTCTTTATCATGCTAAGAGGAGCAGGAAAAAGCAAAAAATTTCAGAATTGCACCTTGCAATGCGGAGAAATTACTGTTTGTGCATTTACAATATTCATTGATTTTTGCCATTGAAAAACGTCCAGAAATGTTTGAAGCTACTGACTGAATGAAAGGAGCTGGCATCTCACTCTCTTTGAATCTTCTTTATCATGCTAAGAGTAGCAGGAAAAAGCAAAAAATTTCAGAATTGCACCTTGCAATGCGGAGAAATTACTGTTTGTGCATTTACAATATTCATTGATTTTTGCCATTGAAAAACGTCCAGAAATGATTGAAGCTACTGACTGAATGAAAGGAGCTGGCATCTCACTCTCTTTGAATCTTCTTTATCATGCTAAGAGGAGCAGGAAAAAGCAAAAAATTTCAGAATTGCACCTTGCAATGCGGAGAAATTACTGTTTGTGCATTTACAATATTCATTGATTTTTGCCATTGAAAAACATCATGTTATTCATATACCAGAAATGTTTGAAGCTACTGACTGAATGAAAGGAGCTGGCATCTCACTCTCTTTGAATCTTCTTTATCATGCTAAGAGGAGCAGGAAAAAGCAAAAAATTTCAGAATTGCACCTTGCAATGCGGAGAAATTACTGTTTGTGCATTTAGAATATTCATTGATTTTTGCCATTGAAAAACGTCCAGAAATGATTGAAGCTACTGACTGAATGAAAGGAGCTGGCATCTCACTCTCTTTGAATCTTCTTTATCATGCTAAGAGGAGCAGGAAAAAGCAAAAAATTTCAGAATTGCACCTTGCAATGCGGAGAAATTACTGTTTGTGCATTTACAATATTCATTGATTTTTGCCATTGAAAAACGTCCAGAAATGATTGAAGCTACTGACTGAATGAAAGGAGCTGGCATCTCACTCTCTTTGAATCTTCTTTATCATGCTAAGAGGAGCAGGAAAAAGCAAAAAATTTCAGAATTGCACCTTGCAATGCGGAGAAATTACTGTTTGTGCATTTACAATATTCATTGATTTTTGCCATTGAAAAACATCATGTTATTCATATACCAGAAATGCTTGAAGCTACTGACTGAATGAAAGGAGCTGGCATCTCACTCTCTTTGAATCTTCTTTATCATGCTAAGAGGAGCAGGAAAAAGCAAAAAATTTCAGAATTGCACCTTGCAATGCGGAGAAATTACTGTTTGTGCATTTACAATATTCATTGATTTTTGCCATTGAAAAACATCATGTTATTCATATACCAGAAATGTTTGAAGCTACTGACTGAATGAAAGGAGCTGGCATCTCACTCTCTTGGAATCTTCTTTATCATGCTAAGAGGAGCAGGAAAAAGCAAAAAATTTCAGAATTGCACCTTGCAATGCGGAGAAATTACTGTTTGTGCATTTACAATATTCATTGATTTTTGCCATTGAAAAACGTCCAGAAATGATTGAAGCTACTGACTGAATGAAAGGAGCTGGCATCTCACTCTCTTTGAATATTCTTTATCATGCTAAGAGGAGCAGCAAAAAGCAAAAAATTTCAGAATTGCACCTTGCAATGCGGAGAAATTACTGTTTGTGCATTTACAATATTCATTGATTTTTGCCTTTGAAAAACGTCCAGAAATGTTTGAAGCTACTGACTGAATGAAAGGAGCTGGCATCTCACTCTCTTTGAATCTTCTTTATCATGCTAAGAGGAGCAGGAAAAAGCAAAAAATTTCAGAATTGCACCTTGCAATGCGGAGAAATTACTGTTTGTGCATTTACAATATTCATTGATTTTTGCCATTGAAAAACATCATGTTATTCATATACCAGAAATGTTTGAAGCTACTGACTGAATGAAAGGAGCTGGCATCTCACTGTCTTTGAATCTTCTTTATCATGCTAAGAGGAGCAGGAAAAAGCAAAAAATTTCAGAATTGCACTTTGCAATGCGGAGAAATTACTGTTTGTGCATTTACAATATTCATTGATTTTTGCCATTGAAAAACATCATGTTATTCATATACCAGAAATGTTTGAAGCTACTGACTGAATGAAAGGAGCTGGCATCTCACTCTCTTTGAATCTTCTTTATCATGCTAAGAGGAGCAGGAAAAAGCAAAAAATTTCAGAATTGCACCTTGCAATGCGGAGAAATTACTGTTTGTGCATTTACAATATTCATTGATTTTTGCCATTGAAAAACGTCCAGAAATGATTGAAGCTACTGACTGAATGAAAGGAGCTGGCATCTCACTCTCTTTGAATCTTCTTTATCATGCTAAGAGGAGCAGGAAAAAGCAAAAAATTTCAGAATTGCACCTTGCAATGTGGAGAAATTACTGTTTGTGCATTTACAATATTCATTGATTTTTGCCATTGAAAAACATCATGTTATTCATATACCAGAAATGTTTGAAGCTACTGACTGAATGAAAGGAGCTGGCATCTCACTCTCTTTGAATCTTCTTTATCATGCTAAGAGGAGCAGGAAAAAGCAAAAAATTTCAGAATTGCACCTTGCAATGCGGAGAAATTACTGTTTGTGCATTTACAATATTCATTGATTTTTGCCATTGAAAAACATCATGTTATTCATATACCAGAAATGTTTGAAGCTACTGACTGAATGAAAGGAGCTGGCATCTCACTCTCTTTGAATCTTCTTTATCATGCTAAGAGGAGCAGGAAAAAGCAAAAAATTTCAGAATTGCACCTTGCAATGCGGAGAAATTACTGTTTGTGCATTTACAATATTCATTGATTTTTGCCATTGAAAAACGTCCAGAAATGATTGAAGCTACTGACTGAATGAAAGGAGCTGGCATCTCACTCTCTTTGAATCTTCTTTATCATGCTAAGAGGAGCAGGAAAAAGCAAAAAATTTCAGAATTGCACCTTGCAATGCGGAGAAATTACTGTTTGTGCATTTACAATATTCATTGATTTTTGCCATTGAAAAACGTCCAGAAATGTTTGAAGCTACTGACTGAATGAAAGGAGCTGGCATCTCACTCTCTTTGAATCTTATTTATCATGCTAAGAGGAGAAGGAAAAAGCAAAAAATTTCAGAATTGCACTTTGCAATGCGGAGAAATTACTGTTTGTGCATTTACAATATTCATTGATTTTTGCCATTGAAAAACATCATGTTATTCATATACCAGAAATGTTTGAAGCTACTGACTGAATGAAAGGAGCTGGCATCTCACTCTCTTTGAATCTTCTTTATCATGCTAAGAGGAGCAGGAAAAAGCAAAAAATTTCAGAATTGCACCTTGCAATGCGGAGAAATTACTGTTTGTGCATTTACAATATTCATTGATTTTTGCCATTGAAAAACGTCCAGAAATGATTGAAGCTACTGACTGAATGAAAGGAGCTGGCATCTCACTCTCTTTGAATCTTCTTTATCATGCTAAGAGGAGCAGGAAAAAGCAAAAAATTTCAGAATTGCACCTTGCAATGTGGAGAAATTACTGTTTGTGCATTTACAATATTCATTGATTTTTGCCATTGAAAAACATCATGTTATTCATATACCAGAAATGTTTGAAGCTACTGACTGAATGAAAGGAGCTGGCATCTCACTCTCTTTGAATCTTCTTTATCATGCTAAGAGGAGCAGGAAAAAGCAAAAAATTTCAGAATTGCACCTTGCAATGCGGAGAAATTACTGTTTGTGCATTTACAATATTCATTGATTTTTGCCATTGAAAAACATCATGTTATTCATATACCAGAAATGTTTGAAGCTACTGACTGAATGAAAGGAGCTGGCATCTCACTCTCTTTGAATCTTCTTTATCATGCTAAGAGGAGCAGGAAAAAGCAAAAAATTTCAGAATTGCACCTTGCAATGCGGAGAAATTACTGTTTGTGCATTTACAATATTCATTGATTTTTGCCATTGAAAAACGTCCAGAAATGATTGAAGCTACTGACTGAATGAAAGGAGCTGGCATCTCACTCTCTTTGAATCTTCTTTATCATGCTAAGAGGAGCAGGAAAAAGCAAAAAATTTCAGAATTGCACCTTGCAATGCGGAGAAATTACTGTTTGTGCATTTACAATATTCATTGATTTTTGCCATTGAAAAACGTCCAGAAATGTTTGAAGCTACTGACTGAATGAAAGGAGCTGGCATCTCACTCTCTTTGAATCTTCTTTATCATGCTAAGAGGAGAAGGAAAAAGCAAAAAATTTCAGAATTGCACCTTGCAAAGCGGAGAAATTACTGTTTGTGCATTGACAATATTCATTGATTTTTGCCATTGAAAAACATCATGTTATTCATATACCAGAAATGTTTGAAGCTGCTGACTGAATGAAAGGAGCTGGCATCTCACTCTCTTTGAATCTTCTTTATCATGCTAAGAGGAGCAGGAAAAAGCAAAAAATTTCAGAATTGCACCTTGCAATGCAGAGAAATTACTGTTTGTGCATTTACAATATTCATTGATTTTTGCCTTTGAAAAACATCATGTTATTCATATACCAGAAATGTTTGAAGCTACTGACTGAATGAAAGGAGCTGGCATCTCACTCTCTTTGAATCTTCTTTATCATGCTAAGAGGAGCAGGAAAAAGCAAAAAATTTCAGAATTGCACCTTGCAATGCGGAGAAATTACTGTTTGTGCATTTACAATATTCATTGATTTTTGCCATTGAAAAACATCATGTTATTCATATACCAGAAATGTTTGAAGCTACTGACTGAATGAAAGGAGCTGGCATCTCAGTCTCTTTGAATCTTCTTTATCATGCTAAGAGGAGCAGGAAAAAGCAAAAAATTTCAGAATTGCACCTTGCAATGCAGAGAAATTACTGTTTGTGCATTTACAATATTCATTGATTTTTGCTATTGAAAAACGTCCAGAAATGATTGAAGCTACTGACTGAATGAAAGGAGCTGGCATCTCACTCTCTTTGAATCTTCTTTATCATGCTAAGAGGAGCAGGAAAAAGCAAAAAATTTCAGAATTGCACCTTGCAATGCGGAGAAATTACTGTTTGTGCATTTACAATATTCATTGAATTTTGCCATTGAAAAACGTCCAGAAATGTTTGAAGCTACTGACTGAATGAAAGGAGCTGGCATCTCACTCTCTTTGAATCTTCTTTATCATGCTAAGAGGAGCAGGAAAAAGCAAAAAATTTCAGAATTGCACCTTGCAATGCGGAGAAATTACTGTTTGTGCATTTACAATATTCATTGATTTTTGCCATTGAAAAACATCATGTTATTCATATACCAGAAATGATTGAAGCTACTGACTGAATGAAAGGAGCTGGCATCTCACTCTCTTTGAATATTCTTTATCATGCTAAGAGGAGCAGGAAAAAGCAAAAAATTTCAGAATTGCACCTTGCAATGCGGAGAAATTACTGTTTGTGCATTTACAATATTCATTGAATTTTGCCATTGAAAAACGTCCAGAAATGTTTGAAGCTACTGACTGAATGAAAGGAGCTGGCATCTCACTCTCTTTGAATCTTCTTTATCATGCTAAGAGGAGCAGGAAAAAGCAAAAAATTTCAGAATTGCACCTTGCAATGCGGAGAAATTACTGTTTGTGCATTTACAATATTCATTGATTTTTGCCATTGAAAAACATCATGTTATTCATATACCAGAAATGTTTGAAGCTACTGACTGAATGAAAGGAGCTGGCATCTCACTCTCTTTGAATCTTCTTTATCATGCTAAGAGGAGCAGGAAAAAGCAAAAAATTTCAGAATTGCACTTTGCAATGCGGAGAAATTACTGTTTGTGCATTTACAATATTCATTGATTTTTGCCATTGAAAAACATCATGTTATTCATATACCAGAAATGATTGAAGCTACTGACTGAATGAAAGGAGCTGGCATCTCACTCTCTTTGAATCTTCTTTATCATGCTAAGAGGAGCAGGAAAAAGCAAAAAATTTCAGAATTGCACCTTGCAATGTGGAGAAATTACTGTTTGTGCATTTACAATATTCATTGATTTTTGCCATTGAAAAACATCATGTTATTCATATACCAGAAATGTTTGAAGCTACTGACTGAATGAAAGGAGCTGGCATCTCACTCTCTTTGAATCTTCTTTATCATGCTAAGAGGAGCAGGAAAAAGCAAAAAATTTCAGAATTGCACCTTGCAATGCGGAGAAATTACTGTTTGTGCATTTACAATATTCATTGATTTTTGCCATTGAAAAACATCATGTTATTCATATACCAGAAATGTTTGAAGCTACTGACTGAATGAAAGGAGCTGGCATCTCACTCTCTTTGAATCTTCTTTATCATGCTAAGAGGAGCAGGAAAAAGCAAAAAATTTCAGAATTGCACCTTGCAATGCGGAGAAATTACTGTTTGTGCATTTACAATATTCATTGATTTTTGCCATTGAAAAACGTCCAGAAATGATTGAAGCTACTGACTGAATGAAAGGAGCTGGCATCTCACTCTCTTTGAATCTTCTTTATCATGCTAAGAGGAGCAGGAAAAAGCAAAAAATTTCAGAATTGCACCTTGCAATGCGGAGAAATTACTGTTTGTGCATTTACAATATTCATTGATTTTTGCCATTGAAAAACGTCCAGAAATGTTTGAAGCTACTGACTGAATGAAAGGAGCTGGCATCTCACTCTCTTTGAATCTTCTTTATCATGCTAAGAGGAGAAGGAAAAAGCAAAAAATTTCAGAATTGCACCTTGCAAAGCGGAGAAATTACTGTTTGTGCATTGACAATATTCATTGATTTTTGCCATTGAAAAACATCATGTTATTCATATACCAGAAATGTTTGAAGCTGCTGACTGAATGAAAGGAGCTGGCATCTCACTCTCTTTGAATCTTCTTTATCATGCTAAGAGGAGCAGGAAAAAGCAAAAAATTTCAGAATTGCACCTTGCAATGCAGAGAAATTACTGTTTGTGCATTTACAATATTCATTGATTTTTGCCTTTGAAAAACATCATGTTATTCATATACCAGAAATGTTTGAAGCTACTGACTGAATGAAAGGAGCTGGCATCTCACTCTCTTTGAATCTTCTTTATCATGCTAAGAGGAGCAGGAAAAAGCAAAAAATTTCAGAATTGCACCTTGCAATGCGGAGAAATTACTGTTTGTGCATTTACAATATTCATTGATTTTTGCCATTGAAAAACATCATGTTATTCATATACCAGAAATGTTTGAAGCTACTGACTGAATGAAAGGAGCTGGCATCTCAGTCTCTTTGAATCTTCTTTATCATGCTAAGAGGAGCAGGAAAAAGCAAAAAATTTCAGAATTGCACCTTGCAATGCAGAGAAATTACTGTTTGTGCATTTACAATATTCATTGATTTTTGCTATTGAAAAACGTCCAGAAATGATTGAAGCTACTGACTGAATGAAAGGAGCTGGCATCTCACTCTCTTTGAATCTTCTTTATCATGCTAAGAGGAGCAGGAAAAAGCAAAAAATTTCAGAATTGCACCTTGCAATGCGGAGAAATTACTGTTTGTGCATTTACAATATTCATTGAATTTTGCCATTGAAAAACGTCCAGAAATGTTTGAAGCTACTGACTGAATGAAAGGAGCTGGCATCTCACTCTCTTTGAATCTTCTTTATCATGCTAAGAGGAGCAGGAAAAAGCAAAAAATTTCAGAATTGCACCTTGCAATGCGGAGAAATTACTGTTTGTGCATTTACAATATTCATTGATTTTTGCCATTGAAAAACGTCCAGAAATGATTGAAGCTACTGACTGAATGAAAGGAGCTGGCATCTCACTCTCTTTGAATCTTCTTTATCATGCTAAGAGGAGCAGGAAAAAGCAAAAAATTTCAGAATTGCACCTTGCAATGTGGAGAAATTACTGTTTGTGCATTTACAATATTCATTGATTTTTGCCATTGAAAAACATCATGTTATTCATATACCAGAAATGTTTGAAGCTACTGACTGAATGAAAGGAGCTGGCATCTCACTCTCTTTGAATCTTCTTTATCATGCTAAGAGGAGCAGGAAAAAGCAAAAAATTTCAGAATTGCACCTTGCAATGCGGAGAAATTACTGTTTGTGCATTTACAATATTCATTGATTTTTGCCATTGAAAAACATCATGTTATTCATATACCAGAAATGTTTGAAGCTACTGACTGAATGAAAGGAGCTGGCATCTCACTCTCTTTGAATCTTCTTTATCATGCTAAGAGGAGCAGGAAAAAGCAAAAAATTTCAGAATTGCACCTTGCAATGCGGAGAAATTACTGTTTGTGCATTTACAATATTCATTGATTTTTGCCATTGAAAAACGTCCAGAAATGATTGAAGCTACTGACTGAATGAAAGGAGCTGGCATCTCACTCTCTTTGAATCTTCTTTATCATGCTAAGAGGAGCAGGAAAAAGCAAAAAATTTCAGAATTGCACCTTGCAATGCGGAGAAATTACTGTTTGTGCATTTACAATATTCATTGATTTTTGCCATTGAAAAACGTCCAGAAATGTTTGAAGCTACTGACTGAATGAAAGGAGCTGGCATCTCACTCTCTTTGAATCTTCTTTATCATGCTAAGAGGAGAAGGAAAAAGCAAAAAATTTCAGAATTGCACCTTGCAAAGCGGAGAAATTACTGTTTGTGCATTGACAATATTCATTGATTTTTGCCATTGAAAAACATCATGTTATTCATATACCAGAAATGTTTGAAGCTGCTGACTGAATGAAAGGAGCTGGCATCTCACTCTCTTTGAATCTTCTTTATCATGCTAAGAGGAGCAGGAAAAAGCAAAAAATTTCAGAATTGCACCTTGCAATGCAGAGAAATTACTGTTTGTGCATTTACAATATTCATTGATTTTTGCCTTTGAAAAACATCATGTTATTCATATACCAGAAATGTTTGAAGCTACTGACTGAATGAAAGGAGCTGGCATCTCACTCTCTTTGAATCTTCTTTATCATGCTAAGAGGAGCAGGAAAAAGCAAAAAATTTCAGAATTGCACCTTGCAATGCGGAGAAATTACTGTTTGTGCATTTACAATATTCATTGATTTTTGCCATTGAAAAACATCATGTTATTCATATACCAGAAATGTTTGAAGCTACTGACTGAATGAAAGGAGCTGGCATCTCAGTCTCTTTGAATCTTCTTTATCATGCTAAGAGGAGCAGGAAAAAGCAAAAAATTTCAGAATTGCACCTTGCAATGCAGAGAAATTACTGTTTGTGCATTTACAATATTCATTGATTTTTGCTATTGAAAAACGTCCAGAAATGATTGAAGCTACTGACTGAATGAAAGGAGCTGGCATCTCACTCTCTTTGAATCTTCTTTATCATGCTAAGAGGAGCAGGAAAAAGCAAAAAATTTCAGAATTGCACCTTGCAATGCGGAGAAATTACTGTTTGTGCATTTACAATATTCATTGAATTTTGCCATTGAAAAACGTCCAGAAATGTTTGAAGCTACTGACTGAATGAAAGGAGCTGGCATCTCACTCTCTTTGAATCTTCTTTATCATGCTAAGAGGAGCAGGAAAAAGCAAAAAATTTCAGAATTGCACCTTGCAATGCGGAGAAATTACTGTTTGTGCATTTACAATATTCATTGATTTTTGCCATTGAAAAACATCATGTTATTCATATACCAGAAATGATTGAAGCTACTGACTGAATGAAAGGAGCTGGCATCTCACTCTCTTTGAATATTCTTTATCATGCTAAGAGGAGCAGGAAAAAGCAAAAAATTTCAGAATTGCACCTTGCAATGCGGAGAAATTACTGTTTGTGCATTTACAATATTCATTGAATTTTGCCATTGAAAAACGTCCAGAAATGTTTGAAGCTACTGACTGAATGAAAGGAGCTGGCATCTCACTCTCTTTGAATCTTCTTTATCATGCTAAGAGGAGCAGGAAAAAGCAAAAAATTTCAGAATTGCACCTTGCAATGCGGAGAAATTACTGTTTGTGCATTTACAATATTCATTGATTTTTGCCATTGAAAAACATCATGTTATTCATATACCAGAAATGTTTGAAGCTACTGACTGAATGAAAGGAGCTGGCATCTCACTCTCTTTGAATCTTCTTTATCATGCTAAGAGGAGCAGGAAAAAGCAAAAAATTTCAGAATTGCACTTTGCAATGCGGAGAAATTACTGTTTGTGCATTTACAATATTCATTGATTTTTGCCATTGAAAAACATCATGTTATTCATATACCAGAAATGATTGAAGCTACTGACTGAATGAAAGGAGCTGGCATCTCACTCTCTTTGAATCTTCTTTATCATGCTAAGAGGAGCAGGAAAAAGCAAAAAATTTCAGAATTGCACCTTGCAATGCGGAGAAATTACTGTTTGTGCATTTACAATATTCATTGATTTTTGCCATTGAAAAACATCATGTTATTCACATACCAGAAATGATTGAAGCTACTGACTGAATAAAAGGAGCTGGCATCTCACTCTCTTTGAATCTTCTTTATCATGCTAAGAGGAGCAGGAAAAAGCAAAAAATTTCAGAATTGCACCTTGCAATTCGGAGAAATTACTGTTTGTGCATTTACAATATTCATTGATTTTTGCCATTGAAAAACGTCCAGAAATGATTGAAGCTACTGACTGTATGAAAGGAGCTGGCATCTCTCTCTCTTTGAATCTTCTTTATCATGCTAAGAGGAGCAGGAAAAAGCAAAAAATTTCAGAATTGCACCTTGCAATGCGGAGAAATTACTGTTTGTGCATTTACAATATTCATTGATTTCTGCCATTGAAAAACATCATGTTATTCATATACCAGAAATGTTTGAAGCTACTGACTGAATGAAAGGAGCTGGCATCTCACTCTCTTTGAATCTTCTTTATCATGCTAAGAGGAGCAGGAAAAAGCAAAAAATTTCAGAATTGCACCTTGCAATGCGGAGAAATTACTGTTTGTGCATTTACAATATTCATTGATTTTTGCCATTGAAAAACATCATGTTATTCATATACCAGAAATGTTTGAAGCTACTGACTGAATGAAAGGAGCTGGCATCTCACTCTCTTTGAATCTTCTTTATCATGCTAAGAGGAGCAGGAAAAAGCAAAAAATTTCAGAATTGCACCTTGCAATGCGGAGAAATTACTGTTTGTGCATTTACAATATTCATTGATTTTTGCCATTGAAAAACATCATGTTATTCATATACCAGAAATGTTTGAAGCTACTGACTGAATGAAAGGAGCTGGCATCTCAGTCTCTTTGAATCTTCTTTATCATGCTAAGAGGAGCAGGAAAAAGCAAAAAATTTCAGAATTGCACCTTGCAATGCAGAGAAATTACTGTTTGTGCATTTACAATATTCATTGATTTTTGCTATTGAAAAACGTAAAGAAATGATTGAAGCTACTGACTGAATGAAAGGAGCTGGCATCTCACTCTCTTTGAATCTTCTTTATCATGCTAAGAGGAGCAGGAAAAAGCAAAAAATTTCAGAATTGCACCTTGCAATGCGGAGAAATTACTGTTTGTGCATTTACAATATTCATTGAATTTTGCCATTGAAAAACGTCCAGAAATGTTTGAAGCTACTGACTGAATGAAAGGAGCTGGCATCTCACTCTCTTTGAATCTTCTTTATCATGCTAAGAGGAGCAGGAAAAAGCAAAAAATTTCAGAATTGCACCTTGCAATGCGGAGAAATTACTGTTTGTGCATTTACAATATTCATTGATTTTTGCCATTGAAAAACATCATGTTATTCATATACCAGAAATGATTGAAGCTACTGACTGAATGAAAGGAGCTGGCATCTCACTCTCTTTGAATATTCTTTATCATGCTAAGAGGAGCAGGAAAAAGCAAAAAATTTCAGAATTGCACCTTGCAATGCGGAGAAATTACTGTTTGTGCATTTACAATATTCATTGAATTTTGCCATTGAAAAACGTCCAGAAATGTTTGAAGCTACTGACTGAATGAAAGGAGCTGGCATCTCACTCTCTTTGAATCTTCTTTATCATGCTAAGAGGAGCAGGAAAAAGCAAAAAATTTCAGAATTGCACCTTGCAATGCGGAGAAATTACTGTTTGTGCATTTACAATATTCATTGATTTTTGCCATTGAAAAACATCATGTTATTCATATACCAGAAATGATTGAAGCTACTGACTGAATGAAAGGAGCTGGCATCTCACTCTCTTTGAATCTTCTTTATCATGCTAAGAGGAGCAGGAAAAAGCAAAAAATTTCAGAATTGCACCTTGCAATGCGGAGAAATTACTGTTTGTGCATTTACAATATTCATTGATTTTTGCCATTGAAAAACATCATGTTATTCACATACCAGAAATGATTGAAGCTACTGACTGAATAAAAGGAGCTGGCATCTCACTCTCTTTGAATCTTCTTTATCATGCTAAGAGGAGCAGGAAAAAGCAAAAAATTTCAGAATTGCACCTTGCAATTCGGAGAAATTACTGTTTGTGCATTTACAATATTCATTGATTTTTGCCATTGAAAAAGTCCAGAAATGATTGAAGCTACTGACTGTATGAAAGGAGCTGGCATCTCTCTCTCTTTGAATCTTCTTTATCATGCTAAGAGGAGCAGGAAAAAGCAAAAAATTTCAGAATTGCACCTTGCAATGCGGAGAAATTACTGTTTGTGCATTTACAATATTCATTGATTTCTGCCATTGAAAAACATCATGTTATTCATATACCAGAAATGTTTGAAGCTACTGACTGAATGAAAGGAGCTGGCATCTCACTCTCTTTGAATCTTCTTTATCATGCTAAGAGGAGCAGGAAAAAGCAAAAAATTTCAGAATTGCACCTTGCAATGCGGAGAAATTACTGTTTGTGCATTTACAATATTCATTGATTTTTGCCATTGAAAAACATCATGTTATTCATATACCAGAAATGTTTGAAGCTACTGACTGAATGAAAGGAGCTGGCATCTCACTCTCTTTGAATCTTCTTTATCATGCTAAGAGGAGCAGGAAAAAGCAAAAAATTTCAGAATTGCACCTTGCAATGCGGAGAAATTACTGTTTGTGCATTTACAATATTCATTGATTTTTGCCATTGAAAAACATCATGTTATTCATATACCAGAAATGTTTGAAGCTACTGACTGAATGAAAGGAGCTGGCATCTCACTCTCTTTGAATCTTCTTTATCATGCTAAGAGGAGCAGGAAAAAGCAAAAAATTTCAGAATTGCACCTTGCAATGCGGAGAAATTACTGTTTGTGCATTTACAATATTCATTGATTTTTGCCATTGAAAAACGTCCAGAAATGATTGAAGCTACTGACTGAATGAAAGGAGCTGGCATCTCACTCTCTTTGAATCTTCTTTATCATGCTAAGAGGAGCAGGAAAAAGCAAAAAATTTCAGAATTGCACCTTGCAATGCGGAGAAATTACTGTTTGTGCATTTACAATATTCATTGATTTTTGCCATTGAAAAACGTCCAGAAATGTTTGAAGCTACTGACTGAATGAAAGGAGCTGGCATCTCACTCTCTTTGAATCTTCTTTATCATGCTAAGAGGAGAAGGAAAAAGCAAAAAATTTCAGAATTGCACCTTGCAAAGCGGAGAAATTACTGTTTGTGCATTGACAATATTCATTGATTTTTGCCATTGAAAAACATCATGTTATTCATATACCAGAAATGTTTGAAGCTGCTGACTGAATGAAAGGAGCTGGCATCTCACTCTCTTTGAATCTTCTTTATCATGCTAAGAGGAGCAGGAAAAAGCAAAAAATTTCAGAATTGCACCTTGCAATGCGGAGAAATTACTGTTTGTGCATTTACAATATTCATTGATTTTTGCCATTGAAAAACATCATGTTATTCATATACCAGAAATGTTTGAAGCTACTGACTGAATGAAAGGAGCTGGCATCTCACTCTCTTTGAATCTTCTTTATCATGCTAAGAGGAGCAGGAAAAAGCAAAAAATTTCAGAATTGCACCTTGCAATGCGGAGAAATTACTGTTTGTGCATTTACAATATTCATTGATTTTTGCCATTGAAAAACATCATGTTATTCATATACCAGAAATGTTTGAAGCTACTGACTGAATGAAAGGAGCTGGCATCTCACTCTCTTTGAATCTTCTTTATCATGCTAAGAGGAGCAGGAAAAAGCAAAAAATTTCAGAATTGCACCTTGCAATGCAGAGAAATTACTGTTTGTGCATTTACAATATTCATTGATTTTTGCTATTGAAAAACGTCCAGAAATGATTGAAGCTACTGACTGAATGAAAGGAGCTGGCATCTCACTCTCTTTGAATCTTCTTTATCATGCTAAGAGGAGCAGGAAAAAGCAAAAAATTTCAGAATTGCACCTTGCAATGCGGAGAAATTACTGTTTGTGCATTTACAATATTCATTGATTTTTGCCATTGAAAAACGTCCAGAAATGATTGAAGCTACTGACTGAATGAAAGGAGCTGGCATCTCACTCTCTTTGAATCTTCTTTATCATGCTAAGAGGAGCAGGAAAAAGCAAAAAATTTCAGAGTTGCACCTTGCAATGCGGAGAAATTACTGTTTGTGCATTTACAATATTCATTGATTTTTGCCATTGAAAAACGTCCAGAAATGTTTGAAGCTACTGACTGAATGAAAGGAGCTGGCATCTCACTCTCTTTGAATCTTCTTTATCATGCTAAGAGGAGAAGGAAAAAGCAAAAAATTTCAGAATTGCACCTTGCAATGCGGAGAAATTACTGTTTGTGCATTGACAATATTCATTGATTTTTGCCATTGAAAAACATCATGTTATTCATATACCAGAAATGTTTGAAGCTGCTGACTGAATGAAAGGAGCTGGCATCTCACTCTCTTTGAATCTTCTTTATCATGCTAAGAGGAGCAGGAAAAAGCAAAAAATTTCAGAATTGCACCTTGCAATGCGGAGAAATTACTGTTTGTGCATTTACAATATTCATTGATTTTTGCCATTGAAAAACATCATGTTATTCATATACCAGAAATGTTTGAAGCTACTGACTGAATGAAAGGAGCTGGCATCTCACTCTCTATGAATCTTCTTTATCATGCTAAGAGGAGCAGGAAAAAGCAAAAAATTTCAGAATTGCACCTTGCAATGCGGAGAAATTACTGTTTGTGCATTTACAATATTCATTGATTTTTGCCATTGAAAAACATCATGTTATTCATATACCAGAAATGTTTGAAGCTACTGACTGAATGAAAGGAGCTGGCATCTCACTCTCTTTGAATCTTCTTTATCATGCTAAGAGGAGCAGGAAAAAGCAAAAAATTTCAGAATTGCACCTTGCAATGCGGAGAAATTACTGTTTGTGCATTTACAATATTCATTGATTTTTGCTATTGAAAAACGTCCAGAAATGATTGAAGCTACTGACTGAATGAAAGGAGCTGGCATCTCACTCTCTTTGAATCTTCTTTATCATGCTAAGAGGAGCAGGAAAAAGCAAAAAATTTCAGAATTGCACCTTGCAATGCGGAGAAATTACTGTTTGTGCATTTACAATATTCATTGATTTTTGACATTGAAAAACATCATGTTATTCATATACCAGAAATGATTGAAGCTACTGACTGAATGAAAGGAGCTGGCATCTCACTCTCTTTGAATATTCTTTATCATGCTAAGAGGAGCAGGAAAAAGCAAAAAATTTCAGAATTGCACCTTGCAATGCGGAGAAATTACTGTTTGTGCATTTACAATATTCATTGAATTTTGCCATTGAAAAACGTCCAGAAATGTTTGAAGCTACTGACTGAATGAAAGGAGCTGGCATCTCACTCTCTTTGAATCTTCTTTATCATGCTAAGAGGAGCAGGAAAAAGCAAAAAATTTCAGAATTGCACCTTGCAATGCGGAGAAATTACTGTTTGTGCATTTACAATATTCATTGATTTTTGCCATTGAAAAACATCATGTTATTCATATACCAGAAATGTTTGAAGCTACTGACTGAATGAAAGGAGCTGGCATCTCACTCTCTTTGAATCTTCTTTATCATGCTAAGAGGAGCAGGAAAAAGCAAAAAATTTCAGAATTGCACCTTGCAATGCGGAGAAATTACTGTTTGTGCATTTACAATATTCATTGATTTTTGCCATTGAAAAACGTTCAGAAATGATTGAAGCTACTGACTGAATGAAAGGAGCTGGCATCTCACTCTCTTTGAGTCTTCTTTATCATGCTAAGTGGAGCAGGAAAAAGCAAAAAATTTCAGAATTGCACCTTGCAATGCGGAGAAATTACTGTTTGTGCATTTACAATATTCATTGATTTTTGCCATTGAAAAACGTCCAGAAATGTTTGAAGCTACTGACTGAATGAAAGGAGCTGGCATCTCACTCTCTTTGAATCTTCTTTATCATGCTAAGAGGAGCAGGAAAAAACAAAAAATTTCAGAATTGCACCTTGCAATGCGGAGAAATTACTGTTTGTGCATTTACAATATTCATTGATTTTTGCCATTGAAAAACATCAGGTTATTCATATACCAGAAATGTTTGAAGCTACTGACTGAATGAAAGGAGCTGGCATCTCACTCTCTTTGAATCTTCTTTATCATGCTAAGAGGAGCAGGAAAAAGCAAAAAATTTCAGAATTGCACCTTGCAATGCGGAGAAATTACTGTTTGTGCATTTACAATATTCATTGATTTTTGTCATTGAAAAACATCATGTTATTCATATACCAGAAATGTTTGAAGCTACTGACTGAATGAAAGGAGCTGGCATCTCACTCTCTTTGAATCTTCTTTATCATGCTAAGAGGAGCAGGAAAAAGCAAAAAATTTCAGAATTGCACCTTGCAATGTGGAGAAATTACTGTTTGTGCATTTACAATATTCATTGATTTTTGCCATTGAAAAACATCATGTTATTCATATACCAGAAATGTTTGAAGCTACTGACTGAATGAAAGGAGCTGTCATCTCACTCTCTTTGAATCTTCTTTATCATGCTAAGAGGAGCAGGAAAAAGCAAAAAATTTCAGAATTGCACCTTGCAATGCGGAGAAATTACTGTTTGTGCATTTACAATATTCATTGATTTTTGCCATTGAAAAACATCATGTTATTCATATACCAGAAATGTTTGAAGCTACTGACTGAATGAAAGGAGCTGGCATCTCACTCTCTTTGAATCTTCTTTATCATGCTAAGAGGAGGAGGAAAAAGCAAAAAATTTCAGAATTGCACCTTGCAATGCGGAGAAATTACTGTTTGTGCATTTACAATATTCATTGATTTTTGCCATTGAAAAACATCATGTTATTCATATACCAGAAATGTTTGAAGCTGCTGACTGAATGAAAGGACCTGGCATCTCACTCTCTTTGAATCTTCTTTATCATGCTAAGAGGAGCAGGAAAAAGCAAAAAATTTCAGAATTGCACCTTGCAATGCGGAGAAATTACTGTTTGTGCATTTACAATATTCATTGATTTTTGCCATTGAAAAACGTCCAGAAATGATTGAAGCTACTGACTGAATGAAAGGAGCTGGCATCTCACTCTCTTTGAATCTTCTTTATCATGCTAAGAGGAGCAGGAAAAAGCAAAAAATTTCAGAATTGCACCTTGCAATGCGGAGAAATTACTGTTTGTGCATTTACAATATTCATTGATTTTTGCCATTGAAAAACATCAGGTTATTCATACACCAGAAATGTTTGAAGCTACTGACTGAATGAAAGGAGCTGGCATCTCACTCTCTTTGAATCTTCTTTATCATGCTAAGAGGAGCAGGAAAAAGCAAAAATTTCAGAATTGCACCTTGCAATGCGAAGAAATTACTGTTTGTGCATTTACAATATTCATTGATTTTTGCCATTGAAAAACATCATGTTATTCATATACCAGAAATGTTTGAAGCTACTGACTGAATGAAAGGAGCTGGCATCTCACTCTCTTTGAATCTTCTTTATCATGCTAAGAGGAGCAGGAAAAAGCAAAAAATTTCAGAATTGCACCTTGCAATGTGGAGAAATTACTGTTTGTGCATTTACAATATTCATTGATTTTTGCCATTGAAAAACATCATGTTATTCATATACCAGAAATGTTTGAAGCTACTGACTGAATGAAAGGAGCTGGCATCTCACTCTCTTTGAATCTTCTTTATCATGCTAAGAGGAGCAGGAAAAAGCAAAAAATTTCAGAATTGCACCTTGCAATGTGGAGAAATTACTGTTTGTGCATTTACAATATTCATTGATTTTTGCCATTGAAAAACATCATGTTATTCATATACCAGAAATGTTTGAAGCTACTGACTGAATGAAAGGAGCTGGCATCTCACTCTCTTTGAATCTTCTTTATCATGCTAAGAGGAGCAGGAAAAAGCAAAAAATTTCAGAATTGCACCTTGCAATGCGGAGAAATTACTGTTTGTGCATTTACAATATTCATTGATTTTTGCCATTGAAAAACGTCCAGAAATGATTGAAGCTACTGACTGAATGAAAGGAGCTGGCATCTCACTCTCTTTGAATCTTCTTTATCATGCTAAGAGGAGCAGGAAAAAGCAAAAAATTTCAGAATTGCACATTGCAATGCGGAGAAATTACTGTTTGTGCATTTACAATATTCATTGATTTTTGCCATTGAAAAACGTCCAGAAATGTTTGAAGCTACTGACTGAATGAAAGGAGCTGGCATCTCACTCTCTTTGAATCTTCTTTATCATGCTAAGAGGAGCAGGAAAAAGCAAAAAATTTCAGAATTGCAACTTGCAATGCGGAGAATTTACTGTTTGTGCATTTACAATATTCATTGATTTTTGCCATTGAAAAACGTCCAGAAATGATTGAAGCTACTGACTGAATGAAAGGAGCTGGCATCTCACTCTCTTTGAATCTTCTTTATCATGCTAAGAGGAGCAGGAAAAAGCAAAAAATTTCAGAATTGCACCTTGCAATGCGGAGAAATTACTGTTTGTGCATTTACAATATTCATTGATTTTTGCCATTGAAAAACATCATGTTATTCATATACCAGAAATGTTTGAAGCTACTGACTGAATGAAAGGAGCTGGCATCTCACTCTCTTTGAATATTCTTTATCATGCTAAGAGGAGCAGGAAAAAGCAAAAAATTTCAGAATTGCACCTTGCAATGCGGAGAAATTACTGTTTGTGCATTTACAATATTCATTGATTTTTGCCATTGAAAAACGTCCAGAAATGATTGAAGCTACTGACTGAATGAAAGGAGCTGGCATCTCACTCTCTTTGAATCTTCTTTATCATGCTAAGAGGAGCAGGAAAAAGGAAAAAATTTCAGAATTGCACCTTGCAATGCGGAGAAATTACTGTTTGTGCATTTACAATATTCATTGATTTTTACCATTGAAAAACGTCCAGAAATGATTGAAGCTACTGACTGAATGAAAGGAGCTGGCATCTCACTCTCTTTGAATCTTCTTTATCATGCTAAGAGGAGCAGGAAAAAGCAAAAAATTTCAGAATTGCACCTTGCAATACGGAGAAATTACTGTTTGTGCATTTACAATATTCATTGATTTTTGCCATTGAAAAACATCATGTTATTCATATACCAGAATTGCTTGAAGCTACTGACTGAATGAAAGGAGCTGGCATCTCACTCTCTTTGAATCTTCTTTATCATGCTAAGAGGAGCAGGAAAAAGCAAAAAATTTCAGAATTGCACCTTGCAATACGGAGAAATTACTGTTTGTGCATTTACAATATTCATTGATTTTTGCCATTGAAAAACATCATGTTATGCATATACCAGAAATGTTTGAAGCTACTGACTGAATGAAAGGAGCTGGCATCTCACTCTCTTTGAATCTTCTTTATCATGCTAAGAGGAGCAGGAAAAAGCAAAAAATTTCAGAATTGCACCTTGCAATGCGGAGAAATTACTGTTTGTGCATTTACAATATTCATTGATTTTTGCCATTGAAAAACCTCCAGAAATGATTGCAGCTACTGACTGAATGAAAGGAGCTGGCATCTCACTCTCTTTGAATCTTCTTTATCATGCTAAGAGGAGCAGGAAAAAGCAAAAAATTTCAGAATTGCACCTTGCAATGCGGAGAAATTACTGTTTGTGCATTTACAATATTCATTGATTTTTGCCATTGAAAAACGTCCAGAAATGATTGAAGCTACTGACTGAATGAAAGGAGCTGGCATCTCACTCTCTTTGAATCTTCTTTATCATGCTAAGAGGAGCAGGAAAAAGCAAAAAATTTCAGAATTGCACCTTGCAATGCGGAGAAATTACTGTTTGTGCATTTACAATATTCATTGATTTTTACCATTGAAAAACATCATGTTATTCATATACCAGAAATGTTTGAAGCTACTGACTGAATGAAAGGAGCTGGCATCTCACTCTCTTTGAATCTTCTTTATCATGCTAAGAGGAGGAGGAAAAAGCAAAAAATTTCAGAATTGCACCTTGCAATGCGGAGAAATTACTGTTTGTGCATTTACAATATTCATTGATTTTTGCCATTGAAAAACATCATGTTATTCATATACCAGAAATGTTTGAAGCTACTGACTGAATGAAAGGAGCTGGCATCTCACTCTCTTTGAATCTTCTTTATCATGCTAAGAGGAGCAGGAAAAAGCAAAAACTTTCAGAATTGCACCTTGCAATGCGGAGAAATTACTGTTTGTGCATTTACAATATTCATTGATTTTTGCCATTGAAAAGCATCATGTTATTCATATACCAGAAATGTTTGAAGCTACTGACTGAATGAAAGGAGCTGGCATCTCACTCTCTTTGAATCTTCTTTATCATGCTAAGAGGAGCAGGAAAAAGCAAAAAATTTCAGAATTGCACCTTGCAATGCGGAGAAATTACTGTTTGTGCATTTACAATATTCATTGATTTTTGCCATTGAAAAACGTCCAGAAATGATTGAAGCTACTGACTGAATGAAAGGAGCTGGCTTCTCACTCTCATTGAATCTTCTTTATCATGCTAAGAGGAGCAGGAAAAAGCAAAAAAATTCAGAATTGCACCTTGCAATGCGGAGAAATTACTGTTTGTGCATTTACAATATTCATTGATTTTTGCCATTGAAAAATGTCCAGAAATGATTGAAGCTACTGACTGAATGAAAGGAGCTGGCATCTCACTCTCTTTGAATCTTCTTTATCATGCTAAGAGGAGCAGGAAAAAGCAAAAAATTTCAGAATTGCACCTTGCAATGCGGAGAAATTACTGTTTGTGCATTTACAATATTCATTGATTTTTGCCATTGAAAAACGTCCAGAAATGTTTGAAGATACTGACTGAATGAAAGGAGCTGGCATCTCACTCTCTTTGAATCTTCTTTATCATGCTAAGAGGAGCAGGAAAAAGCAAAAAATTTCAGAATTGCACCTTGCAATGCGGAGAAATTACTGTTTGTGCATTTACAATATTCATTGATTTTTGCCATTGAAAAACAACATGTTATTCATATACCAGAAATGGTTGAAGCTACTGACTGAATGAAAGGAGCTGGCATCTCACTCTCTTTGAATCTTCTTTATCATGCTAAGAGGAGCAGGAAAAAGCAAAAAATTCCAGAATTGCACCTTGCAATGCGGAGAAATTACTGTTTGTGCATTTACAATATTCATTGATTTTTGCCATTGAAAAACGTCCAGAAATGATTGAAGCTACTGACTGAATGAAAGGAGCTGGCATCTCACTCTCTTTGAATCTTCTTTATCATGCTAAGAGGAGCAGGAAAAAGCAAAAAAATTTCAGAATTGCACCTTGCAATGCGGAGAAATTACTGTTTGTGCATTTACAATATTCATTGATTTTTGACATTGAAAAACATCATGTTATTCATATACCAGAAATGTTTGAAGCTACTGACTGAATGAAAGGAGCTGGCATCTTACTCTCTTTGAATCTTCTTTATCATGCTAAGAGGAACAGGAAAAAGCGAAAAATTTCAGACTTGCACCTTTCAATGCGGAGAAATTACTGTTTGTGCATTTACAATATTCATTGATTTTTGCCATTGAAAAACATCATGTTATTCATATACCAGAAATGTTTGAAGCTACTGACTGAATGAAAGGAGCTGGCATCTCACTCTCTTTGAATCTTCTTTATCATGCTAAGAGGAACAGGAAAAAGCAAAAAATTTCAGAATTGCACCTTTCAATGCGGAGAAATTACTGTTTGTGCATTTACAATATTCATTGATTTTTGCCATTGAAAAACATCATGTTATTCATATACCAGAAATGTTTGAAGCTACTGACTGAATGAAAGGAGCTGGCATCTCACTCTCTTTGAATCTTCTTTATCATGCTAAGAGGAGCAGGAAAAAGCAAAAAATTTCAGAATTGCACCTTGCAATGCGGAGAAATTACTGTTTGTGCATTTACAATATTCATTGATTTTTGCCATTGAAAAACATCATGTTATTCATATACCAGAAATGTTTGAAGCTACTGACTGAATGAAAGGAGCTGGCATCTCACTCTCTTGAATCTTCTTTATCATGCTAAGAGGAGCAGGAAAAAGCAAAAAATTTCAGAATTGCACCTTGCAATGCGGAGAAATTACTGTTTGTGCATTTACAATATTCATTCATTTTTGCCATTGAAAAACGTCCAGAAATGATTGAAGCTACTGACTGAATGAAAGGAGCTGCATCTCACTCTCATTGAATCTTCTTTATCGTGCTAAGAGGAGCAGGAAAAAGCAAAAAATTTCAGAATTGCACCTTGCATTTCGGAGAAATTACTGTTTGTGCATTTACAATATTCATTGATTTTTGCCATTGAAAAACGTCCAGAAATGATTGAAGCTACTGACTGAATGAAAGGAGCTGGCATCTCACTCTCTTTGAATCTTCTTTATCATGCTAAGAGGAGCAGGAAAAAGCAAAAAATTTCAGAATTGCACCTTGCAATGCGGAGAAATTACTGTTTGTGCATTTACAATATTCATTGATTTTTGCCATTGAAAAACATCATGTTATTCATATAGCAGAAATGTTTGAAGCTACTGACTGAATGAAAGGAGCTGGCATCTCACTCTCTTTGAATCTTCTTTATCATGCTAAGAGGAGGAGGAAAAAGCAAAAAATTTCAGAATTGCACCTTGCAATGCGGAGAAATTACTGTTTGTGCATTTACAATATTCATTGATTTTTGCCATTGAAAATCATCATGTTATTCATATACCAGAAATGTTTGAAGCTACTGACTGAATGAAAGGAGCTGGCATCTCACTCTCTTTGAATCTTCTTTATCATGCTAAGAGGAGCAGGAAAAAGCAAAAAATTTCAGAATTGCACCTTGCAATGCGGAGAAATTACTGTTTGTGCATTTACAATATTCATTGATTTTTGCCATTGAAAAGCATCATGTTATTCATATACCAGAAATGTTAGAAGCTACTGACTGAATGAAAGGAGCTGGCATCTCACTCTCTTTGAATCTTCTTTATCATGCTAAGAGGAGCAGGAAAAAGCAAAAAATTTCAGAATTGCACCTTGCAATGCGGAGAAATTACTGTTTGTGCATTTACAATATTCATTGATTTTTGCCATTGAAAAACGTCCAGAAATGATTGAAGCTACTGACTGAATGAAAGGAGCTGGCATCTCACTCTCATTGAATCTTCTTTATCATGCTAAGAGGAGCAGGAAAAAGCAAAAAAATTCAGAATTGCACCTTGCAATGCGGAGAAATTACTGTTTGTGCATTTACAAGATTCATTGATTTTTGCCATTGAAAAATGTCCAGAAATGATTGAAGCTACTGACTGAATGAAAGGAGCTGGCATCTCACTCTCTTTGAATCTTCTTTATCATGCTAAGAGGAGCAGGAAAAAGAAAAAAATTTCAGAATTACACCTTGCAATGCGGAGAAATTACTGTTTGTGCATTTACAATATTCATTGATTTTTGCCATTGAAAAACGTCCAGAAATGTTTGAAGATACTGACTGAATGAAAGGAGCTGGCATCTCACTCTCTTTGAATCTTCTTTATCATGCTAAGAGGAGCAGGAAAAAGCAAAAAATTTCAGAATTGCACCTTGCAATGCGGAGAAATTACTGTTTGTGCATTTACAATATTCATTGATTTTTGCCATTGAAAAACATCATGTTATTCATATACCAGAAATGTTTGAAGCTACTGACTGAATGAAAAGAGCTGGCATCTCACTCTCTTTGAATCTTCTTTATCATGCTAAGAGGAGCAGGAAAAAGCAAAAAATTTCAGAATTGCACCTTGCAATGTGGAGAAATTACTGTTTGTGCATTTACAATATTCATTGATTTTTGCCATTGAAAAACATCATGTTATTCATATACCAGAAATGTTTGAAGCTACTGACTGAATGAAAGGAGCTGGCATCTCACTCTCTTGAATCTTCTTTATCATGCTAAGAGGAGCAGGAAAAAGCAAAAAATTTCAGAATTGCACCTTGCAATGCGGAGAAATTACTGTTTGTGCATTTACAATATTCATTGATTTTTGCCATTGAAAAACATCATGTTATTCATATACCAGAAATGTTTGAAGCTACTGACTGAATGAAAGGAGCTGGCATCTCACTCTCTTTGAATCTTCTTTATCATGCTTAGAGGAGCAGGAAAAAGCAAAAAATTTCAGAATTGCACCTTGCAATGCGGAGAAATTACTGTCTGTGCATTTACAATATTCATTGATTTTTGCCATTGAAAAACGTACAGAAATGATTGAAGCTACTGACTGAATGAAAGGAGCTGGCATCTCACTCTCTTTGAATCTTCTTTATCATGCTAAGAGGAGCAGGAAAAAGCAAAAAATTTCAGAATTGCACCTTGCAATGCGGAGAAATTACTGTTTGTGCATTTACAATATTCATTGATTTTTGCCATTGAAAAACGTCCAGAAATGATTGAAGCTACTGACTGAAAGAAAGGAGCTGGCATCTCACTCTCTTTGAATATTCTTTATCATTCTAAGAGGAGCAGGAAAAAGCAAAAAATTTCAGAATTGCACCTTGTAATGCGGAGAAATTACTGTTTGTGCATTTACAATATTCATTGATTTTTGCCATTGAAAAACATCATGTTATTCATATACCAGAAATGTTTGAAGCTACTGACTGAATGAAAGGAGCTGGCATCTCACTCTCTTTGAATCTTCTTTATCATGCTAAGAGGAGCAGGAAAAAGCAAAAAATTTCAGAATTGCACCTTGCAATGCGGAGAAATTACTGTTTGTGCATTTACAATATTCACTGATTTTTGACATTGAAAAATATGTTATTCATATACCAGAAATGTTTGAAGCTACTGACTGAATGAAAAGAGCTGGCATCTCACTCTCTTTGAATCTTCTTTATCATGCTAAGAGGAGCAGGAAAAAGCAAAAAATTTCAGAATTGCACCTTGCAATGCGGAGAAATTACTGTTTGTGCATTTACAATATTCATTGATTTTTGCAATTGAAAAACATGTTATTCATATACCAGAAATGTTTGAAGCTACTGACTGAATGAAAGGAGCTGGCATCTCACTCTCTTTGAATCTTCTTTATCATGCTAAGAGGAGCAGGAAAAAGTAAAAAATTTCAGAATTGCACCTTGCAATGCGGAGAAATTACTGTTTGTGCATTTACAATATTCATTGATTTTTGCCATTGAAAAACATCATGTTATTCATATACCAGAAATGTTTGAAGCTACTGACTGAATGAAAGGAGCTGGCATCTCACTCTCTTTGAATCTTCTTTATCATGCTAAGAGGAGCAGGAAAAAGCAAAAAATTTCAGAAGTGCACCTTGCAATGCGGAGAAATTACTGTTTGTGCATTTACAATATTCATTGATTTTTGCCATTGAAAAACATCATGTTATTCATATACCAGAAATGTTTGAAGCTACTGACTGAATGAAAGGAGCTGGCATCCTACTCTCTTTGAATATTCTTTATCATGCTAAGAGGAGCAGGAAAAAGCAAAAAATTTCAGAATTGCACCTTGCAATGCGGAGAAATTACTGTTTGTGCATTTACAATATTCATTGATTTTTGCCATTGAAAAATGTCCAGAAATGATTGAAGCTACTGACTGAATGAAAGGAGCTGGCATCTCACTCTCTTTGAATCTTCTTTATCATGCTAAGAGGAGCAGGAAAAAGCAAAAAATTTCAGAATTGCACCTTGCAATGCGGAGAAATTACTGTTTGTGCATTTACAATATTCATTGATTTTTGCCATTGAAAAACATCCAGAAATGATTGAAGCTACTGACTGAATGAAATCAGCTGGCGTCTCACTCTCTTTGAATCTTCTTTATCATGCTAAGAGGAGCAGGAAAAAGCAAAAAATTTCAGAATTGCACCTTGCAATGCGGAGAAATTACTGTTTGTGCATTTACAATATTCATCGATTTTTTCCATTGAAAAACATCATGTTATTCATATACCAGAAATGTTTGAAGCTACCGACTGAATGAAAGGAGCTGGCATCTCACTCTCTTTGAATCTTCTTTATCATGCTAAGAGGAGCAGGAAAAAGCAAAAAATTTCAGAATTGCACCTTGCAATGCGGAGAAATTACTGTTTGTGCATTTACAATATTCATTGATTTTTGCCATTGAAAAACATCATGTTATTCATATACCAGAAATGTTTGAAGCTACTGACTGAATGAAAAGAGCTGGCATCTCACTCTCTTTGAATCTTCTTTATCATGCTAAGAGGAGCAGGAAAAAGCAAAAAATTTCAGAATTGCACCTTGCAATGCGGAGAAATTACTGTTTGTGCATTTACAATATTCATTGATTTTTGCCATTGAAAAACATCATGTTATTCATATACCAGAAATGTTTGAAGCTACTGACTGAATGAAAGGAGCTGGCATCTCACTCTCTTTGAATCTTCTTTATCATGCTAAGAGGAGCAGGAAAAAGCAAAAAATTTCAGAATTGCACCTTGCAATGCGGAGAAATTACTGTTTGTGAATTTACAATATTCATTGATTTTTGCCATTGAAAAACATGTTATTCATATACCAGAAATGTTTGAAGCTACTGACTGAATGAAAAGAGCTGGCATCTCACTCTCTTTGAATCTTCTTTATCATGCTAAGAGGAGCAGGAAAAAGCAAAAAATTTCAGAATTGCACCTTGCAATGCGGAGAAATTACTGTTTGTGCATTTACAATATTCATTGATTTTTGCCATTGAAAAACATCATGTTATTCATATACCAGAAATGTTTGAAGCTACTGACTGAATGAAAAGAGCTGGCATCTCACTCTCTTTGAATCTTCTTTATCATGCTAAGAGGAGGAGGAAAAAGCAAAAAATTTCAGAATTGCACCTTGCAATGTGGAGAAATTACTGTTTGTGCATTTACAATATTCATTGATTTTTGCCATTGAAAAACGTCCAGAAATGATTGAAGCTACTGACTGAATGAAAGGAGCTGGCATCTCACTCTCTTTGAATCTTCTTTATCATGCTAAGAGGAGCAGGAAAAAGCAAAAAATTTCATAATTGTACCTTGCAATGCGGAGAAATTACTGTTTGTGCATTTACAATATTCATTGATTTTTGCCATTGAAAAACATCATGTTATTCATATACCAGAAATGTTTGAAGCTACTGACTGAATGAAAGGAGCTGGCATCTCACTCTCTTTGAATCTTCTTTATCATGCTAAGAGGAGCAGGAAAAAGCAAAAAATTTCAGAATTGCACCTTGCAATGCGGAGAAATTACTGTTTGTGCATTTACAATATTCATTGATTTTTGCCATTGAAAAACATCATGTTATTCATATACCAGAAACGTTTGAAGCTACTGACTGAATGAAAGGAGCTGGCATCCTACTCTCTTTGAATATTCTTTATCATGCTAAGAGGAGCAGGAAAAAGCAAAAAATTTCAGAATTGCACCTTGCAATGCGGAGAAATTACTGTTTGTGCATTTACAATATTCATTGATTTTTGCCATTGAAAAACGTCCAGAAATGATAAAAGCTACTGACTGAATGAAAGGAGCTGGCATCTCACTCTCTTTGAATCTTCTTTATCATGCTAAGAGGAGCAGGAAAAAGCAAAAAATTTCAGAATTGCACCTTGCAATGCGGAGAAATTACAGTTTGTGCATTTACAATATTCATTGATTTTTGCCATTGAAAAACATCCAGAAATGATTGAAGCTACTGACTGAATGAAATCAGCTGGCGTCTCACTCTCTTTGAATCTTCTTTATCATGCTAAGTGGAGCAGGAAAAAGCAAAAAATTTCAGAATTGCACCTTGCAATGCGGAGAAATTACTGTTTGTGCATTTACAATATTCATCGATTTTTTCCATTGAAAAACATCATGTTATTCATATACCAGAAATGTTTGAAGCTATCGACTGAATGAAAGGAGCTGGCATCTCACTCTCTTTGAATCTTCTTTATCATGCTAAGAGGAGCAGGAAAAAGCAAAAAATTTCAGAATTGCACCTTGCAATGCGGAGAAATTACTGTTTGTGCATTTACAATATTCATTGATTTTTGCCATTGAAAAACATCATGTTATTCATATACCAGAAATGTTTGAAGCTACTGACTGAATGAAAAGAGCTGGCATCTCACTCTCTTTGAATCTTCTTTATCATGCTAAGAGGAGCAGGAAAAAGCAAAAAATTTCAGAATTGCACCTTGCAATGCGGAGAAATTACTGTTTGTGCATTTACAATATTCATTGATTTTTGCCATTGAAAAACATGTTATTCATATACCAGAAATGTTTGAAGCTACTGACTGAATGAAAAGAGCTGGCATCTCACTCTCTTTGAATCTTCTTTATCATGCTAAGAGGAGCAGGAAAAAGCAAAAAATTTCAGAATTGCACCTTGCAATGCGGAGAAATTACTGTTTGTGCATTTACAATATTCATTGATTTTTGCCATTGAAAAACATCATGTTATTCATATACCAGAAATGTTTGAAGCTACTGACTGAATGAAAGGAGCTGGCATCTCACTCTCTTTGAATCTTCTTTATCATGCTAAGAGAAGCAGGAAAAAGCAAAAAATTTCAGAATTGCACCTTGCAATGCAGAGAAATTACTGTTTGTGCATTTACAATATTCATTGATTTTTGCCATTGAAAAACATCATGTTATTCATATACCAGAAATTTTTGAAGCTACTGACTGAATGAAAGGAGCTGGCATCTCACTCTCTTTGAATATTCTTTATCATGCTAAGAGGATCAGGAAAAAGCAAAAAATTTCAGAATTGCACCTTGCAATGCGGAGAAATTACTGTTTGTGCATTTACAATATTCATTGATTTTTGTCATTGAAAAACATCATGTTATTCATATACCAGAAATGTTTGAAGCTACTGACTGAATGAAAGGAGCTGGCATCTCACTCTCTTTGAATCTTCTTTATCATGCTAAGAGGAGCAGGAAAAAGCAAAAAATTTCAGAATTGCACCTTGCAATGCGGAGAAATTACTGTTTGTGCATTTACAATATTCATTGATTTTTGCCATTGAAAATCGTCCAGAAATGATTGAAGCTACTGACTGAATGAAAGGAGCTGGCATCTCACTCTCTTTGAATATTCTTTATCATGCTAAGAGGAGCAGGAAAAAGCAAAAAATTTCAGAATTGCACCTTGCAATGCGGAGAAATTACTGTTTGTGCATTTACAATATTCATTGATTTTTGCCATTGAAAAACGTCCAGAAATGATTGAAGCTACTGACTGAATGAAAGGAGCTGGCATCTCACTCTCTTTGAATCTTCTTTATCATGCTAAGAGGAGCAGGAAAAAGCAAAAAATTTCAGAATTGCACCTTGCAATGCGGAGAAATTACTGTTTGTGCATTTACAATATTCATTGATTTTTGCCATTGAAAAACATCCAGAAATGATTGAAGCTACTGACTGAATGAAATCAGCTGGCATCTCACTCTCTTTGAATCTTCTTTATCATGCTAAGAGGATCAGGAAAAAGCAAAAAATTTCAGAATTGCACCTTGCAATGCGGAGAAATTACTGTTTGTGCATTTACAATATTCATTGATTTTTGCCATTGAAAAACATCATGTTATTCATATACCAGAAATGTTTGAAGCTACTGACTGAATGAAAAGAGCTGGCATCTCACTCTCTTTGAATCTTCTTTATCATGCTAAGAGGAGCAGGAAAAAGCAAAAAATTTCAGAATTGCACCTTGCAATGCGGAGAAATTACTGTTTGTGCATTTACAATATTCATTGATTTTTGCCATTGAAAAACATCATGTTATTCATATACCAGAAACGTTTGAAGCTACTGACTGAATGAAAGGAGCTGGCATCTCACTCTCTTTGAATCTTCTTTATCATGCTAAGAGGAGCAGGAAAAAGCAAAAAATTTCAGAATTGCACCTTGCAATGCGGAGAAATTACTGTTTGTGAATTTACAATATTCATTGATTTTTGCCATTGAAAAACATGTTATTCATATACCAGAAATGTTTGAAGCTACTGACTGAATGAAAAGAGCTGGCATCTCACTTTCTTTGAATCTTCTTTATCATGCTAAGAGGAGCAGGAAAAAGCAAAAAATTTCAGAATTGCACCTTGCAATGCGGAGAAATTACTGTTTGTGCATTTACAATATTCATTGATTTTTGCCATTGAAAAACATCATGTTATTCATATACCAGAAATGTTTGAAGCTACTGACTGAATGAAAGGAGCTGGCATCTCACTCTCTTTGAATCTTCTTTATCATGCTAACAGGAGCAGGAAAAAGCAAAAAATTTCAGAATTGCACCTTGCAATGCGGAGAAATTACTGTTTGTGCATTTACAATATTCATTGATTTTTGCCATTGAAAAACATCATGTTATTCATATACCAGAAATGTTTGAAGCTACTGACTGAATGAAAGGAGCTGGCATCTCACTCTCTTTGAATCTTCTTTATCATGCTAAGAGGAGCAGGAAAAAGCAAAAAATTTCAGAATTGCACCTTGCAATGCGGAGAAATTACTGTTTGTGCATCTACAATATTCATTGATTTTTGCCATTGAAAAACATCATGTTATTCATATACCAGAAATGTTTGAAGCTACTGACTGAATGAAAGGAGCTGGCATCTCACTCTCTTTGAATCTTCATTATCATGCTAAGAGGAGCAGGAAAAAGCAAAAAATTTCAGAATTGCACCTTGCAATGCGGAGAAATTACTGTTTGTGCATTTACAATATTCATTGATTTTTGCCATTGAAAATCGTCCAGAAATGATTGAAGCTACTGACTGAATGAAAGGAGCTGGCATCTCACTCTCTTTGAATCTTCTTTATCATGCTAAGAGGAGCAGGAAAAAGCAAAAAATTTCAGAATTGCACCTTGCAATGCGGAGAAATTACTGTTTGTGCATTTACAATATTCATTGATTTTTGCCATTGAAAAACGTCCAGAAATGTTTGAAGCTACTGACTGAATGAAAGGAGCTGGCATCTCACTCTCTCTGAATCTTCTTTATCATGCTAAGAGGAGCAGGAAAAAGCAAAAAATTTCAGAATTGCACCTTGCAATGCGGAGAAATTACTGTTTGTGCATTTACAATATTCATTGATTTTTGCCATTGAAAAACATCAAGTTATTCATATACCAGAAATGTTTGAAGCTACTGACTGAATGAAAGGAGCTGGTATCTCACTCTCTTTGAATCTTCTTTATCATGCTAAGAGGAGCAGGAAAAAGCAAAAAATTTCAGAATTGCACCTTGCAATGCTGAGAAATTACTGTTTGTGCATTTACAATATTCATTGATTTTTGCCATTGAAAAACATCATGTTATTCATATACCAGAAATGTTTGAAGCTACTGAGTGAATGAAAGGAGCTGGCATCTCACTCTCTTTGAATCTTCTTTATCATGCTAAGAGGAGCAGGAAAAAGCAAAAAATTTCAGAATTGCACCTCGCAATGCTGAGAAATTACTGTTTGTGCATTTACAATATTCATTGATTTTTGCCATTGAAAAACATCATGTTATTCATATACCAGAAATGTTTGAGCTACTGACTGAATGAAAGGAGCTGGCATCTCACTCTCTTTGAATCTTCTTTATCATGCTAAGAGGAGCAGGAAAAAGCAAAAAATTTCAGAATTGCACCTTGCAATGCGGAGAAATTACTGTTTGTGCATTTACAATATTCATTGATTTTTGCCATTGAAAAACATCAAGTTATTCATATACCAGAAATGTTTGAAGCTACTGACTGAATGAAAGGAGCTGGCATCTCACTCTCTTTGAATCTTCTTTATCATGCTAAGAGGAGCAGGAAAAAGCAAAAAATTTCAGAATTGCACCTTGCAATGCTGAGAAATTACTGTTTGTGCATTTACAATATTCATTGATTTTTGCCATTGAAAAACATCATGTTATTCATATACCAGAAATGTTTGAAGCTACTGAGTGAATGAAAGGAGCTGGCATCTCACTCTCTTTGAATCTTCTTTATCATGCTAAGAGGAGCAGGAAAAAGCAAAAAATTTCAGAATTGCACCTCGCAATGCTGAGAAATTACTGTTTGTGCATTTACAATATTCATTGATTTTTGCCATTGAAAAACATCATGTTATTCATATACCAGAAATGTTTGAGCTACTGACTGAATGAAAGGAGCTGGCATCTCACTCTCTTTGAATCTTCTTTATCATGCTAAGAGGAGCAGGAAAAAGCAAAAAATTTCAGAATTGCACCTTGCAATGCGGAGAAATTACTGTTTGTGCATTTACAATATTCATTGATTTTTGCCATTGAAAAACGTCCAGAAATGATTGAAGCTACTGACTGAATGAAAGGAGCTGGCATCTCACTCTCTTTGAATCGTCTTTATCATGCTAAGAGGAGCAGGAAAAAGCAAAAAATTTCAGAATTGCACCTTGCAATGCGGAGAAATTACTGTTTGTGCATCTACAATATTCATTGATTTTTGCCATTGAAAAACATCATGTTATTCATATACCAGAAATGTTTGAAGCTACTGACTGAATGAAAGGAGCTGGCATCTCACTCTCTTTGAATCTTCATTATCATGCTAAGAGGAGCAGGAAAAAGCAAAAAATTTCAGAATTGCACCTTGCAATGCGGAGAAATTACTGTTTGTGCATTTACTATATTCATTGATTTTTGCCATTGAAAATCGTCCAGAAATGATTGAAGCTACTGACTGAATGAAAGGAGCTGGCATCTCACTCTCTTTGAATCTTCTTTATCATGCTAAGAGGAGCAGGAAAAAGCAAAAAATTTCAGAATTGCACCTTGCAATGCGGAGAAATTACTGTTTGTGCATTTACAATATTCATTGATTTTTGCCATTGAAAAACGTCCAGAAATGATTGAAGCTACTGACTGAATGAAAGGAGCTGGCATCTCACTCTCTTTGAATCTTCTTTATCATGCTAAGAGGAGCAGGAAAAAGCAAAAAATTTCAGAATTGCACCTTGCAATGCGGAGAAATTACTGTTTGTGCATTTACAATATTCATTGATTTTTGCCATTGAAAAACATCCAGAAATGATTGAAGCTACTGACTGAATGAAATCAGCTGGCATCTCACTCTCTTTGAATCTTCTTTATCAAGCTAAGAGGAGCAGGAAAAAGCAAAAAATTTCAGAATTGCACCTTGCAATGCGGAGAAATTACTGTTTGTGCATTTACAATATTCATTGATTTTTGCCATTGAAAAACATCATGTTATTCATATACCAGAAATGTTTGAAGCTACTGACTGAATGAAAGGAGCTGGCATCTCACTCTCTTTGAATCTTCTTTATCATGCTAAGAGGAGCAGGAAAAAGCAAAAAATTTCAGAATTGCACCTTGCAATGCGGAGAAATTACTGTTTGTGCAATTACAATATTCATTGATTTTTGCCATTGAAAAACGTCCAGAAATGTTTGAAGCTACTGACTGAATGAAAGGAGCTGGCATCTCACTCTCTCTGAATCTTCTTTATCATGCTAAGAGGAGCAGGAAAAAGCAAAAAATTTCAGAATTGCACCTTGCAATGCGGAGAAATTACTGTTTGTGCATTTACAATATTCATTGATTTTTGCCATTGAAAAACGTCCAGAAATGATTGAAGCTACTGACTGAATGAAAGGAGCTGGCATCTCACTCTCTTTGAATCTTCTTTATCATGCTAAGAGGAGCAGGAAAAAGCAAAAAATTTCAGAATTGCACCTTGCAATGCGGAGAAATTACTGTTTGTGCATCTACAATATTCATTGATTTTTGCCATTGAAAAACATCATGTTATTCATATACCAGAAATGTTTGAAGCTACTGACTGAATGAAAGGAGCTGGCATCTCTCTCTCTTTGAATCTTCATTATCATGCTAAGAGGAGCAGGAAAAAGCAAAAAATTTCAGAATTGCACCTTGCAATGCGGAGAAATTACTGTTTGTGCATTTACAATATTCATTGATTTTTGCCATTGAAAATCGTCCAGAAATGATTGAAGCTACTGACTGAATGAAAGGAGCTGGCATCTCACTCTCTTTGAATTTTCTTTATCATGCTAAGAGGAGCAGGAAAAAGCAAAAAATTTCAGAATTGCACCTTGCAATGCGGAGAAATTACTGTTTGTGCATTTACAATATTCATTGATTTTTGCCATTGAAAAACGTCCAGAAATGATTGAAGCTACTGACTGAATGAAAGGAGCTGGCATCTCACTCTCTTTGAATCTTCTTTATCATGCTAAGAGGAGCAGGAAAAAGCAAAAAATTTCAGAATTGCACCTTGCAATGCGGAGAAATTACTGTTTGTGCATTTACAATATTCATTGATTTTTGCCATTGAAAAACATCCAGAAATGATTGAAGCTACTGACTGAATGAAATCAGCTGGCATCTCACTCTCTTTGAATCTTCTTTATCATGCTAAGAGGAGCAGGAAAAAGCAAAAAATTTCAGAATTGCACCTTGCAATGCGGAGAAATTACTGTTTGTGCATTTACAATATTCATTGATTTTTGCCATTGAAAAACATCATGTTATTCATATACCAGAAATGTTTGAAGCTACTGACTGAATGAAAAGAGCTGGCATCTCACTCTCTTTGAATCTTCTTTATCATGCTAAGAGGAGCAGGAAAAAGCAAAAAATTTCAGAATTGCACCTTGCAATGCGGAGAAATTACTGTTTGTGCATTTACAATATTCATTGATTTTTGCCATTGAAAAACATCATGTTATTCATATACCAGAAATGTTTGAAGCTACTGACTGAATGAAAGGAGCTGGCATCTCACTCTCTTTGAATCTTCTTTATCATGCTAAGAGGAGCAGGAAAAAGCAAAAAATTTCAGAATTGCACCTTGCAATGCGGAGAAATTACTGTTTGTGCATTTACAATATTCATTGATTTTTGCCATTGAAAAACATCATGTTATTCATATACCAGAAATGTTTGAAGCTACTGACTGAATGAAAGGAGCTGGCATCTCACTCTCTTTGAATATTCTTTATCATGCTAAGAGGAGCAGGAAAAAGCAAAAAATTTCAGAATTGCACCTTGCAATGCGGAGAAATTACTGTTTGTGCATTTACAATATTCATTGATTTTTGTCATTGAAAAACATCATGTTATTCATATACCAGAAATGTTTGAAGCTACAGACTGAATGAAAGGAGCTGGCATCTCACTCTCTTTGAATCTTCTTTATCATGCTAAGAGGAACAGGAAAAAGCAAAAAATTTCAGAATTGCACCTTGCAATGCGGAGAAATTACTGTTTGTGCATCTACAATATTCATTGATTTTTGCCATTGAAAAACATCATGTTATTCATATACCAGAAATGTTTGAAGCTACTGACTGAATGAAAGGAGCTGGAATCTCACTCTCTTTGAATCTTCATTATCATGCTAAGAGGAGCAGGAAAAAGCAAAAAATTTCAGAATTGCACCTTGCAATGCGGAGAAATTACTGTTTGTGCATTTACAATATTCATTGATTTTTGCCATTGAAAATCGTCCAGAAATGATTGAAGCTACTGACTGAATGAAAGGAGCTGGCATCTCACTCTCTTTGAATCTTCTTTATCATGCTAAGAGGAGCAGGAAAAAGCAAAAAATTTCAGAATTGCACCTTGCAATGCGGAGAAATTACTGTTTGTGCATTTACAATATTCATTGATTTTTGCCATTGAAAAACGTCCAGAAATGTTTGAAGCTACTGACTGAATGAAAGGAGCTGGCATCTCACTCTCTCTGAATCTTCTTTATCATGCTAAGAGGAGCAGGAAAAAGCAAAAAATTTCAGAATTGCACCTTGCAATGCGGAGAAATTACTGTTTGTGCATTTACAATATTCATTGATTTTCGCCATTGAAAAACATCAAGTTATTCATATACCAGAAATGTTTGAAGCTACTGACTGAATGAAAGGAGCTGGCATCTCACTCTCTTTGAATCTTCTTTATCATGCTAAGAGGAGCAGGAAAAATCAAAAAAATTCAGAATTGCACCTTGCAATGCGGAGAAATTACTGTTTGTGCATTTACAATATTCATTGATTTTTGCCATTGAAAAACATCATGTTATTCATATACCAGAAATGTTTGAAGCTACTGAGTGAATGAAAGGAGCTGGCATCTCACTCTCTTTGAATCTTCTTTATCATGCTAAGAGGAGCAGGAAAAAGTAAAAAATTTCAGAATTGCACCTCGCAATGCTGAGAAATTACTGTTTGTGCATTTACAATATTCATTGATTTTTGCCATTGAAAAACATCATGTTATTCATATACCAGAAATGTTTGAAGCTACTGACTGAATGAAAGGAGCTGGCATCTCACTCTCTTTGAATCTTCTTTATCATGCTAAGAGGAGCAGGAAAAAGTAAAAAATTTCAGAATTGCACCTCGCAATGCTGAGAAATTACTGTTTGTGCATTTACAATATTCATTGATTTTTGCCATTGAAAAACATCATGTTATTCATATACCAGAAATGTTTGAAGCTACTGACTGAATGAAAGGAGCTGGCATCTCACTCTCTTTGAATCTTCATTATCATGCTAAGAGGAGCAGGAAAAAGCAAAAAATTTCAGAATTGCACCTTGCAATGCGGAGAAATTACTGTTTGTGCATTTACAATATTCATTGATTTTTGCCATTGAAAATCGTCCAGAAATGATTGAAGCTACTGACTGAATGAAAGGAGCTGGCATCTCACTCTCTTTGAATCTTCTTTATCATGCTAAGAGGAGCAGGAAAAAGCAAAAAATGTCAGAATTGCACCTTGCAATGCGGAGAAATTACTGTTTGTGCATTTACAATATTCATTGATTTTTGCCATTGAAAAACGTCCAGAAATGATTGAAGCTACTGACTGAATGAAATCAGCTGGCATCTCACTCTCTTTGAATCTTCTTTATCATGCTAAGAGGAGCAGGAAAAAGCAAAAAATTTCAGAATTGCACCTTGCAATGCGGAGAAATTACTGTTTGTGCATTTACAATATTCATTGATTTTTGCTATTGAAAAATATCATGTTATTCATATACCAGAAATGTTTGAAGCTACTGACTGAATGAAAAGAGCTGGCATCTCACTCTCTTTGAATCTTCTTTATCATGCTAAGAGGAGCAGGAAAAAGCAAAAAATTTCAGAATTGCACCTTGCAATGCGGAGAAATTACTGTTTGTGCATTTACAATATTCATTGATTTTTGCCATTGAAAAACATCATGTTATTCATATACCAGAAATGTTTGAAGCTACTGACTGAATGAAAGGAGCTGGCATCTCACTCTCTTTGAATCTTCTTTATCATGCTAAGAGGAGCAGGAAAAAGCAAAAAATTTCAGAATTGCACCTTGCAATGCGGAGAAATTACTGTTTGTGAATTTACAATATTCATTGATTTTTGCCATTGAAAAACATGTTATTCATATACCAGAAATGTTTGAAGCTACTGACTGAATGAAAAGAGCTGGCATCTCACTCTCTTTGAATCTTCTTTATCATGCTAAGAGGAGCAGGAAAAAGCAAAAAATTTCAGAATTGCACCTTGCAATGCGGAGAAATTACTGTTTGTGCATTTACAATATTCATTGATTTTTGCCATTGAAAAACGTCCAGAAATGTTTGAAGCTACTGACTGAATGAAAGGAGCTGGCATCTCACTCTCTCTGAATCTTCTTTATCATGCTAAGAGGAGCAGGAAAAAGCAAAAAATTTCAGAATTGCACCTTGCAATGCGGAGAAATTACTGTTTGTGCATTTACAATATTCATTGATTTTTGCCATTGAAAAACATCAAGTTATTCATATACCAGAAATGTTTGAAGCTACTGACTGAATGAAAGGAGCTGGCATCTCACTCTCTTTGAATCTTCTTTATCATGCAAAGAGGAGCAGGAAAAAGCAAAAAATTTCAGAATTGCACCTTGCAATGCGGAGAAATTACTGTTTGTGCATTTACAATATTCATTGATTTTTGCCATTGAAAAACATCATGTTATTCATATACCAGAAATGTTTGAAGCTACTGACTGAATGAAAGGAGCTGGCATCTCACTCTCTTTGAATCTTCTTTATCATGCTAAGAGGAGCAGGAAAAAGCAAAAAATTTCAGAATTGCACCTTGCAATGCGGAGAAATTACTGTTTGTGCATTTACAATATTCATTGATTTTTGCCATTGAAAAACATCATGTTATTCATATACCAGAAATGTTTGAAGCTACTGACTGAATGAAAGGAGCTGGCATCTCACTCTCTTTGAATATTCTTTATCATGCTAAGAGGAGCAGGAAAAAGCAAAAAATTTCAGAATTGCACCTTGCAATGCGGAGAAATTACTGTTTGTGCATTTACAATATTCATTGATTTTTGTCATTGAAAAACATCATGTTATTCATATACCAGAAATGTTTGAAGCTACAGACTGAATGAAAGGAGCTGGCATCTCACTCTCTTTGAATCTTCTTTATCATGCTAAGAGGAACAGGAAAAAGCAAAAAATTTCAGAATTGCACCTTGCAATGCGGAGAAATTACTGTTTGTGCATCTACAATATTCATTGATTTTTGCCATTGAAAAACATCATGTTATTCATATACCAGAAATGTTTGAAGCTACTGACTGAATGAAAGGAGCTGGAATCTCACTCTCTTTGAATCTTCATTATCATGCTAAGAGGAGCAGGAAAAAGCAAAAAATTTCAGAATTGCACCTTGCAATGCGGAGAAATTACTGTTTGTGCATTTACAATATTCATTGATTTTTGCCATTGAAAATCGTCCAGAAATGATTGAAGCTACTGACTGAATGAAAGGAGCTGGCATCTCACTCTCTTTGAATCTTCTTTATCATGCTAAGAGGAGCAGGAAAAAGCAAAAAATTTCAGAATTGCACCTTGCAATGCGGAGAAATTACTGTTTGTGCATTTACAATATTCATTGATTTTTGCCATTGAAAAACGTCCAGAAATGTTTGAAGCTACTGACTGAATGAAAGGAGCTGGCATCTCACTCTCTCTGAATCTTCTTTATCATGCTAAGAGGAGCAGGAAAAAGCAAAAAATTTCAGAATTGCACCTTGCAATGCGGAGAAATTACTGTTTGTGCATTTACAATATTCATTGATTTTCGCCATTGAAAAACATCAAGTTATTCATATACCAGAAATGTTTGAAGCTACTGACTGAATGAAAGGAGCTGGCATCTCACTCTCTTTGAATCTTCTTTATCATGCTAAGAGGAGCAGGAAAAATCAAAAAAATTCAGAATTGCACCTTGCAATGCGGAGAAATTACTGTTTGTGCATTTACAATATTCATTGATTTTTGCCATTGAAAAACATCATGTTATTCATATACCAGAAATGTTTGAAGCTACTGAGTGAATGAAAGGAGCTGGCATCTCACTCTCTTTGAATCTTCTTTATCATGCTAAGAGGAGCAGGAAAAAGTAAAAAATTTCAGAATTGCACCTCGCAATGCTGAGAAATTACTGTTTGTGCATTTACAATATTCATTGATTTTTGCCATTGAAAAACATCATGTTATTCATATACCAGAAATGTTTGAAGCTACTGACTGAATGAAAGGAGCTGGCATCTCACTCTCTTTGAATCTTCTTTATCATGCTAAGAGGAGCAGGAAAAAGTAAAAAATTTCAGAATTGCACCTCGCAATGCTGAGAAATTACTGTTTGTGCATTTACAATATTCATTGATTTTTGCCATTGAAAAACATCATGTTATTCATATACCAGAAATGTTTGAAGCTACTGACTGAATGAAAGGAGCTGGCATCTCACTCTCTTTGAATCTTCATTATCATGCTAAGAGGAGCAGGAAAAAGCAAAAAATTTCAGAATTGCACCTTGCAATGCGGAGAAATTACTGTTTGTGCATTTACAATATTCATTGATTTTTGCCATTGAAAATCGTCCAGAAATGATTGAAGCTACTGACTGAATGAAAGGAGCTGGCATCTCACTCTCTTTGAATCTTCTTTATCATGCTAAGAGGAGCAGGAAAAAGCAAAAAATGTCAGAATTGCACCTTGCAATGCGGAGAAATTACTGTTTGTGCATTTACAATATTCATTGATTTTTGCCATTGAAAAACGTCCAGAAATGATTGAAGCTACTGACTGAATGAAATCAGCTGGCATCTCACTCTCTTTGAATCTTCTTTATCATGCTAAGAGGAGCAGGAAAAAGCAAAAAATTTCAGAATTGCACCTTGCAATGCGGAGAAATTACTGTTTGTGCATTTACAATATTCATTGATTTTTGCTATTGAAAAATATCATGTTATTCATATACCAGAAATGTTTGAAGCTACTGACTGAATGAAAAGAGCTGGCATCTCACTCTCTTTGAATCTTCTTTATCATGCTAAGAGGAGCAGGAAAAAGCAAAAAATTTCAGAATTGCACCTTGCAATGCGGAGAAATTACTGTTTGTGCATTTACAATATTCATTGATTTTTGCCATTGAAAAACATCATGTTATTCATATACCAGAAATGTTTGAAGCTACTGACTGAATGAAAGGAGCTGGCATCTCACTCTCTTTGAATCTTCTTTATCATGCTAAGAGGAGCAGGAAAAAGCAAAAAATTTCAGAATTGCACCTTGCAATGCGGAGAAATTACTGTTTGTGAATTTACAATATTCATTGATTTTTGCCATTGAAAAACATGTTATTCATATACCAGAAATGTTTGAAGCTACTGACTGAATGAAAAGAGCTGGCATCTCACTCTCTTTGAATCTTCTTTATCATGCTAAGAGGAGCAGGAAAAAGCAAAAAATTTCAGAATTGCACCTTGCAATGCGGAGAAATTACTGTTTGTGCATTTACAATATTCATTGATTTTTGCCATTGAAAAACGTCCAGAAATGTTTGAAGCTACTGACTGAATGAAAGGAGCTGGCATCTCACTCTCTCTGAATCTTCTTTATCATGCTAAGAGGAGCAGGAAAAAGCAAAAAATTTCAGAATTGCACCTTGCAATGCGGAGAAATTACTGTTTGTGCATTTACAATATTCATTGATTTTTGCCATTGAAAAACATCAAGTTATTCATATACCAGAAATGTTTGAAGCTACTGACTGAATGAAAGGAGCTGGCATCTCACTCTCTTTGAATCTTCTTTATCATGCAAAGAGGAGCAGGAAAAAGCAAAAAATTTCAGAATTGCACCTTGCAATGCGGAGAAATTACTGTTTGTGCATTTACAATATTCATTGATTTTTGCCATTGAAAAACATCATGTTATTCATATACCAGAAATGTTTGAAGCTACTGAGTGAATGAAAGGAGCTGGCATCTCACTCTCTTTGAATCTTCTTTATCATGCTAAGAGGAGCAGGAAAAAGCAAAAAATTTCAGAATTGCACCTCGCAATGCTGAGAAATTACTGTTTGTGCATTTACAATATTCATTGATTTTTGCCATTGAAAAACATCATGTTATTCATATACCAGAAATGTTTGAGCTACTGACTGAATGAAAGGAGCTGGCATCTCACTCTCTTTGAATCTTCTTTATCATGCTAAGAGGAGCAGGAAAAAGCAAAAAATTTCAGAATTGCACCTTGCAATGCGGAGAAATTACTGTTTGTGCATTTACAATATTCATTGATTTTTGCCATTGAAAAACGTCCAGAAATGATTGAAGCTACTGACTGAATGAAAGGAGCTGGCATCTCACTCTCTTTGAATCTTCTTTATCATGCTAAGAGGAGCAGGAAAAAGCAAAAAATTTCAGAATTGCACCTTGCAATGCGGAGAAATTACTGTTTGTGCATTTACAATATTCATTGATTTTTGCCATTGAAAAACGTCCAGAAATGATTGAAGCTACTGACTGAATGAAAGGAGCTGGCATCTCACTCTCTTTGAATCTTCTTTATCATGCTAAGAGGAGCAAGAAAAAGCAAAAAAATTCAGAATTGCACCTTGCAATGCGGAGAAATTACTGTTTGTGCATTTACAATATTCATTGATTTTTGCCATTGAAAAACGTCCAGAAATGTTTGAGGCTACTGACTGAATGAAAGGAGCTGGCATCTCACTCTCTTTGAATCTTCTTTATCATGCTAAGAGGAGCAGGAAAAAGCAAAAAATTTCAGAATTGCACCTTGCAATGCGGAGAAATTACTGTTTGTGCATTTACAATATTCATTGATTTTTGCCTTTGAAAAACGTCCAGAAATGATTGAAGCTACTGACTGAATGAAAGGAGCTGGCATCTCACTCTCTTTGAATCTTCTTTATCATGCTAAGAGGAGCAGGAAAAAGCAAAAAATTTCAGAATTGCACCTTGCAATGCGGAGAAATTACTGTTTGTGCATTTACAATATTCATTGATTTTTGTCATTGAAAAACATCATGTTATTCATATACCAGAAATGTTTGAAGCTACAGACTGAATGAAAGGAGCTGGCATCTCACTCTCTTTGAATCTTCTTTATCATGCTAAGAGGAGCAGGAAAAAGCAAAAAATTTCAGAATTGCACCTTGCAATGCAGAGAAATTACTGTTTGTGCATCTACAATATTCATTGATTTTTGCCATTGAAAAACATCATGTTATTCATATACCAGAAATGTTTGAAGCTACTGACTGAATGAAAGGAGCTGGCATCTCACTCTCTTTGAATCTTCATTATCATGCTAAGAGGAGCAGGAAAAAGCAAAAAATTTCAGAATTGCACCTTGCAATGCGGAGAAATTACTGTTTGTGCATTTACAATATTCATTGATTTTTGCCATTGAAAATCGTCCAGAAATGAATGAAGCTACTGACTGAATGAAAGGAGCTGGCATCTCACTCTCTTTGAATCTTCTTTATCATGCTAAGAGGAGCAGGAAAAAGCAAAAAATTTCAGAATTGCACCTTGCAATGCGGAGAAATTACTGTTTGTGCATTTACAATATTCATTGATTTTTGCCATTGAAAAACGTCCAGAAATGTTTGAAGCTACTGACTGAATGAAAGGAGCTGGCATCTCACTCTCTCTGAATCTTCTTTATCATGCTAAGAGGAGCAGGAAAAAGCAAAAAATTTCAGAATTGCACCTTGCAATGCGGAGAAATTACTGTTTGTGCATTTACAATATTCATTGATTTTTGCCATTGAAAAACATCAAGTTATTCATATACCAGAAATGTTTGAAGCTACTGACTGAATGAAAGGAGCTGGCATCTCACTCTCTTTGAATCTTCTTTATCATGCAAAGAGGAGCAGGAAAAAGCAAAAAATTTCAGAATTGCACCTTGCAATGCGGAGAAATTACTGTTTGTGCATTTACAATATTCATTGATTTTTGCCATTGAAAAACATCATGTTATTCATATACCAGAAATGTTTGAAGCTACTGAGTGAATGAAAGGAGCTGGCATCTCACTCTCTTTGAATCTTCTTTATCATGCTAAGAGGAGCAGGAAAAAGCAAAAAATTTCAGAATTGCACCTCGCAATGCTGAGAAATTACTGTTTGTGCATTTACAATATTCATTGATTTTTGCCATTGAAAAACATCATGTTATTCATATACCAGAAATGTTTGAGCTACTGACTGAATGAAAGGAGCTGGCATCTCACTCTCTTTGAATCTTCTTTATCATGCTAAGAGGAACAGGAAAAAGCAAAAAATTTCAGAATTGCACCTTGCAATGCGGAGAAATTACTGTTTGTGCATTTACAATATTCATTGATTTTTGCCATTGAAAAACGTCCAGAAATGATTGAAGCTACTGACTGAATGAAAGGAGCTGGCATCTCATTCTCTTTGAATCTTCTTTATCATGCTAAGAGGAGCAAGAAAAAGCAAAAAAATTCAGAATTGCACCTTGCAATGCGGAGAAATTACTGTTTGTGCATTTACAATATTCATTGATTTTTGCCATTGAAAAACGTCCAGAAATGTTTGAGGCTACTGACTGAATGAAAGGAGCTGGCATCTCACTCTCTTTGAATCTTCTTTATCATGCTAAGAGGAGCAGGAAAAAGCAAAAAATTTCAGAATTGCACCTTGCAATGCGGAGAAATTACTGTTTGTGCATTTACAATATTCATTGATTTTTGCCTTTGAAAAACGTCCAGAAATGATTGAAGCTACTGACTGAATGAAAGGAGCTGGCATCTCACTCTCTTTGAATCTTCTTTATCATGCTAAGAGGAGCAGGAAAAAGCAAAAAATTTCAGAATTGCACCTTGCAATGCGGAGAAATTACTGTTTGTGCATTTACAATATTCATTGATTTTTGCCATTGAAAAACATCATGTTATTCATATACCAGAAATGTTTGAAGCTACTGACTGAATGAAAGGAGCTGGCATCTCACTCTCTTTGAATCTTCTTTATCATGCTAAGAGGAGCAGGAAAAAGCAAAAAATTTCAGAATTGCACCTTGCAATGCAGAGAAATTACTGTTTGTGCATTTACAATATTCATTGATTTTTGCCATTGAAAAACATCATGTTATTCATATACCAGAAATGTTTGAAGCTACTGACTGAATGAAAAGAGCTGGCATCTCACTCTCTTTGAATCTTCTTTATCATGCTAAGAGGAGCAGGAAAAAGCAAAAAATTTCAGAATTGCACCTTGCAATGCGGAGAAATTACTGTTTGTGCATTTACAATATTCATTGATTTTTGCCATTGAAAAACATCATGTTATTCATATACCAGAAATGTTTGAAGCTACTGACTGAATGAAAGGAGCTGGCATCTCACTCTCTTTGAATCTTCTTTATCATGCTAAGAGGAGCAGGAAAAAGCAAAAAATTTCAGAATTGCACCTTGCAATGCGGAGAAATTACTGTTTGTGCATTTACAATATTCATTGATTTTTGCCATTGAAAAACATCATGTTATTCATATACCAGAATTGTTTGAAGCTACTGACTGAATGAAAGGAGCTGACATCTCACTCTCTTTGAATCTTCTATATCATGCTAAGAGGAGCAGGAAAAAGCAAAAAATTTCAGAATTGCACCTTGCAATGCGGAGAAATTACTGTTTGTGCATTTACAATATTCATTGATTTTTGCCATTGAAAAACATCATGTTATTCATATACCAGAAATGTTTGAAGCTACTGACTGAATGAAAGAGCTGGCATCTCACTCTCTTTGAATCTTCTTTATCATGCTAAGAGGAGCAGGAAAAAGCAAAAAATTTCAGAATTGCACCTTGCAATGTGGAGAAATTACTGTTTGTGCATTTACAATATTCATTGATTTTTGCCATTGAAAAACATCATGTTATTCATATACCAGAAATGTTTGAAGCTACTGACTGAATGAAAGGAGCTGGCATCTCACTCTCTTTGAATCTTCTTTATCATGCTAAGAGGAGCAGGAAAAAGCAAAAAATTTCAGAATTGCACCTTGCAATGCGGAGAAATTACTGTTTGTGCATTTACAATATTCCTTGATTTATGCCATTGAAAAACATCATGTTATTCATATACCAGAAATGTTTGAAGCTACTGACTGAATGAAAGGAGCTGGCATCTCACGCTCTTTGAATCTTCTTTATCATGCTTAGAGGAGCAGGAAAAAGCAAAAAATTTCAGAATTGCACATTGCAATGCGGAGAAATTTCTGTTTGTGCATTTACAATATTCATTGATTTTTGCCATTGAAAAACGTCCAGAAATGATTGAAGCTACTGACTGAATGAAAGGAGCTGGCATCTCACTCTCTTTGAATCTTCTTTATCATGCTAAGAGGAGCAGGAAAAAGCAAAAAATTTCAGAATTGCACCTTGCAATGCGGAGAAATTACTGTTTGTGCATTTACAATATTCATTGATTTTTGCCATTGAAAAACGTCCAGAAATGATTGAAGCTACTGACTGAATGAAAGGAGCTGGCATCTCACTCTCTTTGAATCTTCTTTATCATGCTAAGAGGAGCAGGAAAAAGCAAAAAATTTCAGAATTGCACCTTGCAATGCGGAGAAATTACTGTTTGTGCATTTACAATATTCATTGATTTTTGCCATTGAAAAACATCATGTTATTCATATACCAGAAATGTTTGAAGCTACTGACTGAATGAAAAGAGCTGGCATCTCACTCTCTTTGAATCTTCTTTATCATGCTAAGAGGAGCAGGAAAAAGCAAAAAATTTCAGAATTACACCTTGCAATGTGGAGAAATTACTGTTTGTGCATTTACAATATTCATTGATTTTTGCCATTGAAAAACGTCCAGAAATGATTGAGGCTACTGACTGAATGAAAGGAGCTGGCATCTCACTCTCTTTGAATCTTCTTTATCATGCTAAGAGGAGCAGGAAAAAGCAAAAAATTTCAGAATTGCACCTTGCAATGTGGAGAAATTACTGTTTGTGCATTTACAATATTCATTGATTTTTGCCATTGAAAAACGTCCAGAAATGATTGAAGCTACTGACTGAATGAAAGGAGCTGGCATCTCACTCTCTTTGAATCTTCTTTATCATGCTAAGAGGAGCAGGAAAAAGCAAAAAATTTCAGAATTGCACCTTGCAATGCGGAGAAATTACTGTTTGTGCATTTACAATATTCATTGATTTTTGCCATTGAAAAACATCATGTTATTCATATACCAGAAATGTTTGAAGCTACTGATTGAATGAAAGGAGCTGGCATCTCACTCTCTTTGAATCTTCTTTATCATGCTAAGAGGAGCAGGAAAAAGCAAAAAATTTCAGAATTGCACCTTGCAATGCGGAGAAATTACTGTTTGTGCATTTACAATATTGATTGATTTTTGCCTTTGAAAAACATCATGTTTTTCATTTACCAGAAATGTTTGAAGCTACTGACTGAATGAAAGGAGCTGGCATCTCACTCTCTTTGAATCTTCTTTATCATGCTAAGAGGAGCAGGAAAAAGCAAAAAATTTCAGAATTGCACCTTGCAATGCGGAGAAATTACTGTTTGTGCATTTACAATATTCATTGATTCTTGCCATTGAAAAACATCATGTTATTCATATACCAGAAATGTTTGAACCTACTGACTGAATGAAAGGAGCTGGCATCTCACTCTCTTTGAATCTTCTTTATCATGCTAAGAGGAGCAGGAAAAAGAAAAAAATTTCAGAATTGCACCTTGCAATGCGGAGAAATTACTGTTTGTGCATTTACAATATTCATTGATTTTTGCCATTGAAAAACATCATGTTATTCATATACCAGAAATGTTTGAAGATACTGACTGAATGAAAGGAGCTGGCATCTCACTCTCTTTGAATCTTCTTTATCATGCTAAGAGGAGCAGGAAAAAGCAAAAAATTTCAGAATTGCACCTTGCAATGCGGAGAAATTACTGTTTGTGCATTTACAATATTCATTGATTTTTGCCATTGAAAAACGTCCAGAAATGATTGAAACTACTGACTGAATGAAAGGAGCTGGCATCTCACTCTCTTTGAATCTTCTTTATCATGCTAAGAGGAGCAGGAAAAAGCAAAAAATTTCAGAATTGCACCTTGCAATGCGGAGAAATTACTCTTTGTGCATTTACAATATTCATTGATTTTTGGCATTGAAAAACAGCATGTTATTCATATACCAGAAATGTTTGAAGCTACTGACTGAATGAAAGGAGCTGGCATCTCACTCTCTTTGAATCTTCTTTATCATGCTAAGAGGAGCAGGAAAAAGCAAAAAATTTCAGAATTGCACCTTGCAATGCGGAGAAATTACTGTTTGTGCATTTACAATATTCATTGATTTTTGCCATTGAAAATCATCATGTTATTCATATACCAGAAATGTTTGAAGCTACTGACTGAATGAAAAGAGCTGGCATCTCACTCTCTTTGAATCTTCTTTATCATGCTAAGAGGAGCAGGAAAAAGCAAAAAATTTCAGAATTGCACCTTGCAATGCGGAGAAATTACTGTTTGTGCATTTACAATATTCATTGATTTTTGCCATTGAAAAACATCATGTTATTCATATACCAGAAATGTTTGAAGCTACTGACTGAATGAAAGGAGCTGGCATCTCACTCTCTTTGAATCTTCTTTATCATGCTAAGAGGAGCAGGAAAAAGCAAAAAATTTCAGAATTGCACCTTGCAATGCGGAGAAATTACTGTTTGTGCATTTACAATATTCATTGATTTTTGCCATTGAAAAACATCATGTTATTCATATACCAGAAATGTTTGAAGCTACTGACTGAATGAAAAGAGCTGGCATCTCACTCTCTTTGAATCTTCTTTATCATGCTAAGAGGAGCAGGAAAAAGCAAAAAATTTCAGAATTGCACCTTGCAATGCGGAGAAATTACTGTTTGTGCATTTACAATATTCATTGATTTTTGCCATTGAAAAACATCATGTTATTCATATACCAGAAATGTTTGAAGCTACTGACTGAATGAAAGGAGCTGGCATCTCACTCTCTTTGAATCTTCTTTATCATGCTAAGAGGAGCAGGAAAAAGCAAAAAATTTCAGAATTGCACCTTGCAATGCGGAGAAATTACTGTTTGTGCATTTACAATATTCATTGATTTTTGCCATTGAAAAACATCATGTTATTCATATACCAGAATTGTTTGAAGCTACTGACTGAATGAAAGGAGCTGACATCTCACTCTCTTTGAATCTTCTTTATCATGCTAAGAGGAGCAGGAAAAAGCAAAAAATTTCAGAATTGCACCTTGCAATGCGGAGAAATTACTGTTTGTGCATTTACAATATTCATTGATTTTTGCCATTGAAAAACATCATGTTATTCATATACCAGAAATGTTTGAAGCTACTGACTGAATGAAAGAGCTGGCATCTCACTCTCTTTGAATCTTCTTTATCATGCTAAGAGGAGCAGGAAAAAGCAAAAAATTTCAGAATTGCACCTTGCAATGTGGAGAAATTACTGTTTGTGCATTTACAATATTCATTGATTTTTGCCATTGAAAAACATCATGTTATTCATATACCAGAAATGTTTGAAGCTACTGACTGAATGAAAGGAGCTGGCATCTCACTCTCTTTGAATCTTCTTTATCATGCTAAGAGGAGCAGGAAAAAGCAAAAAATTTCAGAATTGCACCTTGCAATGCGGAGAAATTACTGTTTGTGCATTTACAATATTCCTTGATTTATGCCATTGAAAAACATCATGTTATTCATATACCAGAAATGTTTGAAGCTACTGACTGAATGAAAGGAGCTGGCATCTCACGCTCTTTGAATCTTCTTTATCATGCTTAGAGGAGCAGGAAAAAGCAAAAAATTTCAGAATTGCACATTGCAATGCGGAGAAATTTCTGTTTGTGCATTTACAATATTCATTGATTTTTGCCATTGAAAAACGTCCAGAAATGATTGAAGCTACTGACTGAATGAAAGGAGCTGGCATCTCACTCTCTTTGAATCTTCTTTATCATGCTAAGAGGAGCAGGAAAAAGCAAAAAATTTCAGAATTGCACCTTGCAATGCGGAGAAATTACTGTTTGTGCATTTACAATATTCATTGATTTTTGCCATTGAAAAACGTCCAGAAATGATTGAAGCTACTGACTGAATGAAAGGAGCTGGCATCTCACTCTCTTTGAATCTTCTTTATCATGCTAAGAGGAGCAGGAAAAAGCAAAAAATTTCAGAATTGCACCTTGCAATGCGGAGAAATTACTGTTTGTGCATTTACAATATTCATTGATTTTTGCCATTGAAAAACATCATGTTATTCATATACCAGAAATGTTTGAAGCTACTGACTGAATGAAAAGAGCTGGCATCTCACTCTCTTTGAATCTTCTTTATCATGCTAAGAGGAGCAGGAAAAAGCAAAAAATTTCAGAATTACACCTTGCAATGTGGAGAAATTACTGTTTGTGCATTTACAATATTCATTGATTTTTGCCATTGAAAAACGTCCAGAAATGATTGAGGCTACTGACTGAATGAAAGGAGCTGGCATCTCACTCTCTTTGAATCTTCTTTATCATGCTAAGAGGAGCAGGAAAAAGCAAAAAATTTCAGAATTGCACCTTGCAATGTGGAGAAATTACTGTTTGTGCATTTACAATATTCATTGATTTTTGCCATTGAAAAACGTCCAGAAATGATTGAAGCTACTGACTGAATGAAAGGAGCTGGCATCTCACTCTCTTTGAATCTTCTTTATCATGCTAAGAGGAGCAGGAAAAAGCAAAAAATTTCAGAATTGCACCTTGCAATGCGGAGAAATTACTGTTTGTGCATTTACAATATTGATTGATTTTTGCCATTGAAAAACATCATGTTTTTCATTTACCAGAAATGTTTGAAGCTACTGACTGAATGAAAGGAGCTGGCATCTCACTCTCTTTGAATCTTCTTTATCATGCTAAGAGGAGCAGGAAAAAGCAAAAAATTTCAGAATTGCACCTTGCAATGCGGAGAAATTACTGTTTGTGCATTTACAATATTCATTGATTCTTGCCATTGAAAAACATCATGTTATTCATATACCAGAAATGTTTGAACCTACTGACTGAATGAAAGGAGCTGGCATCTCACTCTCTTTGAATCTTCTTTATCATGCTAAGAGGAGCAGGAAAAAGAAAAAAATTTCAGAATTGCACCTTGCAATGCGGAGAAATTACTGTTTGTGCATTTACAATATTCATTGATTTTTGCCATTGAAAAACATCATGTTATTCATATACCAGAAATGTTTGAAGATACTGACTGAATGAAAGGAGCTGGCATCTCACTCTCTTTGAATTTTCTTTATCATGCTAAGAGGAGCAGGAAAAAGCAAAAAATTTCAGAATTGCACCTTGCAATGCGGAGAAATTACTGTTTGTGCATTTACAATATTCATTGATTTTTGCCATTGAAAAACGTCCAGAAATGATTGAAGCTACTGACTGAATGAAAGGAGCTGGCATCTCACGCTCTTTGAATCTTCTTTATCATGCTTAGAGGAGCAGGAAAAAGCAAAAAATTTCAGAATTGCACATTGCAATGCGGAGAAATTTCTGTTTGTGCATTTACAATATTCATTGATTTTTGCCATTGAAAAACGTCCAGAAATGATTGAAGCTACTGACTGAATGAAAGGAGCTGGCATCTCACTCTCTTTGAATCTTCTTTATCATGCTAAGAGGAGCAGGAAAAAGCAAAAAATTTCAGAATTGCACCTTGCAATGCGGAGAAATTACTGTTTGTGCATTTACAATATTCATTGATTTTTGCCATTGAAAAACGTCCAGAAATGATTGAAGCTACTGACTGAATGAAAGGAGCTGGCATCTCACTCTCTTTGAATCTTCTTTATCATGCTAAGAGGAGCAGGAAAAAGCAAAAAATTTCAGAATTGCACCTTGCAATGCGGAGAAATTACTGTTTGTGCATTTACAATATTCATTGATTTTTGCCATTGAAAAACATCATGTTATTCATATACCAGAAATGTTTGAAGCTACTGACTGAATGAAAAGAGCTGGCATCTCACTCTCTTTGAATCTTCTTTATCATGCTAAGAGGAGCAGGAAAAAGCAAAAAATTTCAGAATTACACCTTGCAATGTGGAGAAATTACTGTTTGTGCATTTACAATATTCATTGATTTTTGCCATTGAAAAACGTCCAGAAATGATTGAGGCTACTGACTGAATGAAAGGAGCTGGCATCTCACTCTCTTTGAATCTTCTTTATCATGCTAAGAGGAGCAGGAAAAAGCAAAAAATTTCAGAATTGCACCTTGCAATGTGGAGAAATTACTGTTTGTGCATTTACAATATTCATTGATTTTTGCCATTGAAAAACGTCCAGAAATGATTGAAGCTACTGACTGAATGAAAGGAGCTGGCATCTCACTCTCTTTGAATCTTCTTTATCATGCTAAGAGGAGCAGGAAAAAGCAAAAAATTTCAGAATTGCACCTTGCAATGCGGAGAAATTACTGTTTGTGCATTTACAATATTGATTGATTTTTGCCATTGAAAAACATCATGTTTTTCATTTACCAGAAATGTTTGAAGCTACTGACTGAATGAAAGGAGCTGGCATCTCACTCTCTTTGAATCTTCTTTATCATGCTAAGAGGAGCAGGAAAAAGCAAAAAATTTCAGAATTGCACCTTGCAATGCGGAGAAATTACTGTTTGTGCATTTACAATATTCATTGATTCTTGCCATTGAAAAACATCATGTTATTCATATACCAGAAATGTTTGAACCTACTGACTGAATGAAAGGAGCTGGCATCTCACTCTCTTTGAATCTTCTTTATCATGCTAAGAGGAGCAGGAAAAAGAAAAAAATTTCAGAATTGCACCTTGCAATGCGGAGAAATTACTGTTTGTGCATTTACAATATTCATTGATTTTTGCCATTGAAAAACATCATGTTATTCATATACCAGAAATGTTTGAAGATACTGACTGAATGAAAGGAGCTGGCATCTCACTCTCTTTGAATTTTCTTTATCATGCTAAGAGGAGCAGGAAAAAGCAAAAAATTTCAGAATTGCACCTTGCAATGCGGAGAAATTACTGTTTGTGCATTTACAATATTCATTGATTTTTGCCATTGAAAAACGTCCAGAAATGATTGAAACTACTGACTGAATGAAAGGAGCTGGCATCTCACTCTCTTTGAATCTTCTTTATCATGCTAAGAGGAGCAGGAAAAAGCAAAAAATTTCAGAATTGCACCTTGCAATGCGGAGAAATTACTCTTTGTGCATTTACAATATTCATTGATTTTTGGCATTGAAAAACAGCATGTTATTCATATACCAGAAATGTTTGAAGCTACTGACTGAATGAAAGGAGCTGGCATCTCACTCTCTTTGAATCTTCTTTATCATGCTAAGAGGAGCAGGAAAAAGCAAAAAATTTCAGAATTGCACCTTGCAATGCGGAGAAATTACTGTTTGTGCATTTACAATATTCATTGATTTTTGCCATTGAAAATCATCATGTTATTCATATACCAGAAATGTTTGAAGCTACTGACTGAATGAAAAGAGCTGGCATCTCACTCTCTTTGAATCTTCTTTATCATGCTAAGAGGAGCAGGAAAAAGCAAAAAATTTCAGAATTGCACCTTGCAATGCGGAGAAATTACTGTTTGTGCATTTACAATATTCATTGATTTTTGCCATTGAAAAACATCATGTTATTCATATACCAGAAATGTTTGAAGCTACTTACTGAATGAAAGGAGCTGGCATCTCACTCTCTTTGAATCTTCTTTATCATGCTAAGAGGAGCAGGAAAAAGCAAAAAAATTCAGAATTTCACCTGGCAATGCGGAGAAATTACTGTTTGTGCATTTACAATATTCATTGATTTTTGCCATTGAAAAACATGTTATTCATATACCAGAAATGTTTGAAGCTACTGACTGAATGAAAAGAGCTGGCAACTCACTCTCTTTGAATCTTCTTTATCATGCTAAGAGGAGCAGGAAAAAGCAAAAAATTTCAGAATTGCACCTTGCAATGTGGAGAAATTACTGTTTGTGCATTTACAATATTCATTGATTTTTGCCATTGAAAAACGTCCAGAATTGATTGCAGCTACTGACTGAAAGGAAGGAGCTGGCATCTCACTCTCTTTGAATCTTCTTTATCATGCTAAGAGGAGCAGGAAAAAGCAAAAAATTTCAGAATTGCACCTTGCAATGCGGAGAAATTACTGTTTGTGCATTTACAATATTCATTGATTTTTGTCATTGAAAAACGTTCAGAAATGATTGAAGCTACTGACTGAATGAAAGGAGCTGGCATCTCACTCTCTTTGAATCTTCTTTATCATGCTAAGAGGAGCAGGAAAAAGCAAAAAAATTCAGAATTGCACCTTGCAATGCGGAGAAATTACTGTTTGTGCATTTACAATATTCATTGATTTCTGCCATTGAAAAACATCATGTTATTCATATACCAGAAATGTTTGAAGCTACTGACTGAATGAAAGGAGCTGGCATCTCACTCTCTTTGAATCTTCTTTATCATGCTAAGAGGAGGAGGAAAAAGCAAAAAATTTCAGAATTGCACCTTGCAATGCGGAGAAATTACTGTTTGTGCATTTACAATATTCATTGATTTTTGCCATTGAAAAACATCATGTTATTCATATACCAGAAATGTTTGAAGCTACTGACTGAATGAAAGGAGCTGGCATCTCACTCTCTTTGAATCTTCTTTATCATGCTTAGCGGAGCAGGAAAAAGCAAAAAATTTCAGAATTGCACCTTGCAATGCGGAGAAATTACTGTTTGTGCATTTACAATATTCATTGATTTTTGCCATTGAAAAACGTCCAGAAATGATTGAAGCTACTGACTGAATGAAAGGAGCTGGCATCTCACTCTCTTTGAATCTTCTTTATCATGCTAAGAGGAGCAGGAAAAAGCAAAAAATTTCAGAATTGCACCTTGCAATGCGGAGAAATTACTGTTTGTGCATTTACAATATTCATTGATTTTTGCCATTGAAAAACGTCCAGAAATGATTGAAGCTACTGACTGAATGAAAGGAGCTGGCATCTCACTCTCTTTGAATCTTCTTTATCATGCTAAGAGGAGCAGGAAAAAGCAAAAAATTTCAGAATTGCACCTTGCAATGCGGAGAAATTACTGTTTGTGCATTTACAATATTCATTGATTTTTGCCATTGAAAAACGTCCAGAAATGATTGAAGCTACTGACTGAATGAAAGGAGCTGGCATCTCACTCTCTTTGAATCTTCTTTATCATGCTAAGAGGAGCAGGAAAAAGCAAAAAATTTCAGAATTGCACCTTGCAATGCGGAGAAATTACTGTTTGTGCATTTACAATATTCATTGATTTTTGCCATTGAAAAACATCATGTTATTCATATACCAGAAATGTTTGAAGCTACTGACTGAATGAAAGGAGCTGGCATCTCACTCTCTTTGAATCTTCTTTATCATGCTAAGAGGAGCAGGAAAAAGCAAAAAATTTCAGAATTGCACCTTGCAATGCGGAGAAATTACTGTTTGTGCATTTACAATATTCATTGATTTTTGCCATTGAAAAACATCATGTTATTCATATACCAGAAATGTTTGAAGCTACTGACTGAATGAAAGGAGCTGGCATCTCACTCTCTTTGAATCTTCTTTATCATGCTAAGAGGAGCAGGAAAAAGCAAAAAATTTCAGAATTGCACCTTGCAATGCGGAGAAATTACTGTTTGTGCATTTACAACATTCATTGATTTTTGCCATTGAAAAACATCATGTTATTCATATACCAGAAATGTTTGAAGCTACTGACTGAATGAAAGGAGCTGGCATCTCACTCTCTTTGAATCTTCTTTATCATGCTAAGAGGAGCAGGAAAAAGCAAAAAATTTCAGAATTGCACCTTGCAATGCGGAGAAATTACTATTTGTGCATTTACAATATTCATTGATTTTTGCCATTGAAAAACATGTTATTCGTATACCAGAAATGTTTGAAGCTACTGACTGAATGAAAAGAGCTGGCAACTCACTCTCTTTGAAACTTCTTTATCATGCTAAGAGGAGCAGGAAAAAGCAAAAAATTTCAGAATTGCACCTTGCAATGCGGAGAAATTACTGTTTGTGCATTTACAATATTCATTGATTTTTGCCATTGAAAAACATGTTATTCATATACCAGAAATGTTTGAAGCTACTGACTGAATGAAAGGAGCTGGCATCTCACTCTCTTTGAATCTTCTTTATCATGCTAAGAGGAGCAGGAAAAAGCAAAAAATTTCAGAATTGCACCTTGCAATGCGGAGAAATTACTCTTTGTGCATTTACAATATTCATTGATTTTTGGCATTGAAAAACAGCATGTTATTCATATACCAGAAATGTTTGAAGCTACTGACTGAATGAAAGGAGCTGGCATCTCACTCTCTTTGAATCTTCTTTATCATGCTAAGAGGAGCAGGAAAAAGCAAAAAATTTCAGAATTGCACCTTGCAATGCGGAGAAATTACTCTTTGTGCATTTACAATATTCATTGATTTTTGCCATTGAAAAACATCATGTTATTCATATACCAGAAATGTTTGAAGCTACTGACTGAATGAAAGGAGCTGGCATCTCACTCTCTTTGAATCTTCTTTATCATGCTAAGAGGAGCAGGAAAAAGCAAAAAATTTCAGAATTTCACCTGGCAATGCGGATAAATTACTGTTTGTGCATTTACAATATTCATTGATTTTTGCCATTGAAAAACATGTTATTCATATACCAGAAATGTTTGAAGCTACTGACTGAATGAAAAGAGCTGGCAACTCACTCTCTTTGAATCTTCTTTATCATGCTAAGAGGAGCAGGAAAAAGCAAAAAATTTCAGAATTACACCTTGCAATGTGGAGAAATTACTGTTTGTGCATTTACAATATTCATTGATTTTTGCCATTGAAAAACGTCCAGAATTGATTGCAGCTACTGACTGAAAGGAAGGAGCTGGCATCTCACTCTCTTTGAATCTTCTTTATCATGCTAAGAGGAGCAGGAAAAAGCAAAAAATTTCAGAATTGCACCTTGCAATGCGGAGAAATTACTGTTTTTGCATTTACAATATTCATTGATTTTTGCCATTGAAAAACGTCCAGAAATGATTGAAGCTACTGACTGAATGAAAGGAGCTGGCATCTCACTCTCTTTGAATCTTCTTTATCATGCTAAGAGGAGCAGGAAAAAGCAAAAAAATTCAGAATTGCACCTTGTAATGCGGAGAAATTACTGTTTGTGCATTTTCAATATTCATTGATTTTTGCCATTGAAAAACATGTTATTCATATACCAGAAATGTTTGAAGCTACTGACTGAATGAAAGGAGCTGGCATCTCACTCTCTTTGAATCTTCTTTATCATGCTAAGAGGAGCAGGAAAAAGCAAAAAATTTCAGAATTGCACCTTGCAATGCGGAGAAATTACTGTTTGTGCATTTACAATATTCATTGATTTTTGCCATTGAAAAACGTCCAGAAATGTTTGAAGCTACTGACTGAATGAAAGGAGCTGGCATCTCACTCTCTTTGAATCTTCTTTATCATGCTAAGAGGAGCAGGAAAAAGCAAAAAATTTCAGAATTGCACCTTGCAATGCGGAGAAATTACTGTTTGTGCATTTACAATATTCATTGATTTTTGCCATTGAAAAACATCATGTTATTCATATACCAGAAATGTTTGAAGCTACTGACTGAATGAAAGGAGCTGGCATCTCACTCTCTTTGAATCTTCTTTATCATGCTAAGAGGAGCAGGAAAAAGCAAAAAATTTCAGAATTGCACCTTGCAATGCGGAGAAATTACTGTTTGTGCATTTACAATATTCATTGATTTTTGCCATTGAAAAACGTCCAGAAATGATTGAAGCTACTGACTGAATGAAAGGAGCTGGCATCTCACTCTCTTTGAATCTTCTTTATCATGCTAAGAGGAGGAGGAAAAAGCAAAAAATTTCAGAATTGCACCTTGCAATGCGGAGAAATTACTGTTTGTGCATTTACAATATTCATTGATTTTTGCCATTGAAAAACATCATGTTATTCATATACCAGAAATGTTTGAAGCTACTGACTGAATGAAAGGAGCTGGCATCTCACTCTCTTTGAATCTTCTTTATCATGCTTAGAGGAGCAGGAAAAAGCAAAAAATTACAGAATTGCACCTTGCAATGCGGAGAAATTACTGTTTGTGCATTTACAATATTCATTGATTTTTGCCATTGAAAAACGTCCAGAAATGATTGAAGCTACTGACTGAATGAAAGGAGCTGGCATCTCACTCTCTTTGAATCTTCTTTATCATGCTAAGAGGAGCAGGAAAAAGCAAAAAATTTCAGAATTGCACCTTGCAATGCAGAGAAATTACTGTTTGTGCATTTACAATATTCATTGATTTTTGCTATTGAAAAACGTCCAGAAATGATTGAAGCTACTGACTGAATGAAAGGAGCTGGCATCTCACTCTCTTTGAATCTTATTTATCATGATAAGAGGAGCAGGAAAAAGCAAAAAATTTCAGAATTGCACCTTGCAATGCGGAGAAATTACTGTTTGTGCATTTACAAAATTCATTGATTTTTGCCTTTGAAAAACGTCCAGAAATGATTGAAGCTACTGACTGAATGAAAGGAGCTGGCATCTCACTCTCTTTGAATCTTCTTTATCATGCTAAGAGGAGCAGGAAAAAGCAAAAAATTTCAGAATTGCACCTTGCAATGCGGAGAAATTACTGTTTGTGCATTTACAATATTCATTGATTTTTGCCATTGAAAAACATGTTAATCATATACCAGAAATGTTTGAAGCTACTGACTGAATGAAAGGAGCTGGCATCTCACTCTCTTTGAATCTTCTTTATCATGCTAAGAGGAGCAGGAAAAAGCAAAAAATTTCAGAATTGCACCTTGCAATGCGGAGAAATTACTGTTTGTGCATTTACAATATTCATTGATTTTTGCCATTGAAAAACATCATGTTATTCATATACCAGAAATGTTTGAAGCTACTGACTGAATGAAAGGAGCTGGCATCTCACTCTCTTTGAATCTTCTTTATCATGCTAAGAGGAGCAGGAAAAAGCAAAAAATTTCAGAATTGCACCTTGCAATGCGGAGAAATTACTGTTTGTGCATTTACAACATTCATTGATTTTTGCCATTGAAAAACATCATGTTATTCATATACCAGAAATGTTTGAAGCTACTGACTGAATGAAAGGAGCTGGCATCTCACTCTCTTTGAATCTTCTTTATCATGCTAAGAGGAGCAGGAAAAAGCAAAAAATTTCAGAATTGCACCTTGCAATGCGGAGAAATTACTGTTTGTGCATTTACAATATTCATTGATTTTTGCCATTGAAAAACATGTTATTCGTATACCAGAAATGTTTGAAGCTACTGACTGAATGAAAAGAGCTGGCAACTCACTCTCTTTGAATCTTCTTTATCATGCTAAGAGGAGCAGGAAAAAGCAAAAAATTTCAGAATTGCACCTTGCAATGCGAAGAAATTACTGTTTGTGCATTTACAATATTCATTGATTTTTGCCATTGAAAAACATGTTATTCATATACCAGAAATGTTTGAAGCTACTGACTGAATGAAAGGAGCTGGCATCTCACTCTCTTTGAATCTTCTTTATCATGCTAAGAGGAGCAGGAAAAAGCAAAAAATTTCAGAATTGCACCTTGCAATGCGGAGAAATTACTGTTTGTGCATTTACAATATTCATTGATTTTTGCCATTGAAAAACGTCCAGAAATGTTTGAAGCTACTGACTGAATGAAAGGAGCTGGCATCTCACTCTCTTTGAATCTTTTTTATCATGCTAAGAGGAGCAGGAAAAAGCAGAAAATTTCAGAATTGCACCTTGCAATGCGGAGAAATTACTGTTTGTGCATTTACAATATTCATTGATTTTTGCCATTGAAAAACATCATGTTATTCATATACCAGAAATGTTTGAAGCTACTGACTGAATGAAAGGAGCTGGCATCTCACTCTGAATCTTCTTTATCATGCTAAGAGGAGCAGGAAAAAGCAAAAAATTTCAGAATTGCACCTTGCAATGCGGAGAAATTCCTGTTTGTGCATTTACAATATTCATTGATTTTTGCCATTGAAAAACGTCCAGAAATGATTGAAGGTACTGACTGAATGAAAGGAGCTGGCATCTCACTCTCTTTGAATCTTCTTTATCATGCTAAGAGGAGCAGGAAAAAGCAAAAAATTTCAGAATTGCACCTTGCAATGCGGAGAAATTACTGTTTGTGCATTTACAATATTCATTGATTTTTGCCATTGAAAAACGTCCAGAAATGATTGAAGCTACTGACTGAATGAAAGGAGCTAGCATCTCACTCTCTTTGAATCTTCTTTATCATGCTAAGAGGAGCAGGAAAAAGCAAAAAATTTCAGAATTGCACCTTGCAATGCGTAGAAATTACTGTTTGTGCATTTACAATATTCATTGATTTTTGCCTTTGAAAAACATCATGTTATTCATATACCAGAAATGTTTGAAGCTACTGACTGAATGAAAAGAGCTGGCATCTCACTCTCTTTGAATCTTCTTTATCATGCTAAGAGGAGCAGGAAAAAGCAAAAAATTTCAGAATTGCACCTTGCAATGCGGAGAAATTACTGTTTGTGCATTTACAATATTCATTGATTTTTGCCATTGAAAAACGTCCAGAAATGATTGAAGCTACTGACTGAATGAAAGGAGCTGGCATCTCACTCTCTTTGAATCTTCTTTATCATGCTAAGAGGAGCAGGAAAAAACAAAAATTTTCAGAATTGCACCTTGCAATGCGGAGAAATTACTGTTTGTGCATTTACAATATTCATTGATTTTTGCCATTGAAAAACATCATGTTATTCATATACCAGAAATGTTTGAAGCTACTGACTGAATGAAAGGAGCTGGCATCTCACTCTCTTTGAATCTTCTTTATCATGCTTAGAGGAGCAGGAAAAAGCAAAAAATTTCAGAATTGCACCATGCAATGCGGAGAAATTACTGTTTGTGCATTTACAATATTCATTGATTTTTGCCATTGAAAAACGTCCAGAAATGATTGAAGCTACTGACTGAATGAAAGGAGCTGGCATCTCACTCTCTTTGAATCTTCTTTATCATGCTAAGAGGAGCAGGAAAAAACAAAAAATTTCAGAATTGCATCTTGCAATGCGGAGAAATTACTGTTTGTGCATTTACAATATTCATTGATTTTTGCCATTGAAAAACATCATGTTATTCATATACCAGAAATGTTTGAAGCTACTGACTGAATGAAAGGAGCTGGCATCTCACTCTCTTTGAATGTTCTTTATCATGCTTAGAGGAGCAGGAAAAAGCAAAAAATTTCAGAATTGCACCATGCAATGCGGAGAAATTACTGTTTGTGCATTTACAATATTCATTGATTTTTGCCATTGAAAAACGTCCAGAAATGATTGAAGCTACTGACTGAATGAAAGGAGCTGGCATCTCACTCTCTTTGAATCTTCTTTATCATGCTAAGAGGAGCAGGAAAAAGCAAAAAAATTCAGAATTGCACCTTGCAATGCGGAGAAATTACTGTTTGTGCATTTACAATATTCATTGATTTTTGCCATTGAAAAACATGTTATTCATATACCAGAAATGTTTGAAGCTACTGACTGAATGAAAGGAGCTGGCATCTCACTCTCTTTGAATCTTCTTTATCATGCTAAGAGGAGCAGGAAAAAGCAAAAAATTTCAGAATTGCACCTTGCAATGCGGAGAAATTACTGTTTGTGCATTTACAATATTCATTGATTTTTGCCATTGAAAAACGTCCAGAAATGTTTGAAGCTACTGACTGAATGAAAGGAGCTGGCATCTCACTCTCTTTGAATCTTCTTTATCATGCTAGGAGTAGCAGGAAAAAGCAAAAAATTTCAGAATTGCACCTTGCAATGCGGAGAAATTACTGTTTGTGCATTTACAATATTCATTGATTTTTGCCATTGAAAAACATCATGTTATTCATATACCAGAAATGTTTGAAGCTACTGACTGAATGAAAGGAGCTGGCATCTCACTCTCTTTGAATCTTCCTTATCATGCTTAGAGGAGCAGGAAAAAGCAAAAAATTTCAGAATTGCACCATGCAATGCGGAGAAATTACTGTTTGTGCATTTACAATATTCATTGATTTTTGCCATTGAAAAACGTCCAGAAATGATTGAAGCTACTGACTGAATGAAAGGAGCTGGCATCTCACTCTCTTTGAATCTTCTTTATCATGCTAAGAGGAGCAGGAAAAAACAAAAAATTTCAGAATTGCACCTTGCAATGCGGAGAAATTACTGTTTGTGCATTTACAATATTCATTGATTTTTGCCATTGAAAAACATCATGTTATTCATATACCAGAAATGTTTGAAGCTACTGACTGAATGAAAGGAGCTGGCATCTCACTCTCTTTGAATCTTCTTTATCATGCTTAGAGGAGCAGGAAAAAGCAAAAAATTTCAGAATTGCACCGTGCAATGCGGAGAAATTACTGTTTGTGCATTTACAATATTCATTGATTTTTGCCATTGAAAAACGTCCAGAAATGATTGAAGCTACTGACTGAATGAAAGGAGCTGGCATCTCACTCTCTTTGAATCTTCTTTATCATGCTAAGAGGAGCAGGAAAAAGCAAAAAAATTCAGAATTGCACCTTGCAATGCGGAGAAATTACTGTTTGTGCATTTACAATATTCATTGATTTTTGCCATTGAAAAACATGTTATTCATATACCAGAAATGTTTGAAGCTACAGACTGAATGAAAGGAGCTGGCATCTCACTCTCTTTGAATCTTCTTTATCATGCTAAGAGGAGCAGGAAAAAGCAAAAAATTTCAGAATTGCACCTTGCAATGCGGAGAAATTACTGTTTGTGCATTTACAATATTCATTGATTTTTGCCATTGAAAAACTTCCCGAAATGATTGAAGCTACTGACTGAATGAAAGGAGCTGGCATCTCACTCTCTTTGAATCTTCTTTATCATGATAAGAGGAGCAGGAAAAAGCAAAAAATTTCAGAATTGCACCTTGCAATGCGGAGAAAATACTGTTTGTGCATTTACAATATTCATTGATTTTTGCCATTGAAAAACATCATGTTATTCATATACCAGAAATGTTTGAAGCTACTGACTGAATGAAAGGAGCTGGCATCTCACTCTCTTTGAATCTTCTTTATCATGCTAAGAGGAGCAGGAAAAAGCAAAAAATTTCAGAATTGCACCTTGCAATGCGGAGAAATTACTGTTTGTGCATTTACAATATTCATTGATTTTTGCCATTGAAAAACGTCCAGAAATGATTGAAGCTACTGACTGAATGAAAGGAGCTGGCATCTCACTCTCTTTGAATCTTCTTTATCATGCTAAGAGGAGCAGGAAAAAGCAAAAAATTTCAGAATTGCACCTTGCAATGCGGAGAAATTACTGTTTGTGCATTTACAATATTCATTGATTTTTGCCATTGAAAAACGTCCAGAAATGATTGAAGCTACTGACTGAATGAAAGGAGCTAGCATCTCACTCTCTTTGAATCTTCTTTATCATGCTAAGAGGAGCAGGAAAAAGCAAAAAATTTCAGAATTGCACCTTGCAATGCGTAGAAATTACTGTTTGTGCATTTACAATATTCATTGATTTTTGCAATTGAAAAACATCATGTTATTCATATACCAGAAATGTTTGAAGCTACTGACTGAATGAAAGGAGCTGGCATCTCACTCTCTTTGAATCTTCTTTACCATGCTAAGAGGAACAGGAAAAAGCAAAAAATTTCAGAATTGCACGTTGCAATGCGGAGAAATTACTGTTTGTGGATTTACAATATTCATTGATTTTTGCCATTGAAAAACATCATGTTATTCATATACCAGAAATGTTTGAAGCTACTGACTGAATGAAAGGAGCTGGCATCTCACTCTCTTTGAATCTTCTTTATCATGCTAAGAGGAGCAGGAAAAAGCAAAAAATTTCAGAATTGCACCTTGCAATGCGGAGAAATTACTGTTTGTGCATTTACAATATTCATTGATTTTTGCCATTGAAAAACATGTTATTCGTATACCAGAAATGTTTGAAGCTACTGACTGAATGAAAAGAGCTGGCAACTCACTCTCTTTGAAACTTCTTTATCATGCTAAGAGGAGCAGGAAAAAGCAAAAAATTTCAGAATTGCACCTTGCAATGCGGAGAAATTACTGTTTGTGCATTTACAATATTCATTGATTTTTGCCATTGAAAAACATGTTATTCATATACCAGAAATGTTTGAAGCTACTGACTGAATGAAAGGAGCTGGCATCTCACTCTCTTTGAATCTTCTTTATCATGCTAAGAGGAGCAGGAAAAAGCAAAAAATTTCAGAATTGCACCTTGCAATGCGGAGAAATTACTCTTTGTGCATTTACAATATTCATTGATTTTTGGCATTGAAAAACAGCATGTTATTCATATACCAGAAATGTTTGAAGCTACTGACTGAATGAAAGGAGCTGGCATCTCACTCTCTTTGAATCTTCTTTATCATGCTAAGAGGAGCAGGAAAAAGCAAAAAATTTCAGAATTGCACCTTGCAATGCGGAGAAATTACTCTTTGTGCATTTACAATATTCATTGATTTTTGCCATTGAAAAACATCATGTTATTCATATACCAGAAATGTTTGAAGCTACTGACTGAATGAAAGGAGCTGGCATCTCACTCTCTTTGAATCTTCTTTATCATGCTAAGAGGAGCAGGAAAAAGCAAAAAATTTCAGAATTTCACCTGGCAATGCGGATAAATTACTGTTTGTGCATTTACAATATTCATTGATTTTTGCCATTGAAAAACATGTTATTCATATACCAGAAATGTTTGAAGCTACTGACTGAATGAAAAGAGCTGGCAACTCACTCTCTTTGAATCTTCTTTATCATGCTAAGAGGAGCAGGAAAAAGCAAAAAATTTCAGAATTACACCTTGCAATGTGGAGAAATTACTGTTTGTGCATTTACAATATTCATTGATTTTTGCCGTTGAAAAACGTCCAGAATTGATTGCAGCTACTGACTGAAAGGAAGGAGCTGGCATCTCACTCTCTTTGAATCTTCTTTATCATGCTAAGAGGAGCAGGAAAAAGCAAAAAATTTCAGAATTGCACCTTGCAATGCGGAGAAATTACTGTTTTTGCATTTACAATATTCATTGATTTTTGCCATTGAAAAACGTCCAGAAATGATTGAAGCTACTGACTGAATGAAAGGAGCTGGCATCTCACTCTCTTTGAATCTTCTTTATCATGCTAAGAGGAGCAGGAAAAAGCAAAAAAATTCAGAATTGCACCTTGTAATGCGGAGAAATTACTGTTTGTGCATTTTCAATATTCATTGATTTTTGCCATTGAAAAACATGTTATTCATATACCAGAAATGTTTGAAGCTACTGACTGAATGAAAGGAGCTGGCATCTCACTCTCTTTGAATCTTCTTTATCATGCTAAGAGGAGCAGGAAAAAGCAAAAAATTTCAGAATTGCACCTTGCAATGCGGAGAAATTACTGTTTGTGCATTTACAATATTCATTGATTTTTGCCATTGAAAAACGTCCAGAAATGTTTGAAGCTACTGACTGAATGAAAGGAGCTGGCATCTCACTCTCTTTGAATCTTCTTTATCATGCTAAGAGGAGCAGGAAAAAGCAAAAAATTTCAGAATTGCACCTTGCAATGCGGAGAAATTACTGTTTGTGCATTTACAATATTCATTGATTTTTGCCATTGAAAAACATCATGTTATTCATATACCAGAAATGTTTGAAGCTACTGACTGAATGAAAGGAGCTGGCATCTCACTCTCTTTGAATCTTCTTTATCATGCTAAGAGGAGGAGGAAAAAGCAAAAAATTTCAGAATTGCAACTTGCAATGCGGAGAAATTACTGTTTGTGCATTTACAATATTCATTGATTTTTGCCATTGAAAAACATCATGTTATTCATATACCAGAAATGTTTGAAGCTACTGACTGAATGAAAGGAGCTGGCATCTCACTCTCTTTGAATCTTCTTTATCATGCTTAGAGGAGCAGGAAAAAGCAAAAAATTACAGAATTGCACCTTGCAATGCGGAGAAATTACTGTTTGTGCATTTACAATATTCATTGATTTTTGCCATTGAAAAACGTCCAGAAATGATTGAAGCTACTGACTGAATGAAAGGAGCTGGCATCTCACTCTCTTTGAATCTTCTTTATCATGCTAAGAGGAGCAGGAAAAAGCAAAAAATTTCAGAATTGCACCTTGCAATGCAGAGAAATTACTGTTTGTGCATTTACAATATTCATTGATTTTTGCTATTGAAAAACGTCCAGAAATGATTGAAGCTACTGACTGAATGAAAGGAGCTGGCATCTCACTCTCTTTGAATCTTATTTATCATGATAAGAGGAGCAGGAAAAAGCAAAAAATTTCAGAATTGCACCTTGCAATGCGGAGAAATTACTGTTTGTGCATTTACAAAATTCATTGATTTTTGCCTTTGAAAAACGTCCAGAAATGATTGAAGCTACTGACTGAATGAAAGGAGCTGGCATCTCACTCTCTTTGAATCTTCTTTATCATGCTAAGAGGAGCAGGAAAAAGCAAAAAATTTCAGAATTGCACCTTGCAATGCGGAGAAATTACTGTTTGTGCATTTACAATATTCATTGATTTTTGCCATTGAAAAACATGTTAATCATATACCAAAAATGTTTGAAGCTACTGACTGAATGAAAGGAGCTGGCATCTCACTCTCTTTGAATCTTCTTTATCATGCTAAGAGGAGCAGGAAAAAGCAAAAAATTTCAGAATTGCACCTTGCAATGCGGAGAAATTACTGTTTGTGCATTTACAATATTCATTGATTTTTGCCATTGAAAAACATCATGTTATTCATATACCAGAAATGTTTGAAGCTACTGACTGAATGAAAGGAGCTGGCATCTCACTCTCTTTGAATCTTCTTTATCATGCTAAGAGGAGCAGGAAAAAGCAAAAAATTTCAGAATTGCACCTTGCAATGCGGAGAAATTACTGTTTGTGCATTTACAACATTCATTGATTTTTGCCATTGAAAAACATCATGTTATTCATATACCAGAAATGTTTGAAGCTACTGACTGAATGAAAGGAGCTGGCATCTCACTCTCTTTGAATCTTCTTTATCATGCTAAGAGGAGCAGGAAAAAGCAAAAAATTTCAGAATTGCACCTTGCAATGCGGAGAAATTACTGTTTGTGCATTTACAATATTCATTGATTTTTGCCATTGAAAAACATGTTATTCGTATACCAGAAATGTTTGAAGCTACTGACTGAATGAAAAGAGCTGGCAACTCACTCTCTTTGAATCTTCTTTATCATGCTAAGAGGAGCAGGAAAAAGCAAAAAATTTCAGAATTGCACCTTGCAATGCGAAGAAATTACTGTTTGTGCATTTACAATATTCATTGATTTTTGCCATTGAAAAACATGTTATTCATATACCAGAAATGTTTGAAGCTACTGACTGAATGAAAGGAGCTGGCATCTCACTCTCTTTGAATCTTCTTTATCATGCTAAGAGGAGCAGGAAAAAGCAAAAAATTTCAGAATTGCACCTTGCAATGCGGAGAAATTACTGTTTGTGCATTTACAATATTCATTGATTTTTGCCATTGAAAAACGTCCAGAAATGTTTGAAGCTACTGACTGAATGAAAGGAGCTGGCATCTCACTCTCTTTGAATCTTTTTTATCATGCTAAGAGGAGCAGGAAAAAGCAGAAAATTTCAGAATTGCACCTTGCAATGCGGAGAAATTACTGTTTGTGCATTTACAATATTCATTGATTTTTGCCATTGAAAAACATCATGTTATTCATATACCAGAAATGTTTGAAGCTACTGACTGAATGAAAGGAGCTGGCATCTCACTCTGAATCTTCTTTATCATGCTAAGAGGAGCAGGAAAAAGCAAAAAATTTCAGAATTGCACCTTGCAATGCGGAGAAATTCCTGTTTGTGCATTTACAATATTCATTGATTTTTGCCATTGAAAAACGTCCAGAAATGATTGAAGGTACTGACTGAATGAAAGGAGCTGGCATCTCACTCTCTTTGAATCTTCTTTATCATGCTAAGAGGAGCAGGAAAAAGCAAAAAATTTCAGAATTGCACCTTGCAATGCGGAGAAATTACTGTTTGTGCATTTACAATATTCATTGATTTTTGCCATTGAAAAACGTCCAGAAATGATTGAAGCTACTGACTGAATGAAAGGAGCTAGCATCTCACTCTCTTTGAATCTTCTTTATCATGCTAAGAGGAGCAGGAAAAAGCAAAAAATTTCAGAATTGCACCTTGCAATGCGTAGAAATTACTGTTTGTGCATTTACAATATTCATTGATTTTTGCCATTGAAAAACATCATGTTATTCATATACCAGAAATGTTTGAAGCTACTGACTGAATGAAAAGAGCTGGCATCTCACTCTCTTTGAATCTTCTTTATCATGCTAAGAGGAGCAGGAAAAAGCAAAAAATTTCAGAATTGCACCTTGCAATGCGGAGAAATTACTGTTTGTGCATTTACAATATTCATTGATTTTTGCCATTGAAAAACGTCCAGAAATGATTGAAGCTACTGACTGAATGAAAGGAGCTGGCATCTCACTCTCTTTGAATCTTCTTTATCATGCTAAGAGGAGCAGGAAAAAACAAAAAATTTCAGAATTGCACCTTGCAATGCGGAGAAATTACTGTTTGTGCATTTACAATATTCATTGATTTTTGCCATTGAAAAACATCATGTTATTCATATACCAGAAATGTTTGAAGCTACTGACTGAATGAAAGGAGCTGGCATCTCACTCTCTTTGAATCTTCTTTATCATGCTTAGAGGAGCAGGAAAAAGCAAAAAATTTCAGAATTGCACCATGCAATGCGGAGAAATTACTGTTTGTGCATTTACAATATTCATTGATTTTTGCCATTGAAAAACGTCCAGAAATGATTGAAGCTACTGACTGAATGAAAGGAGCTGGCATCTCACTCTCTTTGAATCTTCTTTATCATGCTAAGAGGAGCAGGAAAAAACAAAAAATTTCAGAATTGCATCTTGCAATGCGGAGAAATTACTGTTTGTGCATTTACAATATTCATTGATTTTTGCCATTGAAAAACATCATGTTATTCATATACCAGAAATGTTTGAAGCTACTGACTGAATGAAAGGAGCTGGCATCTCACTCTCTTTGAATCTTCTTTATCATGCTTAGAGGAGCAGGAAAAAGCAAAAAATTTCAGAATTGCACCATGCAATGCGGAGAAATTACTGTTTGTGCATTTACAATATTCATTGATTTTTGCCATTGAAAAACGTCCAGAAATGATTGAAGCTACTGACTGAATGAAAGGAGCTGGCATCTCACTCTCTTTGAATCTTCTTTATCATGCTAAGAGGAGCAGGAAAAAGCAAAAAAATTCAGAATTGCACCTTGCAATGCGGAGAAATTACTGTTTGTGCATTTACAATATTCATTGATTTTTGCCATTGAAAAACATGTTATTCATATACCAGAAATGTTTGAAGCTACTGACTGAATGAAAGGAGCTGGCATCTCACTCTCTTTGAATCTTCTTTATCATGCTAAGAGGAGCAGGAAAAAGCAAAAAATTTCAGAATTGCACCTTGCAATGCGGAGAAATTACTGTTTGTGCATTTACAATATTCATTGATTTTTGCCATTGAAAAACGTCCAGAAATGTTTGAAGCTACTGACTGAATGAAAGGAGCTGGCATCTCACTCTCTTTGAATCTTCTTTATCATGCTAGGAGTAGCAGGAAAAAGCAAAAAATTTCAGAATTGCACCTTGCAATGCGGAGAAATTACTGTTTGTGCATTTACAATATTCATTGATTTTTGCCATTGAAAAACATCATGTTATTCATATACCAGAAATGTTTGAAGCTACTGACTGAATGAAAGGAGCTGGCATCTCACTCTCTTTGAATCTTCCTTATCATGCTTAGAGGAGCAGGAAAAAGCAAAAAATTTCAGAATTGCACCATGCAATGCGGAGAAATTACTGTTTGTGCATTTACAATATTCATTGATTTTTGCCATTGAAAAACGTCCAGAAATGATTGAAGCTACTGACTGAATGAAAGGAGCTGGCATCTCACTCTCTTTGAATCTTCTTTATCATGCTAAGAGGAGCAGGAAAAAACAAAAAATTTCAGAATTGCACCTTGCAATGCGGAGAAATTACTGTTTGTGCATTTACAATATTCATTGATTTTTGCCATTGAAAAACATCATGTTATTCATATACCAGAAATGTTTGAAGCTACTGACTGAATGAAAGGAGCTGGCATCTCACTCTCTTTGAATCTTCTTTATCATGCTTAGAGGAGCAGGAAAAAGCAAAAAATTTCAGAATTGCACCATGCAATGCGGAGAAATTACTGTTTGTGCATTTACAATATTCATTGATTTTTGCCATTGAAAAACGTCCAGAAATGATTGAAGCTACTGACTGAATGAAAGGAGCTGGCATCTCACTCTCTTTGAATCTTCTTTATCATGCTAAGAGGAGCAGGAAAAAGCAAAAAAATTCAGAATTGCACCTTGCAATGCGGAGAAATTACTGTTTGTGCATTTACAATATTCATTGATTTTTGCCATTGAAAAACATGTTATTCATATACCAGAAATGTTTGAAGCTACAGACTGAATGAAAGGAGCTGGCATCTCACTCTCTTTGAATCTTCTTTATCATGCTAAGAGGAGCAGGAAAAAGCAAAAAATTTCAGAATTGCACCTTGCAATGCGGAGAAATTACTGTTTGTGCATTTACAATATTCATTGATTTTTGCCATTGAAAAACTTCCCGAAATGATTGAAGCTACTGACTGAATGAAAGGAGCTGGCATCTCACTCTCTTTGAATCTTCTTTATCATGATAAGAGGAGCAGGAAAAAGCAAAAAATTTCAGAATTGCACCTTGCAATGCGGAGAAAATACTGTTTGTGCATTTACAATATTCATTGATTTTTGCCATTGAAAAACATCATGTTATTCATATACCAGAAATGTTTGAAGCTACTGACTGAATGAAAGGAGCTGGCATCTCACTCTCTTTGAATCTTCTTTATCATGCTAAGAGGAGCAGGAAAAAGCAAAAAATTTCAGAATTGCACCTTGCAATGCGGAGAAATTACTGTTTGTGCATTTACAATATTCATTGATTTTTGCCATTGAAAAACGTCCAGAAATGATTGAAGCTACTGACTGAATGAAAGGAGCTGGCATCTCACTCTCTTTGAATCTTCTTTATCATGCTAAGAGGAGCAGGAAAAAGCAAAAAATTTCAGAATTGCACCTTGCAATGCGGAGAAATTACTGTTTGTGCATTTACAATATTCATTGATTTTTGCCATTGAAAAACGTCCAGAAATGATTGAAGCTACTGACTGAATGAAAGGAGCTAGCATCTCACTCTCTTTGAATCTTCTTTATCATGCTAAGAGGAGCAGGAAAAAGCAAAAAATTTCAGAATTGCACCTTGCAATGCGTAGAAATTACTGTTTGTGCATTTACAATATTCATTGATTTTTGCAATTGAAAAACATCATGTTATTCATATACCAGAAATGTTTGAAGCTACTGACTGAATGAAAGGAGCTGGCATCTCACTCTCTTTGAATCTTCTTTACCATGCTAAGAGGAACAGGAAAAAGCAAAAAATTTCAGAATTGCACGTTGCAATGCGGAGAAATTACTGTTTGTGGATTTACAATATTCATTGATTTTTGCCATTGAAAAACATCATGTTATTCATATACCAGAAATGTTTGAAGCTACTGACTGAATGAAAGGAGCTGGCATCTCACTCTCTTTGAATCTTCTTTATCATGCTAAGAGGAGCAGGAAAAAGCAAAAAATTTCAGAATTGCACCTTGCAATGCGGAGAAATTACTGTTTGTGCATTTACAATATTCATTGATTTTTGCCATTGAAAAACGTCCAGAAATGATTGAAGCTACTGACTGAATGAAAGGATCTGGCATCTCACTCTCTTTGAATCTTCTTTATCATGATAAGAGGAGCAGGAAAAAGCAAAAAATTTCAGAATTGCACCTTGCAATGCGGAGAAATTACTGTTTGTGCATTTACAATATTCATTGATTTTTGCCATTGAAAAACGTCCAGAAATGATTGAAGCTACTGACTGAATGAAAGGAGCTAGCATCTCACTCTCTTTGAATCTTCTTTATCATGCTAAGAGGAGCAGGAAAAAGCAAAAAATTTCAGAATTGCACCTTGCAATGCGTAGAAATTACTGTTTGTGCATTTACAATATTCATTGATTTTTGCAATTGAAAAACATCAGGTTATTCATATACCAGAAATATTTGAAGCTACTGACTGAATGAAAGGAGCTGGCATCTCACTCTCTTTGAATCTTCTTTACCATGCTAAGAGGAGCAGGAAAAAGCAAAAACTTTCAGAATTGCACCTTGCAATGCGGAGAAATTACTGTTTGTGGATTTACAATATTCATTGATTTTTGCCATTGAAAAACATCATGTTATTCATATACCAGAAATGTTTGAAGCTACTGACTGAATGAAAGGAGCTGGCATCTCACTCTCTTTGAATCTTCTTTATCATGCTAAGAGGAGCAGGAAAAAGCAAAAAATTTCAGAATTGCACCTTGCAATGCGGAGAAATTACTGTTTGTGCATTTACAATATTCATTGATTTTTGCCATTGAAAAACGTCCAGAAATGATTGAAGCTACTGACTGAATGAAAGGATCTGGCATCTCACTCTCTTTGAATCTTCTTTATCATGATAAGAGGAGCAGGAAAAAGCAAAAAATTTCAGAATTGCACCTTGCAATGCGGAGAAATTACTGTTTGTGCATTTACAATATTCATTGATTTTTGCCATTGAAAAACGTCCAGAAATGATTGAAGCTACTGACTGAATGAAAGGAGCTAGCATCTCACTCTCTTTGAATCTTCTTTATCATGCTAAGAGGAGCAGGAAAAAGCAAAAAATTTCAGAATTGCACCTTGCAATGCGTAGAAATTACTGTTTGTGCATTTACAATATTCATTGATTTTTGCAATTGAAAAACATCAGGTTATTCATATACCAGAAATATTTGAAGCTACTGACTGAATGAAAGGAGCTGGCATCTCACTCTCTTTGAATCTTCTTTACCATGCTAAGAGGAGCAGGAAAAAGCAAAAACTTTCAGAATTGCACCTTGCAATGCGGAGAAATTACTGTTTGTGCATTTACAATATTCATTGATTTTTGCCATTGAAAAACGTCCAGAAATGATTGAAGCTACTGACTGAATGAAAGGATCTGGCATCTCACTCTCTTTGAATCTTCTTTATCATGATAAGAGGAGCAGGAAAAAGCAAAAAATTTCAGAATTGCACCTTGCAATGCGGAGAAATTACTGTTTGTGCATTTACAATATTCATTGATTTTTGCCATTGAAAAACGTCCAGAAATGATTGAAGCTACTGACTGAATGAAAGGAGCTAGCATCTCACTCTCTTTGAATCTTCTTTATCATGCTAAGAGGAGCAGGAAAAAGCAAAAAATTTCAGAATTGCACCTTGCAATGCGTAGAAATTACTGTTTGTGCATTTACAATATTCATTGATTTTTGCAATTGAAAAACATCAGGTTATTCATATACCAGAAATATTTGAAGCTACTGACTGAATGAAAGGAGCTGGCATCTCACTCTCTTTGAATCTTCTTTACCATGCTAAGAGGAGCAGGAAAAAGCAAAAACTTTCAGAATTGCACCTTGCAATGCGGAGAAATTACTGTTTGTGCATTTACAATATTCATTGATTTTTGCCATTGAAAAACATCATGTTATTCATATACCAGAAATGTTTGAAGCTACTGACTGAATGAAAGGAGCTGGCATCTCACTCTCTTTGAATCTTCTTTATCATGCTAAGAGGAGCAGGAAAAAGCAAAAAATTTCAGAATTGCACCTTGCAATGCGGAGAAATTACTGTTTGTGCATTTACAATATTCATTGATTTTTGCCATTGAAAAACGTCCAGAAATGATTGAAGCTACTGACTGAATGAAAGGAGCTGGCATCTCACTCTCTTTGAATCTTCTTTATCATGCTAAGAGGAGCAGGAAAAAGCAAAAAATTTCAGAATTGCACCTTGCAATGCGGAGAAATTACTGTTTGTGCATTTACAATATTCATTGATTTTTGCCATTGGAAAACATCATGTTATTGATATACCTGATGTGTTTGAAGCTACTGACTGAATGAAAGGAGCTGGCATCTCACTCTCTTTGAATCTTCTTTATCATGCTTAGAGGAGCAGGAAAAAGCAAAAAATTTCAGAATTGCACCTTGCAATGCGGAGAAATTACTGTTTGTGCATTTACAATATTCATTTATTTTTGCCATTGAAAAACGTCCAGAAATGATTGAAGCTACTGACTGAATGAAAGGAGCTGGCATCTCACTCTCTTTGAATCTTCTTTATCATGCTAAGAGGAGCAGGAAAAAGCAAAAAATTTCAGAATTGCACCTTGCAATGCGGAGAAATTACTGTTTGTGCATTTACAATATTCATTGATTTTTGCCATTGAAAAACATCATGTTATTCATATACCAGAAATGTTTGAAGCTACTGACTGAATGAAAGGAGCTGGCATCTCACTCTCTTTGAATCTTCTTTATCATGCTAAGAGGAGCAGGAAAAAGCAAAAAATTTCAGAATTGCACCTTGCAATGCGGAGAAATTACTGTTTGTGCATTTACAATATTCATTGATTTTTGCCATTGGAAAACATCATGTTATTGATATACCTGAAATGTTTGAAGCTACTGACTGAATGAAAGGAGCTGGCATCTCACTCTCTTTGAATCTTCTTTATCATGCTTAGAGGAGCAGGAAAAAGCAAAAAATTTCAGAATTGCACCTTGCAATGCGGAGAAATTACTGTTTGTGCATTTACAATATTCATTTATTTTTGCCATTGAAAAACGTCCAGAAATGATTGAAGCTACTGACTGAATGAAAGGAGCTGGCATCTCACTCTCTTTGAATCTTCTTTATCATGCTAAGAGGAGCAGGAAAAAGCAAAAAATTTCAGAATTGCACCTTGCAATGCGGAGAAATTACTGTTTGTGCATTTACAATATTCATTGATTTTTGCCATTGAAAAACATCATGTTATTCATATACCAGAAATGTTTGAAGCTACTGACTGAATGAAAAGAGCTGGCATCTCACTCTCTTTGAATCTTCTTTATCATGCTAAGAGGAGCAGGAAAAAGCAAAAAATTTCAGAATTGCACCTTGCAATGTGGAGAAATTACTGTTTGTGCATTTACAATATTCATTGATTTTTGCCATTGAAAAACATCATGTTATTCATATACCAGAAATGTTTGAAGCTACTGACTGAATGAAAAGAGCTGGCATCTCACTCTCTTTGAATCTTCTTTATCATGCTAAGAGGAGCAGGAAAAAGCAAAAAATTTCAGAATTGCACCTTGCAATGCGGAGAAATTACTGTTTGTGCATTTACAATATTCATTGATTTTTGCCATTGAAAAACGTCCAGAAATGATTGAAGCTACTGACTGAATGAAAGGAGCTGGCATCTCACTCTCTTTGAATCTTCTTTATCATGCTAAGAGGAGCAGGAAAAAGAAAAAATTTCAGAATTGCAACTTGCAATGCGGAGAAGTTACTGTTTGTGCATTTACAATATTCATTGATTTTTGCCATTGAAAAACATCATGTTATTCATATACCAGAAATGTTTGAAGCTACTGACTGAATGAAAAGAGCTGGCATCTCACTCTCTTTGAATCTTCTTTATCATGCTAAGAGGAGCAGGAAAAAGCAAAAAATTTCAGAATTGCACCTTGCAATGTGGAGAAATTACTGTTTGTGCATTTACAATATTCATTGATTTTTGCCATTGAAAAACATCATGTTATTCATATACCAGAAATGTTTGAAGCTACTGACTGAATGAAAGGAGCTGGCATCTCACTCTCTTTGAATCTTCTTTATCATGCTAAGAGGAGCAGGAAAAAGCAAAAAATTTCTGAATTGCACCTTGCAATGCGGAGAAATTACTGTTTGTGCATTTACAATATTCATTGATTTTTGCCATTGAAAAACATCATGTTATTCATATACCAGAAATGTTTGAAGCTACTGACTGAATGAAAGGAGCTGGCATCTCACTCTCTTTGAATCTTCTTTATCATGCTTAGAGGAGCAGGAAAAAGCAAAAAATTTCAGAATTGCACCTTGCAATGCGGAGAAATTACTGTTTGTGCATTTACAATATTCATTGATTTTTGTCATTAAAAAACGTCCAGAAATGTTTGAAGCTACTGACTGAATGAAAGGAGCTGGCATCTCACTCTCTTTGAATCTTCTTTATCATGCTAAGAGGAGCAGGAAAAAGCAAAAAATTTCAGAATTGCAGCTTGCAATGCGGAGAAATTACTGTTTGTGCATTTACAATATTCATTGATTTTTGCCATTGAAAAACGTCCAGAAATGATTGAAGCTACTGACTGAATGAAAGGAGCTGGCATCTCACTCTCTTTGAATCTTCTTTATCATGCTAAGAGGAGCAGGAAAAAGCAAAAAATTTCAGAATTGCACCTTGCAATGCGGAGAAATTACTGTTTGTGCATTTACAATATTCATTGATTTTTGACATTGAAAAACATCATGTTATTCATATACCAGAAATGTTTGAAGCTACTGACTGAATGAAAGGAGCTGGCATCTCACTCTCTTTGAATCTTCTTTATCATGCTAAGAGGAGCAGGAAAAAGCAAAAAATTTCAGAATTGCACCTTGCAATGCGGAGAAATTACTGTTTGTGCATTTACAATATTCATTGATTTTTGCCATTGAAAAACATCATGTTATTCATATACCAGAAATGTTTGAAGCTACTGACTGAATGAAAAGAGCTGGCATCTCACTCTCTTTGAATCTTCTTTATCATGCTAAGAGGAGCAGGAAAAAGCAAAAAATTTCAGAATTGCACCTTGCAATGCGGAGAAATTACTGTTTGTGCATTTACAATATTCATTGATTTTTGCCATTGGAAAACATCATGTTATTGATATACCTGAAATGTTTGAAGCTACTGACTGAATGAAAGGAGCTGGCATCTCACTCTCTTTGAATCTTCTTTATCATGCTTAGAGGAGCAGGAAAAAGCAAAAAATTTCAGAATTGCACCTTGCAATGCGGAGAAATTACTGTTTGTGCATTTACAATATTCATTTATTTTTGCCATTGAAAAACGTCCAGAAATGATTGAAGCTACTGACTGAATGAAAGGAGCTGGCATCTCACTCTCTTTGAATCTTCTTTATCATGCTAAGAGGAGCAGGAAAAAGCAAAAAATTTCAGAATTGCACCTTGCAATGCGGAGAAATTACTGTTTGTGCATTTACAATATTCATTGATTTTTGCCATTGAAAAACATCATGTTATTCATATACCAGAAATGTTTGAAGCTACTGACTGAATGAAAGGAGCTGGCATCTCACTCTCTTTGAATCTTCTTTATCATGCTAAGAGGAGCAGGAAAAAGCAAAAAATTTCAGAATTGCACCTTGCAATGCGGAGAAATTACTGTTTGTGCATTTACAATATTCATTGATTTTTGCCATTGGAAAACATCATGTTATTGATATACCTGAAATGTTTGAAGCTACTGACTGAATGAAAGGAGCTGGCATCTCACTCTCTTTGAATCTTCTTTATCATGCTTAGAGGAGCAGGAAAAAGCAAAAAATTTCAGAATTGCACCTTGCAATGCGGAGAAATTACTGTTTGTGCATTTACAATATTCATTTATTTTTGCCATTGAAAAACGTCCAGAAATGATTGAAGCTACTGACTGAATGAAAGGAGCTGGCATCTCACTCTCTTTGAATCTTCTTTATCATGCTAAGAGGAGCAGGAAAAAGCAAAAAATTTCAGAATTGCACCTTGCAATGCGGAGAAATTACTGTTTGTGCATTTACAATATTCATTGATTTTTGCCATTGAAAAACATCATGTTATTCATATACCAGAAATGTTTGAAGCTACTGACTGAATGAAAAGAGCTGGCATCTCACTCTCTTTGAATCTTCTTTATCATGCTAAGAGGAGCAGGAAAAAGCAAAAAATTTCAGAATTGCACCTTGCAATGTGGAGAAATTACTGTTTGTGCATTTACAATATTCATTGATTTTTGCCATTGAAAAACATCATGTTATTCATATACCAGAAATGTTTGAAGCTACTGACTGAATGAAAAGAGCTGGCATCTCACTCTCTTTGAATCTTCTTTATCATGCTAAGAGGAGCAGGAAAAAGCAAAAAATTTCAGAATTGCACCTTGCAATGCGGAGAAATTACTGTTTGTGCATTTACAATATTCATTGATTTTTGCCATTGAAAAACGTCCAGAAATGATTGAAGCTACTGACTGAATGAAAGGAGCTGGCATCTCACTCTCTTTGAATCTTCTTTATCATGCTAAGAGGAGCAGGAAAAAGAAAAAATTTCAGAATTGCAACTTGCAATGCGGAGAAGTTACTGTTTGTGCATTTACAATATTCATTGATTTTTGCCATTGAAAAACATCATGTTATTCATATACCAGAAATGTTTGAAGCTACTGACTGAATGAAAAGAGCTGGCATCTCACTCTCTTTGAATCTTCTTTATCATGCTAAGAGGAGCAGGAAAAAGCAAAAAATTTCAGAATTGCACCTTGCAATGTGGAGAAATTACTGTTTGTGCATTTACAATATTCATTGATTTTTGCCATTGAAAAACATCATGTTATTCATATACCAGAAATGTTTGAAGCTACTGACTGAATGAAAGGAGCTGGCATCTCACTCTCTTTGAATCTTCTTTATCATGCTAAGAGGAGCAGGAAAAAGCAAAAAATTTCTGAATTGCACCTTGCAATGCGGAGAAATTACTGTTTGTGCATTTACAATATTCATTGATTTTTGCCATTGAAAAACATCATGTTATTCATATACCAGAAATGTTTGAAGCTACTGACTGAATGAAAGGAGCTGGCATCTCACTCTCTTTGAATCTTCTTTATCATGCTTAGAGGAGCAGGAAAAAGCAAAAAATTTCAGAATTGCACCTTGCAATGCGGAGAAATTACTGTTTGTGCATTTACAATATTCATTGATTTTTGTCATTAAAAAACGTCCAGAAATGTTTGAAGCTACTGACTGAATGAAAGGAGCTGGCATCTCACTCTCTTTGAATCTTCTTTATCATGCTAAGAGGAGCAGGAAAAAGCAAAAAATTTCAGAATTGCAGCTTGCAATGCGGAGAAATTACTGTTTGTGCATTTACAATATTCATTGATTTTTGCCATTGAAAAACGTCCAGAAATGATTGAAGCTACTGACTGAATGAAAGGAGCTGGCATCTCACTCTCTTTGAATCTTCTTTATCATGCTAAGAGGAGCAGGAAAAAGCAAAAAATTTCAGAATTGCACCTTGCAATGCGGAGAAATTACTGTTTGTGCATTTACAATATTCATTGATTTTTGACATTGAAAAACATCATGTTATTCATATACCAGAAATGTTTGAAGCTACTGACTGAATGAAAGGAGCTGGCATCTCACTCTCTTTGAATCTTCTTTATCATGCTAAGAGGAGCAGGAAAAAGCAAAAAATTTCAGAATTGCACCTTGCAATGCGGAGAAATTACTGTTTGTGCATTTACAATATTCATTGATTTTTGCCATTGAAAAACATCATGTTATTCATATACCAGAAATGTTTGAAGCTACTGACTGAATGAAAAGAGCTGGCATCTCACTCTCTTTGAATCTTCTTTATCATGCTAAGAGGAGCAGGAAAAAGCAAAAAATTTCAGAATTGCACCTTGCAATGCGGAGAAATTACTGTTTGTGCATTTACAACATTCATTGATTTTTGCCATTGAAAAACGTCCAGAAATGATTGAAGCTACTGACTGAATGAAAGGAGCTGGCATCTCACTCTCTCTGAATCTTCTTTATCATGCTAAGAGGAGCAGGAAAAAGCAAAAAAATTCAGAATTTCACCTTGCAATGCGGAGAAATTACTGTTTGTGCATTTACAATATTCATTGATTTTTGCCATTGAAAAACATGTTATTCATATACCAGAAATGTTTGAAGCTACTGACTGAATGAAAGGAGCTGGTATCTCACTCTCTTTGAATCTTCTTTATCATGCTAAGAGGAGCAGGAAAAAGCAAAAAAATTCAGAATTGCACCTTGCAATGCGGAGAAATTACTGTTTGTGCATTTACAATATTCATTGATTTTTGCCATTGAAAAACATCATGTTATTCATATACCAGAAATGTTTGAAGCTACTGACTGAATGAAAGGAGCTGGCATCTCACTCTCTTTGAATCTTCTTTATCATGCTAAGAGGAGCAGGAAAAAGCAAAAAATTTCAGAATTGCACATTGCAATGCGGAGAAATTACTGTTTGTGCATTTACAATATTCATTGATTTTTGCCATTGAAAAACGTCCAGAAATGATTGAAGCTACTGACTGAATGAAAGGAGCTGGCATCTCACTCTCTTTGAATCTTCTTTATCATGCTAAGAGGAGCAGGAAAAAGCAAAAAATTTCAGAATTGCACCTTGCAATGCGGAGAAATTACTGGTTGTGCATTTACAATATTCATTGATTTTTGCCATTGAAAAACGTCCAGAAATGATTGAAGCTACTGACTGAATGAAAGGAGCTAGCATCTCACTCTCTTTGAATCTTCTTTATCATGCTAAGAGGAGCAGGAAAAAGCAAAAAATTTTAGAATTGCACCTTGCAATGCATAGAAATTACTGTTTGTGCATTTACAATATTCATTGATTTTTGCCATTGAAAAACATCATGTTATTCATATACCAGAAATGTTTGAAGCTACTGACTGAATGAAAGGAGCTGGCATCTCACTCTCTTTGAATCTTCTTTATCATGCTAAGAGGAGCAGGAAAAAGCAAAAAATTTCAGAATTGCACCTTGCAATGCGGAGAAATTACTGTTTGTGCATTTCCAATATTCATTGATTTTTGCCATTGAAAAACATCATGTTATTCATATACCAGAAATGTTTGAAGCTACTGACTGAATGAAAGGAGCTGGCATCTCACTCTCTTTGAATCTTCTTTATCATGCTAAGAGGAGCAGGAAAAAGCAAAAAATTTCAGAATTGCACCTTGCAATGCGGAGAAATTACTGTTTGTGCATTTACAATATTCATTGATTTTTGCCATTGAAAAACATCTTGTTATTCATATACCAGAAATGTTTGAAGCTACTGACTGAATGAAAGGAGCTGGCATCTCACTCTCTTTGAATCTTCTTTATCATGCTAAGAGGAGCAGGAAAAAGCAAAAAATTTCAGAATTGCACCTTGCAATGCGGAGAAATTACTGTTTGTGCATTTACAATATTCATTGATTTTTGCCATTGAAAAACGTACAGAAATGATTGGAGCTACTGACTGAATGAAAGGAGCTGGCATCTCACTCTCTTTGAATCTTCTTTATCATGCTAAGAGGAGCAGGAAAAAGCAAAAAATTCAGAATTGCACCTTGCAATGCGGAGAAATTACTGTTTGTGCATTTACAATATTCATTGATTTTTGCCATTGAAAAACATGTTATTCATATACCAGAAATGTTTGAAGCTACTGACTGAATGAAAGGAGCTGGTATCTCACTCTCTTTGAATCTTCGTTATCATGCTAAGAGGAGCAGGAAAAAGCAAAAAAATTCAGAATTGCACCTTGCAATGCGGAGAAATTACTGTTTGTGCATTTACAATATTCATTGATTTTTGCCATTGAAAAACGTCCAGAAATGATTGAAGCTACTGACTGAATGAAAGGAGCTGGCATCTCACTCTCTTTGAATCTTCTTTATCATGCTAATAGGAGCAGGAAAAAGCAAAAAATTTCAGAATTGCACCTTGCAATGCATAGAAATTACTGTTTGTGCATTTACAATATTCATTGATTTTTGCCATTGAAAAACATCCTGTTATTCATATACCAGAAATGTTTGAAGCTACTGACTGAATGAAAGGAGCTGGCATCTCACTCTCTTTGAATCTTCTTTATCATGCTAAGAGGAGCAGGAAAAAGCAAAAAATTTCAGAATTGCACCTTGCAATGCGGAGAAATTACTGTTTGTGCATTTACAATATTCATTGATTTTTGCCATTGAAAAACATCATGTTATTCATATACCAGAAATGTTTGAAGCTACTGACTGAATGAAAGGAGCTGGCATCTCACTCTCTTTGAATCTTCTTTATCATGCTAAGAGGAGCAGGAAAAAGCAAAAAATTTCAGAATTGCACCTTGCAATGCGGAGAAATTACTGTTTGTGCATTTACAATATTCATTGATTTTTGCCATTGAAAAACATCATGTTATTCATATACCAGAAATGTTTGAAGCTACTGACTGAATGAAAGGAGCTGGCATCTCACTCTCTTTGAATCTTCTTTATCATGCTAAGAGGAGCAGGAAAAAGCAAAAAATTTCAGAATTGCACCTTGCAATGCGGAGAAATTACTGTTTGTGCATTTACAATATTCATTGATTTTTGCCATTGAAAAACGTCCAGAAATGATTGAAGCTACTGACTGAATGAAAGGAGCTGGCATCTCACTCTCTTTGAATCTTCTTTATCATGCTAAGAGGAGCAGGAAAAAGCAAAAAATTCAGAATTGCACCTTGCAATGCGGAGAAATTACTGTTTGTGCATTTACAATATTCATTGATTTTTGCCATTGAAAAACATGTTATTCATATACCAGAAATGTTTGAAGCTACTGACAGAATGAAAGGATCTGGCATCTCACTCTCTTTGAATCTTCTTTATCATGCTAAGAGGAGCAGGAAAAAGCAAAAAATTTCAGAATTGCACCTTGCAATGCGGAGAAATTACTGTTTGTGCATTTACAATATTCATTGATTTTTGCCATTGAAAAACGTCCAGAAATGTTTGAAGCTACTGACTGAATGAAAGGAGCTGGCATCTCACTCTCTTTGAATCTTCTTTATCATGCTAAGAGGAGCAGGAAAAAGCAAAAAAATTCAGAATTGCACCTTGCAATGCGGAGAAATTACTGTTTGTGCATTTACAATATTCATTGATTTTTGCCTTTGAAAAACATCATGTTATTCATATACCAGAAATGTTTGAAGCTACTGACTGAATGAAAGGAGCTGGCATCTCACTCTCTTTGAATCTTCTTTATCATGCTAAGAGGAGCAGGAAAAGCAAAAAATTTCAGAATTGCACCTTGCAATGCGGAGAAATTACTGTTTGTGCATTTACAATATTCATTGATTTTTGACATTGAAAAACGTCCAGAAATGATTGAAGCTACTGACTGAATAAAAGGAGCTGGCATCTCACTCTCTTTGAATCTTCTATATCATGCTAAGAGGAGCAGGAAAAAGCAAAAAATTTCAGAATTGCACCTTGCAATGCGGAGAAATTACTGTTTGTGCATTTACAATATTCATTGATTTTTGCCATTGAAAAACGTCCAGAAATGATTGAAGCTACTGACTGTATGAAAGGAGCTAGCATCTCACTCTCTTTCAATCTTCTTTATCATGCTAAGAGGAGCAGGAAAAAGCAAAAAATTTCAGAATTGCACCTTGCAATGCGTAGAAATTACTGTTTGTGCATTTACAATATTCATTGATTTTTGCCATTGAAAAACATCATGTTATTCATATACCAGAAATGTTTGAAGCTACTGACTGAATGAAAAGAGCTGGCATCTCACTCTCTTTGAATCTTCTTTATCATGCTAAGAGGAGCAGGAAAAAGCAAAAAATATCAGAATTGCACCTTGCAATGCGGAGAAATTACTGTTTGTGCATTTACAATATTCATTAATTTTTGCCATTGAAAAACATCATGTTATTCATATACCAGAAATGTTTGAAGCTACTGACTGAATGAAAGGAGCTGGCATCTCACTCTCTTTGAATCTTCTTTATCATGCTAAGCGGAGCAGGAAAAAGCAAAAAATTTCAGAATTGCACCTTGCAATGCGGAGAAATTACTGTTTGTGCATTTACAATATTCATTGATTTTTGCCATTGAAAAACATCATGTTATTCATATACCAGAAATGTTTGAAGCTACTGACTGAATGAAAGGAGCTGGCATCTCACTCTCTTTGAATCTTCTTTATCATGCTAAGAGGAGCAGGAAAAAGCAAAAAATTTCAGAATTGCACCTTGCAATGCGGAGAAATTACTGTTTGTGCATTTACAATATTCATTGATTTTTTGCCATTGAAAAACGTCCAGAAATGATTGAAGCTACTGACTGAATGAAAGGAGCTGGCATCTCACTCTCTTTGAATCTTCTTTATCATGCTAAGAGGAGCAGGAAAAAGCAAAAAATTTCAGAATTGCACCTTGCAATGCGGAGAAATTACTGTTTGTGCATTTACAATATTCATTGATTTTTGCCATTGAAAAACATGTTATTCATATACCAGAAATGTTTGAAGCTACTGACAGAATGAAAGGATCTGGCATCTCACTCTCTTTGAATCTTCTTTATCATGCTAAGAGGAGCAGGAAAAAGCAAAAAATTTCAGAATTGCACCTTGCAATGCGGAGAAATTACTGTTTGTGCATTTACAATATTCATTGATTTTTGCCATTGAAAAACGTCCAGAAATGATTGAAGCTACTGACTGAATAAAAGGAGCTGGCATCTCACTCTCTTTGAATCTTCTATGTCATGCTAAGAGGAGCAGGAAAAAGCAAAAAATTTCAGAATTGCACCTTGCAATGCGGAGAAATTACTGTTTGTGCATTTACAATATTCATTGATTTTTGCCATTGAAAAACGTCCAGAAATGATTCAAGCTACTGACTGTATGAAAGGAGCTAGCATCTAACTCTCTTTCAATCTTCTTTATCATGCTAAGAGGAGCAGGAAAAAGCAAAAAATTTCAGAATTGCACCTTGCAATGCGGAGAAATTACTGTTTGTGCATTTACAATATTCATTGATTTTTGCCATTGAAAAACATCATGTTATTCATATACCAGAAATGTTTGAAGCTACTGACTGAATGAAAGGAGCTGGCATCTCACTCTCTTTGAATCTTCTTTATCATGCTAAGCGGAGCAGGAAAAAGCAAAAAATTTCAGAATTGCACCTTGCAATGCGGAGAAATTACTGTTTGTGCATTTACAATATTCATTGATTTTTGCCATTGAAAAACATCATGTTATTCATATACCAGAAATGTTTGAAGCTACTGACTGAATGAAAGGAGCTGGCATCTCACTCTCTTTGAATCTTCTTTATCATGCTAAGAGGAGCAGGAAAAAGCAAAAAATTTCAGAATTGCACCTTGCAATGCGGAGAAATTACTGTTTGTGCATTTACAATATTCATTGATTTTTTGCCATTGAAAAACGTCCAGAAATGATTGAAGCTACTGACTGAATGAAAGGAGCTGGCATCTCACTCTCTTTGAATCTTCTTTATCATGCTAAGAGGAGCAGGAAAAAGCAAAAAATTTCAGAATTGCACCTTGCAATGCGGAGAAATTACTGTTTGTGCATTTACAATATTCATTGATTTTTGCCATTGAAAAACATGTTATTCATATACCAGAAATGTTTGAAGCTACTGACAGAATGAAAGGATCTGGCATCTCACTCTCTTTGAATCTTCTTTATCATGCTAAGAGGAGCAGGAAAAAGCAAAAAATTTCAGAATTGCACCTTGCAATGCGGAGAAATTACTGTTTGTGCATTTACAATATTCATTGATTTTTGCCATTGAAAAACGTCCAGAAATGTTTGAAGCTACTGACTGAATGAAAGGAGCTGGCATCTCACTCTCTTTGAATCTTCTTTATCATGCTAAGAGGAGCAGGAAAAAGCAAAAAAAATTCAGAATTGCACCTTGCAATGCGGAGAAATTACTGTTTGTGCATTTACAATATTCATTGATTTTTGCCATTGAAAAACATCATGTTATTCATATACCAGAAATGTTTGAAGCTACTGACTGAATGAAAGGAGCTGGCATCTCACTCTCTTTGAATCTTCTTTATCATGCTAAGAGGAGCAGGAAAAGCAAAAAATTTCAGAATTGCACCTTGCAATGCGGAGAAATTACTGTTTGTGCATTTACAATATTCATTGATTTTTGCCATTGAAAAACGTCCAGAAATGATTGAAGCTACTGACTGAATAAAAGGAGCTGGCATCTCACTCTCTTTGAATCTTCTATATCATGCTAAGAGGAGCAGGAAAAAGCAAAAAATTTCAGAATTGCACCTTGCAATGCGGAGAAATTACTGTTTGTGCATTTACAATATTCATTGATTTTTGCCATTGAAAAACGTCCAGAAATGATTGAAGCTACTGACTGTATGAAAGGAGCTAGCATCTCACTCTCTTTCAATCTTCTTTATCATGCTAAGAGGAGCAGGAAAAAGCAAAAAATTTCAGAATTGCACCTTGCAATGCGTAGAAATTACTGTTTGTGCATTTACAATATTCATTGATTTTTGCCATTGAAAAACATCATGTTATTCATTTACCAGAAATGTTTGAAGCTACTGACTGAATGAAAAGAGCTGGCATCTCACTCTCTTTGAATCTTCTTTATCATGCTAAGAGGAGCAGAAAAAAGCAAAAAATTTCAGAATTGCACCTTGCAATGCGGAGAAATTACTGTTTGTGCATTTACAATATTCATTGATTTTTGCCATTGAAAAACATCATGTTATTCATATACCAGAAATGTTTGAAGCTACTGACTGAATGAAAGGAGCTGGCATCTCACTCTCTTTGAATCTTCTTTATCATGCAAAGCGGAGCAGGAAAAAGCAAAAAATTTCAGAATTGCACCTTGCAATGCGGAGAAATTACTGTTTGTGCATTTACAATATTCATTGATTTTTGCCATTGAAAAACATCATGTTATTCATATACCAGAAATGTTTGAAGCTACTGACTGAATGAAAAGAGCTGGCATCTCACTCTCTTTGAATCTTCTTTATCATGCTAAGAGGAGCAGGAAAAAGCAAAAAATTTCAGAATTGCACCTTGCAATGCGGAGAAATTACTGTTTGTGCATTTACAATATTCATTGATTTTTTGCCATTGAAAAACGTCCAGAAATGATTGAAGCTACTGACTGAATGAAAGGAGCTGGCATCTCACTCTCTTTGAATCTTCTTTATCATGCTAAGAGGAGCAGGAAAAAGCAAAAAATTTCAGAATTGCACCTTGCAATGCGGAGAAATTCCTGTTTGTGCATTTACAATATTCATTGATTTTTGCCATTGAAAAACATCATGTTATTCATATACCAGAAATGTTTGAAGCTACTGACTGAATGAAAGGAGCTGGCATCTCACTCTCTTTGAATCTTCTTTATCATGCTAAGAGGAGCAGGAAAAAGCAAAAAATTTCAGAAATGCACCTTGCAATGCGGAGAAATTACTGTTTGTGCATTTACAATATTCATTGATTTTTGCCATTGAAAAACATCATGTTATTCATATACCAGAATTGTTTGAAGCTACTGACTGAATGAAAGGAGCTGGCATCTCACTCTCTTTGAATCTTCTTTATCATGCTAAGAGGAGCAGGAAAAAGCTAAAAATTTCAGAATTGCACCTTGCAATGCGGAGAAGTTACTGTTTGTGCATTTACAATATTCATTGATTTTTGCCATTGAAAAACATCATGTTATTCATATACCAGAAATGTTTGAAGCTACTGACTGAATGAAAAGAGCTGGCATCTCACTCTCTTTGAATCTTCTTTATCATGCTAAGAGGAGCAGGAAAAGGCAAAAAATTTCAGAATTGCACCTTGCAATGTGGAGAAATTACTGTTTGTGCATTTACAATATTCATTGATTTTTGCCATTGAAAAACGTCCAGAAATGATTGAAGCTACTGACTGAATGAAAGGAGCTGGCATCTCACTCTCTTTGAATCTTCTTTATCATGGTAAGAGGAGCAGGAAAAAGCAAAAAATTTCAGAATTGCACCTTGCAATGCGGAGAAATTACTGTTTGTGCATTTACAATATTCATTGATTTTTGCCATTGAAAAACATCATGTTATTCATATACCAGAAATGTTTGAAGCTACTGACTGAATGAAAGGAGCTGGCATCTCACTCTCTTTGAATCTTCTTTATCATGCTAAGAGGAGCAGGAAAAAGCAAAAAATTTCAGAATTGCACCTTGCAATGCGGAGAAATTACTGTTTGTGCATTTACAATATTCATTGATTTTTGCCATTGAAAAACATGTTATTCATATACCAGAAATGTTTGAAGCTACTGACTGAATGAAAAGAGCTGGCATCTCACTCTGAATCTTCTTTATCATGCTAAGAGGAGCAGGAAAAAGCAAAAAATTTCAGAATTGAAACTTGCAATGCGGAGAAATTACTGTTTGTGCATTTACAATATTCATTGATTTTTGCCATTGAAAAACATCATGTTATTCATATACCAGAAATGTTTGAAGCTACTGACTGAATGAAAGGAGCTGGCATCTCACTCTCTTTGAATCTTCTTTATCATGCTAAGAGGAGCAGGAAAAAGCAAAAAATTTCAGAATTGCACCTTGCAATGCGGATAAATTACTGTTTGTGCATTTACAATATTCATTGATTTTTGCCATTGAAAAACGTCCAGAAATGATTGAAGCTACTGACTGAATGAAAGGAGCTGGCATCTCACTCTCTTTGAATCTTCTTTATCATGCTAAGAGGAGCAGGAAAAACCAAAAAATTTCAGAATTGCACCTTGCAATGCGGAGAAATTACTGTTTGTGCATTTACAATATTCATTGATTTTTGCCATTGAAAAACATCATGTTATTCATATACCAGAAATGTTTGAAGCTACTGACTGAATGAAAGGAGCTGGCATCTCACTCTCTTTGAATCTTCTTTATCATGCTAAGAGGAGCAGGAAAAAGCAAAAAATTTCAGAATTGCACCTTGCAATGCGGAGAAATTACTGTTTGTGCATTTACAATATTCATTGATTTTTGCCATTGAAAAACGTCCAGAAATGATTGAAGCTACTGACTGAATGAAAGGAGCTGGCATCTCACTCTCTTTGAATCTTCTTTATCATGCTAAGAGGAGCAGGAAAAACCAAAAAATTTCAGAATTGCACCTTGCAATGCGGAGAAATTACTGTTTGTGCATTTACAATATTCATTGATTTTTGCCATTGAAAAACGTCCAGAAATGATTGAAGCTACTGACTGAATGAAAGGAGCTGGCATCTCACTCTCTTTGAATCTTCTTTATCATGCTAAGAGGAGCAGGAAAAAGCAAAAAATTTCAGAATTGCACCTTGCAATGCGGAGAAATTACTGTTTGTGCATTTACAATATTCATTGATTTTTGCCATTGAAAAACATCATGTTATTCATATACCAGAAATGTTTGAAGCTACTGACTGAATGAAAGGAGCTGGCATCTCACTCTCTTTGAATCTTCTTTATCATGCTAAGAGGAGCAGGAAAAAGCAAAAAATTTCAGAATTACACCTTGCAATGCGGAGAAATTACTGTTTGTGCATTTACAATATTCATTGATTTGTGCCATTGAAAAACATCATGTTATTCATATACCAGAAATGTTTGAAGCTACTGACTGAATGAAAAGAGCTGGCATCTCACTCTCTTTGAATCTTCTTTATCATGCTAATAGGAGCAGGAAAAAGCAAAAAATTTCAGAATTGCACCTTGCAATGCGGAGAAATTACTGTTTGTGCATTTACAATATTCATTGATTTTTGCCATTGAAAAACATCATGTTTTTCATATACCAGAAATGTTTGAAGCTACTGACTGAATGAAAGGAGCTGGCATCACACTCTCTTTGAATCTTCTTTATCATGCTAAGAGGAGCAGGAAAAAGCAAAAAATTTCAGAATTGCACCTTGCAATGCGGAGAAATTACTGTTTGTGCATTTACAATATTCATTGATTTTTGCCATTGAAAAACATGTTATTCATATACCAGAAATGTTTGAAGCTACTGACTGAATGAAAGGAGCTGGCATCTCACTCTCTTTGAATCTTCTTTATCATGCTAAGAGGAGCAGGAAAAAGCAAAAAATTTCAGAATTGCACCTTGCAATGTGGAGAAATTACTGTTTGTGCATTTGCAATATTCATTGATTTTTGCCATTGAAAAACATCATGTTATTCATATACCAGAAATGTTTGAAGCTACTGACTGAATGAAAGGAGCTGGCATCTCACTCTCTTTGAATCTTCTTTATCATGCTAAGAGGAGCAGGAAAAAGCAAAAAATTTCAGAATTGCACCTTGCAATGCGGAGAAATTACTGTTTGTGCATTTACAATATTCATTGATTTTTTCCATTGAAAAACATCATGTTATTCACATACCAGAAATGTTTGAAGCTACTGACTGAATGAAAGGAGCTGGCATCTCACTCTCTTTGAATCTTCTTTATCATGCTAAGAGGAGCAGGAAAAAGCAAAAAATTTCAGAATTGCACCTTGCAATGCGGAGAAATTACTGTTTGTGCATTTACAATATTCATTGATTTTTGCCATTGAAAAACGTCCAGAAATGATTGAAGCTACTGACTGAATGAAAGGAGCTGGCATCTCACTCTCTTTGAATCTTCTTTATCATGCTAAAAGGAGCAGGAAAAAGCAAAAATTTTCAGAATTGCACCTTGCAATGCGGAGAAATTACTGTTTGTGCATTTACAATATTCATTGATTTTTGCCATTGAAAAACGTCCAGAAATGATTGAAGCTACTGACTGAATGAAAGGAGCTGGCATCTCACTCTCTTTGAATCTTCTTTATCATGCTAAGAGGAGCAGGAAAAAGCAAAAAATTTCAGAATTGCACCTTGCAATGCGGAGAAATTACTGTTTGTGCATTTACAATATTTATTGATTTTTGCCATTGAAAAACATCATGTTATTCATATACCAGAAATGTTTGAAGCTACTGACTGAATGAAAGGAGCTGGCATCTCACTCTCTTTGAATCTTCTTTATCATGCTAAGAGGAGCAGGAAAAAGCAAAAAATTTCAGAATTGCACCTTGCAATGCGGAGAAATTACTGTTTGTGCATTTACAATATTCATTGATTTTTGCCATTGAAAAACATCATGTTATTCATATACCAGAAATGTTTGAAGCTACTGACTGAATGAAAGGAGCTGGCATCTCACTCTCTTTGAATCTTCTTTATCATGCTAAGAGGAGCAGGAAAAAGCAAAAAATTTCAGAATTGCACCTTGCAATGCGGAGAAATTACTGTTTGTGCATTTACAATATTCATTGATTTTTGCCATTGAAAAACATCATGTTATTCATATACCAGAAATGTTTGAAGCTACTGACTGAATGAAAGGAGCTGGCATCTCACTCTCTTTGAATCTTCTTTATCATGCTAAGAGGAGCAGGAAAAAGCAAAAAATTTCAGAATTGCACCTTGCAATGCGGATAAATTACTGTTTGTGCATTTACAATATTCATTGATTTTTGCCATTGAAAAACGTCCAGAAATGATTGAAGCTACTGACTGAATGAAAGGAGCTGGCATCTCACTCTCTTTGAATCTTCTTTATCATGCTAAGAGGAGCAGGAAAAAACAAAAAATTTCAGAATTGCACCTTGCAATGCGGAGAAATTACTGTTTGTGCATTTACAATATTCATTGATTTTTGCCATTGAAAAACATCATGTTATTCATATACCAGAAATGTTTGAAGCTACTGACTGAATGAAAGGAGCTGGCATCTCACTCTCTTTGAATCTTCTTTATCATGCTAAGAGGAGCAGGAAAAAGCAAAAAATTTCAGAATTGCACCTTGCAATGCGGAGAAATTACTGTTTGGGCATTTACAATATTCATTGATTTTTGCCATTGAAAAACGTCCAGAAATGATTGAAGCTACTGACTGAATGAAAGGAGCTGGCATCTCACTCTCTTTGAATCTTCTTTATCATGCTAAGAGGAGCAGGAAAAACCAAAAAATTTCAGAATTGCACCTTGCAATGCGGAGAAATTACTGTTTGTGCATTTACAATATTCATTGATTTTTGCCATTGAAAAACGTCCAGAAATGATTGAAGCTACTGACTGAATGAAAGGAGCTGGCATCTCACTCTCTTTGAATCTTCTTTATCATGCTAAGAGGAGCAGGAAAAAGCAAAAAATTTCAGAATTGCACCTTGCAATGCAGAGAAATTACTGTTTGTGCATTTACAATATTCATTGATTTTTGCCATTGAAAAACATCATGTTATTCATATACCAGAAATGTTTGAAGCTACTGACTGAATGAAAGGAGCTGGCATCTCACTCTCTTTGAATCTTCTTTATCATGCTAAGAGGAGCAGGAAAAAGCAAAAAATTTCAGAATTACACCTTGCAATGCGGAGAAATTACTGTTTGTGCATTTACAATATTCATTGATTTGTGCCATTGAAAAACATCATGTTATTCATATACCAGAAATGTTTGAAGCTACTGACTGAATGAAAAGAGCTGGCATCTCACTCTCTTTGAATCTTCTTTATCATGCTAAGAGGAGCAGGAAAAAGCAAAAAATTTCAGAATTGCACCTTGCAATGCGGAGAAATTACTGTTTGTGCATTTACAATATTCATTGATTTTTGCCATTGAAAAACATCATGTTTTTCATATACCAGAAATGTTTGAAGCTACTGACTGAATGAAAGGAGCTGGCATCTCACTCTCTTTGAATCTTCTTTATCATGCTAAGAGGAGCAGGAAAAAGCAAAAAATTTCAGAATTGCACCTTGCAATGCGGAGAAATTACTGTTTGCGCATTTACAATATTCATTGATTTTTGCCATTGAAAAACATGTTATTCATATACCAGAAATGTTTGAAGCTACTGACTGAATGAAAGGAGCTGGCATCTCACTCTCTTTGAATCTTCTTTATCATGCTAAGAGGAGCAGGAAAAAGCAAAAAATTTCAGAATTGCACCTTGCAATGTGGAGAAATTACTGTTTGTGCATTTGCAATATTCATTGATTTTTGCCATTGAAAAACATCATGTTATTCATATACCAGAAATGTTTGAAGCTACTGACTGAATGAAAGGAGCTGGCATCTCACTCTCTTTGAATCTTCTTTATCATGCTAAGAGGAGCAGGAAAAAGCAAAAAAATTTCAGAATTGCACCTTGCAATGCGGAGAAATTACTGTTTGTGCATTTACAATATTCATTGATTTTTGCCATTGAAAAACATCATGTTATTCATATACCAGAAATGTTTGAAGCTACTGACTGAATGAAAGGAGCTGGCATCTCACTCTCTTTGAATCTTCTTTATCATGCTTAGAGGAGCAGGAAAAAGCAAAAAATTTCAGAATTGCACCTTGCAATGCGGAGAAATTACTGTTTGAACATTTACAATATTCATTGATTTTTGCCATTGAAAAACGTCCAGAAATGATTGAAGTTACTGACTGAATGAAAGGAGCTGGCATCTCACTCTCTTTGAATCTTCTTTATCATGCTAAGAGGAGCAGGAAAAAGCAAAAAATTTCAGAATTGCACCTTGCAATGCGGAGAAATTACTGTTTGTGCATTTACAATATTCATTGATTTTTGCCATTGAAAAACATGTTATTCATATACCAGAAATGTTTGAAGCTACTGACTGAATGAAAAGAGCTGGCATCTCACTCTCTTTGAATCTTCTTTATCATGCTAAGAGGAGCAGGAAAAAGCAAAAAATTTCAGAATTGCACCTTGCAATGCGGAGAAATTACTGTTTGTGCATTTACAATATTCATTGATTTTTTCCATTGAAAAACATCATGTTATTCACATACCAGAAATGTTTGAAGCTACTGACTGAATGAAAGGAGCTGGCATCTCACTCTCTTTGAATCTTCTTTATCATGCTAAGAGGAGCAGGAAAAAGCAAAAAATTTCAGAATTGCACCTTGCAATGCGGAGAAATTACTGTTTGTGCATTTACAATATTCATTGATTTTTTCCATTGAAAAACATCATGTTATTCACATACCAGAAATGTTTGAAGCTACTGACTGAATGAAAGGAGCTGGCATCTCACTCTATTTGAATCTTCTTTATCATGCTAAGAGGAGCAGGAAAAAGCAAAAAATTTCAGAATTGCACCTTGCAATGCGGAGAAATTACTGTTTGTGCATTTACAATATTCATTGATTTTTGCCATTGAAAAACGTCCAGAAATGATTGAAGCTACTGACTGAATGAAAGGAGCTGGCATCTCACTCTCTTTGAATCTTCTTTATCATGCTAAAAGGAGCAGGAAAAAGCAAAAAATTTCAGAATTGCACCTTGCAATGCGGAGAAATTACTGTTTGTGCATTTACAATATTCATTGATTTTTGCCATTGAAAAACGTCCAGAAATGATTGAAGCTACTGACTGAATGAAAGGAGCTGGCATCTCACTCTCTTTGAATCTTCTTTATCATGCTAAGAGGAGCAGGAAAAAGCAAAAAATTTCAGAATTGCACCTTGCAATGCGGAGAAATTACTGTTTGTGCATTTACAATATTTATTGATTTTTGCCATTGAAAAACATCATGTTATTCATATACCAGAAATGTTTGAAGCTACTGACTGAATGAAAGGAGCTGGCATCTCACTCTCTTTGAATCTTCTTTATCATGCTAAGAGGAGCAGGAAAAAGCAAAAAATTTCAGAATTGCACCTTGCAATGCGGAGAAATTACTGTTTGTGCATTTACAATATTCATTGATTTTTCCCATTGAAAAACATCATGTTATTCATATACCAGAAATGTTTGAAGCTACTGACTGAATGAAAGGAGCTGGCATCTCACTCTCTTTGAATCTTCTTTATCATGCTAAGAGGAGCAGGAAAAAGCAAAAAATTTCAGAATTGCACCTTGCAATGCGGAGAAATTACTGTTTGTGCATTTACAATATTCATTGATTTTTGCCATTGAAAAACATCATGTTATTCATATACCAGAAATTTTTGAAGCTACTGACTGAATGAAAGGAGCTGGCATCTCACTCTCTTTGAATCTTCTTTATCATGCTAAGAGGAGCAGGAAAAAGCAAAAAATTTCAGAATTGCACCTTGCAATGCGGAGAAATTACTGTTTGTGCATTTACAATATTCATTGATTTTTGCCATTGAAAAACATCATGTTATTCATATACCAGAAATGTTTGAAGCTACTGACTGAATGAAAGGAGCTGGCATCTCACTCTCTTTGAATCTTCTTTATCATGCTTAGAGGAGCAGGAAAAAGCAAAAAATTTCAGAATTGCACCTTGCAATGCGGAGAAATTACTGTTTGTGCATTTACAATATTCATTGATTTTTGCCATTGAAAAACGTCCAGAAATGATTGAAGCTACTGACTGAATGAAAGGAGCTGGCATCTCACTCTCTTTGAATCTTCTTTATCATGCTAAGAGGAGCAGGAAAAAGCAAAAAATTTCAGAATTGCACCTTGCAATGCGTAGAAATTACTGTTTGTGCATTTACAATATTCATTGATTTTTGCCATTGAAAAACGTCCAGAAATGATTGAAGTTACTGACTGAATGAAAGGAGCTGGCATCTCACTCTCTTTGAATCTTCTTTATCATGCTAAGAGGAGCAGGAAAAAGCAAAAAATTTCAGAATTGCACATTGCAATGCGGAGAAATTACTGTTTGTGCATTTACAATATTCATTGATTTTTGCCATTGAAAAACATCATGTTATTCATATACCAGAAATGTTTGAAGCTACTGACTGAATGAAAGGAGCAGGCATCTCACTCTCTTTGAATCTTCTTTATAATGCTAAAAGGAGCAGGAAAAAGCAAAAAATTTCAGAATTGCACCTTGCAATGCGGAGAAATTACTGTTTGTGCATTTACAATATTCATTGATTTTTGCCATTGAAAAACGTCCAGAAATGATTGAAGCTACTGACTGAATGAAAGGAGCTGGCATCTCACTCTCTTTGAATCTTCTTTATCATGCTAAAAGGAGCAGGAAAAAGCAAAAAATTTCAGAATTGCACCTTGCAATGCGGAGAAATTACTGTTTGTGCATTTACAATATTCATTGATTTTTGCCATTGAAAAACGTCCAGAAATGATTGAAGCTACTGACTGAATGAAAGGAGCTGGCATCTCACTCTCTTTGAATCTTCTTTATCATGCTAAGAGGAGCAGGAAAAAGCAAAAAATTTCAGAATTGCACCTTGCAATGCGGAGAAATTACTGTTTGTGCATTTACAATATTTATTGATTTTTGCCATTGAAAAACATCATGTTGTTCATATACCAGAAATGTTTGAAGCTACTGACTGAATGAAAGGAGCTGGCATCTCACTCTCTTTGAATCTTCTTTATCATGCTAAGAGGAGCAGGAAAAAGCAAAAAATTTCAGAATTGCACCTTGCAATGCGGAGAAATTACTGTTTGTGCATTTACAATATTCATTGATTTTTGCCATTGAAAAACATCATGTTATTCATATACCAGAAATGTTTGAAGCTACTGACTGAATGAAAGGAGCTGGCATCTCACTCTCTTTGAATCTTCTTTATCATGCTAAGAGGAGCAGGAAAAAGCAAAAAATTTCAGAATTGCACCTTGCAATGCGGAGAAATTACTGTTTGTGCATTTACAATATTCATTGATTTTTGCCATTGAAAAACATCATGTTATTCATATACCAGAAATGTTTGAAGCTACTGACTGAATGAAAGGAGCTGGCATCTCACTCTCTTTGAATCTTCTTTATCATGCTAAGAGGAGCAGGAAAAAGCAAAAAATTTCAGAATTGCACCTTGCAATGCGGAGAAATTACTGTTTGTGCATTTACAATATTCATTGATTTTTGCCATTGAAAAACATCATGTTATTCATATACCAGAAATGTTTGAAGCTACTGACTGAATGAAAGGAGCTGGCATCTCACTCTCTTTGAATCTTCTTTATCATGCTTAGAGGAGCAGGAAAAAGCAAAAAATTTCAGAATTGCACCTTGCAATGCGGAGAAATTACTGTTTGTGCATTTACAATATTCATTGATTTTTGCCATTGAAAAACGTCCAGAAATGATTGAAGCTACTGACTGAATGAAAGGAGCTGGCATCTCACTCTCTTTGAATCTTCTTTATCATGCTAAGAGGAGCAGGAAAAAGCAAAAAATTTCAGAATTGCACCTTGCAATGCGTAGAAATTACTGTTTGTGCATTTACAATATTCATTGATTTTTGCCATTGAAAAACGTCCAGAAATGATTGAAGTTACTGACTGAATGAAAGGAGCTGGCATCTCACTCTCTTTGAATCTTCTTTATCATGCTAAGAGGAGCAGGAAAAAGCAAAAAATTTCAGAATTGCACCTTGCAATGCGGAGAAATTACTGTTTGTGCATTTACAATATTCATTGATTTTTGCCATTGAAAAACATCATGTTATTCATATACCAGAAATGTTTGAAGCTACTGACTGAATGAAAGGAGCTGGCATCTCACTCTCTTTGAATCTTCTTTATCATGCTAAGAGGAGCAGGAAAAAGCAAAAAATTTCAGAATTGCACCTTGCAATGCGGAGAAATTACTGTTTGTGCATTTACAATATTCATTGATTTTTGCCATTGAAAAACATGTTATTCATATACCAGAAATGTTTGAAGCTACTGACTGAATGAAAAGAGCTGGCATCTCACTCTCTTTGAATCTTCTTTATCATGCTAAGAGGAGCAGGAAAAAGCAAAAAATTTCAGAATTGCACCTTGCAATGCGGAGAAATTACTGTTTGTGCATTTACAATATTCATTGATTTTTTCCATTGAAAAACATCATGTTATTCATATACCAGAAATGTTTGAAGCTACTGACTGAATGAAAGGAGCTGGCATCTCACTCTCTTTGAATCTTCTTTATCATGCTAAGAGGAGCAGGAAAAAGCAAAAAATTTCAGAATTGCACCTTGCAATGCGGAGAAATTACTGTTTGTGCATTTACAATATTCATTGATTTTTGCCATTGAAAAACATCATGTTATTCATATACCAGAAATGTTTGAAGCTACTGACTGAATGAAAAGAGCTGGCATCTCACTCTCTTTGAATCTTCTTTATCATGCTAAGAGGAGCAGGAAAAAGCAAAAAATTTCAGAATTGCACCTTGCAATGTGGAGAAATTACTGTTTGTGCATTTACAATATTCATTGATTTTTGCCATTGAAAAACGTCCAGAAATGATTGAAGCTACTGACTGAATGAAAGGAGCTGGCATCTCACTCTCTTTGAATCTTCTTTATCATGCTAAGGGGAGAAGGAAAAAGCAAAAAATTTCAGAATTGCACCTTGCAATGCGGAGAAATTACTGTTTGTGCATTTACAATATTCATTGATTTTTGCCATTGAAAAACGTCCAGAAGTGATTGAAGCTACTGACTGAATGAAAGGAGCTGGCATCTCACTCTCTTTGAATCTTCTTTATCATGCTAAGAGGAGCAGGAAAAAACAAAAAATTTCAGAATTGCACCTTGCAATGCGGAGAAATTACTGTTTGTGCATTTACAATATTCATTGATTTTTGCCATTGAAAAACATCATGTTATTCATATACCAGAAATGTTTGAAGCTACTGACTGAATGAAAGGAGCTGGCATCTCACTCTCTTTGAATCTTCTGTATCATGCTAAGAGGAGCAGGAAAAAGCAAAAAATTTCAGAATTGCACCTTGCAATGCGGAGAAATTACTGTTTGTGCATTTACAATATTCATTGATTTTTGCCATTGAAAAACGTCCAGAAATGATTGAAGCTACTGACTGAATGAAAGGAGCTGGCATCTCACTCTCTTTGAATCTTCTTTATCATGCTAAAAGGAGCAGGAAAAAGCAAAAAATTTCAGAATTGCACCTTGCAATGCGGAGAAATTACTGTTTGTGCATTTACAATATTCATTGATTTTTGCCATTGAAAAACGTCCAGAAATGATTGAAGCTACTGACTGAATGAAAGGAGCTGGCATCTCACTCTCTTTGAATCTTCTTTATCATGCTAAAAGGAGCAGGAAAAAGCAAAAAATTTCAGAATTGCACCTTGCAATGCGGAGAAATTACTGTTTGTGCATTTACAATATTTATTGATTTTTGCCATTGAAAAACATCATGTTATTCATATACCAGAAATGTTTGAAGCTACTGACTGAATGAAAGGAGCTGGCATCTCACTCTCTTTGAATCTTCTTTATCATGCTAAGAGGAGCAGGAAAAAGCAAAAAATTTCAGAATTGCACCTTGCAATGCGGAGAAATTACTGTTTGTGCATTTACAATATTCATTGATTTTTGCCATTGAAAAACATCATGTTATTCATATACCAGAAATGTTTGAAGCTACTGACTGAATGAAAGGAGCTGGCATCTCACTCTCTTTGAATCTTCTTTATCATGCTAAAAGGAGCAGGAAAAAGCAAAAAATTTCAGAATTGCACCTTGCAATGCGGAGAAATTACTGTTTGTGCATTTACAATATTCATTGATTTTTGCCATTGAAAAACGTCCAGAAATGATTGAAGCTACTGACTGAATGAAAGGAGCTGGCATCTCACTCTCTTTGAATCTTCTTTATCATGCTAAGAGGAGCAGGAAAAAGCAAAAAATTTCAGAATTGCACCTTGCAATGCGGAGAAATTACTGTTTGTGCATTTACAATATTTATTGATTTTTGCCATTGAAAAACATCATGTTGTTCATATACCAGAAATGTTTGAAGCTACTGACTGAATGAAAGGAGCTGGCATCTCACTCTCTTTGAATCTTCTTTATCATGCTAAGAGGAGCAGGAAAAAGCAAAAAATTTCAGAATTGCACCTTGCAATGCGGAGAAATTACTGTTTGTGCATTTACAATATTCATTGATTTTTGCCATTGAAAAACATCATGTTATTCATATACCAGAAATGTTTGAAGCTACTGACTGAATGAAAGGAGCTGGCATCTCACTCTCTTTGAATCTTCTTTATCATGCTAAGAGGAGCAGGAAAAAGCAAAAAATTTCAGAATTGCACCTTGCAATGCGGAGAAATTACTGTTTGTGCATTTACAATATTCATTGATTTTTGCCATTGAAAAACATCATGTTATTCATATACCAGAAATGTTTGAAGCTACTGACTGAATGAAAGGAGCTGGCATCTCACTCTCTTTGAATCTTCTTTATCATGCTAAGAGGAGCAGGAAAAAGCAAAAAATTTCAGAATTGCACCTTGCAATGCGGAGAAATTACTGTTTGTGCATTTACAATATTCATTGATTTTTGCCATTGAAAAACATCATGTTATTCATATACCAGAAATGTTTGAAGCTACTGACTGAATGAAAGGAGCTGGCATCTCACTCTCTTTGAATCTTCTTTATCATGCTTAGAGGAGCAGGAAAAAGCAAAAAATTTCAGAATTGCACCTTGCAATGCGGAGAAATTACTGTTTGTGCATTTACAGTATTCATTGATTTTTGCCATTGAAAAACGTCCAGAAATGATTGAAGCTACTGACTGAATGAAAGGAGCTGGCATCTCACTCTCTTTGAATCTTCTTTATCATGCTAAGAGGAGCAGGAAAAAGCAAAAAATTTCAGAATTGCACCTTGCAATGCGTAGAAATTACTGTTTGTGCATTTACAATATTCATTGATTTTTGCCATTGAAAAACGTCCAGAAATGATTGAAGTTACTGACTGAATGAAAGGAGCTGGCATCTCACTCTCTTTGAATCTTCTTTATCATGCTAAGAGGAGCAGGAAAAAGCAAAAAATTTCAGAATTGCACCTTGCAATGCGGAGAAATTACTGTTTGTGCATTTACAATATTCATTGATTTTTGCCATTGAAAAACATCATGTTATTCATATACCAGAAATGTTTGAAGCTACTGACTGAATGAAAGGAGCTGGCATCTCACTCTCTTTGAATCTTCTTTATCATGCTAAGAGGAGCAGGAAAAAGCAAAAAATTTCAGAATTGCACCTTGCAATGCGGAGAAATTACTGTTTGTGCATTTACAATATTCATTGATTTTTGCCATTGAAAAACATGTTATTCATATACCAGAAATGTTTGAAGCTACTGACTGAATGAAAAGAGCTGGCATCTCACTCTCTTTGAATCTTCTTTATCATGCTAAGAGGAGCAGGAAAAAGCAAAAAATTTCAGAATTGCACCTTGCAATGCGGAGAAATTACTGTTTGTGCATTTACAATATTCATTGATTTTTTCCATTGAAAAACATCATGTTATTCATATACCAGAAATGTTTGAAGCTACTGACTGAATGAAAGGAGCTGGCATCTCACTCTCTTTGAATCTTCTTTATCATGCTAAGAGGAGCAGGAAAAAGCAAAAAATTTCAGAATTGCACCTTGCAATGCGGAGAAATTACTGTTTGTGCATTTACAATATTCATTGATTTTTGCCATTGAAAAACATCATGTTATTCATATACCAGAAATGTTTGAAGCTACTGACTGAATGAAAAGAGCTGGCATCTCACTCTCTTTGAATCTTCTTTATCATGCTAAGAGGAGCAGGAAAAAGCAAAAAATTTCAGAATTGCACCTTGCAATGTGGAGAAATTACTGTTTGTGCATTTACAATATTCATTGATTTTTGCCATTGAAAAACGTCCAGAAATGATTGAAGCTACTGACTGAATGAAAGGAGCTGGCATCTCACTCTCTTTGAATCTTCTTTATCATGCTAAGAGGAGAAGGAAAAAGCAAAAAATTTCAGAATTGCACCTTGCAATGCGGAGAAATTACTGTTTGTGCATTTACAATATTCATTGATTTTTGCCATTGAAAAACGTCCAGAAGTGATTGAAGCTACTGACTGAATGAAAGGAGCTGGCATCTCACTCTCTTTGAATCTTCTTTATCATGCTAAGAGGAGCAGGAAAAAACAAAAAATTTCAGAATTGCACCTTGCAATGCGGAGAAATTACTGTTTGTGCATTTACAATATTCATTGATTTTTGCCATTGAAAAACATCATGTTATTCATATACCAGAAATGTTTGAAGCTACTGACTGAATGAAAGGAGCTGGCATCTCACTCTCTTTGAATCTTCTGTATCATGCTAAGAGGAGCAGGAAAAAGCAAAAAATTTCAGAATTGCACCTTGCAATGCGGAGAAATTACTGTTTGTGCATTTACAATATTCATTGATTTTTGCCATTGAAAAACGTCCAGAAATGATTGAAGCTACTGACTGAATGAAAGGAGCTGGCATCTCACTCTCTTTGAATCTTCTTTATCATGCTAAAAGGAGCAGGAAAAAGCAAAAAATTTCAGAATTGCACCTTGCAATGCGGAGAAATTACTGTTTGTGCATTTACAATATTCATTGATTTTTGCCATTGAAAAACGTCCAGAAATGATTGAAGCTACTGACTGAATGAAAGGAGCTGGCATCTCACTCTCTTTGAATCTTCTTTATCATGCTAAAAGGAGCAGGAAAAAGCAAAAAATTTCAGAATTGCACCTTGCAATGCGGAGAAATTACTGTTTGTGCATTTACAATATTTATTGATTTTTGCCATTGAAAAACAACATGTTATTCATATACCAGAAATGTTTGAAGCTACTGACTGAATGAAAGGAGCTGGCATCTCACTCTCTTTGAATCTTCTTTATCATGCTAAGAGGAGCAGGAAAAAGCAAAAAATTTCAGAATTGCACCTTGCAATGCGGAGAAATTACTGTTTGTGCATTTACAATATTCATTGATTTTTGCCATTGAAAAACGTCCAGAAATGATTGAAGCTACTGACTGAATGAAAGGAGCTGGCATCTCACTCTCTTTGAATCTTCTTTATCATGCTAAGAGGAGCAGGAAAAAGCAAAAAATTTCAGAATTGCACCTTGCAATGCGTAGAAATTACTGTTTGTGCATTTACAATATTCATTGATTTTTGCCATTGAAAAACGTCCAGAAATGATTGAAGTTACTGACTGAATGAAAGGAGCTGGCATCTCACTCTCTTTGAATCTTCTTTATCATGCTAAGAGGAGCAGGAAAAAGCAAAAAATTTCAGAATTGCACCTTGCAATGCGGAGAAATTACTGTTTGTGCATTTACAATATTCATTGATTTTTGCCATTGAAAAACATCATGTTATTCATATACCAGAAATGTTTGAAGCTACTGACTGAATGAAAGGAGCTGGCATCTCACTCTCTTTGAATCTTCTTTATCATGCTAAGAGGAGCAGGAAAAAGCAAAAAATTTCAGAATTGCACCTTGCAATGCGGAGAAATTACTGTTTGTGCATTTACAATATTCATTGATTTTTGCCATTGAAAAACATGTTATTCATATACCAGAAATGTTTGAAGCTACTGACTGAATGAAAAGAGCTGGCATCTCACTCTCTTTGAATCTTCTTTATCATGCTAAGAGGAGCAGGAAAAAGCAAAAAATTTCAGAATTGCACCTTGCAATGCGGAGAAATTACTGTTTGTGCATTTACAATATTCATTGATTTTTTCCATTGAAAAACATCATGTTATTCATATACCAGAAATGTTTGAAGCTACTGACTGAATGAAAGGAGCTGGCATCTCACTCTCTTTGAATCTTCTTTATCATGCTAAGAGGAGCAGGAAAAAGCAAAAAATTTCAGAATTGCACCTTGCAATGCGGAGAAATTACTGTTTGTGCATTTACAATATTCATTGATTTTTGCCATTGAAAAACATCATGTTATTCATATACCAGAAATGTTTGAAGCTACTGACTGAATGAAAAGAGCTGGCATCTCACTCTCTTTGAATCTTCTTTATCATGCTAAGAGGAGCAGGAAAAAGCAAAAAATTTCAGAATTGCACCTTGCAATGTGGAGAAATTACTGTTTGTGCATTTACAATATTCATTGATTTTTGCCATTGAAAAACGTCCAGAAATGATTGAAGCTACTGACTGAATGAAAGGAGCTGGCATCTCACTCTCTTTGAATCTTCTTTATCATGCTAAGGGGAGAAGGAAAAAGCAAAAAATTTCAGAATTGCACCTTGCAATGCGGAGAAATTACTGTTTGTGCATTTACAATATTCATTGATTTTTGCCATTGAAAAACGTCCAGAAGTGATTGAAGCTACTGACTGAATGAAAGGAGCTGGCATCTCACTCTCTTTGAATCTTCTTTATCATGCTAAGAGGAGCAGGAAAAAACAAAAAATTTCAGAATTGCACCTTGCAATGCGGAGAAATTACTGTTTGTGCATTTACAATATTCATTGATTTTTGCCATTGAAAAACATCATGTTATTCATATACCAGAAATGTTTGAAGCTACTGACTGAATGAAAGGAGCTGGCATCTCACTCTCTTTGAATCTTCTGTATCATGCTAAGAGGAGCAGGAAAAAGCAAAAAATTTCAGAATTGCACCTTGCAATGCGGAGAAATTACTGTTTGTGCATTTACAATATTCATTGATTTTTGCCATTGAAAAACGTCCAGAAATGATTGAAGCTACTGACTGAATGAAAGGAGCTGGCATCTCACTCTCTTTGAATCTTCTTTATCATGCTAAAAGGAGCAGGAAAAAGCAAAAAATTTCAGAATTGCACCTTGCAATGCGGAGAAATTACTGTTTGTGCATTTACAATATTCATTGATTTTTGCCATTGAAAAACGTCCAGAAATGATTGAAGCTACTGACTGAATGAAAGGAGCTGGCATCTCACTCTCTTTGAATCTTCTTTATCATGCTAAAAGGAGCAGGAAAAAGCAAAAAATTTCAGAATTGCACCTTGCAATGCGGAGAAATTACTGTTTGTGCATTTACAATATTTATTGATTTTTGCCATTGAAAAACATCATGTTATTCATATACCAGAAATGTTTGAAGCTACTGACTGAATGAAAGGAGCTGGCATCTCACTCTCTTTGAATCTTCTTTATCATGCTAAGAGGAGCAGGAAAAAGCAAAAAATTTCAGAATTGCACCTTGCAATGCGGAGAAATTACTGTTTGTGCATTTACAATATTCATTGATTTTTGCCATTGAAAAACATCATGTTATTCATATACCAGAAATGTTTGAAGCTACTGACTGAATGAAAGGAGCTGGCATCTCACTCTCTTTGAATCTTCTTTATCATGCTAAAAGGAGCAGGAAAAAGCAAAAAATTTCAGAATTGCACCTTGCAATGCGGAGAAATTACTGTTTGTGCATTTACAATATTCATTGATTTTTGCCATTGAAAAACGTCCAGAAATGATTGAAGCTACTGACTGAATGAAAGGAGCTGGCATCTCACTCTCTTTGAATCTTCTTTATCATGCTAAGAGGAGCAGGAAAAAGCAAAAAATTTCAGAATTGCACCTTGCAATGCGGAGAAATTACTGTTTGTGCATTTACAATATTTATTGATTTTTGCCATTGAAAAACATCATGTTGTTCATATACCAGAAATGTTTGAAGCTACTGACTGAATGAAAGGAGCTGGCATCTCACTCTCTTTGAATCTTCTTTATCATGCTAAGAGGAGCAGGAAAAAGCAAAAAATTTCAGAATTGCACCTTGCAATGCGGAGAAATTACTGTTTGTGCATTTACAATATTCATTGATTTTTGCCATTGAAAAACATCATGTTATTCATATACCAGAAATGTTTGAAGCTACTGACTGAATGAAAGGAGCTGGCATCTCACTCTCTTTGAATCTTCTTTATCATGCTAAGAGGAGCAGGAAAAAGCAAAAAATTTCAGAATTGCACCTTGCAATGCGGAGAAATTACTGTTTGTGCATTTACAATATTCATTGATTTTTGCCATTGAAAAACATCATGTTATTCATATACCAGAAATGTTTGAAGCTACTGACTGAATGAAAGGAGCTGGCATCTCACTCTCTTTGAATCTTCTTTATCATGCTAAGAGGAGCAGGAAAAAGCAAAAAATTTCAGAATTGCACCTTGCAATGCGGAGAAATTACTGTTTGTGCATTTACAATATTCATTGATTTTTGCCATTGAAAAACATCATGTTATTCATATACCAGAAATGTTTGAAGCTACTGACTGAATGAAAGGAGCTGGCATCTCACTCTCTTTGAATCTTCTTTATCATGCTTAGAGGAGCAGGAAAAAGCAAAAAATTTCAGAATTGCACCTTGCAATGCGGAGAAATTACTGTTTGTGCATTTACAGTATTCATTGATTTTTGCCATTGAAAAACGTCCAGAAATGATTGAAGCTACTGACTGAATGAAAGGAGCTGGCATCTCACTCTCTTTGAATCTTCTTTATCATGCTAAGAGGAGCAGGAAAAAGCAAAAAATTTCAGAATTGCACCTTGCAATGCGTAGAAATTACTGTTTGTGCATTTACAATATTCATTGATTTTTGCCATTGAAAAACGTCCAGAAATGATTGAAGTTACTGACTGAATGAAAGGAGCTGGCATCTCACTCTCTTTGAATCTTCTTTATCATGCTAAGAGGAGCAGGAAAAAGCAAAAAATTTCAGAATTGCACCTTGCAATGCGGAGAAATTACTGTTTGTGCATTTACAATATTCATTGATTTTTGCCATTGAAAAACATCATGTTATTCATATACCAGAAATGTTTGAAGCTACTGACTGAATGAAAGGAGCTGGCATCTCACTCTCTTTGAATCTTCTTTATCATGCTAAGAGGAGCAGGAAAAAGCAAAAAATTTCAGAATTGCACCTTGCAATGCGGAGAAATTACTGTTTGTGCATTTACAATATTCATTGATTTTTGCCATTGAAAAACATGTTATTCATATACCAGAAATGTTTGAAGCTACTGACTGAATGAAAAGAGCTGGCATCTCACTCTCTTTGAATCTTCTTTATCATGCTAAGAGGAGCAGGAAAAAGCAAAAAATTTCAGAATTGCACCTTGCAATGCGGAGAAATTACTGTTTGTGCATTTACAATATTCATTGATTTTTTCCATTGAAAAACATCATGTTATTCATATACCAGAAATGTTTGAAGCTACTGACTGAATGAAAGGAGCTGGCATCTCACTCTCTTTGAATCTTCTTTATCATGCTAAGAGGAGCAGGAAAAAGCAAAAAATTTCAGAATTGCACCTTGCAATGCGGAGAAATTACTGTTTGTGCATTTACAATATTCATTGATTTTTGCCATTGAAAAACATCATGTTATTCATATACCAGAAATGTTTGAAGCTACTGACTGAATGAAAAGAGCTGGCATCTCACTCTCTTTGAATCTTCTTTATCATGCTAAGAGGAGCAGGAAAAAGCAAAAAATTTCAGAATTGCACCTTGCAATGTGGAGAAATTACTGTTTGTGCATTTACAATATTCATTGATTTTTGCCATTGAAAAACGTCCAGAAATGATTGAAGCTACTGACTGAATGAAAGGAGCTGGCATCTCACTCTCTTTGAATCTTCTTTATCATGCTAAGAGGAGAAGGAAAAAGCAAAAAATTTCAGAATTGCACCTTGCAATGCGGAGAAATTACTGTTTGTGCATTTACAATATTCATTGATTTTTGCCATTGAAAAACGTCCAGAAGTGATTGAAGCTACTGACTGAATGAAAGGAGCTGGCATCTCACTCTCTTTGAATCTTCTTTATCATGCTAAGAGGAGCAGGAAAAAACAAAAAATTTCAGAATTGCACCTTGCAATGCGGAGAAATTACTGTTTGTGCATTTACAATATTCATTGATTTTTGCCATTGAAAAACATCATGTTATTCATATACCAGAAATGTTTGAAGCTACTGACTGAATGAAAGGAGCTGGCATCTCACTCTCTTTGAATCTTCTGTATCATGCTAAGAGGAGCAGGAAAAAGCAAAAAATTTCAGAATTGCACCTTGCAATGCGGAGAAATTACTGTTTGTGCATTTACAATATTCATTGATTTTTGCCATTGAAAAACGTCCAGAAATGATTGAAGCTACTGACTGAATGAAAGGAGCTGGCATCTCACTCTCTTTGAATCTTCTTTATCATGCTAAAAGGAGCAGGAAAAAGCAAAAAATTTCAGAATTGCACCTTGCAATGCGGAGAAATTACTGTTTGTGCATTTACAATATTCATTGATTTTTGCCATTGAAAAACGTCCAGAAATGATTGAAGCTACTGACTGAATGAAAGGAGCTGGCATCTCACTCTCTTTGAATCTTCTTTATCATGCTAAAAGGAGCAGGAAAAAGCAAAAAATTTCAGAATTGCACCTTGCAATGCGGAGAAATTACTGTTTGTGCATTTACAATATTTATTGATTTTTGCCATTGAAAAACATCATGTTATTCATATACCAGAAATGTTTGAAGCTACTGACTGAATGAAAGGAGCTGGCATCTCACTCTCTTTGAATCTTCTTTATCATGCTAAGAGGAGCAGGAAAAAGCAAAAAATTTCAGAATTGCACCTTGCAATGCGGAGAAATTACTGTTTGTGCATTTACAATATTCATTGATTTTTGCCATTGAAAAACATCATGTTATTCATATACCAGAAATGTTTGAAGCTACTGACTGAATGAAAGGAGCTGGCATCTCACTCTCTTTGAATCTTCTTTATCATGCTAAGAGGAGCAGGAAAAAGCAAAAAATTTCAGAATTGCACCTTGCAATGCGGAGAAATTACTGTTTGTGCATTTACAATATTCATTGATTTTTGCCATTGAAAAACATCATGTTATTCATATACCAGAAATGTTTGAAGCTACTGACTGAATGAAAGGAGCTGGCATCTCACTCTCTTTGAATCTTCTTTATCATGCTAAGAGGAGCAGGAAAAAGCAAAAAATTTCAGAATTGCACCTTGCAATGCGGAGAAATTACTGTTTGTGCATTTACAATATTCATTGATTTTTGCCATTGAAAAACATCATGTTATTCATATACCAGAAATGTTTGAAGCTACTGACTGAATGAAAGGAGCTGGCATCTCACTCTCTTTGAATCTTCTTTATCATGCTTAGAGGAGCAGGAAAAAGCAAAAAATTTCAGAATTGCACCTTGCAATGCGGAGAAATTACTGTTTGTGCATTTACAATATTCATTGATTTTTGCCATTGAAAAACGTCCAGAAATGATTGAAGCTACTGACTGAATGAAAGGAGCTGGCATCTCACTCTCTTTGAATCTTCTTTATCATGCTAAGAGGAGCAGGAAAAAGCAAAAAATTTCAGAATTGCACCTTGCAATGCGGAGAAATTACTGTTTGTGCATTTACAATATTCATTGATTTTTGCCATTGAAAAACGTCCAGAAATGATTGAAGTTACTGACTGAATGAAAGGAGCTGGCATCTCACTCTCTTTGAATCTTCTTTATCATGCTAAGAGGAGCAGGAAAAAGCAAAAAATTTCAGAATTGCACCTTGCAATGCGGAGAAATTACTGTTTGTGCATTTACAATATTCATTGATTTTTGCCATTGAAAAACGTCCAGAAATGATTGAAGTTACTGACTGAATGAAAGGAGCTGGCATCTCACTCTCTTTGAATCTTCTTTATCATGCTAAGAGGAGCAGGAAAAAGCAAAAAATTTCAGAATTGCACCTTGCAATGCGGAGAAATTACTGTTTGTGCATTTACAATATTCATTGATTTTTTCCATTGAAAAACATCATGTTATTCATATACCAGAAATGTTTGAAGCTACTGACTGAATGAAAGGAGCTGGCATCTCACTCTATTTGAATCTTCTTTATCATGCTAAGAGGAGCAGGAAAAAGCAAAAAATTTCAGAATTGCACCTTGCAATGCGGAGAAATTACTGTTTGTGCATTTACAATATTCATTGATTTTTTCCATTGAAAAACATCATGTTATTCATATACCAGAAATGTTTGAAGCTACTGACTGAATGAAAAGAGCTGGCATCTCACTCTCTTTGAATCTTCTTTATCATGCTAAGAGGAGCAGGAAAAAGCAAAAAATTTCAGAATTGCACCTTGCAATGCGGAGAAATTACTGTTTGTGCATTTACAATATTCATTGATTTTTTCCATTGAAAAACATCATGTTATTCATATACCAGAAATGTTTGAAGCTACTGACTGAATGAAAGGAGCTGGCATCTCACTCTATTTGAATCTTCTTTATCATGCTAAGAGGAGCAGGAAAAAGCAAAAAATTTCAGAATTGCACCTTGCAATGCGGAGAAATTACTGTTTGTGCATTTACAATATTCATTGATTTTTGCCATTGAAAAACATCATGTTATTCATATACCAGAAATGTTTGAAGCTACTGACTGAATGAAAAGAGCTGGCATCTCACTCTCTTTGAATCTTCTTTATCATGCTAAGAGGAGCAGGAAAAAGCAAAAAATTTCAGAATTGCACCTTGCAATGTGGAGAAATTACTGTTTGTGCATTTACAATATTCATTGATTTTTGCCATTGAAAAACGTCCAGAAATGATTGAAGCTACTGACTGAATGAAAGGAGCTGGCATCTCACTCTCTTTGAATCTTCTTTATCATGCTAAGAGGAGAAGGAAAAAGCAAAAAATTTCAGAATTGCACCTTGCAATGCGGAGAAATTACTGTTTGTGCATTTACAATATTCATTGATTTTTGCCATTGAAAAACGTCCAGAAGTGATTGAAGCTACTGACTGAATGAAAGGAGCTGGCATCTCACTCTCTTTGAATCTTCTTTATCATGCTAAGAGGAGCAGGAAAAAACAAAAAATTTCAGAATTGCACCTTGCAATGCGGAGAAATTACTGTTTGTGCATTTACAATATTCATTGATTTTTGCCATTGAAAAACATCATGTTATTCATATACCAGAAATGTTTGAAGCTACTGTCTGAATGAAAGGAGCTGGCATCTCACTCTCTTTGAATCTTCTTTATCATGCTAAGAGGAGCAGGAAAAAGCAAAAAATTTCAGAATTGCACCTTGCAATGCGGAGAAATTACTGTTTGTGCATTTACAATATTCATTGATTTTTGCCATTGAAAAACGTCCAGAAATGATTGAAGCTACTGACTGAATGAAAGGAGCTGGCATCTCACTCTCTTTGAATCTTCTTTATCATGCTAAAAGGAGCAGGAAAAAGCAAAAAATTTCAGAATTGCACCTTGCAATGCGGAGAAATTACTGTTTGTGCATTTACAATATTCATTGATTTTTGCCATTGAAAAACGTCCAGAAATGATTGAAGCTACTGACTGAATGAAAGGAGCTGGCATCTCACTCTCTTTGAATCTTCTTTATCATGCTAAGAGGAGCAGGAAAAAGCAAAAAATTTCAGAATTGCACCTTGCAATGCGGAGAAATTACTGTTTGTGCATTTACAATATTTATTGATTTTTGCCATTGAAAAACATCATGTTATTCATATACCAGAAATGTTTGAAGCTACTGACTGAATGAAAGGAGCTGGCATCTCACTCTCTTTGAATCTTCTTTATCATGCTAAGAGGAGCAGGAAAAAGCAAAAAATTTCAGAATTGCACCTTGCAATGCGGAGAAATTACTGTTTGTGCATTTACAATATTCATTGATTTTTGCCATTGAAAAACATCATGTTATTCATATACCAGAAATGTTTGAAGCTACTGACTGAATGAAAGGAGCTGGCATCTCACTCTCTTTGAATCTTCTTTATCATGCTAAGAGGAGCAGGAAAAAGCAAAAAATTTCAGAATTGCACCTTGCAATGCGGAGAAATTACTGTTTGTGCATTTACAATATTCATTGATTTTTGCCATTGAAAAACATCATGTTATTCATATACCAGAAATGTTTGAAGCTACTGACTGAATGAAAGGAGCTGGCATCTCACTCTCTTTGAATCTTCTTTATCATGCTAAGAGGAGCAGGAAAAAGCAAAAAATTTCAGAATTGCACCTTGCAATGCGGAGAAATTACTGTTTGTGCATTTACAATATTCATTGATTTTTGCCATTGAAAAACATCATGTTATTCATATACCAGAAATGTTTGAAGCTACTGACTGAATGAAAGGAGCTGGCATCTCACTCTCTTTGAATCTTCTTTATCATGCTAAGAGGAGCAGGAAAAAGCAAAAAATTTCAGAATTGCACCTTGCAATGCGGAGAAATTACTGTTTGTGCATTTACAATATTCATTGATTTTTGCCATTGAAAAAGATCATGTTATTCATATACCAGAAATGTTTGAAGCTACTGACTGAATGAAAAGAGCTGGCATCTCACTCTCTTTGAATCTTCTTTATCATGCTAAGAGGAGCAGGAAAAAGCAAAAAATTTCAGAATTGCACCTTGCAATGTGGAGAAATTACTGTTTGTGCATTTACAATATTCATTGATTTTTGCCATTGAAAAACGTCCAGAAATGATTGAAGCTACTGACTGAATGAAAGGAGCTGGCATCTCACTCTCTTTGAATCTTCTTTATCATGCTAAGAGGAGCAGGAAAAAGCAAAAAATTTCAGAATTGCACCTTGCAATGCGGAGAAATTACTGTTTGTGCATTTACAATATTCATTGATTTTTGCCATTGAAAAACGTCCAGAAATGATTGAAGTTACTGACTGAATGAAAGGAGCTGGCATCTCACTCTCTTTGAATCTTCTTTATCATGCTAAGAGGAGCAGGAAAAAGCAAAAAATTTCAGAATTGCACCTTGCAATGCGGAGAAATTACTGTTTGTGCATTTACAATATTCATTGATTTTTGCCATTGAAAAACATCATGTTATTCATATACCAGAAATGTTTGAAGCTACTGACTGAATGAAAGGAGCTGGCATCTCACTCTCTTTGAATCTTCTTTATCATGCTAAGAGGAGCAGGAAAAAGCAAAAAATTTCAGAATTGCACCTTGCAATGCGGAGAAATTACTGTTTGTGCATTTACAATATTCATTGATTTTTGCCATTGAAAAACATGTTATTCATATACCAGAAATGTTTGAAGCTACTGACTGAATGAAAAGAGCTGGCATCTCACTCTCTTTGAATCTTCTTTATCATGCTAAGAGGAGCAGGAAAAAGCAAAAAATTTCAGAATTGCACCTTGCAATGCGGAGAAATTACTGTTTGTGCATTTGCAATATTCATTGATTTTTTCCATTGAAAAACATCATGTTATTCATATACCAGAAATGTTTGAAGCTACTGACTGAATGAAAAGAGCTGGCATCTCACTCTCTTTGAATCTTCTTTATCATGCTAAGAGGAGCAGGAAAAAGCAAAAAATTTCAGAATTGCACCTTGCAATGTGGAGAAATTACTGTTTGTGCATTTACAATATTCATTGATTTTTGCCATTGAAAAACGTCCAGAAATGATTGAAGCTACTGACTGAATGAAAGGAGCTGGCATCTCACTCTCGTTGAATCTTCTTTATCATGCTAAGAGGAGAAGGAAAAAGCAAAAAATTTCAGAATTGCACCTTGCAATGCGGAGAAATTACTGTTTGTGCATTTACAATATTCATTGATTTTTGCCATTGAAAAACGTCCAGAAGTGATTGAAGCTACTGACTGAATGAAAGGAGCTGGCATCTCACTCTCTTTGAATCTTCTTTATCATGCTAAGAGGAGCAGGAAAAAACAAAAAATTTCAGAATTGCACCTTGCAATGCGGAGAAATTACTGTTTGTGCATTTACAATATTCATTGATTTTTGCCATTGATAAACATCATGTTATTCATATACCAGAAATGTTTGAAGCTACTGACTGAATGAAAGGAGCTGGCATCTCACTCTCTTTGAATCTTCTTTATCATGCTAAGAGGAGCAGGAAAAAGCAAAAAATTTCAGAATTGCACCTTGCAATGCGGAGAAATTACTGTTTGTGCATTTACAATATTCATTGATTTTTGCCATTGAAAAACATCATGTTATTCATATACCAGAAATGTTTGAAGCTACTGACTGAATGAAAGGAGCTGGCATCTCACTCTCTTTGAATCTTCTTTTTCATGCTAAAAGGAGCAGGAAAAAGCAAAAAATTTCAGAATTGCACCTTGCAATGCGGAGAAATTACTGTTTGTGCATTTACAATATTCATTGATTTTTGACATCGAAAAACGTCCAGAAATTATTGAAGCTACTGACTGAATGAAAGGAGCTGGCATCTCACTCTCTTTGAATCTTCTTTATCATGCTAAGAGGAGCATGAAAAAGCAAAAAATTTCAGAATTGCCCCTTGCAATGCGGAGAAATTACTGTTTGTGCATTTACAATATTCATTGATTTTTGCCATTGAAAAACATCATGTTATTCATATACCAGAAATGTTTGAAGCTACTGACTGAATGAAAGGAGCTGGCATCTCACTCTCTTTTGAATCTTCTTTATCATGCTTAGAGGAGCAGGAAAAAGCAAAAAATTTCAGAATTGCACCTTGCAATGCGGAGAAATTACTGTTTGTGCATTTACAATATTCATTGATTTTTGCCATTGAAAAACGTCCAGAAATGATTGAAGCTACTGACTGAATGAAAGGAGCTGGCATCTCACTCTCTTTGAATCTTCTTTATCATGCTAAGAGGAGCAGGAAAAAGCAAAAAATTTCAGAATTGCACCTTGCAATGCGGAGAAATTACTGTTTGTGCATTTACAATATTCATTGATTTTTGCCATTGAAAAACGTCCAGAAATGATTGAAGCTACTGACTGAATGAAAGGAGCTGGCATCTCACTCTCTTTGAATCTTCTTTATCATGCTAAGAGGAGCAGGAAAAATCAAAAAATTTCAGAATTGCACCTTGCAATGCGGAGAAATTACTGTTTGTGCATTTACAATCTTCATTGATTTTTGCCATTGAAAAACATCATGTTATTCATATACCAGAAATGTTTGAAGCTACTGACTGAATGAAAGGAGCTGGCATCTCACTCTCTTTGAATCTTCTTTATCATGCTAAGAGGAGCAGGAAAAAGCAAAAAATTTCAGAATTGCACCTTGCAATGCGGAGAAATTACTGTTTGTGCATTTACAATATTCATTGATTTTTGCCATTGAAAAAGATCATGTTATTCATATACCAGAAATGTTTGAAGCTACTGACTGAATGAAAAGAGCTGGCATCTCACTCTCTTTGAATCTTCTTTATCATGCTAAGAGGAGCAGGAAAAAGCAAAAAATTTCAGAATTGCACCTTGCAATGTGGAGAAATTACTGTTTGTGCATTTACAATATTCATTGATTTTTGCCATTGAAAAACGTCCAGAAATGATTGAAGCTACTGACTGAATGAAAGGAGCTGGCATCTCACTCTCTTTGAATCTTCTTTATCATGCTAAGAGGAGCAGGAAAAAGCAAAAAATTTCAGAATTGCACCTTGCAATGCGGAGAAATTACTGTTTGTGCATTTACAATATTCATTGATTTTTGCCATTGAAAAACGTCCAGAAATGATTGAAGCTACTGACTGAATGAAAGGAGCTGGCATCTCACTCTCTTTGAATCTTCTTTATCATGCTAAGAGGAGCAGGAAAAATCAAAAAATTTCAGAATTGCACCTTGCAATGCGGAGAAATTACTGTTTGTGCATTTACAATATTCATTGATTTTTGCCATTGAAAAAGATCATGTTATTCATATACCAGAAATGTTTGAAGCTACTGACTGAATGAAAAGAGCTGGCATCTCACTCTCTTTGAATCTTCTTTATCATGCTAAGAGGAGCAGGAAAAAGCAAAAAATTTCAGAATTGCACCTTGCAATGTGGAGAAATTACTGTTTGTGCATTTACAATATTCATTGATTTTTGCCATTGAAAAACGTCCAGAAATGATTGAAGCTACTGACTGAATGAAAGGAGCTGGCATCTCACTCTCTTTGAATCTTCTTTATCATGCTAAGAGGAGCAGGAAAAAGCAAAAAATTTCAGAATTGCACCTTGCAATGCGGAGAAATTACTGTTTGTGCATTTACAATATTCATTGATTTTTGCCATTGAAAAACGTCCAGAAATGATTGAAGCTACTGACTGAATGAAAGGAGCTGGCATCTCACTCTCTTTGAATCTTCTTTATCATGCTAAGAGGAGCAGGAAAAATCAAAAAATTTCAGAATTGCACCTTGCAATGCGGAGAAATTACTGTTTGTGCATTTACAATCTTCATTGATTTTTGCCATTGAAAAACATCATGTTATTCATATACCAGAAATGTTTGAAGCTACTGACTGAATGAAAGGAGCTGGCATCTCACTCTCTTTGAATCTTCTTTATCATGCTAAGAGGAGCAGGAAAAAGCAAAAAATTTCAGAATTGCACCTTGCAATGCGGAGAAATTACTGTTTGTGCATTTACAATATTCATTGATTTTTGCCATTGAAAAAGATCATGTTATTCATATACCAGAAATGTTTGAAGCTACTGACTGAATGAAAAGAGCTGGCATCTCACTCTCTTTGAATCTTCTTTATCATGCTAAGAGGAGCAGGAAAAAGCAAAAAATTTCAGAATTGCACCTTGCAATGTGGAGAAATTACTGTTTGTGCATTTACAATATTCATTGATTTTTGCCATTGAAAAACGTCCAGAAATGATTGAAGCTACTGACTGAATGAAAGGAGCTGGCATCTCACTCTCTTTGAATCTTCTTTATCATGCTAAGAGGAGCAGGAAAAAGCAAAACATTTCAGAATTGCACCTTGCAATGCGGAGAAATAACTGTTTGTGCATTTACAATATTCATTGATTTTTGCCATTGAAAAACGTCCAGAAATGATTGAAGCTACTGACTGAATGAAAGAAGCTGGCATCTCACTCTCTTTGAATCTTCTTTATCATGCTAAGAGGAGCAGGAAAAAGCAAAAAATTTCAGAATTGCACCTTGCAATGCGGAGAAATTACTGTTTGTGCATTTACAATATTCATTGATTTTTGCCATTGAAAAACATCATGTTATTCATATACCAGAAATGTTTGAAGCTACTGACTGAATGAAAAGAGCTGGCATCTCACTCTCTTTGAATCTTCTTTATCATGCTAAGAGGAGCAGGAAAAACCAAAAAATTTCAGAATTGCACCTTGCAATGCGGAGAAATTACTGTTTGTGCATTTACAATATTCATTGATTTTTGCCATTGAAAAACATCATGTTATTCATATACCAGAAATGTTTGAAGCTACTGACTGAATGAAAGGAGCTGGCATCTCACTCTCTTTGAATCTTCTTTATCATGCTAAGAGGAGCAGGAAAAAGCAAAAAATTTCAGAATTGCACCTTGCAATGCGGAGAAATTACTGTTTGTGCATTTACAATATTCATTGATTTTTGCCATTGAAAAACATCATGTTATTCTTATACCAGAAATGTTTGAAGCTACTGACTGAATGAAAGGAGCTGGCATCTCACTCTCTTTGAATCTTCTTTATCATGCTAAGAGGAGCAGGAAAAAGCAAAAAATTTCAGAATTGCACCTTGCAATGCGGAGAAATTACTGTTTGTGCATTTACAATATTCATTGATTTTTGCCATTGAAAAACGTCCAGAAATGATTGAAGCTACTGACTGAATGAAAGAAGCTGGCATCTCACTCTCTTTGAATCTTCTTTATCATGCTAAGAGGAGCAGGAAAAAGCAAAAAATTTCAGAATTGCACCTTGCAATGCGGAGAAATTACTGTTTGTGCATTTACAATATTCATTGATTTTTGCCATTGAAAAACGTCCAGAAATGATTGAAGCTACTGACTGAATGAAAGGAGCTGGCATCTCACTCTCTTTGAATCTTCTTTATCATGCTAAGAGGAGCAGGAAAAATCAAAAAATTTCAGAATTGCACCTTGCAATGCGGAGAAATTACTGTTTGTGCATTTACAATCTTCATTGATTTTTGCCATTGAAAAACATCATGTTATTCATATACCAGAAATGTTTGAAGCTACTGACTGAATGAAAGGAGCTGGCATCTCACTCTCTTTGAATCTTCTTTATCATGCTAAGAGGAGCAGGAAAAAGCAAAAAATTTCAGAATTGCACCTTGCAATGCGGAGAAATTACTGTTTGTGCATTTACAATATTCATTGATTTTTGCCATTGAAAAAGATCATGTTATTCATATACCAGAAATGTTTGAAGCTACTGACTGAATGAAAAGAGCTGGCATCTCACTCTCTTTGAATCTTCTTTATCATGCTAAGAGGAGCAGGAAAAAGCAAAAAATTTCAGAATTGCACCTTGCAATGTGGAGAAATTACTGTTTGTGCATTTACAATATTCATTGATTTTTGCCATTGAAAAACGTCCAGAAATGATTGAAGCTACTGACTGAATGAAAGGAGCTGGCATCTCACTCTCTTTGAATCTTCTTTATCATGCTAAGAGGAGCAGGAAAAAGCAAAACATTTCAGAATTGCACCTTGCAATGCGGAGAAATAACTGTTTGTGCATTTACAATATTCATTGATTTTTGCCATTGAAAAACGTCCAGAAATGATTGAAGCTACTGACTGAATGAAAGAAGCTGGCATCTCACTCTCTTTGAATCTTCTTTATCATGCTAAGAGGAGCAGGAAAAAGCAAAAAATTTCAGAATTGCACCTTGCAATGCGGAGAAATTACTGTTTGTGCATTTACAATATTCATTGATTTTTGCCATTGAAAAACATCATGTTATTCATATACCAGAAATGTTTGAAGCTACTGACTGAATGAAAAGAGCTGGCATCTCACTCTCTTTGAATCTTCTTTATCATGCTAAGAGGAGCAGGAAAAACCAAAAAATTTCAGAATTGCACCTTGCAATGCGGAGAAATTACTGTTTGTGCATTTACAATATTCATTGATTTTTGCCATTGAAAAACATCATGTTATTCATATACCAGAAATGTTTGAAGCTACTGACTGAATGAAAGGAGCTGGCATCTCACTCTCTTTGAATCTTCTTTATCATGCTAAGAGGAGCAGGAAAAAGCAAAAAATTTCAGAATTGCACCTTGCAATGCGGAGAAATTACTGTTTGTGCATTTACAATATTCATTGATTTTTGCCATTGAAAAACATCATGTTATTCTTATACCAGAAATGTTTGAAGCTACTGACTGAATGAAAGGAGCTGGCATCTCACTCTCTTTGAATCTTCTTTATCATGCTAAGAGGAGCAGGAAAAAGCAAAAAATTTCAGAATTGCACCTTGCAATGCGAAGAAATTACTGTTTGTGCATTTACAATATTCATTGATTTTTGCCATTGAAAAACATCATGTTATTCATATACCAGAAATGTTTGAAGCTACTGACTGAATGAAAGGAGCTGGCATCTCACTCTCTTTGAATCTTCTTTATCATGCTAAGAGGAGCAGGAAAAAGCAAAAAATTTCAGAATTGCACCTTGCAATGCGGAGAAATTACTGTTTGTGCATTTACAATATTAATTGATTTTTGCCATTGAAAAATGTCCAGAAATGATTGAAGCTACTGACTGAATGAAAGGAGCTGGCATCTCACTCTCTTTGAATCTTCTTTATCATGCTAAGAGGAGCAGGAAAAAGCAAAAAATTTCAGAATTGCACCTTGCAATGTGGAGAAATTACTGTTTGTGCATTTACAATATTCATTGATTTTTGCCATTGAAAAACGTCCAGAAATGATTGAAGCTACTGACTGAATGAAAGGAGCTGGCATCTCACTCTCTTTGAATCTTCTTTATCATGCTAAGAGGAGCAGGAAAAAGCAAAAAATTTCAGAATTGCACCTTGCAATGCGGAGAAATTACTGTTTGTGCATTTACAATATTCATTGATTTTTGCCATTGAAAAACATCATGTTATTCATATACCAGAAATGTTTGAAGCTACTGACTGAATGAAAGGAGCTGGCATCTCACTCTCTTTGAATCTTCTTTATCATGCTAAGAGGAGCAGGAAAAAGCAAAAAATTTCAGAATTGCACCTTGCAATGCGGAGAAATTACTGTTTGTGCATTTACAATATTCATTGATTTTTGCCATTGAAAAACATGTTATTCATATACCAGAAATGTTTGAAGCTACTGACTGAATGAAAAGAGCTGGCATCTCACTCACTTTGAATCTTCTTTATCATGCTAAGAGGAGCAGGAAAAAGCAAAAAATTTCAGAATTGCACCTTGCAATGTGGAGAAATTATTGTTTGTGCATTTACAATATTCGTTGATTTTTGCAATTGAAAAACATCATGTTATTCATATACCAGAAATGTTTGAAGCTACTGACTGAATGAAAGGAGCTGGCATCTCACTCTCTTTGAATCTTCTTTATCATGCTAAGAGGAGCAGGAAAAAGCAAAAAATTTCAGAATTGCACCTTGGAATGCGGAGAAATTACTGTTTGTGCATTTACAATATTCATTGATTTTTGCCATTGAAAAACATCATGTTATTCATATACCAGAAATGTTTGAAGCTACTGACTGTATGAAAGGAGCTGGCATCTCACTCTCTTTGAATCTTCTTTATCATGCTAAGAGGAGCAGGAAAAAGCAAAAAATTTCAGAATTGCACCTTGCAATGCGGAGAAATTACTGTTTGTGCATTTACAATATTCATTGATTTTTGCCATTGAAAAACGTCCAGAAATGATTGAAGTTACTGACTGTATGAAAGGAGTTGGCATCTAACTCTCTTTGAATCTTCTTTATCATGCTAAGAGGAGCAGGAAAAAGCAAAAAATTTCAGAATTGCACCTTGCAATGCGGAGAAATTACTGTTTGTGCATTTACAATATTCATTGATTTTTGCCATTGAAAAACATCATGTTATTCATATACCAGAAATGTTTGAAGCTACTGACTGAATGAAAGGAGCTGGCATCTCACTCTCTTTGAATCTTCTTTATCATGCTAAGAGGAGCAGGAAAAAGCAAAAAATTTCAGAATTGCACCTTGCAATGCGGAGAAATTACTGTTTGTGCATTTACAATATTCATTGATTTTTGCCATTGAAAAACGTCCAGAAATGATTGAAGCTACTGACTGAAAGAAAGGAGCTGGCATCTCACTCTCTTTGAATCTTCTTTATCATGCTAAGAGGAGCAGGAAAAAGCAAAAAATTTCAGAATTGCACCTTGCAATGCGGAGAAATTACTGTTTGTGCATTTACAATATTCATTGATTTTTGCCATTGAAAAACGTCCAGAAATGATTGAAGCTACTGACTGAATGAAAGGAGCTGGCATCTCACTCTCTTTGAATCTTCTTTATCATCCTAAGAAGAGCAGGAAAAAGCAAAAAATTTCAGAATTGCACCTTGCAATGCGGAGAAATTACTTTTTGTGCATTTACAATATTCATTGATTTTTGCCATTGAAAAACGTCCAGAAATGTTTGAAGCTACTGACTGAATGAAAAGAGCTGGCATCTCACTCTCCTTGAATCTTCTTTATCATGCTAAGAGGAGCAGGAAAAAGCAAAAAATTTCAGAATTGCACCTTGCAATGCGGAGAAATTACTGTTTGTGCATTTACAATATTCCATGATTTTTGCCATTGAAAAACGTCCAGAAATGATTGAAGCTACTGACTGAATGAAAGGAGCTGGCATCTCACTCTCTTTGAATCTTCTTTATCATGCTAAGAGGAGCAGGAAAAAGCAAAAAATTTCAGAATTGCACCTTGCAATGCGGAGAAATTACTGTTTGTGCATTTACAATATTCATTGATTTTTGCCATTGAAAAACATCATGTTATTCATATGCCAGAAATGTTTGAAGCTACTGACTGAATGAAAGGAGCTGGCATCTCACTTTCTTTGAATCTTCTTTATCATGCTAAGAGGAGCAGGAAAAAGCAAAAAATTTCAGAATTTTACCTTGCAATGCGGAGAAATTACTGTTTGTGCATTTACAATATTCATTGATTTTTCCCATTGAAAAACATCATGTTATTCATATACCAGAAATGTTTGAAGCTACTGACTGAATGAAAGGAGCTGGCATTTCACTCTCTTTGAATCTTCTTTATCATGCTAAGAGGAGCAGGAAAAAGAAAAAAATTTCAGAATTGCACCTTGCAATGCGGAGAAATTACTGTTTGTGCATTTACAATATTCATTGATTTTTGCCATTGAAAAACATGTTATTCATATACGAGAAATGTTTGAAGCTACTGACTGAATGAAAAGAGCTGGCATCTCACTCTCTTTGAATCTTCTTTATCATGCTAAGAGGAGCAGGAAAAAGCAAAAAATTTCAGAATTGCACCTTGCAATGTGGAGAAATTACTGTTTGTGCATTTACAATATTCATTGATTTTTGCCATTGAAAAACATGTTATTCATATACCAGAAATGTTTGAAGCTACTGACTGAATGAAAGGAGCTGGCATCTCACTCTCTTTGAATCTTCTTTATCATGCTAAGAGGAGTAGGAAAAAGCAAAAAATTTCAGAATTGCACCTTGCAATGCGGAGAAATTACTGTTTGTGCATTTACAATATTCATTGATTTTTGCCATTGAAAAACGTCCAGAAATGTTTGAAGCTACTGACTGAATGAAAGGAGCTGGCATCTCACTCTCTTTGAATCTTCTTTATCATGCTAAGAGGAGCAGGAAAAAGCAAAAAATTTCAGAATTGCACCTTGCAATGCGGAGAAATTACTGTTTGTGCATTTACAATATTCATTGATTTTTGCCATTGAAAAACGTCCAGAAATGTTTGAAGCTACTGACTGAATGAAAGGAGCTGGCATCTCACTCTCTTTGAATCTTCTTTATCATGCTAAGAGGAGCAGGAAAAAGCAAAAAATTTCAGAATTGCACCTTGCAATGCGGAGAAATTACTGTTTGTGCATTTACAATATTCATTGATTTTTGCCATTGAAAAACATCATGTTATTCATATACCAGAAATGTTTGAAGCTACTGACTGAATGAAAAGATCTGGCATCTCACTCTCTTTGAATCTTCTTTATCATGCTAAGAGGAGCAGGAAAAAGCAAAAAATTTCAGAATTGCACCTTGCAATGCGGAGAAATTACTGTTTGTGCATTTACAATATTCATTGATTTTTGCCATTGAAAAACGTCCAGAAATGTTTGAAGCTACTGACTGAATGAAAAGAGCTGGCATCTCACTCTCTTTGAATCTTCTTTATCATGCTAAGAGGAGCAGGAAAAAGCAAAAAATTTCAGAATTGCACCTTGCAATGTGGAGAAATTACTGTTTGTGCATTTACAATATTCATTGATTTTTGCCATTGAAAAACGTCCAGAAATGATTGAAGCTACTGACTGAATGAAAGGAGCTGGCATCTCACTCTCTTTGAATCTTCTTTATCATGCTAAGAGGAGCAGGAAAAAGCAAAAAATTTCAGAATTGCACCTTGCAATGCGGAGAAATTACTGTTTGTGCATTTACAATATTCATTGATTTTTGCCATTGAAAAACGTCCAGAAATGATTGAAGCTACTGACTGAATGAAAGGAGCTGGCATCTCACTCTCTTTGAATCTTCTTTATCATGCTAAGAGGAGCAGGAAAAAGCAAAAAATTTCAGAATTGCACTTTGCAATGCGGAGAAATTACTGTTTGTGCATTTACAATATTCATTGATTTTTGCCATTGAAAAACGTCCAGAAATGTTTGAAGCTACTGACTGAATGAAAGGAGCTGGCATCTCACTCTCTTTGAATCTTCTTTATCATGCTAAGAGGAGCATGAAAAAGCAAAAAATTTCAGAATTGCACCTTGCAATGCGGAGAAATTACTGTTTGTGCATTTACAATATTCATTGATTTTTGCCATTGAAAAACGTCCAGAAATGTTTGAAGCTACTGACTGAATGAAAGGAGCTGGCATCTCACTCTCTTTGAATCTTCTTTATCATGCTAAGAGGAGCAGGAAAAAGCAAAAAATTTCAGAATTGCACCTTGCAATGCGGAGAAATTACTGTTTGTGCATTTACAATATTCATTGATTTTTGCCATTGAAAAACGTCCAGAAATGATTGAAGCTACTGACTGAATGAAAGGAGCTGGCATCTCACTCTCTTTGAATCTTCTTTATCATGCTAAGAGGAGCAGGAAAAAGCAAAAAATTTCAGAATTGCACCTTGCAATGCGGAGAAATTACTGTTTGTGCATTTACAATATTCATTGATTTTTGCCATTGAAAAACGTCCAGAAATGATTGAAGCTACTGACTGAATGAAAGGAGCTGGCATCTCACTCTCTTTGAATCTTCTTTATCATGCTAAGAGGAGCAGGAAAAAGCAAAAAATTTCAGAATTGCACCTTGCAATGCGGAGAAATTACTGTTTGTGCATTTACAATATTCATTGATTTTTGCCATTGAAAAACATCATGTTATTCATGTACCAGAAATGTTTGAAGCTACTGACTGAATGAAAGGAGCTGGCATCTCACTCTCTTTGAATCTTCTTTATCATGCTAAGAGGAGCAGGAAAAAGCAAAAAATTTCAGAATTGCACCTTGCAATGCGGAGAAATTACTGTTTGTGCATTTACAATATTCATTGATTTTTGCCATTGAAAAACGTCCAGAAATGATTGAAGTTACTGACTGAATGAAAGGAGCTGGCATCTCACTCTCTTTGAATCTTATTTATCATGCTAAGAGGAGCAGGAAAAAGCAAAAAATTTCAGAATTGCACCTTGCAATGCGGAGAAATTACTGTTTATGCATTTACAATATTCATTGATTTTTGCCATTGAAAAACGTCCAGAAATGATTGAAGCTACTTACTGAATGAAAGGAGCTGGCATCTCACTCTCTTTGAATCTTCTTTATCATGCTAAGAGGAGCAGGAAATAGCAAAAAATTTCAGATTTGCACCTTGCAATGCGGAGAAATTACTGTTTGTGCATTTACAATATTCATTGATTTTTGCCATTGAAAAACGTCCAGAAATGTTTGAAGCTACTGACTGAATGAAAAGAGCTGGCATCTCACTCTCTTTGAATCTTCTTTATCATGCTAAGAGGAGCAGGAAAAAGCAAAAAATTTCAGAATTGCACCTTGCAATGCGGAGAAATTACTGTTTGTGCATTTACAATATTCATTGATTTTTGCCATTGAAAAACATCATGTTATTCATATACCAGAAATGTTTGAAGCTACTGACTGAATGAAAGGAGCTGGCATCTCACTCTCTTTGAATCTTCTTTATCATGCTAAGAGGAGCAGGAAAAAGCAAAAAATTTTAGAATTGCACCTTGCAATGCGGAGAAATTACTGTTTGTGCATTTACAATATTCATTGATTTTTGCCATTGAAAAACATCATGTTATTCATATACCAGAAATGTTTGAAGCTACTGACTGAATGAAAGGAGCTGGCATCTCACTCTCTTTGAATCTTCTTTATCATGCTAAGAGGAGCAGGAAAAAGCAAAACATTTCAGAATTGCACCTTGCAATGCGGAGAAATTACTGTTTGTGCATTTACAATATTCATTGATTTTTGCCATTGAAAAACATCATGTTATTCATATACCAGAAATGTTTGAAGCTACTGACTGAATGAAAGGAGCTGGCATCTCACTCTCTTTGAATCTTCTTTATCATGCTAAGAGGAGCAGGAAAAAGCAAAAATATTCAGAATTGCACCTTGCAATGCGGAGAAATTACTGTTTGTGCATTTACAATATTCATTGATTTTTGCCATTGAAAAACATCATGTTATTCATATACCAGAAATGTTTGAAGCTACTGACTGAATGAAAGGAGCTGGCATCTCACTCTCTTTGAATCTTCTTTATCATGCTAAGAGGAGCAGGAAAAAGCAAAAAATTTCAGAATTGCACCTTGCAATGCGGAGAAATTGCTGTTTGTGCATTTACAATATTCATTGATTTTTGCCATTGAAAAACGTCCAGAAATGATTGAAGCTACTGACAGAATGAAAGGAGCTGGCATCTCACTCTCTTTGAATCTTTTTTATCATGCTTAGAGGAGCAGGAAAAAGCAAAAAATTTCAGAATTGCACCTTGCAATGCGGAGAAATTACTGTTTGTGCATTTACAATATTCATTGATTTTTGCCATTGAAAAACATCATGTTATTCATATACCAGAAATATTTGAAGCTACTGACTGAATGAAAGGAGCTGGCATTTCACTCTCTTTGAATATTCTTTATCATGCTAAGAGGAGCAGGAAAAAGCAAAAAATTTCACAATTGCACCTTGCAATGTGGAGAAATTACTGTTTGTGCATTTACAATATTCATTGATTTTTGCCATTGAAAAACGTCCAGAAATGATTGAAGCTACTGACTGAATGAAAGGAGATGGCATCTCACTCTCTTTGAATCTTCTTTATCATGCTAAGAGGAGCAGGAAAAAGCAAAAAATTTCAGAATTGCACCTTGCAATGCGGAGAAATTACTGTTTGTGCATTTACAATATTCATTGATTTTTGCCATTGAAAAACGTCCAGAAATGTTTGAAGCTACTGACTGAATGAAAGGAGCTGGCATCTCACTCTCTTTGAATCTTCTTTATAATGCTAGGATTAGCAGGAAAAAGCAAAAAATTTCAGAATTGCACCTTGCAATGCGGAGAAATTACTGTTTGTGCATTTACAATATTCATTGATTTTTGCCATTGAAAAACATCATGTTATTCATATACCAGAAATGTTTGAAGCTACTGACTGAATGAAAGGAGCTGGCATCTCACTCTCTTTGAATCTTTTTTATCATGCTAAGAGGAGCAGGAAAAGCAAAAAATTTCAGAATTGCACCTTGCAATGCGGAGAAATTACTGTTTATGCATTTACAATATTCATTGATTTTTGCCATTGAAAAACGTCCAGAAATGATTGAAGCTACTGACTGAATGAAAGGAGCTGGCATCTCACTCTCTTTGAATCTTCTTTATCATGCTAAGAGGAGCAGGAAAAAGCAAAAAATTTCAGAATTGCACCTTGCAATGCGGAGAAATTACTGTTTGTGCATTTACAATATTCATTGATTTTTGCCATTGAAAAACGTCCAGAAATGTTTGAAGCTACTGACTGAATGAAAAGAGCTGGCATCTCACTCTCTTTGAATCTTCTTTATCATGCTAAGAGGAGCAGGAAAAAGCAAAAAATTTCAGAATTGCACCTTGCAATGTGGAGAAATTACTGTTTGTGCATTTACAATATTCATTGATTTTTGCCATTGAAAAACGTCCAGAAATGATTGAAGCTACTGACTGAATGAAAGGAGCTGGCATCTCACTCTCTTTGAATCTTCTTTATCATGCTAAGAGGAGCAGGAAAAAGCAAAAAATTTCAGAATTGCACCTTGCAATGCGGAGAAATTACTGTTTGTGCATTTACAATATTCATTGATTTTTGCCATTGAAAAACGTCCAGAAATTATTGAAGTTACTGACTGAATGAAAGGAGCTGGCATCTCACTCTCTTTGAATCTTTTTTATCATGCTAAGAGGAGCAGGAAAAAGCAAAAAATTTCAGAATTGCACCTTGCAATGCGGAGAAATTACTGTTTATGCATTTACAATATTCATTGATTTTTGCCATTGAAAAACGTCCAGAAATGATTGAAGCTACTGACTGAATGAAAGGAGCTGGCATCTCACTCTCTTTGAATCTTCTTTATCATGCTAAGAGGAGCAGGAAAAAGCAAAAAATTTCAGAATTGCACCTTGCAATGCGGAGAAATTACTGTTTGTGCATTTACAATATTCATTGATTTTTGCCATTGAAAAACGTCCAGAAATGTTTGAAGCTACTGACTGAATGAAAGGAGCTGGCATCTCACTCTCTTTGAATCTTCTTTATCATGCTAAGAGGAGCAGGAAAAAGCAAAAAATTTCAGAATTGCACCTTGCAATGCGGAGAAATTACTGTTTGTGCATTTACAATATTCATTGATTTTTGCCATTGAAAAACATCATGTTATTCATATACCAGAAATGTTTGAAGCTACTGACTGAATGAAAGTTCCTTGCATCTCACTCTCTTTGAATCTTCTTTATCATGCTAAGAGGAGCAGGAAAAAGCAAAAAATTTCAGAATTGCACCTTGCAATGCGGAGAAATTACTGTTTGTGCATTTACAATATTCATTGATTTTTGCCATTGAAAAACGTCCAGAAATGTTTGAAGCTACTGAATGAATGAAAGGAGCTGGCATCTCACTCTCTTTGAATCTTCTTTATCATGCTAAGAGGAGCAGGAAAAAGCAAAAAATTTCAGAATTGCACCTTGCAATGCGGAGAAATTACTGTTTGTGCATTTACAATATTCATTGATTTTTGCCATTGAAAAACGTCCAGAAATGATTGAAGCTACTGACTGAATGAAAGGAGCTGGCATCTCACTCTCTTTGAATCTTCTTTATCATGCTAAGAGGAGCAGGAAAAACCAAAAAATTTCAGAATTGCACCTTGCAATGCGGAGAAATTACTGTTTGTGCATTTACAATATTCATTGATTTTTGCCATTGAAAAACGTCCAGAAATGTTTGAAGCTACTGACTGAATGAAAGGAGCTGGCATCTCACTCTCTTTGAATCTTCTTTATCATGCTAAGAGGAGCAGGAAAAAGCAAAAAATTTCAGACTTGCACCTTGCAATGCGGAGAAATTACTGTTTGTGCATTTACAATATTCATTGATTTTTGCCATTGAAAAACATCATGTTATTCATATACCAGAAATGTTTGAAGCTACTGACTGAATGAAAGGAGCTGGCATCTCACTCTCTTTGAATCTTCTTTATCATGCTAAGAGGAGCAGGAAAAAGCAAAAAATTTCAGAATTGCACCTTGCAATGCGGAGAAATTACTGTTTGTGCATTTACAATATTCATTGATTTTTGCCATTGAAAAACATCATGTTATTCATATACCAGAAATGTTTGAAGCTACTGACTGAATGAAAGGAGCTGGCATCTCACTCTCTTTGAATCTTCTTTATCATGCTTAGAGGAGCAGGAAAAAGCAAAAAATTTCAGAATTGCACCTTGCAATGTGGAGAAATTACTGTTTGTGCATTTACAATATTCATTGATTTTTGCCATTGAAAAACGTCCAGAAATGATTGAAGCTACTGACTGAATGAAAGGAGCTGGCATCTCACTCTCTTTGAATCTTCTTTATCATGCTAAGAGGAGCAGGAAAAAGCAAAAAATTTCAGAATTGCACCTTGCAATGCAGAGAAATTACTGTTTGTGCATTTACAATATTCATTGATTTTTGCCATTGAAAAACGTTCAGAAATGATTGAAGCTACTGACTGAATGAAAGAAGCTGGCATCTCACTCTCTTTGAATCTTCTTTATCATGCTAAGAGGAGCAGGAAAAAGAAAAAAATTTCAGAATTGCACCTTGCAATGCGGAGAAATTATTGTTTGTGCATTTACAATATTCATTGATTTTTGCCATTGAAAAACATCATGTTATTCATATACCGGAAATGTTTGAAACTACTGACTGAATGAAAGGAGCTGGCATCTCACTCTCTTTGAATCTTCTTTATCATGTTAAGAGGAGCAGGAAAAAGCAAAAAATTTCAGAATTGCACCTTGCAATGCGGAGAAATTACTGTTTGTGCATTTACAATATTCATTGATTTTTGCCATTGAAAAACGTCCAGAAATGTTTGAAGCTACTGACTGAATGAAAGGAGCTGGCATCTCACTCTCTTTGAATCTTCTTTATCATGCTAAGAGGAGCAGGAAAAAGCCAAAAATTTCAGAATTGCACCTTGCAATGCGGAGAAATTACTGTTTGTGCATTTACAATATTCATTGATTTTTGCCATTGAAAAACATCATGTTATTCATATACCAGAAATGTTTGAAGCTACTGACTGAATGAAAGGAGCTGGCATCTCACTCTCTTTGAATCTTCTTTATCATGCTAAGAGGAGCAGGAAAAAGCAAAAAATTTCAGAATTGCACCTTGCAATGCGGAGAAATTACTGTTTGTGCATTTACAATATTCATTCATTTTTGCCATTGAAAAACATCATGTTATTCATATACCAGAAATGTTTGAAGCTACTGACTGAATGAAAGGAGCTGGCATCTCACTCTCTTTGAATCTTCTTTATCATGCTAAGAGGAACAGGAAAAAGCAAAAAAATTCAGAATTGCACCTTGCAATGCGGAGAAATTACTGTTTGTGCATTTACAATATTCATTGATTTTTGCCATTGAAAAACATCATGTTATTCATATACCAGAAATGTTTGAAGCTACTGACTGAATGAAAGTTCCTTGCATCTCACTCTCTTTGAATCTTCTTTATCATGCTAAGAGGAGCAGGAAAAAGCAAAAAATTTCAGAATTGCACCTTGCAATGCGGAGAAATTACTGTTTGTGCATTTACAATATTCATTGATTTTTGCCATTGAAAAACGTCCAGAAATGATTGAAGCTACTGACTGAATGAAAGGATCTGGCATCTCACTCTCTTTGAATCTTCTTTATCATGCTAAGAGGAGCAGGAAAAAGCAAAAAATATCAGAATTGCACCTTGCAATGCGGAGAAATTACTGTTTGTGCATTTACAATATTCATTGATTTTTGCCATTGAAAAACGTCCAGAAATTATTGAAGTTACTGACTGAATGAAAGGAGCTGGCATCTCACTCTCTTTGAATCTTTTTTATCATGCTAAGAGGAGCAGGAAAAAGCAAAAAATTTCAGAATTGCACCTTGCAATGCGGAGAAATTACTGTTTATGCATTTACAATATTCATTGATTTTTGCCATTGAAAAACGTCCAGAAATGATTGAAGCTACTGACTGAATGAAAGGAGCTGGCATCTCACTCTCTTTGAATCTTCTTTATCATGCTAAGAGGAGCAGGAAAAAGCAAAAAATGTCAGAATTGCACCTTGCAATGCGGAGAAATTACTGTTTGTGCATTTACAATATTCATTGATTTTTGCCATTGAAAAACGTCCAGAAATGTTTGAAGCTACTGACTGAATGAAAGGAGCTGGCATCTCACTCTCTTTGAATCTTCTTTATCATGCTAAGAGGAGCAGGAAAAAGCAAAAAATTTCAGAATTGCACCTTGCAATGCGGAGAAATTACTGTTTGTGCATTTACAATATTCATTGATTTTTGCCATTGAAAAACATCATGTTATTCATATACCAGAAATGTTTGAAGCTACTGACTGAATGAAAGTTCCTTGCATCTCACTCTCTTTGAATCTTCTTTATCATGCTAAGAGGAGCAGGAAAAAGCAAAAAATTTCAGAATTGCACCTTGCAATGCGGAGAAATTACTGTTTATGCATTTACAATATTCATTGATTTTTGCCATTGAAAAATGTCCAGAAATGATTGAAGCTACTGACTGAATGAAAGGAGCTGGCATCTCACTCTCTTTGAATCTTCTTTATCATGCTAAGAGGAGCAGGAAAAAGCAAAAAATTTCAGAATTGCACCTTGCAATGCGGAGAAATTACTGTTTGTGCATTTACAATATTCATTGATTTTTGCCATTGAAAAACGTCCAGAAATGTTTGAAGCTACTGACTGAATGAAAGGAGCTGGCATCTCACTCTCTTTGAATCTTCTTTATCATGCTAAGAGGAGCAGGAAAAAGCAAAAAATTTCAGAATTGCACCTTGCAATGCGGAGAAATTACTGTTTGTGCATTTACAATATTCATTGATTTTTGCCATTGAAAAACGTCCAGAAATGTTTGAAGCTACTGACTGAATGAAAGGAGCTGGCATCGCACTCTCTTTGAATCTTCTTTATCATGCTAAGAGGAGCAGGAAAAAGCAAAAAATTTCAGAATTGCATCTTGCAATGCGGAGAAATTACTGTTTGTGCATTTACAATATTCATTGATTTTTGCCATTGAAAAACGTCCAGAAATGTTTGAAGCTACTGAATGAATGAAAGGAGCTGGCATCTCACTCTCTTTGAATCTTCTTTATCATGCTAAGAGGAGCAGGAAAAAGCAAAAAATTTCAGAATTGCACCTTGCAATGCGGAGAAATTACTGTTTGTGCATTTACAATATTCATTGATTTTTGCCATTGAAAAACGTCCAGAAATGATTGAAGCTACTGACTGAATGAAAGGAGCTGGCATCTCACTCTCTTTGAATCTTCTTTATCATGCTAAGACGAGCAGGAAAAAGCAAAAAATTTCAGAATTGCACCTTGCAATGCGGAGAAATTACTGTTTGTGCATTTACAATATTCATTGATTTTTGCCATTGAAAAACGTCCAGAAATGATTGAAGCTACTGACTGAATGAAAGGAGCTGGCATCTCACTCTCTTTGAATCTTCTTTATCATGCTAAGAGGAGCAGGAAAAAGCAAAAAATTTCAGACTTGCACCTTGCAATGCGGAGAAATTACTGTTTGTGCATTTACAATATTCATTGATTTTTGCCATTGAAAAACATCATGTTTTTCATATACCAGAAATGTTTGAAGCTACTGACTGAATGAAAGGAGCTGGCATCTCACTCTCTTTGAATCTTCTTTATCATGCTAAGAGGAGCAGGAAAAAGCAAAAAATTTCAGAATTGCACCTTGCAATGCGGAGAAATTACTGTTTGTGCATTTACAATATTCATTGATTTTTGCCATTGAAAAACATCATGTTATTCATATACCAGAAATGTTTGAAGCTACTGACTGAATGAAAGTTCCTTGCATCTCACTCTCTTTGAATCTTCTTTATCATGCTAAGCGGAGCAGGAAAAAGCAAAAAATTTCAGAATTGCACCTTGCAATGCGGAGAAATTACTGTTTATGCATTTACAATATTCATTGATTTTTGCCATTGAAAAATGTCCAGAAATGATTGAAGCTACTGACTGAATGAAAGGAGCTGGCATCTCACTCTCTTTGAATCTTCTTTATCATGCTAAGAGGAGCAGGAAAAAGCAAAAAATTTCAGAATTGCACCTTGCAATGCGGAGAAATTACTGTTTGTGCATTTACAATATTCATTGATTTTTGCCATTGAAAAACGTCCAGAAATGTTTGAAGCTACTGACTGAATGAAAGGAGCTGGCATCTCACTCTCTTTGAATCTTCTTTATCATGCTAAGAGGAGCAGGAAAAAGCAAAAAATTTCAGAATTGCACCTTGCAATGCGGAGAAATTACTGTTTGTGCATTTACAATATTCATTGATTTTTGCCATTGAAAAACGTCCAGAAATGTTTGAAGCTACTGACTGAATGAAAGGAGCTGGCATCGCACTCTCTTTGAATCTTCTTTATCATGCTAAGAGGAGCAGGAAAAAGCAAAAAATTTCAGAATTGCATCTTGCAATGCGGAGAAATTACTGTTTGTGCATTTACAATATTCATTGATTTTTGCCATTGAAAAACGTCCAGAAATGTTTGAAGCTACTGAATGAATGAAAGGAGCTGGCATCTCACTCTCTTTGAATCTTCTTTATCATGCTAAGACGAGCAGGAAAAAGCAAAAAATTTCAGAATTGCACCTTGCAATGCGGAGAAATTACTGTTTGTGCATTTACAATATTCATTGATTTTTGCCATTGAAAAACGTCCAGAAATGATTGAAGCTACTGACTGAATGAAAGGAGCTGGCATCTCACTCTCTTTGAATCTTCTTTATCATGCTAAGAGGAGCAGGAAAAAGCAAAAAATTTCAGACTTGCACCTTGCAATGCGGAGAAATTACTGTTTGTGCATTTACAATATTCATTGATTTTTGCCATTGAAAAACATCATGTTTTTCATATACCAGAAATGTTTGAAGCTACTGACTGAATGAAAGGAGCTGGCATCTCACTCTCTTTGAAACTTCTTTATCATGCTAAGAGGAGCAGGAAAAAGCAAAAAATTTCAGAATTGCACCTTGCAATGCGGAGAAATTACTGTTTGTGCATTTACAATATTCATTGATTTTTGCCATTGAAAAACATCATGTTATTCATATACCAGAAATGTTTGAAGCTACTGACTGAATGAAAGGAGCTGGCATCTCACTCTCTTTGAATCTTCTTTATCATGCTTAGAGGAGCAGGAAAAAGCAAAAAATTTCAGAATTGCACCTTGCAATGCGGAGAAATTACTGTTTGTGCATTTACAATATTCATTGATTTTTGCCATTGAAAAACGTCCAGAAATGATTGAAGCTACTGACTGAATGAAAGGAGCTGGCATCTCACTCTCTTTGAATCTTCTTTATCATGCTAAGAGGAGCAGGAAAAAGCAAAAAATTTCAGAATTGCACCTTGCAATGCAGAGAAATTACTGTTTGTGCATTTACAATATTCATTGATTTTTGCCATTGAAAAACGTTCAGAAATGATTGAAGCTACTGACTGAATGAAAGGAGCTGGCATCTCACTCTCTTTGAATCTTCTTTATCATGCTAAGAGGAGCAGGAAAAAGAAAAAAATTTCAGAATTGCACCTTGCAATGCGGAGAAATTATTGTTTGTGCATTTACAATATTCATTGATTTTTGCCATTGAAAAACATCATGTTATTCATATACCGGAAATGTTTGAAACTACTGACTGAATGAAAGGAGCTGGCATCTCACTCTCTTTGAATCTTCTTTATCATGCTAAGAGGAGCAGGAAAAAGCAAAAAATTTCAGAATTGCACCTTGCAATGCGGAGAAATTACTGTTTGTGCATTTACAATATTCATTGATTTTTGCCATTGAAAAACGTCCAGAAATGTTTGAAGCTACTGACTGAATGAAAGGAGCTGGCATCTCACTCTCTTTGAATCTTCTTTATCATGCTAAGAGGAGCAGGAAAAAGCCAAAAATTTCAGAATTGAACCTTGCAATGCGGAGAAATTACTGTTTGTGCATTTACAATATTCATTGATTTTTGCCATTGAAAAACATCATGTTATTCATATACCAGAAATGTTTGAAGTTACTGACTGAATGAAAGGAGCTGGCATCTCACTCTCTTTGAATCTTCTTTATCATGCTAAGAGGAGCAGGAAAAAGCAAAAAATTTCAGAATTGCACCTTGCAATGCGGAGAAATTACTGTTTGTGCATTTACAATATTCATTGATTTTTGCCATTGAAAAACATCATGTTATTCATATACCAGAAATGTTTGAAGCTACTGACTGAATGAAAGGAGCTGGCATCTCACTCTCTTTGAATCTTCTTTATCATGCTAAGAGGAGCAGGAAAAAGCAAAAAAATTCAGAATTGCACCTTGCAATGCGGAGAAATTACTGTTTGTGCATTTACAATATTCATTGATTTTTGCCATTGAAAAACATCATGTTATTCATATACCAGAAATGTTTGAAGCTACTGACTGAATGAAAGGAGCTGGCATCTCACTCTCTTTGAATCTTCTTTATCATGCTAAGAGGAGCAGGAAAAAGCAAAAAATTTCAGAATTGCACCTTGCAATGCGGAGAAATTACTGTTTGTGCATTTACAATATTCATTGATTTTTGCCATTGAAAAACGTCCAGAAATGATTGAAGCTACTGACTGAATGAAAGGAGCTGGCATCTCACTCTCTTTGAATCTTCTTTATCATGCTAAGAGGAGCAGGAAAAAGCAAAAAATTTCAGAATTGCACCTTGCAATGCGGAGAAATTACTGTTTGTGCATTTACAATATTCATTGATTTTTGCCATTGAAAAACGTCCAGAAATGATTGAAGCTACTGACTGAATGAAAGGAGCTGGCATCTCACTCTCTTTGAATCTTCTTTATCATGCTAAGAGGAGCAGGAAAAAGCAAAAAATTTCAGAATTGCACCTTGCAATGCGGAGAAATTACTGTTTGTGCATTTACAATATTCATTGATTTTTGCCATTGAAAAACATCATGTTATTCATATACCAGAAATGTTTGAAGCTACTGACTGAATGAAAGGAGCTGGCATCTCACTCTCTTTGAATCTTCTTTATCATGCTAAGAGGAGCAGGAAAAAGCAAAAAATATCAGAATTGCACCTTGTAATGCGGAGAAATTACTGTTTGTGCATTTACAATATTCATTGATTTTTGCCACTGAAAAACGTCCAGAAATGATTGAAGTTACTGACTGAATGAAAGGAGCTGGCATCTCACTCTCTTTGAATCTTTTTTATCATGCTAAGAGGAGCAGGAAAAAGCAAAAAATTTCAGAATTGCACCTTGCAATGCGGAGAAATTACTGTTTATGCATTTACAATATTCATTGATTTTTGCCATTGAAAAACGTCCAGAAATGATTGAAGCTACTGACTGAATGAAAGGAGCTGGCATCTCACTCTCTTTGAATCTTCTTTATCATGCTAAGAGGAGCAGGAAAAAGCAAAAAATTTCAGAATTGCACCTTGCAATGCGGAGAAATTACTGTTTGTGCATTTAAAATATTCATTGATTTTTGCCATTGAAAAACGTCCAGAAATGTTTGAAGCTACTGACTGAATGAAAGGAGCTGGCATCTCACTCTCTTTGAATCTTCTTTATCATGCTAAGAGGAGCAGGAAAAAGCAAAAAATTTCAGAATTGCACCTTGCAATGCGGAGAAATTACTGTTTGTGCATTTACAATATTCATTGATTTTTGCCATTGAAAAACATCATGTTATTCATATACCAGAAATGTTTGAAGCTACTGACTGAATGAAAGATCCTTGCATCTCACTCTCTTTGAATCTTCTTTATCATGCTAAGAGGAGCAGGAAAAAGCAAAAAATTTCAGAATTGCACCTTGCAATGTGGAGAAATTACTGTTTATGCATTTACAATATTCATTGATTTTTGCCATTGAAAAACGTCCAGAAATGATTGAAGCTACTGACTGAATGAAAGGAGCTGGCATCTCACTCTCTTTGAATCTTCTTTATCATGCTAAGAGGAGCAGGAAAAAGCAAAAAATTTCAGAATTGCACCTTGCAATGCGGAGAAATTACTGTTTGTGCATTTACAATATTCATTGATTTTTGCCATTGAAAAACGTCCAGAAATATTTGAAGCTACTGACTGAATGAAAGGAGCTGGCATCTCACTCTCTTTGAATATTCTTTATCATGCTAAGAGGAGCAGGAAAAAGCAAAAAATTTCAGAATTGCACCTTGCAATGCGGAGAAATTACTGTTTGTGCATTTACAATATTCATTGATTTTTGCCATTGAAAAACATCATGTTATTCATATACCAGAAATGTTTGAAGCTACTGACTGAATGAAAGTTCCTTGCATCTCACTCTCTTTGAATCTTCTTTATCATGCTAAGAGGAGCAGGAAAAAGCAAAAAATTTCAGAATTGCACCTTGCAATGCGGAGAAATTACTGTTTGTGCATTTACAATATTCATTGATTTTTGCCATTGAAAAACGTCCAGAAATGATTGAAGCTACTGACTGAATGAAAGGAGCTGGCATCTCACTCTCTTTGAATCTTCTTTATCATGCTAAGAGGAGCAGGAAAAAGCAAAAAATTTCAGAATTGCACTTTGCAATGCGGAGAAATTACTGTTTGTGCATTTACAATATTCATTGATTTTTGCCATTGAAAAACGTCCAGAAATGTTTGAAGCTACTGACTGAATGAAAGGAGCTGGCATCGCACTCTCTTTGTATCTTCTTTATCATGCTAAGAGGAGCAGGAAAAAGCAAATAATTTCAGAATTGCACCTTGCAATGCGGAGAAATTACTGTTTGTGCATTTACAATATTCATTGATTTTTGCCATTGAAAAACGTCCAGAAATGTTTGAAGCTACTGACTGAATGAAAGGAGCTGGCATCTCACTCTCTTTGAATCTTCTTTATCATGCTAGGATTAGCAGGAAAAAGCAAAAAATTTCAGAATTGCACCTTGCAATGCGGAGAAATTATTGTTTGTGCATTTACAATATTCATTGATTTTTGCCATTGAAAAACATCATGTTATTCATATACCGGAAATGTTTGAAGCTACTGACTGAATGAAAGGAGCTGGCATCTCACTCTCTTTGAATCTTCTTTATCATGCTAAGAGGAGCAGGAAAAAGCAAAAAATTTCAGAATTGCACCTTGCAATGCGGAGAAATTACTGTTTGTGCATTTACAATATTCATTGATTTTTGCCATTGAAAAACGTCCAGAAATGTTTGAAGCTACTGACTGTATGAAAGGAGCTTGCATCTCACTCTCTTTGAATCTTCTTTATCATGCTAAGAGGAGCAGGAAAAAGCAAAAAATTTCAGAATTGCACCTTGCAATTCGGAGAAATTACTGTTTGTGCATTTACAATATTCATTGATTTTTGCCATTGAAAAACATCATGTTATTCATATACCAGAAATGTTTGAAGCTACTGACTGAATGAAAGTTCCTTGCATCTCACTCTCTTTGAATCTTCTTTATCATGCTAAGAGGAGCAGGAAAAAGCAAAAAATTTCAGAATTGCACCTTGCAATGCGGAGAAATTACTGTTTGTGCATTTACAATATTCATTGATTTTTGCCATTGAAAAACGTCCAGAAATGATTGAAGCTACTGACTGAATGAAAGGAGCTGGCATCTCACTCTCTTTGAATCTTCTTTATCATGCTAAGAGGAGCAGGAAAAAGCAAAAAATTTCAGAATTGCACTTTGCAATGCGGAGAAATTACTGTTTGTGCATTTACAATATTCATTGATTTTTGCCATTGAAAAACGTCCAGAAATGTTTGAAGCTACTGACTGAATGAAAGGAGCTGGCATCGCACTCTCTTTGTATCTTCTTTATCATGCTAAGAGGAGCAGGAAAAAGCAAAAAATTTCAGAATTGCACCTTGCAATGCGGAGAAATTACTGTTTGTGCATTTACAATATTCATTGATTTTTGCCATTGAAAAACGTCCAGAAATGTTTGAAGCTACTGACTGAATGAAAGGAGCTGGCATCTCACTCTCTTTGAATCTTCTTTATCATGCTAGGATTAGCAGGAAAAAGCAAAAAATTTCAGAATTGCACCTTGCAATGCGGAGAAATTATTGTTTGTGCATTTACAATATTCATTGATTTTTGCCATTGAAAAACATCATGTTATTCATATACCGGAAATGTTTGAAGCTACTGACTGAATGAAAGGAGCTGGCATCTCACTCTCTTTGAATCTTCTTTATCATGCTAAGAGGAGCAGGAAAAAGCAAAAAATTTCAGAATTGCACCTTGCAATGCGGAGAAATTACTGTTTGTGCATTTACAATATTCATTGATTTTTGCCATTGAAAAACATCATGTTATTCATATACCAGAAATGTTTGAAGCTACTGACTGAATGAAAGGAGCTGGCATCTCACTCTCTTTGAATCTTCTTTATCATGCTAAGAGGAGCAGGAAAAAGCAAAAAATTTCAGAATTGCACCTTGCAATGCGGAGAAATTACTGTTTGTGCATTTACAATATTCATTGATTTTTGCCATTGAAAAACGTCCAGAAATGATTGAAGCTACTGACTGAATGAAAGGAGCTGGCATCTCACTCTCTTTGAATCTTCTTTATCATGCTAAGAGGAGCAGGAAAAAGCAAAAAATTTCAGAATTGCACCTTGCAATGCGGAGAAATTACTGTTTGTGCATTTACAATATTCATTGATTTTTGCCATTGAAAAACGTCCAGAAATGATTGAAGCTACTGACTGAATGAAAGGAGCTGGCATCTCACTCTCTTTGAATCTTCTTTATCATGCTAAGAGGAGCAGGAAAAAGCAAAAAATTTCAGAATTGCACCTTGCAATGCGGAGAAATTACTGTTTGTGCATTTACAATATTCATTGATTTTTGCCATTGAAAAACATCATGTTATTCATATACCAGAAATGTTTGAAGCTACTGACTGAATGAAAGGAGCTGGCATCTCACTCTCTTTGAATCTTCTTTATCATGCTAAGAGGAGCAGGAAAAAGCAAAAAAATTCAGAATTGCACCTTGCAATGCGGAGAAATTACTGTTTGTGCATTTACAATATTCATTGATTTTTGCCATTGAAAAACATCATGTTATTCATATACCAGAAATGTTTGAAGCTACTGACTGAATGAAAGGAGCTGGCATCTCACTCTCTTTGAATCTTCTTTATCATGCTAAGAGGAGCAGGAAAAAGCAAAAAATTTCAGAATTGCACCTTGCAATGCGGAGAAATTACTGTTTGTGCATTTACAATATTCATTGATTTTTGCCATTGAAAAACGTCCAGAAATGATTGAAGCTACTGACTGAATGAAAGGAGCTGGCATCTCACTCTCTTTGAATCTTCTTTATCATGCTAAGAGGAGCAGGAAAAAGCAAAAAATTTCAGAATTGCACCTTGCAATGCGGAGAAATTACTGTTTGTGCATTTACAATATTCATTGATTTTTGCCATTGAAAAACGTCCAGAAATGATTGAAGCTACTGACTGAATGAAAGGAGCTGGCATCTCACTCTCTTTGAATCTTCTTTATCATGCTAAGAGGAGCAGGAAAAAGCAAAAAATTTCAGAATTGCACCTTGCAATGCGGAGAAATTACTGTTTGTGCATTTACAATATTCATTGATTTTTGCCATTGAAAAACATCATGTTATTCATATACCAGAAATGTTTGAAGCTACTGACTGAATGAAAGGAGCTGGCATCTCACTCTCTTTGAATCTTCTTTATCATGCTAAGAGGAGCAGGAAAAAGCAAAAAATTTCAGAATTGCACCTTGCAATGCGGAGAAATTACTGTTTGTGCATTTACAATATTCATTGATTTTTGCCATTGAAAAACGTCCAGAAATGTTTGAAGCTACTGACTGAATGAAAGGAGCTGGCATCTCACTCTCTTTGAATCTTCTTTATCATGCTAGGATTAGCAGGAAAAAGCAAAAAATTTCAGAATTGCACCTTGCAATGCGGAGAAATTATTGTTTGTGCATTTACAATATTCATTGATTTTTGCCATTGAAAAACATCATGTTATTCATATACCGGAAATGTTTGAAGCTACTGACTGAATGAAAGGAGCTGGCATCTCACTCTCTTTGAATCTTCTTTATCATGCTAAGAGGAGCAGGAAAAAGCAAAAAATTTCAGAATTGCACCTTGCAATGCGGAGAAATTACTGTTTGTGCATTTACAATATTCATTGATTTTTGCCATTGAAAAACATCATGTTATTCATATACCAGAAATGTTTGAAGCTACTGACTGAATGAAAGGAGCTGGCATCTCACTCTCTTTGAATCTTCTTTATCATGCTAAGAGGAGCAGGAAAAAGCAAAAAATTTCAGAATTGCACCTTGCAATGCGGAGAAATTACTGTTTGTGCATTTACAATATTCATTGATTTTTGCCATTGAAAAACGTCCAGAAATGATTGAAGCTACTGACTGAATGAAAGGAGCTGGCATCTCACTCTCTTTGAATCTTCTTTATCATGCTAAGAGGAGCAGGAAAAAGCAAAAAATTTCAGAATTGCACCTTGCAATGCGGAGAAATTACTGTTTGTGCATTTACAATATTCATTGATTTTTGCCATTGAAAAACGTCCAGAAATGATTGAAGCTACTGACTGAATGAAAGGAGCTGGCATCTCACTCTCTTTGAATCTTCTTTATCATGCTAAGAGGAGCAGGAAAAAGCAAAAAATTTCAGAATTGCACCTTGCAATGCGGAGAAATTACTGTTTGTGCATTTACAATATTCATTGATTTTTGCCATTGAAAAACATCATGTTATTCATATACCAGAAATGTTTGAAGCTACTGACTGCATGAAAGGAGCTGGCATCTCACTCTCTTTGAATCTTCTTTGTCATGCTAAGAGGAGCAGGAAAAAGCAAAAAATATCAGAATTGCACCTTGCAATGCGGAGAAATTACTGTTTGTGCATTTACAATATTCATTGATTTTTGCCATTGAAAAACGTCCAGAAATGATTGAAGTTACTGACTGAATGAAAGGAGCTGGCATCTCACTCTCTTTGAATCTTTTTTATCATGCTAAGAGGAGCAGGAAAAAGCAAAAAATTTCAGAATTGCACCTTGCAATGCGGAGAAATTACTGTTTATGCATTTACAATATTCATTGATTTTTGCCATTGAAAAACGTCCAGAAATGATTGAAGTTACTGACTGAATGAAAGGAGCTGGCATCTCACTCTCTTTGAATCTTTTTTATCATGCTAAGAGGAGCAGGAAAAAGCAAAAAATTTCAGAATTGCACCTTGCAATGCGGAGAAATTACTGTTTGTGCATTTACAATATTCATTGATTTTTGCCATTGAAAAACATCATGTTATTCATATACCAGAAATGTTTGAAGCTACTGACTGAATGAAAGGAGCTGGCATCTCACTCTCTTTGAATCTTCTTTATCATGCTAAGAGGAGCAGGAAAAAGCAAAAAAATTCAGAATTGCACCTTGCAATGCGGAGAAATTACTGTTTGTGCATTTACAATATTCATTGATTTTTGCCATTGAAAAACATCATGTTATTCATATACCAGAAATGTTTGAAGCTACTGACTGAATGAAAGGAGCTGGCATCTCACTCTCTTTGAATCTTCTTTATCATGCTAAGAGGAGCAGGAAAAAGCAAAAAATTTCAGAATTGCACCTTGCAATGCGGAGAAATTACTGTTTGTGCATTTACAATATTCATTGATTTTTGCCATTGAAAAACGTCCAGAAATGATTGAAGCTACTGACTGAATGAAAGGAGCTGGCATCTCACTCTCTTTGAATCTTCTTTATCATGCTAAGAGGAGCAGGAAAAAGCAAAAAATTTCAGAATTGCACCTTGCAATGCGGAGAAATTACTGTTTGTGCATTTACAATATTCATTGATTTTTGCCATTGAAAAACGTCCAGAAATGATTGAAGCTACTGACTGAATGAAAGGAGCTGGCATCTCACTCTCTTTGAATCTTCTTTATCATGCTAAGAGGAGCAGGAAAAAGCAAAAAATTTCAGAATTGCACCTTGCAATGCGGAGAAATTACTGTTTGTGCATTTACAATATTCATTGATTTTTGCCATTGAAAAACATCATGTTATTCATATACCAGAAATGTTTGAAGCTACTGACTGAATGAAAGGAGCTGGCATCTCACTCTCTTTGAATCTTCTTTATCATGCTAAGAGGAGCAGGAAAAAGCAAAAAATATCAGAATTGCACCTTGTAATGCGGAGAAATTACTGTTTGTGCATTTACAATATTCATTGATTTTTGCCATTGAAAAACGTCCAGAAATGATTGAAGTTACTGACTGAATGAAAGGAGCTGGCATCTCACTCTCTTTGAATCTTTTTTATCATGCTAAGAGGAGCAGGAAAAAGCAAAAAATTTCAGAATTGCACCTTGCAATGCGGAGAAATTACTGTTTATGCATTTACAATATTCATTGATTTTTGCCATTGAAAAACGTCCAGAAATGATTGAAGCTACTGACTGAATGAAAGGAGCTGGCATCTCACTCTCTTTGAATCTTCTTTATCATGCTAAGAGGAGCAGGAAAAAGCAAAAAATTTCAGAATTGCACCTTGCAATGCGGAGAAATTACTGTTTGTGCATTTACAATATTCATTGATTTTTGCCATTGAAAAACATCATGTTATTCATATACCAGAAATGTTTGAAGCTACTGACTGAATGAAAGTTCCTTGCATCTCACTCTCTTTGAATCTTCTTTATCATGCTAAGAGGAGCAGGAAAAAGCAAAAAATTTCAGAATTGCACCTTGCAATGCGGAGAAATTACTGTTTGTGCATTTACAATATTCATTGATTTTTGCCATTGAAAAACGTCCAGAAATGATTGAAGCTACTGACTGAATGAAAGGAGCTGGCATCTCACTCTCTTTGAATCTTCTTTAGCATGCTAAGAGGAGCAGGAAAAAGCAAAAAATTTCAGAATTGCACTTTGCAATGCGGAGAAATTACTGTTTGTGCATTTACAATATTCATTGATTTTTACCATTGAAAAACGTCCAGAAATGTTTGAAGCTACTGACTGAATGAAAGGAGCTGGCATCGCACTCTCTTTGTATCTTCTTTATCATGCTAAGAGGAGCAGGAAAAAGCAAATAATTTCAGAATTGCACCTTGCAATGCGGAGAAATTACTGTTTGTGCATTTACAATATTCATTGATTTTTGCCATTGAAAAACGTCCAGAAATGTTTGAAGCTACTGACTGAATGAAAGGAGCTGGCATCTCACTCTCTTTGAATCTTCTTTATCATGCTAGGATTAGCAGGAAAAAGCAAAAAATTTCAGAATTGCACCTTGCAATGCGGAGAAATTATTGTTTGTGCATTTACAATATTCATTGATTTTTGCCATTGAAAAACATCATGTTATTCATATACCGGAAATGTTTGAAGCTACTGACTGAATGAAAGGAGCTGGCATCTCACTCTCTTTGAATCTTCTTTATCATGCTAAGAGGAGCAGGAAAAAGCAAAAAATTTCAGAATTGCACCTTGCAATGCGGAGAAATTACTGTTTGTGCATTTACAATATTCATTGATTTTTGCCATTGAAAAACGTCCAGAAATGATTGAAGTTACTGACTGAATGAAAGGAGCTGGCATCTCACTCTCGTTGAATCTTTTTTATCATGCTAAGAGGAGCAGGAAAAAGCAAAAAATTTCAGAATTGCACCTTGCAATGCGGAGAAATTACTGTTTATGCATTTACAATATTCATTGATTTTTGCCATTGAAAAACGTCCAGAAATGATTGAAGCTACTGACTGAATGAAAGGAGCTGGCATCTCACTCTCTTTGAATCTTCTTTATCATGCTAAGAGGAGCAGGAAAAAGCAAAAAATTTCAGAATTGCACCTTGCAATGCGGAGAAATTACTGTTTGTGCATTTACAATATTCATTGATTTTTGCCATTGAAAAACGTCCAGAAATGTTTGAAGCTACTGACTGAATGAAAGGAGCTGGCATCTCACTCTCTTTGAATCTTCTTTATCATGCTAAGAGGAGCAGGAAAAAGCAAAAAATTTCAGAATTGCACCTTGCAATGCGGAGAAATTACTGTTTGTGCATTTACAATATTCATTGATTTTTGCCATTGAAAAACATCATGTTATTCATATACCAGAAATGTTTGAAGCTACTGACTGAATGAAAGATCCTTGCATCTCACTCTCTTTGAATCTTCTTTATCATGCTAAGAGGAGCAGGAAAAAGCAAAAAATTTCAGAATTGCACCTTGCAATGTGGAGAAATTACTGTTTATGCATTTACAATATTCATTGATTTTTGCCATTGAAAAACGTCCAGAAATGATTGAAGCTACTGACTGAATGAAAGGAGCTGGCATCTCACTCTCTTTGAATCTTCTTTATCATGCTAAGAGGAGCAGGAAAAAGCAAAAAATTTCAGAATTGCACCTTGCAATGCGGAGAAATTACTGTTTGTGCATTTACAATATTCATTGATTTTTGCCATTGAAAAACGTCCAGAAATATTTGAAGCTACTGACTGAATGAAAGGAGCTGGCATCTCACTCTCTTTGAATCTTCTTTATCATGCTAAGAGGAGCAGGAAAAAGCAAAAAATTTCAGAATTGCACCTTGCAATGCGGAGAAATTACTGTTTGTGCATTTACAATATTCATTGATTTTTGCCATTGAAAAACATCATGTTATTCATATACCAGAAATGTTTGAAGCTACTGACTGAATGAAAGTTCCTTGCATCTCACTCTCTTTGAATCTTCTTTATCATGCTAAGAGGAGCAGGAAAAAGCAAAAAATTTCAGAATTGCACCTTGCAATGCGGAGAAATTACTGTTTGTGCATTTACAATATTCATTGATTTTTGCCATTGAAAAACGTCCAGAAATGATTGAAGCTACTGACTGAATGAAAGGAGCTGGCATCTCACTCTCTTTGAATCTTCTTTATCATGCTAAGAGGAGCAGGAAAAAGCAAAAAATTTCAGAATTGCACTTTGCAATGCGGAGAAATTACTGTTTGTGCATTTACAATATTCATTGATTTTTGCCATTGAAAAACGTCCAGAAATGTTTGAAGCTACTGACTGAATGAAAGGAGCTGGCATCGCACTCTCTTTGTATCTTCTTTATCATGCTAAGAGGAGCAGGAAAAAGCAAATAATTTCAGAATTGCACCTTGCAATGCGGAGAAATTACTGTTTGTGCATTTACAATATTCATTGATTTTTGCCATTGAAAAACGTCCAGAAATGTTTGAAGCTACTGACTGAATGAAAGGAGCTGGCATCTCACTCTCTTTGAATCTTCTTTATCATGCTAGGATTAGCAGGAAAAAGCAAAAAATTTCAGAATTGCACCTTGCAATGCGGAGAAATTATTGTTTGTGCATTTACAATATTCATTGATTTTTGCCATTGAAAAACATCATGTTATTCATATACCGGAAATGTTTGAAGCTACTGACTGAATGAAAGGAGCTGGCATCTCACTCTCTTTGAATCTTCTTTATCATGCTAAGAGGAGCAGGAAAAAGCAAAAAATTTCAGAATTGCACCTTGCAATGCGGAGAAATTACTGTTTGTGCATTTACAATATTCATTGATTTTTGCCATTGAAAAACGTCCAGAAATGTTTGAAGCTACTGACTGAATGAAAGGAGCTTGCATCTCACTCTCTTTGAATCTTCTTTATCATGCTAAGAGGAGCAGGAAAAAGCAAAAAATTTCAGAATTGCACCTTGCAATTCGGAGAATTTACTGTTTGTGCATTTACAATATTCATTGATTTTTGCCATTGAAAAACATCATGTTATTCATATACCAGAAATGTTTGAAGCTACTGACTGAATGAAAGTTCCTTGCATCTCACTCTCTTTGAATCTTCTTTATCATGCTAAGAGGAGCAGGAAAAAGCAAAAAATTTCAGAATTGCACCTTGCAATGCGGAGAAATTACTGTTTGTGCATTTACAATATTCATTGATTTTTGCCATTGAAAAACGTCCAGAAATGATTGAAGCTACTGACTGAATGAAAGGAGCTGGCATCTCACTCTCTTTGAATCTTCTTTATCATGCTAAGAGGAGCAGGAAAAAGCAAAAAATTTCAGAATTGCACTTTGCAATGCGGAGAAATTACTGTTTGTGCATTTACAATATTCATTGATTTTTGCCATTGAAAAACGTCCAGAAATGTTTGAAGCTACTGACTGAATGAAAGGAGCTGGCATCGCACTCTCTTTGTATCTTCTTTATCATGCTAAGAGGAGCAGGAAAAAGCAAAAAATTTCAGAATTGCACCTTGCAATGCGGAGAAATTACTGTTTGTGCATTTACAATATTCATTGATTTTTGCCATTGAAAAACGTCCAGAAATGTTTGAAGCTACTGACTGAATGAAAGGAGCTGGCATCTCACTCTCTTTGAATCTTCTTTATCATGCTAGGATTAGCAGGAAAAAGCAAAAAATTTCAGAATTGCACCTTGCAATGCGGAGAAATTATTGTTTGTGCATTTACAATATTCATTGATTTTTGCCATTGAAAAACATCATGTTATTCATATACCGGAAATGTTTGAAGCTACTGACTGAATGAAAGGAGCTGGCATCTCACTCTCTTTGAATCTTCTTTATCATGCTAAGAGGAGCAGGAAAAAGCAAAAAATTTCAGAATTGCACCTTGCAATGCGGAGAAATTACTGTTTGTGCATTTACAATATTCATTGATTTTTGCCATTGAAAAACATCATGTTATTCATATACCAGAAATGTTTGAAGCTACTGACTGAATGAAAGGAGCTGGCATCTCACTCTCTTTGAATCTTCTTTATCATGCTAAGAGGAGCAGGAAAAAGCAAAAAATTTCAGAATTGCACCTTGCAATGCGGAGAAATTACTGTTTGTGCATTTACAATATTCATTGATTTTTGCCATTGAAAAACGTCCAGAAATGATTGAAGCTACTGACTGAATGAAAGGAGCTGGCATCTCACTCTCTTTGAATCTTCTTTATCATGCTAAGAGGAGCAGGAAAAAGCAAAAAATTTCAGAATTGCACCTTGCAATGCGGAGAAATTACTGTTTGTGCATTTACAATATTCATTGATTTTTGCCATTGAAAAACGTCCAGAAATGATTGAAGCTACTGACTGAATGAAAGGAGCTGGCATCTCACTCTCTTTGAATCTTCTTTATCATGCTAAGAGGAGCAGGAAAAAGCAAAAAATTTCAGAATTGCACCTTGCAATGCGGAGAAATTACTGTTTGTGCATTTACAATATTCATTGATTTTTGCCATTGAAAAACATCATGTTATTCATATACCAGAAATGTTTGAAGCTACTGACTGAATGAAAGGAGCTGGCATCTCACTCTCTTTGAATCTTCTTTGTCATGCTAAGAGGAGCAGGAAAAAGCAAAAAATATCAGAATTGCACCTTGCAATGCGGAGAAATTACTGTTTGTGCATTTACAATATTCATTGATTTTTGCCATTGAAAAACGTCCAGAAATGATTGAAGTTACTGACTGAATGAAAGGAGCTGGCATCTCACTCTCTTTGAATCTTTTTTATCATGCTAAGAGGAGCAGGAAAAAGCAAAAAATTTTAGAATTGCACCTTGCAATGCGGAGAAATTACTGTTTATGCATTTACAATATTCATTGATTTTTGCCATTGAAAAACGTCCAGAAATGATTGAAGCTACTGACTGAATGAAAGGAGCTGGCATCTCACTCTCTTTGAATCTTCTTTATCATGCTAAGAGGAGCAGGAAAAAGCAAAAAATTTCAGAATTGCACCTTGCAATGCGGAGAAATTACTGTTTGTGCATTTACAATATTCATTGATTTTTGCCATTGAAAAACGTCCAGAAATGTTTGAAGCTACTGACTGAATGAAAGGAGCTGGCATCTCACTCTCTTTGAATCTTCTTTATCATGCTAAGAGGAGCAGGAAAAAGCAAAAAATTTCAGAATTGCACCTTGCAATGCGGAGAAATTACTGTTTGTGCATTTACAATATTCATTGATTTTTGCCATTGAAAAACATCATGTTATTCATATACCAGAAATGTTTGAAGCTACTGACTGAATGAAAGTTCCTTGCATCTCACTCTCTTTGAATCTTCTTTATCATGCTAAGAGGAGCAGGAAAAAGCAAAAAATTTCAGAATTGCACCTTGCAATGTGGAGAAATTACTGTTTATGCATTTACAATATTCATTGATTTTTGCCATTGAAAAACGTCCAGAAATGATTGAAGCTACTGACTGAATGAAAGGAGCTGGCATCTCACTCTCTTTGAATCTTCTTTATCATGCTAAGAGGAGCAGGAAAAAGCAAAAAATTTCAGAATTGCACCTTGCAATGCGGAGAAATTACTGTTTGTGCATTTACAATATTCATTGATTTTTGCCATTGAAAAACGTCCAGAAATGTTTGAAGCTACTGACTGAATGAAAGGAGCTGGCATCTCACTCACTTTGAATCTTCTTTATCATGCTAAGAGGAGCAGGAAAAAGCAAAAAATTTCAGAATTGCACCTTGCAATGCGGAGAAATTACTGTTTGTGCATTTACAATATTCATTGATTTTTGCCATTGAAAAACATCATGTTATTCATATACCAGAAATGTTTGAAGCTACTGACTGAATGAAAGTTCCTTGCATCTCACTCTCTTTGAATCTTCTTTATCATGCTAAGAGGAGCAGGAAAAAGCAAAAAATTTCAGAATTGCACCGTGCAATGCGGAGAAATTACTGTTTGTGCATTTACAATATTCATTGATTTTTGCCATTGAAAAACGTCCAGAAATGATTGAAGCTACTGACTGAATGAAAGGAGCTGGCATCTCACTCTCTTTGAATCTTCTTTATCATGCTAAGAGGAGCAGGAAAAAGCAAAAAATTTCAGAATTGCACTTTGCAATGCGGAGAAATTACTGTTTGTGCATTTACAATATTCATTGATTTTTGCCATTGAAAAACGTCCAGAAATGTTTGAAGCTACTGACTGAATGAAAGGAGCTGGCATCGCACTCTCTTTGTATCTTCTTTATCATGCTAAGAGGAGCAGGAAAAAACAAAAAATTTCAGAATTGCACCTTGCAATGCGGAGAAATTACTGTTTGTGCATTTACAATATTCATTGATTTTTGCCATTGAAAAACATCCAGAAATGTTTGAAGCTACTGACTGAATGAAAGGAGCTGGCATCTCACTCTCTTTGAATCTTCTTTATCATGCTAGGATTAGCAGGAAAAAGCAAAAAATTTCAGAATTGCACCTTGCAATGCGGAGAAATTATTGTTTGTGCATTTACAATATTCATTGATTTTTGCCATTGAAAAACATCATGTTATTCATATACCGGAAATGTTTGAAGCTACTGACTGAATGAAAGGAGCTGGCATCTCACTCTCTTTGAATCTTCTTTATCATGCTAAGAGGAGCAGGAAAAAGCAAAAAATTTCAGAATTGCACCTTGCAATGCGGAGAAATTACTGTTTGTGCATTTACAATATTCATTGATTTTTGCCATTGAAAAACGTCCAGAAATGTTTGAAGCTACTGACTGAATGAAAGGAGCTGGCATCTCACTCTCTTTGAATCTTCTTTATCATGCTAAGAGGAGCAGGAAAAAGCAAAAAATTTCAGAATTGCACCTTGCAATGCGGAGAAATTACTGTTTGTGCATTTACAATATTCATTGATTTTTGCCATTGAAAAACATCATGTTATTCATATACCAGAAATGTTTGAAGCTACTGACTGAATGAAAGGAGCTGGCATCTCACTCTCTTTGAATCTTCTTTATCATGCTAAGAGGAGCAGGAAAAAGCAAAAAATTTCAGAATTGCACCTTGCAATGCGGAGAAATTACTGTTTGTGCATTTACAATATTCATTGATTTTTGCCATTGAAAAACGTCCAGAAATGATTGAAGCTACTGACTGAATGAAAGGAGCTGGCATCTCACTCTCTTTGAATCTTCTTTATCATGCTAAGAGGAGCAGGAAAAAGCAAAAAATTTCAGAATTGCACCTTGCAATGCGGAGAAATTACTGTTTGTGCATTTACAATATTCATTGATTTTTGCTATTGAAAAACGTCCAGAAATGATTGAAGCTACTGACTGAATGAAAGGAGCTGGCATCTCACTCTCTTTGAATCTTCTTTATCATGCTAAGAGGAGCAGGAAAAAGCAAAAAATTTCAGAATTGCACCTTGCAATGCGGAGAAATTACTGTTTGTGCATTTACAATATTCATTGATTTTTGCCATTGAAAAACATCATGTTATTCATATACCAGAAATGTTTGAAGCTACTGACTGAATGAAAGGAGCTGGCATCTCACTCTCTTTGAATCTTCTTTGTCATGCTAAGAGGAGCAGGAAAAAGCAAAAAATATCAGAATTGCACCTTGCAATGCGGAGAAATTACTGTTTGTGCATTTACAATATTCATTGATTTTTGCCATTGAAAAACGTCCAGAAATGATTGAAGTTACTGACTGAATGAAAGGAGATGGCATCTCACTCTCTTTGAATCTTTTTTATCATGCTAAGAGGAGCAGGAAAAAGCAAAAAATTTCAGAATTGCACCTTGCAATGCGGAGAAATTACTGTTTATGCATTTACAATATTCATTGATTTTTGCCATTGAAAAACGTCCAGAAATGATTGAAGCTACTGACTGAATGAAAGGAGCTGGCATCTCACTCTCTTTGAATCTTCTTTATCATGCTAAGAGGAGCAGGAAAAAGCAAAAAATTTCAGAATTGCACCTTGCAATGCGGAGAAATTACTGTTTGTGCATTTACAATATTCATTGATTTTTGCCATTGAAAAACGTCCAGAAATGTTTGAAGCTACTGACTGAATGAAAGGAGCTGGCATCTCACTCTGTTTGAATCTTCTTTATCATGCTAAGAGGAGCAGGAAAAAGCAAAAAATTTCAGAATTGCACCTTGCAATGCGGAGAAATTACTGTTTGTGCATTTACAATATTCATTGATTTTTGCCATTGAAAAACATCATGTTATTCATATACCAGAAATGTTTGAAGCTACTGACTGAATGAAAGTTCCTTGCATCTCACTCTCTTTGAATCTTCTTTATCATGCTAAGAGGAGCAGGAAAAAGCAAAAAATTTCAGAATTGCACCTTGCAATGTGGAGAAATTACTGTTTATGCATTTACAATATTCATTGATTTTTGCCCTTGAAAAACGTCCAGAAATGATTGAAGCTACTGACTGAATGAAAGGAGCTGGCATCTCACTCTCTTTGAATCTTCTTTATCATGCTAAGAGGAGCAGGAAAAAGCAAAAAATTTCAGAATTGCACCTTGCAATGCGGAGAAATTACTGTTTGTGCATTTACAATATTCATTGATTTTTGCCATTGAAAAACGTCCAGAAATGTTTGAAGCTACTGACTGAATGAAAGGAGCTGGCATCTCACTCACTTTGAATCTTCTTTATCATGCTAAGAGGAGCAGGAAAAAGCAAAAAATTTCAGAATTGCACCTTGCAATGCGGAGAAATTACTGTTTGTGCATTTACAATATTCATTGATTTTTGCCATTGAAAAACATCATGTTATTCATATACCAGAAATGTTTGAAGCTACTGACTGAATGAAAGTTCCTTGCATCTCACTCTCTTTGAATCTTCTTTATCATGCTAAGAGGAGCAGGAAAAAGCAAAAAATTTCAGAATTGCACCGTGCAATGCGGAGAAATTACTGTTTGTGCATTTACAATATTCATTGATTTTTGCCATTGAAAAACGTCCAGAAATGATTGAAGCTACTGACTGAATGAAAGGAGCTGGCATCTCACTCTCTTTGAATCTTCTTTATCATGCTAAGAGGAGCAGGAAAAAGCAAAAAATTTCAGAATTGCACTTTGCAATGCGGAGAAATTACTGTTTGTGCATTTACAATATTCATTGATTTTTGCCATTGAAAAACGTCCAGAAATGTTTGAAGCTACTGACTGAATGAAAGGAGCTGGCATCGCACTCTCTTTGTATCTTCTTTATCATGCTAAGAGGAGCAGGAAAAAGCAAAAAATTTCAGAATTGCACCTTGCAATGCGGAGAAATTACTGTTTGTGCATTTACAATATTCATTGATTTTTGCCATTGAAAAACGTCCAGAAATGTTTGAAGCTACTGACTGAATGAAAGGAGCTGGCATCTCACTCTCTTTGAATCTTCTTTATCATGCTAGGATTAGCAGGAAAAAGCAAAAAATTTCAGAATTGCACCTTGCAATGCGGAGAAATTATTGTTTGTGCATTTACAATATTCATTGATTTTTGCCATTGAAAAACATCATGTTATTCATATACCGGAAATGTTTGAAGCTACTGACTGAATGAAAGGAGCTGGCATCTCACTCTCTTTGAATCTTCTTTATCATGCTAAGAGGAGCAGGAAAAAGCAAAAAATTTCAGAATTGCACCTTGCAATGCGGAGAAATTACTGTTTGTGCATTTACAATATTCATTGATTTTTGCCATTGAAAAACGTCCAGAAATGTTTGAAGCTACTGACTGAATGAAAGGAGCTGGCATCTCACTCTCTTTGAATCTTCTTTATCATGCTAAGAGGAGCAGGAAAAAGCAAAAAATTTCAGAATTGCACCTTGCAATGCGGAGAAATTACAGTTTGTGCATTTACAACATTCATTGATTTTTGCCATTGAAAAACATCATGTTATTCATATACCAGAAATGTTTGAAGCTACTGACTGAATGAAAGGAGCTGGCATCTCACTCTCTTTGAATCTTCTTTATCATGCTAAGAGGAGCAGGAAAAAGCAAAAAATTTCAGAATTGCACCTTGCAATGCGGAGAAATTACTGTTTGTGCATTTACAATATTCATTGATTTTTGCCATTGAAAAACATCATGTTATTCATATACCAGAAATGTTTGAAGCTACTGACTGAATGAAAGGAGCTGGCATCTCACTCTCTTTGAATCTTCTTTATCATGCTAAGAGGAGCAGGAAAAAGCAAAAAAATTCAGAATTGCACCTTGCAATGCGGAGAAATTACTGTTTGTGCATTTACAATATTCATTGATTTTTGCCATTGAAAAACATCATGTTATTCATATACCAGAAATGTTTGAAGCTACTGACTGAATGAAAGGAGCTGGCATCTCACTCTCTTTGAATCTTCTTTATCATGCTAAGAGGAGCAGGAAAAAGCAAAAAATTTCAGAATTGCACCTTGCAATGCGGAGAAATTACTGTTTGTGCATTTACAATATTCATTGATTTTTGCCATTGAAAAACGTCCAGAAATGATTGAAGCTACTGACTGAATGAAAGGAGCTGGCATCTCACTCTCTTTGAATCTTCTTTATCATGCTAAGAGGAGCAGGAAAAAGCAAAAAATTTCAGAATTGCACCTTGCAATGCGGAGAAATTACTGTTTGTGCATTTACAATATTCATTGATTTTTGCCATTGAAAAACGTCCAGAAATGATTGAAGCTACTGACTGAATGAAAGGAGCTGGCATCTCACTCTCTTTGAATCTTCTTTATCATGCTAAGAGGAGCAGGAAAAAGCAAAAAATTTCAGAATTGCACCTTGCAATGCGGAGAAATTACTGTTTGTGCATTTACAATATTCATTGATTTTTGCCATTGAAAAACATCATGTTATTCATATACCAGAAATGTTTGAAGCTACTGACTGAATGAAAGGAGCTGGCATCTCACTCTCTTTGAATCTTCTTTATCATGCTAAGAGGAGCAGGAAAAAGCAAAAAATATCAGAATTGCACCTTGCAATGCGGAGAAATTACTGTTTGTGCATTTACAATATTCATTGATTTTTGCCATTGAAAAACGTCCAGAAATGATTGAAGTTACTGACTGAATGAAAGGAGCTGGCATCTCACTCTCTTTGAATCTTTTCATCATGCTAAGAGGAGCAGCAAAAAGCAAAAAATTTCAGAATTGCACCTTGCAATGCGGAGAAATTACTGTTTATGCATTTACAATATTCATTGATTTTTGCCATTGAAAAACGTCCAGAAATGATTGAAGCTACTGACTGAATGAAAGGAGCTGGCATCTCTCTCTCTTTGAATCTTCTTTATCATGCTAAGAGGAGCAGGAAAAAGCAAAAAATTTCAGAATTGCACCTTGCAATGCGGAGAAATTACTGTTTGTGCATTTAGAATATTCATTGATTTTTGCCATTGAAAAACGTCCAGAAATGTTTGAAGCTACTGACTGAATGAAAGGAGCTGGCATCTCACTCTCTTTGAATCTTCTTTACCATGCTAACAGGAGCAGGAAAAAGCAAAAAATTTCAGAATTGCACCTTGCAATGCGGAGAAATTACTGTTTGTGCATTTACAATATTCATTGATTTTTGCCATTGAAAAACATCATGTTATTCATATACCAGAAATGTTTGAAGCTACTGACTGAATGAAAGTTCCTTGCATCTCACTCTCTTTGAATCTTCTTTATCATGCTAAGAGGAGCAGGAAAAAGCAAAAAATTTCAGAATTGCACCTTGCAATGCGGAGAAATTACTGTTTGTGCATTTACAATATTCATTGATTTTTGCCATTGAAAAACGTCCAGAAATGATTGAAGCTACTGACTGAATGAAAGGAGCTGGCATCTCACTCTCTTTGAATCTTCTTTATCATGCTAAGAGGAGCAGGAAAAAGCAAAAAATTTCAGAATTGCACCTTGCAATGCGGAGAAATTACTGTTTGTGCATTTACAATATTCATTGATTTTTGCCATTGAAAAACGTCCAGAAATGTTTGAAGCTACTGACTGAATGAAAGGAGCTGGCATCTCACTCTCTTTGAATCTTCTTTACCATGCTAAGAGGAGCAGGAAAAAGCAAAAAATTTCAGAATTGCACCTTGCAATGCGGAGAAATTACTGTTTGTGCATTTACAATATTCATTGATTTTTGCCATTGAAAAACGTCCAGAAATGATTGAAGCTACTGACTGAATGAAAGGAGCTGGCATCTCACTCTCTTTGAATCTTCTTTATCATGCTAAGAGGAGCAGGAAAAAGCAAAAAATTTCAGAATTGCACCTTGCAATGCGGAGAAATTACTGTTTGTGCATTTACAATATTCATTGATTTTTGCCATTGAAAAACGTCCAGAAATGATTAAAGCTACTGACTGAATGAAAGGAGCTGTCATCTCACTCTCTTTGAATCTTCTTTATCATGCTAAGAGGAGCAGGAAAAAGCAAAAAATTTCAGAATTGCACCTTGCAATGCGGAGAAATTACTGTTTGTGCATTTACAATATTCATTGATTTTTGCCATTGAAAAACGTCCAGAAATGTTTGAAGCTACTGACTGAATGAAAGGAGCTGGCATCTCACTCTCTTTGAATCTTCTTTATCATGCTAAGAGGAGCAGGAAAAAGCAAAAAATTTCAGAATTGCACCTTGCAATGCGGAGAAATTACTGTTTGTGCATTTACAATATTCATTGATTTTTGCCATTGAAAAACGTCCAGAAATGTTTGAAGCTACTGACTGAATGAAATGAGCTGGCACCTCACTCTCTTTGAATCTTCTTTATCATGCTAAGAGGAGCAGGAAAAAGCAAAAAAATTCAGAATTGCACCTTGCAATGCGGAGAAATTACTGTTTGTGCATTTACAATATACATTGATTTTTGCCATTGAAAAACGTCCAGAAATGATTGAAGCTACTGACTGAATGAAAGGAGCTGGCATCTCACTCTCTTTGAATCTTCTTTATCATGCTAAGAGGAGCAGGAAAAAGCAAAAAATTTCAGAATTGCACCTTGCAATGCGGAGAAATTACTGTTTGTGAATTTACAATATTCATTGATTTTTGCCTTTGAAAAACGTCCTGAAATGTTTGAAGCTACTGACTGAATGAAAGGAGCTGGCATCTCACTCTCTTTGAATCTTCTTTATCAAGCTAAGAGGAGCAGGAAAAAGCAAAAAATATCAGAATTGCACCTTGCAATGCGGAGAAATTACTGTTTGTGCATTTACAATATTCATTGATTTTTGCCATTGAAAAACGTCCAGAAATGATTGAAGTTACTGACTGAATGAAAGGAGCTGGCATCTCACTCTCTTTGAATCTTTTTATCATGCTAAGAGGAGCAGGAAAAAGCAAAAAATTTCAGAATTGCACCTTGCAATGCGGAGAAATTACTGTTTATGCATTTACAATATTCATTGATTTTTGCCATTGAAAAACGTCCAGAAATGATTGAAGCTACTGACTGAATGAAAGGAGCTGGCATCTCACTCTCTTTGAATCTTCTTTATCATGCTAAGAGGAGCAGGAAAAAGCAAAAAATTTCAGAATTGCACCTTGCAATGCGGAGAAATTACTGTTTGTGCATTTACAATATTCATTGATTTTTGCCATTGAAAAACGTCCAGAAATGTTTGAAGCTACTGACTGAATGAAAGGAGCTGGCATCTCACTCTCTTTGAATCTTCTTTATCATGCTAACAGGAGCAGGAAAAAGCAAAAAATTTCAGAATTGCACCTTGCAATGCGGAGAAATTACTGTTTGTGCATTTACAATATTCATTGATTTTTGCCATTGAAAAACATCATGTTATTCATATACCAGAAATGTTTGAAGCTACTGACTGAATGAAAGTTCCTTGCATCTCACTCTCTTTGAATCTTCTTTATCATGCTAAGAGGAGCAGGAAAAAGCAAAAAATTTCAGAATTGCACCTTGCAATGCGGAGAAATTACTGTTTATGCATTTACCATATTCATTGATTTTTGCCATTGAAAAATGTCCAGAAATGATTGCAGCTACTGACTGAATGAAAGGAGCTGGCATCTCACTCTCTTTGAATCTTCTTTATCATGCTAAGAGGAGCAGGAAAAAGCAAAAAATTTCAGAATTGCACCTTGCAATGCGGAGAAATTACTGTTTGTGCATTTACAATATTCATTGATTTTTGCCATTGAAAAACGTCCAGAAATGTTTGAAGCTACTGACTGAATGAAAGGAGCTGGCATCTCACTCTCTTTGAATCTTCTTTATCATGCTAAGAGGAGCAGGAAAAAGCAAAAAATTTCAGAATTGCACCTTGCAATGCGGAGAAATTACTGTTTGTGCATTTACAATATTCATTGATTTTTGCCATTGAAAAACGTCCAGAAATGTTTGAAGCTACTGACTGAATGAAAGGAGCTGGCATCTCACTCTCTTTGAATCTTCTTTACCATGCTAAGAGGAGCAGGAAAAAGCAAAAAATTTCAGAATTGCACCTTGCAATGCGGAGAAATTACTGTTTGTGCATTTACAATATTCATTGATTTTTGCCATTGAAAAACGTCCAGAAATGATTGAAGCTACTGACTGAATGAAAGGAGCTGGCATCTCACTCTCTTTGAATCTTCTTTATCATGCTAAGAGGAGCAGGAAAAAGCAAAAAATTTCAGAATTGCACCTTGCAATGCGGAGAAATTACTGTTTGTGCATTTACAATATTCATTTATTTTTGCCATTGAAAAACGTCCAGAAATGATTGAAGCTACTGACTGAATGAAAGGAGCTGTCATCTCACTCTCTTTGAATCTTCTTTATCATGCTAAGAGGAGCAGGAAAAAGCAAAAAATTTCAGAATTGCACCTTGCAATGTGGAGAAATTACTGTTTGTGCATTTACAATATTCATTGATTTTTGCCATTGAAAAACGTCCAGAAATGTTTGAAGCTACTGACTGAATGAAAGGAGCTGGCATCTCACTCTCTTTGAATCTTCTTTATCATGCTAAGAGGAGCAGGAAAAAGCAAAAAATTTCAGAATTGCACCTTGCAATGCGGAGAAATTACTGTTTGTGCATTTACAATATTCATTGATTTTTGCCATTGAAAAACGTCCAGAAATGTTTGAAGCTACTGACTGAATGAAATGAGCTGGCATCTCACTCTCTTTGAATCTTCTTTATCATGCTAAGAGGAGCAGGAAAAAGCAAAAAAATTCAGAATTTCACCTTGCAATGCGGAGAAATTACTGTTTGTGCATTTACAATATACATTGATTTTTGCCATTGAAAAACGTCCAGAAATGATTGAAGCTACTGACTGAATGAAAGGAGCTGGCATCTCACTCTCTTTGAATCTTCTTTATCATGCTAAGAGGAGCAGGAAAAAGCAAAAAATTTCAGAATTGCACCTTGCAATGCGGAGAAATTACTGTTTGTGCATTTACAATATTCATTGATTTTTGCCATTGAAAAACATCATGTTATTCATATACCAGAAATGTTTGAAGCTACTGACTGAATGAAAGGAGCTGGCATCTCACTCTCTTTGAATCTTCTTTATCATGCTAAGAGGAGCAGGAAAAAGCAAAAAATTTCAGAATTGCACCTTGCAATGCGGAGAAATTACTGTTTGTGCATTTACAATATTCATTGATTTTTGCCATTGAAAAACATCATGTTATTCATATACCAGAAATGTTTGAAGCTACTGACTGAATGAAAGGAGCTGGCATCTCACTCTCTTTGAATCTTCTTTAACATGCTAAGAGGAGCAGGAAAAAGCAAAAAATTTCAGACTTGCACCTTGCAATGCGGAGAAATTACTGTTTGTGCATTTACAATATTCATTGATTTTTGCCATTGAAAAACATCATGTTATTCATATACCAGAAATGTTTGAAGCTACTGACTGAATGAAAGGAGCTGGCATCTCACTCTCTTTGAATCTTATTTATCATGCTAAGAGGAGCAGGAAAAAGCAAAAAATTTCAGAATTGCACCTTGCAATGCGGAGAAATTACTGTTTGTGCATTTACAATATTCATTGATTTTTGCCATTGAAAAACATCATGTTATTCATATACCAGAAATGTTTGAAGCTACTGACTGAATGAAAGGAGCTGGCATCTCACTCTCTTTGAATCTTCTTTATCATGATTAGAGGAGCAGGAAAAAGCAAAAAATTTCAGAATTGCACCTTGCAATGCGGAGAAATTACTGTTTGTGCATTTACAATATTCATTGATTTTTGCCATTGAAAAACGTCCAGAAATGATTGAAGCTACTGACTGAATGAAAGGAGCTGGCATCTCACTCTCTTTGAATCTTCTTTATCATGCTAAGAGGAGCAGGAAAAAGCAAAAAATTTCAGAATTGCACCTTGCAATGCAGAGAAATTACTGTTTGTGCATTTACAATATTCATTGATTTTTGCCATTGAAAAACGTTCAGAAATGATTGAAGCTACTGACTGAATGAAAGGAGCTGGCATCTCACTCTCTTTGAATCTTCTTTATCATGCTAAGAGGAGCAGGAAAAAGAAAAAAATTTCAGAATTGCACCTTGCAATGCGGAGAAATTATTGTTTGTGCATTTACAATATTCATTGATTTTTGCCATTGAAAAACATCATGTTATTCATATACCGGAAATGTTTGAAGCTACTGACTGAATGAAAGGAGCTGGCATCTCACTCTCTTTGAATCTTCTTTATCATGCTAAGAGGAGCAGGAAAAAGCAAAAAATTTCAGAATTGCACCTTGCAATGCGGAGAAATTACTGTTTGTGCATTTACAATATTCATTGATTTTTGCCATTGAAAAACGTCCAGAAATGTTTGAAGCTACTGACTGAATGAAAGGAGCTGGCATCTCACTCTCTTTGAATCTTCTTTATCATGCTAAGAGGAGCAGGAAAAAGCAAAAAATTTCAGAATTGCACCTTGCAATGCGGAGAAATTACTGTTTGTGCATTTACAATATTCATTGATTTTTGCCATTGAAAAACGTTCAGAAATGATTGAAGCTACTGACTGAATGAAAGGAGCTGGCATCTCACTCTCTTTGAATCTTCTTTATCATGCTAAGAGGAGCAGGAAAAAGAAAAAAATTTCAGAATTGCACCTTGCAATGCGGAGAAATTATTGTTTGTGCATTTACAATATTCATTGATTTTTGCCATTGAAAAACATCATGTTATTCATATACCGGAAATGTTTGAAGCTACTGACTGAATGAAAGGAGCTGGCATCTCACTCTCTTTGAATCTTCTTTATCATGCTAAGAGGAGCAGGAAAAAGCAAAAAATTTCAGAATTGCACCTTGCAATGCGGAGAAATTACTGTTTGTGCATTTACAATATTCATTGATTTTTGCCATTGAAAAACGTCCAGAAATGTTTGAAGCTACTGACTGAATGAAAGGAGCTGGCATCTCACTCTCTTTGAATCTTCTTTATCATGCTAAGAGGAGCAGGAAAAAGCAAAAAATTTCAGAATTGCACCTTGCAATGCGGAGAAATTACTGTTTGTGCATTTACAATATTCATTGATTTTTGCCATTGAAAAACATCATGTTATTCATATACCAGAAATGTTTGAAGCTACTGACTGAATGAAAGGAGCTGGCATCTCACTCTCTTTGAATCTTCTTTATCATGCTAAGAGGAGCAGGAAAAAGCAAAAAATTTCAGAATTGCACCTTGCAATGCGGAGAAATTACTGTTTGTGCATTTACAATATTCATTGATTTTTGCCATTGAAAAACATCATGTTATTCATATACCAGAAATGTTTGAAGCTACTGACTGAATGAAAGGAGCTGGCATCTCACTCTCTTTGAATCTTCTTTATCATGCTAAGAGGAGCAGGAAAAAGCAAAAAAATTCAGAATTGCACCTTGCAATGCGGAGAAATTACTGTTTGTGCATTTACAATATTCATTGATTTTTGCCATTGAAAAACATCATGTTATTCATATACCAGAAATGTTTGAAGCTACTGACTGAATGAAAGGAGCTGGCATCTCACTCTCTTTGAATCTTCTTTATCATGCTAAGAGGAGCAGGAAAAAGCAAAAAATTTCAGAATTGCACCTTGGAATGCGGAGAAATTACTGTTTGTGCATTTACAATATTCATTGATTTTTGCCATTGAAAAACATCATGTTATTCATATACCAGAAATGTTTGAAGCTACTGACTGAATGAAAGGAGCTGGCATCTCACTCTCTTTGAATCTTCTTTAACATGCTAAGAGGAGCAGGAAAAAGCAAAAAATTTCAGACTTGCACCTTGCAATGCGGAGAAATTACTGTTTGTGCATTTACAATATTCATTGATTTTTGCCATTGAAAAACATCATGTTATTCATATACCAGAAATGTTTGAAGCTACTGACTGAATGAAAGGAGCTGGCATCTCACTCTCTTTGAATCTTCTTTATCATGCTAAGAGGAGCAGGAAAAAGCAAACAATTTCAGAATTGCACCTTGCAATGCGGAGAAATTACTGTTTGTGCATTTACAATATTCATTGATTTTTGCCATTGAAAAACATCATGTTATTCATATACCAGAAATGTTTGAAGCTACTGACTGAATGAAAGGAGCTGGCATCTCACTCTCTTTGAATCTTCTTTATCATGCTTAGAGGAGCAGGAAAAAGCAAAAAATTTCAGAATTGCACCTTGCAATGCGGAGAAATTACTGTTTGTGCATTTACAATATTCATTGATTTTTGCCTTTGAAAAACGTCCAGAAATGATTGAAGCTACTGACTGAATGAAAGGAGCTGGCATCTCACTCTCTTTGAATCTTCTTTATCATGCTAAGAGGAGCAGGAAAAAGCAAAAAATTTCAGAATTGCACCTTGCAATGCAGAGAAATTACTGCTTGTGCATTTACAATATTCATTGATTTTTGCCATTGAAAAACGTTCAGAAATGATTGAAGCTACTGACTGAATGAAAGGAGCTGGCATCTCACTCTCTTTGAATCTTCTTTATCATGCTAAGAGGAGCAGGAAAAAGAAAAAAATTTCAGAATTGCAATTTGCAATGCGGAGAAATTATTGTTTGTGCATTTACAATATTCATTGATTTTTGCCATTGAAAAACATCATGTTATTCATATACCGGAAATGTTTGAAGCTACTGACTGAATGAAAGGAGCTGGCATCTCACTCTCTTTGAATCTTCTTTATCATGCTAAGAGGAGCAGGAAAAAGCAAAAAATTTCGGAATTGCACCTTGCAATGCGGAGAAATTACTGTTTGTGCATTTACAATATTCATTGATTTTTGCCATTGAAAAACGTCCAGAAATGTTTGAAGCTACTGACTGAATGAAAGGAGCTGGCATCTCACTCTCTTTGAATCTTCTTTATCATGCTAAGAGGAGCAGGAAAAAGCAAAAAATTTCAGAATTGCACCTTGCAATGCGGAGAAATTACTGTTTGTGCATTTACAATATTCATTGATTTTTGCCATTGAAAAACATCATGTTATTCATATACCAGAAATGTTTGAAGCTACTGACTGAATGAAAGGAGCTGGCATCTCACTCTCTTTGAATCTTCTTTATCATGCTAAGAGGAGCAGGAAAAAGCAAAAAATTTCAGAATTGCACCTTGCAATGCGGAGAAATTACTGTTTGTGCATTTACAATATTCATTGATTTTTGCCATTGAAAAACATCATGTTATTCATATACCAGAAATGTTTGAAGCTACTGACTGAATGAAAGGAGCTGGCATCTCACTCTCTTTGAATCTTCTTTATCATGCTAAGAGGAGCAGGAAAAAGCAAAAAAATTCAGAATTGCACCTTGCAATGCGGAGAAATTACTGTTTGTGCATTTACAATATTCATTGATTTTTGCCATTGAAAAACATCATGTTATTCATATACCAGAAATGTTTGAAGCTACTGACTGAATGAAAGGAGCTGGCATCTCACTCTCTTTGAATCTTCTTTATCATGCTAAGAGGAGCAGGAAAAAGCAAAAAATTTCAGAATTGCACCTTGCAATGCGGAGAAATTACTGTTTGTGCATTTACAATATTCATTGATTTTTGCCATTGAAAAACGTCCAGAAATGATTGAAGCTACTGACTGAATGAAAGGAGCTGGCATCTCACTCTCTTTGAATCTTCTTTATCATGCTAAGAGGAGCAGGAAAAAGCAAAAAATTTCAGAATTGCACCTTGCAATGCGGAGAAATTACTGTTTGTGCATTTACAATATTCATTGATTTTTGCCATTGAAAAACATCATGTTATTCATATACCAGAAATGTTTGAAGCTACTGACTGAATGAAAGGAGCTGGCATCTCACTCTCTTTGAATCTTCTTTAACATGCTAAGAGGAGCAGGAAAAAGCAAAAAATTTCAGACTTGCACCTTGCAATGCGGAGAAATTACTGTTTGTGCATTTACAATATTCATTGATTTTTGCCATTGAAAAACATCATGTTATTCATATACCAGAAATGTTTGAAGCTACTGACTGAATGAAAGGAGCTGGCATCTCACTCTCTTTGAATCTTCTTTATCATGCTAAGAGGAGCAGGAAAAAGCAAACAATTTCAGAATTGCACCTTGCAATGCGGAGAAATTACTGTTTGTGCATTTACAATATTCATTGATTTTTGCCATTGAAAAACATCATGTTATTCATATACCAGAAATGTTTGAAGCTACTGACTGAATGAAAGGAGCTGGCATCTCACTCTCTTTGAATCTTCTTTATCATGCTTAGAGGAGCAGGAAAAAGCAAAAAATTTCAGAATTGCACCTTGCAATGCGGAGAAATTACTGTTTGTGCATTTACAATATTCATTGATTTTTGCCATTGAAAAACGTCCAGAAATGATTGAAGCTACTGACTGAATGAAAGGAGCTGGCATCTCACTCTCTTTGAATCTTCTTTATCATGCTAAGAGGAGCAGGAAAAAGCAAAAAATTTCAGAATTGCACCTTGCAATGCAGAGAAATTACTGCTTGTGCATTTACAATATTCATTGATTTTTGCCATTGAAAAACGTTCAGAAATGATTGAAGCTACTGACTGAATGAAAGGAGCTGGCATCTCACTCTCTTTGAATCTTCTTTATCATGCTAAGAGGAGCAGGAAAAAGAAAAAAATTTCAGAATTGCACCTTGCAATGCGGAGAAATTATTGTTTGTGCATTTACAATATTCATTGATTTTTGCCATTGAAAAACATCATGTTATTCATATACCGGAAATGTTTGAAGCTACTGACTGAATGAAAGGAGCTGGCATCTCACTCTCTTTGAATCTTCTTTATCATGCTAAGAGGAGCAGGAAAAAGCAAAAAATTTCGGAATTGCACCTTGCAATGCGGAGAAATTACTGTTTGTGCATTTACAATATTCATTGATTTTTGCCATTGAAAAACGTCCAGAAATGTTTGAAGCTACTGACTGAATGAAAGGAGCTGGCATCTCACTCTCTTTGAATCTTCTTTATCATGCTAAGAGGAGCAGGAAAAAGCAAAAAATTTCAGAATTGCACCTTGCAATGCGGAGAAATTACTGTTTGTGCATTTACAATATTCATTGATTTTTGCCATTGAAAAACATCATGTTATTCATATACCAGAAATGTTTGAAGCTACTGACTGAATGAAAGGAGCTGGCATCTCACTCTCTTTGAATCTTCTTTATCATGCTAAGAGGAGCAGGAAAAAGCAAAAAAATTCAGAATTGCACCTTGCAATGCGGAGAAATTACTGTTTGTGCATTTACAATATTCATTGATTTTTGCCATTGAAAAACATCATGTTATTCATATACCAGAAATGTTTGAAGCTACTGACTGAATGAAAGGAGCTGGCATCTCACTCTCTTTGAATCTTCTTTATCATGCTAAGAGGAGCAGGAAAAAGCAAAAAATTTCAGAATTGCACCTTGCAATGCGGAGAAATTACTGTTTGTGCATTTACAATATTCATTGATTTTTGCCATTGAAAAACGTCCAGAAATGATTGAAGCTACTGACTGAATGAAAGGAGCTGGCATCTCACTCTCTTTGAATCTTCTTTATCATGCTAAGAGGAGCAGGAAAAAGCAAAAAATTTCAGAATTGCACCTTGCAATGCGGAGAAATTACTGTTTGTGCATTTACAATATTCATTGATTTTTGCCATTGAAAAACATCATGTTATTCATATACCATAAATGTTTGAAGCTACTGACTGAATGAAAGGAGCTGGCATCTCACTCTCTTTGAATCTTCTTTATCATGCTTAGAGGAGCAGGAAAAAGCAAAAAATTTCAGAATTGCACCTTGCAATGCGGAGAAATTACTGTTTGTGCATTTACAATATTCATTGATTTTTGCCATTGAAAAACGTCCAGAAATGATTGAAGGTACTGACTGAATGAAAGGAGCTGGCATCTCACTCTCTTTGAATCTTCTTTATCATGCTAAGAGGAGCAGGAAAAAGCAAAAAATTTCAGAATTGCACCTTGCAATACGGAGAAATTACTGTTTGTGCATTTACAATATTCATTGATTTTTGCCATTGAAAAACGTCCAGAAATGATTGAAGCTACTGACTGAATGAAAGGAGCTGGCATCTCACTCTCTTTGAATCTTCTTTATCATGCTAAGAGGAGCAGGAAAAAGCAAAAAATTTCAGAATTGCACCTTGCAATGCGGAGAAGTTACTGTTTGTGCATTTACAATATTCATTGATTTTTGCCATTGAAAAACATCATGTTATTCATATTCCAGAAATGTTTGAAGCTACTGACTGAATGAAAAGAGCTGGCATCTCACTCTCTTTGAATCTTCTTTATCATGCTAAGAGGAGCAGGAAAAAGCAAAAAATTTCAGAATTGCACCTTGCAATGTGGAGAAATTACTGTTTGTGCATTTACAATATTCATTGATTTTTGCCATTGAAAAGCATCATGTTATTCATACACCAGAAATGTTTGAAGCTACTGACTGAATGAAAGGAGCTGGCATCTCACTCTCTTTGAATCTTCTTTATCATGCTAAGAGGAGCAGGAAAAAGCAAAAAATTTCAGAATTGCACCTTGCAATGCGGAGAAATTACTGTTTGTGCATTTACAATATTCATTGATTTTTGCCATTGAAAAACATCATGTTATTCATATACCAGATATGTTTGAAGCTACTGACTGAATGAAAGGAGCTGGCTTCTCACTCTCTTTGAATCTTCTTTATCATGCTTAGAGGAGCAGGAAAAAGCAAAAAAATTCAGAATTGCACCTTGCAATGCGGAGAAATTACTGTTTGTGCAATTACAATATTCATTGATTTTTGCCATTGAAAAACGTCCAGAAATGATTGAAGCTACTGACTGAATGAAAGGAGCTGGCATCTCACTCTCTTTGAATCTTCTTTATCATGTTAAGAGGAGCAGGAAAAAGCAAAAAATTTCAGAATTGCACCTTGCAATGTGGAGAAATTACTGTTTGTGCATTTACAATATTCATTGATTTTTGCCATTGAAAAACATCATGTTATTCATATACCAGAAATGTTTGAAGCTACTGACTGAATGAAAGGAGCTGGCATCTCACTCTCTTTGAATCTTCTTTATCATGCTAAGAGGAGCAGGAAAAAGCAAAAAATTTCAGAACTGCACCTTGCAATGCGGAGAAATTACTGTTTGTGCATTTACAATATTCATTGATTTTTGCCATTTAAAAACATCATGTTATTCATATACCAGAAATGTTTGAAGCTACTGACTGAATGAAAGGAGCTGGCTTCTCACTCTCTTTGAATCTTCTTTATCATGCTTAGAGGAGCAGGAAAAAGCAAAAAATTTCAGAATTGCACCTTGCAATGCGGAGAAATTACTGTTTGTGCAATTACAATATTCATTGATTTTTGCCATTGAAAAACGTCCAGAAATGATTGAAGCTACTGACTGAATGAAAGGAGCTGGCATCTCACTCTCTTTGAATCTTCTTTATTATGCTAAGAGGAGCAGGAAAAAGCAAAAAATTTCAGAATTGCACCTTGCAATGCGGAGAAATTAATGTTTGTGCATTTACAATATTCATTGATTTTTGCCATTGAAAAACATCATGTTATTCATATACCAGAAATGTTTGAAGCTACTGACTGAATGAAAAGAGCTGGCATCTCACTCTCTTTGAATCTTCTTTATCATGCTAAGAGGAGCAGGAAAAAGCAAAAAATTTCAGAATTGCACCTTGCAATGTGGAGAAATTACTGTGTGTGCATTTACAATATTCATTGATTTTTGCCATTGAAAAACATCAAGTTATTCATATACCAGAAATGTTTGAAGCTACTGACTGAATGAAAAGAGCTGGCATCTCACTCTCTATGAATCTTCTTTATCATGCTAAGAGGAGCAGGAAAAAGCAAAAAATTTCAGAATTGCACCTTGCAATGCGGAGAAGTTAATGTTTGTGCATTTACAATATTCATTGATTTTTGCCATTGAAAAACATCATGTTATTCATATACCAGAAATGTTTGAAGCTACTGACTGAATAAAAGGAGCTGGCATCTCACTCTCTTTGAATCTTCTTTATCATGCTAAGAGGAGCAGGAAAAAGTAAAAAATTTCAGAATTGCACCTTGCAATGCGGAGAAATTACTGTTTCTGCATTTACAATATTCATTGATTTTTGCCATTGAAAAACATCATGTTATTCATACACCAGAAATGTTTGAAGCTACTGACTGAATGAAAAGAGCTGGCATCTCACTCTCTTTGAATCTTCTTTATCATGCTAAGAGGAGCAGGAAAAAGCAAAAAATTTCAGAATTGCACCTTGCAATGTGGAGAAATTACTGTTTGTGCATTTACAATATTCATTGATTTTTGCCATTGAAAAACGTCCAGAAATGATTGAAGCTACTGACTGAATGAAAGGAGCTGGCATCTCACTCTCTTTGAATCTTCTTTATCATGCTAAGAGGAGCAGGAAAAAGCAAAAAATTTCAGAATTGCACCTTGCAATGCGGAGAAATTACTGTTTGTGCATTTACAATATTCATTGATTTTTGCCATTGAAAAACGTCCAGAAATGATTGAAGCTACTGACTGAATGAAAGGAGCTGGCATCTCACTCTCTTTGAATCTTCTTTATCATGCTAAGAGGAGCAGGAAAAAGCAAAAAAAATTCAGAATTGCACCTTGCAATGCGGAGAAATTACTGTTTGTGCATTTACAATATTCATTGATTTTTGCCATTGAAAAACATGTTATTCATATACCAGAAATGTTTGAAGCTACTGACTGAATGAAAGGAGCTGGCATCTCACTCTCTTTGAATCTTCTTTATCATGCTAAGAGGAGCAGGAAAATGCAAAAAATTTCAGAATTGCACCTTGCAATGCGGAGAAATTACTGTTTGTGCATTTACAATATTCATTGATTTTTGCCATTGAAAAACGTCCAGAAATGTTTGAAGCTACTGACTGAATGAAAGGAGCTGGCATCTCACTCTCTTTGAATCTTCTTTATCATGCTAAGAGGAGCAGGAAAAAGCAAAAAATTTCAGAATTGCACCTTGCAATGCGGAGAAATTACTGTTTGTGCATTTACAATATTCATTGATTTTTGCCATTGAAAAACATCATGTTATTCATATACCAGAAATGTTTGAAGCTACTGACTGAATGAAAGGAGCTGGCATCTCACTCTCTTTGAATCTTCTTTATCATGCTAAGAGGAGCAGGAAAAAGCAAAAAATTTCAGAATTGCACCTTGCAATGCGGAGAAATTACTGTTTGTGCATTTACAATATTCATTGATTTTTGCCATTGAAAAACGTCCAGAAATGATTGAAGCTACTGACTGAATGAAAGGAGCTGGCATCTCACTCTCTTTGAATCTTCTTTATCATGCTAAGAGGAGCAGGAAAAAGCAAAAAATTTCAGAATTGCACCTTGCAATGCGGAGAAATTACTGTTTGTGCAATTACAATATTCATTGATTTTTGCCATTGAAAAACGTCCAGAAATGATTGAAGCTACTGACTGAATGAAAGGAGCTAGCATCTCACTCTCTTTGAATCTTCTTTATCATGCTAAGAGGAGCAGGAAAAAGCAAAAAATTTCAGAATTGCACCTTGCAATGCGTAGAAATTACTGTTTGTGCATTTACAATATTCATTGATTTTTGCCATTGAAAAACATCATGTTATTCATATACCAGAAATGTTTGAAGCTACTGACTGAATGAAAGGAGCTGGCATCTCACTCTCTTTGAATCTTCTTTATCATGCTAAGAGGAGCAGGAAAAAGCAAAAAATTTCAGAATTGCACCTTGCAATGCGGAGAAATTACTGTTTGTGCATTTACAATATTCATTGATTTTTGCCATTGAAAAACATCATGTTATTCATATACCAGAAATGTTTGAAGCTACTGACTGAATGAAAGGAGCTGGCATCTCACTCTCTTTGAATCTTCTTTATCATGCTAAGAGGAGCAGGAAAAAGCAAAAAATTTCAGAATTGCACCTTGCAATGCGGAGAAATTACTGTTTGTGCATTTACAATATTCATTGATTTTTGCCATTGAAAAACATCATGTTATTCATATACCAGAAATGTTTGAAGCTACTGACTGAATGAAAGGAGCTGGCATCTCACTCTCTTTGAATCTTCTTTATCATGCTAAGAGGAGCAGGAAAAAGCAAAAAATTTCAGAATTGCACCTTGCAATGCGGAGAAATTACTGTTTGTGCATTTACAATATTCATTGATTTTTGCCATTGAAAAACATCATGTTATTCATATACCAGAAATGTTTGAAGCTACTGACTGAATGAAAAGAGCTGGCATCTCACTCTCTTTGAATCTTCTTTATCATGCTAAGAGGAGCAGGAAAAAGCAAAAAATTTCAGAATTGCACCTTGCAATACGGAGAAATTACTGTTTGTGCATTTACAATATTCATTGATTTTTGCCATTGAAAAACGTCCAGAAATGATTGAAGCTACTGACTGAATGAAAGGAGCTGGCATCTTACTCTCTTTGAATCTTCTTTGTCATGCTAAGAGGAGCAGGAAAAAGCAAAAAAATTCAGAATTGCACCTTGCAATGCGGAGAAATTACTGTTTGTGCATTTACAATATTCATTGATTTTTGCCATTGAAAAACATGTTATTCATATACCAGAAATGTTTGAAGCTACTGACTGAATGAAAGGAGCTGGCATCTCACTCTCTTTGAATCTTCTTTATCATGCTAAGAGGAGCAGGAAAAAGCAAAAAATTTCAGAATTGCACCTTGCAATGCGGAGAAATTACTGTTTGTGCATTTACAATATTCATTGATTTTTGCCATTGAAAAACATCATGTTATTCATATACCAGAAATGTTTGAAGCTACTGACTGAATGAAAGGAGCTGGCATCTCACTCTCTTTGAATCTTCTTTATCATGCTAAGAGGAGCAGGAAAAAGCAAAAAATTTCAGAATTGCACCTTGCAATGCGGAGAAATTACTGTTTTTGCATTTACAATATTCATTGATTTTTGCCATTGAAAAACGTCCAGAAATGTTTGAAGCTACTGACTGAATGAAAGGAGCTGGCATCTCACTCTCTTTGAATCTTCTTTATCATGCTAAGAGGAGCAGGAAAAAGCAAAAAATTTCAGAATTGCACCTTGCAATGCGGAGAAATTACTGTTTGTGCATTTACAATATTCATTGATTTTTGCCATTGAAAAACATCATGTTATTCATATACCAGAAATGTTTGAAGCTACTGACTGAATGAAAGGAGCTGGCATCACACTCTCTTTGAATCTTCTTTATCATGCTAAGAGGAGCAGGAAAAAGCAAAAAATTTCAGAATTGCACCTTGCAATGCGGAGAAATTACTGTTTGTGCATTTACAATATTCATTGATTTTTGCCATTGAAAAACGTCCAGAAATGATTGAAGCTACTGACTGAATGAAAGGAGCTGGCATCTCACTCTCTTTGAATCTTCTTTATCATGCTAAGAGGAGCAGGAAAAAGCAAAAAAATTCAGAATTGCACCTTGCAATGCGGAGAAATTACTGTTTGTGCATTTACAATATTCATTGATTTTTGCCATTGAAAAACGTCCAGAAATGATTGAAGCTACTGACTGAATGAAAGGAGCTAGCATCTCACTCTCTTTGAATCTTCTTTATCATGCTAAGAGGAGCAGGAAAAAGCAAAAAATTTCAGAATTGCACCTTGCAATGCGTAGAAATTACTGTTTGTGCATTTACAATATTCATTGATTTTTGCCATTGAAAAACATCATGTTATTCATATACCAGAAATGTTTGAAGCTACTGACTGAATGAAAGGAGCTGGCATCTCACTCTCTTTGAATCTTCTTTATCATGCTAAGAGGAGCAGGAAAAAGCAAAAAATTTCAGAATTGCACCTTGCAATGCGGAGAAATTACTGTTTGTGCATTTACAATATTCATTGATTTTTGCCATTGAAAAACATCATGTTATTCATATACCAGAAATGTTTGAAGCTACTGACTGAATGAAAGGAGCTGGCATCTCACTCTCTTTGAATCTTCTTTATCATGCTAAGAGGAGCAGGAAAAAGCAAAAAATTTCAGAATTGCACCTTGCAATGCGGAGAAATTACTGTTTGTGCATTTACAATATTCATTGATTTTTGCCATTGAAAAACATCATGTTATTCATATACCAGAAATGTTTGAAGCTACTGACTGAATGAAAGGAGCTGGCATCTCACTCTCTTTGAATCTTCTTTATCATGCTAAGAGGAGCAGGAAAAAGCAAAAAATTTCAGAATTGCACCTTGCAATGTGGAGAAATTACTGTTTGTGCATTTACAATATTCATTGATTTTTGCCATTGAAAAACGTCCAGAAATGATTGAAGCTACTGACTGAATGAAAGGAGCTGGCATCTCACTCTCTTTGAATCTTCTTTATCATGATAAGAGGAGCAGGAAAAAGCAAAAAATTTCAGAATTGCACCTTGCAATGCGGAGAAATTACTGTTTGTGCATTTACAATATTCATTGATTTTTGCCATTGAAAAACGTCCAGAAATGATTGAAGCTACTGACTGAATGAAAGGAGCTGGCATCTCACTCTCTTTGAATCTTCTTTATCATGCTAAGAGGAGCAGGAAAAAGCAAAAAAATTAAGAATTGCACCTTGCAATGCGGAGAAATTACTGTTTGTGCATTTACAATATTCATTGATTTTTGCCATTGAAAAACATCATGTTATTCATATACCAGAAATGTTTGAAGCTACTGACTGAATGAAAGGAGCTGGCATCTCACTCTCTTTGAATGTTCTTTATCATGCTAAGAGGAGCAGGAAAAAGCAAAAAATTTCAGAATTGCACCTTGTTGCAATGCGGAGAAATTACTGTTTGTGCATTTACAATATTCATTGATTTTTGCCATTGAAAAACGTCCAGAAATGTTTGAAGCTACTGACTGAATGAAAGGAGCTGGCATCTCACTCTCTTTGAATCTTCTTTATCATGCTAAGAGGAGCAGGAAAAAGCAAAAAATTTCAGAATTGCACCTTGCAATGCGCAGAAATTACTGTTTGTGCATTTACAATATTCATTGATTTTTGCCATTGAAAAACATCATGTTATTCATATACCAGAAATGTTTGTAGCTACTGACTGAATGAAAGGAGCTGGCATCTCACTCTCTTTGAATCTTCTTTATCATGCTAAGAGGAGCAGGAAAAAGCAAAAAATTTCAGAATTGCACCTTGCAATGCGGAGAAATTACTGTTTGTGCATTTACAATATTCATTGATTTTTGCCATTGAAAAACGTCCAGAAATGATTGAAGCTACTGACTGAATGAAAGGAGCTGGCATCTCACTCTCTTTGAATCTTCTTTATCATGCTAAGAGGAGCAGGAAAAAGCAAAAAATTTCAGAATTGCACCTTGCAATGCGGAGAAATTACTGTTTGTGCATTTACAATATTCATTGATTTTTGCCATTGAAAAACGTCCAGAAATGATTGAAGCTACTGACTGAATGAAAGGAGCTAGCATCTCACTCTCTTTGAATCTTCTTTATCATGCTAAGAGGAGCAGGAAAAAGCAAAAAATTTCAGAATTGCACCTTGCAATGCGTAGAAATTACTGTTTGTGCATTTACAATATTCATTGATTTTTGCCATTGAAAAACATCATGTTATTCATATACCAGAAATGTTTGAAGCTACTGACTGAATGAAAGGTTCTGGCATCTCACTCTCTTTGAATCTTCTTTATCATGCTAAGAGGAGCAGGAAAAAGCAAAAAATTTCAGAATTGCACCTTGCAATGCGGAGAAATTACTGTTTGTGCATTTACAATATTCATTGATTTTTGCCATTGAAAAACATCATGTTATTCATATACCAGAAATGTTTGAAGCTACTGACTGAATGAAAGGAGCTGGCATCTCACTCTCTTTGAATCTTCTTTATCATGCTAAGAGGAGCAGGAAAAAGCAAAAAATTTCAGAATTGCACCTTGCAATGCGGAGAAATTACTGTTTGTGCATTTACAATATTCATTGATTTTTGCCATTGAAAAACATCATGTTATTCATATACCAGAAATGTTTGAAGCTACTGACTGAATGAAAGGAGCTGGCATCTCACTCTCTTTGAATCTTCTTTATCATGCTAAGAGGAGCAGGAAAAAGCAAAAATTTCAGAATTGCACCATGCAATGCGGAGAAATTACTGTTTGTGCATTTACAATATTCATTGATTTTTGCCATTGAAAAACATCATGTTATTCATATACCAGAAATGTTTGAAGCTACTGACTGAATGAAAAGAGCTGGCATCTCACTCTCTTTGAATCTTCTTTATCATGCTAAGAGGAGCAGGAAAAAGCAAAAAATTTCAGAATTTCACCTTGCAATGTGGAGAAATTACTGTTTGTGCATTTACAATATTCATTGATTTTTGCCATTGAAAAACGTCCAGAAATGATTGAAGCTACTGACTGAATGAAAGGAGCTGGCATCTCAATCTCTTTGAATCTTCTTTATCATGCTAAGAGGAGCAGGAAAAAGCAAAAAATTTCAGAATTGCACCTTGCAATGCGGAGAAATTACTGTTTGTGCATTTACAATATTCATTGATTTTTGCCATTGAAAAACATCATGTTATTCATATACCAGAAATGTTTGAAGCTACTGACTGAATGAAAGGAGCTGGCATCTCACTCTCTTTGAATCTTCTTTATCATGCTAAGAGGAGCAGGAAAAAGCAAAAAATTTCAGAATTGCACCTTGCAATGCGGAGAAATTACTGTTTGTGCATTTACAATATTCATTGAATTTTGCCATTGAAAAACGTCCAGAAATGATTGAAGCTACTGACTGAATGAAAGGAGCTGGCATCTCACTCTCTTTGAATCTTCTTTATCATGCTAAGAGGAGCAGGAAAAAGCAAAAAATTTCAGAATTGCACCTTGCAATGCGGAGAAATTACTGTTTGTGCATTTACAATATTCATTGATTTTTGCCATTGAAAAACATCATGTTATTCATATACCAGAAATGTTTGAAGCTACTGACTGAATGAAAGGAGCTGGCATCTCACTCTCTTTGAATCTTCTTTATCATGCTAAGAGGAGCAGGAAAAAGCAAAAAATTTCAGAATTGCACCTTGCAATGCGGAGAAATTACTGTTTGTGCATTTACAATATTCATTGATTTTTGCCATTGAAAAACATCATGTTATTCATATACCAGAAATGTTTGAAGCTACTGACTGAATGAAAGGAGCTGGCATCTCACTCTCTTTGAATCTTCTTTATCATGCTAAGAGGAGCAGGAAAAAGCAAAAATTTCAGAATTGCACCATGCAATGCGGAGAAATTACTGTTTGTGCATTTACAATATTCATTGATTTTTGCCATTGAAAAACATCATGTTATTCATATACCAGAAATGTTTGAAGCTACTGACTGAATGAAAAGAGCTGGCATCTCACTCTCTTTGAATCTTCTTTATCATGCTAAGAGGAGCAGGAAAAAGCAAAAAATTTCAGAATTTCACCTTGCAATGTGGAGAAATTACTGTTTGTGCATTTACAATATTCATTGATTTTTGCCATTGAAAAACGTCCAGAAATGATTGAAGCTACTGACTGAATGAAAGGAGCTGGCATCTCACTCTCTTTGAATCTTCTTTATCATGCTAAGAGGAGCAGGAAAAAGCAAAAAATTTCAGAATTGCACCTTGCAATGCGGAGAAATTACTGTTTGTGCATTTACAATATTCATTGATTTTTGCCATTGAAAAACATCATGTTATTCATATACCAGAAATGTTTGAAGCTACTGACTGAATGAAAGGAGCTGGCATCTCACTCTCTTTGAATCTTCTTTATCATGCTAAGAGGAGCAGGAAAAAGCAAAAAATTTCAGAATTGCACCTTGCAATGCGGAGAAATTACTGTTTGTGCATTTACAATATTCATTGATTTTTGCCATTGAAAAACATCATGTTATTCATATACCAGAAATGTTTGAAGCTACTGACTGAATGAAAGGAGCTGGCATCTCACTCTCTTTGAATCTTCTTTATCATGCTAAGAGGAGCAGGAAAAAGCAAAAAATTTCAGAATTGCACCTTGCAATGCGGAGAAATTACTGTTTGTGCATTTACAATATTCATTGATTTTTGCCATTGAAAAACATCATGTTATTCATATACCAGAAATGTTTGAAGCTACTGACTGAATGAAAGGAGCTGGCATCTCACTCTCTTTGAATCTTCTTTATCATGCTAAGAGGAGCAGGAAAAAGCAAAAATTTCAGAATTGCACCATGCAATGCGGAGAAATTACTGTTTGTGCATTTACAATATTCATTGATTTTTGCCATTGAAAAACATCATGTTATTCATATACCAGAAATGTTTGAAGCTACTGACTGAATGAAAAGAGCTGGCATCTCACTCTCTTTGAATCTTCTATATCATGCTAAGAGGAGCAGGAAAAAGCAAAAAATTTCAGAATTTCACCTTGCAATGTGGAGAAATTACTGTTTGTGCATTTACAATATTCATTGATTTTTGCCATTGAAAAACGTCCAGAAATGATTGAAGCTACTGACTGAATGAAAGGAGCTGGCATCTCACTCTCTTTGAATCTTCTTTATCATGCTAAGAGGAGCAGGAAAAAGCAAAAAATTTCAGAATTGCACCTTGCAATGCGGAGAAATTACTGTTTGTGCATTTACAATATTCATTGATTTTTGCCATTGAAAAACATCATGTTATTCATATACCAGAAATGTTTGAAGCTACTGACTGAATGAAAGGAGCTGGCATCTCACTCTCTTTGAATCTTCTTTATCATGCTAAGAGGAGCAGGAAAAAGCAAAAAATTTCAGAATTGCACCTTGCAATGCGGAGAAATTACTGTTTGTGCATTTACAATATTCATTGATTTTTGCCATTGAAAAACATCATGTTATTCATATACCAGAAATGTTTGAAGCTACTGACTGAATGAAAGGAGCTGGCATCTCACTCTCTTTGAATCTTCTTTATCATGCTAAGAGGAGCAGGAAAAAGCAAAAATTTCAGAATTGCACCATGCAATGCGGAGAAATTACTGTTTGTGCATTTACAATATTCATTGATTTTTGCCATTGAAAAACATCATGTTATTCATATACCAGAAATGTTTGAAGCTACTGACTGAATGAAAAGAGCTGGCATCTCACTCTCTTTGAATCTTCTATATCATGCTAAGAGGAGCAGGAAAAAGCAAAAAATTTCAGAATTTCACCTTGCAATGTGGAGAAATTACTGTTTGTGCATTTACAATATTCATTGATTTTTGCCATTGAAAAACGTCCAGAAATGATTGAAGCTACTGACTGAATGAAAGGAGCTGGCATCTCACTCTCTTTGAATCTTCTTTATCATGCTAAGAGGAGCAGGAAAAAGCAAAAAATTTCAGAATTGCACCTTGCAATGCGGAGAAATTACTGTTTGTGCATTTACAATATTCATTGATTTTTGCCATTGAAAAACATCATGTTATTCATATACCAGAAATGTTTGAAGCTACTGACTGAATGAAAGGAGCTGGCATCTCACTCTCTTTGAATCTTCTTTATCATGCTAAGAGGAGCAGGAAAAAGCAAAAAATTTCAGAATTGCACCTTGCAATGCGGAGAAATTACTGTTTGTGCATTTACAATATTCATTGATTTTTGCCATTGAAAAACGTCCAGAAATGATTGAAGCTACTGACTGAATGAAAGGAGCTGGCATCTCACTCTCTTTGAATCTTCTTTATCATGCTAAGAGGAGCAGGAAAAAGCAAAAAATTTCAGAATTGCACCTTGCAATGCGGAGAAATTACTGTTTGTGCATTTACAATATTCATTGATTTTTGCCATTGAAAAACATCATGTTATTCATATACCAGAAATGTTTGAAGCTACTGACTGAATGAAAGGAGCTGGCATCTCACTCTCTTTGAATCTTCTTTATCATGCTAAGAGGAGCAGGAAAAAGCAAAAAATTTCAGAATTGCACCTTGCAATGCGGAGAAATTACTGTTTGTGCATTTACAATATTCATTGATTTTTGCCATTGAAAAACATCATGTTATTCATATACCAGAAATGTTTGAAGCTACTGACTGAATGAAAGGAGCTGGCATCTCACTCTCTTTGAATCTTCTTTATCATGCTAAGAGGAGCAGGAAAAAGCAAAAATTTCAGAATTGCACCATGCAATGCGGAGAAATTACTGTTTGTGCATTTACAATATTCATTGATTTTTGCCATTGAAAAACATCATGTTATTCATATACCAGAAATGTTTGAAGCTACTGACTGAATGAAAAGAGCTGGCATCTCACTCTCTTTGAATCTTCTTTATCATGCTAAGAGGAGCAGGAAAAAGCAAAAAATTTCAGAATTTCACCTTGCAATGTGGAGAAATTACTGTTTGTGCATTTACAATATTCATTGATTTTTGCCATTGAAAAACGTCCAGAAATGATTGAAGCTACTGACTGAATGAAAGGAGCTGGCATCTCACTCTCTTTGAATCTTCTTTATCATGCTAAGAGGAGCAGGAAAAAGCAAAAAATTTCAGAATTGCACCTTGCAATGCGGAGAAATTACTGTTTGTGCATTTACAATATTCATTGATTTTTGCCATTGAAAAACATCATGTTATTCATATACCAGAAATGTTTGAAGCTACTGACTGAATGAAAGGAGCTGGCATCTCACTCTCTTTGAATCTTCTTTATCATGCTAAGAGGAGCAGGAAAAAGCAAAAAATTTCAGAATTGCACCTTGCAATGCGGAGAAATTACTGTTTGTGCATTTACAATATTCATTGATTTTTGCCATTGAAAAACGTCCAGAAATGATTGAAGCTACTGACTGAATGAAAGGAGCTGGCATCTCACTCTCTTTGAATCTTCTTTATCATGCTAAGAGGAGCAGGAAAAAGCAAAAAATTTCAGAATTGCACCTTGCAATGCGGAGAAATTACTGTTTGTGCATTTACAATATTCATTGATTTTTGCCGTTGAAAAACATCATGTTATTCATATACCAGAAATGTTTGAAGCTACGGACTGAATGAAAGGAGCTGGCATCTCACTCTCTTTGAATCTTCTTTATCATGCTAAGAGGAGCAGGAAAAAGCAAAAAATTTCAGAATTGCACCTTGCAATGCGGAGAAATTACTGTTTGTGCATTTACAATATTCATTGATTTTTGCCATTGAAAAACATCATGTTATTCATATACCAGAAATGTTTGAAGCTACTGACTGAATGAAAGGAGCTGGCATCTCACTCTCTTTGAATCTTCTTTATCATGCTAAGAGGAGCAGGAAAAAGCAAAAAATTTCAGAATTGCACCTTGCAATGCGGAGAAATTACTGTTTGTGCATTTACAATATTCATTGATTTTTGCCTTTGAAAAACATCATGTTATTCATATACCAGAAATGTTTGAAGCTACTGACTGAATGAAAGGAGCTGGCATCTCACTCTCTTTGAATCTTCTTTATCATGCTAAGAGGAGCAGGAAAAAGCAAAAAATTTCAGAATTGCACCTTGCAATGCGGAGAAATTACTGTTTGTGCATTTACAATATTCATTGATTTTTGCCATTGAAAAACATCATGTTATTCATATACCAGAAATGTTTGAAGCTACTGACTGAATGAAAGGAGCTGGCATCTCACTGTCTTTGAATCTTCTTTATCATGCTAAGAGGAGCAGGAAAAAGCAAAAAATTTCAGAATTGCACCTTGCAATGCGGAGAAATTACTGTTTGTGCATTTACAATATTCATTGATTTTTGCCTTTGAAAAACATCATGTTATTCATATACCAGAAATGTTTGAATCTACTGACTGAATGAAAGGAGCTGGCATCTCACTCTCTTTGAATCTTCTTTATCATGCTAACAGGAGCAGGAAAAAGCAAAAAATTTCAGAATTGCACCTTGCAATGTGGAGAAATTACTGTTTGTGCATTTACAATATTCATTGATTTTTGCCATTGAAAAATGTCCAGAAATGATTGAAGCTACTGACTGAATGAAAGGAGCTGGCATCTCACTCTCTTTGAATCTTCTTTATCATGCTAAGAGGAGCAGGAAAAAGCAAAAAATTTCAGAATTGCACCTTGCAATGCGGAGAAATTACTGTTTGTGCATTTACAATATTCATTGATTTTTGCCATTGAAAAACATCATGTTATTCATATACCAGAAATGTTTGAAGCTACTGACTGAATGAAAGGAGCTGGCATCTCACTCTCTTTGAATCTTCTTTATCATGCTAAGAGGAGCAGGAAAAAGCAAAAAATTTCAGAATTGCACCTTGCAATGTGGAGAAATTACTGTTTGTGCATTTACAATATTCATTGATTTTTGCCATTGAAAAACATCCAGAAATGATTGAAGCTACTGACTGAATGAAAGGAGCTGGCATCTCACTCTCTTTGAATCTTCTTTATCATGCTAAGAGGAGCAGGAAAAAGCAAAAAATTTCAGAATTGCACCTTGCAATGCAGAGAAATTACTGTTTGTGCATTTACAATATTCATTGATTTTTGCCATTGAAAAACGTCCAGAAATGATTGAAGCTACTGACTGAATGAAAGGAGCTGGCATCTCACTCTCTTTTAATCTTCTTTATCATGCTAAGAGGAGCAGGAAAAAGCAAAAAATTTCAGAATTGCACCTTGCAATGCGGAGAAATTACTGTTTGTGCATTTACAATATTCATTGATTTTTGCCATTGAAAAACATCATGTTATTCATATACCATAAATGTTTGAAGCTACTGACTGAATGAAAGGAGCTGGCATCTCACTCTCTTTGAATCTTCTTTATCATGCTTAGAGGAGCAGGAAAAAGCAAAAAATTTCAGAATTGCACCTTGCAATGCGGAGAAATTACTGTTTGTGCATTTACAATATTCATTGATTTTTGCCATTGAAAAACGTCCAGAAATGATTGAAGCTATTGACTGAATGAAAGGAGCTGGCATCTCACTCTCTTTGAATCTTCTTTATCATGCTAAGAGGAGCAGGAAAAAGGAAAAAATTTCAGAATTGCACCTTGCAATGCGGAGAAATTACTGTTTGTGCATTTACAATATTCATTGATTTTTGCCATTGAAAAACGTCCAGAAATGATTGAAGCTACTGACTGAATGAAAGGAGCTGGCATCTCACTCTCTTTGAATCTTCTTTATCATGCTAAGAGGAGCAGGAAAAAGCAAAAAATTTCAGAATTGCACCTTGCAATGCGGAGAAATTACTGTTTGTGCATTTACAATATTCATTGATTTTTGCCATTGAAAAACATCATGTTATTCATATACCAGAAATGTTTGAAGCTACTGACTGAATGAAAGGAGCTGGCATCTCACTCTCTTTGAATCTTCTTTATCATGCTAAGAGGAGCAGGAAAAAGCAAAAAATTTCAGAATTGCACCTTGCAATGCGGAGAAATTACTGTTTGTGCATTTACAATATTCATTGATTTTTGCCATTGAAAAACATGTTATTCATATACCAGAAATGTTTGAAGCTACTGACTGAATGAAAAGAGCTGGCATCTCACTCTGAATCTTCTTTATCATGCTAAGAGGAGCAGGAAAAAGCAAAAAATTTCAGAATTGCACCTTGCAATGCGGAGAAATTACTGTTTGTGCATTTACAATATTCATTGATTTTTGCCATTGAAAAACATCATGTTATTCATATACCAGAAATGTTTGAAGCTACTGACTGAATGAAAGGAGCTGGCATCTCACTCTCTTTGAATCTTCTTTATCATGCTAAGAGGAGCAGGAAAAAGCAGAAAATTTCAGAATTGCACCTTGCAATGCGGAGAAATTACTGTTTGTGCATTTACAATATTCATTGATTTTTGCCATTGAAAAACATCATGTTTTTCATATACCAGAAATGTTTGAAGCTACTGACTGAATGAAAGGAGCTGGCATCTCACTCTCTTTGAATCTTCTTTATCATGCTAAGAGGAGCAGGAAAAAGCAAAAAATTTCAGAATTGCACCTTGCAATGCGGAGAATTTACTGTTTGTGCATTTACAATATTCATTGATTTTTGCCATTGAAAAACATCATGTTAATCATATACCAGAAATGTTTGAAGCTACTGACTGAATGAAAGGAGCTGGCATCTCACTCTCTTTGAATCTTCTTTATCATGCTAAGAGGAGCAGGAAAAAGCAAAAAATTTCAGAATTGCACCTTGCAATGCGGAGAAATTACTGTTTGTGCATTTACAATATTCATTGATTTTTGCCATTGAAAAACGTCCAGAAATGATTGAAGCTACTGACTGAATGAAAGGAGCTGGCATCTCACTCTCTTTGAATTTTCTTTATCATGCTAAGAGGAGCAGGAAAAAGCAAAAAATTTCAGAATTGCACCTTGCAATGCGGAGAAATTACTGTTTGTGCATTTACAATATTCATTGATTTTTGCCATTGAAAAACATCATGTTATTAATATACCATAAATGTTTGAAGCTACTGACTGAATGAAAGGAGCTGGCATCTCACTCTCTTTGAATCTTCTTTATCATGCTTAGAGGAGCAGGAAAAAGCAAAAAATTTCAGAATTGCACCTTGCAATGCGGAGAAATTACTGTTTGTGCATTTACAATATTCATTGATTTTTGCCATTGAAAAACGTCCAGAAATGATTGAAGCTACTGACTGAATGAAAGGAGCTGGCATCTCACTCTCTTTGCATCTTCTTTATCACGCTAAGAGGAGCAGGAAAAAGCAAAAAATTTCAGAATTGCACCTTGCAATGCGGAGAAATTACTGTTTGTGCATTTACAATATTCAATGATTTTTGCCATTGAAAAACATCATGTTATTCATATACCAGAAATGTTTGAAGCTACTGACTGAATGAAAAGAGCTGGCATCTCAATCTGAATCTTCTTTATCATGCTAAGAGGAGCAGGAAAAAGCAAAAAATTTCAGAATTGCACCTTGCAATGCGGAGAAATTACTTTTTGTGCATTTACAATATTCATTGATTTTTGCCATTGAAAAACATCATGTTATTCATATACCAGAAATGTTTGAAGCTACTGACTGAATGAAAGGAGCTGGCATCTCACTCTCTTTGAATCTTCTTTATCATGCTAAGAGGAGCAGGAAAAAGCAAAAAATTTCAGAATTGCACCTTGCAATGCGGAGAAGTTACTGTTTGTGCATTTACAATATTCATTGATTTTTGCCATTGAAAAACGTCCAGAAATGATTGAAGCTACTGACTGAATGAAAGGAGCTGGCATCTCAATCTCTTTGAATCTTCTTTAACATGCTAAGAGGAGCAGGAAAAAGCAAAAAATTTCAGAATTGCACCTTGCAATGCGGAGAAATTACTGTTTGTGCATTTACAATATTCATTGATTTTTGCCATTGAAAAACATCATGTTATTCATATACAAGAAATGTTTGAAGCTACTGACTGAATGAAAGGAGCTGGCATCTCACTCTCTTTGAATCTTATTTATCATGCTAAGAGGAGCAGGAAAAAGCAAAAAATTTCAGAATTGCACCTTGCAATGCGGAGAAGTTACTGTTTGTGCATTTACAATATTCATTGATTTTTGCCATTGAAAAACGTCCAGAAATGATTGAAGCTACTGACTGAATGAAAGGAGCTGGCATCTCACTCTCTTTGAATCTTCTTTATCATGCTAAGAGGAGCAGGAAAAAGCAAAAAATTTCAGAATTGCACCTTGCAATGCGGAGAAATTACTGTTTGTGCATTTACAATATTCATTGATTTTTGCCATTGAAAAACGTCCAGAAATGATTGAAGCTACTGACTGAATGAAAGGAGCTGGCATCTCACTCTCTTTGAATCTTCTTTATCATGCTAAGAGGAGCAGGAAAAAGCAAAAAATTTCAGAATTGCACCTTGCAATGCGGAGAAATTACTGTTTGTGCATTTACAATATTCATTGATTTTTGCCATTGAAAAACATCATGTTATTCATATACAAGAAATGTTTGAAGCTACTGACTGAATGAAAGGAGATGGCATCTCACTCTCTTTGAATCTTCTTTATCATGCTAAGAGGAGCAGGAAAAAGCAAAAAATTTCAGAATTGCACCTTGCAATGCGGAGAAATTACTGTTTGTGCATTTACAATATTCATTGATTTTTGCCATTGAAAAACGTCCAGAAATGATTGAAGCTACTGACTGAATGAAAGGAGCTGGCATCTCACTCTCTTTGAATCTTCTTTATCATGCTAAGAGGAGCAGGAAAAAGCAAAAAATTTCAGAATTGCACCTTGCAATGCGGAGAAATTACTGTTTGTGCATTTACAATATTCATTGATTTTTGCCATTGAAAAACATCATGTTATTCATATACTAGAAATGTTTGACGCTACTGACTGAATGAAAGGAGCTGGCATCTCACTCTCTTTGAATCTTCTTTATCATGCTAAGAGGAGCAGGAAAAAGCAAAAAAATTCAGAATTGCACCTTGCAATGCGGAGAAATTACTGTTTGTGCATTAACAATATTCATTGATTTTTGCCATTGAAAAACATCAAGTTATTCATATACCAGAAATGTTTGAAGCTACTGACTGAATGAAAGGAGCTGGCATCTCACTCTCTTTGAAACTTCTTTATCATGCTAAGAGGAGCAGGAAAAAGCAAAAAATTTCAGAATTGCACCTTGCAATGCGGAGAAGTTACTGTTTGTGCATTTACAATATTCATTGATTTTTGCCATTGAAAAACATCATGTTATTCATATACCAGAAATGTTTGAAGCTACTGACTGAATGAAAGGAGCTGGCATCTCACTCTCTTTGAATCTTCTTTATCATGCTAAGAGGAGCAGGAAAAAGCAAAAAATTTCAGAATTGCACCTTGCAATGTGGAGAAATTACTGTTTGTGCATTTACAATATTCATTGATTTTTGCCATTGAAAAACGTCCAGAAATGATTGAAGCTACTGACTGAATGAAAGGAGCTGGCATCTCACTCTCTTTGAATCTTCTTTATCATGCTAAGAGGAGCAGGAAAAAGCAAAAAATTTCAGAATTGCACCTTGCAATGCGGAGAAATTACTGTTTGTGCATTTACAATATTCATTGATTTTTGCCATTGAAAAACATCATGTTATTCATATACCAGAAATGTTTGAAGCTACTGACTGAATGAAAGGAGCTGGCATCTCACTCTCTTTGAATCTTCTTTATCATGCTAAGAGGAGCAGGAAAAAGCAAAAAATTTCAGAATTGCACCTTGCAATGCGGAGAAATTACTGTTTGTGCATTTACAATATTCATTGATTTTTGCCATTGAAAAACATGTTATTCATATACCAGAAATGTTTGAAGCTACTGACTGAATGAAAAGAGCTGGCATCTCACTCTGAATCTTCTTTATCATGCTAAGAGGAGCAGGAAAAAGCAAAAAATTTCAGAATTGCACCTTGCAATGCGGAGAAATTACTGTTTGTGCATTTACAATATTCATTGATTTTTGCCATTGAAAAACATCATGTTATTCATATACCAGAAATGTTTGAAGCTACTGACTGAATGAAAGGAGCTGGCATCTCACTCTCTTTGAATCTTCTTTATCATGCTAAGAGGAGCAGGAAAAAGCAGAAAATTTCAGAATTGCACCTTGCAATGCGGAGAAATTACTGTTTGTGCATTTACAATATTCATTGATTTTTGCCATTGAAAAACATCATGTTTTTCATATACCAGAAATGTTTGAAGCTACTGACTGAATGAAAGGAGCTGGCATCTCACTCTCTTTGAATCTTCTTTATCATGCTAAGAGGAGCAGGAAAAAGCAAAAAATTTCAGAATTGCACCTTGCAATGCGGAGAATTTACTGTTTGTGCATTTACAATATTCATTGATTTTTGCCATTGAAAAACATCATGTTAATCATATACCAGAAATGTTTGAAGCTACTGACTGAATGAAAGGAGCTGGCATCTCACTCTCTTTGAATCTTCTTTATCATGCTAAGAGGAGCAGGAAAAAGCAAAAAATTTCAGAATTGCACCTTGCAATGCGGAGAAATTACTGTTTGTGCATTTACAATATTCATTGATTTTTGCCATTGAAAAACGTCCAGAAATGATTGAAGCTACTGACTGAATGAAAGGAGCTGGCATCTCACTCTCTTTGAATCTTCTTTATCATGCTAAGAGGAGCAGGAAAAAGCAAAAAATTTCAGAATTGCACCTTGCAATGCGGAGAAATTACTGTTTGTGCATTTACAATATTCATTGATTTTTGCCATTGAAAAACATCATGTTATTAATATACCATAAATGTTTGAAGCTACTGACTGAATGAAAGGAGCTGGCATCTCACTCTCTTTGAATCTTCTTTATCATGCTTAGAGGAGCAGGAAAAAGCAAAAAATTTCAGAATTGCACCTTGCAATGCGGAGAAATTACTGTTTGTGCATTTACAATATTCATTGATTTTTGCCATTGAAAAACGTCCAGAAATGATTGAAGCTACTGACTGAATGAAAGGAGCTGGCATCTCACTCTCTTTGCATCTTCTTTATCACGCTAAGAGGAGCAGGAAAAAGCAAAAAATTTCAGAATTGCACCTTGCAATGCGGAGAAATTACTGTTTGTGCATTTACAATATTCAATGATTTTTGCCATTGAAAAACATCATGTTATTCATATACCAGAAATGTTTGAAGCTACTGACTGAATGAAAAGAGCTGGCATCTCAATCTGAATCTTCTTTATCATGCTAAGAGGAGCAGGAAAAAGCAAAAAATTTCAGAATTGCACCTTGCAATGCGGAGAAATTACTTTTTGTGCATTTACAATATTCATTGATTTTTGCCATTGAAAAACATCATGTTATTCATATACCAGAAATGTTTGAAGCTACTGACTGAATGAAAGGAGCTGGCATCTCACTCTCTTTGAATCTTCTTTATCATGCTAAGAGGAGCAGGAAAAAGCAAAAAATTTCAGAATTGCACCTTGCAATGCGGAGAAGTTACTGTTTGTGCATTTACAATATTCATTGATTTTTGCCATTGAAAAACGTCCAGAAATGATTGAAGCTACTGACTGAATGAAAGGAGCTGGCATCTTAATCTCTTTGAATCTTCTTTATCATGCTAAGAGGAGCAGGAAAAAGCAAAAAATTTCAGAATTGCACCTTGCAATGCGGAGAAATTACTGTTTGTGCATTTACAATATTCATTGATTTTTGCCATTGAAAAACATCATGTTATTCATATACAAGAAATGTTTGAAGCTACTGACTGAATGAAAGGAGCTGGCATCTCACTCTCTTTGAATCTTATTTATCATGCTAAGAGGAGCAGGAAAAAGCAAAAAATTTCAGAATTGCACCTTGCAATGCGGAGAAGTTACTGTTTGTGCATTTACAATATTCATTGATTTTTGCCATTGAAAAACATCATGTTATTCATATACCAGAAATGTTTGAAGCTACTGACTGAATGAAAAGAGCTGGCATCTCACGCTCTTTGAATCTTCTTTATCATGCTAAGAGGAGCAGGAAAAAGCAAAAAATTTCAGAATTGCACCTTGCAATGTGGAGAAATTACTGTTTGTGCATTTACAATATTCATTGATTTTTGCCATTGAAAAACGTCCAGAAATGATTGAAGCTACTGACTGAATGAAAGGAGCTGGCATCTCACTCTCTTTGAATCTTCTTTATCATGCTAAGAGGAGCAGGAAAAAGCAAAAAATTTCAGAATTGCACCTTGCAATGCGGAGAAATTACTGTTTGTGCATTTACAATATTCATTGATTTTTGCCATTGAAAAACGTCCAGAAATGATTGAAGCTACTGACTGAATGAAAGGAGCTGGCATCTCACTCTCTTTGAATCTTCTTTATCATGCTAAGAGGAGCAGGAAAAAGCAAAAAATTTCAGAATTGCACCTTGCAATGCGGAGAAATTACTGTTTGTGCATTTACAATATTCATTGATTTTTGCCATTGAAAAACATCATGTTATTCATATACAAGAAATGTTTGAAGCTACTGACTGAATGAAAGGAGATGGCATCTCACTCTCTTTGAATCTTCTTTATCATGCTAAGAGGAGCAGGAAAAAGCAAAAAATTTCAGAATTGCACCTTGCAATGCGGAGAAATTACTGTTTGTGCATTTACAATATTCATTGATTTTTGCCATTGAAAAACGTCCAGAAATGATTGAAGCTACTGACTGAATGAAAGGAGCTGGCATCTCACTCTCTTTGAATCTTCTTTATCATGCTAAGAGGAGCAGGAAAAAGCAAAAAATTTCAGAATTGCACCTTGCAATGCGGAGAAATTACTGTTTGTGCATTTACAATATTCATTGATTTTTGCCATTGAAAAACATCATGTTATTCATATACTAGAAATGTTTGACGCTACTGACTGAATGAAAGGAGCTGGCATCTCACTCTCTTTGAATCTTCTTTATCATGCTAAGAGGAGCAGGAAAAAGCAAAAAAATTCAGAATTGCACCTTGCAATGCGGAGAAATTACTGTTTGTGCATTAACAATATTCATTGATTTTTGCCATTGAAAAACATCAAGTTATTCATATACCAGAAATGTTTGAAGCTACTGACTGAATGAAAGGAGCTGGCATCTCACTCTCTTTGAAACTTCTTTATCATGCTAAGAGGAGCAGGAAAAAGCAAAAAATTTCAGAATTGCACCTTGCAATGCGGAGAAGTTACTGTTTGTGCATTTACAATATTCATTGATTTTTGCCATTGAAAAACATCATGTTATTCATATACCAGAAATGTTTGAAGCTACTGACTGAATGAAAGGAGCTGGCATCTCACTCTCTTTGAATCTTCTTTATCATGCTAAGAGGAGCAGGAAAAAGCAAAAAATTTCAGAATTGTACCTTGCAATGTGGAGAAATTACTGTTTGTGCATTTACAATATTCATTGATTTTTGCCATTGAAAAACGTCCAGAAATGATTGAAGCTACTGACTGAATGAAAGGAGCTGGCATCTCACTCTCTTTGAATCTTCTTTATCATGCTAAGAGGAGCAGGAAAAAGCAAAAAATTTCAGAATTGCACCTTGCAATGCGGAGAAATTACTGTTTGTGCATTTACAATATTCATTGATTTTTGCCATTGAAAAACATCATGTTATTCATATACCAGAAATGTTTGAAGCTACTGACTGAATGAAAGGAGCTGGCATCTCACTCTCTTTGAATCTTCTTTATCATGCTAAGAGGAGCAGGAAAAAGCAAAAAATTTCAGAATTGCACCTTGCAATGCGGAGAAATTACTGTTTGTGCATTTACAATATTCATTGATTTTTGCCATTGAAAAACATGTTATTCATATACCAGAAATGTTTGAAGCTACTGACTGAATGAAAAGAGCTGGCATCTCACTCTGAATCTTCTTTATCATGCTAAGAGGAGCAGGAAAAAGCAAAAAATTTCAGAATTGCACCTTGCAATGCGGAGAAATTACTGTTTGTGCATTTACAATATTCATTGATTTTTGCCATTGAAAAACATCATGTTATTCATATACCAGAAATGTTTGAAGCTACTGACTGAATGAAAGGAGCTGGCATCTCACTCTCTTTGAATCTTCTTTATCATGCTAAGAGGAGCAGGAAAAAGCAGAAAATTTCAGAATTGCACCTTGCAATGCGGAGAAATTACTGTTTGTGCATTTACAATATTCATTGATTTTTGCCATTGAAAAACATCATGTTTTTCATATACCAGAAATGTTTGAAGCTACTGACTGAATGAAAGGAGCTGGCATCTCACTCTCTTTGAATCTTCTTTATCATGCTAAGAGGAGCAGGAAAAAGCAAAAAATTTCAGAATTGCACCTTGCAATGCGGAGAATTTACTGTTTGTGCATTTACAATATTCATTGATTTTTGCCATTGAAAAACATCATGTTAATCATATACCAGAAATGTTTGAAGCTACTGACTGAATGAAAGGAGCTGGCATCTCACTCTCTTTGAATCTTCTTTATCATGCTAAGAGGAGCAGGAAAAAGCAAAAAATTTCAGAATTGCACCTTGCAATGCGGAGAAATTACTGTTTGTGCATTTACAATATTCATTGATTTTTGCCATTGAAAAACGTCCAGAAATGATTGAAGCTACTGACTGAATGAAAGGAGCTGGCATCTCACTCTCTTTGAATCTTCTTTATCATGCTAAGAGGAGCAGGAAAAAGCAAAAAATTTCAGAATTGCACCTTGCAATGCGGAGAAATTACTGTTTGTGCATTTACAATATTCATTGATTTTTGCCATTGAAAAACATCATGTTATTAATATACCATAAATGTTTGAAGCTACTGACTGAATGAAAGGAGCTGGCATCTCACTCTCTTTGAATCTTCTTTATCATGCTTAGAGGAGCAGGAAAAAGCAAAAAATTTCAGAATTGCACCTTGCAATGCGGAGAAATTACTGTTTGTGCATTTACAATATTCATTGATTTTTGCCATTGAAAAACGTCCAGAAATGATTGAAGCTACTGACTGAATGAAAGGAGCTGGCATCTCACTCTCTTTGCATCTTCTTTATCACGCTAAGAGGAGCAGGAAAAAGCAAAAAATTTCAGAATTGCACCTTGCAATGCGGAGAAATTACTGTTTGTGCATTTACAATATTCAATGATTTTTGCCATTGAAAAACATCATGTTATTCATATACCAGAAATGTTTGAAGCTACTGACTGAATGAAAAGAGCTGGCATCTCAATCTGAATCTTCTTTATCATGCTAAGAGGAGCAGGAAAAAGCAAAAAATTTCAGAATTGCACCTTGCAATGCGGAGAAATTACTTTTTGTGCATTTACAATATTCATTGATTTTTGCCATTGAAAAACATCATGTTATTCATATACCAGAAATGTTTGAAGCTACTGACTGAATGAAAGGAGCTGGCATCTCACTCTCTTTGAATCTTCTTTATCATGCTAAGAGGAGCAGGAAAAAGCAAAAAATTTCAGAATTGCACCTTGCAATGCGGAGAAGTTACTGTTTGTGCATTTACAATATTCATTGATTTTTGCCATTGAAAAACGTCCAGAAATGATTGAAGCTACTGACTGAATGAAAGGAGCTGGCATCTCAATCTCTTTGAATCTTCTTTATCATGCTAAGAGGAGCAGGAAAAAGCAAAAAATTTCAGAATTGCACCTTGCAATGCGGAGAAATTACTGTTTGTGCATTTACAATATTCATTGATTTTTGCCATTGAAAAACATCATGTTATTCATATACAAGAAATGTTTGAAGCTACTGACTGAATGAAAGGAGCTGGCATCTCACTCTCTTTGAATCTTATTTATCATGCTAAGAGGAGCAGGAAAAAGCAAAAAATTTCAGAATTGCACCTTGCAATGCGGAGAAGTTACTGTTTGTGCATTTACAATATTCATTGATTTTTGCCATTGAAAAACATCATGTTATTCATATACCAGAAATGTTTGAAGCTACTGACTGAATGAAAAGAGCTGGCATCTCACGCTCTTTGAATCTTCTTTATCATGCTAAGAGGAGCAGGAAAAAGCAAAAAATTTCAGAATTGCACCTTGCAATGTGGAGAAATTACTGTTTGTGCATTTACAATATTCATTGATTTTTGCCATTGAAAAACGTCCAGAAATGATTGAAGCTACTGACTGAATGAAAGGAGCTGGCATCTCACTCTCTTTGAATCTTCTTTATCATGCTAAGAGTAGCAGGAAAAAGCAAAAAATTTCAGAATTGCACCTTGCAATGCGGAGAAATTACTGTTTGTGCATTTACAATATTCATTGATTTTTGCCATTGAAAAACGTCCAGAAATGATTGAAGCTACTGACTGAATGAAAGGAGCTGGCATCTCACTCTCTTTGAATCTTCTTTATCATGCTAAGAGGAGCAGGATAAAGCAAAAAATTTCAGAATTGCACCTTGCAATGCGGAGAAATTACTGTTTGTGCATTTACAATATTCATTGATTTTTGCCATTGAAAAACATCATGTTATTCATATACAAGAAATGTTTGAAGCTACTGACTGAATGAAAGGAGATGGCATCTCACTCTCTTTGAATCTTCTTTATCATGCTAAGAGGAGCAGGAAAAAGCAAAAAATTTCAGAATTGCACCTTGCAATGCGGAGAAATTACTGTTTGTGCATTTACAATATTCATTGATTTTTGCCATTGAAAAACGTCCAGAAATGATTGAAGCTACTGACTGAATGAAAGGAGCTGGCATCTCACTCTCTTTGAATCTTCTTTATCATGCTAAGAGGAGCAGGAAAAAGCAAAAAATTTCAGAATTGCACCTTGTAATGCGGAGAAATTACTGTTTGTGCATTTACAATATTCATTGATTTTTGCCATTGAAAAACATCATGTTATTCATATACTAGAAATGTTTGACGCTACTGACTGAATGAAAGGAGCTGGCATCTCACTCTCTTTGAATCTTCTTTATCATGCTAAGAGGAGCAGGAAAAAGCAAAAAATTTCAGAATTGCACCTTGCAATGTGGAGAAATTACTGTTTGTGCATTTACAATATTCATTGATTTTTGCCATTGAAAAACGTCCAGAAATGATTGAAGCTACTGACTGAATGAAAGGAGCTGGCATCTCACTCTCTTTGAATCTTCTTTATCATGCTAAGAGGAGCAGGAAAAAGCAAAAAATTTCAGAATTGCACCTTGCAATGCGGAGAAATTACTGTTTGTGCATTTACAATATTCATTGATTTTTGCCATTGAAAAACGTCCAGAAATGATTGAAGCTACTGACTGAATGAAAGGAGCTGGCATCTCACTCTCTTTGAATCTTCTTTATCATGCTAAGAGGAGCAGGAAAAAGCAAAAAATTTCAGAATTGCACCTTGCAATGCGGAGAAATTAATGTTTGTGCATTTACAATATTCATTGATTTTTGCCATTGAAAAACATCATGTTATTCATATACCAGAAATGTTTGAAGCTACTGACTGAATGAAAGGAGCTGGCATCTCACTCTCTTTGAATCTTCTTTATCATGCTAAGAGGAGCAGGAAAAAGCAAAAAATTTCAGAATTGCAGCTTGCAATGCGGAGAAGTTACTGTTTGTGCATTTACAATATTCATTGATTTTTGCCATTGAAAAACATCATGTTATTCATATACCAGAAATGTTTGAAGCTACTGACTGAATGAAAAGAGCTGGCATCTCACTCTCTTTGAATCTTCTTTATCATGCTAAGAGGAGCAGGAAAAAGCAAAAAATTTCAGAATTGCACCTTGCAATGTGGAGAAATTACTGTTTGTGCATTTACAATATTCATTGATTTTTGCCATTGAAAAACGTCCAGAAATGATTGAAGCTACTGACTGAATGAAAGGAGCTTGCATCTCACTCTCTTTGAATCTTCTTTATCATGCTAATAGGAGCAGGAAAAAGCAAAAAATTTCAGAATTGCACCTTGCAATGCAGAGAAATTACTTTTTGTGCATTTACAATATTCATTGATTTTTGCCATTGAAAAACATCATGTTATTCATATACCAGAAATGTTTGAAGCTACTGACTGAATGAAAGGAGCTGGCATCTCACTCTCTTTGAATCTTCTTTATCATGCTAAGAGGAGCAGGAAAAAGCAAAAAATTTCAGAATTGCACCTTGCAATGTGGAGAAATTACTGTTTGTGCATTTACAATATTCATTGATTTTTGCCATTGAAAAACGTCCAGAAATGATTGAAGCTACTGACTGAATGAAAGGAGCTGGCATCTCACTCTCTTTGAATCTTCTTTATCATGCTAAGAGGAGCAGGAAAAAGCAAAAAATTTCAGAATTGCACCTTGCAATGCAGAGAAATTACTGTTTGTGCATTTACAATATTCATTGATTTTTGCCATTGAAAAACATCATGTTATTCATATACCAGAAATGTTTGAAGCTACTGACTGAATGAAAGGAGCTGGCACCTCACTCTCTTTGAATCTTCTTTATCATGCTAAGAGGAGCAGGAAAAAGCAAAAAATTTCAGAATTGCACCTTGCAATGTGGAGAAATTACTGTTTGTGCATTTACAATATTCATTGATTTTTGCCATTGAAAAACGTCCAGAAATGATTGAAGCTACTGACTGAATGAAAGGAGCTGGCATCTCACTCTCTTTGAATCTTCTTTATCATGCTAAGAGGAGCAGGAAAAAGCAAAAAATTTCAGAATTGCACCTTGCAATGCGGGGAAATTACTGTTTGTGCATTTACAATATTCATTGATTTTTGCCATTGAAAAACGTCCAGAAATGATTGAAGCTACTGACTGAATGAAAGGAGCTGGCATCTCACTCTCTTTGAATCTTCTTTATCATGCTAAGAGGAGCAGGAAAAAGCAAAAAATTTCAGAATTGCACCTTGCAATGCGGAGAAATTACTGTTTGTGCATTTACAATATTCATTGATTTTTGCCATTGAAAAACATCATGTTATTCATATACCAGAAATGTTTGAAGCTACTGACTGAATGAAAGGAGCTGGCATCTCACTCTCTTTGAATCTTCTTTATCATGCTAAGAGGAGCAGGAAAAAGCAAAAAATTTCAGAATTGCAGCTTGCAATGCGGAGAAGTTACTGTTTGTGCATTTACAATATTCATTGATTTTTGCCATTGAAAAACATCATGTTATTCATATACCAGAAATGTTTGAAGCTACTGACTGAATGAAAAGAGCTGGCATCTCACTCTCTTTGAATCTTCTTTATCATGCTAAGAGGAGCAGGAAAAAGCAAAAAATTTCAGAATTGCACCTTGCAATGTGGAGAAATTACTGTTTGTGCATTTACAATATTCATTGATTTTTGCCATTGAAAGACGTCCAGAAATGATTGAAGCTACTGACTGAATGAAAGGAGCTTGCATCTCACTCTCTTTGAATCTTCTTTATCATGCTAATAGGAGCAGGAAAAAGCAAAAAATTTCAGAATTGCACCTTGCAATGCGGAGAAATTACTGTTTGTGCATTTACAATATTCATTGATTTTTGCCATTGAAAAACGTCCAGAAATGATTGAAGCTACTGACTGAATGAAAGGAGCTGGCATCTCACTCTCTTTGAATCTTCTTTATCATGCTAAGAGGAGCAGGAAAAAGCAAAAAATTTCAGAATTGCACCTTGCAATGCGGAGAAATTACTGTTTGTGCATTTACAATATTCATTGATTTTTGCCATTGAAAAACATAATGTTATTCATGTACCAGAAATGTTTGAAGCTACTGACTGAATGAAAGGAGCTGGCATCTCACTCTCTTTGAATCTTCTTTATCATGCTAAGAGGAGCAGGAAAAAGCAAAAAATTTCAGAATTGCACCTTGCAATGCGGAGAAATTACTGTTTGTGCATTTACAATATTCATTGATTTTTGCCATTGAAAAACATGTTATTCATATACCAGAAATGTTTGCAGCTACTGACTGAATGAAAAGAGCTGGCATCTCACTCTGAATCTTCTTTATCATGCTAAGAGGAGCAGGAAAAAGCAAAAAATTTCAGAATTGCACCTTGCAATGTGGAGAAATTACTGTTTGTGCATTTACAATATTCATTGATTTTTGCCATTGAAAAACGTCCAGAAATGATTGAAGCTACTGACTGAATGAAAGGAGCTGGCATCTCACTCTCTTTGAATCTTCTTTATCATGCTAAGAGGAGCAGGAAAAAGCAAAAAATTTCAGAATTGCACCTTGCAATGCGGAGAAATTACTGTTTGTGCATTTACAATATTCATTGATTTTTGCCATTGAAAAACGTCCAGAAATGATTGAAGCTACTGACTGAATGAAAGGAGCTGGCATCTCACTCTCTTTGAATCTTCTTTATCATGCTAAGAGGAGCAGGAAAAAGCAAAAAATTTCAGAATTGCACCTTGCAATGCGGAGAAATTACTGTTTGTGCATTTACAATATTCATTGATTTTTGCCATTGAAAAACATCATGTTATTCATATACCAGAAATGTTTGAAGCTACTGACTGAATGAAAGGAGCTGGTATCTCACTCTCTTTGAATCTTCTTTATCATGCTAAGAGGAGCAGGAAAAAGCAAAAAATTTCAGAATTGCACCTTGCAATGCGGAGAAATTACTGTTTGTGCATTTACAATATTCATTGATTTTTGCCATTGAAAAACATCATGTTATTCATATACCAGAAATGTTTGAAGCTACTGACTGAATGAAAAGAGCTGGCATCTCACTCTCTTTGAATCTTCTTTATCATGCTAAGAGGAGCAGGAAAAAGCAAAAAATTTCAGAATTGCACCTTGCAATGTGGAGAAATTACTGTTTGTGCATTTACAATATTCATTGATTTTTGCCATTGAAAAACATCATGTTATTCATATACCAGAAATGTTTGAAGCTACTGACTGAATGAAAAGAGCTGGCATCTCACTCTCTTTGAATCTTCTTTATCATGCTAAGAGGAGCAGGAAAAAGCAAAAAATTTCAGAATTGCACCTTGCAATGTGTGAGAAATTACTGTTTGTGCATTTACAATATTCATTGATTTTTGCCATTGAAAAACGTCCAGAAATGATTGAAGCTACTGACTGAATGAAAGGAGCGGGCATCTCACTCTCTTTGAATCTTCTTTATCATGCTAAGAGGAGCAGGAAAAAGCAAAAAATTTCAGAATTGCACCTTGCAATGCGGAGAAATTACTGTTTGTGCATTTACAATATTCATTGATTTTTGCCATTGAAAAACGTCCAGAAATGATTGAAGCTACTGACTGAATGAAAGGAGCTGGCATCTCACTCTCTTTGAATCTTCTTTATCATGCTAAGAGGAGCTGGAAAAAGCAAAAAATTTCAGAATTGCACCTTGCAATGCGGAGAAATTACTGTTTGTGCATTTACAATATTCATTGATTTTTGCCATTGAAAAACATCATGTTATTCATATACCAGAAATGTTTGAAGCTACTGACTGAATGAAAGGAGCTGGCATCTCACTCTCTTTGAATCTTCTTTATCATGCTAAGAGGAGCAGGAAAAAGCAAAAAATTTCAGAATTGCACCTTGCAATGCGGAGAAATTACTGTTTGTGCATTTACAATATTCATTGATTTTTGCCATTGAAAAACATGTTATTCATATACCAGAAATGTTTGAAGCTACTGACTGAATGAAAAGAGCTGGCATCTCACTCTGAATCTTCTTTATCATGCTAAGAGGAGCAGGAAAAAGCAATAAATTTCAGAATTGCACCTTGCAATGCGGAGAAATTACTGTTTGTGCATTTACAATATTCATTGATTTTTGCCATTGAAAAACATCATGTTATTCATATACCAGAAATGTTTGAAGCTACTGACTGAATGAAAGGAGCTGGCCTCTCACGCTCTTTGAATCTTCTTTATCATGCTAAGAGGAGCAGGAAAAAGCAAAAAATTTCAGAATTGCAGCTTGCAATGCGGAGAAGTTACTGTTTGTGCATTTACAATATTCATTGATTTTTGCCATTGAAAAACATCATGTTATTCATATACCAGAAATGTTTGAAGCTACTGACTGAATGAAAAGAGCTGGCATCTCACTTTCTTTGAATCTTCTTTATCATGCTAAGAGGAGCAGGAAAAAGCAAAAAATTTCAGAATTGCACCTTGCAATGTGGAGAAATTACTGTTTGTGCATTTACAATATTCATTGATTTTTGCCATTGAAAAACGTCCAGAAATGATTGAAGCTACTGACTGAATGAAAGGAGCTGGCATCTCACTCTCTTTGAATCTTCTTTATCATGCTAAGAGGAGCAGGAAAAAGCAAAAAATTTCAGAATTGCACATTGCAATGCGTAGAAATTACTGTTTGTGCATTTACAATATTCATTGATTTTTGCCATTGAAAAACGTCCAGAAATGATTGAAGCTACTGACTGAATGAAAGGAGCTGGCATCTCACTCTCTTTGAATCTTCTTTATCATGCTAAGAGGAGCAGGAAAAAGCAAAAAATTTCAGAATTGCACCTTGCAATGCGGAGAAATTACTGTTTGTGCATTTACAATATTCATTGATTTTTGCCATTGAAAAACATCATGTTATTCATATACCAGAAATGTTTGAAGCTACTGACTGAATGAAAGGAGCTGGCATCTCACTCTCTTTGAATCTTCTTTATCATGCTAAGAGGAGCAGGAAAAAGCAAAAAATTTCAGAATTGCACCTTGCAATGCGGAGAAATTACTGTTTGTGCATTTACAATATTCATTGATTTTTGCCATTGAAAAACATCAAGTTATTCATATACCAGAAATGTTTGAAGCTACTGACTGAATGAAAGGAGCTGGCATCTCACTCTCTTTGAAACTTCTTTATCATGCTAAGAGGAGCAGGAAAAAGCAAAAAATTTCAGAATTGCACCTTGCAATGCGGAGAAATTACTGTTTGTGCATTTACAATATTCATTGATTCTTGACATTGAAAAACATCATGTTATTCATGTACCAGAAATGTTTGAAGCTACTGACTGAATGAAAAGTGCTGGCATCTCACTCTCTTTGAATCTTCTTTATCATGCTAAGAGGAGCAGGAAAAAGCAAAAAATTTCAGAATTGCACCTTGCAATGCGGAGAAATTACTGTTTGTGCATTTACAATATTCATTGATTTTTGCCATTGAAAAACATCAAGTTATTCATATACCAGAAATGTTTGAAGCTACTGACTGAATGAAAGGAGCTGGCATATCACTCTCTTTGAATCTTCTTTATCATGCTAAGAGGAGCAGGAAAAAGCAAAAAATTTCAGAATTGCACCTTGCAATGCGGAGAAATTACTGTTTGTGCATTTACAATATTCATTGATTCTTGCCATTGAAAAACATCATGTTATTCATATACCAGAAATGTTTGAAGCTACTGACTGAATGAAAGGAGCTGGCATCTCACTCTCTTTGAATCATCTTTATCATGCTAAGAGGAGCAGGAAAAAGCAAAAAATTTCAGAATTGCACCTTGCAATGCGGAGAAGTTACTGTTTGTGCATTTACAATATTCATTGATTTTTGCCATTGAAAAACATCATGTTGTTCACATACCAGAAATGTTTGAAGCTACTGACTGAATGAAAAGAGCTGGCATCTCACTCTCTTTGAATCTTCTTTATCATGCTAAGAGGAGCAGGAAAAAGCAAAAAATTTCAGAATTGCACCTTGCAATGTGGAGAAATTACTGTTTGTGCATTTACAATATTCATTGATTTTTGCCATTGAAAAACGTCCAGAAATGATTGAAGCTACTGACTGAATGAAAGGAGCTGGCATCTCACTCTCTTTGAATCTTCTTTATCATGCTAAGAGGAGCAGGAAAAAGCAAAAAATTTCAGAATTGCACCTTGCAATGCGGAGAAATTACTGTTTGTGCATTTACAATATTCATTGATTTTTGCCATTGAAAAACGTCCAGAAATGATTGATGCTACTGACTGAATGAAAGGAGCTGGCATCTCACTCTCTTTGAATCTTCTTTATCATGCTAAGAGGAGCAGGAAAAAGCAAAAAATTTCAGAATTGCACCTTGCAATGCGGAGAAATTACTGTTTGTGCATTTACAATATTCATTGATTTTTGCCATTGAAAAACATCATGTTATTCATATACCAGAAATGTTTGAAGCTACTGACTGAATGAAAGGAGCTGGCATCTCACTCTCTTTGAATCTTCTTTATCATGCTAAGAGGAGCAGGAAAAAGCAAAAAATTTCAGAATTGCAGCTTGCAATGCGGAGAAGTTACTGTTTGTGCATTTACAATATTCATTGATTTTTGCCATTGAAAAACATCATGTTATTCATATACCAGAAATGTTTGAAGCTACTGACTGAATGAAAAGAGCTGGCATCTCACTCTCTTTGAATCTTCTTTATCATGCTAAGAGGAGCAGGAAAAAGCAAAAAATTTCAGAATTGCACCTTGCAATGTGGAGAAATTACTGTTTGTGCATTTACAATATTCATTGATTTTTGCCATTGAAAAACGTCCAGAAATGATTGAAGCTACTGACTGAATGAAAGGAGCTTGCATCTCACTCTCTTTGAATCTTCTTTATCATGCTAAGAGGAGCAGGAAAAAGCAAAAAATTTCAGAATTGCACCTTGCAATGCGGAGAAATTACTGTTTGTGCATTTACAATATTCATTGATTTTTGCCATTGAAAAACATGTTATTCATATACCAGAAATGTTTGAAGCTACTGACTGAATGAAAAGAGCTGGCATCTCACTCTGAATCTTCTTTATCATGCTAAGAGGAGCAGGAAAAAGCAAAAAATTTCAGAATTGCACCTTGCAATGCGGAGAAATTACTGTTTGTGCATTTACAATATTCATTGATTTTTGCCATTGAAAAACGTCCAGAAATGATTGAAGCTACTGACTGAATGAAAGGAGCTGGCATCTCACTCTCTTTGAATCTTCTTTATCATGCTAAGAGGAGCAGGAAAAAGCAAAAAATTTCAGAATTGCACCTTGCAATGCGGAGAAATTACTGTTTGTGCATTTACAATATTCATTGATTTTTGGCATTGAAAAACATAATGTTATTCATGTACCAGAAATGTTTGAAGCTACTGACTGAATGAAAGGAGCTGGCATCTCACTCTCTTTGAATCTTCTTTATCATGCTAAGAGGAGCAGGAAAAAGCAAAAAATTTCAGAATTGCACCTTGCAATGCGGAGAAATTACTGTTTGTGCATTTACAATATTCATTGATTTTTGCCATTGAAAAACATGTTATTCATATACCAGAAATGTTTGAAGCTACTGACTGAATGAAAAGAGCTGGCATCTCACTCTGAATCTTCTTTATCATGCTAAGAGGAGCAGGAAAAAGCAAAAAATTTCAGAATTGCACCTTGCAATGCGGAGAAATTACTGTTTGTGCATTTACAATATTCATTGATTTTTGCCATTGAAAAACATCATGTTATTCATATACCAGAAATGTTTGAAGCTACTGACTGAATGAATGGAGCTGGCATCTCACTCTCTTTGAATCTTCTTTATCATGCTAAGAGGAGCAGGAAAAAGCAAAAAATTTCAGAATTGCAGCTTGCAATGCGGAGAAGTTACTGTTTGTGCATTTACAATATTCATTGATTTTTGCCATTGAAAAACATCATGTTATTCATATACCAGAAATGTTTGAAGCTACTGACTGAATGAAAAGAGCTGGCATCTCACTCTCTTTGAATCTTCTTTATCATGCTAAGAGGAGCAGGAAAAAGCAAAAAATTTCAGAATTGCCCCTTGCAATGTGGAGAAATTACTGTTTGTGCATTTACAATATTCATTGATTTTTGCCATTGAAAAATGTCCAGAAATGATTGAAGCTACTGACTGAATGAAAGGAGCTGGCATCTCACTCTCTTTGAATCTTCTTTATCATGCTAAGAGGAGCAGGAAAAAGCAAAAAATTTCAGAATTGCACCTTGCAATGCGTAGAAATTACTGTTTGTGCATTTACAATATTCATTGATTTTTGCCATTGAAAAACGTCCAGAAATGATTGAAGCTACTGACTGAATGAAAGGAGCTGGCATCTCACTCTCTTTGAATCTTCTTTATCATGCTAAGAGGAGCAGGAAAAAGCAAAAAATTTCAGAATTGCACCTTGCAATGCAGAGAAATTACTGTTTGTGCATTTACAATATTCATTGATTTTTGCCATTGAAAAACATCATGTTATTCATATACCAGAAATGTTTGAAGCTACTGACTGAATGAAAGGAGCTGGCATCTCACTCTCTTTGAATCTTCTTTATCATGCTAAGAGGAGCAGGAAAAAGCAAAAAATTTCAGAATTGCACCTTGCAATGCGGAGAAGTTACTGTTTGTGCATTTACAATATTCATTGAATTTTGCCATTGAAAAACATCATGTTATTCATATACCAGAAATGTTTGAAGCTACTGACTGAATGAAAGGAGCTGGCATCTCACTCTCTTTGAATCTACTTTATCATGCTAAGAGGAGCAGGAAAAAGCAAAAAATTTCAGAATTGCACCTTGCAATGTGGAGAAATTACTGTTTGTGCATTTACAATATTCATTGATTTTTGCCATTGAAAAACGTCCAGAAATGATTGAAGCTACTGACTGAATGAAAGGAGCTGGCATCTCACTCTCTTTGTATCTTCTTTATCATGCTAAGAGGAGCAGGAAAAAGCAAAAAATTTCAGAATTGCACCTTGCAATGCGGAGAAATTACTGTTTGTGCATTAACAATATTCATTGATTTTTGCCATTGAAAAACGTCCAGAAATGATTGAAGCTACTGACTGAATGAAAGGAGCTGGCATCTCACTCTCTTTGAATCTTCTTTATCATGCTAAGAGGAGCAGGAAAAAGAAAAAAATTTCAGAATTGCACCTTGCAATGCGGAGAAATTACTGTTTGTGCATTTACAATATTCATTGATTTTTGCCATTGAAAAACATCATGTTATTCATATACCAGAAATGTTTGAAGCTACTGACTGAATGAAAAGAGCTGGCATCTCACTCTCTTTGAATCTTCTTTATCATGCTAAGAGGAGCAGGAAAAAGCAAAAAATTTCAGAATTGCACCTTGCAATGTGGAGAAATTACTGTTTGTGCATTTACAATATTCATTGATTTTTGCCATTGAAAAACGTCCAGAAATGATTGAAGCTACTGACTGAATGAAAGGAGCTGGCATCTCACTCTCTTTGAATCTTCTTTATCATGCTAAGAGGAGCAGGAAAAAGCAAAAAATTTCAGAATTGCACCTTGCAATGCGGAGAAATTACTGTTTGTGCATTTACAATATTCATTGATTTTTGCCATTGAAAAACATGTTATTCATATACCAGAAATGTTTGAAGCTACTGACTGAATGAAAAGAGCTGGCATCTCACTCTGAATCTTCTTTATCATGCTAAGAGGAGCAGGAAAAAGCAAAAAATTTCAGAATTGCACCTTGCAATGCGGAGAAATTACTGTTTGTGCATTTACAATATTCATTGATTTTTGCCATTGAAAAACATCATGTTATTCATATACCAGAAATGTTTGAAGCTACTGACTGAATGAATGGAGCTGGCATCTCACTCTCTTTGAATCTTCTTTATCATGCTAAGAGGAGCAGGAAAAAGCAAAAAATTTCAGAATTGCAGCTTGCAATGCGGAGAAGTTACTGTTTGTGCATTTACAATATTCATTGATTTTTGCCATTGAAAAACATCATGTTATTCATATACCAGAAATGTTTGAAGCTACTGACTGAATGAAAAGAGCTGGCATCTCACTCTCTTTGAATCTTCTTTATCATGCTAAGAGGAGCAGGAAAAAGCAAAAAATTTCAGAATTGCACCTTGCAATGTGGAGAAATTACTGTTTGTGCATTTACAATATTCATTGATTTTTGCCATTGAAAAACGTCCAGAAATGATTGAAGCTACTGACTGAATGAAAGGAGCTGGCATCTCACTCTCTTTGAATCTTCTTTATCATGCTAAGAGGAGCAGGAAAAAGCAAAAAATTTCAGAATTGCACCTTGCAATGCGTAGAAATTACTGTTTGTGCATTTACAATATTCATTGATTTTTGCCATTGAAAAACGTCCAGAAATGATTGAAGCTACTGACTGAATGAAAGGAGCTGGCATCTCACTCTCTTTGAATCTTCTTTATCATGCTAAGAGGAGCAGGAAAAAGCAAAAAATTTCAGAATTGCACCTTGCAATGCAGAGAAATTACTGTTTGTGCATTTACAATATTCATTGATTTTTGCCATTGAAAAACATCATGTTATTCATATACCAGAAATGTTTGAAGCTACTGACTGAATGAAAGGAGCTGGCATCTCACTCTCTTTGAATCTTCTTTATCATGCTAAGAGGAGCAGGAAAAAGCAAAAAATTTCAGAATTGCACCTTGCAATGCGGAGAAGTTACTGTTTGTGCATTTACAATATTCATTGATTTTTGCCATTGAAAAACATCATGTTATTCATATACCAGAAATGTTTGAAGCTACTGACTGAATGAAAGGAGCTGGCATCTCACTCTCTTTGAATCTACTTTATCATGCTAAGAGGAGCAGGAAAAAGCAAAAAATTTCAGAATTGCACCTTGCAATGTGGAGAAATTACTGTTTGTGCATTTACAATATTCATTGATTTTTGCCATTGAAAAACGTCCAGAAATGATTGAAGCTACTGACTGAATGAAAGGAGCTGGCATCTCACTCTCTTTGAATCTTCTTTATCATGCTAAGAGGAGCAGGAAAAAGCAAAAAATTTCAGAATTGCACCTTGCAATGCGGAGAAATTACTGTTTGTGCATTTACAATATTCATTGATTTTTGCCATTGAAAAACATGTTATTCATATACCAGAAATGTTTGAAGCTACTGACTGAATGAAAAGAGCTGGCATCTCACTCTGAATCTTCTTTATCATGCTAAGAGGAGCAGGAAAAAGCAATAAATTTCAGTATTGCACCTTGCAATGCGGAGAAATTACTGTTTGTGCATTTACAATATTCATTGATTTTTGCCATTGAAAAACATCATGTTATTCATATACCAGAAATGTTTGAAGCTACTGACTGAATGAAAGGAGCTGGCCTCTCACTCTCTTTGAATCTTCTTTATCATGCTAAGAGGAGCAGGAAAAAGCAAAAAATTTCAGAATTGCAGCTTGCAATGCGGAGAAGTTACTGTTTGTGCATTTACAATATTCATTGATTTTTGCCATTGAAAAACATCATGTTATTCATATACCAGAAATGTTTGAAGCTACTGACTGAATGAAAAGAGCTGGCATCTCACTTTCTTTGAATCTTCTTTATCATGCTAAGAGGAGCAGGAAAAAGCAAAAAATTTCAGAATTGCACCTTGCAATGTGGAGAAATTACTGTTTGTGCATTTACAATATTCATTGATTTTTGCCATTGAAAAACGTCCAGAAATGATTGAAGCTACTGACTGAATGAAAGGAGCTGGCATCTCACTCTCTTTGAATCTTCTTTATCATGCTAAGAGGAGCAGGAAAAAGCAAAAAATTTCAGAATTGCACATTGCAATGCGTAGAAATTACTGTTTGTGCATTTACAATATTCATTGATTTTTGCCATTGAAAAACGTCCAGAAATGATTGAAGCTACTGACTGAATGAAAGGAGCTGGCATCTCACTCTCTTTGAATCTTCTTTATCATGCTAAGAGGAGCAGGAAAAAGCAAAAAATTTCAGAATTGCACCTTGCAATGCGGAGAAATTACTGTTTGTGCATTTACAATATTCATTGATTTTTGCCATTGAAAAACATCATGTTATTCATATACCAGAAATGTTTGAAGCTACTGACTGAATGAAAGGAGCTGGCATCTCACTCTCTTTGAATCTTCTTTATCATGCTAAGAGGAGCAGGAAAAAGCAAAAAATTTCAGAATTGCACCTTGCAATGCGGAGAAATTACTGTTTGTGCATTTACAATATTCATTGATTTTTGCCATTGAAAAACATCAAGTTATTCATATACCAGAAATGTTTGAAGCTACTGACTGAATGAAAGGAGCTGGCATCTCACTCTCTTTGAAACTTCTTTATCATGCTAAGAGGAGCAGGAAAAAGCAAAAAATTTCAGAATTGCACCTTGCAATGCGGAGAAATTACTGTTTGTGCATTTACAATATTCATTGATTCTTGACATTGAAAAACATCATGTTATTCATGTACCAGAAATGTTTGAAGCTACTGACTGAATGAAAAGTGCTGGCATCTCACTCTCTTTGAATCTTCTTTATCATGCTAAGAGGAGCAGGAAAAAGCAAAAAATTTCAGAATTGCACCTTGCAATGCGGAGAAATTACTGTTTGTGCATTTACAATATTCATTGATTTTTGCCATTGAAAAACATCAAGTTATTCATATACCAGAAATGTTTGAAGCTACTGACTGAATGAAAGGAGCTGGCATATCACTCTCTTTGAATCTTCTTTATCATGCTAAGAGGAGCAGGAAAAAGCAAAAAATTTCAGAATTGCACCTTGCAATGCGGAGAAATTACTGTTTGTGCATTTACAATATTCATTGATTCTTGCCATTGAAAAACATCATGTTATTCATATACCAGAAATGTTTGAAGCTACTGACTGAATGAAAGGAGCTGGCATCTCACTCTCTTTGAATCATCTTTATCATGCTAAGAGGAGCAGGAAAAAGCAAAAAATTTCAGAATTGCACCTTGCAATGCGGAGAAGTTACTGTTTGTGCATTTACAATATTCATTGATTTTTGCCATTGAAAAACATCATGTTATTCACATACCAGAAATGTTTGAAGCTACTGACTGAATGAAAAGAGCTGGCATCTCACTCTCTTTGAATCTTCTTTATCATGCTAAGAGGAGCAGGAAAAAGCAAAAAATTTCAGAATTGCACCTTGCAATGTGGAGAAATTACTGTTTGTGCATTTACAATATTCATTGATTTTTGCCATTGAAAAACGTCCAGAAATGATTGAAGCTACTGACTGAATGAAAGGAGCTGGCATCTCACTCTCTTTGAATCTTCTTTATCATGCTAAGAGGAGCAGGAAAAAGCAAAAAATTTCAGAATTGCACCTTGCAATGCGGAGAAATTACTGTTTGTGCATTTACAATATTCATTGATTTTTGCCATTGAAAAACGTCCAGAAATGATTGAAGCTACTGACTGAATGAAAGGAGCTGGCATCTCACTCTCTTTGAATCTTCTTTATCATGCTAAGAGGAGCAGGAAAAAGCAAAAAATTTCAGAATTGCACCTTGCAATGCGGAGAAATTACTGTTTGTGCATTTACAATATTCATTGATTTTTGCCATTGAAAAACATCATGTTATTCATATACCAGAAATGTTTGAAGCTACTGACTGAATGAAAGGAGCTGGCATCTCACTCTCTTTGAATCTTCTTTATCATGCTAAGAGGAGCAGGAAAAAGCAAAAAATTTCAGAATTGCAGCTTGCAATGCGGAGAAGTTACTGTTTGTGCATTTACAATATTCATTGATTTTTGCCATTGAAAAACATCATGTTATTCATATACCAGAAATGTTTGAAGCTACTGACTGAATGAAAAGAGCTGGCATCTCACTCTCTTTGAATCTTCTTTATCATGCTAAGAGGAGCAGGAAAAAGCAAAAAATTTCAGAATTGCACCTTGCAATGTGGAGAAATTACTGTTTGTGCATTTACAATATTCATTGATTTTTGCCATTGAAAAACGTCCAGAAATGATTGAAGCTACTGACTGAATGAAAGGAGCTTGCATCTCACTCTCTTTGAATCTTCTTTATCATGCTAAGAGGAGCAGGAAAAAGCAAAAAATTTCAGAATTGCACCTTGCAATGCGGAGAAATTACTGTTTGTGCATTTACAATATTCATTGATTTTTGCCATTGAAAAACATGTTATTCATATACCAGAAATGTTTGAAGCTACTGACTGAATGAAAAGAGCTGGCATCTCACTCTGAATCTTCTTTATCATGCTAAGAGGAGCAGGAAAAAGCAAAAAATTTCAGAATTGCACCTTGCAATGCGGAGAAATTACTGTTTGTGCATTTACAATATTCATTGATTTTTGCCATTGAAAAACGTCCAGAAATGATTGAAGCTACTGACTGAATGAAAGGAGCTGGCATCTCACTCTCTTTGAATCTTCTTTATCATGCTAAGAGGAGCAGGAAAAAGCAAAAAATTTCAGAATTGCACCTTGCAATGCGGAGAAATTACTGTTTGTGCATTTACAATATTCATTGATTTTTGGCATTGAAAAACATAATGTTATTCATGTACCAGAAATGTTTGAAGCTACTGACTGAATGAAAGGAGCTGGCATCTCACTCTCTTTGAATCTTCTTTATCATGCTAAGAGGAGCAGGAAAAAGCAAAAAATTTCAGAATTGCACCTTGCAATGCGGAGAAATTACTGTTTGTGCATTTACAATATTCATTGATTTTTGCCATTGAAAAACATGTTATTCATATACCAGAAATGTTTGAAGCTACTGACTGAATGAAAAGAGCTGGCATCTCACTCTGAATCTTCTTTATCATGCTAAGAGGAGCAGGAAAAAGCAAAAAATTTCAGAATTGCACCTTGCAATGCGGAGAAATTACTGTTTGTGCATTTACAATATTCATTGATTTTTGCCATTGAAAAACATCATGTTATTCATATACCAGAAATGTTTGAAGCTACTGACTGAATGAATGGAGCTGGCATCTCACTCTCTTTGAATCTTCTTTATCATGCTAAGAGGAGCAGGAAAAAGCAAAAAATTTCAGAATTGCAGCTTGCAATGCGGAGAAGTTACTGTTTGTGCATTTACAATATTCATTGATTTTTGCCATTGAAAAACATCATGTTATTCATATACCAGAAATGTTTGAAGCTACTGACTGAATGAAAAGAGCTGGCATCTCACTCTCTTTGAATCTTCTTTATCATGCTAAGAGGAGCAGGAAAAAGCAAAAAATTTCAGAATTGCCCCTTGCAATGTGGAGAAATTACTGTTTGTGCATTTACAATATTCATTGATTTTTGCCATTGAAAAATGTCCAGAAATGATTGAAGCTACTGACTGAATGAAAGGAGCTGGCATCTCACTCTCTTTGAATCTTCTTTATCATGCTAAGAGGAGCAGGAAAAAGCAAAAAATTTCAGAATTGCACCTTGCAATGCGTAGAAATTACTGTTTGTGCATTTACAATATTCATTGATTTTTGCCATTGAAAAACGTCCAGAAATGATTGAAGCTACTGACTGAATGAAAGGAGCTGGCATCTCACTCTCTTTGAATCTTCTTTATCATGCTAAGAGGAGCAGGAAAAAGCAAAAAATTTCAGAATTGCACCTTGCAATGCAGAGAAATTACTGTTTGTGCATTTACAATATTCATTGATTTTTGCCATTGAAAAACATCATGTTATTCATATACCAGAAATGTTTGAAGCTACTGACTGAATGAAAGGAGCTGGCATCTCACTCTCTTTGAATCTTCTTTATCATGCTAAGAGGAGCAGGAAAAAGCAAAAAATTTCAGAATTGCACCTTGCAATGCGGAGAAGTTACTGTTTGTGCATTTACAATATTCATTGAATTTTGCCATTGAAAAACATCATGTTATTCATATACCAGAAATGTTTGAAGCTACTGACTGAATGAAAGGAGCTGGCATCTCACTCTCTTTGAATCTACTTTATCATGCTAAGAGGAGCAGGAAAAAGCAAAAAATTTCAGAATTGCACCTTGCAATGTGGAGAAATTACTGTTTGTGCATTTACAATATTCATTGATTTTTGCCATTGAAAAACGTCCAGAAATGATTGAAGCTACTGACTGAATGAAAGGAGCTGGCATCTCACTCTCTTTGTATCTTCTTTATCATGCTAAGAGGAGCAGGAAAAAGCAAAAAATTTCAGAATTGCACCTTGCAATGCGGAGAAATTACTGTTTGTGCATTAACAATATTCATTGATTTTTGCCATTGAAAAACGTCCAGAAATGATTGAAGCTACTGACTGAATGAAAGGAGCTGGCATCTCACTCTCTTTGAATCTTCTTTATCATGCTAAGAGGAGCAGGAAAAAGAAAAAAATTTCAGAATTGCACCTTGCAATGCGGAGAAATTACTGTTTGTGCATTTACAATATTCATTGATTTTTGCCATTGAAAAACATCATGTTATTCATATACCAGAAATGTTTGAAGCTACTGACTGAATGAAAAGAGCTGGCATCTCACTCTCTTTGAATCTTCTTTATCATGCTAAGAGGAGCAGGAAAAAGCAAAAAATTTCAGAATTGCACCTTGCAATGTGGAGAAATTACTGTTTGTGCATTTACAATATTCATTGATTTTTGCCATTGAAAAACGTCCAGAAATGATTGAAGCTACTGACTGAATGAAAGGAGCTGGCATCTCACTCTCTTTGAATCTTCTTTATCATGCTAAGAGGAGCAGGAAAAAGCAAAAAATTTCAGAATTGCACCTTGCAATGCGGAGAAATTACTGTTTGTGCATTTACAATATTCATTGATTTTTGCCATTGAAAAACATAATGTTATTCATGTACCAGAAATGTTTGAAGCTACTGACTGAATGAAAGGAGCTGGCATCTCACTCTCTTTGAATCTTCTTTATCATGCTAAGAGGAGCAGGAAAAAGCAAAAAATTTCAGAATTGCACCTTGCAATGCGGAGAAATTACTGTTTGTGCATTTACAATATTCATTGATTTTTGCCATTGAAAAACATGTTATTCATATACCAGAAATGTTTGAAGCTACTGACTGAATGAAAAGAGCTGGCATCTCACTCTGAATCTTCTTTATCATGCTAAGAGGAGCAGGAAAAAGCAAAAAATTTCAGAATTGCACCTTGCAATGCGGAGAAATTACTGTTTGTGCATTTACAATATTCATTGATTTTTGCCATTGAAAAACATCATGTTATTCATATACCAGAAATGTTTGAAGCTACTGACTGAATGAATGGAGCTGGCATCTCACTCTCTTTGAATCTTCTTTATCATGCTAAGAGGAGCAGGAAAAAGCAAAAAATTTCAGAATTGCAGCTTGCAATGCGGAGAAGTTACTGTTTGTGCATTTACAATATTCATTGATTTTTGCCATTGAAAAACATCATGTTATTCATATACCAGAAATGTTTGAAGCTACTGACTGAATGAAAAGAGCTGGCATCTCACTCTCTTTGAATCTTCTTTATCATGCTAAGAGGAGCAGGAAAAAGCAAAAAATTTCAGAATTGCACCTTGCAATGTGGAGAAATTACTGTTTGTGCATTTACAATATTCATTGATTTTTGCCATTGAAAAACGTCCAGAAATGATTGAAGCTACTGACTGAATGAAAGGAGCTGGCATCTCACTCTCTTTGAATCTTCTTTATCATGCTAAGAGGAGCAGGAAAAAGCAAAAAATTTCAGAATTGCACCTTGCAATGCGTAGAAATTACTGTTTGTGCATTTACAATATTCATTGATTTTTGCCATTGAAAAACGTCCAGAAATGATTGAAGCTACTGACTGAATGAAAGGAGCTGGCATCTCACTCTCTTTGAATCTTCTTTATCATGCTAAGAGGAGCAGGAAAAAGCAAAAAATTTCAGAATTGCACCTTGCAATGCAGAGAAATTACTGTTTGTGCATTTACAATATTCATTGATTTTTGCCATTGAAAAACATCATGTTATTCATATACCAGAAATGTTTGAAGCTACTGACTGAATGAAAGGAGCTGGCATCTCACTCTCTTTGAATCTTCTTTATCATGCTAAGAGGAGCAGGAAAAAGCAAAAAATTTCAGAATTGCACCTTGCAATGCGGAGAAGTTACTGTTTGTGCATTTACAATATTCATTGATTTTTGCCATTGAAAAACATCATGTTATTCATATACCAGAAATGTTTGAAGCTACTGACTGAATGAAAGGAGCTGGCATCTCACTCTCTTTGAATCTACTTTATCATGCTAAGAGGAGCAGGAAAAAGCAAAAAATTTCAGAATTGCACCTTGCAATGTGGAGAAATTACTGTTTGTGCATTTACAATATTCATTGATTTTTGCCATTGAAAAACGTCCAGAAATGATTGAAGCTACTGACTGAATGAAAGGAGCTGGCATCTCACTCTCTTTGAATCTTCTTTATCATGCTAAGAGGAGCAGGAAAAAGCAAAAAATTTCAGAATTGCACCTTGCAATGCGGAGAAATTACTGTTTGTGCATTAACAATATTCATTGATTTTTGCCATTGAAAAACGTCCAGAAATGATTGAAGCTACTGACTGAATGAAAGGAGCTGGCATCTCACTCTCTTTGAATCTTCTTTATCATGCTAAGAGGAGCAGGAAAAAGCAAAAAATTTCAGAATTGCACCTTGCAATGCGGAGAAATTACTGTTTGTGCATTTACAATATTCATTGATTTTTTCCATTGAAAAACATCATGTTATTCATATACCAGAAATGTTTGAAGCTACTGACTGAATGAAAGGAGCTGGCATCTCACTCTCTTTGAATCTTCTTTATCATGCTAAGAGGAGCAGGAAAAAGCAAAAAATTTCAGAATTGCAGCTTGCAATGCGGAGAAGTTATTGTTTGTGCATTTACAATATTCATTGATTTTTGCCATTGAAAAACATCATGTTATTCATATACCAGAAATGTTTGAAGCTACTGACTGAATGAAAAGAGCTGGCATCTCACTCTCTTTGAATCTTCTTTATCATGCTAAGAGGAGCAGGAAAAAGCAAAAAATTTCAGAATTGCACCTTGCAATGTGGAGAAATTACTGTTTGTGCATTTACAATATTCATTGATTTTTGCCATTGAAAAATGTCCAGAAATGATTGAAGCTACTGACTGAATGAAAGGAGCTGGCATCTCAGTCTCTTTGAATCTTCTTTATCATGCTAAGAGGAGCAGGAAAAAGCAAAAAATTTCAGAATTGCACCTTGCAATGCGGAGAAATTACTGTTTGTGCATTTACAATATTCATTGATTTTTGCCATTGAAAAACGTCCAGAAATGATTGAAGCTACTGACTGAATGAAAGGAGCTGGCATCTCACTCTCTTTGAATCTACTTTATCATGCTAAGAGGAGCAGGAAAAAGCAAAAAATTTCAGAATTGCACCTTGCAATGTGGAGAAATTACTGTTTGTGCATTTACAATATTCATTGATTTTTGCCATTGAAAAACGTCCAGAAATGATTGAAGCTACTGACTGAATGAAAGGAGCTGGCATCTCACTCTCTTTGTATCTTCTTTATCATGCTAAGAGGAGCAGGAAAAAGCAAAAAATTTCAGAATTGCACCTTGCAATGCGGAGAAATTACTGTTTGTGCATTAACAATATTCATTGATTTTTGCCATTGAAAAACGTCCAGAAATGATTGAAGCTACTGACTGAATGAAAGGAGCTGGCATCTCACTCTCTTTGAATCTTCTTTATCATGCTAAGAGGAGCAGGAAAAAGAAAAAAATTTCAGAATTGCACCTTGCAATGCGGAGAAATTACTGTTTGTGCATTTACAATATTCATTGATTTTTGCCATTGAAAAACATCATGTTATTCATATACCAGAAATGTTTGAAGCTACTGACTGAATGAAAAGAGCTGGCATCTCACTCTCTTTGAATCTTCTTTATCATGCTAAGAGGAGCAGGAAAAAGCAAAAAATTTCAGAATTGCACCTTGCAATGTGGAGAAATTACTGTTTGTGCATTTACAATATTCATTGATTTTTGCCATTGAAAAACGTCCAGAAATGATTGAAGCTACTGACTGAATGAAAGGAGCTGGCATCTCACTCTCTTTGAATCTTCTTTATCATGCTAAGAGGAGCAGGAAAAAGCAAAAAATTTCAGAATTGCACCTTGCAATGCGGAGAAATTACTGTTTGTGCATTTACAATATTCATTGATTTTTGCCATTGAAAAACATAATGTTATTCATGTACCAGAAATGTTTGAAGCTACTGACTGAATGAAAGGAGCTGGCATCTCACTCTCTTTGAATCTTCTTTATCATGCTAAGAGGAGCAGGAAAAAGCAAAAAATTTCAGAATTGCACCTTGCAATGCGGAGAAATTACTGTTTGTGCATTTACAATATTCATTGATTTTTGCCATTGAAAAACATGTTATTCATATACCAGAAATGTTTGAAGCTACTGACTGAATGAAAAGAGCTGGCATCTCACTCTGAATCTTCTTTATCATGCTAAGAGGAGCAGGAAAAAGCAAAAAATTTCAGAATTGCACCTTGCAATGCGGAGAAATTACTGTTTGTGCATTTACAATATTCATTGATTTTTGCCATTGAAAAACATCATGTTATTCATATACCAGAAATGTTTGAAGCTACTGACTGAATGAATGGAGCTGGCATCTCACTCTCTTTGAATCTTCTTTATCATGCTAAGAGGAGCAGGAAAAAGCAAAAAATTTCAGAATTGCAGCTTGCAATGTGGAGAAATTACTGTTTGTGCATTTACAATATTCATTGATTTTTGCCATTGAAAAACATCATGTTATTCATATACCAGAAATGTTTGAAGCTACTGACTGAATGAAAAGAGCTGGCATCTCACTCTCTTTGAATCTTCTTTATCATGCTAAGAGGAGCAGGAAAAAGCAAAAAATTTCAGAATTGCACCTTGCAATGTGGAGAAATTACTGTTTGTGCATTTACAATATTCATTGATTTTTGCCATTGAAAAACGTCCAGAAATGATTGAAGCTACTGACTGAATGAAAGGAGCTGGCATCTCACTCTCTTTGAATCTTCTTTATCATGCTAAGAGGAGCAGGAAAAAGCAAAAAATTTCAGAATTGCACCTTGCAATGCGTAGAAATTACTGTTTGTGCATTTACAATATTCATTGATTTTTGCCATTGAAAAACGTCCAGAAATGATTGAAGCTACTGACTGAATGAAAGGAGCTGGCATCTCACTCTCTTTGAATCTTCTTTATCATGCTAAGAGGAGCAGGAAAAAGCAAAAAATTTCAGAATTGCACCTTGCAATGCAGAGAAATTACTGTTTGTGCATTTACAATATTCATTGATTTTTGCCATTGAAAAACATCATGTTATTCATATACCAGAAATGTTTGAAGCTACTGACTGAATGAAAGGAGCTGGCATCTCACTCTCTTTGAATCTTCTTTATCATGCTAAGAGGAGCAGGAAAAAGCAAAAAATTTCAGAATTGCACCTTGCAATGCGGAGAAGTTACTGTTTGTGCATTTACAATATTCATTGATTTTTGCCATTGAAAAACATCATGTTATTCATATACCAGAAATGTTTGAAGCTACTGACTGAATGAAAGGAGCTGGCATCTCACTCTCTTTGAATCTACTTTATCATGCTAAGAGGAGCAGGAAAAAGCAAAAAATTTCAGAATTGCACCTTGCAATGTGGAGAAATTACTGTTTGTGCATTTACAATATTCATTGATTTTTGCCATTGAAAAACGTCCAGAAATGATTGAAGCTACTGACTGAATGAAAGGAGCTGGCATCTCACTCTCTTTGAATCTTCTTTATCATGCTAAGAGGAGCAGGAAAAAGCAAAAAATTTCAGAATTGCACCTTGCAATGCGGAGAAATTACTGTTTGTGCATTAACAATATTCATTGATTTTTGCCATTGAAAAACGTCCAGAAATGATTGAAGCTACTGACTGAATGAAAGGAGCTGGCATCTCACTCTCTTTGAATCTTCTTTATCATGCTAAGAGGAGCAGGAAAAAGAAAAAAATTTCAGAATTGCACCTTGCAATGCGGAGAAATTACTGTTTGTGCATTTACAATATTCATTGATTTTTTCCATTGAAAAACATCATGTTATTCATATACCAGAAATGTTTGAAGCTACTGACTGAATGAAAGGAGCTGGCATCTCACTCTCTTTGAATCTTCTTTACCATGCTAAGAGGAGCAGGAAAAAGCAAAAAATTTCAGAATTGCAGCTTGCAATGCGGAGAAGTTATTGTTTGTGCATTTACAATATTCATTGATTTTTGCCATTGAAAAACATCATGTTATTCATATACCAGAAATGTTTGAAGCTACTGACTGAATGAAAAGAGCTGGCATCTCACTCTCTTTGAATCTTCTTTATCATGCTAAGAGGAGCAGGAAAAAGCAAAAAATTTCAGAATTGCACCTTGCAATGTGGAGAAATTACTGTTTGTGCATTTACAATATTCATTGATTTTTGCCATTGAAAAATGTCCAGAAATGATTGAAGCTACTGACTGAATGAAAGGAGCTGGCATCTCAGTCTCTTTGAATCTTCTTTATCATGCTAAGAGGAGCAGGAAAAAGCAAAAAATTTCAGAATTGCACCTTGCAATGCGGAGAAATTACTGTTTGTGCATTTACAATATTCATTGATTTTTGCCATTGAAAAACGTCCAGAAATGATTGAAGCTACTGACTGAATGAAAGGAGCTGGCATCTCACTCTTTTTGAATCTTCTTTATCATGCTAAGAGGAGCAGGGAAAAGCAAAAAATTTCAGAATTGCACCTTGCAATGCGGAGAAATTACTGTTTGTGCATTTACAATATTCATTGATTTTTGCCATTGAAAAACATCATGTTATTCATATACCAGAAATGTTTGAAGCTACTGACTGAATGAAAGGAGCTGGCATCTCACTCTCTTTGAATCTTCTTTATCATGCTAAGAGGAGCAGCAAAAAGCAAAAAATTTCAGAATTGCACCTTGCAATGCGGAGAAATTACTGTTTGTGCATTTACAATATTCATTGATTTTTGCCATTGAAAAACATGTTATTCATATACCAGAAATGTTTGAAGCTACTGACTGAATGAAAAGGGCTGGCATCTCACTCTGAATCTTCTTTATCATGCTAAGAGGAGCAGGAAAAAGCAAAAAATTTCAGAATTGCACCTTGCAATGCAGAGAAATTACTGTTTGTGCATTTACAATATTCATTGATTTTTGCCATTGAAAAACATCATGTTATTCATATACCAGAAATGTTTGAAGCTACTGACTGAATGAAAGGAGCTGGCATCTCACTCTCTTTGAATCTTCTTTATCATGCTAAGAGGAGCAGGAAAAAGCAAAAAAATTCAGAATTGCAGCTTGCAATGCGGAGAAGTTACTGTTTGTGCATTTACAATATTCATTGATTTTTGCCATTGAAAAACATCATGCTATTCATATACCAGAAATGTTTGAAGCTACTGACTGAATGAAAAGAGCTGGCATCTCACTCTCTTTGAATCTTCTTTATCATGCTAAGAGGAGCAGGAAAAAGCAAAAAATTTCAGAATTGTACCTTGCAATGTGGAGAAATTACTGTTTGTGCATTTACAATATTCATTGATTTTTGCCATTGAAAAACGTCCAGAAATGATTGAAGCTACTGACTGAATGAAAGGAGCTGGCATCTCACTCTCTTTGAATCTTCTTTATCATGCTAAGAGGAGCAGGAAAAAGCAAAAAATTTCAGAATTGCACCTTGCAATGTGGAGAAATTACTGTTTGTGCATTTACAATATTCATTGATTTTTGCCATTGAAAAACGTCCAGAAATGATTGAAGCTACTGACTGAATGAAAGGAGCTGGCATCTCACTCTCTTTGAATCTTCTTTATCATGCTAAGAGGAGCAGGAAAAAGCAAAAAATTTCAGAATTGCACCTTGCAATGAGTAGAAATTACTGTTTGTGCATTTACAATATTCATTGATTTTTGCCATTGAAAAACGTCCAGAAATGATTGAAGCTACTGACTGAATGAAAGGAGCTGGCATCTCACTCTCTTTGAATCTTCTTTATCATGCTAAGAGGAGCAGGAAAAAGCAAAAAATTTCAGAATTGCACCTTGCAATGCGGAGAAATTACTGTTTGTGCATTTACAATATTCATTGATTTTTGCCATTGAAAAACATCATGTTATTCATATACCAGAAATGTTTGAAGCTACTGACTGAATGAAAGGAGCTGGCATCTCACTCTCTTTGAATCTTTTTTATCATGCTAAGAGGAGCAGGAAAAAGCAAAAAATTTCAGAATTGCACCTTGCAATGCGGAGAAATTACTGTTTGTGCACTTACAATATTCATTGATTTTTGCCATTGAAAAACATCAAGTTATTCATATACCAGAAATGTTTGAAGCTACTGACTGAATGAAAGGAGCTGGCATCTCACTCTCTTTGAATCTTCTTTATCATGCTAAGAGGAGCAGGAAAAAGCAAAAAATTTCAGAATTGCACCTTGCAATGCGGAGAAATTACTGTTTGTGCATTTACAATATTCATTGATTCTTGCCATTGAAAAACATCATGTTATTCATATACCAGAAATGTTTGAAGCTACTGACTGAATGAAAGGAGCTGGCATCTCACTCTCTTTGAATCTTCTTTATCATGCTAAGAGGAGCAGGAAAAAGCAAAAAATTTCAGAATTGCGCCTTGCAATACGGAGAAATTACTGTTTGTGCATTTACAATATTCATTGATTTTTGCCATTGAAAAACATCATGTTATTCATATACCAGAAATGTTTGAAGCTACTGACTGAATGAAAGGAGCTGGCATCTCACTCTCTTTGAATCTTCTTTATCATGCTAAGAGGAGCAGGAAAAAGCAAAAAATTTCAGAATTGCACCTTGCAATGCGGAGAAATTACTGTTTGTGCATTTACAATATTCATTGATTTTTGCCATTGAAAAACATCAAGTTATTCATATACCAGAAATGTTTGAAGCTACTGACTGAATGAAAGGAGCTGGCATCTCACTCTCTTTGAATCTTCTTTATCATGCTAAGAGGAGCAGGAAAAAGCAAAAAATTTCAGAATTGCACCTTGCAATGCGGAGAAATTACTGTTTGTGCATTTACAATATTTATTGATTTTTGCCATTGAAAAACGTCCAGAAATGATTGAAGCTACTGACTGAATGAAAGGAGCTGGCATCTCACTCTCTTTGAATCTTCTTTATCATGCTAAGAGGAGCAGGAAAAAGCAAAAAATTTCAGAATTGCATCTTGCAATGCGTAGAAATTACTGTTTGTGCATTTACAATATTCATTGATTTTTGCCATTGAAAAACGTCCAGAAATGATTGAAGCTACTGACTGAATGAAAGGAGCTGGCATCTCACTCTCTTTGAATCTTCTTTATCATGCTAAGAGGAGCAGGAAAAAGCAAAAAATTTCAGAATTGCACCTTGCAATGCGGAGAAATTACTGTTTGTGCATTTACAATATTCATTGATTTTTGCCATTGAAAAACATCATGTTATTCATATACCAGAAATGTTTCAAGCTACTGACTGAATGAAAGGAGCTGGCATCTCACTCTCTTTGAATCTTCTTTATCATGCTAAGAGGAGCAGGAAAAAGCAAAAAATTTCAGAATTGCACCTTGCAATGCGGAGAAATTACTGTTTGTGCATTTACAATATTCATTGATTTTTGCCATTGAAAAACATCATGTTATTCATATACCAGAAATGTTTGAAGCTACTGACTGAATGAAAGGAGCTGGCATCTCACTCTCTTTGAATCTTCTTTATCATGCTAAGAGGAGCAGGAAAAAGCAAAAAAATTCAGAATTGCACCTTGCAATGCGGAGAAATTACTGTTTGTGCATTTACAATATTCATTGATTTTTGCCATTGAAAAACATCATGTTATTCATATACCAGAAATGTTTGAAGCTACTGACTGAATGAAAGGAGCTGGCATCTCACTCTCTTTGAATCATCTTTATCATGCTAAGAGGAGCAGGAAAAAGCAAAAAATTTCAGAATTGCACCTTGCAATGCGGAGAAGTTACTGTTTGTGCATTTACAATATTCATTGATTTTTGCCATTGAAAAACATCATGTTATTCATATACCAGAAATGTTTGAAGCTACTGACTGAATGAAAGGAGCTGGCATCTCACTCTCTTTGAATCTACTTTATCATGCTAAGAGGAGCAGGAAAAAGCAAAAAATTTCAGAATTGCACCTTGCAATGTGGAGAAATTACTGTTTGTGCATTTACAATATTCATTGATTTTTGCCATTGAAAAACGTCCAGAAATGATTGAAGCTACTGACTGAATGAAAGGAGCTGGCATCTCACTCTCTTTGAATCTTCTTTATCATGCTAAGAGGAGCAGGAAAAAGCAAAAAATTTCAGAATTGCACCTTGCAATGCGGAGAAATTACTGTTTGTGCATTAACAATATTCATTGATTTTTGCCATTGAAAAACGTCCAGAAATGATTGAAGCTACTGACTGAATGAAAGGAGCTGGCATCTCACTCTCTTTGAATCTTCTTTATCATGCTAAGAGGAGCAGGAAAAAGCAAAAAATTTCAGAATTGCAGCTTGCAATGCGGAGAAGTTACTGTTTGTGCATTTACAATATTCATTGATTTTTGCCATTGAAAAACATCATGTTATTCATATACCAGAAATGTTTGAAGCTACTGACTGAATGAAAAGAGCTGGCATCTCACTCTCTTTGAATCTTCTTTATCATGCTAAGAGGAGCAGGAAAAAGCAAAAAATTTCAGAATTGCACCTTGCAATGTGGAGAAATTACTGTTTGTGCATTTACAATATTCATTGATTTTTGCCATTGAAAAATGTCCAGAAATGATTGAAGCTACTGACTGAATGAAAGGAGCTGGCATCTCAGTCTCTTTGAATCTTCTTTATCATGCTAAGAGGAGCAGGAAAAAGCAAAAAATTTCAGAATTGCACCTTGCAATGCGAAGAAATTACTGTTTGTGCATTTACAATATTCATTGATTTTTGCCATTGAAAAACGTCCAGAAATGATTGAAGCTACTGACTGAATGAAAGGAGCTGGCATCTCACTCTCTTTGAATCTTCTTTATCATGCTAAGAGGAGCAGGGAAAAGCAAAAAATTTCAGAATTGCACCTTGCAATGCGGAGAAATTACTGTTTGTGCATTTACAATATTCATTGATTTTTGCCATTGAAAAACATCATGTTATTCATATACCAGAAATGTTTGAAGCTACTGACTGAATGAAAGGAGCTGGCATCTCACTCTCTTTGAATCTTCTTTATCATGCTAAGAGGAGCAGCAAAAAGCAAAAAATTTCAGAATTGCACCTTGCAATGCGGAGAAATTACTGTTTGTGCATTTACAATATTCATTGATTTTTGCCATTGAAAAACATGTTATTCATATACCAGAAATGTTTGAAGCTACTGACTGAATGAAAAGGGCTGGCATCTCACTCTGAATCTTCTTTATCATGCTAAGAGGAGCAGGAAAAAGCAAAAAATTTCAGAATTGCACCTTGCAATGCAGAGAAATTACTGTTTGTGCATTTACAATATTCATTGATTTTTGCCATTGAAAAACATCATGTTATTCATATACCAGAAATGTTTGAAGCTACTGACTGAATGAAAGGAGCTGGCATCTCACTCTCTTTGAATCTACTTTATCATGCTAAGAGGAGCAGGAAAAAGCAAAACATTTCAGAATTGCACCTTGCAATGTGGAGAAATTACTGTTTGTGCATTTACAATATTCATTGATTTTTGCCATTGAAAAACGTCCAGAAATGATTGAAGCTACTGACTGAATGAAAGGAGCTGGCATCTCACTCTCTTTGAATCTTCTTTATCATGCTAAGAGGAGCAGGAAAAAGCAAAAAATTTCAGAATTGCACCTTGCAATGCGGAGAAATTACTGTTTGTGCATTAACAATATTCATTGATTTTTGCCATTGAAAAACGTCCAGAAATGATTGAAGCTACTGACTGAATGAAAGGAGCTGGCATCTCACTCTCTTTGAATCTTCTTTATCATGCTAAGAGGAGCAGGAAAAAGAAAAAAATTTCAGAATTGCACCTTGCAATGCGGAGAAATTACTGTTTGTGCATTTACAATATTCATTGATTTTTTCCATTGAAAAACATCATGTTATTCATATACCAGAAATGTTTGAAGCTACTGACTGAATGAAAGGAGCTGGCATCTCACTCTCTTTGAATCTTCTTTATCATGCTAAGAGGAGCAGGAAAAAGCAAAAAATTTCAGAATTGCAGCTTGCAATGCGGAGAAGTTACTGTTTGTGCATTTACAATATTCATTGATTTTTGCCTTTGAAAAACATCATGTTATTCATATACCAGAAATGTTTGAAGCTACTGACTGAATGAAAAGAGCTGGCATCTCACTCTCTTTGAATCTTCTTTATCATGCTAAGAGGAGCAGGAAAAAGCAAAAAATTTCAGAATTGCACCTTGCAATGTGGAGAAATTACTGTTTGTGCATTTACAATATTCATTGATTTTTGCCATTGAAAAATGTCCAGAAATGATTGAAGCTACTGACTGAATGAAAGGAGCTGGCATCTCAGTCTCTTTGAATCTTCTTTATCATGCTAAGAGGAGCAGGAAAAAGCAAAAAATTTCAGAATTGCACCTTGCAATGCGAAGAAATTACTGTTTGTGCATTTACAATATTCATTGATTTTTGCCATTGAAAAACGTCCAGAAATGATTGAAGCTACTGACTGAATGAAAGGAGCTGGCATCTCACTCTCTTTGAATCTTCTTTATCATGCTAAGAGGAGCAGGGAAAAGCAAAAAATTTCAGAATTGCACCTTGCAATGCGGAGAAATTACTGTTTGTGCATTTACAATATTCATTGATTTTTGCCATTGAAAAACATCATGTTATTCATATACCAGAAATGTTTGAAGCTACTGACTGAATGAAAGGAGCTGGCATCTCACTCTCTTTGAATCTTCTTTATCATGCTAAGAGGAGCAGCAAAAAGCAAAAAATTTCAGAATTGCACCTTGCAATGCGGAGAAATTACTGTTTGTGCATTTACAATATTCATTGATTTTTGCCATTGAAAAACATGTTATTCATATACCAGAAATGTTTGAAGCTACTGACTGAATGAAAAGGGCTGGCATCTCACTCTGAATCTTCTTTATCATGCTAAGAGGAGCAGGAAAAAGCAAAAAATTTCAGAATTGCACCTTGCAATGCAGAGAAATTACTGTTTGTGCATTTACAATATTCATTGATTTTTGCCATTGAAAAACATCATGTTATTCATATACCAGAAATGTTTGAAGCTACTGACTGAATGAAAGGAGCTGGCATCTCACTCTCTTTGAATCTTCTTTATCATGCTAAGAGGAGCAGGAAAAAGCAAAAAAATTCAGAATTGCAGCTTGCAATGCGGAGAAGTTACTGTTTGTGCATTTACAATATTCATTGATTTTTGCCATTGAAAAACATCATGTTATTCATATACCAGAAATGTTTGAAGCTACTGACTGAATGAAAAGAGCTGGCATCTCACTCTCTTTGAATCTTCTTTATCATGCTAAGAGGAGCAGGAAAAAGCAAAAAATTTCAGAATTGTACCTTGCAATGTGGAGAAATTACTGTTTGTGCATTTACAATATTCATTGATTTTTGCCATTGAAAAACGTCCAGAAATGATTGAAGCTACTGACTGAATGAAAGGAGCTGGCATCTCACTCTCTTTGAATCTTCTTTATCATGCTAAGAGGAGCAGGAAAAAGCAAAAAATTTCAGAATTGCACCTTGCAATGCGGAGAAATTACTGTTTGTGCATTTACAATATTCATTGATTTTTGCCATTGAAAAACATCCAGAAATGATTGAAGCTACTGACTGAATGAAAGGAGCTGGCATCTCACTCTCTTTGAATCTTCTTTATCATGCTAAGAGGAGCAGGAAAAAGCAAAAAATTTCAGAATTGCACCTTGCAATGCGGAGAAATTACTGTTTGTGCATTTACAATATTCATTGATTTTTGCCATTGAAAAACATCATGTTATTCATATACCAGAAATGTTTGAAGCTACTGACTGAATGAAAGGAGCTGGCATCTCACTCTCTTTGAATCTTCTTTATCATGCTAAGAGGAGCAGCAAAAAGCAAAAAATTTCAGAATTGCACCTTGCAATGCGGAGAAATTACTGTTTGTGCATTTACAATATTCATTGATTTTTGCCATTGAAAAACATGTTATTCATATACCAGAAATGTTTGAAGCTACTGACTGAATGAAAGGAGCTGGCATCTCACTCTCTTTGAATCTTCTTTATCATGCTAAGAGGAGCAGGAAAAAGCAAAAAAATTCAGAATTGCAGCTTGCAATGCGGAGAAGTTACTGTTTGTGCATTTACAATATTCATTGATTTTTGCCATTGAAAAACATCATGTTATTCATATACCAGAAATGTTTGAAGCTACTGACTGAATGAAAAGAGCTGGCATCTCACTCTCTTTGAATCTTCTTTATCATGCTAAGAGGAGCAGGAAAAAGCAAAAAATTTCAGAATTGTACCTTGCAATGTGGAGAAATTACTGTTTGTGCATTTACAATATTCATTGATTTTTGCCATTGAAAAACGTCCAGAAATGATTGAAGCTACTGACTGAATGAAAGGAGCTGGCATCTCACTCTCTTTGAATCTTCTTTATCATGCTAAGAGGAGCAGGAAAAAGCAAAAAATTTCAGAATTGCACCTTGCAATGCGGAGAAATTACTGTTTGTGCATTTACAATATTCATTGATTTTTGCCATTGAAAAACATCCAGAAATGATTGAAGCTACTGACTGAATGAAAGGAGCTGGCATCTCACTCTCTTTGAATCTTCTTTATCATGCTAAGAGGAGCAGGAAAAAGCAAAAAATTTCAGAATTGCACCTTGCAATGCGGAGAAATTACTGTTTGTGCATTTACAATATTCATTGATTTTTGCCATTGAAAAACATCATGTTATTCATATACCAGAAATGTTTGAAGCTACTGACTGAATGAAAGGAGCTGGCATCTCACTCTCTTTGAATCTTCTTTATCATGCTAAGAGGAGCAGCAAAAAGCAAAAAATTTCAGAATTGCACCTTGCAATGCGGAGAAATTACTGTTTGTGCATTTACAATATTCATTGATTTTTGCCATTGAAAAACATGTTATTCATATACCAGAAATGTTTGAAGCTACTGACTGAATGAAAAGAGCTGGCATCTCACTCTGAATCTTCTTTATCATGCTAAGAGGAGCAGGAAAAAGCAAAAAAATTCAGAATTGCAGCTTGCAATGCGGAGAAGTTACTGTTTGTGCATTTACAATATTCATTGATTTTTGCCATTGAAAAACATCATGTTATTCATATACCAGAAATGTTTGAAGCTACTGACTGAATGAAAAGAGCTGGCATCTCACTCTCTTTGAATCTTCTTTATCATGCTAAGAGGAGCAGGAAAAAGCAAAAAATTTCAGAATTGCACCTTGCAATGTGGAGAAATTACTGTTTGTGCATTTACAATATTCATTGATTTTTGCCATTGAAAAACGTCCAGAAATGATTGAAGCTACTGACTGAATGAAAGGAGCTGGCATCTCACTCTCTTTGAATCTTCTTTATCATGCTAAGAGGAGCAGGAAAAAGCAAAAAATTTCAGAATTGCACCTTGCAATGAGTAGAAATTACTGTTTGTGCATTTACAATATTCATTGATTTTTGCCATTGAAAAACGTCCAGAAATGATTGAAGCTACTGACTGAATGAAAGGAGCTGGCATCTCACTCTCTTTGAATCTTCTTTATCATGCTAAGAGGAGCAGGAAAAAGCAAAAAATTTCAGAATTGCACCTTGCAATGCGGAGAAATTACTGTTTGTGCATTTACAATATTCATTGATTTTTGCCATTGAAAAACATCATGTTATTCATATACCAGAAATGTTTGAAGCTACTGACTGAATGAAAGGAGCTGGCATCTCACTCTCTTTGAATCTTTTTTATCATGCTAAGAGGAGCAGGAAAAAGCAAAAAATTTCAGAATTGCACCTTGCAATGCGGAGAAATTACTGTTTGTGCACTTACAATATTCATTGATTTTTGCCATTGAAAAACATCAAGTTATTCATATACCAGAAATGTTTGAAGCTACTGACTGAATGAAAGGAGCTGGCATCTCACTCTCTTTGAATCTTCTTTATCATGCTAAGAGGAGCAGGAAAAAGCAAAAAATTTCAGAATTGCACCTTGCAATGCGGAGAAATTACTGTTTGTGCATTTACAATATTCATTGATTCTTGCCATTGAAAAACATCATGTTATTCATATACCAGAAATGTTTGAAGCTACTGACTGAATGAAAGGAGCTGGCATCTCACTCTCTTTGAATCTTCTTTATCATGCTAAGAGGAGCAGGAAAAAGCAAAAAATTTCAGAATTGCGCCTTGCAATACGGAGAAATTACTGTTTGTGCATTTACAATATTCATTGATTTTTGCCATTGAAAAACATCATGTTATTCATATACCAGAAATGTTTGAAGCTACTGACTGAATGAAAGGAGCTGGCATCTCACTCTCTTTGAATCTTCTTTATCATGCTAAGAGGAGCAGGAAAAAGCAAAAAATTTCAGAATTGCACATTGCAATGCGGAGAAATTACTGTTTGTGCATTTACAATATTCATTGATTTTTGCCATTGAAAAACATCAAGTTATTCATATACCAGAAATGTTTGAAGCTACTGACTGAATGAAAGGAGCTGGCATCTCACTCTCTTTGAATCTTCTTTATCATGCTAAGAGGAGCAGGAAAAAGCAAAAAATTTCAGAATTGCACCTTGCAATGCGGAGAAATTACTGTTTGTGCATTTACAATATTCATTGATTTTTGCCATTGAAAAACGTCCAGAAATGATTGAAGCTACTGACTGAATGAAAGGAGCTGGCATCTCACTCTCTTTGAATCTTCTTTATCATGCTAAGAGGAGCAGGAAAAAGCAAAAAATTTCAGAATTGCATCTTGCAATGCGTAGAAATTACTGTTTGTGCATTTACAATATTCATTGATTTTTGCCATTGAAAAACGTCCAGAAATGATTGAAACTACTGACTGAATGAAAGGAGCTGGCATCTCACTCTCTTTGAATCTTCTTTATCATGCTAAGAGGAGCAGGAAAAAGCAAAAAATTTCAGAATTGCACCTTGCAATGCGGAGAAATTACTGTTTGTGCATTTACAATATTCATTGATTTTTGCCATTGAAAAACATCATGTTATTCATATACCAGAAATGTTTCAAGCTACTGACTGAATGAAAGGAGCTGGCATCTCACTCTCTTTGAATCTTCTTTATCATGCTAAGAGGAGCAGGAAAAAGCAAAAAATTTCAGAATTGCACCTTGCAATGCGGAGAAATTACTGTTTGTGCATTTACAATATTCATTGATTTTTGCCATTGAAAAACATCATGTTATTCATATACCAGAAATGTTTGAAGCTACTGACTGAATGAAAGGAGCTGGCATCTCACTCTCTTTGAATCTTCTTTATCATGCTAAGAGGAGCAGGAAAAAGCAAAAAAATTCAGAATTGCACCTTGCAATGTGGAGAAATTACTGTTTGTGCATTTACAATATTCATTGATTTTTGCCATTGAAAAACATCATGTTATTCATATACCAGAAATGTTTGAAGCTACTGACTGAATGAAAGGAGCTGGCATCTCACTCTCTTTGAATCATCTTTATCATGCTAAGAGGAGCAGGAAAAAGCAAAAAATTTCAGAATTGCACCTTGCAATGCGGAGAAATTACTGTTTGTGCATTTACAATATTCATTGATTTTTGCCATTGAAAAACATCAAGTTATTCATATACCAGAAATGTTTGAAGCTACTGACTGAATGAAAGGAGCTGGCATATCACTCTCATTGAATCTTCTTTATCATGCTAAGAGGAGCAGGAAAAAGCAAAGAATTTCAGAATTGCACCTTGCAATGCGGAGAAATTACTGTTTGTGCATTTACAATATTCATTGATTCTTGCCATTGAAAAACATCATGTTATTCATATACCAGAAATGTTTGAAGCTACTGACTGAATGAAAGGAGCTTGCATCTCACTCTCTTTGAATCTTCTTTATCATGCTAAGTGGAGCAGGAAAAAGCAAAAAATTTCAGAATTGCACCTTGCAATGCGGAGAAATTACTGTTTGTGCATTTACAATATTCATTGATTTTTGCCATTGAAAAACATCATGTTATTCATATACCAGAAATGTTTGAAGCTACTGACTGAATGAAAGGAGCAGGCATCTCACTCTCTTTGAATCTTCTTTATCATGCTAAGAGGAGCAGGAAAAGCAAAAAATTTCAGAATTGCACCTTGCAATGCGGAGAAATTACTGTTTGTGCATTTACAATATTCATTGATTTTTGCCATTGAAAAACGTCCAGAAATGATTGAAGTTACTGACTGAATGAAAGGAGCTGGCATCTCACTCTCTTTGAATCTTCTTTATCATGCTAAGAGGAGCAGGAAAAAGCAAAAAATTTCAGAATTGCACCTTGCAATGCGGAGAAATTACTGTTTGTGCATTTACAATATTCATTGATTTTTGCCATTGAAAAACGTCCAGAAATGATTGAAGCTACTGACTGAATGAAAGGAGCTTGCATCTCACTCTCTTTGAATGTTCTTTATCATGCTAAGAGGAGCAGGAAAAAGCAAAAAATTTCAGAATTGCACCTTGCAATGCGGAGAAATTACTGTTTGTGCATTTACAATATTCATTGATTTTTGCCATTGAAAAACATCATGTTATTCATATACCAGAAATGTTTGAAGCTACTGACTGAATGAAAGAAGCTGGCATCTCACTCTCTTTGAATCTTCTTTATCATGCTAAGAGGAGCAGGAAAAAGCAAAAAATTTCAGAATTGCACCTTGCAATGCGGAGAAATTACTGTTTGTGCATTTACAATATTCATTGATTTTTGCCATTGAAAAACCTCATGTTATTCATATACCAAAAATGTTTGAAGCTACTGACTGAATGAAAAGAGCTGGCATCTCACTCTCTTTGAATCTTCTTTATCATGCTAAGAGGAGCAGGAAAAAGCAAAAAATTTCAGAATTGCACCTTGCAATGCGGAGAAATTACTGTTTGTGCATTTACAATATTCATTGATTTTTGCCATTGAAAAACATCATGTTATTCATATACCAGAAATATTTGAAGCTACTGACTGAATGAAAGGAGCTGGCATCTCACTCTCTTTGAATCTTCTTTATCATGCTAAGAGGAGCAGGAATAAGCAAAAAATTTCAGAATTGCACCTTGCAATGTGGAGAAATTACTGTTTGTGCATTTACAATATTCATTGATTCTTGCCATTGAAAAACATCATGTTATTCATATACCAGAAATGTTTGAAGCTACTGACTGAATGAAAGGAGCTGGCATCTCACTCTCTTTGAATCTTCTTTATCATGCTAAGAGGAGCAGGAAAAAGCAAAAAATTTCAGAATTGCACCTTGCAATGCGGAGAAATTACTGTTTGTGCATTTACAATATTCATTGATTTTTGCCATTGAAAAACATCATGTTATTCATATACCAGAAATGTTTCAAGCTACTGACTGAATGAAAGGAGCTGGCATCTCACTCTCTTTGAATCTTCTTTATCATGCTAAGAGGAGCAGGAAAAAGCAAAAAATTTCAGAATTGCACCTTGCAATGCGGAGAAATTACTGTTTGTGCATTTACAATATTCATTGATTTTTGCCATTGAAAAACATCAAGTTATTCATATACCAGAAATGTTTGAAGCTACTGACTGAATGAAAGGAGCTGGCATCTCACTCTCTTTGAATCTTCTTTATCATGCTAAGAGGAGCAGGAAAAAGCAAAAAATTTCAGAATTGCACCTTGCAATGCGGAGAAATTACTGTTTGTGCATTTACAATATTCATTGATTCTTGCCATTGAAAAACATCATGTTATTCATATACCAGAAATGTTTGAAGCTACTGACTGAATGAAAGGAGCTGGCATCTCACTCTCTTTGAATCTTCTTTATCATGCTAAGAGGAGCAGGAAAAAGCAAAAAAATTCAGAATTGCACCTTGCAATGCGGAGAAATTACTGTTTGTGCATTTACAAAATTCATTGATTTTTGCCATTGAAAAACATCATGTTATTCATATACCAGAAATGTTTGAAGCTACTGACTGAATGAAAGGAGCTGGCATCTCACTCTCTTTGAATCATCTTTATCATGCTAAGAGGAGCAGGAAAAAGCAAAAAATTTCAGAATTGCACCTTGCAATGCGGAGAAATTACTGTTTGTGCATTTACAATATTCATTGATTTTTGCCATTGAAAAACATCAAGTTATTCATATACCAGAAATGTTTGAAGCTACTGACTGAATGAAAGGAGCTGGCATATCACTCTCTTTGAATCTTCTTTATCATGCTAAGAGGAGCAGGAAAAAGCAAAGAATTTCAGAATTGCACCTTGCAATGCGGAGAAATTACTGTTTGTGCATTTACAATATTCATTGATTCTTGCCATTGAAAAACATCATGTTATTCATATACCAGAAATGTTTGAAGCTACTGACTGAATGAAAGGAGCTTGCATCTCACTCTCTTTGAATCTTCTTTATCATGCTAAGAGGAGCAGGAAAAAGCAAAAAATTTCAGAATTGCACCTTGCAATGCGGAGAAATTACTGTTTGTGCATTTACAATATTCATTGATTTTTGCCATTGAAAAACATCATGTTATTCATATACCAGAAATGTTTGAAGCTACTGACTGAATGAAAGGAGCTGGCATCTCACTCTCTTTGAATCTTCTTTATCATGCTAAGAGGAGCAGGAAAAGCAAAAAATTTCAGAATTGCACCTTGCAATGCGGAGAAATTACTGTTTGTGCATTTACAATATTCATTGATTTTTGCCATTGAAAAACGTCCAGAAATGATTGAAGCTACTGACTGAATGAAAGGAGCTGGCATCTCACTCTCTTTGAATCTTCTTTATCATGCTAAGAGGAGCAGGAAAAAGCAAAAAATTTCAGAATTGCACCTTGCAATGCGGAGAAATTACTGTTTGTGCATTTACAATATTCATTGATTTTTGCCATTGAAAAACGTCCAGAAATGATTGAAGCTACTGACTGAATGAAAGGAGCTTGCATCTCACTCTCTTTGAATGTTCTTTATCATGCTAAGAGGAGCAGGAAAAAGCAAAAAATTTCAGAATTGCACCTTGCAATGCGGAGAAATTACTGTTTGTGCATTTACAATATTCATTGATTTTTGCCATTGAAAAACATCATGTTATTCATATACCAGAAATGTTTGAAGCTACTGACTGAATGAAAGGAGCTGGCATCTCACTCTCTTTGAATCTTCTTTATCATGCTAAGAGGAGCAGGAAAAAGCAAAAAATTTCAGAATTGCACCTTGCAATGCGGAGAAATTACTGTTTGTGCATTTACAATATTCATTGATTTTTGCCATTGAAAAACCTCATGTTATTCATATACCAAAAATGTTTGAAGCTACTGACTGAATGAAAAGAGCTGGCATCTCACTCTCTTTGAATCTTCTTTATCATGCTAAGAGGAGCAGGAAAAAGCAAAAAATTTCAGAATTGCACCTTGCAATGCGGAGAAATTACTGTTTGTGCATTTACAATATTCATTGATTTTTGCCATTGAAAAACATCATGTTATTCATATACCAGAAATATTTGAAGCTACTGACTGAATGAAAGGAGCTGGCATCTCACTCTCTTTGAATCTTCTTTATCATGCTAAGAGGAGCAGGAAAAAGCAAAAAATTTCAGAATTGCACCTTGCAATGCGGAGAAATTACTGTTTGTGCATTTACAATATTCATTGATTTTTGCCATTGAAAAACGTCCAGAAATGATTGAAGCTACTGAATGAATGAAAGGAGCTGGCATCTCACTCTCTTTGAATCTTCTTTATCATGCTAAGAGGAGCAGGAAAAAGCAAAAAATTTCAGAATTGCACCTTGCAATGCGGAGAAATTACTGTTTGTGCATTTACAATATTCATTGATTTTTGCCATTGAAAAACGTCCAGAAATGATTGAAGCTACTGACTGAATGAAAGGAGCTTGCATTTCACTCTCTTTGAATGTTCTTTATCATGCTAAGAGGAGCAGGAAAAAGCAAGAAATTTCAGAATTGCACCTTGCAATGCGGAGAAATTACTGTTTGTGCATTTACAATATTCATTGATTTTTGCCATTGAAAAACATCATGTTATTCATATACCAGAAATGTTTGAAGCTACTGACTGAATGAAAGGAGCTGGCATCTCACTCTCTTTGATTCTTCTTTATCATGCTAAGAGGAGCAGGAAAAAGCAAAAAATTTCAGAATTGCACCTTGCAATGCGTAGAAATTACTGTTTGTGCATTTACAATATTCATTGATTTTTGCCATTGAAAAACATCATGTTATTCATATACCAGAAAAGTTTGAAGCTACTGACTGAATGAAAGGAGCTGGCATCTCACTCTCTTTGAATCTTCTTTATCATGCTAAGAGGAGAAGGAAAAAGCAAAAAATTTCAGAATTTCACCTTGCAATGCGGAGAAATTACTGTTTGTGCATTTACAATATTCATTGATTTTTGCCATTGAAAAACATCAAGTTATTCATATACCAGAAATGTTTGAAGCTACTGACTGAATGAAAGGAGCTGGCATCTCACTCTCTTTGAATCTTCTTTATCATGCTAAGAGGAGCAGGAAAAAGCAAAAAATTTCAGAATTGCACCTTGCAATGCGGAGAAATTACTGTTTTTGCATTTACAATATTCATTTATTCTTGCCATTGAAAAACATCATGTTATTCATATACCAGAAATGTTTGAAGCTACTGACTGAATGAAAGGAGCTGGCATCTCACTCTCTTTGAATCTTCTTTATCATGCTAAGAGGAGCAGGAAAAAGCAAAAAATTTCAGAATTGCACCTTGCAATGCGGAGAAATTACTGTTTGTGCATTTACAATATTCATTGACTTTTGCCATTGAAAAACGTCCAGAAATGTTTGAAGCTACTGACTGAATGAAAGAAGCTGGCATCTCACTCTCTTTGAATCTTCTTTATCATGCTAAGAGGAGCAGGAAAAAGCAAAAAATTTCAGAATTGCACCTTGCAATGCGGAGAAATTACTGTTTGTGCTTTTACAATATTCATTTATTCTTGCCATTGAAAATCATCATGTTATTCATATACCAGAAATGTTTGAAGCTACTGACTGAATGAAAGGAGCTGGCATCTCACTCTCTTCGAATCTTCTTTATCATGCTAAGAGGAGCAGGAAAAAGCAAAAAATTTCAGAATTGCACCTTGCAATGCGGAGAAATTACTGTTTGTGCATTTACAATATTCATTGATTTTTGCCATTGAAAAACGTCCAGAAATGTTTGAAGCTACTGACTGAATGAAAGGAGCTGGCATCTCACTCTCCTTGAATCTTCCTTATCATGCTAAGAGGAGCAGGAAAAAGCAAAAAATTTCAGAATTGCACCTTGCAATGCGGAGAAATTACTGTTTGTGCGTTTACAATATTCATTTATTCTTGCCATTGAAAAACATCATGTTATTCATATACCAGAAATGTTTGAAGCTACTGACTGAATGAAAGGAGCTGGCATCTCACTCTCTTTGAATCTTCTTTATCATGCTAAGAGGAGCAGGAAAAAGCAAAAAATTTCAGAATTGCACCTTGCAATGCGGAGAAATTACTGTTTGTGCATTTACAATATTCATTGATTTTTGCCATTGAAAAACGTCCAGAAAAGTTTGAAGCTACTGACTGAATGAAAGGAGCTGGCATCTCACTCTCTTTGAATCTTCTTTATCATGCTAAGAGGAGCAGGAAAAAGCAAAAAATTTCAGAATTGCACCTTGCAATGCGGAGAAATTACTGTTTGTGCTTTTACAATATTCATTTATTCTTGCCATTGAAAAACATCATGTTATTCATATACCAGAAATGTTTGAAGCTACTGACTGAATGAAAGGAGCTGGCATCTCACTCTCTTTGAATCTTCTTTATCATGCTAAGAGGAGCAGGAAAAAGCAAAAAATTTCAGAATTGCACCTTGCAATGCGGAGAAATTACTGTTTGTGCATTTACAATATTCATTGATTTTTGCCATTGAAAAACGTCCAGAAATGTTTGAAGCTACTGACTGAATGAAAGGAGCTGGCATCTCACTCTCTTTGAATCTTCTTTATCATGCTAAGAGGAGCAGGAAAAAGCAAAAAATTTCAGAATTGCACCTTGCAATGCGGAGAAATTACTGTTTGTGCATTTACAATATTCATTGATTTTTGCCATTGAAAAACATCATGTTATTCATATACCAGAAATGTTTGAAGCTACTGACTGAATGAAAGGAGCTGGCATCTCACTCTCTTTGATTCTTCTTTATCATGCTAAGAGGAGCAGGAAAAAGCAAAAAATTTCAGAATTGCACCTTGCAATGCGTAGAAATTACTGTTTGTGCATTTACAATATTCATTGATTTTTGCCATTGAAAAACATCATGTTATTTATATACCAGAAAAGTTTGAAGCTACTGACTGAATGAAAGGAGCTGGCATCTCACTCTCTTTGAATCTTCTTTATCATGCTAAGAGGAGAAGGAAAAAGCAAAAAATTTCAGAATTTCACCTTGCAATGCGGAGAAATTACTGTTTGTGCATTTACAATATTCATTGATTTTTGTAATTGAAAAACATCAAGTTATTCATATACCAGAAATGTTTGAAGCTACTGACTGAATGAAAGGAGCTGGCATCTCACTCTCTTTGAATCTTCTTTATCATGCTAAGAGGAGCAGGAAAAAGCAAAAAATTTCAGAATTGCACCTTGCAATGCGGAGAAATTACTGTTTGTGCATTTACAATATTCATTTATTCTTGCCATTGAAAAACATCATGTTATTCATATACCAGAAATGTTTGAAGCTACTGACTGAATGAAAGGAGCTGGCATCTCACTCTCTTTGAATCTTCTTTATCATGCTAAGAGGAGCAGGAAAAAGCAAAAAATTTCAGAATTGCACCTTGCAATGCGGAGAAATTACTGTTTGTGCATTTACAATATTCATTGATTTTTGCCATTGAAAAACGTCCAGAAATGTTTGAAGCTACTGACTGAATGAAAGGAGCTGGCATCTCACTCTCTTTGAATCTTCTTTATCATGCTAAGAGGAGCAGGAAAAAGCAAAAAATTTCAGAATTGCACCTTGCAATGCGGAGAAATTACTGTTTGTGCTTTTACAATATTCATTTATTCTTGCCATTGAAAAACATCATGTTATTCATATACCAGAAATGTTTGAAGCTACTGACTGAATGAAAGGAGCTGGCATCTCACTCTCTTTGAATCTTCTTTATCATGCTAAGAGGAGCAGGAAAAAGCAAAAAATTTCAGAATTGCACCTTGCAATGCGGAGAAATTACTGTTTGTGCATTTACAATATTCATTGATTTTTGCCATTGAAAAACGTCCAGAAATGATTGAAGCTACTGACTGAATGAAAGGAGATGGCATCTCACTCTCTTTGAATCTTCTTTATCATGCTAAGAGGAGCAGGAAAAAGCTAAAAATTTCAGAATTGCAACTTGCAATGCGGAGAAATTACTGTTTGTGCATTTACAATATTCATTGATTTTTGCCATTGAAAAACATCATGTTATTCATATACCAGAAATGTTTGAAGCTACTGACTGAATGAAAGGAGCTGGCATCTCACTCTCTTTGAATCTTCTTTATCATGCTAAGAGGAGCAGGAAAAAGCAAAAAATTTCAGAATTGCACCTTGCAATGCGGAGAAATTACTGTTTGTGCATTTACAATATTCATTGATTATTGCCATTGAAAAACGTCCAGAAATGATTGAAGCTACTGAATGAATGAAAGGAGCTGGCATCTCACTCTCTTTGAATCTTCTTTATCATGCTAAGAGGAGCAGGAAAAAGCAAAAAATTTCAGAATTGCACCTTGCAATGCGGAGAAATTACTGTTTGTGCATTTACAATATTCATTGATTTTTGCCATTGAAAAACGTCCAGAAATGATTGAAGCTACTGACTGAATGAAAGGAGCTTGCATCTCACTCTCTTTGAATGTTCTTTATCATGCTAAGAGGAGCAGGAAAAAGCAAAAAATTTCAGAATTGCACCTTGCAATGCGGAGAAATTACTGTTTGTGCATTTACAATATTCATTGATTTTTGCCATTGAAAAACATCATGTTATTCATATACCAGAAATGTTTGAAGCTACTGACTGAATGAAAGGAGCTGGCATCTCACTCTCTTTGAATCTTCTTTATCATGCTAAGAGGAGCAGGAAAAAGCAAAAAATTTCAGAATCGCACCTTGCAATGCGGAGAAATTACTGTTTGTGCATTTACAATATTCATTGATTTTTGCCATTGAAAAACATCATGTTATTCATATACCAAAAATGTTTGAAGCTACTGACTGAATGAAAAGAGCTGGCATCTCACTCTCTTTGAATCTTCTTTATCATGCTAAGAGGAGCAGGAAAAAGCAAAAAATTTCAGAATTGCACCTTGCAATGCGGAGAAATTACTGTTTGTGCATTTACAATATTCATTGATTTTTGCCATTGAAAAACATCATGTTATTCATATACCAGAAATATTTGAAGCTACTGACTGAATGAAAAGAGCTGGCATCTCACTCTCTTTGAATCTTCTTTATCATGCTAAGAGGAGCAGGAAAAAGCAAAAAATTTCAGAATTGCACCTTGCAATGCGGAGAAATTACTGTTTGTGCATTTACAATATTCATTGATTTTTGCCATTGAAAAACATCATGTTATTCATATACCAGAAATATTTGAAGCTACTGACTGAATGAAAGGAGCTGGCATCTCACTCTCTTTGAATCTTCTTTATCATGCTAAGAGGAGCAGGAAAAAGCAAAAAATTTCAGAATTGCACCTTGCAATGCGGAGAAATTACTGTTTGTGCATTTACAATATTCATTTATTCTTGCCATTGAAAAACATCATGTTATTCATATACCAGAAATGTTTGAAGCTACTGACTGAATGAAAGGAGCTGGCATCTCACTCTCTTTGAATCTTCTTTATCATGCTAAGAGGAGCAGGAAAAAGCAAAAAATTTCAGAATTGCACCTTGCAATGCGGAGAAATTACTGTTTGTGCATTTACAATATTCATTGATTTTTGCCATTGAAAAACGTCCAGAAATGTTTGAAGCTACTGACTGAATGAAAGGAGCTGGCATCTCACTCTCTTTGAATCTTCTTTATCATGCTAAGAGGAGCAGGAAAAAGCAAAAAATTTCAGAATTGCACCTTGCAATGCGGAGAAATTACTGTTTGTGCTTTTACAATATTCATTTATTCTTGCCATTGAAAATCATCATGTTATTCATATACCAGAAATGTTTGAAGCTACTGACTGAATGAAAGGAGCTGGCATCTCACTCTCTTTGAATCTTCTTTATCATGCTAAGAGGAGTAGGAAAAAGCAAAAAATTTCAGAATTGCACCTTGCAATGCGGAGAAATTACTGTTTGTGCATTTACAATATTCATTGATTTTTGCCATTGAAAAACGTCCAGAAATGTTTGAAGCTACTGACTGAATGAAAGGAGCTGGCTTTTCACTCTCTTTGAATCTTCTTTATCATGCTAAGAGGAGCAGGAAAAAGCAAAAAATTTCAGAATTGCACCTTGCAATGCGGAGAAATTACTGTTTGTGCATTTACAATATTCATTTATTCTTGCCATTGAAAAACATCATGTTATTCATATACCAGAAATGTTTGAAGCTACTGACTGAATGAAAGGAGCTGGCATCTCACTCTCTTTGAATCTTCTTTATCATGCTAAGAGGAGCAGGAAAAAGCAAAAAATTTCAGAATTGCACCTTGCAATGCGGAGAAATTACTGTTTGTGCATTTACAATATTCATTGATTTTTGCCATTGAAAAACGTCCAGAAATGTTTGAAGCTACTGACTGAATGAAAGGAGCTGGCATCTCACTCTCTTTGAATCTTCTTTATCATGCTAAGAGGAGCAGGAAAAAGCAAAAAATTTCAGAATTGCACCTTGCAATGCGGAGAAATTACTGTTTGTGCTTTTACAATATTCATTTATTCTTGCCATTGAAAAACATCATGTTATTCATATACCAGAAATGTTTGAAGCTACTGACTGAATGAAAGGAGCTGGCATCTCACTCTCTTTGAATCTTCTTTATCATGCTAAGAGGAGCAGGAAAAAGCAAAAAATTTCAGAATTGCACCTTGCAATGCGGAGAAATTACTGTTTGTGCATTTACAATATTCATTGATTTTTGCCATTGAAAAACGTCCAGAAATGTTTGAAGCTACTGACTGAATGAAAGGAGCTGGCATCTCACTCTCTTTGAATCTTCTTTATCATGCTAAGGGGAGCAGGAAAAAGCAAAAAATTTCAGAATTGCACCTTGCAATGCGGAGAAATTACTGTTTGTGCATTTACAATATTCATTGATTTTTGCCATTGAAAAACATCATGTTATTCATATACCAGAAATGTTTGAAGCTACTGACTGAATGAAAGGAGCTGGCATCTCACTCTCTTTGATTCTTCTTTATCATGCTAAGAGGAGCAGGAAAAAGCAAAAAATTTCAGAATTGCACCTTGCAATGCGTTGAAATTACTGTTTGTGCATTTACAATATTCATTGATTTTTGCCATTGAAAAACATCATGTTATTCATATACCAGAAAAGTTTGAAGCTACTGACTGAATGAAAGGAGCTGGCATCTCACTCTCTTTGAATCTTCTTTATCATGCTAAGAGGAGAAGGAAAAAGCAAAAAATTTCAGAATTTCACCTTGCAATGCGGAGAAATTACTGTTTGTGCATTTACAATATTCATTGATTTTTGCCATTGAAAAACATCAAGTTATTCATATACCAGAAATGTTTGAAGCTACTGACTGAATGAAAGGAGCTGGCATCTCACTCTCTTTGAATCTTCTTTATCATGCTAAGAGGAGCAGGAAAAAGCAAAAAATTTCAGAATTGCACCTTGCAATGCGGAGAAATTACTGTTTGTGCATTTACAATATTCATTTATTCTTGCCATTGAAAAACATCATGTTATTCATATACCAGAAATGTTTGAAGCTACTGACTGAATGAAAGGAGCTGGCATCTCACTCTCTTTGAATCTTCTTTATCATGCTAAGAGGAGCAGGAAAAAGCAAAAAATTTCAGAATTGCACCTTGCAATGCGGAGAAATTACTGTTTGTGCATTTACAATATTCATTGATTTTTGCCATTGAAAAACGTCCAGAAATGTTTGAAGCTACTGACTGAATGAAAGGAGCTGGCATCTCACTCTCTTTGAATCTTCTTTATCATGCTAAGAGGAGCAGGAAAAAGCAAAAAATTTCAGAATTGCACCTTGCAATGCGGAGAAATTACTGTTTGTGCTTTTACAATATTCATTTATTCTTGCCATTGAAAAACATCATGTTATTCATATACCAGAAATGTTTGAAGCTACTGACTGAATGAAAGGAGCTGGCATCTCACTCTCTTTGAATCTTCTTTATCATGCTAAGAGGAGCAGGAAAAAGCAAAAAATTTCAGAATTGCACCTTGCAATGCGGAGAAATTACTGTTTGTGCATTTACAATATTCATTGATTTTTGCCATTGAAAAACGTCCAGAAATGTTTGAAGCTACTGACTGAATGAAAGGAGCTGGCATCTCACTCTCTTTGAATCTTCTTTATCATGCTAAGAGGAGCAGGAAAAAGCAAAAAATTTCAGAATTGCAGCTTGCAATGCGGAGAAATTACTGTTTGTGCATTTACAATATTCATTGATTTTTGCCATTGAAAAACGTCCAGAAATGATTGAAGCTACTGACTGAATGAAAGGAGATGGCATCTCACTCTCTTTGAATCTTCTTTATCATGCTAAGAGGAGCAGGAAAAAGCTAAAAATTTCAGAATTGCACCTTGCAATGCGGAGAAATTACTGTTTGTGCATTTACAATATTCATTGATTTTTGCCATTGAAAAACATCATGTTATTCATATACCAGAAATGTTTGAAGCTACTGACTGAATGAAAGGAGCTGGCATCTCACTCTCTTTGAATCTTCTTTATCATGCTAAGAGGAGCAGGAAAAAGCAAAAAATTTCAGAATTGCACCTTGCAATGCGGAGAAATTACTGTTTGTGCATTTACAATATTCATTGATTTTTGCCATTGAAAAACGTCCAGAAATGATTGAAGCTACTGACTGAATGAAAGGAGCTTGCATCTCACTCTCTTTGAATGTTCTTTATCATGCTAAGAGGAGCAGGAAAAAGCAAAAAATTTCAGAATTGCACCTTGCAATGCGGAGAAATTACTGTTTGTGCATTTACAATATTCATTGATTTTTGCCATTGAAAAACATCATGTTATTCATATACCAGAAATGTTTGAAGCTACTGACTGAATGAAAGGAGCTGGCATCTCACTCTCTTTGAATCTTCTTTATCATGCTAAGAGGAGCAGGAAAAAGCAAAAAATTTCAGAATTGCACCTTGCAATGCGGAGAAATTACTGTTTGTGCATTTACAATATTCATTGATTTTTGCCATTGAAAAACATCATGTTATTCATATACCAAAAATGTTTGAAGCTACTGACTGAATGAAAAGAGCTGGCATCTCACTCTCTTTGAATCTTCTTTATCATGCTAAGAGGAGCAGGAAAAAGCAAAAAATTTCAGAATTGCACCTTGCAATGCGCAGAAATTACTGTTTGTGCATTTACAATATTCATTGATTTTTGCCATTGAAAAACATCATGTTATTCATATACCAGAAATATTTGAAGCTACTGACTGAATGAAAAGAGCTGGCATCTCACTCTCTTTGAATCTTCTTTATCATGCTAAGAGGAGCAGGAAAAAGCAAAAAATTTCAGAATTGCACCTTGCAATGCGGAGAAATTACTGTTTGTGCATTTACAATATTCATTGATTTTTGCCATTGAAAAACATCATGTTATTCATATACCAGAAATATTTGAAGCTACTGACTGAATGAAAGGAGCTGGCATCTCACTCTCTTTGAATCTTCTTTATCATGCTAAGAGGAGCAGGAATAAGCAAAAAATTTCAGAATTGCACCTTGCAATGTGGAGAAATTACTGTTTGTGCATTTACAATATTCATTGATTCTTGCCATTGAAAAACATCATGTTATTCATATACCAGAAATGTTTGAAGCTACTGACTGAATGAAAGGAGCTGGCATCTCACTCTCTTTGAATCTTCTTTATCATGCTAAGAGGAGCAGGAAAAAGCAAAAAATTTCAGAATTGCACCTTGCAATGCGGAGAAATTACTGTTTGTGCATTTACAATATTCATTGATTTTTGCCATTGAAAAACATCATGTTATTCATATACCAGAAATGTTTGAAGCTACTGACTGAATGAAAGGAGCTGGCATCTCACTCTCTTTGAATCTTCTTTATCATGCTAAGAGGAGCAGGAAAAAGCTAAAAATTTCAGAATTGCACCTTGCAATGCGGAGAAATTACTGTTTGTGCATTTACAATATTCATTGATTTTTGCCATTGAAAAACATCATGTTATTCATATACCAGAAATGTTTGAAGCTACTGACTGAATGAAAGGAGCTGGCATCTCACTCTCTTTGAATCTTCTTTATCATGCTAAGAGGAGCAGGAAAAAGCAAAAAATTTCAGAATTGCACCTTGCAATGCGGAGAAATTACTGTTTGTGCATTTACAATATTCATTGATTTTTGCCATTGAAAAACGTCCAGAAATGATTGAAGCTACTGAATGAATGAAAGGAGCTGGCATCTCACTCTCTTTGAATCTTCTTTATCATGCTAAGAGGAGCAGGAAAAAGCAAAAAATTTCAGAATTGCACCTTGCAATGCGGAGAAATTACTGTTTGTGCATTTACAATATTCATTGATTTTTGCCATTGAAAAACGTCCAGAAATGATTGAAGCTACTGACTGAATGAAAGGAGCTTGCATCTCACTCTCTTTGAATGTTCTTTATCATGCTAAGAGGAGCAGGAAAAAGCAAGAAATTTCAGAATTGCACCTTGCAATGCGGAGAAATTACTGTTTGTGCATTTACAATATTCATTGATTTTTGCCATTGAAAAACATCATGTTATTCATATACCAGAAATGTTTGAAGCTACTGACTGAATGAAAGGAGCTGGCATCTCACTCTCTTTGATTCTTCTTTATCATGCTAAGAGGAGCAGGAAAAAGCAAAAAATTTCAGAATTGCACCTTGCAATGCGTAGAAATTACTGTTTGTGCATTTACAATATACATTGATTTTTGCCATTGAAAAACATCATGTTATTCATATACCAGAAAAGTTTGAAGCTACTGACTGAATGAAAGGAGCTGGCATCTCACTCTCTTTGAATCTTCTTTATCATGCTAAGAGGAGAAGGAAAAAGCAAAAAATTTCAGAATTTCACCTTGCAATGCGGAGAAATTACTGTTTGTGCATTTACAATATTCATTGATTTTTGCCATTGAAAAACATCAAGTTATTCATATACCAGAAATGTTTGAAGCTACTGACTGAATGAAAGGAGCTGGCATCTCACTCTCTTTGAATCTTCTTTATCATGCTAAGAGGAGCAGGAAAAAGCAAAAAATTTCAGAATTGCACCTTGCAATGCGGAGAAATTACTGTTTGTGCATTAACAATATTCATTTATTCTTGCCATTGAAAAACATCATGTTATTCATATACCAGAAATGTTTGAAGCTACTGACTGAATGAAAGGAGCTGGCATCTCACTCTCTTTGAATCTTCTTTATCATGCTAAGAGGAGCAGGAAAAAGCAAAAAATTTCAGAATTGCACCTTGCAATGCGGAGAAATTACTGTTTGTGCATTTACAATATTCATTGATTTTTGCCATTGAAAAACGTCCAGAAATGTTTGAAGCTACTGACTGATTGAAAGGAGCTGGCATCTCACTCTCTTTGAATCTTCTTTATCATGCTAAGAGGAGTAGGAAAAAGCAAAAAATTTCAGAATTGCACCTTGCAATGCGGAGAAATTACTGTTTGTGCATTTACAATATTCATTGATTTTTGCCATTGAAAAACGTCCAGAAATGTTTGAAGCTACTGACTGAATGAAAGGAGCTGGCTTCTCACTCTCTTTGAATCTTCTTTATCATGCTAAGAGGAGCAGGAAAAAGCAAAAAATTTCAGAATTGCACCTTGCAATGCGGAGAAATTACTGTTTGTGCATTTACAATATTCATTTATTCTTGCCATTGAAAAACATCATGTTATTCATATACCAGAAATGTTTGAAGCTACTGACTGAATGAAAGGAGCTGGCATCTCACTCTCTTTGAATCTTCTTTATCATGCTAAGAGGAGCAGGAAAAAGCAAAAAATTTCAGAATTGCACCTTGCAATGCGGAGAAATTACTGTTTGTGCATTTACAATATTCATTGATTTTTGCCATTGAAAAACGTCCAGAAATGTTTGAAGCTACTGACTGAATGAAAGGAGCTGGCATCTCACTCTCTTTGAATCTTCTTTATCATGCTAAGAGGAGCAGGAAAAAGCAAAAAATTTCAGAATTGCACCTTGCAATGCGGAGAAATTACTGTTTGTGCTTTTACAATATTCATTTATTCTTGCCATTGAAAAACATCATGTTATTCATATACCAGAAATGTTTGAAGCTACTGACTGAATGAAAGGAGCTGGCATCTCACTCTCTTTGAATCTTCTTTATCATGCTAAGAGGAGCAGGAAAAAGCAAAAAATTTCAGAATTGCACCTTGCAATGCGGAGAAATTACTGTTTGTGCATTTACAATATTCATTGATTTTTGCCATTGAAAAACGTCCAGAAATGTTTGAAGCTACTGACTGAATGAAAGGAGCTGGCATCTCACTCTCTTTGAATCTTCTTTATCATGCTAAGGGGAGCAGGAAAAAGCAAAAAATTTCAGAATTGCACCTTGCAATGCGGAGAAATTACTGTTTGTGCATTTACAATATTCATTGATTTTTGCCATTGAAAAACATCATGTTATTCATATACCAGAAATGTTTGAAGCTACTGACTGAATGAAAGGAGCTGGCATCTCACTCTCTTTGATTCTTCTTTATCATGCTAAGAGGAGCAGGAAAAAGCAAAAAATTTCAGAATTGCACCTTGCAATGCGTTGAAATTACTGTTTGTGCATTTACAATATTCATTGATTTTTGCCATTGAAAAACATCATGTTATTCATATACCAGAAAAGTTTGAAGCTACTGACTGAATGAAAGGAGCTGGCATCTCACTCTCTTTGAATCTTCTTTATCATGCTAAGAGGAGAAGGAAAAAGCAAAAAATTTCAGAATTTCACCTTGCAATGCGGAGAAATTACTGTTTGTGCATTTACAATATTCATTGATTTTTGCCATTGAAAAACATCAAGTTATTCATATACCAGAAATGTTTGAAGCTACTGACTGAATGAAAGGAGCTGGCATCTCACTCTCTTTGAATCTTCTTTATCATGCTAAGAGGAGCAGGAAAAAGCAAAAAATTTCAGAATTGCACCTTGCAATGCGGAGAAATTACTGTTTGTGCATTTACAATATTCATTTATTCTTGCCATTGAAAAACATCATGTTATTCATATACCAGAAATGTTTGAAGCTACTGACTGAATGAAAGGAGCTGGCATCTCACTCTCTTTGAATCTTCTTTATCATGCTAAGAGGAGCAGGAAAAAGCAAAAAATTTCAGAATTGCACCTTGCAATGCGGAGAAATTACTGTTTGTGCATTTACAATATTCATTGATTTTTGCCATTGAAAAACGTCCAGAAATGTTTGAAGCTACTGACTGAATGAAAGGAGCTGGCATCTCACTCTCTTTGAATCTTCTTTATCATGCTAAGAGGAGCAGGAAAAAGCAAAAAATTTCAGAATTGCACCTTGCAATGCGGAGAAATTACTGTTTGTGCTTTTACAATATTCATTTATTCTTGCCATTGAAAAACATCATGTTATTCATATACCAGAAATGTTTGAAGCTACTGACTGAATGAAAGGAGCTGGCATCTCACTCTCTTTGAATCTTCTTTATCATGCTAAGAGGAGCAGGAAAAAGCAAAAAATTTCAGAATTGCACCTTGCAATGCGGAGAAATTACTGTTTGTGCATTTACAATATTCATTGATTTTTGCCATTGAAAAACGTCCAGAAATGTTTGAAGCTACTGACTGAATGAAAGGAGCTGGCATCTCACTCTCTTTGAATCTTCTTTATCATGCTAAGAGGAGCAGGAAAAAGCAAAAAATTTCAGAATTGCAGCTTGCAATGCGGAGAAATTACTGTTTGTGCATTTACAATATTCATTGATTTTTGCCATTGAAAAACGTCCAGAAATGATTGAAGCTACTGACTGAATGAAAGGAGCTGGCATCTCACTCTCTTTGAATCTTCTTTATCATGCTAAGAGGAGAAGGAAAAAGCAAAAAATTTCAGAATTTCACCTTGCAATGCGGAGAAATTACTGTTTGTGCATTTACAATATTCATTGATTTTTGCCATTGAAAAACATCATGTTATTCATATACCAGAAATATTTGAAGCTACTGACTGAATGAAAAGAGCTGGCATCTCACTCTCTTTGAATCTTCTTTATCATGCTAAGAGGAGCAGGAAAAAGCAAAAAATTTCAGAATTGCACCTTGCAATGCGGAGAAATTACTGTTTGTGCATTTACAATATTCATTGATTTTTGCCATTGAAAAACATCATGTTATTCATATACCAGAAATATTTGAAGCTACTGACTGAATGAAAGGAGCTGGCATCTCACTCTCTTTGAATCTTCTTTATCATGCTAAGAGGAGCAGGAATAAGCAAAAAATTTCAGAATTGCACCTTGCAATGTGGAGAAATTACTGTTTGTGCATTTACAATATTCATTGATTCTTGCCATTGAAAAACATCATGTTATTCATATACCAGAAATGTTTGAAGCTACTGACTGAATGAAAGGAGCTGGCATCTCACTCTCTTTGAATCTTCTTTATCATGCTAAGAGGAGCAGGAAAAAGCAAAAAATTTCAGAATTGCACCTTGCAATGCGGAGAAATTACTGTTTGTGCATTTACAATATTCATTGATTTTTGCCATTGAAAAACATCATGTTATTCATATACCAGAAATGTTTGAAGCTACTGACTGAATGAAAGGAGCTGGCATCTCACTCTCTTTGAATCTTCTTTATCATGCTAAGAGGAGCAGGAAAAAGCTAAAAATTTCAGAATTGCACCTTGCAATGCGGAGAAATTACTGTTTGTGCATTTACAATATTCATTGATTTTTGCCATTGAAAAACATCATGTTATTCATATACCAGAAATGTTTGAATCTACTGACTGAATGAAAGGAGCTGGCATCTCACTCTCTTTGAATCTTCTTTATCATGCTAAGAGGAGCAGGAAAAAGCAAAAAATTTCAGAATTGCACCTTGCAATGCGGAGAAATTACTGTTTGTGCATTTACAATATTCATTGATTTTTGCCATTGAAAAACGTCCAGAAATGATTGAAGCTACTGAATGAATGAAAGGAGCTGGCATCTCACTCTCTTTGAATCTTCTTTATCATGCTAAGAGGAGCAGGAAAAAGCAAAAAATTTCAGAATTGCACCTTGCAATGCGGAGAAATTACTGTTTGTGCATTTACAATATTCATTGATTTTTGCCATTGAAAAACGTCCAGAAATGATTGAAGCTACTGACTGAATGAAAGGAGCTTGCATCTCACTCTCTTTGAATGTTCTTTATCATGCTAAGAGGAGCAGGAAAAAGCAAGAAATTTCAGAATTGCACCTTGCAATGCGGAGAAATTACTGTTTGTGCATTTACAATATTCATTGATTTTTGCCATTGAAAAACATCATGTTATTCATATACCAGAAATGTTTGAAGCTACTGACTGAATGAAAGGAGCTGGCATCTCACTCTCTTTGATTCTTCTTTATCATGCTAAGAGGAGCAGGAAAAAGCAAAAAATTTCAGAATTGCACCTTGCAATGCGTAGAAATTACTGTTTGTGCATTTACAATATTCATTGATTTTTGCCATTGAAAAACATCATGTTATTCATATACCAGAAAAGTTTGAAGCTACTGACTGAATGAAAGGAGCTGGCATCTCACTCTCTTTGAATCTTCTTTATCATGCTAAGAGGAGAAGGAAAAAGCAAAAAATTTCAGAATTTCACCTTGCAATGCGGAGAAATTACTGTTTGTGCATTTACAATATTCATTGATTTTTGCCATTGAAAAACATCAAGTTATTCATATACCAGAAATGTTTGAAGCTACTGACTGAATGAAAGGAGCTGGCATCTCACTCTCTTTGAATCTTCTTTATCATGCTAAGAGGAGCAGGAAAAAGCAAAAAATTTCAGAATTGCACCTTGCAATGCGGAGAAATTACTGTTTGTGCATTAACAATATTCATTTATTCTTGCCATTGAAAAACATCATGTTATTCATATACCAGAAATGTTTGAAGCTACTGACTGAATGAAAGGAGCTGGCATCTCACTCTCTTTGAATCTTCTTTATCATGCTAAGAGGAGCAGGAAAAAGCAAAAAATTTCAGAATTGCACCTTGCAATGCGGAGAAATTACTGTTTGTGCATTTACAATATTCATTGATTTTTGCCATTGAAAAACGTCCAGAAATGTTTGAAGCTACTGACTGAATGAAAGGAGCTGGCATCTCACTCTCTTTGAATCTTCTTTATCATGCTAAGAGGAGCAGGAAAAAGCAAAAAATTTCAGAATTGCACCTTGCAATGCGGAGAAATTACTGTTTGTGCTTTTACAATATTCATTTATTCTTGCCATTGAAAAACATCATGTTATTCATATACCAGAAATGTTTGAAGCTACTGACTGAATGAAAGGAGCTGGCATCTCACTCTCTTTGAATCTTCTTTATCATGCTAAGAGGAGCAGGAAAAAGCAAAAAATTTCAGAATTGCACCTTGCAATGCGGAGAAATTACTGTTTGTGCATTTACAATATTCATTGATTTTTGCCATTGAAAAACGTCCAGAAATGTTTGAAGCTACTGACTGAATGAAAGGAGTTGGCATCTCACTCTCTTTGAATCTTCTTTATCATGCTAAGAGGAGCAGGAAAAAGCAAAAAATTTCAGAATTGCACCTTGCAATGCGGAGAAATTACTGTTTGTGCATTTACAATATTCATTTATTCTTGCCATTGAAAAACATCATGTTATTCATATACCAGAAATGTTTGAAGCTACTGACTGAATGAAAGGAGCTGGCATCTCACTCTCTTTGAATCTTCTTTATCATGCTAAGAGGAGCAGGAAAAAGCAAAAAATTTCAGAATTGCACCTTGCAATGCGGAGAAATTACTGTTTGTGCATTTACAATATTCATTGATTTTTGCCATTGAAAAACGTCCAGAAATGATTGAAGCTACTGACTGAATGAAAGGAGATGGCATCTCACTCTCTTTGAATCTTCTTTATCATGCTAAGAGGAGCAGGAAAAAGCTAAAAATTTCAGAATTGCACCTTGCAATGCGGAGAAATTACTGTTTGTGCATTTACAATATTCATTGATTTTTGCCATTGAAAAACATCATGTTATTCATATACCAGAAATGTTTGAAGCTACTGACTGAATGAAAGGAGCTGGCATCTCACTCTCTTTGAATCTTCTTTATCATGCTAAGAGGAGCAGGAAAAAGCAAAAAATTTCAGAATTGCACCTTGCAATGCGGAGAAATTACTGTTTGTGCATTTACAATATTCATTGATTTTTGCCATTGAAAAACGTCCAGAAATGATTGAAGCTACTGAATGAATGAAAGGAGCTGGCATCTCACTCTCTTTGAATCTTCTTTATCATGCTAAGAGGAGCAGGAAAAAGCAAAACATTTCAGAATTGCACCTTGCAGTGCGGAGAAATTACTGTTTGTGCATTTACAATATTCATTGATTTTTGCCATTGAAAAACATGTTATTCATATACCAGAAATGTTTGAAGCTACTGACTGAATGAAAAGAGCTGGCATCTCACTCTCTTTGAATCTTCTTTATCATGCTAAGAGGAGCAGGAAAAAGCAAAAAATTTCAGAATTGCACCTTGCAATGTGGAGAAATTACTGTTTGTGCATTTACAATATTCATTGATTTTTGCCATTGAAAAACATCATATTATTCATATACCAGAAATGTTTAAAGCTACTGACTGAATGAAAGGAGCTGGCATCTCACTCTCTTTGAATCTTCTTTATCATGCTAAGAGGAGCAGGAAAAAGCAAAAAATTTCAGAATTGCACCTTGCAATGCGGAGAAATTACTGTTTGTGCATTTACAATATTCATTGATTTTTGCCATTGAAAAACATCATGTTATTCATATACCAGAAATGTTTGATGCTACTGACTGAATGAAAGGAGCTGGCATCTCACTCTCTTTGAATCTTCTTTATCATGCTAAGAGGAGCAGGAAAAAGCAAAAAAATTCAGAATTGCACATTGCAATGCGGAGAAATTACTGTTTGTGCATTTACAATATTCATTGATTTTTGCCATTGAAAAACGTCCAGAAATGATTGAAGCTACTGACTGAATGAAAGGAGCTGGCATCTCACTCTCTTTGAATCTTCTTTATCATGCTAAGAGGAGCAGGAAAAAGCAAAAAATTTCAGAATTGCACCTTGCAATGCGGAGAAATTACTGTTTGTGCATTTACAATATTCATTGATTTTTGCCATTGAAAAACGTCCAGAAATGTTTGAAGCTACTGACTGAATGAAAGGAGCTGGCATCTCACTCTCTTTGAATCTTCTTTATCATGCTAAGAGGAGCAGGAAAAAGCAAAAAATTTCAGAATTGCACCTTGCAATGCGGAGAAATTACTGTTTGTGCATTTACAATATTCATTGATTTTTGCCATTGAAAAACGTCCAGAAATGATTGAAGCTACTGACTGAATGAAAGGAGCTGGCATCTCACTCTCTTTGAATCTTCTTTATCATGCTAAGAGGAGCAGGAAAAAGCAAAAAATTTCAGAATTGCACCTTGCAATGCGGAGAAATTACTGTTTGTGCATTTACAATATTCATTGATTTTTGCAATTGAAAAACATCCAGAAATGATTGAAGCTACTGACTGAATGAAAGGAGCTGGCATCTCACTCTCTTTGAATCTTCTTTATCATGCTAAGAGGAGCAGGAAAAAGCAAAAAACTTCAGAATTGCACCTTGCAATGCGGAGAAATTACTGTTTGTGCATTTACAATATTCATTGATTTTTGCCATTGAAAAACGTCCAGAAATGTTTGAAGCTACTGACTGAATGAAAAGAGCTGGCATCTCACTCTCTTTGAATCTTCTTTATCATGCTAAGAGGAGCAGGAAAAAGCAAAAAATTTCAGAATTGCACCTTGCAATGTGGAGAAATTACTGTTTGTGCATTTACAATATTCATTGATTTTTGCCATTGAAAAACGTCCAGAAATGATTGAAGCTACTGACTGAATGAAAGGAGCTGGCATCTCACTCTCTTTGAATCTTCTTTATCATGCTAAGAGGAGCAGGAAAAAGCAAAAAATTTCAGAATTGCACCTTGCAATGCGGAATAATTACTGTTTGTGCATTTACAATATTCATTGATTTTTGCCATTGAAAAACATCATGTTATTCATATACCAGAAATGTTTGAAGCTGCTGACTGAATGAAAGGAGCTGGCATCTCACTCTCTTTGAATCTTCTTTATCATGCTAAGAGGAGCAGGAAAAAGCAAAAAATTTCAGAATTGCACCTTGCAGTGCGGAGAAATTACTGTTTGTGCATTTACAATATTCATTGATTTTTGCCATTGAAAAACATGTTATTCATATACCAGAAATGTTTGAAGCTACTGACTGAATGAAAAGAGCTGGCATCTCACTCTCTTTGAATCTTCTTTATCATGCTAAGAGGAGCAGGAAAAAGCAAAAAATTTCAGAATTGCACCTTGCAATGTGGAGAAATTACTGTTTGTGCATTTACAATATTCATTGATTTTTGCCATTGAAAAACATCATGTTATTCATATACCAGAAATGTTTGAAGCTACTGACTGAATGAAAGGAGCTGGCATCTCACTCTCTTTGATTCTTCTTTATCATGCTAAGAGGAGCAGGAAAAAGCAAAAAATTTCAGAATTGCACCTTGCAATGCGTAGAAATTACTGTTTGTGCATTTACAATATTCATTGATTTTTGCCATTGAAAAACATCATGTTATTCATATACCAGAAAAGTTTGAAGCTACTGACTGAATGAAAGGAGCTGGCATCTCACTCTCTTTGAATCTTCTTTATCATGCTAAGAGGAGAAGGAAAAAGCAAAAAATTTCAGAATTTCACCTTGCAATGCGGAGAAATTACTGTTTGTGCATTTACAATATTCATTGATTTTTGCCATTGAAAAACATCAAGTTATTCATATACCAGAAATGTTTGAAGCTACTGACTGAATGAAAGGAGCTGGTATCTCACTCTCTTTGAATCTTCTTTATCATGCTAAGAGGAGCAGGAAAAAGCAAAAAATTTCAGAATTGCACCTTGCAATGCGGAGAAATTACTGTTTGTGCATTAACAATATTCATTTATTCTTGCCATTGAAAAACATCATGTTATTCATATACCAGAAATGTTTGAAGCTACTGACTGAATGAAAGGAGCTGGCATCTCACTCTCTTTGAATCTTCTTTATCATGCTAAGAGGAGCAGGAAAAAGCAAAAAATTTCAGAATTGCACCTTGCAATGCGGAGAAATTACTGTTTGTGCATTTACAATATTCATTGATTTTTGCCATTGAAAAACGTCCAGAAATGTTTGAAGCTACTGACTGAATGAAAGGAGCTGGCATCTCACTCTCTTTGAATCTTCTTTATCATGCTAAGAGGAGCAGGAAAAAGCAAAAAATTTCAGAATTGCACCTTGCAATGCGGAGAAATTACTGTTTGTGCTTTTACAATATTCATTTATTCTTGCCATTGAAAAACATCATGTTATTCATATACCAGAAATGTTTGAAGCTACTGACTGAATGAAAGGAGCTGGCATCTCACTCTCTTTGAATCTTCTTTATCATGCTAAGAGGAGCAGGAAAAAGCAAAAAATTTCAGAATTGCACCTTGCAATGCGGAGAAATTACTGTTTGTGCATTTACAATATTCATTGATTTTTGCCATTGAAAAACGTCCAGAAATGTTTGAAGCTACTGACTGAATGAAAGGAGCTGGCATCTCACTCTCTTTGAATCTTCTTTATCATGCTAAGAGGAGCAGGAAAAAGCAAAAAATTTCAGAATTGCACCTTGCAATGCGGAGAAATTACTGTTTGTGCATTTACAATATTCATTTATTCTTGCCATTGAAAAACATCATGTTATTCATATACCAGAAATGTTTGAAGCTACTGACTGAATGAAAGGAGCTGGCATCTCACTCTCTTTGAATCTTCTTTATCATGCTAAGAGGAGCAGGAAAAAGCAAAAAATTTCAGAATTGCACCTTGCAATGCGGAGAAATTACTGTTTGTGCATTTACAATATTCATTGATTTTTGCCATTGAAAAACGTCCAGAAATGATTGAAGCTACTGACTGAATGAAAGGAGATGGCATCTCACTCTCTTTGAATCTTCTTTATCATGCTAAGAGGAGCAGGAAAAAGCTAAAAATTTCAGAATTGCACCTTGCAATGCGGAGAAATTACTGTTTGTGCATTTACAATATTCATTGATTTTTGCCATTGAAAAACATCATGTTATTCATATACCAGAAATGTTTGAAGCTACTGACTGAATGAAAGGAGCTGGCATCTCACTCTCTTTGAATCTTCTTTATCATGCTAAGAGGAGCAGGAAAAAGCAAAAAATTTCAGAATTGCACCTTGCAATGCGGAGAAATTACTGTTTGTGCATTTACAATATTCATTGATTTTTGCCATTGAAAAACGTCCAGAAATGATTGAAGCTACTGAATGAATGAAAGGAGCTGGCATCTCACTCTCTTTGAATCTTCTTTATCATGCTAAGAGGAGCAGGAAAAAGCAAAAAATTTCAGAATTGCACCTTGCAGTGCGGAGAAATTACTGTTTGTGCATTTACAATATTCATTGATTTTTGCCATTGAAAAACATGTTATTCATATACCAGAAATGTTTGAAGCTACTGACTGAATGAAAAGAGCTGGCATCTCACTCTCTTTGAATCTTCTTTATCATGCTAAGAGGAGCAGGAAAAAGCAAAAAATTTCAGAATTGCACCTTGCAATGTGGAGAAATTACTGTTTGTGCATTTACAATATTCATTGATTTTTGCCATTGAAAAACATCATATTATTCATATACCAGAAATGTTTAAAGCTACTGACTGAATGAAAGGAGCTGGCATCTCACTCTCTTTGAATCTTCTTTATCATGCTAAGAGGAGCAGGAAAAAGCAAAAAATTTCAGAATTGCACCTTGCAATGCGGAGAAATTACTGTTTGTGCATTTACAATATTCATTGATTTTTGCCATTGAAAAACATCATGTTATTCATATACCAGAAATGTTTGATGCTACTGACTGAATGAAAGGAGCTGGCATCTCACTCTCTTTGAATCTTCTTTATCATGCTAAGAGGAGCAGGAAAAAGCAAAAAATTTCAGAATTGCACATTGCAATGCGGAGAAATTACTGTTTGTGCATTTACAATATTCATTGATTTTTGCCATTGAAAAACGTCCAGAAATGATTGAAGCTACTGACTGAATGAAAGGAGCTGGCATCTCACTCTCTTTGAATCTTCTTTATCATGCTAAGAGGAGCAGGAAAAAGCAAAAAATTTCAGAATTGCACCTTGCAATGCGGAGAAATTACTGTTTGTGCATTTACAATATTCATTGATTTTTGCCATTGAAAAACGTCCAGAAATGTTTGAAGCTACTGACTGAATGAAAGGAGCTGGCATCTCACTCTCTTTGAATCTTCTTTATCATGCTAAGAGGAGCAGGAAAAAGCAAAAAATTTCAGAATTGCACCTTGCAATGCGGAGAAATTACTGTTTGTGCATTTACAATATTCATTGATTTTTGCCATTGAAAAACGTCCAGAAATGATTGAAGCTACTGACTGAATGAAAGGAGCTGGCATCTCACTCTCTTTGAATCTTCTTTATCATGCTAAGAGGAGCAGGAAAAAGCAAAAAATTTCAGAATTGCACCTTGCAATGCGGAGAAATTACTGTTTGTGCATTTACAATATTCATTGATTTTTGCAATTGAAAAACATCCAGAAATGATTGAAGCTACTGACTGAATGAAAGGAACTGGCATCTCACTCTCTTTGAATCTTCTTTATCATGCTAAGAGGAGCAGGAAAAAGCAAAAAACTTCAGAATTGCACCTTGCAATGCGGAGAAATTACTGTTTGTGCATTTACAATATTCATTGATTTTTGCCATTGAAAAACGTCCAGAAATGTTTGAAGCTACTGACTGAATGAAAAGAGCTGGCATCTCACTCTCTTTGAATCTTCTTTATCATGCTAAGAGGAGCAGGAAAAAGCAAAAAATTTCAGAATTGCACCTTGCAATGTGGAGAAATTACTGTTTGTGCATTTACAATATTCATTGATTTTTGCCATTGAAAAACGTCCAGAAATGATTGAAGCTACTGACTGAATGAAAGGAGCTGGCATCTCACTCTCTTTGAATCTTCTTTATCATGCTAAGAGGAGCAGGAAAAAGCAAAAAATTTCAGAATTGCACCTTGCAATGCGGAGAAATTACTGTTTGTGCATTTACAATATTCATTGATTTTTGCCATTGAAAAACATCATGTTATTCATATACCAGAAATGTTTGAAGCTGCTGACTGAATGAAAGGAGCTGGCATCTCACTCTCTTTGAATCTTCTTTATCATGCTAAGAGGAGCAGGAAAAAGCAAAAAATTTCAGAATTGCACCTTGCAGTGCGGAGAAATTACTGTTTGTGCATTTACAATATTCATTGATTTTTGCCATTGAAAAACATGTTATTCATATACCAGAAATGTTTGAAGCTACTGACTGAATGAAAAGAGCTGGCATCTCACTCTCTTTGAATCTTCTTTATCATGCTAAGAGGAGCAGGAAAAAGCAAAAAATTTCAGAATTGCACCTTGCAATGTGGAGAAATTACTGTTTGTGCATTTACAATATTCATTGATTTTTGCCATTGAAAAACATCATGTTATTCATATACCAGAAATGTTTAAAGCTACTGACTGAATGAAAGGAGCTGGCATCTCACTCTCTTTGAATCTTCTTTATCATGCTAAGAGGAGCAGGAAAAAGCAAAAAATTTCAGAATTGCACCTTGCAATGCGGAGAAATTACTGTTTGTGCATTTACAATATTCATTGATTTTTGCCATTGAAAAACATCATGTTATTCATATACCAGAAATGTTTGAAGCTACTGAGTGAATGAAAGGAGCTGGCATCTCACTCTCTTTGAATCTTCTTTATCATGCTAAGAGGAGCAGGAAAAAGCAAAAAGTTTCAGAATTGCACATTGCAATGCGGAGAAATTACTGTTTGTGCATTTACAATATTCATTGATTTTTGCCATTGAAAAACGTCCAGAAATGATTGAAGCTACTGACTGAATGAAAGGAGCCGGCATCTCACTCTCTTTGAATCTTCTTTATCATGCTAAGAGGAGCAGGAAAAAGCAAAAAATTTCAGAATTGCACCTTGCAATGCGGAGAAATTACTGTTTGTGCATTTACAATATTCATTGATTTTTGCCATTGAAAAACGTCCAGAAATGTTTGAAGCTACTGACTGAATGAAAGGAGCTGGCATCTCACTCTCTTTGAATCTTCTTTATCATGCTAAGAGGAGCAGGAAAAAGCAAAAAATTTCAGAATTGCACCTTGCAATGCGGAGAAATTACTGTTTGTGCATTTACAATATTCATTGATTTTTGCCATTGAAAAACGTCCAGAAATGATTGAAGCTACTGACTGAATGAAAGGAGCTGGCATCTCACTCTCTTTGAATCTTCTTTATCATGCTAAGAGGAGCAGGAAAAAGCAAAAAATTTCAGAATTGCACCTTGCAATGCAGAGAAATTACTGTTTGTGCATTTACAATATTCATTGATTTTTGCAATTGAAAAACATCCAGAAATGATTGAAGCTACTGACTGAATGAAAGGAGCTGGCATCTCACTCTCTTTGAATCTTCTTTATCATGCTAAGAGGAGCAGGAAAAAGCAAAAAACTTCAGAATTGCACCTTGCAATGCGGAGAAATTACTGTTTGTGCATTTACAATATTCATTGATTTTTGCCATTGAAAAACGTCCAGAAATGTTTGAAGCTACTGACTGAATGAAAAGAGCTGGCATCTCACTCTCTTTGAATCTTCTTTATCATGCTAAGAGGAGCAGGAAAAAGCAAAAAATTTCAGAATTGCACCTTGCAATGCGGAGAAATTACTGTTTGTGCATTTACAATATTCATTGATTTTTGCAATTGAAAAACATCCAGAAATGATTGAAGCTACTGACTGAATGAAAGGAGCTGGCATCTCACTCTCTTTGAATCTTCTTTATCATGCTAAGAGGAGCAGGAAAAAGCAAAAAACTTCAGAATTGCACCTTGCAATGTGGAGAAATTACTGTTTGTGCATTTACAATATTCATTGATTTTTGCCATTGAAAAACATCATGTTATTCATATACCAGAAATGTTTGAAGCTACTGACTGAATGAAAGGAGCTGGCATCTCACTTTCTTTGAATCTTCTTTATCATGCTAAGAGGAGCAGGAAAAAGGAAAAAACTTCAGAATTGCACCTTGCAGTGCGGAGAAATTACTGTTTGTGCATTTACAATATTCATTGATTTTTGCCATTGAAAAACATGTTATTCATATACCAGAAATGTTTGAAGCTACTGACTGAATGAAAAGAGCTGGCATCTCACTCTCTTTGAATCTTCTTTATCATGCTAAGAGGAGCAGGAAAAAGCAAAAAATTTCAGAATTGCACCTTGCAATGTGGAGAAATTACTGTTTGTGCATTTACAATATTCATTGATTTTTGCCATTGAAAAACATCATGTTATTCATATACCAGAAATGTTTAAAGCTACTGACTGAATGAAAGGAGCTGGCATCTCACTCTCTTTGAATCTTCTTTATCATGCTAAGAGGAGCAGGAAAAAGCAAAAAATTTCAGAATTGCACCTTGCAATGCGGAGAAATTACTGTTTGTGCATTTATAATATTCATTGATTTTTGCCATTGAAAAACATCATGTTATTCATATACCAGAAATGTTTGAAGCTACTGACTGAATGAAAGGAGCTGGCATCTCACTCTCTTTGAATCTTCTTTATCATGCTAAGAGGAGCAGGAAAAAGCATAAAATTTCAGAATTGCACATTGCAATGCGGAGAAATTACTGTTTGTGCATTTACAATATTCATTGATTTTTGCCATTGAAAAACGTCCAGAAATGATTGAAGCTACTGACTGAATGAAAGGAGCTGGCATCTCACTCTCTTTGAATCTTCTTTATCATGCTAAGAGGAGCAGGAAAAAGCAAAAAATTTCAGAATTGCACCTTGCAATGCGGAGAAATTACTGTTTGTGCATTTACAATATTCATTGATTTTTGCCATTGAAAAACGTCCAGAAATGTTTGAAGCTACTGACTGAATGAAAGGAGCTGGCATCTCACTCTCTTTGAATCTTCTTTATCATGCTAAGAGGAGCAGGAAAAAGCAAAAAATTTCAGAATTGCACCTTGCAATGCGGAGAGATTACTGTTTTTGCATTTACAATATTCATTGATTTTTGCCATTGAAAAACCTCCAGAAATGTTTGAAGCTACTTACTGAATGAAAGGAGCTGGCATCTCACTCTCTTTGAATCTTCTTTATCATGCTAAGAGGAGCAGGAAAAAGCAAAAAATTTCAGAATTGCACCTTGCAATGCGGAGAAATTACTGTTTGTGCATTTACAATATTCATTGATTTTTGCCATTGAAAAACATCATGTTATTCATATACCAGAAATGTTTGAAGCTACTGACTGAATGAAAGGAGCTGGCATCTCACTCTCTTTGAATCTTCTTTATCATGCTAAGAGGAGCAGGAAAATGCAAAAAATTTCAGAATTGCACCTTGCAATGCGGAGAAATTACTGTTTGTGCATTTACAATATTCATTGATTTTTGCCATTGAAAAACTTCCAGAAATGATTGAAGCTACTGACTGAATGAAAGGAGCTGGCATCTCACTCTCTTTGAATCTTCTTTATCATGCTAAGAGGAGCAGGAAAAAGCAAAAAATTTCAGAATTGCACCTTGCAAAGCGGAGAAATTACTGTTTGTGCATTTACAATATTCATTGATTTTTGCATTTGAAAAACGTCCAGAAATGATTGAAGCTACTGACTGAATGAAAGGGGCTGGCATCTCACTCTCTTTGAATCTTCTTTATCATGCTAAGAGGAGCAGGAAAAAGCAAAAAATTTCAGAATTGCAAATTGCAATGCGGAGAAATTACTGTTTGTGCATTTACAATATTCATTGATTTTTGCCATTGAAAAACATCATGTTATTCATATACCAGAAATGTTTGAAGCTGCTGACTGAATGAAAGGAGCTGGCATCTCACTCTCTTTGAATCTTCTTTATCATGCTAAGAGGAGCAGGAAAAAGCAAAAAATTTCAGAATTGCACCTTGCAGTGCGGAGAAATTACTGTTTGTGCATTTACAATATTCATTGATTTTTGCCATTGAAAAACATGTTATTCATATACCAGAAATGTTTGAAGCTACTGACTGAATGAAAAGAGCTGGCATCTCACTCTCTTTGAATCTTCTTTATCATGCTAAGAGGAGCAGGAAAAAGCAAAAAATTTCAGAATTGCACCTTGCAATGTGGAGAAATTACTGTTTGTGCATTTACAATATTCATTGATTTTTGCCATTGAAAAACATCATGTTATTCATATACCAGAAATGTTTAAAGCTACTGACTGAATGAAAGGAGCTGGCATCTCACTCTCTTTGAATCTTCTTTATCATGCTAAGAGGAGCAGGAAAAAGCAAAAAATTTCAGAATTGCACCTTGCAATGCGGAGAAATTACTGTTTGTGCATTTACAATATTCATTGATTTTTGCCATTGAAAAACATCATGTTATTCATATACCAGAAATGTTTGAAGCTACTGACTGAATGAAAGGAGCTGGCATCTCACTCTCTTTGAATCTTCTTTATCATGCTAAGAGGAGCAGGAAAAGCAAAAAATTTCAGAATTGCACATTGCAATGCGGAGAAATTACTGTTTGTGCATTTACAATATTCATTGATTTTTGCCATTGAAAAACGTCCAGAAATGATTGAAGCTACTGACTGAATGAAAGGAGCTGGCATCTCACTCTCTTTGAATCTTCTTTATCATGCTAAGAGGAGCAGGAAAAAGCAAAAAAATTCAGAATTGCACCTTGCAATGCGGAGAAATTACTGTTTGTGCATTTACAATATTCATTGATTTTTGCCATTGAAAAACGTCCAGAAATGTTTGAAGCTACTGACTGAATGAAAGGAGCTGGCATCTCACTCTCTTTGAATCTTCTTTATCATGCTAAGAGGAGCAGGAAAAAGCAAAAAATTTCAGAATTGCACCTTGCAATGCGGAGAAATTACTGTTTGTGCATTTACAATATTAATTGATTTTTGCCATTGAAAAACGTCCAGAAATGTTTGAAGCTACTGACTGAATGAAAGGAGCTGGCATCTCACTCTCTTTGAATCTTCTTTATCATGCTAAGAGGAGCAGGAAAAAGCAAAAAATTTCAGAATTGCACCTTGCAATGCGGAGAAATTACTGTTTGTGCATTTACAATATTCATTGATTTTTGCCATTGAAAAACATCATGTTATTCATATACCAGAAATGTTTGAAGCTACTGACTGAATGAAAGGAGCTGGCATCTCACTCTCTTTGAATCTTCTTTATCATGCTAAGAGGAGGAGGAAAAAGCAAAAAATTTCAGAATTGCACCTTGCAAAGCGGAGAAATTACTGTTTGTGCATTTACAATATTCATTGATTTTTGCCATTGAAAAACGTCCAGAAATGATTGAAGCTACTAACTGAATGAAAGGAGCTGGCATCTCACTCTCTTTGAATCTTCTTTATCATGCTAAGAGGAGCAGGAAAAAGCAAAAAATTTCAGAATTGCAAATTGCAATGCGGAGAAATTACTGTTTGTGCATTTACAATATTCATTGACTTTTGCCATTGAAAAACATCATGTTATTCATATACCAGAAATGTTTGAAGCTGCTGACTGAATGAAAGGAGCTGGCATCTCACTCTCTTTGAATCTTCTTTATCATGCTAAGAGGAGCAGGAAAAAGCAAAAAATTTCAGAATTGCACATTGCAATGCGGAGAAATTACTGTTTGTGCATTTACAATATTCATTGATTTTTGCCATTGAAAAACATCATGTTATTCATATACCAGAAATGTTTAAAGCTACTGACTGAATGAAAGGAGCTGGCATCTCACTCTCTTTGAATCTTCTTTATCATGCTAAGAGGAGCAGGAAAAAGCAAAAAATTTCAGAATTGCACCTTGCAATGCGGAGAAATTACTGTTTGTGCATTTACAATATTCATTGATTTTTGCCATTGAAAAACGTCCAGAAATGATTGAAGCTACTGACTGAATGAAAGGAGCTGGCATCTCACTCTCTTTGAATCTTCTTTATCATGCTAAGAGGAGCAGGAAAAAGCAAAAAATTTCAGAATTGCACCTTGCAATGCGGAGAAATTACTGTTTGTGCATTTACAATATTCATTGATTTTTGCCATTGAAAAACGTCCAGAAATGTTTGAAGCTACTGACTGAATGAAAGGAACTGGCATATCACTCTCTTTGAATCTTCTTTATCATGCTAAGAGGAGCAGGAAAAAGCAAAAAATTTCAGAATTGCACCTTGCAATGCGGAGAAATTACTGTTTGTGCATTTACAATATTCATTGATTTTTGCCATTGAAAAACGTCCAGAAATGTTTGAAGCTACTGACTGAATGAAAGGAGCTGGCATCTCACTCTCTTTGAATCTTCTTTATCATGCTAAGAGGAGCAGGAAAAAGCAAAAAATTTCAGAATTGCACCTTGCAATGCGGAGAAATTACTGTTTGTGCATTTACAATATTCATTGATTTTTGCCATTGAAAAACATCATGTTATTCATATACCAGAAATGTTTGAAGCTACTGACTGAATGAAAGAAGCTGGCATCTCACTCTCTTTGAATCTTCTTTATCATGCTAAGAGGAGCAGGAAAACGCAAAAAATTTCAGAATTGCACCTTGCAATGCGGAGAAATTACTGTTTGTGCATTTACAATATTCATTGATTTTTGCCATTGAAAAACTTCCAGAAATGATTGAAGCTACTGACTGAATGAAAGGAGCTGGCATCTCACTCTCTTTGAATCTTCTTTATCATGCTAAGAGGAGCAGGAAAAAGCAAAAAATTTCAGAATTGCACCTTGCAAAGCGGAGAAATTACTGTTTGTGCATTTACAATATTCATTGATTTTTGCCATTGAAAAACGTCCAGAAATGATTGAAGCTACTGACTGAATGAAAGGAGCTGGCATCTCACTCTCTTTGAATCTTCTTTATCATGCTAAGAGGAGCAGGAAAAAGCAAAAAATTTCAGAATTGCAAATTGCGATGCGGAGAAATTACTGTTTGTGCATTTACAATATTCATTGATTTTTGCCATTGAAAAACATCATGTTATTCATATACCAGAAATGTTTGAAGCTGCTGACTGAATGAAAGGAGCTGGCATCTCACTCTCTTTGAATCTTCTTTATCATGCTAAGAGGAGCAGGAAAAAGCAAAAAATTTCAGAATTGCACCTTGCAGTGCGGAGAAATTACTGTTTGTGCATTTACAATATTCATTGATTTTTGCCATTGAAAAACATGTTATTCATATACCAGAAATGTTTGAAGCTACTGACTGAATGAAAAGAGCTGGCATCTCACTCTCTTTGAATCTTCTTTATCATGCTAAGAGGAGCAGGAAAAAGCAAAAAATTTCAGAATTGCACCTTGCAATGTGGAGAAATTACTGTTTGTGCATTTACAATATTCATTGATTTTTGCCATTGAAAAACATCATGTTATTCATATACCAGAAATGTTTAAAGCTACTGACTGAATGAAAAGAGCTGGCATCTCACTCTCTTTGAATCTTCTTTATCATGCTAAGAGGAGCAGGAAAAAGCAAAAAATTTCAGAATTGCACCTTGCAATGTGGAGAAATTACTGTTTGTGCATTTACAATATTCATTGATTTTTGCCATTGAAAAACATCATGTTATTCATATACCAGAAATGTTTAAAGCTACTGACTGAATGAAAGGAGCTGGCATCTCACTCTCTTTGAATCTTCTTTATCATGCTAAGAGGAGCAGGAAAAAGCAAAAAATTTCAGAATTGCACCTTGCAATGCGGAGAAATTACTGTTTGTGCATTTATAATATTCATTGATTTTTGCCATTGAAAAACATCATGTTATTCATATACCAGAAATGTTTGAAGCTACTGACTGAATGAAAGGAGCTGGCATCTCACTCTCTTTGAATCTTCTTTATCATGCTAAGAGGAGCAGGAAAAAGCAAAAAATTTCAGAATTGCACATTGCAATGCGGAGAAATTACTGTTTGTGCATTTACAATATTCATTGATTTTTGCCATTGAAAAACGTCCAGAAATGATTGAAGCTACTGACTGAATGAAAGGAGCTGGCATCTCACTCTCTTTGAATCTTCTTTATCATGCTAAGAGGAGCAGGAAAAAGCAAAAAATTTCAGAATTGCACCTTGCAATGCGGAGAAATTACTGTTTGTGCATTTACAATATTCATTGATTTTTGCCATTGAAAAACGTCCAGAAATGTTTGAAGCTACTGACTGAATGAAAGGAGCTGGCATCTCACTCTCTTTGAATCTTCTTTAGCATGCTAAGAGGAGCAGGAAAAAGCAAAAAATTTCAGAATTGCACCTTGCAATGCGGAGAAATTACTGTTTGTGCATTTACAATATTAATTGATTTTTGCCATTGAAAAACGTCCAGAAATGTTTGAAGCTACTGACTGAATGAAAGGAGCTGGCATCTCACTCTCTTTGAATCTTCTTTATCATGCTAAGAGGAGCAGGAAAAAGCAAAAAATTTCAGAATTGCACCTTGCAATGCGGAGAAATTACTGTTTGTGCATTTACAATATTCATTGATTTTTGCCATTGAAAAACATCATGTTATTCATATACCAGAAATGTTTGAAGCTACTGACTGAATGAAAGGAGCTGGCATCTCACTCTCTTTGAATCTTCTTTATCATGCTAAGAGGAGGAGGAAAAAGCAAAAAATTTCAGAATTGCACCTTGCAAAGCGGAGAAATTACTGTTTGTGCATTTACAATATTCATTGATTTTTGCCATTGAAAAACGTCCAGAAATGATTGAAGCTACTAACTGAATGAAAGGAGCTGGCATCTCACTCTCTTTGAATCTTCTTTATCATGCTAAGAGGAGCAGGAAAAAGCAAAAAATTTCAGAATTGCAAATTGCAATGCGGAGAAATTACTCTTTGTGCATTTACAATATTCATTGACTTTTGCCATTGAAAAACATCATGTTATTCATATACCAGAAATGTTTGAAGCTGCTGACTGAATGAAAGGAGCTGGCATCTCACTCTCTTTGAATCTTCTTTATCATGCTAAGAGGAGCAGGAAAAAGCAAAAAATTTCAGAATTGCACCTTGCAATGCGGAGAAATTACTGTTTGTGCATTTACAATATTCATTGATTTTTGCCATTGAAAAACATGTTATTCATATACCAGAAATGTTTGAAGCTACTGACTGAATGAAAAGAGCTGGCATCTCACTCTCTTTGAATCTTCTTTATCATGCTAAGAGGAGCAGGAAAAAGCAAAAAATTTCAGAATTGCACCTTGCAATGTGGAGAAATTACTGTTTGTGCATTTACAATATTCATTGATTTTTGCCATTGAAAAACATCATGTTATTCATATACCAGAAATGTTTGAAGCTACTGACTGAATGAAAGGAGCTGGCATCTCACTCTCTTTGAATCTTCTTTATCATGCTAAGAGGAGCAGAAAAAAGCAAAAAATTTCAGAATTGCACCTTGCAATACGGAGAAATTACTGTTTGTGCATTTACAATATTCATTGATTTTTGCCATTGAAAAACATCATGTTATTCATATACCAGAAATGTTTGAAGCTACTGACTGAATGAAAGGAGCTGGCATCTCACTCTCTTTGAATCTTCTTTATCATGCTAAGAGGAGCAGGAAAAAGCAAAAAATTTCAGAATTGCACCTTGCAATGCGGAGAAATTACTGTTTGTGCATTTACAATATTCATTGATTTTTGCCATTGAAAAACGTCCAGAAATTATTGAAGTTACTGACTGAATGAAAGGAGCTGGCATCTCACTCTCTTTGAATCTTCTTTCTCATGCTAAGAGGAGCAGGAAAAAGCAAAAAATTTCAGAATTGCACCTTGCAATGCGGAGAAATTACTGTTTGTGCATTTACAATATTCATTGATTTTTGCCATTGAAAAACATCATGTTATTCATATACCAGAAATGTTTGAAGCTACTGACTGAATGAAAGGAGCTGGCATCTCATTCTCTTTGAATCTTCTTTATCATGCTAAGAGGAGCAGGAAAAAGCAAAAAATTTCAGAATTGCACCTTGCAATGCGGAGAAATTACTGTTTGTGCATTTACAATATTCATTGATTTTTGCCATTGAAAAACGTCCAGAAATGTTTGAAGCTACTGACTGAATGAAAAGAGCTGGCATCTCACTCCCTTTGAATCTTCTTTATCATGCTAAGAGGAGCAGGAAAAAGCAAAAAATTTCAGAATTGCACCTTGCAATGTGGAGAAATTACTGTTTGTGCATTTACAATATTCATTGATTTTTGCCATTGAAAAACGTCCAGAAATGATTGAAGCTACTGACTGAATGAAAGGAGCTGGCATCTCACTCTCTTTGAATCTTCTTTATCATGCTAAGAGGAGCAGGAAAAAGCAAAAAATTTCAGAATTGCACCTTGCAATGCGGAGAAATTACTGTTTGTGCATTTACAATATTCATTGATTTTTGCCATTGAAAAACATCATGTTATTCATATACCAGAAATGTTTGAAGCTACTGACTGAATGAAAGGAGCTGGCATCTCACTCTCTTTGAATTTTCTTTATCATGCTAAGAGGAGCAGGAAAAAGCAAAAAATTTCAGAATTGCACCTTGCAATGCGGAGAAATTACTGTTTGTGCATTTACAATATTCATTGATTTTTGCCATTGAAAAACATCATGTTATTCATATACCAGAAATGTTTGAAGCTACTGACTGAATGAAAGTAGGTGGCATCTCACTCTCTTTGAATCTTCTTTATCATGCTAAGAGGAGCAGGAAAAAGCAAAAAATTTCAGAATTGCACCTTGCAGTGCGGAGAAATTACTGTTTGTGCATTTACAATATTCATTGATTTTTGCCATTGAAAAACATGTTATTCAAATACCAGAAATGTTTGAAGCTACTGACTGAATGAAAAGAGCTGGCATCTCACTCTCTTTGAATCTTCTTTATCATGCTAAGAGGAGCAGGAAAAAGCAAAAAATTTCAGAATTGCACCTTGCAATGTGGAGAAATTACTGTTTGTGCATTTACAATATTCATTGATTTTTGCCATTGAAAAACATCATGTTATTCATATACCAGAAATGTTTGAAGCTACTGTCTGAATGAAAGGAGCTGGCATCTCACTCTCTTTGAATCTTCTTTATCATGCTAAGAGGAGCAGGAAAAAGCAAAAAATTTCAGAATTGCACCTTGCAATGCGGAGAAATTACTGTTTGTGCATTTACAATATTCATTGATTTTTGCCATTGAAAAACATCATGTTATTCATATACCAGAAATGTTTGAAGCTACTGACTGAATGAAAGGAGCTGGCATCTCACTCTCTTTGAATCTTCTTTATCATGCTAAGAGGAGCAGGAAAAAGCAAAAAATTTCAGAATTGCTCCTTGCAATGCGGAGAAATTACTGTTTGTGCATTTACAATATTCATTGATATTTGCCATTGAAAAACGTCCAGAAATGATTGAAGCTACTGACTGAATGAAAGGAGCTGGCATCTCACTCTCTTTGAATCTTCTTTATCATGCTAAGAGGAGCAGGAAAAAGCAAAAAATTTCAGAATTGCACCTTGCAGTGCGGAGAAATTACTGTTTGTGCATTTACAATATTCATTGATTTTTGCCATTGAAAAACATGTTATTCATATACCAGAAATGTTTGAAGCTACTGACTGAATGAAAAGAGCTGGCATCTCACTCTCTTTGAATCTTCTTTATCATGCTAAGAGGAGCCGGAAAAAGCAAAAAATTTCAGAATTGCACCTTGCAATGTGGAGAAATTACTGTTTGTGCATTTACAATATTCATTGATTTTTGCCATTGAAAAACATCATGTTATTCATATACCAGAAATGTTTAAAGCTACTGACTGAATGAAAGGAGCTGGCATCTCACTCTCTTTGAATCTTCTTTATCATGCTAAGAGGAGCAGGAAAAAGCAAAAAATTTCAGAATTGCACCTTGCAATGCGGAGAAATTACTGTTTGTGCATTTATAATATTCATTGATTTTTGCCATTGAAAAACATCATGTTATTCATATACCAGAAATGTTTGAAGCTACTGACTGAATGAAAGGAGCTGGCATCTCACTCTCTTTGAATCTTCTTTATCATGCTAAGAGGAGCAGGAAAAAGCAAAAAATTTCAGAATTGCACATTGCAATGCGGAGAAATTACTGTTTGTGCATTTACAATATTCATTGATTTTTGCCATTGAAAAACGTCCAGAAATGATTGAAGCAACTGACTGAATGAAAGGAGCTGGCATCTCACTCTCTTTGAATCTTCTTTATCATGCTAAGAGGAGCAGGAAAAAGAAAAAAATTTCAGAATTGCACCTTGCAATGCGGAGAAATTACTGTTTGTGCATTTACAATATTCATTGATTTTTGCCATTGAAAAACGTCCAGAAATGTTTGAAGCTACTGACTGAATGAAAGGAGCTGGCATCTCACTCTCTTTGAATCTTCTTTATCATGCTAAGAGGAGCAGGAAAAAGCAAAAAATTTCAGAATTGCACCTTGCAATGCGGAGAAATTACTGTTTGTGCATTTACAATATTCATTGATTTTTGCCATTGAAAAACGTCCAGAAATGTTTGAAGCTACTGACTGAATGAAAGGAGCTGGCATCTCACTCTCTTTGAATCTTCTTTATCATGCTAAGAGGAGAAGGAAAAAGCAAAAAATGTCAGAATTGCACCTTGCAATGCGGAGAAATTACTGTTTGTGCATTTACAATATTCATTGATTTTTGCCATTGAAAAACATCATGTTTTTCATATACCAGAAATGTTTGAAGCTACTGACTGAATGAAAGGAGCTGGCATCTCACTCTCTTTGAATCTTCTTTATCATGCTAAGAGGAGCAGGAAAACGCAAAAAATTTCAGAATTGCACCTTGCAAAGCGGAGAAATTACTGTTTGTGCATTTACAATATTCATTGATTTTTGCCATTGAAAAACGTCCAGAAATGATTGAAGCTACTAACTGAATGAAAGGAGCTGGCATCTCACTCTCTTTGAATCTTCTTTATCATGCTAAGAGGAGCAGGAAAAAGCAAAAAATTTCAGAATTGCAAATTGCAATGCGGAGAAATTACTCTTTGTGCATTTACAATATTCATTGACTTTTGCCATTGAAAAACATCATGTTATTCATATACCAGAAATGTTTGAAGCTGCTGACTGAATGAAAGGAGCTGGCATCTCACTCTCTTTGAATCTTCTTTATCATGCTAAGAGGAGCAGGAAAAAGCAAAAAATTTCAGAATTGCACCTTGCAATGCGGAGAAATTACTGTTTGTGCATTTACAATATTCATTGATTTTTGCCATTGAAAAACATGTTATTCATATACCAGAAATGTTTGAAGCTACTGACTGAATGAAAAGAGCTGGCATCTCACTCTCTTTGAATCTTCTTTATCATGCTAAGAGGAGCAGGAAAAAGCAAAAAATTTCAGAATTGCACCTTGCAATGTGGAGAAATTACTGTTTGTGCATTTACAATATTCATTGATTTTTGCCATTGAAAAACATCATGTTATTCATATACCAGAAATGTTTGAAGCTACTGACTGAATGAAAGGAGCTGGCATCTCACTCTCTTTGAATCTTCTTTATCATGCTAAGAGGAGCAGAAAAAAGCAAAAAATTTCAGAATTGCACCTTGCAATACGGAGAAATTACTGTTTGTGCATTTACAATATTCATTGATTTTTGCCATTGAAAAACATCATGTTATTCATATACCAGAAATGTTTGAAGCTACTGACTGAATGAAAGGAGCTGGCATCTCACTCTCTTTGAATCTTCTTTATCATGCTAAGAGGAGCAGGAAAAAGCAAAAAATTTCAGAATTGCACCTTGCAATGCGGAGAAATTACTGTTTGTGCATTTACAATATTCATTGATTTTTGCCATTGAAAAACGTCCAGAAATTATTGAAGTTACTGACTGAATGAAAGGAGCTGGCATCTCACTCTCTTTGAATCTTCTTTCTCATGCTAAGAGGAGCAGGAAAAAGCAAAAAATTTCAGAATTGCACCTTGCAATGCGGAGAAATTACTGTTTGTGCATTTACAATATTCATTGATTTTTGCCATTGAAAAACATCATGTTATTCATATACCAGAAATGTTTGAAGCTACTGACTGAATGAAAGGAGCTGGCATCTCATTCTCTTTGAATCTTCTTTATCATGCTAAGAGGAGCAGGAAAAAGCAAAAAATTTCAGAATTGCACCTTGCAATGCGGAGAAATTACTGTTTGTGCATTTACAATATTCATTGATTTTTGCCATTGAAAAACGTCCAGAAATGTTTGAAGCTACTGACTGAATGAAAAGAGCTGGCATCTCACTCCCTTTGAATCTTCTTTATCATGCTAAGAGGAGCAGGAAAAAGCAAAAAATTTCAGAATTGCACCTTGCAATGTGGAGAAATTACTGTTTGTGCATTTACAATATTCATTGATTTTTGCCATTGAAAAACGTCCAGAAATGATTGAAGCTACTGACTGAATGAAAGGAGCTGGCATCTCACTCTCTTTGAATCTTCTTTATCATGCTAAGAGGAGCAGGAAAAAGCAAAAAATTTCAGAATTGCACCTTGCAATGCGGAGAAATTACTGTTTGTGCATTTACAATATTCATTGATTTTTGCCATTGAAAAACATCATGTTATTCATATACCAGAAATGTTTGAAGCTACTGACTGAATGAAAGGAGCTGGCATCTCACTCTCTTTGAATTTTCTTTATCATGCTAAGAGGAGCAGGAAAAAGCAAAAAATTTCAGAATTGCACCTTGCAATGCGGAGAAATTACTGTTTGTGCATTTACAATATTCATTGATTTTTGCCATTGAAAAACATCATGTTATTCATATACCAGAAATGTTTGAAGCTACTGACTGAATGAAAGTAGGTGGCATCTCACTCTCTTTGAATCTTCTTTATCATGCTAAGAGGAGCAGGAAAAAGCAAAAAATTTCAGAATTGCACCTTGCAGTGCGGAGAAATTACTGTTTGTGCATTTACAATATTCATTGATTTTTGCCATTGAAAAACATGTTATTCAAATACCAGAAATGTTTGAAGCTACTGACTGAATGAAAAGAGCTGGCATCTCACTCTCTTTGAATCTTCTTTATCATGCTAAGAGGAGCAGGAAAAAGCAAAAAATTTCAGAATTGCACCTTGCAATGTGGAGAAATTACTGTTTGTGCATTTACAATATTCATTGATTTTTGCCATTGAAAAACATCATGTTATTCATATACCAGAAATGTTTGAAGCTACTGTCTGAATGAAAGGAGCTGGCATCTCACTCCCTTTGAATCTTCTTTATCATGCTAAGAGGAGCAGGAAAAAGCAAAAAATTTCAGAATTGCACCTTGCAATGCGGAGAAATTACTGTTTGTGCATTTACAATATTCATTGATTTTTGCCATTGAAAAACATCATGTTATTCATATACCAGAAATGTTTGAAGCTACTGACTGAATGAAAGGAGCTGGCATCTCACTCTCTTTGAATCTTCTTTATCATGCTAAGAGGAGCAGGAAAAAGCAAAAAATTTCAGAATTGCTCCTTGCAATGCGGAGAAATTACTGTTTGTGCATTTACAATATTCATTGATATTTGCCATTGAAAAACGTCCAGAAATGATTGAAGCTACTGACTGAATGAAAGGAGCTGGCATCTCACTCTCTTTGAATCTTCTTTATCATGCTAAGAGGAGCAGGAAAAAGCAAAAAATTTCAGAATTGCACCTTGCAGTGCGGAGAAATTACTGTTTGTGCATTTACAATATTCATTGATTTTTGCCATTGAAAAACATGTTATTCATATACCAGAAATGTTTGAAGCTACTGACTGAATGAAAAGAGCTGGCATCTCACTCTCTTTGAATCTTCTTTATCATGCTAAGAGGAGCCGGAAAAAGCAAAAAATTTCAGAATTGCACCTTGCAATGTGGAGAAATTACTGTTTGTGCATTTACAATATTCATTGATTTTTGCCATTGAAAAACATCATGTTATTCATATACCAGAAATGTTTAAAGCTACTGACTGAATGAAAGGAGCTGGCATCTCACTCTCTTTGAATCTTCTTTATCATGCTAAGAGGAGCAGGAAAAAGCAAAAAATTTCAGAATTGCACCTTGCAATGCGGAGAAATTACTGTTTGTGCATTTATAATATTCATTGATTTTTGCCATTGAAAAACATCATGTTATTCATATACCAGAAATGTTTGAAGCTACTGACTGAATGAAAGGAGCTGGCATCTCACTCTCTTTGAATCTTCTTTATCATGCTAAGAGGAGCAGGAAAAAGCAAAAAATTTCAGAATTGCACATTGCAATGCGGAGAAATTACTGTTTGTGCATTTACAATATTCATTGATTTTTGCCATTGAAAAACGTCCAGAAATGATTGAAGCAACTGACTGAATGAAAGGAGCTGGCATCTCACTCTCTTTGAATCTTCTTTATCATGCTAAGAGGAGCAGGAAAAAGCAAAAAATTTCAGAATTGCACCTTGCAATGCGGAGAAATTACTGTTTGTGCATTTACAATATTCATTGATTTTTGCCATTGAAAAACGTCCAGAAATGTTTGAAGCTACTGACTGAATGAAAGGAGCTGGCATCTCACTCTCTTTGAATCTTCTTTATCATGCTAAGAGGAGCAGGAAAAAGCAAAAAATTTCAGAATTGCACCTTGCAATGCGGAGAAATTACTGTTTGTGCATTTACAATATTCATTGATTTTTGCCATTGAAAAACGTCCAGAAATGTTTGAAGCTACTGACTGAATGAAAGGAGCTGGCATCTCACTCTCTTTGAATCTTCTTTATCATGCTAAGAGGAGAAGGAAAAAGCAAAAAATGTCAGAATTGCACCTTGCAATGCGGAGAAATTACTGTTTGTGCATTTACAATATTCATTGATTTTTGCCATTGAAAAACATCATGTTTTTCATATACCAGAAATGTTTGAAGCTACTGACTGAATGAAAGGAGCTGGCATCTCACTCTCTTTGAATCTTCTTTATCATGCTAAGAGGAGCAGGAAAACGCAAAAAATTTCAGAATTGCACCTTGCAATGCGGAGAAATTACTGTATGTGCATTTACAATATTCATTGATTTTTGCCATTGAAAAACTTCCAGAAATGATTGAAGCTACTGACTGAATGAAAGGAGCTGGCATCTCACTCTCTTTGAATCTTCTTTATCATGCTAAGAGGAGCAGGAAAAAGCAAAAAATTTCAGAATTGCACCTTGCAAAGCGGAGAAATTATTGTTTGTGCATTTACAATATTCATTGATTTTTGCCATTGAAAAACGTCCTGAAATGATTGAAGCTACTGACTGAATGAAAGGAGCTGGCATCTCACTCTCTTTGAATCTTCTTTATCATGCTAAGAGGAGCAGGAAAAAGCAAAAAATTTCAGAATTGCAAATTGCAATGCGGAGAAATTACTGTTTGTGCATTTACAATATTCATTGATTTTTGCCATTGAAAAACATCATGTTATTCATATACCAGAAATGTTTAAAGCTACTGACTGAATGAAAGGAGCTGGCATCTCACTCTCTTTGAATCTTCTTTATCATGCTAAGAGGAGCAGGAAAAAGCAAAAAATGTCAGAATTGCACCTTGCAATGCGGAGAAATTACTGTTTGTGCATTTACAATATTCATTGATTTTTGCCATTGAAAAACATCATGTTATTCATATACCAGAAATGTTTGAAGCTACTGACTGAATGAAAGGAGCTGGCATCTCACTCTCTTTGAATCTTCTTTATCATGCTAAGAGGAGCAGGAAAAAGCAAAAAATTTCAGAATTGCACATTGCAATGCGGAGAAATTACTGTTTGTGCATTTACAATATTCATTGATTTTTGCCATTGAAAAACGTCCAGAAATGTTTGAAGCTACTGACTGAATGAAAGGAGCTGGCATCTCACTCTCTTTGAATCTTCTTTATCATGCTAAGAGGAGCAGGAAAAAGCAAAAAATTTCAGAATTGCACCTTGCAATGCGGAGAAATTACTGTTTGTGCATTTACAATATTCATTGATTTTTGCCATTGAAAAACGTCCAGAAATGTTTGAAGCTACTGACTGAATGAAAGGAGCTGGCATCTCACTCTCTTTGAATCTTCTTTATCATGCTAAGAGGAGCAGGAAAAAGCAAAAAATTTCAGAATTGCACCTTGCAATGCGGAGAAATTACTGTTTGTGCATTTACAATATTCATTGATTTTTGCCATTGAAAAACATCATGTTATTCATATACCAGAAATGTTTGAAGCTACTGACTGAATGAAAGGAGCTGGCATCTCACTCTCTTTGAATCTTCTTTATCATGCTAAGAGGAGCAGGAAAAAGCAAAAAATTTCAGAATTGCACCTTGCAAAGCGGAGAAATTACTGTTTGTGCATTTACAATATTCATTGATTTTTGCCATTGAAAAACGTCCAGAAATGATTGAAGCTACTAACTGAATGAAAGGAGCTGGCATCTCACTCTCTTTGAATCTTCTTTATCATGCTAAGAGGAGCAGGAAAAAGCAAAAAATTTCAGAATTGCAAATTGCAATGCGGAGAAATTACTGTTTGTGCATTTACAATATTCATTGACTTTTGCCATTGAAAAACATCATGTTTTTCATATACCAGAAATGTTTGAAGCTACTGACTGAATGAAAGGAGCTGGCATCTCACTCTCTTTGAATCTTCTTTATCATGCTAAGAGGAGCAGGAAAACGCAAAAAATTTCAGAATTGCACCTTGCAATGCGGAGAAATTACTGTATGTGCATTTACAATATTCATTGATTTTTGCCATTGAAAAACTTCCAGAAATGATTGAAGCTACTGACTGAATGAAAGGAGCTGGCATCTCACTCTCTTTGAATCTTCTTTATCATGCTAAGAGGAGCAGGAAAAAGCAAAAAATTTCAGAATTGCACCTTGCAAAGCGGAGAAATTATTGTTTGTGCATTTACAATATTCATTGATTTTTGCCATTGAAAAACGTCCTGAAATGATTGAAGCTACTGACTGAATGAAAGGAGCTGGCATCTCACTCTCTTTGAATCTTCTTTATCATGCTAAGAGGAGCAGGAAAAAGCAAAAAATTTCAGAATTGCAAATTGCAATGCGGAGAAATTACTGTTTGTGCATTTACAATATTCATTGATTTTTGCCATTGAAAAACATCATGTTATTCATATACCAGAAATGTTTGAAGCTGCTGACTGAATGAAAGGAGCTGGCATCTCACTCTCTTTGAATCTTCTTTATCATGCTAAGAGGAGCAGGAAAAAGCAAAAAATTTCAGAATTGCACCTTGCAGTGCGGAGAAATTACTGTTTGTGCATTTACAATATTCATTGATTTTTGCCATTGAAAAACATGTTATTCATATACCAGAAATGTTTGATGCTACTGACTGAATGAAAAGAGCTGGCATCTCACTCTCTTTGAATCTTCTTTATCATGCTAAGAGGAGCAGGAAAAAGCAAAAAATTTCAGAATTGCACCTTGCAATGTGGAGAAATTACTGTTTGTGCATTTACAATATTCATTGATTTTTGCCATTGAAAAACATCATGTTATTCATATACCAGAAATGTTTAAAGCTACTGACTGAATGAAAGGAGCTGGCATCTCACTCTCTTTGAATCTTCTTTATCATGCTAAGAGGAGCAGGAAAAAGCAAAAAATTTCAGAATTGCACCTTGCAATGCGGAGAAATTACTGTTTGTGCATTTACAATATTCATTGATTTTTGCCATTGAAAAACATCATGTTATTCATATACCAGAAATGTTTGAAGCTACTGACTGAATGAAAGGAGCTGGCATCTCACTCTCTTTGAATCTTCTTTATCATGCTAAGAGGAGCAGGAAAAAGCAAAAAATTTCAGAATTGCACATTGCAATGCGGAGAAATTACTGTTTGTGCATTTACAATATTCATTGATTTTTGCCATTGAAAAACGTCCAGAAATGTTTGAAGCTACTGACTGAATGAAAGGAGCTGGCATCTCACTCTCTTTGAATCTTCTTTATCATGCTAAGAGGAGCAGGAAAAAGCAAAAAATTTCAGAATTGCACCTTGCAATGCGGAGAAATTACTGTTTGTGCATTTACAATATTCATTGATTTTTGCCATTGAAAAACGTCCAGAAATGTTTGAAGCTACTGACTGAATGAAAGGAGCTGGCATCTCACTCTCTTTGAATCTTCTTTATCATGCTAAGAGGAGCAGGAAAAAGCAAAAAATTTCAGAATTGCACCTTGCAATGCGGAGAAATTACTGTTTGTGCATTTACAATATTCATTGATTTTTGCCATTGAAAAACATCATGTTATTCATATACCAGAAATGTTTGAAGCTACTGACTGAATGAAAGGAGCTCGCATCTCACTCTCTTTGAATCTTCTTTATCATGCTAAGAGGAGCAGGAAAAAGCAAAAAATTTCAGAATTGCACCTTGCAAAGCGGAGAAATTACTGTTTGTGCATTTACAATATTCATTGATTTTTGCCATTGAAAAACGTCCAGAAATGATTGAAGCTACTAACTGAATGAAAGGAGCTGGCATCTCACTCTCTTTGAATCTTCTTTATCATGCTAAGAGGAGCAGGAAAAAGCAAAAAATTTCAGAATTGCAAATTGCAATGCGGAGAAATTACTGTTTGTGCATTTACAATATTCATTGACTTTTGCCATTGAAAAACATCATGTTATTCATATACCAGAAATGTTTGAAGCTGCTGACTGAATGAAAGGAGCTGGCATCTCACTCTCTTTGAATCTTCTTTATCATGCTAAGAGGAGCAGGAAAAAGCAAAAAATTTCAGAATTGCACCTTGCAGTGCGGAGAAATTACTGTTTGTGCATTTACAATATTCATTGATTTTTGCCATTGAAAAACATGTTATTCATATACCAGAAATGTTTGATGCTACTGACTGAATGAAAAGAGCTGGCATCTCACTCTCTTTGAATCTTCTTTATCATGCTAAGAGGAGCAGGAAAAAGCAAAAAATTTCAGAATTGCACCTTGCAATGTGGAGAAATTACTGTTTGTGCATTTACAATATTCATTGATTTTTGCCATTGAAAAACATCATGTTATTCATATACCAGAAATGTTTAAAGCTACTGACTGAATGAAAGGAGCTGGCATCTCACTCTCTTTGAATCTTCTTTATCATGCTAAGAGGAGCAGGAAAAAGCAAAAAATTTCAGAATTGCACCTTGCAATGCGGAGAAATTACTGTTTGTGCATTTACAATATTCATTGATTTTTGCCATTGAAAAACATCATGTTATTCATATACCAGAAATGTTTGAAGCTACTGACTGAATGAAAGGAGCTGGCATCTCACTCTCTTTGAATCTTCTTTATCATGCTAAGAGGAGCAGGAAAAAGCAAAAAATTTCAGAATTGCACATTGCAATGCGGAGAAATTACTGTTTGTGCATTTACAATATTCATTGATTTTTGCCATTGAAAAACGTCCAGAAATGTTTGAAGCTACTGACTGAATGAAAGGAGCTGGCATCTCACTCTCTTTGAATCTTCTTTATCATGCTAAGAGGAGCAGGAAAAAGCAAAAAATTTCAGAATTGCACCTTGCAATGCGGAGAAATTACTGTTTGTGCATTTACAATATTCATTGATTTTTGCCATTGAAAAACGTCCAGAAATGTTTGAAGCTACTGACTGAATGAAAGGAGCTGGCATCTCACTCTCTTTGAATCTTCTTTATCATGCTAAGAGGAGCAGGAAAAAGCAAAAAATTTCAGAATTGCACCTTGCAATGCGGAGAAATTACTGTTTGTGCATTTACAATATTCATTGATTTTTGCCATTGAAAAACATCATGTTATTCATATACCAGAAATGTTTGAAGCTACTGACTGAATGAAAGGAGCTCGCATCTCACTCTCTTTGAATCTTCTTTATCATGCTAAGAGGAGCAGGAAAAAGCAAAAAATTTCAGAATTGCACCTTGCAAAGCGGAGAAATTACTGTTTGTGCATTTACAATATTCATTGATTTTTGCCATTGAAAAACGTCCAGAAATGATTGAAGCTACTAACTGAATGAAAGGGGCTGGCATCTCACTCTCTTTGAATCTTCTTTATCATGCTAAGAGGAGCAGGAAAAAGCAAAAAATTTCAGAATTGCAAATTGCAATGCGGAGAAATTACTGTTTGTGCATTTACAATATTCATTGACTTTTGCCATTGAAAAACGTCCTGAAATGATTGAAGCTACTGACTGAATGAAAGGAGCTGGCATCTCACTCTCTTTGAATCTTCTTTATCATGCTAAGAGGAGCAGGAAAAAGCAAAAAATTTCAGAATTGCACCTTGCAATGTGGAGAAATTACTGTTTGTGCATTTACAATATTCATTGATTTTTGCCATTGAAAAACATCATGTTATTCATATACCAGAAATGTTTAAAGCTACTGACTGAATGAAAGGAGCTGGCATCTCACTCTCTTTGAATCTTCTTTATCATGCTAAGAGGAGCAGGAAAAAGCAAAAAATTTCAGAATTGCACCTTGCAATGCGGAGAAATTACTGTTTGTGCATTTATAATATTCATTGATTTTTGCCATTGAAAAACATCATGTTATTCATATACCAGAAATGTTTGAAGCTACTGACTGAATGAAAGGAGCTGGCATCTCACTCTCTTTGAATCTTCTTTATCATGCTAAGAGGAGGAGGAAAAAGCAAAAAATTTCAGAATTGCACATTGCAATGCGGAGAAATTACTGTTTGTGCATTTACAATATTCATTGATTTTTGCCATTGAAAAACGTCCAGAAATGATTGAAGCAACTGACTGAATGAAAGGAGCTGGCATCTCACTCTCTTTGAATCTTCTTTATCATGCTAAGAGGAGCAGGAAAAAGCAAAAAATTTCAGAATTGCACCTTGCAATGCGGAGAAATTACTGTTTGTGCATTTACAATATTCATTGATTTTTGCCATTGAAAAACGTCCAGAAATGTTTGAAGCTACTGACTGAATGAAAGGAGCTGGCATCTCACTCTCTTTGAATCTTCTTTATCATGCTAAGAGGAGCAGGAAAAAGCAAAAAATTTCAGAATTGCACCTTGCAATGCGGAGAAATTACTGTTTGTGCATTTACAATATTCATTGATTTTTGCCATTGAAAAACGTCCAGAAATGTTTGAAGCTACTGACTGAATGAAAGGAGCTGGCATCTCACTCTCTTTGAATCTTCTTTATCATGCTAAGAGGAGAAGGAAAAAGCAAAAAATGTCAGAATTGCACCTTGCAATGCGGAGAAATTACTGTTTGTGCATTTACAATATTCATTGATTTTTGCCATTGAAAAACATCATGTTTTTCATATACCAGAAATGTTTGAAGCTACTGACTGAATGAAAGGAGCTGGCATCTCACTCTCTTTGAATCTTCTTTATCATGCTAAGAGGAGCAGGAAAACGCAAAAAATTTCAGAATTGCACCTTGCAATGCGGAGAAATTACTGTATGTGCATTTACAATATTCATTGATTTTTGCCATTGAAAAACTTCCAGAAATGATTGAAGCTACTGACTGAATGAAAGGAGCTGGCATCTCACTCTCTTTGAATCTTCTTTATCATGCTAAGAGGAGCAGGAAAAAGCAAAAAATTTCAGAATTGCACCTTGCAAAGCGGAGAAATTATTGTTTGTGCATTTACAATATTCATTGATTTTTGCCATTGAAAAACGTCCTGAAATGATTGAAGCTACTGACTGAATGAAAGGAGCTGGCATCTCACTCTCTTTGAATCTTCTTTATCATGCTAAGAGGAGCAGGAAAAAGCAAAAAATTTCAGAATTGCAAATTGCAATGCGGAGAAATTACTGTTTGTGCATTTACAATATTCATTGATTTTTGCCATTGAAAAACATCATGTTATTCATATACCAGAAATGTTTGAAGCTGCTGACTGAATGAAAGGAGCTGGCATCTCACTCTCTTTGAATCTTCTTTATCATGCTAAGAGGAGCAGGAAAAAGCAAAAAATTTCAGAATTGCACCTTGCAGTGCGGAGAAATTACTGTTTGTGCATTTACAATATTCATTGATTTTTGCCATTGAAAAACATGTTATTCATATACCAGAAATGTTTGATGCTACTGACTGAATGAAAAGAGCTGGCATCTCACTCTCTTTGAATCTTCTTTATCATGCTAAGAGGAGCAGGAAAAAGCAAAAAATTTCAGAATTGCACCTTGCAATGTGGAGAAATTACTGTTTGTGCATTTACAATATTCATTGATTTTTGCCATTGAAAAACATCATGTTATTCATATACCAGAAATGTTTAAAGCTACTGACTGAATGAAAGGAGCTGGCATCTCACTCTCTTTGAATCTTCTTTATCATGCTAAGAGGAGCAGGAAAAAGCAAAAAATTTCAGAATTGCACCTTGCAATGCGGAGAAATTACTGTTTGTGCATTTACAATATTCATTGATTTTTGCCATTGAAAAACATCATGTTATTCATATACCAGAAATGTTTGAAGCTACTGACTGAATGAAAGGAGCTGGCATCTCACTCTCTTTGAATCTTCTTTATCATGCTAAGAGGAGCAGGAAAAAGCAAAAAATTTCAGAATTGCACATTGCAATGCGGAGAAATTACTGTTTGTGCATTTACAATATTCATTGATTTTTGCCATTGAAAAACGTCCAGAAATGTTTGAAGCTACTGACTGAATGAAAGGAGCTGGCATCTCACTCTCTTTGAATCTTCTTTATCATGCTAAGAGGAGCAGGAAAAAGCAAAAAATTTCAGAATTGCACCTTGCAATGCGGAGAAATTACTGTTTGTGCATTTACAATATTCATTGATTTTTGCCATTGAAAAACGTCCAGAAATGTTTGAAGCTACTGACTGAATGAAAGGAGCTGGCATCTCACTCTCTTTGAATCTTCTTTATCATGCTAAGAGGAGCAGGAAAAAGCAAAAAATTTCAGAATTGCACCTTGCAATGCGGAGAAATTACTGTTTGTGCATTTACAATATTCATTGATTTTTGCCATTGAAAAACATCATGTTATTCATATACCAGAAATGTTTGAAGCTACTGACTGAATGAAAGGAGCTCGCATCTCACTCTCTTTGAATCTTCTTTATCATGCTAAGAGGAGCAGGAAAAAGCAAAAAATTTCAGAATTGCACCTTGCAAAGCGGAGAAATTACTGTTTGTGCATTTACAATATTCATTGATTTTTGCCATTGAAAAACGTCCAGAAATGATTGAAGCTACTAACTGAATGAAAGGAGCTGGCATCTCACTCTCTTTGAATCTTCTTTATCATGCTAAGAGGAGCAGGAAAAAGCAAAAAATTTCAGAATTGCAAATTGCAATGCGGAGAAATTACTGTTTGTGCATTTACAATATTCATTGACTTTTGCCATTGAAAAACATCATGTTATTCATATACCAGAAATGTTTGAAGCTGCTGACTGAATGAAAGGAGCTGGCATCTCACTCTCTTTGAATCTTCTTTATCATGCTAAGAGGAGCAGGAAAAAGCAAAAAATTTCAGAATTGCACCTTGCAATGCGGAGAAATTACTGTTTGTGCATTTACAATATTCATTGATTTTTGCCATTGAAAAACATGTTATTCATATACCAGAAATGTTTGAAGCTACTGACTGAATGAAAAGAGCTGGCATCTCACTCTCTTTGAATCTTCTTTATCATGCTAAGAGGAGCAGGAAAAAGCAAAAAATTTCAGAATTGCACCTTGCAATGTGGAGAAATTACTGTTTGTGCATTTACAATATTCATTGATTTTTGCCATTGAAAAACATCATGTTATTCATATACCAGAAATGTTTGAAGCTACTGACTGAATGAAAGGAGCTGGCATCTCACTCTCTTTGAATCTTCTTTATCATGCTAAGAGGAGCAGAAAAAGCAAAAAATTTCAGAATTGCACCTTGCAATACGGAGAAATTACTGTTTGTGCATTTACAATATTCATTGATTTTTGCCATTGAAAAACATCATGTTATTCATATACCAGAAATGTTTGAAGCTACTGACTCAATGAAAGGAGCTGGCATCTCACTCTCTTTGAATCTTCTTTATCATGCTAAGAGGAGCAGGAAAAAGCAAAAAATTTCAGAATTGCACCTTGCAGTGCGGAGAAATTACTGTTTGTGCATTTACAATATTCATTGATTTTTGCCATTGAAAAACATGTTATTCATATACCAGAAATGTTTGATGCTACTGACTGAATGAAAAGAGCTGGCATCTAACTCTCTTTGAATCTTCTTTATCATGCTAAGAGGAGCAGGAAAAAGCAAAAAATTTCAGAATTGCAAATTGCAATGTGGAGAAATTACTGTTTGTGCATTTACAATATTCATTGATTTTTGCCATTGAAAAACATCATGTTATTCATATACCAGAAATGTTTAAAGCTACTGACTGAATGAAAGGAGCTGGCATCTCACTCTCTTTGAATCTTCTTTATCATGCTAAGAGGAGCAGGAAAAAGCAAAAAATTTCAGAATTGCACCTTGCAATGCGGAGAAATTACTGTTTGTGCATTTACAATATTCATTGATTTTTGCCATTGAAAAACATCATGTTATTCATATACCAGAAATGTTTGAAGCTACTGACTGAATGAAAGGAGCTGGCATCTCACTCTCTTTGAATCTTCTTTATCATGCTAAGAGGAGCAGGAAAAAGCAAAAAATTTCAGAATTGCACATTGCAATGCGGAGAAATTACTGTTTGTGCATTTACAATATTCATTGATTTTTGCCATTGAAAAACGTCCAGAAATGTTTGAAACTACTGACTGAATGAAAGGAGCTGGCATCTCACTCTCTTTGAATCTTCTTTATCATGCTAAGAGGAGCAGGAAAAAGCAAAAAATTTCAGAATTGCACCTTGCAATGCGGAGAAATTACTGTTTGTGCATTTACAATATTCATTGATTTTTGCCATTGAAAAACGTCCAGAAATGTTTGAAGCTACTGACTGAATGAAAGGAGCTGGCATCTCACTCTCTTTGAATCTTCTTTATCATGCTAAGAGGAGCAGGAAAAAGCAAAAAATTTCAGAATTGCACCTTGCAATGCGGAGAAATTACTGTTTGTGCATTTACAATATTCATTGATTTTTGCCATTGAAAAACATCATGTTATTCATATACCAGAAATGTTTGAAGCTACTGACTGAATGAAAGGAGCTCGCATCTCACTCTCTTTGAATCTTCTTTATCATGCTAAGAGCAGCAGGAAAAAGCAAAAAATTTCAGAATTGCACCTTGCAAAGCGGAGAAATTACTGTTTGTGCATTTACAATATTCATTGATTTTTGCCATTGAAAAACGTCCAGAAATGATTGAAGCTACTAACTGAATGAAAGGAGCTGGCATCTCACTCTCTTTGAATCTTCTTTATCATGCTAAGAGGAGCAGGAAAAAGCAAAAAATTTCAGAATTGCAAATTGCAATGCGGAGAAATTACTGTTTGTGCATTTACAATATTCATTGACTTTTGCCATTGAAAAACATCATGTTATTCATATACCAGAAATGTTTGAAGCTGCTGACTGAATGAAAGGAGCTGGCATCTCACTCTCTTTGAATCTTCTTTATCATGCTAAGAGGAGCAGGAAAAAGCAAAAAATTTCAGAATTGCACCTTGCAATGCGGAGAAATTACTGTTTGTGCATTTACAATATTCATTGATTTTTGCCACTGAAAAACATGTTATTCATATACCAGAAATGTTTGAAGCTACTGACTGAATGAAAAGAGCTGGCATCTCACTCTCTTTGAATCTTCTTTATCATGCTAAGAGGAGCAGAAAAAAGCAAAAAATTTCAGAATTGCACCTTGCAATGTGGAGAAATTACTGTTTGTGCATTTACAATATTCATTGATTTTTGCCATTGAAAAACATCATGTTATTCATATACCAGAAATGTTTGAAGCTACTGACTGAATGAAAGGAGCTGGCATCTCACTCTCTTTGAATCTTCTTTATCATGCTAAGAGGAGCAGGAAAAAGCAAAAAATTTCAGAATTGCACCTTGCAATGCGGAGAAATTACTGTTTGTGCATTTACAATATTCATTGATTTTTGCCATTGAAAAACGTCCAGAAATTATTGAAGTTACTGACTGAATGAAAGGAGCTGGCATCTCACCCTCTTTGAATCTTCTTTATCATGCTAAGAGGAGCAGGAAAAAGCAAAAAAATTCATAATTGCACCTTGCAATGCGGAGAAATTACTGTTTGTGCATTTACAATATTCATTGATTTTTGCCATTGAAAAACGTCCAGAAATGTTTGAAGCTACTGACTGAATGAAAAGAGCTGGCATCTCACTCCCTTTGAATCTTCTTTATCATGCTAAGAGGAGCAGGAAAAAGCAAAAAATTTCAGAATTGCACCTTGCAATGTGGAGAAATTACTGTTTGTGCATTTACAATATTCATTGATTTTTGCCATTGAAAAACGTCCAGAAATGATTGAAGCTACTGACTGAATGAAAGGAGCTGGCATCTCACTCTCTTTGAATCTTCTTTATCATGCTAAGAGGAGCAGGAAAAAGCAAAAAATTTCAGAATTGCACCTTGCAATGCGGAGAAATTACTGTTTGTGCATTTACAATATTCATTGATTTTTGCCATTGAAAAACATCATGTTATTCATATACCAGAAATGTTTGAAGCTACTGACTGAATGAAAGGAGCTGGCATCTCACTCTCTTTGAATTTTCTTTATCATGCTAAGAGGAGCAGGAAAAAGCAAAAAATTTCAGAATTGCACCTTGCAATGCGGAGAAATTACTGTTTGTGCAATTACAATATTCATTGATTTTTGCCATTGAAAAACATCATGTTATTCATATACCAGAAATGTTTGAAGCTACTGACTGAATGAAAGTAGGTGGCATCTCACTCTCTTTGAATCTTCTTTATCATGCTAAGAGAAGCAGGAAAAAGCAAAAAATTTCAGAATTGCACCTTGCAATGCGGAGAAATTACTGTTTGTGCATTTACAATATTCATTGATTTTTGCCATTGAAAAACATCATGTTATTCATATACCAGAAATGTTTGAAGCTACTGACTGAATGAAAGGAGCTGGCATCTCACTCTCTTTGAATTTTCTTTATCATGCTAAGAGGAGCAGGAAAAAGCAAAAAATTTCAGAATTGCACCTTGCAATGCGGAGAAATTACTGTTTGTGCATTTACAATATTCATTGATTTTTGCCATTGAAAAACATCATGTTATTCATATACCAGAAATGTTTGAAGCTACTGGCTGAATGAAAGTAGGTGGCATCTCACTCTCTTTGAATCTTCTTTATCATGCTAAGAGGAGCAGGAAAAAGCAAAAAATTTCAGAATTGCACCTTGCAGTGCGGAGAAATTACTGTTTGTGCATTTACAATATTCATTGATTTTTGCCATTGAAAAACATGTTATTCTTATACCAGAAATGTTTGAAGCTACTGACTGAATGAAAAGAGCTGGCATCTCACTCTCTTTGAATCTTCTTTATCATGCTAAGAGGAGCAGGAAAAAGCAAAAAATTTCAGAATTGCACCTTGCAATGTGGAGAAATTACTGTTTGTGCATTTACAATATTCATTGATTTTTGCCATTGAAAAACATCATGTTATTCATATACCAGAAATGTTTGAAGCTACTGACTGAATGAAAGGAGCTGGCATCTCACTCTCTTTGAATCTTCTTTATCATGCTAAGAGGAGCAGAAAAAGCAAAAAATTTCATAATTGCACCTTGCAATACGGAGAAATTACTGTTTGTGCATTTACAATATTCATTGATTTTTGCCATTGAAAAACATCATGTTATTCATATACCAGAAATGTTTGAAGCTACTGACTGAATGAAAGGAGCTGGCATCTCACTCTCTTTGAATCTTCTTTATCATGCTAAGAGGAGCAGGAAAAAGCAAAAAATTTCAGAATTGCACCTTGCAATGTGGAGAAATTACTGTTTGTGCATTTACAATATTCATTGATTTTTGCCATTGAAAAACATCATGTTATTCATATACCAGAAATGTTTAAAGCTACTGACTGAATGAAAGGAGCTGGCATCTCACTCTCTTTGAATCTTCTTTATCATGCTAAGAGGAGCAGGAAAAAGCAAAAAATTTCAGAATTGCACCTTGCAATGCGGAGAAATTACTGTTTGTGCATTTACAATATTCATTGATTTTTGCCATTGAAAAACATCATGTTATTCATATACCAGAAATGTTTGAAGCTACTGACTGAATGAAAGGAGCTGGCATCTCACTCTCTTTGAATCTTCTTTATCATGCTAAGAGGAGCAGGAAAAAGCAAAAAATTTCAGAATTGCACATTGCAATGCGGAGAAATTACTGTTTGTGCATTTACAATATTCATTGATTTTTGCCATTGAAAAACGTCCAGAAATGTTTGAAGCTACTGACTGAATGAAAGGAGCTGGCATCTCACTCTCTTTGAATCTTCTTTATCATGCTAAGAGGAGCAGGAAAAAGCAAAAAATTTCAGAATTGCACCTTGCAATGCGGAGAAATTACTGTTTGTGCATTTACAATATTCATTGATTTTTGCCATTGAAAAACGTCCAGAAATGTTTGAAGCTACTGACTGAATGAAAGGAGCTGGCATCTCACTCTCTTTGAATCTTCTTTATCATGCTAAGAGGAGCAGGAAAAAGCAAAAAATTTCAGAATTGCACCTTGCAATGCGGAGAAATTACTGTTTGTGCATTTACAATATTCATTGATTTTTGCCATTGAAAAACATCATGTTATTCATATACCAGAAATGTTTGAAGCTACTGACTGAATGAAAGGAGCTCGCATCTCACTCTCTTTGAATCTTCTTTATCATGCTAAGAGGAGCAGGAAAAAGCAAAAAATTTCAGAATTGCACCTTGCAAAGCGGAGAAATTACTGTTTGTGCATTTACAATATTCATTGATTTTTGCCATTGAAAAACGTCCAGAAATGATTGAAGCTACTAACTGAATGAAAGGAGCTGGCATCTCACTCTCTTTGAATCTTCTTTATCATGCTAAGAGGAGCAGGAAAAAGCAAAAAATTTCAGAATTGCAAATTGCAATGCGGAGAAATTACTGTTTGTGCATTTACAATATTCATTGACTTTTGCCATTGAAAAACATCATGTTATTCATATACCAGAAATGTTTGAAGCTGCTGACTGAATGAAAGGAGCTGGCATCTCACTCTCTTTGAATCTTCTTTATCATGCTAAGAGGAGCAGGAAAAAGCAAAAAATTTCAGAATTGCACCTTGCAATGCGGAGAAATTACTGTTTGTGCATTTACAATATTCATTGATTTTTGCCACTGAAAAACATGTTATTCATATACCAGAAATGTTTGAAGCTACTGACTGAATGAAAAGAGCTGGCATCTCACTCTCTTTGAATCTTCTTTATCATGCTAAGAGGAGCAGAAAAAAGCAAAAAATTTCAGAATTGCACCTTGCAATGTGGAGAAATTACTGTTTGTGCATTTACAATATTCATTGATTTTTGCCATTGAAAAACATCATGTTATTCATATACCAGAAATGTTTGAAGCTACTGACTGAATGAAAGGAGCTGGCATCTCACTCTCTTTGAGTCTTCTTTATCATGCTAAGAGGAGCAGAAAAAGCAAAAAATTTCAGAATTGCACCTTGCAATACGGAGAAATTACTGTTTGTGCATTTACAATATTCATTGATTTTTGCCATTGAAAAACATCATGTTATTCATATACCAGAAATGTTTGAAGCTACTGACTGAATGAAAGGAGCTGGCATCTCACTCTCTTTGAATCTTCTTTATCATGCTAAGAGGAGCAGGAAAAAGCAAAAAATTTCAGAATTGCACCTTGCAATGCGGAGAAATTACTGTTTGTGCATTTACAATATTCATTGATTTTTGCCATTGAAAAACGTCCAGAAATTATTGAAGTTACTGACTGAATGAAAGGAGCTGGCATCTCACCCTCTTTGAATCTTCTTTATCATGCTAAGAGGAGCAGGAAAAAGCAAAAAAATTCATAATTGCACCTTGCAATGCGGAGAAATTACTGTTTGTGCATTTACAATATTCATTGATTTTTGCCATTGAAAAACGTCCAGAAATGTTTGAAGCTACTGACTGAATGAAAAGAGCTGGCATCTCACTCCCTTTGAATCTTCTTTATCATGCTAAGAGGAGCAGGAAAAAGCAAAAAATTTCAGAATTGCACCTTGCAATGTGGAGAAATTACTGTTTGTGCATTTACAATATTCATTGATTTTTGCCATTGAAAAACGTCCAGAAATGATTGAAGCTACTGACTGAATGAAAGGAGCTGGCATCTCACTCTCTTTGAATCTTCTTTATCATGCTAAGAGGAGCAGGAAAAAGCAAAAAATTTCAGAATTGCACCTTGCAATGCGGAGAAATTACTGTTTGTGCATTTACAATATTCATTGATTTTTGCCATTGAAAAACATCATGTTATTCATATACCAGAAATGTTTGAAGCTACTGACTGAATGAAAGGAGCTGGCATCTCACTCTCTTTGAATTTTCTTTATCATGCTAAGAGGAGCAGGAAAAAGCAAAAAATTTCAGAATTGCACCTTGCAATGCGGAGAAATTACTGTTTGTGCAATTACAATATTCATTGATTTTTGCCATTGAAAAACATCATGTTATTCATATACCAGAAATGTTTGAAGCTACTGACTGAATGAAAGTAGGTGGCATCTCACTCTCTTTGAATCTTCTTTATCATGCTAAGAGAAGCAGGAAAAAGCAAAAAATTTCAGAATTGCACCTTGCAATGCGGAGAAATTACTGTTTGTGCATTTACAATATTCATTGATTTTTGCCATTGAAAAACATCATGTTATTCATATACCAGAAATGTTTGAAGCTACTGACTGAATGAAAGGAGCTGGCATCTCACTCTCTTTGAATTTTCTTTATCATGCTAAGAGGAGCAGTAAAAAGCAAAAAATTTCAGAATTGCACCTTGCAATGCGGAGAAATTACTGTTTGTGCATTTACAATATTCATTGATTTTTGCCATTGAAAAACATCATGTTATTCATATACCAGAAATGTTTGAAGCTACTGGCTGAATGAAAGTAGGTGGCATCTCACTCTCTTTGAATCTTCTTTATCATGCTAAGAGGAGCAGGAAAAAGCAAAAAATTTCAGAATTGCACCTTGCAGTGCGGAGAAATTACTGTTTGTGCATTTACAATATTCATTGATTTTTGCCATTGAAAAACATGTTATTCTTATACCAGAAATGTTTGAAGCTACTGACTGAATGAAAAGAGCTGGCATCTCACTCTCTTTGAATCTTCTTTATCATGGTAAGAGGAGCAGGAAAAAGCAAAAAATTTCAGAATTGCACCTTGCAATGTGGAGAAATTACTGTTTGTGCATTTACAATATTCATTGATTTTTGCCATTGAAAAACATCATGTTATTCATATACCAGAAATGTTTGAAGCTACTGACTGAATGAAAGGAGCTGGCATCTCACTCTCTTTGAATCTTCTTTATCATGCTAAGAGGAGCAGGAAAAAGCAAAAAATTTCAGAATTGCACCTTGCAATGCGGAGAAATTACTGTTTGTGCATTTACAATATTCATTGATTTTTGCCATTGAAAAACATCATGTTATTCATATACCAGAAATGTTTGAAGCTACTGACTGAATGAAAGGAGCTGGCATCTCACTCTCTTTGAATCTTCTTTATCATGCTAAGAGGAGCAGGAAAATGCAAAAAATTTCAGAATTGCACCTTGCAATGCGGAGAAATTACTGTTTGTGCATTTACAATATTCATTGATTTTTGCCATTGAAAAACATCATGTTATTCATATACCAGAAATGTTTGAAGCTACTGACTGAATGAAAGGAGCTGGCATCTCACTCTCTTTGAATCTTCTTTATCATGCTAAGAGGAGCAGGAAAAAGGAAAACATTTCAGAATTGCACCTTGCAATGCGGAGAAATTACTGTTTGTGCATTTACAATATTCATAGGTTTTTGCCATTGAAAAACGTCCAGAAATGATTGAAGCTACTGACTGAATGAAAGTAGGTGGCATCTCACTCTCTTTGAATCTTCTTTATCATGCTAAGAGGAGCAGGAAAAAGCAAAAAATTTCAGAATTGCACCTTGCAGTGCGGAGAAATTACTGTTTGTGCATTTACAATATTCATTGATTTTTGCCATTGAAAAACATGTTATTCATATACCAGAAATGTTTGAAGCTACTGACTGAATGAATAGAGCTGGCATCTCACTCTCTTTGAATCTTCTTTATCATGCTAAGAGGAGCAGGAAAAAGCAAAAAATTTCAGAATTGCACCTTGCAATGTGGAGAAATTACTGTTTGTGCATTTACAATATTCATTGATTTTTGCCATTGAAAAACATCATGTTATTCATATACCAGAAATGTTTGAAGCTACTGACTGAATGAAAGGAGCTGGCATCTCACTCTCTTTGAATCTTCTTTATCATGCTAAGAGGAGCAGGAAAAAGCAAAAAATTTCAGAATTGCACCTTGCAATGCGGAGAAATTACTGTTTGTGCATTTACAATATTCATTGATTTTTGCCATTGAAAAACGCCCAGAAATGTTTGAAGCTACTGACTGAATGAAAGGAGCTGGCATCTCACTCTCTTTGAATCTTCTTTATCATGCTAAGAGGAGCAGGAAAAAGCAAAAAATTTCAGAATTGCACCTTGCAATGCGGAGAAATTACTGTTTGTGCATTTACAATATTCATTGATTTTTGCCATTGAAAAACATCATGTTATTCATATACCAGAAATGTTTGAAGCTACTGACTGAATGAAAGGAGCTGGCATCTCACTCTCTTTGAATGTTCTTTATCATGCTAAGAGGAGCAGGAAAAAGGAAAACATTTCAGAATTGCACCTTGCAATGCGGAGAAATTACTGTTTGTGCATTTACAATATTCATAGATTTTTGCCATTGAAAAACGTCCAGAAATGATTGAAGCTACTGACTGAATGAAAGGAGTTGGCATCTCACTCTCTTTGAATCTTCTTTATCATGCTAAGAGGAGCAGGAAAAAGCAAAAAATTTCAGAATTGCACCTTGCAATGCGGAGAAATTACTGTTTGTGCATTTACAATATTCATTGATTTTTGCCATTGAAAAACATCATGTTATTCATATACGAGAAATGTTTGAAGCTACTGACTGAATGAAAGGAGCTGGCATCTCACTCTCTTTGAATCTTCTTTATCATGCTAAGAGGAGCAGGAAAAAGCAAAAAATTTCAGAATTGCACCTTGCAATGCGGAGAAATTACTGTTTGTGCATTTACAATATTCATTGATTTTTGCCATTGAAAAACGTCCAGAAATGATTGAAGCTACTGACTGAATGAAAGGAGCTGGCATCTCACTCTCTTTGAATCTTCTTTATCATGCTAAGAGGAGCAGGAAAAAGCAAAAAATTTCAGAATTGCACCTTGCAAAGCGGAGAAATTACTGTTTGTGCATTTACAATATTCATTGATTTTTACCATTGAAAAACGTCCAGAAATGATTGAAGCTACTGACTGAATGAAAGGAGCTGGCATCTCACTCTCTTTGAATCTTCTTTATCATGCTAAGTGGAGCAGGAAAAAGCAAAAAATTTCAGAATTGCAAATTGCAATGCGGAGAAATTACTGTTTGTGCATTTACAATATTCATTGATTTTTGCCATTGAAAAACATCATGTTATTCATATACCAGAAATGTTTGAAGCTGCTGACTGAATGAAAGGAGCTGGCATCTCACTCTCTTTGAATCTTCTTTATCATGCTAAGAGGAGCAGGACAAAGCAAAAAATTTCAGAATTGCACCTTGCAATGCGGAGAAATTACTGTTTGTGCATTTACAATATTCATTGATTTTTGCCATTGATAAACATGTTATTCATATACCAGAAATGTTTGAAGCTACTGACTGAATGAAAAGAGCTGGCATCTCACTCTCTTTGAATCTTCTTTATCATGCTAAGAGGAGCAGGAAAAAGCAAAAAATTTCAGAATTGCACCTTGCAATGTGGAGAAATTACTGTTTGTGCATTTACAATATTCATTGATTTTTGCCATTGAAAAACATCATGTTATTCATATACCAGAAATGTTTGAAGCTACTGACTGAATGAAAGGAGCTGCCATCTCACTCTCTTTGAATCTTCTTTATCATGCTAAGAGGAGCAGGAAAAAGCAAAAAATTTCAGAATTGCATCTTGCAATGCGGAGAAATTACTGTTTGTGCATTTACAATATTCATTGATTTTTGCCATTGAAAAACATCATGTTATTCATATACCAGAAATGTTTGAAGCTACTGACTGAATGAAAGGAGCTGGCATCTCACTCTCTTTGAATCTTCTTTATCATGCTAAGAGGAGCAGGAAAAAGCAAAAAATTTCAGAATTGCACCTTGCAATGCGGAGAAATTACTGTTTGTGCATTTACAATATTCATTGATTTTTGCCATTGAAAAACGTCCAGAAATTATTGAAGTTACTGACTGAATGAAAGGAGCTGGCATCTCACTCTCTTTGAATCTTCTTTATCATGCTAAGAGGAGCAGGAAAAAGCAAAAAATTTCAGAATTGCACCTTGCAATGCGGAGAAATTACTGTTTGTGCATTTACAATATTCATTGATTTTTGCCATTGAAAAACGTCCAGAAATGTTTGAAGCTACTGACTGAATGAAAGGAGCTGGCATCTCACTCTCTTTGAATCTTCTTTATCATGCTAAGAGGAGCAGGAAAAAGCAAAAAATTTCAGAATTGCCCCTTGCAATGCGGAGAAATTACTGTTTGTGCATTTACAATATTCATTGATTTTTGCCATTGAAAAACGTCCAGAAATGATTGAAGCTACTGACTGAATGAAAGGAGCTGGCATCTCACTCTCTTTGAATCTTCTTTATCATGCTAAGAGGAGCAGGAAAAAGCAAAAAATTTCAGAATTGCACCTTGCAATGCGGAGAAATTACTGTTTGTGCATTTACAATATTCATTGATTTTTGCAATTGAAAAACATCCAGAAATGATTGAAGCTACTGACTGAATGAAAGGAGCTGGCATCTCACTCTCTTTGAATCTTCTTTATCATGCTAAGAGGAGCAGGAAAAAGCAAAAAACTTCTGAATTGCACCTTGCAATGCGGAGAAATTACTGTTTGTGCATTTACAATATTCATTGATTTTTGCCATTGAAAAACGTCCAGAAATGATTGAAGCTACTGACTGAATGAAAGGAGCTGGCATCTCACTCTCTTTGAATCTTCTTTATCATGATAAGAGGAGCAGGAAAAAGCAAAATATTTCAGAATTGCTCCTTGCAAAGCGGAGAAATTACTGTTTGTGCATTTACAATATTCATTGATTTTTACCATTGAAAAACGTCCAGAAATGATTGAAGCTACTGACTGAATGAAAGGAGCTGGCATCTCACTCTCTTTGAATCTTCTTTATCATGCTAAGAGGAGCAGGAAAAAGCAAAAAATTTCAGAATTGCAAATTGCAATGCGGAGAAATTACTGTTTGTGCATTTACAATATTCATTGATTTTTGCCATTGAAAAACATCATGTTATTCATATACCAGAAATGTTTGAAGCTGCTGACTGAATGAAAGAAGCTGGCATCTCACTCTCTTTGAATCTTCTTTATCATGCTAAGAGGAGCAGGAAAAAGCAAAAAATTTCAGAATTGCACCTTGCAATGCGGAGAAATTACTGTTTGTGCATTTACAATATTCATTGATTTTTGCCATTGATAAACATGTTATTCATATACCAGAAATGTTTGAAGCTACTGACTGAATGAAAAGAGCTGGCATCTCACTCTCTTTGAATCTTCTTTATCATGCTAAGAGGAGCAGGAAAAAGCAAAAAATTTCAGAATTGCACCTTGCAATGTGGAGAAATTACTGTTTGTGCATTTACAATATTCATTGATTTTTGCCATTGAAAAACATCATGTTATTCATATACCAGAAATGTTTGAAGCTACTGACTGAATGAAAGGAGCTGCCATCTCACTCTCTTTGAATCTTCTTTATCATGCTAAGAGGAGCAGGAAAAAGCAAAAAATTTCAGAATTGCATCTTGCAATGCGGAGAAATTACTGTTTGTGCATTTACAATATTCATTGATTTTTGCCATTTTAAAACATCATGTTATTCATATACCAGAAATGTATGAAGCTACTGACTGAATGAAAGGAGCTGGCATCTCACTCTCTTTGAATCTTCTTTATCATGCTAAGAGGAGCAGGAAAAAGCAAAAAATTTCAGAATTGCACCTTGCAATGCGGAGAAATTACTGTTTGTGCATTTACAATATTCATTGATTTTTGCCATTGAAAAACGTCCAGAAATTATTGAAGTTACTGACTGAATGAAAGGAGCTGGCATCTCACTCTCTTTGAATCTTCTTTATCATGCTAAGAGGAGCAGGAAAAAGCAAAAAATTTCAGAATTGCACCTTGCAATGCGGAGAAATTACTGTTTGTGCATTTACAATATTCATTGATTTTTGCCATTGAAAAACGTCCAGAAATGTTTGAAGCTACTGACTGAATGAAAGGAGCTGGCATCTCACTCTCTTTGAATCTTCTTTATCATGCTCAGAGGAGCAGGAAAAAGTTAAAAATTTCAGAATTGCACCTTGCAATGCGGAGAAATTACTGTTTGTGCATTTACAATATTCATTGATTTTTGCCATTGAAAAACATCATGTTATTCATATACCAGAAATGTTTGAAGCTACTGACTGAATGAAAGTAGGTGGCATCTCACTCTCTTTGAATCTTCTTTATCATGCTAAGAGAAGCAGGAAAAAGCAAAAAATTTCAGAATTGCACCTTGCAGTGCGGAGAAATTACTGTTTGTGCATTTACAATATTCATTGATTTTTGCCATTGAAAAACATGTTATTCATATACCAGAAATGTTTGAAGCTACTGACTGAATGAAAAGAGCTGGCATCTCACTCTCTTTGAATCTTCTTTATCATGCTAAGAGGAGCAGGAAAAAGCAAAAAATTTCAGAATTGCACCTTGCAATGTGGAGAAATTACTGTTTGTGCATTTACAATATTCATTGATTTTTGCCATTGAAAAACATCATGTTATTCATATACCAGAAATGTTTGAAGCTACTGACTGAATGAAAGGAGCTGGCATCTCACTCTCTTTGAATTTTCTTTATCATGCTAAGAGGAGCAGGAAAAAGCAAAAAATTTCAGAATTGCACCTTGCAATGCGGAGAAATTACTGTTTGTGCATTTACAATATTCATTGATTTTTGCCATTGAAAAACATCATGTTATTCATATACCAGAAATGTTTGAAGCTACTGACTGAATGAAAGGAGCTGGCATCTCACTCTCTTTGAATTTTCTTTATCATGCTAAGAGGAGCAGGAAAAAGCAAAAAATTTCAGAATTGCACCTTGCAATGCGGAGAAATTACTGTTTGTGCATTTACAATATTCATTGATTTTTGCCATTGAAAAACATCATGTTATTCATATACCAGAAATGTTTGAAGCTACTGACTGAATGAAAGTAGGTGGCATCTCACTCTCTTTGAATCTTCTTTATCATGCTAAGAGGAGCAGGAAAAAGCAAAAAATGTCAGAATTGCACCTTGCAGTGCGGAGAAATTACTGTTTGTGCATTTACAATATTCATTGATTTTTGCCATTGAAAAACATGTTATTCTTATACCAGAAATGTTTGAAGCTACTGACTGAATGAAAAGAGCTGGCATCTCATTCTCTTTGAATCTTCTTTATCATGCTAAGAGGAGCAGGAAAAAGCAAAAAATTTCAGAATTGCACCTTGCAATGTGGAGAAATTACTGTTTGTGCATTTACAATATTCATTGATTTTTGCCATTGAAAAACGTCATGTTATTCATATACCAGAAATGTTTGAAGCTACTGACTGAATGAAAGGAGCTGGCATCTCACTCTCTTTGAATCTTCTTTATCATGCTAAGAGGAGCAGGAAAAAGCAAAAAATTTCAGAATTGCACCTTGCAATGCGGAGAAATTACTGTTTGTGCATTTACAATATTCATTGATTTTTGCCATTGAAAAACATCATGTTATTCATATACCAGAAATGTTTGAAGCTACTGACTGAATGAAAGGAGCTGGCATCTCATTCTCTTTGAATCTTCTTTATCATGCTAAGAGGAGCAGGAAAAAGCAAAAAAATTCAGAATTGCTCCTTGCAATGCGGAGAAATTACTGTTTGTGCATTTACAATATTCATTGATATTTGCCATTGAAAAACGTCCAGAAATGTATGAAGCTACTGACTGAATGAAAGGAGCTGGCATCTCACTCTCTTTGAATCTTCTTTATCATGCTAAGAGGAGCAGGAAAAAGCAAAAAATTTCAGAATTGCACCTTGCAATGCGGAGAAATTACTGTTTGTGCATTTACAATATTCATTGATTTTTGCCATTGAAAAACGCCCAGAAATGTTTGAAGCTACTGACTGAATGAAAGGAGCTGGCATCTCACTCTCTTTGAATCTTCTTTATCATGCTAAGAGGAGCAGGAAAAAGCAAAAAATTTCAGAATTGCACCTTGCAATGCGGAGAAATTACTGTTTGTGCATTTACAATATTCATTGATTTTTGCCATTGAAAAACATCATGTTATTCATATACCAGAAATGTTTGAAGCTACTGACTGAATGAAAGGAGCTGGCATCTCACTCTCTTTGAATCTTCTTTATCATGCTAAGAGGAGCAGGAAAATGCAAAAAATTTCAGAATTGCACCTTGCAATGCGGAGAAATTACTGTTTGTGCATTTACAATATTCATTGATTTTTGCCATTGAAAAACATCATGTTATTCATATACCAGAAATGTTTGAAGCTACTGACTGAATGAAAGGAGCTGGCATCTCACTCTCTTTGAATCTTCTTTATCATGCTAAGAGGAGCAGGAAAAAGGAAAACATTTCAGAATTGCACCTTGCAATGCGGAGAAATTACTGTTTGTGCATTTACAATATTCATAGATTTTTGCCATTGAAAAACGTCCAGAAATGATTGAAGCTACTGACTGAATGAAAGGAGTTGGCATCTCACTCTCTTTGAATCTTCTTTATCATGCTAAGAGGAGCAGGAAAAAGCAAAAAATTTCAGAATTGCACCTTGCAATGCGGAGAAATTACTGTTTGTGCATTTATAATATTCATTGATTTTTGCCATTGAAAAACATCATGTTATTCATATACCAGAAATGTTTGAAGCTACTGACTGAATGAAAGGAGCTGGCATCTCACTCTCTTTGAATTTTCTTTATCATGCTAAGAGGAGCAGGAAAAAGCAAAAAATTTCAGAATTGCACCTTGCAATGCGGAGAAATTACTGTTTGTGCATTTACAATATTCATTGATTTTTGCCATTGAAAAACATCATGTTATTCATATACCAGAAATGTTTGAAGCTACTGACTGAATGAAAGTAGGTGGCATCTCACTCTCTTTGAATCTTCTTTATCATGCTAAGAGGAGCAGGAAAAAGCAAAAAATTTCAGAATTGCACCTTGCAGTGCGGAGAAATTACTATTTGTGCATTTACAATATTCATTGATTTTTGCCATTGAAAAACATGTTATTCATATACCAGAAATGTTTGAAGCTACTGACTGAATGAAAAGAGCTGGCATCTCACTCTCTTTGAATCTTCTTTATCATGCTAAGAGGAGCAGGACAAAGCAAAAAATTTCAGAATTGCACCTTGCAATGTGGAGAAATTACTGTTTGTGCATTTACAATATTCATTGATTTTTGCCATTGAAAAACATCATGTTATTCATATACCAGAAATGTTTGAAGCTACTGACTGAATGAAAGGAGCTGGCATCTCACTCTCTTTGAATCTTCTTTATCATGCTAAGAGGAGCAGGAAAAAGCAAAAAATTTCTGAATTGCACCTTGCAATGCGGAGAAATTACTGTTTGTGCATTTACAATATTCATTGATTTTTGCCATTGAAAAACGCCCAGAAATGTTTGAAGCTACTGACTGAATGAAAGGAGCTGGCATCTCACTCTCTTTGAATCTTCTTTATCATGCTAAGAGGAGCAGGAAAAAGCAAAAAATTTCAGAATTGCACCTTGCAATGCGGAGAAATTACTGTTTGTGCATTTACAATATTCATTGATTTTTGCCATTGAAAAACATCATGTTATTCATATACCAGAAATGTTTGAAGCTACTGACTGAATGAAAGGAGCTGGCATCTCACTCTCTATGAATCTTCTTTATCATGCTAAGAGGAGCAGGAAAAAGCAAAAAATTTCAGAATTGCACCTTGCAATGCGGAGAAATTACTGTTTGTGCATTTACAATATTCATTGATTTTTGCCATTGAAAAACATCATGTTATTCATATACCAGAAATGTTTGAAGCTACTGACTGAATGAAAGGAGCTGGCATCTCACTCTCTTTGAATCTTCTTTATCATGCTAAGAGGAGCAGGAAAAAGGAAAACATTTCAGAATTGCACCTTGCAATGCGGAGAAATTACTGTTTGTGCATTTACAATATTCATAGATTTTTGCCATTGAAAAACGTCCAGAAATGATTGAAGCTACTGACTGAATGAAAGGAGTTGGCATCTCACTCTCTTTGAATCGTCTTTATCATGCTAAGAGGAGCAGGAAAAAGCAAAAAATTTCAGAATTGCACCTTGCAATGCGGAGAAATTACTGTTTGTGCATTTACAATATTCATTGATTTTTGCCATTGAAAAACATCATGTTATTCATATACGAGAAATGTTTGAAGCTACTGACTGAATGAAAGGAGCTGGCATCTCACTCTCTTTGAATCTTCTTTATCATGCTAAGAGGAGCAGGAAAAAGCAAAAAATTTCAGAATTGCACCTTGCAATGCGGAGAAATTACTGTTTGTGCATTTACAATATTCATTGATTTTTGCCATTGAAAAACGTCCAGAAATGATTGAAGCTACTGACTGAATGAAAGGAGCTGGCATCTCACTCTCTTTGAATCTTCTTTATCATGCTAAGAGGAGCAGGAAAAAGCAAAAAATTTCAGAATTGCACCTTGCAAAGCGGAGAAATTACTGTTTGTGCATTTACAATATTCATTGATTTTTACCATTGAAAAACGTCCAGAAATGATTGAAGCTACTGACTGAATGAAAGGAGCTGGCATCTCACTCTCTTTGAATCTTCTTTATCATGCTAAGAGGAGCAGGAAAAAGCAAAAAATTTCAGAATTGCAAATTGCAATGCGGAGAAATTACTGTTTGTGCATTTACAATATTCATTGATTTTTGCCATTGAAATTCATCATGTTATTCATATACCAGAAATGTTTGAAGCTACTGACTGAATGAAAAGAGCTGGCATCTCACTCTCTTTGAATCTTCTTTATCATGCTAAGAGGAGCAGGAAAAAGCAAAAAATTTCAGAATTGCACCTTGCAATGTGGAGAAATTACTGTTTGTGCATTTACAATATTCATTGATTTTTGCCATTGAAAAACATCATGTTATTCATATACCAGAAATGTTTGAAGCTACTGACTGAATGAAAGGAGCTGGCATCTCACTCTCTTTGAATTTTCTTTATCATGCTAAGAGGAGCAGGAAAAAGCAAAAAATTTCAGAATTGCACCTTGCAATGCGGAGAAATTACTGTTTGTGCATTTACAATATTCATTGATTTTTGCCATTGAAAAACATCATGTTATTCATATACCAGAAATGTTTGAAGCTACTGACTGAATGAAAGGAGCTGGCATCTCACTCTCTTTGAATTTTCTTTATCATGCTAAGAGGAGCAGGAAAAAGCAAAAAATTTCAGAATTGCACCTTGCAATGCGGAGAAATTACTGTTTGTGCATTTACAATATTCATTGATTTTTGCCATTGAAAAACATCATGTTATTCATATACCAGAAATGTTTGAAGCTACTGACTGAATGAAAGTAGGTGGCATCTCACTCTCTTTGAATCTTCTTTATCATGCTAAGAGGAGCAGGAAAAAGCAAAAAATTTCAGAATTGCACCTTGCAGTGCGGAGAAATTACTATTTGTGCATTTACAATATTCATTGATTTTTGCCATTGAAAAACATGTTATTCATATACCAGAAATGTTTGAAGCTACTGACTGAATGAAAAGAGCTGGCATCTCACTCTCTTTGAATCTTCTTTATCATGCTAAGAGGAGCAGGACAAAGCAAAAAATTTCAGAATTGCACCTTGCAATGTGGAGAAATTACTGTTTGTGCATTTACAATATTCATTGATTTTTGCCATTGAAAAACATCATGTTATTCATATACCAGAAATGTTTAAAGCTACTGACTGAATGAAAGGAGCTGGCATCTCACTCTCTTTGAATCTTCTTTATCATGCTAAGAGGAGCAGGAAAAAGCAAAAAATTTCTGAATTGCACCTTGCAATGCGGAGAAATTACTGTTTGTGCATTTACAATATTCATTGATTTTTGCCATTGAAAAACGCCCAGAAATGTTTGAAGCTACTGACTGAATGAAAGGAGCTGGCATCTCACTCTCTTTGAATCTTCTTTATCATGCTAAGAGGAGCAGGAAAAAGCAAAAAATTTCAGAATTGCACCTTGCAATGCGGAGAAATTACTGTTTGTGCATTTACAATATTCATTGATTTTTGCCATTGAAAAACATCATGTTATTCATATACCAGAAATGTTTGAAGCTACTGACTGAATGAAAGGAGCTGGCATCTCACTCTCTATGAATCTTCTTTATCATGCTAAGAGGAGCAGGAAAAAGCAAAAAATTTCAGAATTGCACCTTGCAATGCGGAGAAATTACTGTTTGTGCATTTACAATATTCATTGATTTTTGCCATTGAAAAACATCATGTTATTCATATACCAGAAATGTTTGAAGCTACTGACTGAATGAAAGGAGCTGGCATCTCACTCTCTTTGAATCTTCTTTATCATGCTAAGAGGAGCAGGAAAAAGGAAAACATTTCAGAATTGCACCTTGCAATGCGGAGAAATTACTGTTTGTGCATTTACAATATTCATAGATTTTTGCCATTGAAAAACGTCCAGAAATGATTGAAGCTACTGACTGAATGAAAGGAGTTGGCATCTCACTCTCTTTGAATCGTCTTTATCATGCTAAGAGGAGCAGGAAAAAGCAAAAAATTTCAGAATTGCACCTTGCAATGCGGAGAAATTACTGTTTGTGCATTTACAATATTCATTGATTTTTGCCATTGAAAAACATCATTTTATTCATATACGAGAAATGTTTGAAGCTACTGACTGAATGAAAGGAGCTGGCATCTCACTCTCTTTGAATCTTCTTTATCATGCTAAGAGGAGCAGGAAAAAGCAAAAAATTTCAGAATTGCACCTTGCAATGCGGAGAAATTACTGTTTGTGCATTTACAATATTCATTGATTTTTGCCATTGAAAAACGTCCAGAAATGATTGAAGCTACTGACTGAATGAAAGGAGCTGGCATCTCACTCTCTTTGAATCTTCTTTATCATGCTAAGAGGAGCAGGAAAAAGCAAAAAATTTCAGAATTGCACCTTGCAAAGCGGAGAAATTACTGTTTGTGCATTTACAATATTCATTGATTTTTACCATTGAAAAACGTCCAGAAATGATTGAAGCTACTGACTGAATGAAAGGAGCTGGCATCTCACTCTCTTTGAATCTTCTTTATCATGCTAAGAGGAGCAGGAAAAAGCAAAAAATTTCAGAATTGCAAATTGCAATGCGGAGAAATTACTGTTTGTGCATTTACAATATTCATTGATTTTTGCCATTGAAATTCATCATGTTATTCATATACCAGAAATGTTTGAAGCTGCTGACTGAATGAAAGGAGCTGGCATCTCACTCTCTTTGAATCTTCTTTATCATGCTAAGAGGAGCAGGACAAAGCAAAAAATTTCAGAATTGCACCTTGCAATGCGGAGAAATTACTGTTTGTGCATTTACAATATTCATTGATTTTTGCCATTGATAAACATGTTATTCATATACCAGAAATGTTTGAAGCTACTGAGTGAATGAAAAGAGCTGGCATCTCACTCTCTTTGAATCTTCTTTATCATGCTAAGAGGAGCAGGAAAAAGCAAAAAATTTCAGAATTGCACCTTGCAATGTGGAGAAATTACTGTTTGTGCATTTACAATATTCAATGATTTTTGCCATTGAAAAACATCATGTTATTCATATACCAGAAATGTTTGAAGCTACTGACTGAATGAAAGGAGCTGCCATCTCACTCTCTTTGAATCTTCTTTATCATGCTAAGAGGAGCAGGAAAAAGCAAAAAATTTCAGAATTGCATCTTGCAATGCGGAGAAATTACTGTTTGTGCATTTACAATATTCATTGATTTTTGCCATTGAAAAACATCATGTTATTCATATACCAGAAATGTTTGAAGCTACTGACTGAATGAAAGGAGCTGGCATCTCACTCTCTTTGAATCTTCTTTATCATGCTAAGAGGAGCAGGAAAAAGCAAAAAATTTCAGAATTGCACCTTGCAATGCGGAGAAATTACTGTTTGTGCATTTACAATATTCATTGATTTTTGCCATTGAAAAACGTCCAGAAATGTTTGAAGCTACTGACTGAATGAAAGGAACTGGCATCTCACTCTCTTTGAATCTTCTTTATCATGCTAAGAGGAGCAGGAAAAAGCAAAAAATTTCAGAATTGCACCTTGCAATGCGGAGAAATTACTGTTTGTGCATTTACAATATTCATTGATTTTTGCCATTGAAAAACGTCCAGAAATGTTTGAAGCTACTGACTGAATGAAAGGAGCTGGCATCTCACTCTCTTTGAATCTTCTTTATCATGCTAAGAGGAGCAGGAAAAAGCAAAAAATTTCAGAATTGCACCTTGCAATGCGGAGAAATTACTGTTTGTGCATTTACAATATTCATTGATTTTTGCCATTGAAAAACGTCCAGAAATGATTGAAGCTACTGACTGAATGAAAGGAGCTGGCATCTCACTCTCTTTTAATCTTCTTTATCATGCTAAGAGGAGCAGGAAAAAGCAAAAAATTTCAGAATTGCACCTTGCAATGCGGAGAAATTACTGTTTGTGCATTTACAATATTCATTGATTTTTGCAATTGAAAAACATCCAGAAATGATTGAAGCTACTGACTGAATGAAAGGAGCTGGCATCTCACTCTCTTTGAATCTTCTTTATCATGCTAAGAGGAGCAGGAAAAAGCAAAAAACTTCAGAATTGCACCTTGCAATGCGGAGAAATTACTGTTTGTGCATTTACAATATTCATTGATTTTTGCCATTGAAAAACGTCCAGAAATGATTGAAGCTACTGACTGAATGAAAGGAGCTGGCATCTCACTCTCTTTGAATCTTCTTTATCATGCTAAGAGGAGCAGGAAAAAGCAAAATATTTCAGAATTGCACCTTGCAAAGCGGAGAAATTACTGTTTGTGCATTTACAATATTCATTGATTTTTACCATTGAAAAACGTCCAGAAATGATTGAAGCTACTGACTGAATGAAAGGAGCTGGCATCTCACTCTCTTTGAATCTTCTTTATCATGCTAAGAGGAGCAGGAAAAAGCAAAAAATTTCAGAATTGCAAATTGCAATGCGGAGAAATTACTCTTTGTGCATTTACAATATTCATTGATTTTTGCCATTGAAAAAGATCATGTTATTCATATACCAGAAATGTTTGAAGCTGCTGACTGAATGAAAGGAGCTGGCATCTCACTCTCTTTGAATCTTCTTTATCATGCTAAGAGGAGCAGGAAAAAGCAAAAAATTTCAGAATTGCACCTTGCAATGGGGAGAAATTACTGTTTGTGCATTTACAATATTCATTGATTTTTGCCATTGATAAACATGTTATTCATATACCAGAAATGTTTGAAGCTACTGACTGAATGAAAAGAGCTGGCATCTCACTCTCTTTGAATCTTCTTTATCATGCTAAGAGGAGCAGGAAAAAGCAAAAAATTTCAGAATTGCACCTTGCAATGTGGAGAAATTACTGTTTGTGCATTTACAATATTCATTGATTTTTGCCATTGAAAAACATCATGTTATTCATATACCAGAAATGTTTGAAGCTACTGACTGAATGAAAGGAGCTGCCATCTCACTCTCTTTGAATCTTCTTTATCATGCTAAGAGGAGCAGGAAAAAGCAAAAAATTTCAGAATTGCATCTTGCAATGCGGAGAAATTACTGTTTGTGCATTTAAAATATTCATTGATTTTTGCCATTGAAAAACATCATGTTATTCATATACCAGAAATGTATGAAGCTGCTGACTGAATGAAAGGAGCTGGCATCTCACTCTCTTTGAATCTTCTTTATCATGCTAAGAGGAGCAGGAAAAAGCAAAAAATTTCAGAATTGCACCTTGCAATGCGGAGAAATTACTGTTTGTGCATTTACAATATTCATTGATTTTTGCCATTGAAAAACGTCCAGAAATTATTGAAGTTACTGACTGAATGAAAGGAGCTGGCATCTCACTCTCTTTGAATCTTCTTTATCATGCTAAGAGGAGCAGGAAAAAGCAAAAAATTTCAGAATTGCACCTTGCAATGCGGAGAAATTACTGTTTGTGCATTTACAATATTCATTGATTTTTGCCATTGAAAAACGTCCAGAAATGTTTGAAGCTACTGACTGAATAAAAGGAGCTGGCATCTCACTCTCTTTGAATCTTCTTTATCATGCTAAGAGGAGCAGGAAAAAGCAAAAAATTTCAGAATTGCACCTTGCAATGCGGAGAAATTACTGTTTGTGCATTTACAATATTCATTGATTTTTGCAATTGAAAAACATCCAGAAATGATTGAAGCTACTGACTGAATGAAAGGAGCTGGCATCTCACTCTCTTTGAATCTTCTTTATTATGCTAAGAGGAGCAGGAAAAAGCAAAAAACTTCATAATTGCACCTTGCAATGCGGAGAAATTACTGTTTGTGCATTTACAATATTCATTGATTTTTGCCATTGAAAAACGTCCAGAAATGATTGAAGCTACTGACTGAATGAAAGGAGCTGGCATCTCACTCTCTTTGAATCTTCTTTATCATGCTAAGAGGAGCAGGAAAAAGCAAAAAATTTCAGAATTGCATCTTGCAAAGCGGAGAAATTACTGTTTGTGCATATACAATATTCATTGATTTTTACCATTGAAAAACGTCCAGAAATGATTGAAGCTACTGACTGAATGAAAGGAGCTGGCATCTCACTCTCTTTGAATCTTCTTTATCATGCTAAGAGGAGCAGGAAAAAGCAAAAAATTTCAGAATTGCAAATTGCAATGCGGAGAAATTACTGTTTGTGCATTTACAATATTCATTGGTTTTTGCCATTGAAAAACATCATGTTATTCATATACCAGAAATGTTTGAAGCTGCTGACTGAATGAAAGGAGCTGGCATCTCACTCTCTTTGAATCTTCTTTATCATGCTAAGAGGAGCAGGAAAAAGCAAAAAATTTCAGAATTGCACCTTGCAATGCGGAGAAATTACTGTTTGTGCATTTACAATATTCATTGATTTTTGCCATTGAAAAACATGTTATTCATATACCAGAAATGTTTGAAGCTACTGACTGAATGAAAAGAGCTGGCATCTCACTCTCTTTGAATCTTCTTTATCATGCTAAGAGGAGCAGGAAAAAGCAAAAAATTTCAGAATTACACCTTGCAATGTGGAGAAATTACTGTTTGTGCATTTACAATATTCATTGATTTTTGCCATTGAAAAACATCATGTTATTCATATACCAGAAATGTTTGAAGCTACTGACTGAATGAAAGGAGCTGCCATCTCACTCTCTTTGAATCTTCTTTATCATGCTAAGAGGAGCAGGAAAAAGCAAAAAATTTCAGAATTGCATCTTGCAATGCGGAGAAATTACTGTTTGTGCATTTACAATATTCATTGATTTTTGCCATTGAAAAACATCATGTTATTCACATACCAGAAATGTTTGAAGCTACTGACTGAATGAAAGGAGCTGGCATCTCACTCTCTTTGAATCTTCTTTATCATGCTAAGAGGAGCAGGAAAAAGCAAAAAATTTCAGAATTGCACCTTGCAATGCGGAGAAATTACTGTTTGTGCATTTACAATATTCATTGATTTTTGCCATTGAAAAACGTCCAGAAATGTTTGAAGCTACTGACTGAATGAAAGGAGCTGACATCTCACTCTCTTTGAATCTTCTTTATCATGCTAAGAGGAGCAGGAAAAAGCAAAAAATTTCAGAATTGCACCTTGCAATGCGGAGAAATTACTGTTTGTGCATTTACAATATTCATTGATTGTTGCCATTGAAAAACGTCCAGAAATGTTTGAAGCTACTGACTGAATGAAAGGAGCTGGCATCTCACTCTCTTTGAATCTTCTTTATCATGCTAAGAGGAGCAGGAAAAAGCAAAAAATTTCAGAATTGCACCTTGCAATGCGGAGAAATTACTGTTTGTGCATTTACAATATTCATTGATTTTTGCCATTGAAAAACGTCCAGAAATGTTTGAAGCTACTGACTGAATGAAAAGAGCTGGCATCTCACTCTCTTTGAATCTTCTTTATCATGCTAAGAGGAGCAGGAAAAAGCAAAAAATTTCAGAATTGCACCTTGCAATGTGGAGAAATTACTGTTTGTGCATTTACAATATTCATTGATTTTTGCCATTGAAAAACGTCCAGAAATGATTGAAGCTACTGACTGAATGAAAGGAGCTGGCATCTCACTCTCTTTGAATCTTCTTTATCATGCTAAGAGGAGCAGGAAAAAGCAAAAAATTTCAGAATTGCACCTTGCAATGCGGAGAAATTACTGTTTGTGCATTTACAATATTCATTGATTTTTGCCATTGAAAAACATCATGTTATTCATATACCAGAAATGTTTGAAGCTACTGACTGAATGAAAGGAGCTGGCATCTCACTCTCTTTGAATCTTCTTTATCATGCTAAGAGGAGCAGGAAAAAGCAAAAAATTTCAGAATTGCACCTTGCAATGCGGAGAAATTACTGTTTGTGCATTTACAATATTCATTGATTTTTGCCATTGAAAAACATCATGTTATTCATATACGAGAAATGTTTGAAGCTACTGACTGAATGAAAGGAGCTGGCATCTCACTCTCTTTGAATCTTCTTTATCATGCTAAGAGGAGCAGGAAAAAGCAAAAAATTTCAGAATTGCACCTTGCAATGCGGAGAAATTACTGTTTGTGCATTTACAATATTCATTGATTTTTGCCATTGAAAAACGTCCAGAAATGATTGAAGCTACTGACTGAATGAAAGGAGCTGGCATCTCACTCTCTTTGAATCTTCTTTATCATGCTAAGAGGAGCAGGAAAAAGCAAAAAATTTCAGAATTGCACCTTGCAAAGCGGAGAAATTACTGTTTGTGCATTTACAATATTCATTGATTTTTACCATTGAAAAACGTCCAGAAATGATTGAAGCTACTGACTGAATGAAAGGAGCTGGCATCTCACTCTCTTTGAATCTTCTTTATCATGCTAAGAGGAGCAGGAAAAAGCAAAAAATTTCAGAATTGCAAATTGCAATGCGGAGAAATTACTGTTTGTGCATTTACAATATTCATTGATTTTTGCCATTGAAAAACATCATGTTATTCATATACCAGAAATGTTTGAAGCTGCTGACTGAATGAAAGGAGCTGGCATCTCACTCTCTTTGAATCTTCTTTATCATGCTAAGAGGAGCAGGAAAAAGCAAAAAATTTCAGAATTGCACCTTGCAATGCGGAGAAATTACTGTTTGTGCATTTACAATATTCATTGATTTTTGCCATTGAAAAACATGTTATTCATATACCTGAAATGTTTGAAGCTACTGACTGAATGAAAAGAGCTGGCATCTCACTCTCTTTGAATCTTCTTTATCATGCTAAGAGGAGCAGGAAAAAGCAAAAAATTTCAGAATTGCACCTTGCAATGTGGAGAAATTACTGTTTGTGCATTTACAATATTCATTGATTTTTGCCATTGAAAAACATCATGTTATTCATATACCAGAAATGTTTGAAGCTACTGACTGAATGAAAGGAGCTGCCATCTCACTCTCTTTGAATCTTCTTTATCATGCTAAGAGGAGCAGGAAAAAGCAAAAAATTTCAGAATTGCATCTTGCAATGCGGAGAAATTACTGTTTGTGCATTTACAATATTCATTGATTTTTGCCATTGAAAAACATCATGTTATTCACATACCAGAAATGTTTGAAGCTACTGACTGAATGAAAGGAGCTGGCATCTCACTCTCTTTGAATCTTCTTTATCATGCTAAGAGGAGCAGGAAAAAGCAAAAAATTTCAGAATTGCACCTTGCAATGCGGAGAAATTACTGTTTGTGCATTTACAATATTCATTGATTTTTGCCATTGAAAAACGTCCAGAAATGTTTGAAGCTACTGACTGAATGAAAGGAGCTGGCATCTCACTCTCTTTGAATCTTCTTTATCATGCTAAGAGGAGCAGGAAAAAGCTAAAAATTTCAGAATTGCACCTTGCAATGCGGAGAAATTACTGTTTGTGCATTTACAATATTCATTGATTTTTGCCATTGAAAAACGTCCAGAAATGTTTGAAGCTACTGACTGAATGAAAGGAGCTGGCATCTCACTCTCTTTGAATCTTCTTTATCATGCTAAGAGGAGCAGGAAAAAGCAAAAAATTTCAGAATTGCACCTTGCAATGCGGAGAAATTACTGTTTGTGCATTTACAATATTCATTGATTTTTGCCATTGAAAAACGTCCAGAAATGTTTGAAGCTACTGACTGAATGAAAGGAGCTGGCATCTCACTCACTTTGAATCTTCTTTATCATGCTAAGAGGAGCAGGAAAAAGCAAAAAATTTCAGAATTGCACCTTGCAATGCGGAGAAATTACTGTTTGTGCATTTACAATATTCATTGATTTTTGCCATTGAAAAACGTCCAGAAATGATTGAAGCTACTGACTGAATGAAAGGAGCTGGCATCTCACTCTCTTTGAATCTTCTTTATCATGCTAAGAGGAGCAGGAAAAAGCAAAAAATTTCAGAATTGCACCTTGCAATGCGGAGAAATTACTGTTTGTGCATTTACAATATTCATTGATTTTTGCAATTGAAAAACATCCAGAAATGATTGAAGCTACTGACTGAATGAAAGGAGCTGGCATCTCACTCTCTTTGAATCTTCTTTATCATGCTAAGAGGAGCAGGAAAAAGCAAAAAACTTCAGAATTGCACCTTGCAATGCTGAGAAATTACTGTTTGTGCATTTACAATATTCATTGATTTTTGCCATTGAAAAACGTCCAGAAATGTTTGAAGCTACTGACTGAATGAAAAGAGCTGGCATCTCACTCTCTTTGAATCTTCTTTATCATGCTAAGAGGAGCAGGAAAAAGCAAAAAATTTCAGAATTGCACCTTGCAATGTGGAGAAATTACTGTTTGTGCATTTACAATATTCATTGATTTTTGCCATTGAAAAACGTCCAGAAATGATTGAAGCTACTGACTGAATGAAAGGAGCTGGCATCTCACTCTCTTTGAATCTTCTTTATCATGCTAAGAGGAGCAGGAAAAAGCAAAAAATTTCAGAATTGCACCTTGCAATGCGGAGAAATTACTGTTTGTGCATTTACAATATTCATTGATTTTTGCCATTGAAAAACATCATGTTATTCATATACGAGAAATGTTTGAAGCTACTGACTGAATGAAAGGAGCTGGCATCTCACTCTCTTTTAATCTTCTTTATCATGCTAAGAGGAGCAGGAAAAAGCAAAAAATTTCAGAATTGCACCTTGCAATGCGGAGAAATTACTGTTTGTGCATTTACAATATTCATTGATTTTTGCCATTGAAAAACGTCCAGAAATGATTGAAGCTACTGACTGAATGAAAGGAGCTGGCATCTCACTCTCTTTGAATCTTCTTTATCATGCTAAGAGGAGCAGGAAAAAGCAAAAAATTTCAGAATTGCACCTTGCAATGCGGAGAAATTACTGTTTGTGCATTTAAAATATTCATTGATTTTTGCCATTGAAAAACGTCCAGAAATGTTTGAAGCTACTGACTGAATGAAAGGAGCTGGCATCTCACTCTCTTTGAATCTTCTTTATCATGCTAAGAGGAGCAGGAAAAAGCAAAAAATTTCAGAATTGCACCTTGCAATGCGGAGAAATTACTGTTTGTGCATTTACAATATTCATTGATTTTTGCCATTGAAAAACGTCCAGAAATGATTGAAGCTACTGACTGAATGAAAGGAGCTGGCATCTCACTCTCTTTGAATCTTGTTTATCATGCTAAGAGGAGCAGGAAAAAGCAAAAAATTTCAGAATTGCACCTTGCAATGCGGAGAAATTACTGTTTGTGCATTTACAATATTCATTGATTTTTGCCATTGAAAAACATCATGTTATTCATATACCAGAAATGTTTGAAGCTACTGACTGAATGAAAAGTGCTGGCATCTCACTCTCTTTGAATCTTCTTTATCATGCTAAGAGGAGCAGGAAAAAGCAAAAAATTTCAGAATTGCACCTTGCAATGCGGAGAAATTACTGTTTGTGCATTTACAATATTCATTGATTTTTGCAATTGAAAAACATCCAGAAATGATTGAAGCTACTGACTGAATGAAAGGAGCTGGCATCTCACTCTCTTTGAATCTTCTTTATCATGCTAAGAGGAGCAGGAAAAAGCAAAAAACTTCAGAATTGCACCTTGCAATGCTGAGAAATTACTGTTTGTGCATTTATAATATTCATTGATTTTTGCCATTGAAAAACGTCCAGAAATGTTTGAAGCTACTGACTGAATGAAAAGAGCTGGCATCTCACTCTCTTTGAATCTTCTTTATCATGCTAAGAGGAGCAGGAAAAAGCAAAAAATTTCAGAATTGCACCTTGCAATGTGGAGAAATTACTGTTTGTGCATTTACAATATTCATTGATTTTTGCCATTGAAAAACGTCCAGAAATGATTGAAGCTACTGACTGAATGAAAGGAGCTGGCATCTCACTCTCTTTGAATCTTCTTTATCATGCTAAGAGGAGCAGGAAAAAGCAAAAAAATTCAGAATTGCACCTTGCAATGCGGAGAAATTACTGTTTGTGCATTTACAATATTCATTGATTTTTGCCATTGAAAAACATCATGTTATTCATATACCAGAAATGTTTGAAGCTACTGACTGAATGAAAGGAGCTGGCATCTCACTCTCTTTGAATCTTCTTTATCATGCTAAGAGGAGCAGGAAAAAGCAAAAAATTTCAGAATTGCACCTTGCAATGCGGAGAAATTACTGTTTGTGCATTTACAATATTCATTGATTTTTGCCATTGAAAAACATCATGTTATTCATATACGAGAAATGTTTGAAGCTACTGACTGAATGAAAGGAGCTGGCATCTCACTCTCTTTGAATCTTCTTTATCATGCTAAGAGGAGCAGGAAAAAGCAAAAAATTTCAGAATTGCACCTTGCAATGCGGAGAAATTACTGTTTGTGCATTTACAATATTCATTGATTTTTGCCATTGAAAAACGTCCAGAAATGATTGAAGCTACTGACTGAATGAAAGGAGCTGGCATCACACTCTCTATGAATCTTCTTTATCATGCTAAGAGGAGCAGGAAAAAGCAAAAAATTTCAGAATTGCACCTTGCAAAGCGGAGAAATTACTGTTTGTGCATTTACAATATTCATTGATTTTTACCATTGAAAAACGTCCAGAAATGATTGAAGCTACTGACTGAATGAAAGGAGCTGGCATCTCACTCTCTTTGAATCTTCTTTATCATGCTAAGAGGAGCAGGAAAAAGCAAAAAATTTCAGAATTGCAAATTGCAATGCGGAGAAATTACTGTTTGTGCATACAATATTCATTGATTTTTGCCATTGAAAAACATCATGTTATTCATATACCAGAAATGTTTGAAGCTGCTGACTGAATGAAAGGAGCTGGCATCTCACTCTCTTTGAATCTTCTTTATCATGCTAAGAGGAGCAGGAAAAAGCAAAAAATTTCAGAATTGCACCTTGCAATGCGGAGAAATTACTGTTTGTGCATTTACAATATTCATTGATTTTTGCCATTGATAAACATGTTATTCATATACCAGAAATGTTTGAAGCTACTGACTGAATGAAAAGAGCTGGCATCTCACTCTCTTTGAATCTTCTTTATCATGCTAAGAGGAGCAGGAAAAAGCAAAAAATTTCAGAATTGCACCTTGCAATGTGGAGAAATTACTGTTTGTGCATTTACAATATTCATTGATTTTTGCCATTGAAAAACATCATGTTATTCATATACCAGAAATGTTTGAAGCTACTGACTGAATGAAAGGAGCTGGCATCTCACTCTCTTTGAATCTTCTTTATCATGCTAAGAGGAGCAGGAAAAAGCAAAAAACTTCAGAATTGCACCTTGCAATACTGAGAAATTACTGTTTGTGCATTTATAATATTCATTGATTTTTGCCATTGAAAAACGTCCAGAAATGTTTGAAGCTACTGACTGAATGAAAAGAGCTGGCATCTCACTCTCTTTGAATCTTCTTTATCATGCTAAGAGGAGCAGGAAAAAGCAAAAAATTTCAGAATTGCACCTTGCAATGTGGAGAAATTACTGTTTGTGCATTTACAATATTCATTGATTTTTGCCATTGAAAAACGTCCAGAAATGATTGAAGCTACTGACTGAATGAAAGGAGCTGGCATCTCACTCTCTTTGAATCTTCTTTATCATGCTAAGAGGAGCAGGAAAAAGCAAAAAATTTCAGAATTGCACCTTGCAATGCGGAGAAATTACTGTTTGTGCATTTACAATATTCATTGATTTTTGCCATTGAAAAACATCATGTTATTCATATACCAGAAATGTTTGAAGCTACTGACTGAATGAAAGGAGCTGGCATCTCACTCTCTTTGAATCTTCTTTATCATGCTAAGAGGAGCAGGAAAAAGCAAAAAATTTCAGAATTGCACATTGCAATGCGGAGAAATTACTGTTTGTGCATTTACAATATTCATTGATTTTTGCCATTGAAAAACATCATGTTATTCATATACGAGAAATGTTTGAAGCTACTGACTGAATGAAAGGAGCTGGCATCTCACTCTCTTTGAATCTTCTTTATCATGCTAAGAGGAGCAGGAAAAAGCAAAAAATTTCAGAATTGCACCTTGCAATGCGGAGAAATTACTGTTTGTGCATTTACAATATTCATTGATTTTTGCCATTGAAAAACGTCCAGAAATGATTGAAGCTACTGACTGAATGAAAGGAGCTGGCATCACACTCTCTTTGAATCTTCTTTATCATGCTAAGAGGAGCAGGAAAAAGCAAAAAATTTCAGAATTGCACCTTGCAAAGCGGAGAAATTACTGTTTGTGCATTTACAATATTCATTGATTTTTACCATTGAAAAACGTCCAGAAATGATTGAAGCTACTGACTGAATGAAAGGAGCTGGCATCTCACTCTCTTTGAATCTTCTTTATCATGCTAAGAGGAGCAGGAAAAAGCAAAAAATTTCAGAATTGCAAATTGCAATGCGGAGAAATTACTGTTTGTGCATTTACAATATTCATTGATTTTTGCCATTGAAAAACATCATGTTATTCATATACCAGAAATGTTTGAAGCTGCTGACTGAATGAAAGGAGCTGGCATCTCACTCTCTTTGAATCTTCTTTATCATGCTAAGAGGAGCAGGAAAAAGCAAAAAATTTCAGAATTGCACCTTGCAATGCGGAGAAATTACTGTTTGTGCATTTACAATATTCATTGATTTTTGCCATTGATAAACATGTTATTCATATACCAGAAATGTTTGAAGCTACTGACTGAATGAAAAGAGCTGGCATCTCACTCTCTTTGAATCTTCTTTATCATGCTAAGAGGAGCAGGAAAAAGCAAAAAATTTCAGAATTGCACCTTGCAATGTGGAGAAATTACTGTTTGTGCATTTACAATATTCATTGATTTTTGCCATTGAAAAACATCATGTTATTCATATACCAGAAATGTTTGAAGCTACTGACTGAATGAAAGGAGCTGCCATCTCACTCTCTTTGAATCTTCTTTATCATGCTAAGAGGAGCAGGAAAAAGCAAAAAATTTCAGAATTGCATCTTGCAATGCGGAGAAATTACTGTTTGTGCATTTACAATATTCATTGATTTTTGCCATTGAAAAACATCATGTTATTCATATACGAGAAATGTTTGAAGCTACTGACTGAATGAAAGGAGCTGGCATCTCACTCTCTTTGAATCTTCTTTATCATGCTAAGAGGAGCAGGAAAAACCAAAAAATTTCAGAATTGCACCTTGCAATGCGGAGAAATTACTGTTTGTGCATTTACAATATTCATTGATTTTTGCCATTGAAAAACGTCCAGAAATGATTGAAGCTACTGACTGAATGAAAGGAGCTGGCATCTCACTCTCTTTGAATCTTCTTTATCATGCTAAGAGGAGCAGGAAAAAGCAAAAAATTTCAGAATTGCACCTTGCAAAGCGGAGAAATTACTGTTTGTGCATTTACAATATTCATTGATTTTTACGATTGAAAAACGTCCAGAAATGATTGAAGCTACTGACTGAATGAAAGGAGCTGGCATCTCACTCTCTTTGAATCTTCTTTATCATGCTAAGAGGAGCAGGAAAAAGCAAAAAATTTCAGAATTGCAAATTGCAATGCGGAGAAATTACTGTTTGTGCATTTACAATATTCATTGATTTTTGCCATTGAAAAACATCATGTTATTCATATACCAGAAATGTTTGAAGCTGCTGACTGAATGAAAGGAGCTGGCATTTCACTCTCTTTGAATCTTCTTTATCATGCTAAGAGGAGCAGGAAAAAGCAAAAAATTTCAGAATTGCATCTTGCAATGCGGAGAAATTACTGTTTGTGCATTTACAATATTCATTGATTTTTGCCATTGAAAAACATCATGTTATTCATATACCAGAAATGTTTGAAGCTGCTGACTGAATGAAAGGAGTTGGCATCTCACTCTCTTTGAATCTTCTTTATCATGCTAAGAGGAGCAGGAAAAAGCAAAAAATTTCAGAATTGCACCTTGCAATGCGGAGAAATTACTGTTTGTGCATTTACAATATTCATTGATTTTTGCCATTGAAAAACATGTTATTCATATACCAGAAATGTTTGAAGCTACTGACTGAATGAAAAGAGCTGGCATTTCACTCTCTTTGAATCTTCTTTATCATGCTAAGAGGAGCAGGAAAAAGCAAAAAATTTCAGAATTGCACCTTGCAATGTGGAGAAATTACTGTTTGTGCATTTACAATATTCATTGATTTTTGCCATTGAAAAACATGATGTTATTCATATACCAGAAATGTTTGAAGCTACTGACTGAATGAAAGGAGCTGCCATCTCACTCTCTTTGAATCTTCTTTATCATGCTAAGAGGAGCAGGAAAAAGCAAAAAATTTCAGAATTGCATCTTGCAATGCGGAGAAATTACTCTTTGTGCATTTACAATATTCATTGATTTTTGCCATTGAAAAACATCATGTTATTCACATACCAGAAATGTTTGAAGCTACTGACTGAATGAAAGGAGCTGGCATCTCACTCTCTTTGAATCTTCTTTATCATGCTAAGAGGAGCAGGAAAAAGCAAAAAATTTCAGAATTGCACCTTGCAATGCGGAGAAATTACTGTTTGTGCATTTACAATATTCATTGATTTTTGCCATTGAAAAATGTCCAGAAATGTTTGAAGCTACTGACTGAATGAAAGGAGCTGGCATCTCACTCTCTTTGAATCTTCTTTATCATGCTAAGAGGAGCAGGAAAAAGCAAAAAATTTCAGAATTGCACCTTGCAATGCGGAGAAATTACTGTTTGTGCATTTACAATATTCATTGATTTTTGCCATTGAAAAACGTCCAGAAATGTTTGAAGCTACTGACTGAATGAAAGGAGCTGGCATCTCACTCTCTTTGAATCTTCTTTATCATGCTAAGAGGAGCAGGAAAAAGCAAAAAATTTCAGAATTGCACCTTGCAATGCGGAGAAATTACTGTTTGTGCATTTACAATATTCATTGATTTTTGCCATTGAAAAACGTCCAGAAATGATTGAAGCTACTGACTGAATGAAAGGAGCTGGCATCTCACTCTCTTTGAATCTTCTTTATCATGCTAAGAGGAGCAGGAAAAAGCAAAAAATTTCAGAATTGCACCTTGCAATGCGGAGAAATTACTGTTTGTGCATTTACAATATTCATTGATTTTTGCAATTGAAAAACATCCAGAAATGATTGAAGCTACTGACTGAATGAAAGGAGCTGGCATCTCACTCTCTTTGAATCTTCTTTATCATGCTAAGAGGAGCAGGAAAAAGCAAAAAACTTCAGAATTGCACCTTGCAATGCGGAGAAATTACTGTTTGTGCATTTACAATATTCATTGATTTTTGCCATTGAAAAACGTCCAGAAATGTTTGAAGCTACTGACTGAATGAAAAGAGCTGGCATCTCACTCTCTTTGAATCTTCTTTATCATGCTAAGAGGAGCAGGAAAAAGCAAAAAATTTCAGAATTGCACCTTGCAATGTGGAGAAATTACTGTTTGTGCATTTACAATATTCATTGATTTTTGCCATTGAAAAACGTCCAGAAATGATTGAAGCTACTGACTGAATGAAAGGAGCTGGCATCTCACTCTCTTTGAATCTTCTTTATCATGCTAAGAGGAGCAGGAAAAAGCAAAAAATTTCAGAATTGCACCTTGCAATGCGGAGAAATTACTGTTTGTGCATTTACAATATTCATTGATTTTTGCCATTGAAAAACATCATGTTATTCATATACCAGAAATGTTTGAAGCTACTGACTGAATGAAAGGAGCTGGCATCTCACTCTCTTTGAATCTTCTTTATCATGCTAAGAGGAGCAGGAAAAAGCAAAAAATTTCAGAATTGCACCTTGCAATGCGGAGAAATTACTGTTTGTGCATTTACAATATTCATTGATTTTTGCCATTGAAAAACATCATGTTATTCATATACAAGAAATGTTTGAAGCTACTGACTGAATGAAAGGAGCTGGCATCTCACTTTCTTTGAATCTTCTTTATCATGCTAAGAGGAGCAGGAAAAAGCAAAAAATTTCAGAATTGCACCTTGCAGTGCGGAGAAATTACTGTTTGTGCATTTACAATATTCATTGATTTTTGCCATTGAAAAACATTTTATTCATATACCAGAAATGTTTGAAGCTACTGACTGAATGAAAAGAGCTGGCATCTCACTCTCTTTTTGAATCTTCTTTATCATGCTAAGAGGAGCAGGAAAAAGCAAAAAATTTCAGAATTGCACCTTGCAATGCGGAGAAATTAGTGTTTGTGCATTTATAATATTCATTGATTTTTGCCATTGAAAAACATGATGTTATTCATATACCAGAAATGTTTGAAGCTACTGACTGAATGAAAGGAGCTGGCATCTCACTCTCTTTGAATCTTCTTTATCATGCTAAGAGGAGCAGGAAAAAGCAAAAAATTTCAGAATTGCACATTGCAATGCGGAGAAATTACTGTTTGTGCATTTACAATATTCATTGATTTTTGCCATTGAAAAACGTCCAGAAATGATTGAAGCTACTGACTGAATGAAAGGAGCTGGCATCTCACTCTCTTTGAATCTTCTTTATCATGCTAAGAGGAGCAGGAAAAAGCAAAAAATTTCAGAATTGCACCTTGCAATGCGGAGAAATTACTGTTTGTGCATTTACAATATTCATTGATTTTTGCCATTGAAAAACGTCCAGAAATGTTTGAAGCTACTGACTGAATGAAAGGAGCTGGCATCTCACTCTCTTTGAATCTTCTTTATCATGCTAAGAGGAGCAGGAAAAAGCAAAAAATTTCAGAATTGCACCTTGCAATGCGGAGAAATAACTGTTTGTGCATTTACAATATTCATTGATTTTTGCCATTGAAAAACGTCCAGAAATGTTTGAAGCTACTGACTGAATGAAAGGAGCTGGCATCTCACTCTCTTTGAATCTTCTTTATCATGCTAAGAGGAGCAGGAAAAAGCAAAAAATTTCAGAATTGCACCTTGCAATGCGGAGAAATTACTGTTTGTGCATTTACAATATTCATTGATTTTTGCCATTGAAAAACATCATGTTATTCATAAACCAGAAATGTTTGAAGCTACTGACTGAATGAAAGGAGCTGGCATCTCACTCTCTTTGAATCTTCTTTATCATGCTAAGAAGAGCAGGAAAACGCAAAAAATTTCAGAATTGCACCTTGCAATGCGGAGAAATTACTGTTTGTGCATTTACAATATTCATTGATTTTTGCCATTGAAAAACGTCCAGAAATGATTGAAGCTACTGACTGAATGAAAGGAGCTGGCATCTCACTCTCTTTGAATCTTCTTTATCATGCTAAGAGGAGCAGGAAAAAGCAAAAAATTTCAGAATTGCACCTTGCAAAGCGGAGAAATTACTGTTTGTGCATTTACAATATTCATTGATTTTTGCCATTGAAAAACGTCCAGAAATGATTGAAGCTACTGACTGAATGAAAGGAGCTGGCATCTCACTCTCTTTGAATCTTCTTTATCATGCTAAGAGGAGCAGGAAAAAGCAAAAAATTTCAGAATTGCAAATTGCAATGCGGAGAAATTACTGTTTGTGCATTTACAATATTCATTGATTTTTGCCATTGAAAAACATCATGTTATTCATATACCAGAAATGTTTGAAGCTGCTTACTGAATGAAAGGAGCTGGCATCTCACTGTCTTTGAATCTTCTTTATCATGCTAAGAGGAGCAGGAAAAAGCAAAAAATTTCAGAATTGCACCTTGCAGTGCGGAGAAATTACTGTTTGTGCATTTACAATATTCATTGATTTTTGCCATTGAAAAACATGTTATTCATATACCAGAAATGTTTGAAGCTACTGACTGAATGAAAAGAGCTGGCATCTCACTCTCTTTGAATCTTCTTTATCATGCTAAGAGGAGCAGGAAAAAGCAAAAAATTTCAGAATTGCACCTTGCAATGTGGAGAAATTACTGTTTGTGCATTTACAATATTCATTGATTTTTGCCATTGAAAAACATCATGTTATTCATATACCAGAAATGTTTAAAGCTACTGACTGAATGAAAGGAGCTGGCATCTCACTCTCTTTGAATCTTCTTTATCATGCTAAGAAGAGCAGGAAAAAGCAAAAAATTTCAGAATTGCACCGTGCAATGCGGAGAAATTACTGTTTGTGCATTTACAATATTCATTGATTTTTGCCATTGAAAAACGTCCAGAAATGATTGAAGCTACAGACTGAATGAAAGGAGCTGGCATCTCACTCTCTTTGAATCTTCTTTATCATGCTAAGAGGAGCAGGAAAAAGCAAAAAATTTCAGAATTGCACCTTGCAATGCGGAGAAATTACTGTTTGTGCATTTACAATATTCATTGATTTTTGCCATTGAAAAACGTCCAGAAATGTTTGAAGCTACTGACTGAATGAAAGGAGCTGGCATCTCAATCTCTTTGAATCTTCTTTATCATGCTAAGAGGAGCAGGAAAAAGCAAAAAATTTCAGAATTGCACCTTGCAATGCGGAGAAATAACTGTTTGTGCATTTACAATATTCATTGATTTTTGCCATTGAAAAACGTCCAGAAATGTTTGAAGCTACTGACTGAATGAAAGGAGCTGGCATCTCACTCTCTTTGAATCTTCTTTATCATGCTAAGAGGAGCAGGAAAAAGCAAAAAATTTCAGAATTGCACTTTGCAATGCGGAGAAATTACTGTTTGTGCATTTACAATATTCATTGATTTTTGCCATTGAAAAACATCATGTTATTCATATACCAGAAATGTTTGAAGCTACTGACTGAATGAAAGGAGCTGGCATCTCACTCTCTTTGAATCTTCTTTATCATGCTAAGAGGAGCAGGAAAACGCAAAAAATTTCAGAATTGCACCTTGCAATGCGGAGAAATTACTGTTTGTGCATTTACAATATTCATTGATTTTTGCCATTGAAAAACGTCCAGAAATGATTGAAGCTACTGACTGAATGAAAGGAGCTGGCATCTCACTCTCTTTGAATCTTCTTTTTCATGCTAAGAGGAGCAGGAAAAAGCAAAAAATTTCAGAATTGCACCTTGCAAAGCGGAGAAATTACTGTTTGTGCATTTACAATATTCATTGATTTTTGCCATTGAAAAACGTCCAGAAATGATTGAAGCTACTGACTGAATGAAAGGAGCTGGCATCTCACTCTTTTTGAATCTTCTTTATCATGCTAAGAGGAGCAGGAAAAAGCAAAAAATTTCAGAATTGCACCTTGCAATGCGGAGAAATTACTGTTTGTGCATTTACAATATTCATTGATTTTTGCCATTGAAAAACATCATGTTATTCATATACCAGAAATGTTTGAAGCTGCTGACTGAATGAAAAGAGCTGGCATCTCACTCTCTTTGAATCTTCTTTATCATGCTAAGAGGAGCAGGAAAAAGCAAAAAATTTCAGAATTGCACCTTGCAATGTGGAGAAATTACTGTTTGTGCATTTACAATATTCATTGATTTTTGCCATTGAAAAACATCATGTTATTCATATACCAGAAATGTTTAAAGCTACTGACTGAATGAAAGGAGCTGGCATCTCACTCTCTTTGAATCTTCTTTATCATGCTAAGAGGAGCAGGAAAAAGCAAAAAATTTCAGAATTGCACCTTGCAATGCGGAGAAATTAGTGTTTGTGCATTTATAATATTCATTGATTTTTGCCATTGAAAAACATCATGTTATTCATATACCAGAAATGTTTGAAGCTACTGACTGAATGAAAGGAGCTGGCATCTCACTCTCTTTGAATCTTCTTTATCATGCTAAGAGGAGCAGGAGAAAGCAAAAAATTTCAGAATTGCACATTGCAATGCGGAGAAATTATTGTTTGTGCATTTACAATATTCATTGATTTTTGCCATTGAAAAACGTCCAGAAATGATTGAAGCTACTGACTGAATGAAAGGAGCTGGCATCTCACTCTCTTTGAATCTTCTTTATCATGCTAAGAGGAGCAGGAAAAAGCAAAAAATTTCAGAATTGCACCTTGCAATGTGGAGAAATTACTGTTTGTGCATTTACAATATTCATTGATTTTTGCCATTGAAAAACGTCCAGAAATGTTTGAAGCTACTGACTGAATGAAAGGAGCTGGCATCTCACTCTCTTTGAATCTTCTTTATCATGCTAAGAGGAGCAGGAAAAAGCAAAAAATTTCAGAATTGCACCTTGCAATGCGGAGAAATAACTGTTTGTGCATTTACAATATTCATTGATTTTTGCCATTGAAAAACGTCCAGAAATGTTTGAAGCTACTGACTGAATGAAAGGAGCTGGCATCTCACTCTCTTTGAATCTTCTTTATCATGCTAAGAGGAGCAGGAAAAAGCAAAAAATTTCAGAATTGCACCTTGCAATGCGGAGAAATTACTGTTTGTGCATTTACAATATTCATTGATTTTTGCCATTGAAAAACGTCCAGAAATGTTTGAAGCTACTGACTGAATGAAAGGAGCTGGCATCTCACTCTCTTTGAATCTTCTTTACCATGCTAAGAGGAGCAGGAAAAAGCAAAAAATTTCAGAATTGCACCTTGCAATGCGGAGAAATAACTGTTTGTGCATTTACAATATTCATTGATTTTTGCCATTGAAAAACGTCCAGAAATGTTTGAAGCTACTGACTGAATGAAAGGAGCTGGCATCTCACTCTCTTTGAATCTTCTTTATCATGCTAAGAGGAGCAGGAAAAAGCAAAAAATTTCAGAATTGCACCTTGCAATGCGGAGAAATTACTGTTTGTGCATTTACAATATTCATTGATTTTTGCCATTGAAAAACATCATGTTATTCATATACCAGAAATGTTTGAAGCTACTGACTGAATGAAAGGAGCTGGCATCTCACTCTCTTTGAATCTTCTTTATCATGCTAAGAGGAGCAGGAAAAAGCAAAAAATTTCAGAATTGCACCTTGCAAAGCGGAGAAATTACTGTTTGTGCATTTACAATATTCATTGATTTTTGCCATTGAAAAACGTCCAGAAATGATTGAAGCTACTGACTGAATGAAAGGAGCTGGCATCTCACTCTCTTTGAATCTTCTTTATCATGCTAAGAGGAGCAGGAAAAAGCAAAAAATTTCAGAATTGCAAATTGCAATGCGGAGAAATTACTGTTTGTGCATTTACAATATTCATTGATTTTTGCCATTGAAAAACATCATGTTATTCATATACCAGAAATGTTTGAAGCTGCTGACTGAATGAAAGGAGCTGGCATCTCACTGTCTTTGAATCTTCTTTATCATGCTAAGAGGAGCAGGAAAAAGCAAAAAATTTCAGAATTGCACCTTGCAGTGCGGAGAAATTACTGTTTGTGCATTTACAATATTCATTGATTTTTGCCATTGAAAAACATGTTATTCATATACCAGAAATGTTTGAAGCTACTGACTGAATGAAAAGAGCTGGCATCTCACTCTCTTTGAATCTTCTTTATCATGCTAAGAGGAGCAGGAAAAAGCAAAAAATTTCAGAATTGCACCTTGCAATGCGGAGAAATAACTGTTTGTGCATTTACAATATTCATTGATTTTTGCCATTGAAAAACGTCCAGAAATGTTTGAAGCTACTGACTGAATGAAAGGAGCTGGCATCTCACTCTCTTTGAATCTTCTTTATCATGCTAAGAGGAGCAGGAAAAAGCAAAAAATTTCAGAATTGCACCTTGCAATGCGGAGAAATTATTGTTTGTGCATTTACAATATTCATTGATTTTTGCCATTGAAAAACGTCCAGAAATGTTTGAAGCTACTGACTGAATGAAAGGAGCTGGCATCTCACTCTCTTTGAATCTTCTTTATCATGCTAAGAGGAGCAGGAAAAAGCAAAAAATTTCAGAATTGCACCTTGCAATGCGGAGAAATTACTGTTTGTGCATTTACAATATTCATTGATTTTTGCCATTGAAAAACGTCCAGAAATGTTTGAAGCTACTGACTGAATGAAAGGAGCTGGCATCTCACTCTCTTTGAATCTTCTTTATCATGCTAAGAGGAGCAGGAAAAAGCAAAAAATTTCAGAATTGCACCTTGCAATGCGGAGAAATAACTGTTTGTGCATTTACAATATTCATTGATTTTTGCCATTGAAAAACGTCCAGAAATGTTTGAAGCTACTGACTGAATGAAAGGAGCTGGCATCTCACTCTCTTTGAATCTTCTTTATCATGCTAAGAGGAGCAGGAAAAAGCAAAAAATTTCAGAATTGCACCTTGCAATGCGGAGAAATTACTGTTTGTGCATTTACAATATTCATTGATTTTTGCCATTGAAAAACGTCCAGAAATGTTTGAAGCTACTGACTGAATGAAAGGAGCTGGCATCTCACTCTCTTTGAATCTTCTTTATCATGCTAAGAGGAGCAGGAAAAAGCAAAAAATTTCAGAATTGCACCTTGCAATGCGGAGAAATAACTGTTTGTGCATTTACAATATTCATTGATTTTTGCCATTGAAAAACGTCCAGAAATGTTTGAAGCTACTGACTGAATGAAAGGAGCTGGCATCTCACTCTCTTTGAATCTTCTTTATCATGCTAAGAGGAGCAGGAAAAAGCAAAAAATTTCAGAATTGCACCTTGCAATGCGGAGAAATTACTGTTTGTGCATTTACAATATTCATTGATTTTTGCCATTGAAAAACATCATGTTATTCATATACCAGAAATGTTTGAAGCTACTGACTGAATGAAAGGAGCTGGCATCTCACTCTCTTTGAATCTTCTTTATCATGCTAAGAGGAGCAGGAAAACGCAAAAAATTTCAGAATTGCACCTTGCAATGCGGAGAAATTACTGTTTGTGCATTTACAATATTCATTGATTTTTGCCATTGAAAAACATCATGTTATTCATATACCAGAAATGTTTGAAGCTACTGACTGAATGAAAGGAGCTGGCATCTCACTCTCTTTGAATCTTCTTTATCATGCTAAGAGGAGCAGGAAAACGCAAAAAATTTCAGAATTGCACCTTGCAATGCGGAGAAATTACTGTTTGTGCATTTACAATATTCATTGATTTTTGCCATTGAAAAACATCCAGAAATGATTGAAGCTACTGACTGAATGAAAGGAGCTGGCATCTCACTCTCTTTGAATCTTCTTTATCATGCTAAGAGGAGCAGGAAAAAGCAAAAAATTTCAGAATTGCACCTTGCAAAGCGGAGAAATTACTGTTTGTGCATTTACAATATTCATTGATTTTTGCCGTTGAAAAACGTCCAGAAATGATTGAAGCTACTGACTGAATGAAAGGAGCTGGCATCTCACTCTCTTTGAATCTTCTTTATCATGCTAAGAGGAGCAGGAAAAAGCAAAAAATTTCAGAATTGCAAATTGCAATGCGGAGAAATTACTGTTTGTGCATTTACAATATTCATTGATTTTTGCCATTGAAAAACATCATGTTATTCATATACCAGAAATGTTTGAAGCTGCTGACTGAATGAAAGGAGCTGGCATCTCACTGTCTTTGAATCTTCTTTATCATGCTAAGAGGAGCAGGAAAAAGCAAAAAATTTCAGAATTGCACCTTGCAGTGCGGAGAAATTACTGTTTGTGCATTTACAATATTCATTGATTTTTGCCATTGAAAAACATGTTATTCATATACCAGAAATGTTTGAAGCTACTGACTGAATGAAAAGAGCTGGCATCTCACTCTCTTTGAATCTTCTTTATCATGCTAAGAGGAGCAGGAAAAAGCAAAAAATTTCAGAATTGCACCTTGCAATGCGGAGAAATAACTGTTTGTGCATTTACAATATTCATTGATTTTTGCCATTGAAAAACGTCCAGAAATGTTTGAAGCTACTGACTGAATGAAAGGAGCTGGCATCTCACTCTCTTTGAATCTTCTTTATCATGCTAAGAGGAGCAGGAAAAAGCAAAAAATTTCAGAATTGCACCTTGCAATGCGGAGAAATTACTGTTTGTGCATTTACAATATTCATTGATTTTTGCCATTGAAAAACATCATGTTATTCATATACCAGAAATGTTTGAAGCTACTGACTGAATGAAAGGAGCTGGCATCTCACTCTCTTTGAATCTTCTTTATCATGCTAAGAGGAGCAGGAAAACGCAAAAAATTTCAGAATTGCACCTTGCAATGCGGAGAAATTACTGTTTGTGCATTTACAATATTCATTGATTTTTGCCATTGAAAAACGTCCAGAAATGATTGAAGCTACTGACTGAATGAAAGGAGCTGGCATCTCACTCTCTTTGAATCTTCTTTATCATGCTAAGAGGAGCAGGAAAAAGCAAAAAATTTCAGAATTGCACCTTGCAAAGCGGAGAAATTACTGTTTGTGCATTTACAATATTCATTGATTTTTGCCATTGAAAAACGTCCAGAAATGATTGAAGCTACTGACTGAATGAAAGGAGCTGGCATCTCACTCTCTTTGAATCTTCTTTATCATGCAAAGAGGAGCAGGAAAAAGCAAAAAATTTCAGAATTGCAAATTGCAATGCGGAGAAATTACTGTTTGTGCATTTACAATATTCATTGATTTTTGCCATTGAAAAACATCATGTTATTCATATACCAGAAATGTTTGAAGCTGCTGACTGAATGAAAGGAGCTGGCATCTCACTGTCTTTGAATCTTCTATATCATGCTAAGAGGAGCAGGAAAAAGCAAACAATTTCAGAATTGCACCTTGCAGTGCGGAGAAATTACTGTTTGTGCATTTACAATATTCATTGATTTTTGCCATTGAAAAACATGTTATTCATATACCAGAAATGTTTGAAGCTACTGACTGAATGAAAAGAGCTGGCATCTCACTCTCTTTGAATCTTCTTTATCATGCTAAGAGGAGCAGGAAAAAGCAAAAAATTTCAGAATTGCACCTTGCAATGTGGAGAAATTACTGTTTGTGCATTTACAATATTCATTGATTTTTGCCATTGAAAAACATCATGTTATTCATATACCAGAAATTTTTAAAGCTACTGACTGAATGAAAGGAGCTGGCATCTCACTCTCTTTGAATCTTCTTTATCATGCTAAGAAGAGCAGGAAAAAGCAAAAAATTTCAGAATTGCACCGTGCAATGCGGAGAAATTACTGTTTGTGCATTTACAATATTCATTGATTTTTGCCATTGAAAAACGTCCAGAAATGATAGAAGCTACTGACTGAATGAAAGGAGCTGGCATCTCACTCTCTTTGAATCTTCTTTATCATGCTAAGAGGAGCAGGAAAAAGCAAAAAATTTCAGAATTGCACCTTGCAATGCGGAGAAATTACTGTTTGTGCATTTACAATATTCATTGATTTTTGCCATTGAAAAACGTCCAGAAATGTTTGAAGCTACTGACTGAATGAAAGGAGCTGGCATCTCACTCTCTTTGAATCTTCTTTATCATGCTAAGAGGAGCAGGAAAAAGCAAAAAATTTCAGAATTGCACCTTGCAATGCGGAGAAATAACTGTTTGTGCATTTACAATATTCATTGATTTTTGCCATTGAAAAACGTCCAGAAATGTTTGAAGCTACTGACTGAATGAAAGGAGCTGGCATCTCACTCTCTTTGAATCTTCTTTATCATGCTAAGAGGAGCAGGAAAAAGCAAAAAATTTCAGAATTGCACCTTGCAATGCGGAGAATTTACTGTTTGTGCATTTACAATATTCATTGATTTTTGCCATTGAAAAACATCATGTTATTCATATACCAGAAATGTTTGAAGCTACTGACTGAATGAAAGGAGCTGGCATCTCACTCTCTTTGAATCTTCTTTATCATGCTAAGAGGAGCAGGAAAACGCAAAAAATTTCAGAATTGCACCTTGCAATGCGGAGAAATTACTGTTTGTGCATTTACAATATTCATTGATTTTTGCCATTGAAAAACGTCCAGAAATGATTGAAGCTACTGACTGAATGAAAGGAGCTGGCATCTCACTCTCTTTGAATCTTCTTTATCATGCTAAGAGGAGCAGGAAAAAGCAAAAAATTTCAGAATTGCACCTTGCAAAGCGGAGAAATTACTGTTTGTGCATTTACAATATTCATTGATTTTTGCCATTGAAAAACGTCCAGAAATGATTGAAGCTACTGACTGAATGAAAGGAGCTGGCATCTCACTCTCTTTGAATCTTCTTTATCATGCTAAGAGGAGCAGGAAAAAGCAAAAAATTTCAGAATTGCAAATTGCAATGCGGAGAAATTACTGTTTGTGCATTTACAATATTCATTGATTTTTGCCATTGAAAAACATCATGTTATTCATATACCAGAAATGTTTGAAGCTGCTGACTGAATGAAAGGAGCTGGCATCTCACTGTCTTTGAATCTTCTTTATCATGCTAAGAGGAGCAGGAAAAAGCAAAAAATTTCAGAATTGCACCTTGCAGTGCGGAGAAATTACTGTTTGTGCATTTACAATATTCATTGATTTTTGCCATTGAAAAACATGTTATTCATATACCAGAAATGTTTGAAGCTACTGACTGAATGAAAAGAGCTGGCATCTCACTCTCTTTGAATCTTCTTTATCATGCTAAGAGGAGCAGGAAAAAGCAAAAAATTTCAGAATTGCACCTTGCAATGTGGAGAAATTACTGTTTGTGCATTTACAATATTCATTGATTTTTGCCATTGAAAAACATCATGTTATTCATATACCAGAAATGTTTAAAGCTACTGACTGAATGAAAGGAGCTGGCATCTCACTCTCTTTGAATCTTCTTTATCATGCTAAGAAGAGCAGGAAAAAGCAAAAAATTTCAGAATTGCACCGTGCAATGCGGAGAAATTACTGTTTGTGCATTTACAATATTCATTGATTTTTGCCATTGAAAAACATCATGTTATTCATATACCAGAAATGTTTGAAGCTACTGACTGAATGAAAGGAGCTGGCAACTCACTCTCTTTGAATCTTCTTTATCATTCTAAGAGGAGCAGGAAAAAGCAAAAAATTTCAGAATTGCACATTGCAATGCAGAGAAATTACTGTTTGTGCATTTACAATATTCATTGATTTTTGCCTTTGAAAAACGTCCAGAAATGATTGAAGCTACTGACTGAATGAAAGGAGCTGGCATCTCACTCTCTTTGAATCTTCTTTATCATGCTAAGAGGAGCAGGAAAAAGCAAAAAATTTCAGAATTGCACTTTGCAAAGCGGAGAAATTACTGTTTGTGCATTTACAATATTCATTGATTTTTGCCATTGAAAAACGTCCAGAAATGTTTGAAGCTACTGACTGAATGAAAGGAGCTGGCATCTCACTCTCTTTGAATCTTCTTTATCATGCTAAGAGGAGCAGGAAAAAGCAAAAAATTTCAGAATTGCACCTTGCAATGCGGAGAAATTACTGTTTGTGCATTTACAATATTCGTTGATTTTTGCCATTGAAAAACATCATGTTATTCATATACCAGAAATGTTTGAAGCTACTGACTGAATGAAAGGAGCTGGCATCTCACTCTCTTTGAATCTTCTTTATCATGCTAAGAGGAGCAGGAAAACGCAAAAAATTTCAGAATTGCACCTTGCAATGCGGAGAAATTACTGTTTGTGCATTTACAATATTCATTGATTTTTACCATCGAAAAACGTCCAGAAATGATTGAAGCTACTGACTGAATGAAAGGAGCTGGCATCTCACTCTCTTTGAATCTTCTTTATCATGCTAAGAGGAGCAGGAAAAAGCAAAAAATTTCAGAATTGCACCTTGCAAAGCGGAGAAATTACTGTTTGTGCATTTACAATATTCATTGATTTTTGCCATTGAAAAACGTCCAGAAATGATTGAAGCTACTGACTGAATGAAAGGAGCTGGCATCTCACTCTCTTTGAATCTTCTTTATCATGCTAAGAGGAGCAGGAAAAAGCAAAAAATTTCAGAATTGCAAATTGCAATGCGGAGAAATTACTGTTTGTGCATTTACAATATTCATTGATTTTTGCCATTGAAAAACATCATGTTATTCATATACCAGAAATGTTTGAAGCTGCTGACTGAATGAAAGGAGCTGGCATCTCACTGTCTTTGAATCTTCTTTATCATGCTAAGAGGAGCAGGAAAAAGCAAAAAATTTCAGAATTGCACCTTGCAGTGCGGAGAAATTACTGTTTGTGCATTTACAATATTCATTGATTTTTGCCATTGAAAAACATGTTATTCATATACCAGAAATGTTTGAAGCTACTGACTGAATGAAAAGAGCTGGCATCTCACTCTCTTTGAATCTTCTTTATCATGCTAAGAGGAGCAGGAAAAAGCAAAAAATTTCAGAATTGCACCTTGCAATGTGGAGAAATTACTGTTTGTGCATTTACAATATTCATTGATTTTTGCCATTGAAAAACATCATGTTATTCATATACCAGAAATGTTTAAAGCTACTGACTGAATGAAAGGAGCTGGCATCTCACTCTCTTTGAATCTTCTTTATCATGCTAAGAAGAGCAGGAAAAAGCAAAAAATTTCAGAATTGCACCTTGCAATGCGGAGAAATTACTGTTTGTGCATTTACAATATTCATTGATTTTTGCCATTGAAAAACATCATGTTATTCATATACCAGAAATGTTTGAAGCTACTGACTGAATGAAAGGAGCTGGCATCTCACTCTCTTTGAATCTTCTTTATCATGCTAAGAGGAGCAGGAAAAAGCAAAAAATTTCAGAATTGCACATTGCAATGCGGAGAAATTACTGTTTGTGCATTTACAATATTCATTGATTTTTGCCATTGAAAAACGTCCAGAAATGATTGAAGCTACTGACTGAATGAAAGGAGCTGGCATCTCACTCTCTTTGAATCTTCTTTATCATGCTAAGAGGAGCAGGAAAAAGAAAAAATTTCAGAATTGCACCTTGCAATGCGGAGAAATTACTGTTTGTGCATTTACAATATTCATTGATTTTTGCCATTGAAAAACGTCCAGAAATGTTTGAAGCTACTGACTGAATGAAAGGAGCTGGCATCTCACTCTCTTTGAATCTTCTTTATCATGCTAAGAGGAGCAGGAAAAAGCAAAAAATTTCAGAATTGCATCTTGCAATGCGGAGAAATTACTGTTTGTGCATTTACAATATTCATTGATTTTTGCCATTGAAAAACATCATGTTATTCATATACCAGAAATGTTTGAAGCTACTGACTGAATGAAAGGAGCTGGCATCTCACTCTCTTTGAATCTTCTTTATCATGCTAAGAGGAGCAGGAAAAAGCAAAAAATTTCAGAATTGCACTTTGCAAAGCGGAGAAATTACTGTTTGTGCATTTACAATATTCATTGATTTTTGCCATTGAAAAACGTCCAGAAATGATTGAAGCTACTGACTGAATGAAAGGAGCTGGCATCTCACTCTCTTTGAATCTTCTTTATCATGCTAAGAGGAGCAGGAAAAAGCAAAAAATTTCAGAATTGCAAATTGCAATGCGGAGAAATTACTGTTGGTGCATTTACAATATTCATTGACTTTTGCCATTGAAAAACATCATGTTTTTCATATACCAGAAATGTTTGAAGCTGCTGACTGAATGAAAGGAGCTGGCATCTCACTCTCTTTGAATCTTCTTTATCATGCTAAGAGGAGCAGGAAAAAGCAAAAAATTTCAGAATTGCACCTTGTAATGCGGAGAAATTACTGTTTGTGCATTTACAATATTCATTGATTTTTGCCATTGAAAAACATGTTATTCATATACCAGAAATGTTTGAAGCTACTGACTGAATGAAAAGAGCTGGCATCTCACTCTCTTTGAATCTTCTTTATCATGCTAAGAGGAGCAGGAAAAAGCAAAAAATTTCAGAATTGCACCTTGCAATGTGGAGAAATTACTGTTTGTGCATTTACAATATTCATTGATTTTTGCCATTGAAAAACATCATGTTATTCATTTACCAGAAATGTTTGAAGCTACTGACTGAATGAAAGGAGCTGGCATCTCACTCTCTTTGAATCTTCTTTATCATGCTAAGAGGAGCAGAAAAAAGCAAAAAATTTCAGAATTGCACCTTGCAATACGGAGAAATTACTGTTTGTGCATTTACAATATTCATTGATTTTTGCCATTGAAAAACATCATGTTATTCATATACCAGAAATGTTTGAAGCTACTGACTGAATGAAAGGAGCTGGCATCTCACTCTCTTTGAATCTTCTTTATCATGCTAAGAGGAGCAGGAAAAAGCAAATAATTTCAGAATTGCACCTTGCAATGCGGAGAAATTACTGTTTGTGCATTTACAATATTCATTGATTTTTGCCATTGAAAAATGTCCAGAAATTATTGAAGTTACTGACTGAATGAAAGGAGCTGGCATCTCAATCTCTTTGAATCTTCTTTATCATGCTAAGAGGAGCAGGAAAAAGCAAAAAATTTCAGAATTGCACCTTGCAATGCGGAGAAATTACTGTTTGTGCATTTACAATATTCATTGATTTTTGCCATTGAAAAACATCCAGAAATGTTTGAAGCTACTGACTGAATGAAAGGAGCTGGCATCTCACTCTCTTTGAATCTTCTTTAGCATGCTAAGAGGAGCAGGAAAAAGCAAAAAATTTCAGAATTGCACCTTGCAATGCGGAGAAATTACTCTTTGTGCATTTACAATATTCATTGATTTTTGCCATTGAAAAACATCATGTTATTCATATACCAGAAATGTTTGAAGCTACTGACTGAATGAAAGGAGCTGGCATCTCACTCTCTTTGAATCTTCTTTATCATGCTAAGAGGAGCAGGAAAAAGCAAAAAATTTCAGAATTGCACTTTGCAAAGAGGAGAAATTACTGTTTGTGCATTTACAATATTCATTGATTTTTGCCATTGAAAAACGTCCAGAAATGTTTGAAGCTACTGACTGAATGAAAGGAGCTGGCATCTCACTCTCTTTGAATCTTCTTTATCATGCTAAGAGGAGCAGGAAAAAGCAAAAAATTTCAGAATTGCACCTTGCAATGCGGAGAAATTACTGTTTGTGCATTTACAATATTCGTTGATTTTTGCCATTGAAAAACATCATGTTATTCATATACCAGAAATGTTTGAAGCTACTGACTGAATGAAAGGAGCTGGCATCTCACTCTCTTTGAATCTTCTTTATCATGCTAAGAGGAGCAGGAAAACGCAAAAAATTTCAGAATTGCACCTTGCAATGCGGAGAAATTACTGTTTGTGCATTTACAATATTCATTGATTTTTGCCATTGAAAAACGTCCAGAAATGATTGAAGCTACTGACTGAATGAAAGGAGCTGGCATCTCACTCTCTTTGAATCTTCTTTATCATGCAAAGAGGAGCAGGAAAAAGCAAAAAATTTCAGAATTGCACCTTGCAAAGCGGAGAAATTACTGTTTGTGCATTTACAATATTCATTGATTTTTGCCATTGAAAAACGTCCAGAAATGATTGAAGCTACTGACTGAATGAAAGGAGCTGGCATCTCACTCTCTTTGAATCTTCTTTATCATGCTAAGAGGAGCAGGAAAAAGCAAAAAATTTCAGAATTGCAAATTGCAATGCGGAGAAATTACTGTTTGTGCATTTACAATATTCATTGATTTTTGCCATTGAAAAACATCATGTTATTCATATACCAGAAATGTTTGAAGCTGCTGACTGAATGAAAGGAGCTGGCATCTCACTGTCTTTGAATCTTCTTTATCATGCTAAGAGGAGCAGGAAAAAGCAAAAAATTTCAGAATTGCACCTTGCAGTGCGGAGAAATTACTGTTTGTGCATTTACAATATTCATTGATTTTTGCCATTGAAAAACATGTTATTCATATACCAGAAATGTTTGAAGCTACTGACTGAATGAAAAGAGCTGGCATCTCACTCTCTTTGAATCTTCTTTATCATGCTAAGAGGAGCAGGAAAAAGCAAAAAATTTCAGAATTGCACCTTGCAATGTGGAGAAATTACTGTTTGTGCATTTACAATATTCATTGATTTTTGCCATTGAAAAACATCATGTTATTCATATACCAGAAATGTTTGAAGCTACTGACTGAATGAAAGGAGCTGGCATCTCACTCTCTTTGAATCTTCTTTATCATGCTAAGAAGAGCAGGAAAAAGCAAAAAATTTCAGAATTGCACCTTGCAATGCGGAGAAATTACTGTTTGTGCATTTACAATATTCATTGATTTTTGCCATTGAAAAACATCATGTTATTCATATACCAGAAATGTTTGAAGCTACTGACTGAATGAAAGGAGCTGGCATCTCACTCTCTTTGAATCTTCTTTATCATGCTAAGAGGAGCAGGAAAAAGCAAAAAATTTCAGAAATGCACATTGCAATGCGGAGAAATTACTGTTTGTGCATTTACAATATTCATTGATTTTTGCCATTGAAAAACGTCCAGAAATGATTGAAGCTACTGACTGAATGAAAGGAGCTGGCATCTCACTCTCTTTGAATCTTCTTTATCATGCTAAGAGGAGCAGGAAAAAGAAAAAATTTCAGAATTGCACCTTGCAATGCGGAGAAATTACTGTTTGTGCATTTACAATATTCATTGATTTTTGCCATTGAAAAACGTCCAGAAATGTTTGAAGCTACTGACTGAATGAAAGGAGCTGGCATCTCACTCTCTTTGAATCTTCTTTATCATGCTAAGAAGAGCAGGAAAAAGCAAAAAATTTCAGAATTGCACCTTGCAATGCGGAGAAATTACTGTTTGTGCATTTACAATATTCATTGATTTTTGCCATTGAAAAACATCATGTTATTCATATACCAGAAATGTTTGAAGCTACTGACTGAATGAAAGGAGCTGGCATCTCACTCTCTTTGAATCTTCTTTATCATGCTAAGAGGAGCAGGAAAAAGCAAAAAATTTCAGAATTGCACTTTGCAAAGCGGAGAAATTACTGTTTGTGCATTTACAATATTCATTGATTTTTGCCATTGAAAAACGTCCAGAAATGATTGAAGCTACTGACTGAATGAAAGGAGCTGGCATCTCACTCTCTTTGAATCTTCTTTATCATGCTAAGAGGAGCAGGAAAAAGCAAAAAATTTCAGAATTGCAAATTGCAATGCGGAGAAATTACTGTTGGTGCATTTACAATATTCATTGACTTTTGCCATTGAAAAACATCATGTTATTCATATAACAGAAATGTTTGAAGCTGCTGACTGAATGAAAGGAGCTGGCATCTCACTCTCTTTGAATCTTCTTTATCATGCTAAGAGGAGCAGGAAAAAGCAAAAAATTTCAGAATTGCACCTTGTAATGCGGAGAAATTACTGTTTGTGCATTTACAATATTCATTGATTTTTGCAATTGAAAAACATGTTATTCATATACCAGAAATGTTTGAAGCTACTGACTGAATGAAAAGAGCTGGCATCTCACTCTCTTTGAATCTTCTTTATCATGCTAAGAGGAGCAGGAAAAAGCAAAAAATTTCAGAATTGCACCTTGCAATGTGGAGAAATTACTGTTTGTGCATTTACAATATTCATTGATTTTTGCCATTGAAAAACATCATGTTATTCATATACCAGAAATGTTTGAAGCTACTGACTGAATGAAAGGAGCTGGCATCTCACTCTCTATGAATCTTCTTTATCATGCTAAGAGGAGCAGAAAAAAGCAAAAAATTTCAGAATTGCACCTTGCAATACGGAGAAATTACTGTTTGTGCATTTACAATATTCATTGATTTTTGCCATTGAAAAACATCATGTTATTCATATACCAGAAATGTTTGAAGCTACTGACTGAATGAAAGGAGCTGGCATCTCACTCTCTTTGAATCTTCTTTATCATGCTAAGAGGAGCAGGAAAAAGCAAAAAATTTCAGAATTGCACCTTGCAATGCGGAGAAATTACTGTTTGTGCATTTACAATATTCATTGATTTTTGCCATTGAAAAATGTCCAGAAATTATTGAAGTTACTGACTGAATGAAAGGAGCTGGCATCTCAATCTCTTTGAATCTTCTTTATCATGCTAAGAGGAGCAGGAAAATGCAAAAAATTTCAGAATTGCACCTTGCAATGCGGAGAAATTACTGTTTGTGCATTTACAATATTCATTGATTTTTGCAATTGAAAAATGTCCAGAAATGTTTGAAGCTACTGACTGAATGAAAGGAGCTGGCATCTCACTCTCTTTGAATCTTCTTTATCATGCTAAGAGGAGCAGGAAAAAGCAAAAAATTTCAGAATTGCACCTTGCAATGCGGAGAAATTACTGTTTGTGCATTTACAATATTCATTGATTTTTGCCATTGAAAAACATCATGTTATTCATATACCAGAAATGTTTGAAGCTACTGACTGAATGAAAGGAGCTGGCATCTCATTCTCTTTGAATCTTCTTTATCATGCTAAGAGGAGCAGGAAAAAGCAAAAAATTTCAGAATTGCACCTTGCAATGCGGAGAAATTACTGTTTGTGTATTTACAATATTCATTGATTTTTGCCATTGAAAAACGTCCAGAAATGTTTGAAGCTACTGACTGAATGAAAAGAGCTGGCATCTCACTCCCTTTGAATCTTCTTTATCATGCTAAGATGAGCAGGAAAAAGCAAAAAATTTCAGAATTGCACCTTGCAATGTAGAGAAATTACTGTTTGTGCATTTACAATATTCATTGATTTTTGCTATTGAAAAACATCATGTTATTCATATACCAGAAATGTTTGAAGCTACTGACTGAATGAAAGGAGCTGGCATCTCACTCTCTTTGAATATTCTTTATCATGCTAAGAGGAGCAGGAAAAAGCAAAAAATTTCAGAATTGCACCTTGCAATGCGGAGAAATTACTGTTTGTGCATTTACAATATTCATTGATTTTTGCCATTGAAAAACATCATGTTATTCATATACCAGAAATGTTTGAAGCTGCTGACTGAATGAAAGGAGCTGGCATCTCACTCTCTTTGAATCTTCTTTATCATGCTAAGAGGAGCAGGAAAAAGCAAAAAATTTCAGAATTTCACCTTGTAATGCGGAGAAATTACTGTTTGTGCATTTACAATATTCATTGATTTTTGCCATTGAAAAACATGTTATTCATATACCAGAAATGTTTGAAGCTACTGACTGAATGAAAAGAGCTGGCATCTCACTCTCTTTGAATCTTCTTTATCATGCTAAGAGGAGCAGGAAAAAGCAAAAAATTTCAGAATTGCACCTTGCAATGTGGAGAAATTACTGTTTGTGCATTTACCATATTCATTGATTTTTGCCATTGAAAAACATCATGTTATTCATATACCAGAAATGTTTGAAGCTACTGACTGAATGAAAGGAGCTGGCATCTCACTCTCTTTGAATCTTCTTTATCATGATAAGAGGAGCAGAAAAAAGCAAAAAATTTCAGAATTGCACCTTGCAATACGGAGAAATTACTGTTTGTGCATTTACAATATTCATTGATTTTTGCCATTGAAAAACATCATGTTATTCATATACCAGAAATGTTTGAAGCTACTGACTGAATGAAAGGAGCTGGCATCTCACTCTCTTTGAATCTTCTTTATCATGCTAAGAGGAGCAGGAAAAAGCAAAAAATTTCAGAATTGCACCTTGCAATGCGGAGAAATTACTGTTTGTGCATTTACAATATTCATTGATTTTTGCAATTGAAAAACGTCCAGAAATTATTGAAGTTACTGACTGAATGAAATGAGCTGGCATCTCACTCTCTTTGAATCTTCTTTATCATGCTAAGAGGAGCAGGAAAAAGCAAAAAATTTCAGAATTGCACCTTGCAATGCGGAGAAATTACTGTTTGTGCATTTACAATATTCATTGATTTTTGCCATTGAAAAACGTCCAGAAATGTTTGAAGCTACTGACTGAATGAAAGGAGCTGGCATCTCACTCTCTTTGAATCTTCTTTATCATGCTAAGAGGAGCAGGAAAAAGCAAAACATTTCAGAATTGCACCTTGCAATGCGGAGAAATTACTGTTTGTGCATTTACAATATTCATTGATTTTTGCCATTGAAAAACATCATGTTATTCATATACCAGAAATGTTTGAAGCTACTGACTGAATGAAAGGAGCTGGCATCTCATTCTCTTTGAATCTTCTTTATCATGCTAAGAGGAGCAGGAAAAAGCAAAAAATTTCAGAATTGCACCTTGCAATGCGGAGAAATTACTGTTTGTGCATTTACAATATTCATTGATTTTTGCCATTGAAAAACGTCCAGAAATGATTGAAGCTACTGACTGAATGAAAGGAGCTGGCATCTCACTCTCTTTGAATGTTCTTTATCATGCTAAGAGGAGCAGGAAAAAGCAAAAAATTTCAGAATTGCACCTTGCAATGCGGAGAAATTACTGTTTGTGCATTTACAATATTCATTGATTTTCGCCATTGAAAAACGTCCAGAAATGATTGAAGCTACTGACTGAATGAAAGGAGCTGGCATCTCACTCTCTTTGAATCTTCTTTATCATGCTAAGAGGAGCAGGAAAAAGCAAAAAATTTCAGAATTGCACCTTGCAATGCGGAGAAATTACTGTTTGTGTATTTACAATATTCATTGATTTTTGCCATTGAAAAACGTCCAGAAATGTTTGAAGATACTGACTGAATGAAAAGAGCTGGCATCTCACTCCCTTTGAATCTTCTTTATCATGCTAAGAGGAGCAGGAAAAAGCAAAAAATTTCAGAATTGCACCTTGCAATGTGGAGAAATTACTGTTTGTGCATTTACAATATTCATTGATTTTTGCTATTGAAAAACGTCCAGAAATGATTGAAGCTACTGACTGAATGAAAGGAGCTGGCATCTCACTCTCTTTGAATCTTCTTTATCATGCTAAGAGGAGCAGGAAAAAGTAAAAAATTTCAGAATTGCACCTTGCAATGCGGAGAAATTACTGTTTGTGTATTTACAATATTCATTGATTTTTGCCATTGAAAAACGTCCAGAAATGTTTGAAGCTACTGACTGAATGAAAAGAGCTGGCATCTCACTCTCTTTGAATCTTCTTTATCATGCTAAGAGGAGCAGGAAAAAGCAAAAAATTTCAGAATTGCACCTTGCAATGCGGAGAAATTACTGTTTGTGCATTTACAATATTCATTGATTTTTGCCATTGAAAAACATCATGTTATTCATATACCAGAAATGTTTGAAGCTACTGACGGAATGAAAGGAGCTGGCATCTCACTCTCTTTGAATTTTCTTTATCATGCTAAGAGGAGCAGGAAAAAGCAAAAAATTTCAGAATTGCAACTTGCAATGCGGAGAAATTACTGTTTGTGCATTTACAATATTCATTGACTTTTGCCATTGAAAAACATCATGTTATTCATATACCAGAAATGTTTGAAGCTGCTGACTGAATGAAAGGAGCTGGCATCTCACTCTCTTTGAATCTTCTTTATCATGCTAAGAGGAGCAGGAAAAAGCAAAAAATTTCAGAATTGCACCTTGTAATGCGGAGAAATTACTGTTTGTGCATTTACAATATTCATTGATTTTTGCTATTGATAAACATGTTATTCATATACCAGAAATGTTTGAAGCTACTGACTGAATGAAAAGAGCTGGCATCTCACTCTCTTTGAATCTTCTTTATCATGCTAAGAGGAGCAGGAAAAAGCAAAAAATTTCAGAATTGCACCTTGCAATGTGGAGAAATTACTGTTTGTGCATTTACCATATTCATTGATTTTTGCCATTGAAAAACATCATGTTATTCATATACCAGAAATGTTTGAAGCTACTGACTGAATGAAAGGAGCTGGCATCTCACTCTCTTTGAATCTTCTTTATCATGCTAAGAGGAGCAGAAAAAAGCAAAAAATTTCAGAATTGCACCTTGCAATGCGGAGAAATTACTGTTTGTGTATTTACAATATTCATTGATTTTTGCCATTGAAAAACGTCCAGAAATGTTTGAAGCTACTGACTGAATGAAAAGAGCTGGCATCTCACTCCCTTTGAATCTTCTTTATCATGCTAAGAGGAGCAGGAAAAAGCAAAAAATTTCAGAATTGCACCTTGCAATGTGGAGAAATTACTGTTTGTGCTTTTACAATATTCATTGATTTTTGCTATTGAAAAACGTCCAGAAATGATTGAAGCTACTGACTGAATGAAAGGAGCTGGCATCTCACTCTCTTTGAATCTTCTTTATCATGCTAAGAGGAGCAGGAAAAAGCAAAAAATTTCAGAATTGCACCTTGCAATGCGGAGAAATTACTGTTTGTGCATTTACAATATTCATTGATTTTTGCCATTGAAAAACATCATGTTATTCATATACCAGAAATGTTTGAAGCTACTGACTGAATGAAAGGAGCTGGCATCTCACTCTCTTTGAATTTTCTTTATCATGCTAAGAGGAGCAGGAAAAAGCAAAAAATTTCAGAATTGCACCTTGCAATGCGGAGAAATTACTGTTTGTGCATTTACAATATTCATTGACTTTTGCCATTGAAAAACATCATGTTATTCATATACCAGAAATGTTTGAAGCTGCTGACTGAATGAAAGGAGCTGGCATCTCACTCTCTTTGAATCTTCTTTATCATGCTAAGAGGAGCAGGAAAAAGCAAAAAATTTCAGAATTGCACCTTGTAATGCGGAGAAATTACTGTTTGTGCATTTACAATATTCATTGATTTTTGCCATTGAAAAACATGTTATTCATATACCAGAAATGTTTGAAGCTACTGACTGAATGAAAAGAGCTGGCATCTCACTCTCTTTGAATCTTCTTTATCATGCTAAGAGGAGCAGGAAAAAGCAAAAAATTTCAGAATTGCACCTTGCAATGTGGAGAAATTACTGTTTGTGCATTTACCATATTCATTGATTTTTGCCATTGAAAAACATCATGTTATTCATATACCAGAAATGTTTGAAGCTACTGACTGAATGAAAGGAGCTGGCATCTCACTCTCTTTGAATCTTCTTTATCATGCTAAGAGGAGCAGAAAAAAGCAAAAAATTTCAGAATTGCACCTTGCAATACGGAGAAATTACTGTTTGTGCATTTACAATATTCATTGATTTTTGCCATTGAAAAACATCATGTTATTCATATACCAGAAATGTTTGAAGCTACTGACTGAATGAAAGGAGCTGGCATCTCACTCTCTTTGAATCTTCTTTATCATGCTAAGAGGAGCAGGAAAAAGCAAAAAATTTCAGAATTGCACCTTGCAATGCGGAGAAATTACTGTTTGTGCATTTACAATATTCATTGATTTTTGCCATTGAAAAACGTCCAGAAATTATTGAAGTTACTGACTGAATGAAAGGAGCTGGCATCTCACTCTCTTTGAATCTTCTTTATCATGCTAAGAGGAGCAGGAAAAAGTAAAAAATTTCAGAATTGCACCTTGCAATGCGGAGAAATTACTGTTTGTGCATTTACAATATTCATTGATTTTTGCTATTGAAAAACGTCCAGAAATGATTGAAGCTACTGACTGAATGAAAGGAGCTGGCATCTCACTCTCTTTGAACCTTCTTTATCATGCTAAGAGGAGCAGGAAAAAGCAAAAAATTTCAGAATTGCACCTTGCAATGCGGAGAAATTACTGTTTGTGCATTTACAATATTCATTTATTTTTGCCATTGAAAAACATCATGTTATTCATATACCAGAAATGTTTGAAGCTACTGACTGAATGAAAGGAGCTGGCATCTCACTCTCTTTGAATTTTCTTTATCATGCTAAGAGGAGTAGGAAAAAGCAAAAAATTTCAGAATTGCACCTTGCAATGCGGAGAAATTACTGTTTGTGCATTTACAATATTCATTGATTTTTGCCATTGAAAAACATCATGTTATTCATATACCAGAAATGTTTGAAGCTACTGACTGAATGAAAGGAGCTGGCATCTCACTCTCTTTGAATCTTCTTTATCATGCTAAGAGGAGCAGGAAAAAGCAAAAAATTTCAGAATTGCTCGTTGCAATGCGGAGAAATTACTGTTTGTGCACTTACAATATTCATTGATTTTTGTCATTGAAAAACGTCCAGAAATGATTGAAGCTACTGACTGAATGAAAGGAGCTGGCATCTCACTCTCTTTGAATCTTCTTTATCATGCTAAGAGGAGCTGGAAAAAGCAAACAATTTCAGAATTGCACCTTGCAATGCGGAGAAATTACTGTTTGTGCATTTACAATATTCATTGATTTTTGCCATTGAAAAACGTCCAGAAATGTTTGAAGCTACTGACTGAATGAAAGGAGCTGGCATCTCACTCTCTTTGAATCTTCTTTATCATGCTAAAAGGAGCAGGAAAAAGCAAAAAATTTCAGAAATGCAACTTGCAATGCGGAGAAATTACTGTTTGTGCATTTACAATATTCATTGATTTTTGCCATTGAAAAACATCATGTTATTCATATACCAGAAATGTTTGAAGCTACTGACTGAATGAAAGGAGCTGGCATCTCACTCTCTTTGAATCTTCTTTATCTTGCTAAGAGGAGCAGGAAAAAGCAAAAAATTTCAGAATTGCTCCTTGCAATGCGGAGAAATTACTGTTTGTGCATTTACAATATTCATTGATTTTTGCCATTGAAAAACGTCCAGAAATGATTGAAGCTACTGACTGAATGAAAGGAGCTGGCATCTCACTCTCTTTGAATCTTCTTTATCATGCTAAGAGGAGCAGGAAAAAGCAAACAATTTCAGAATTGCACCTTGCAATGCGGAGAAATTACTGTTTGTGCATTTACAATATTCATTGATTTTTGCCATTGAAATCGTCCAGAAATGTTTGAAGCTACTGACTGAATGAAAGGAGCTGGCATCTCACTCTCTTTGAATCTTCTTTATCATGCTAAGAGGAGCAGGAAAAAGCAAAAAATTTCAGAATTGCAACTTGCAATGCGGAGAAATTACTGTTTGTGCATTTACAATATTCATTGATTTTTGTCATTGAAAAACATCATGTTATTCATATACCAGAAATGTTTGAAGCTACTGACTGAATGAAAGGAGCTGGCATCTCACTCTCTTTGAATCTTCTTTATCATGCTAAGAGGAGCAGGAAAAAGCAAAAAATTTCAGAATTGCACCTTGCAATGCGGAGAAATTACTGTTTGTGCATTTACAATATTCATTGATTTTTGCCATTGAAAAACATCATGTTATTCATATACCAGAAATGTTTGAAGCTACTGACTGAATGAAAGGAGCTGGCATCTCACTCTCTTTGAATCTTCTTTATCATGCTAAGAGGAGCAGGAAAAAGGAAAACATTTCAGAATTGCACCTTGCAATGCGGAGAAATTACTGTTTGTGCATTTACAATATTCATAGATTTTTGCCATTGAAAAACGTCCAGAAATGATTGAAGCTACTGACTGAATGAAAGGAGTTGGCATCTCACTCTCTTTGAATCTTCTTTATCATGCTAAGAGGAGCAGGAAAAAGCAAAAAATTTCAGAATTGCACCTTGCAATGCGGAGAAATTACTGTTTGTGCATTTACAATATTCATTGATTTTTGCCATTGAAAAACGTCCAGAAATGTTTGAAGCTACTGACTGAATGAAAGGAGCTGGCATCTCACTCTCTTTGAATCTTCTTTATCATGCTAAGAGGAGCAGGAAAAAGCAAAAAATTTCAGAATTGCACCTTGCAATGCGGAGAAATTACTGTTTGTGCATTTACAATATTCATTGATTTTTGCCATTGAAAAACGTCCAGAAATGTTTGAAGCTACTGACTGAATGAAAGGAGCTGGCATCTCACTCTCTTTGAATCTTCTTTATCATGCTAAGAGGAGCAGGAAAAAGCAAAAAATTTCAGAATTGCACCTTGCAATGCGGAGAAATTACTGTTTGTGCATTTACAATATTCATTGATTTTTGCCATTGAAAAACATGTTATTCATATACCAGAAATGTTTGAAGCTACTGACTGAATAAAAGGAGCTGGCATCTCACTCTCTTTGAATCTTCTTTATCATGCTAAGAGGAGCAGGAAAAAGCAAAAAATTTCAGAATTGCACCTTGCAATGCGGAGAAATTACTGTTTGTGCATTTACAATATTCATTGATTTTTGCCATTGAAAAACGTCCAGAAATGATTGAAGCTACTGACTGAATGAAAGGAGATGGCATCTCACTCTCTTTGAATCTTCTTTATCATGCTAAGAGGAGCAGGAAAAAGCAAAAAATTTCACAATTGCACCTTGCAATGCGGAGAAATTACTGTTTGTGCATTTACAATATTCATTGATTTTTGCCATTGAAAAACGTCCAGAAATGTTTGAAGCTACTGACTGAATGAAAGGAGCTGGCATCTCACTCTCTTTGAATCTTCTTTATCATGCTAAGAGGAGCAGGAAAAAGCTAAAAATTTCAGAATTGCACCTTGCAATGCGGAGAAATTACTGTTTGTGCATTTACAATATTCATTGATTTTTGCCATTGAAAAACGTCATGTTATTCATATACCAGATATGTTTGAAGCTACTGACTGAATGAAAGGAGCTGGCATCTCACTCTCTTTGAATCTTCTTTATCATGCTAAGAGGAGCAGGAAAAAGCAAAAAATTTCAGAATTGCACCTTGCAATGCGGAGAAATTACTGTTTGTGCATTTACAATATTCATTGATTTTTGCCATTGAAAAACATCATGTTATTCATATACCAGAAATGTTTGAAGCTACTGACTGAATGAAAGGAGCTGGCATCTCACTCTCTTTGAATCTTCTTTATCATGCTAAGAGGAGCAGGAAAAAGGAAAAAATTTCAGAATTGCACCTTGCAATGCGGAGAAATTACTGTTTGTGCATTTACAATATTCATAGATTTTTGCCATTGAAAAACGTCCAGAAATGATTGAAGCTACTGACTGAATGAAAGGAGCTGGCATCTCACTCTCTTTGAATCTTCTTTATCATGCTAAGAGGAGCAGGAAAAAGCAAAAAATTTCAGAATTGCACCTTGCAATGCGGAGAAATTACTGTTTGTGCATTTACAATATTCATTGATTTTTGCCATTGAAAAACGTCCAGAAATGTTTGAAGCTACTGACTGAATGAAAGGAGCTGGCATCTCACTCTCTTTGAATCTTCTTTATCATGCTAAGAGGAGCAGGAAAAAGCAAAAAATTTCAGAATTGCACCTTGCAATGCGGAGAAATTACTGTTTGTGCATTTACAATATTCATTGATTTTTGCCATTGAAAAACATCATGTTATTCATATACCAGAAATGTTTGAAGCTACTGACTGAATGAAAGGAGCTGGCATCTCACTCTCTTTGAATCTTCTTTATCATGCTAAGAGGAGCAGGAAAAAGCAAAAAATTTCAGAATTGCACCTTGCAATGCGGAGAAATTACTGTTTGTGCATTTACAATATTCATTGATTTTTGCCATTGAAAAACGTCCAGAAATGATTGAAGCTACTGACTGAATGAAAGGAGCTGGCATCTCACTCTCTTTGAATCTTTTTTATCATGCTAAGAGGAGCAGGAAAAAGCAAAAAATTTCAGAATTGCACCTTGCAATGCGGAGAAATTACTGTTTGTGCATTTACAATATTCATTGATTTTTGCCATTGAAAAACGTCCAGAAATGATTGAAGCTACTGACTGAATGAAAGGAGCTGGCATCTCACTCTCTTTGAATCTTCTTTATCATGCTAAGAGGAGCAGGAAAAAGCAAAAAATTTCAGAATTGCACCTTGCAATGCGGAGAAATTACTGTTTGTGCATTTACAATATTCATTGATTTTTGCCATTGAAAAACATCATGTTATTCATATACCAGAAATGTTTGAAGCTACTGACTGAATGAAAGGAGCTGGCATCTCACTCTCTTTGAATCTTCTTTATCATGCTAAGAGGAGCAGGAAAAAGCAAAAAATTTCAGAATTGCACCTTGCAATGCGGAGAAATTACTGTTTGTGCATTTACAATATTCATTGATTTTTGCCATTGAAAAACGTCCAGAAATGATTGAAGCTACTGACTGAATGAAAGGAGCTGGCATCTCACTCTCTTTGAATCTTCTTTATCATGCTAAGAGGAGCAGGAAAAAGCAAAAAATTTCAGAATTGCACCTTGCAATGCGGAGAAATTACTGTTTGTGCATTTACATAATTCATTGATTTTTGCCATTGAAAAACGTCCAGAAATGTTTGAAGCTACTGACTGAATGAAAGGAGCTGGCATCTCACTCTCTGTGAATCTTCTTTATCATGCTAAGAGGAGCAGGAAAAAGCAAAAAATTTCAGAATTGCACCTTGCAATGCGGAGAAATTACTGTTTGTGCATTTACAATATTCATTGATTTTTGCCATTGAAAAACGTCCAGAAATGTTTGAAGCTACTGACTGAATGAAAGGAGCTGGCATCTCACTCTCTTTGAATCTTCTTTATCATGCTAAGAGGAGCAGGAAAAAGCAAAAAATTTCAGAATTGCACCTTGCAATGCGGAGAAATTACTGTTTGTGCATTTACAATATTCATTGATTTTTGCCATTGAAAAACGTCCAGAAATGATTGAAGCTACTGACTGAATGAAAGGAGCTGGCATCTCACTCTCTTTGAATCTTCTTTATTATGCTAAGAGGAGCAGGAACAAGCAAAAAATTTCAGAATTGCACCTTGCAATGCGGAGAAATTACTGTTTGTGCATTTACAATATTCATTGATTTTTGCCATTGAAAAACGTCCAGAAATGATTGAAGCTACTGACTGAATGAAAGGAGATGGCATCTCACTCTCTTTGAATCTTCTTTATCATGCTAAGAGGAGCAGGAAAAAGCAAAAAATTTCACAATTGCACCTTGCAATGCGGAGAAATTACTGTTTGTGCATTTACAATATTCATTGATTTTTGCCATTGAAAAACGTCCAGAAATGTTTGAAGCTACTGACTGAATGAAAGGAGCTGGCATCTCACTCTCTTTGAATCTTCTTTATCATGCTAAGAGGAGCAGGAAAAAGCTAAAAATTTCAGAATTGCACCTTGCAATGCGGAGAAATTACTGTTTGTGCATTTACAATATTCATTGATTTTTGCCATTGAAAAACGTCATGTTATTCATATACCAGAAATGTTTGAAGCTACTGACTGAATGAAAGGAGCTGGCATCTCACTCTCTTTGAATCTTCTTTATCATGCTAAGAGGAGCAGGAAAAAGCAAAAAATTTCAGAATTGCACCTTGCAATGCGGAGAAATTACTGTTTGTGCATTTACAATATTCATTGATTTTTGCCATTGAAAAACATCATGTTATTCATATACCAGAAATGTTTGAAGCTACTGACTGAATGAAAGGAGCTGGCATCTCACTCTCTTTGAATCTTCTTTATCATGCTAAGAGGAGCAGGAAAAAGGAAAAAATTTCAGAATTGCACCTTGCAATGCGGAGAAATTACTGTTTGTGCATTTACAATATTCATAGATTTTTGCCATTGAAAAACGTCCAGAAATGATTGAAGCTACTGACTGAATGAAAGGAGCTGGCATCTCACTCTCTTTGAATCTTCTTTATCATGCTAAGAGGAGCAGGAAAAAGCAAAAAATTTCAGAATTGCACCTTGCAATGCGGAGAAATTACTGTTTGTGCATTTACAATATTCATTGATTTTTGCCATTGAAAAACGTCCAGAAATGTTTGAAGCTACTGACTGAATGAAAGGAGCTGGCATCTCACTCTCTTTGAATCTTCTTTATCATGCTAAGAGGAGCAGGAAAAAGCAAAAAATTTCAGAATTGCACCTTGCAATGCGGAGAAATTACTGTTTGTGCATTTACAATATTCATTGATTTTTGCCATTGAAAAACATCATGTTATTCATATACCAGAAATGTTTGAAGCTACTGACTGAATGAAAGGAGCTGGCATCTCACTCTCTTTGAATCTTCTTTATCATGCTAAGAGGAGCAGGAAAAAGCAAAAAATTTCAGAATTGCACCTTGCAATGCGGAGAAATTACTGTTTGTGCATTTACAATATTCATTGATTTTTGCCATTGAAAAACGTCCAGAAATGATTGAAGCTACTGACTGAATGAAAGGAGCTGGCATCTCACTCTCTTTGAATCTTTTTTATCATGCTAAGAGGAGCAGGAAAAAGCAAAAAATTTCAGAATTGCACCTTGCAATGCGGAGAAATTACTGTTTGTGCATTTACAATATTCATTGATTTTTGCCATTGAAAAACGTCCAGAAATGATTGAAGCTACTGACTGAATGAAAGGAGCTGGCATCTCACTCTCTTTGAATCTTCTTTATCATGCTAAGAGGAGCAGGAAAAAGCAAAAAATTTCAGAATTGCACCTTGCAATGCGGAGAAATTACTGTTTGTGCATTTACAATATTCATTGATTTTTGCCATTGAAAAACATCATGTTATTCATATACCAGAAATGTTTGAAGCTACTGACTGAATGAAAGGAGCTGGCATCTCACTCTCTTTGAATCTTCTTTATCATGCTAAGAGGAGCAGGAAAAAGCAAAAAATTTCAGAATTGCACCTTGCAATGCGGAGAAATTACTGTTTGTGCATTTACAATATTCATTGATTTTTGCCATTGAAAAACGTCCAGAAATGATTGAAGCTACTGACTGAATGAAAGGAGCTGGCATCTCACTCTCTTTGAATCTTCTTTATCATGCTAAGAGGAGCAGGAAAAAGCAAAAAATTTCAGAATTGCACCTTGCAATGCGGAGAAATTACTGTTTGTGCATTTACAATATTCATTGATTTTTGCCATTGAAAAACGTCCAGAAATGTTTGAAGCTACTGACTGAATGAAAGGAGCTGGCATCTCACTCTCTGTGAATCTTCTTTATCATGCTAAGAGGAGCAGGAAAAAGCAAAAAATTTCAGAATTGCACCTTGCAATGCGGAGAAATTACTGTTTGTGCATTTACAATATTCATTGATTTTTGCCATTGAAAAACGTCCAGAAATGTTTGAAGCTACTGACTGAATGAAAGGAGCTGGCATCTCACTCTCTTTGAATCTTCTTTATCATGCTAAGAGGAGCAGGAAAAAGCAAAAAATTTCAGAATTGCACCTTGCAATGCGGAGAAATTACTGTTTGTGCATTTACAATATTCATTGATTTTTGCCATTGAAAAACGTCCAGAAATGATTGAAGCTACTGACTGAATGAAAGGAGCTGTCATCTCACTCTCTTTGAATCTTCTTTATTGTGCTAAGAGGAGCAGGAAAAAGCAAAAAATTTCAGAATTGCACCTTGCAATGCGGAGAAATTACTGTTTGTGCATTTACAATATTCATTGATTTTTGCCATTGAAAAACGTCCAGAAATGTTTGAAGCTACTGACTGAATGAAAGGAGCTGGCATCTCACTCTCTTTGAATCTTCTTTATCATGCTAAGAGGAGCAGGAAAAAGCAAAAAATTTCAGAATTGCACCTTGCAATGCGGAGAAATTACTGTTTGTGCATTTACAATATTCATTGATTTTTGCCATTGAAAAACGTCCAGAAATGATTGAAGCTACTGACTGAATGAAAGGAGCTGGCATCTCACTCTCTTTGAATCTTCTTTATCATGCTAAGAGCAGCAGGAAAAAGCAAAAAATTTCAGAATTGCACCTTGCAATGCGGAGAAATTACTGTTTGTGCATTTACAATATTCATTGATTTTTGCCATTGAAAAACATCATGTTATTCATATACCAGAAATGTTTGAAGCTACTGACTGAATGAAAGGAGCTTGCATCTCACTCTCTTTGAATCTTCTTTATCATGCTAAGAGGAGCAGGAAAAAGCAAAAAATTTCAGAATTGCACCTTGCAATGCGGAGAAATTACTGTTTGTGCATTTACAATATTCATTGATTTTTGCCATTGAAAAACATCATGTTATTCATATACCAGAAATGTTTGAAGCTACTGACTGAATGAAAGGAGCTGGCATCTCACTCTTTTTGAATCTTCTTTATCATGCTAAGAGGAGCAGGAAAAAGCAAAAAATTTCAGAATTGCACCTTGCAATGCGGAGAAATTACTGTTTGTGCATTTACAATATTCATTGATTTCTGCCATTGAAAAACATCATGTTATTCATATACCAGAAATGTTTGAAGCTACTGACTGAATGAAAGGAGCTGGCATCTCACTCTCTTTGAATCTTCTTTACCATGCTAAGAGGAGCAGGAAAAAGCAAAAAATTTCAGAATTGCACCTTGCAATGCGGAGAAATTACTGTTTGTGCATTTACAATATTCATTGATTTTTGCCATTATAAAACATCATGTTATTCATATACCAGAAATGTTTGAAGCTACTGACTGAATGAAAGGAGCTGGCATCTCACTCTCTTTGAATCTTCTTTATCATGCTAAGAGGAGCAGGAAAAAGCAAAAAATTTCAGAATTGCACCTTGCAATGCGGAGAAATTACTGTTTGTGCATTTACAATATTCATTGATTTTTGCCATTGAAAAACGTCCAGAAATGATTGAAGCTACTGACTGAATGAAAAGAGCTGGCCTCTCACTCTCTTTGAATCTTCTTTATCATGCTAAGAGGAGCTGGAAAAAGCAAAAAATTTCAGAATTGCACCTTGCAATGTGGAGAAATTACTATTTGTGCATTTACAATATTCATTGATTTTTGCCATTGAAAAACATCATGTTATTCATATACCAGAAATGTTTGAAGCTACTGACTGAATGAAAGGAGCTGGCATCTCACTCTCTTTGAATCTTCTTTATCATGCTAAGAGGAGCAGGAAAAAGCAAAAAATTTCAGAATTGCACCTTGCAATGCGGAGAAATTACTGTTTGTGCATTTACAATATTCATTGATTTTTGCCATTGAAAAACGTCCAGAAATGATTGAAGCTACTGACTGAATGAAAGGAGCTGGCATCTCACTCTCTTTGAATCTTCTTTATCATGCTAAGAGGAGCAGGAAAAAGCAAAAAATTTCAGAATTGCACCTTGCAATGCGGAGAAATTAGTGTTTGTGCATTTACAATATTCATTGATTTTTGCCATTGAAAAACGTCCAGAAATGTTTGAAGCTACTGACTGAATGAAAAGAGCTGGCATCTCACTCTCTTTGAATCTTCTTTATCATGCTAAGAGGAGCAGGAAAAAGCAAAAAATTTCAGAATTGCACCTTGCAATGTGGAGAAATTACTGTTTGTGCATTTAAAATATTCATTGATTTTTGCCATTGAAAAACGTCCAGAAATGATTGAAGCTACTGACTGAATGAAAGGAGCTGGCATCTCACTCTCTTTGAATCTTCTTTATCATGCTAAGAGGAGCAGGAAAAAGCAAAAAAATTCAGAATTGCACCTTGCAATGCGGAGAAATTACTGTTTGTGCATTTACAATATTCATTGATTTTTGCCATTGAAAAACATCATGTTATTCATATACCAGAAATGTTTGAAGCTACTGACTGAATGAAAGGAGCTGGCATCTCACTCTCTTTGAATCTTCTTTATCATGCTAAGAGGAGCAGGAAAAAGCAAAAAATTTCAGAATTGCACCTTGCAATGCGGAGAAATTACTGTTTGTGCATTTACAATATTCATTGATTTTTGCCATTGAAAAACGTCCAGAAATGATTGAAGCTACTGACTGAATGAAAGGAGCTGGCATCTCACTCTCTTTGAATCTTCTTTATCATGCTAAGAGGAGCAGGAAAAAGCAAAAAATTTCAGAATTGCACCTTGCAATGCGGAGAAATTACTGTTTGTGCATTTACAATATTCATTGATTTTTGCCATTGAAAAACGTCCAGAAATGCTTGAAGCTACTGAATGAATGAAAGGAGCTGGCATCTCACTCTCTTTGAATCTTCTTTATCATGCTAAGAGGAGCAGGAAAAAGCAAAAAATTTCAGAATTGCAACTTGCAATGCGGAGAAATTACTGTTTGTGCATTTACAATATTCATTGATTTTTGCCATTGAAAAACATCATGTTATTCATATACCAGAAATGTTTGAAGCTACTGACTGAATGAAAGGAGCTGGCATCTCACTCTCTTTGAATCTTCTTTATCATGCTAAGAGGAGCAGGAAAAAGCAAAAAATTTCAGAATTGCACCTTGCAATGCGGAGAAATTACTGTTTGTGCATTTACAATATTCATTGATTTTTGCCATTGAAAAACGTCCAGAAATGATTGAAGCTACTGACTGAATGAAAGGAGCTGGCATCTCACTCTCTTTGAATCTTTTTTATCATGCTAAGAGGAGCAGGAAAAAGCAAAAAATTTCAGAATTGCACCCTGCAATGCGGAGAAATTACTGTTTATGCATTTACAATATTCATTGATTTTTGCCATTGAAAAACGTCCAGAAATGATTGAAGCTACTGACTGAATGAAAGGAGCTGGCATCTCACTCTCTTTGAATCTTCTTTATCATGCTAAGAGGAGCAGGAAAAAGCAAAAAATTTCAGAATTGCACCTTGCAATGCGGAGAAATTACTGTTTGTGCATTTACAATATTCATTGATTTTTGCCATTGAAAAACGTCCAGAAATGATTGAAGCTACTGACTGAATGAAAGGAGCTGGCATCTCACTCTCTTTGAATCTTCTTTCTCATGCTAAGAGGAGCAGGAAAAAGCAAAAAATTTCAGAATTGCACCTTGCAATGCGGAGAAATTACTGTTTGTGCATTTACAATATTCATTGATTTTTGACATTGAAAAACATCCAGAAATGTTTGAAGCTACTGACTGAATGAAAGGAGCTGGCATCTCACTCTCTTTGAATCTTCTTTATCATGCTAAGAGGAGCAGGAAAAAGCAAAAAATTTCAGAATTGCACCTTGCAATGCGGAGAAATTACTGTTTGTGCATTTACAATATTCATTGATTTTTGCCATTGAAAAACATCATGTTATTCATATACCAGAAATGTTTGAAGCTACTGACTGAATGAAAGGAGCTGGAATATCACTCTCTTTGAATCTTCTTTATCATGCTAAGAGGAGCAGGAAAAAGCAAAAAATTTCAGAATTGCACCTTGCAATGCGGAGAAATTACTGTTTGTGCATTTACAATATTCATTGATTTTTGCCATTGAAAAACGTCCAGAAATGATTGAAGCTACTGACTGAATGAAAGGAGCTGGCATCTCACTCTCTTTGAATCTTCTTTATCATGCTAAGAGGAGCAGGAAAAAGCAAAAAATTTCAGAATTGCACCTTGCAATGCGGAGAAATTACTGTTTGTGCATTTACAATATTCATTGATTTTTGCCATTGAAAAATGTCCAGAAATGTTTGAAGCTACTGACTGAATGAAAAGAGCTGGCATCTCACTCTCTTTGAATCTTCTTTATCATGCTAAGAGGAGCAGGAAAAAGCAAAAAATTTCAGAATTACACCTTGCAATGTGGAGAAATTACTGTTTGTGCATTTACAATATTCATTGATTTTTGACATTGAAAAACGTCCAGAAATGATTGAAGCTACTGACTGAATGAAAGGAGCTGGCATCTCACTCTCTTTGAATCTTCTTTATCATGCTAAGAGGAGCAGGAAAAAGCAAAAAATTTCAGAATTGCACCTTGCAATGCGGAGAAAATACTGTTTGTGCATTTACAATATTCATTGATTTTTGCCATTGAAAAACGTCCAGAAATGATTGAAGCTACTGACTGAATGAAAGGAGCTGGCATCTCACTCTCTTTGAATCTTCTTTATCATGCTAAGAGGAGCAGGAAAAAGCAAAAAATTTCAGAATTGCACCTTGCAATGCGGAGAAATTACTGTTTGTGCATTTACAATATTCATTGATTTTTGCCACTGAAAAACATGTTATTCATATACCAGAAATGTTTGAAGCTACTGACTGAATGAAAAGAGCTGGCATCTCACTCTCTTTGAATCTTCTTTATCATGCTAAGAGGAGCAGGAAAAAGCAAAAAATTTCAGAATTGCACCTTGCAATGCGGAGAAATTACTGTTTGTGCATTTACAATATTCATTGATTTTTGCCATTGAAAAACGTCCAGAAATAATTGAAGCTACTGACTGAATGAAAGGAGCTGGCATCTCACTCTCTTTGAATCTTCTTTATCATGCTAAGAGGAGCAGGAAAAAGCAAAAAATTTCAGAATTGCACGTTGCAATGCGGAGAAATTACTGTTTGTGCATTTACAATATTCATTGATTTTTGCCACTGAAAAACATGTTATTCATATACCAGAAATGTTTGAAGCTACTGACTGAATGAAAAGAGCTGGCATCTCACTCTCTTTGTATCTTCTTTATCATGCTAACAGGAGCAGGAAAAAGCAAAAAATTTCAGAATTGCACCTTGCAATGCGGAGAAATTACTGTTTGTGCATTTACAATATTCATTGATTTTTGCCATTGAAAAACATCATGTTATTCATATACCAGAAATGTTTGAAGCTACTGACTGAATGAAAGGAGCTGGCATCTCACTCTCTTTGAATCTTCTTTATCATGCTAAGAGGAGCAGGAAAAAGCAAAAAATTTCAGAATTGCACCTTGCAATGCGGAGAAATTACTGTTTGTGCATTTACAATATTCATTGATTTTTGCCATTGAAAAACGTCCAGAAATGATTGAAGCTACTGACTGAATGAAAGGAGCTGGCATCTCACTCTCTTTGAATCTTGTTTATCATGCTAAGAGGAGCAGGAAAAAGCAAAAAATTTCAGAATTGCACCTTGCAATGCGGAGAAATTACTGTTTGTGCATTTACAATATTCATTGATTTTTGCCATTGAAAAACGTCCAGAAATGCTTGAAGCTACTGAATGAATGAAAGGAGCTGGCATCTCACTCTCTTTGAATCTTCTTTATCATGCTAAGAGGAGCAGGAAAAAGCAAAAAATTTCAGAATTGCAACTTGCAATGCGGAGAAATTACTGTTTGTGCATTTACAATATTCATTGATTTTTGCCATTGAAAAACATCATGTTATTCATATACCAGAAATGTTTGAAGCTACTGACTGAATGAAAGGAGCTGGCATCTCACTCTCTTTGAATCTTCTTTATCATGCTAAGAGGAGCAGGAAAAAGCAAAAAATTTCAGAATTGCACCTTGCAATGCGGAGAAATTACTGTTTGTGCATTTACAATATTCATTGATTTTTGCCATTGAAAAACGTCCAGAAATGATTGAAGCTACTGACTGAATGAAAGGAGCTGGCATCTCACTCTCTTTGAATCTTCTTTATCATGCTAAGAGGAGCAGGAAAAAGCAAAAAATTTCAGAATTGCACCTTGCAATGCGGAGAAATTACTGTTTGTGCATTTACAATATTCATTGATTTTTGCCATTGAAAAATGTCCAGAAATGTTTGAAGCTACTGACTGAATGAAAAGAGCTGGCATCTCACTCTCTTTGAATCTTCTTTATCATGCTAAGAGGAGCAGGAAAAAGCAAAAAATTTCAGAATTACACCTTGCAATGTGGAGAAATTACTGTTTGTGCATTTACAATATTCATTGATTTTTGCCATTGAAAAACGTCCAGAAATGATTGAAGCTACTGACTGAATGAAAGGAGCTGGCATCTCACTCTCTTTGAATCTTCTTTATCATGCTAAGAGGAGCAGGAAAAAGCAAAAAATTTCAGAATTGCACCTTGCAATGCGGAGAAAATACTGTTTGTGCATTTACAATATTCATTGATTTTTGCCATTGAAAAACGTCCAGAAATGATTGAAGCTACTGACTGAATGAAAGGAGCTGGCATCTCACTCTCTTTGAATCTTCTTTATCATGCTAAGAGGAGCAGGAAAAAGCAAAAAATTTCAGAATTGCACCTTGCAATGCGGAGAAATTACTGTTTGTGCATTTACAATATTCATTGATTTTTGCCACTGAAAAACATGTTATTCATATACCAGAAATGTTTGAAGCTACTGACTGAATGAAAAGAGCTGGCATCTCACTCTCTTTGAATCTTCTTTATCATGCTAAGAGGAGCAGGAAAAAGCAAAAAATTTCAGAATTGCACCTTGCAATGCGGAGAAATTACTGTTTGTGCATTTACAATATTCATTGATTTTTGCCATTGAAAAACGTCCAGAAATAATTGAAGCTACTGACTGAATGAAAGGAGCTGGCATCTCACTCTCTTTGAATCTTCTTTATCATGCTAAGAGGAGCAGGAAAAAGCAAAAAATTTCAGAATTGCACCTTGCAATGCGGAGAAATTACTGTTTGTGCATTTACAATATTCATTGATTTTTGCCACTGAAAAACATGTTATTCATATACCAGAAATGTTTGAAGCTACTGACTGAATGAAAAGAGCTGGCATCTCACTCTCTTTGTATCTTCTTTATCATGCTAACAGGAGCAGGAAAAAGCAAAAAATTTCAGAATTGCACCTTGCAATGCGGAGAAATTACTGTTTGTGCATTTACAATATTCATTGATTTTTGCCATTGAAAAACATCATGTTATTCATATACCAGAAATGTTTGAAGCTACTGACTGAATGAAAGGAGCTGGCATCTCACTCTCTTTGAATCTTCTTTATCATGCTAAGAGGAGCAGGAAAAAGCAAAAAATTTCAGAATTGCACCTTGCAATGCGGAGAAATTACTGTTTGTGCATTTACAATATTCATTGATTTTTGCCATTGAAAAACGTCCAGAAATGATTGAAGCTACTGACTGAATGAAAGGAGCTGGCATCTCACTCTCTTTGAATCTTCTTTATCATGCTAAGAGGAGCAGGAAAAAGCAAAAAATTTCAGAATTGCACCTTGCAATGCGGAGAAATTACTGTTTGTGCATTTACAATATTCATTGATTTTTGCCATTGAAAAATGTCCAGAAATGTTTGAAGCTACTGACTGAATGAAAAGAGCTGGCATCTCACTCTCTTTGAATCTTCTTTATCATGCTAAGAGGAGCAGGAAAAAGCAAAAAATTTCAGAATTACACCTTGCAATGTGGAGAAATTACTGTTTGTGCATTTACAATATTCATTGATTTTTGCCATTGAAAAACGTCCAGAAATGATTGAAGCTACTGACTGAATGAAAGGAGCTGGCATCTCACTCTCTTTGAATCTTCTTTATCATGCTAAGAGGAGCAGGAAAAAGCAAAAAATTTCAGAATTGCACCTTGCAATGCGGAGAAAATACTGTTTGTGCATTTACAATATTCATTGATTTTTGCCATTGAAAAACGTCCAGAAATGATTGAAGCTACTGACTGAATGAAAGGAGCTGGCATCTCACTCTCTTTGAATCTTCTTTATCATGCTAAGAGGAGCAGGAAAAAGCAAAAAATTTCAGAATTGCACCTTGCAATGCGGAGAAATTACTGTTTGTGCATTTACAATATTCATTGATTTTTGCCACTGAAAAACATGTTATTCATATACCAGAAATGTTTGAAGCTACTGACTGAATGAAAAGAGCTGGCATCTCACTCTCTTTGAATCTTCTTTATCATGCTAAGAGGAGCAGGAAAAAGCAAAAAATTTCAGAATTGCACCTTGCAATGCGGAGAAATTACTGTTTGTGCATTTACAATATTCATTGATTTTTGCCATTGAAAAACGTCCAGAAATAATTGAAGCTACTGACTGAATGAAAGGAGCTGGCATCTCACTCTCTTTGAATCTTCTTTATCATGCTAAGAGGAGCAGGAAAAAGCAAAAAATTTCAGAATTGCACCTTGCAATGCGGAGAAATTACTGTTTGTGCATTTACAATATTCATTGATTTTTGCCACTGAAAAACATGTTATTCATATACCAGAAATGTTTGAAGCTACTGACTGAATGAAAAGAGCTGGCATCTCACTCTCTTTGTATCTTCTTTATCATGCTAACAGGAGCAGGAAAAAGCAAAAAATTTCAGAATTGCACCTTGCAATGCGGAGAAATTACTGTTTGTGCATTTACAATATTCATTGATTTTTGCCATTGAAAAACATCATGTTATTCATATACCAGAAATGTTTGAAGCTACTGACTGAATGAAAGGAGCTGGCATCTCACTCTCTTTGAATCTTCTTTATCATGCTAAGAGGAGCAGGAAAAAGCAAAAAATTTCAGAATTGCACCTTGCAATGCGGAGAAATTACTGTTTGTGCATTTACAATATTCATTGATTTTTGCCATTGAAAAACGTCCAGAAATGATTGAAGCTACTGACTGAATGAAAGGAGCTGGCATCTCACTCTCTTTGAATCTTGTTTATCATGCTAAGAGGAGCAGGAAAAAGCAAAAAATTTCAGAATTGCACCTTGCAATGCGGAGAAATTACTGTTTGTGCATTTACAATATTCATTGATTTTTGCCATTGAAAAACGTCCAGAAATGCTTGAAGCTACTGAATGAATGAAAGGAGCTGGCATCTCACTCTCTTTGAATCTTCTTTATCATGCTAAGAGGAGCAGGAAAAAGCAAAAAATTTCAGAATTGCAACTTGCAATGCGGAGAAATTACTGTTTGTGCATTTACAATATTCATTGATTTTTGCCATTGAAAAACATCATGTTATTCATATACCAGAAATGTTTGAAGCTACTGACTGAATGAAAAGAGCTGGCATCTCACTCTCTTTGAATCTTCTTTATCATGCTAAGAGGAGCAGGAAAAAGCAAAAAATTTCAGAATTGCACCTTGCAATGCGGAGAAATTACTGTTTGTGCATTTACAATATTCATTGATTTTTGCCATTGAAAAACGTCCAGAAATGATTGAAGCTACTGACTGAATGAAAGGAGCTGGCATCTCACTCTCTTTGAATCTTTTTTATCATGCTAAGAGGAGCAGGAAAAAGCAAAAAATTTCAGAATTGCACCTTGCAATGCGGAGAAATTACTGTTTATGCATTTACAATATTCATTGATTTTTGCCATTGAAAAACGTCCAGAAATGATTGAAGCTACTGACTGAATGAAAGGAGCTGGCATCTCACTCTCTTTGAATCTTCTTTATCATGCTAAGAGGAGCAGGAAAAAGCAAAAAATTTCAGAATTGCACCTTGCAATGCGGAGAAATTACTGTTTGTGCATTTACAATATTCATTGATTTTTGCCATTGAAAAACGTCCAGAAATGATTGAAGCTACTGACTGAATGAAAGGAGCTGGCATCTCACTCTCTTTGAATCTTCTTTATCATGCTAAGAGGAGCAGGAAAAAGCAAAAAATTTCAGAATTGCTCCTTGCAATGCGGAGAAATTACTGTTTGTGCATTTACAATATTCATTGATTTTTGAGATTGAAAAACGTCCAGAAATGTTTGAAGCTACTGACTGAATGAAAGGAGCTGGGATCTCACTCTCTTTGAATCTTCTTTATCATGCTAAGAGGAGCAGGAAAAAGCAAAAAATTTCAGAATTGCACCTTGCAATGCGGAGAAATTACTGTTTGTGCATTTACAATATTCATTGATTTTTGCCATTGAAAAACATCATGTTATTCATATACCAGAAATGTTTGAAGCTACTGACTGAATGAAAGGAGCTGGCATCTCACTCCCTTTGAATCTTCTTTATCATGCTAAGAGGAGCAGGAAAAAGCAAAAAATTTCAGAATTGCACCTTGCAATGCGGAGAAATTACTGTTTGTGCATTTACAATATTCATTGATTTTTGCCATTGAAAAACGTCCAGAAATGATTGAAGCTACTGACTGAATGAAAGGAGCTGCCATCTCACTCTCTTTGAATCTTCTTTATCATGCTAAGAGGAGCAGGAAAAAGCAAAAAATTTCAGAATTGCACCTTGCAATGCGGAGAAATTACTGTTTGTGCATTTACAATATTCATTGATTTTTGCCATTGAAAAATGTCCAGAAATGTTTGAAGCTACTGACTGAATGAAAAGAGCTGGTATCTCACTCTCTTTGAATCTTCTTTATCATGCTAAGAGGAGCAGGAAAAAGCAAAAAATTTCAGAATTGCACCTTGCAATGTGGAGAAATTACTGTTTGTGCATTTACAATATTCATTGATTTTTGCCATTGAAAAACGTCCAGAAATGATTGAAGCTACTGACTGAATGAAAGGAGCTGGCATCTCACTCTCTTTGAATCTTCTTTATCATGCTAAGAGGAGCAGGAAAAAGCAAAAAATTTCAGAATTGCACCTTGCAATGCGGAGAAATTACTGTTTGTGCATTTACAATATTCATTGATTTTTGCCATTGAAAAACGTCCAGAAATGATTGAAGCTACTGACTGAATGAAAGGAGCTGGCATCTCACTCTCTTTGAATCTTCTTTATCATGCTAAGAGGAGCAGGAAAAAGCAAAAAATTTCAGAATTGCACCTTGCAATGCGGAGAAATTACTGTTTGTGCATTTACAATATTCATTGATTTTTGCCACTGAAAAACATGTTATTCATATACCAGAAATGTTTGAAGCTACTGACTGAATGAAAAGAGCTGGCATCTCACTCTCTTTGAATCTTCTTTATCATGCTAACAGGAGCAGGAAAAAGCAAAAAATTTCAGAATTGCACCTTGCAATGCGGAGAAATTACTGTTTGTGCATTTACAATATTCATTGATTTTTGCCATTGAAAAACGTCCAGAAATAATTGAAGCTACTGACTGAATGAAAGGAGCTGGCATCTCACTCTCTTTGAATCTTCTTTATCATGCTAAGAGGAGCAGGAAAAAGCAAAAAATTTCAGAATTGCACCTTGCAATGCGGAGAAATTACTGTTTGTGCATTTACAATATTCATTGATTTTTGCCATTGAAAAACATCATGTTATTCATATACCAGAAATGTTTGAAGCTACTGACTGAATGAAAGGAGCTGGCATCTCACTCTCTTTGAATCTTCTTTATCATGCTAAGAGGAGCAGGAAAAAGCAAAAAATTTCAGAATTGCACCTTGCAATGCGGAGAAATTACTGTTTGTGCATTTACAATATTCATTGATTTTTGCCATTGAATAACGTCCAGAAATGATTGAAGCTACTGACTGAATGAAAGGAGCTGGCATCTCACTCTCTTTGAATCTTCTTTAACATGCTAAGAGGAGCAGGAAAAAGCAAAAAATTTCAGAATTGCTCCTTGCAATGCGGAGAAATTACTGTTTGTGCATTTACAATATTCATTGATTTTTGAGATTGAAAAACGTCCAAAAATGTTTGAAGCTACTGACTGAATGAAAGGAGCTGGCATCTCACTCTCTTTGAATCTTCTTTATCATGCTAAGAGGAGCAGGAAAAAGCAAAAAATTTCAGAATTGCACCTTGCAATGCGGAGAAATTACTGTTTGTGCATTTACAATATTCATTGATTTTTGCCATTGAAAAACATCATGTTATTCATATACCAGAAATGTTTGAAGCTACTGACTGAATGAAAGGAGCTGGCATCTCACTCCCTTTGAATCTTCTTTATCATGCTAAGAGGAGCAGGAAAAAGCAAAAAATTTCAGAATTGCACCTTGCAATGCGGAGAAATTACTGTTTGTGCATTTACAATATTCATTGATTTTTGCCATTGAAAAACGTCCAGAAATGATTGAAGCTACTGACTGAATGAAAGGAGCTGCCATCTCACTCTCTTTGAATCTTCTTTATCATGCTAAGAGAAGCAGGAAAAAGCAAAAAATTTCAGAATTGCACCTTGCAATGCGGAGAAATTACTGTTTGTGCATTTACAATATTCATTGATTTTTGCCATTGAAAAATGTCCAGAAATGTTTGAAGCTAGTGACTGAATGAAAAGAGCTGGTATCTCACTCTCTTTGAATCTTCTTTATCATGCTAAGAGGAGCAGGAAAAAGCAAAAAATTTCAGAATTGCACCTTGCAATGTGGAGAAATTACTGTTTGTGCATTTACAATATTCATTGATTTTTGCCATTGAAAAACGTCCAGAAATGATTGAAGCTACTGACTGAATGAAAGGAGCTGGCATCTCACTCTCTTTGAATCTTCTTTATCATGCTAAGAGGAGCAGGAAAAAGCAAAAAATTTCAGAATTGCACCTTGCAATGCGGAGAAATTACTGTTTGTGCATTTACAATATTCATTGATTTTTGCCATTGAAAAACGTCCAGAAATGATTGAAGCTACTGACTGAATGAAAGGTGCTGGCATCTCACTCTCTTTGAATCTTCTTTATCATGCTAAGAGGAGCAGGAAAAAGCAAAAAATTTCAGAATTGCACCTTGCAATGCGGAGAAATTACTGTTTGTGCATTTACAATATTCATTGATTTTTGCCACTGAAAAACATGTTATTCATATACCAGAAATGTTTGAAGCTACTGACTGAATGAAAAGAGCTGGCATCTCACTCTCTTTGAATCTTCTTTATCATGCTAACAGGAGCAGAAAAAAGCAAAAAATTTCAGAATTGCACCTTGCAATGCGGAGAAATTACTGTTTGTGCATTTACAATATTCATTGATTTTTGCCATTGAAAAACGTCCAGAAATAATTGAAGCTACTGACTGAATGAAAGGAGCTGGCATCTCACTCTCTTTGAATCTTCTTTATCATGCTAAGAGGAGCAGGAAAAAGCAAAAAATTTCAGAATTGCACCTTGCAATGCGGAGAAATTACTGTTTGTGCATTTACAATATTCATTGATTTTTGCCATTGAAAAACATCATGTTATTCATATACCAGAAATGTTTGAAGCTACTGACTGAATGAAAGGAGATGGCATCTCACTCTCTTTGAATCTTCTTTATCATGCTAAGAGGAGCAGGAAAAAGCAAAAAATTTCAGAATTGCACCTTGCAATGCGGAGAAATTACTGTTTGTGCATTTACAATATTCATTGATTTTTGCCATTGAAAAACATGTTATTCATATACCAGAAATGTTTGAAGCTACTGACTGAATGAAAAGAGCTGGCATCTCACTCTCTTTGAATCTTCTTTATCATGCTAAGAGGAGCAGGAAAAAGCAAAAAATTTCAGAATTGCACCTTGCAATGCGCAGAAATTACTGTTTGTGCATTTACAATATTCATTGATTTTTGCCATTGAAAAACATCATGTTATTCATATACCAGAAATGTTTGAAGCTACTGACTGAATGAAAGGAGCTGGCATCTCACTCTCTTTGAATCTTCTTTATCATGCTAAGAGGAGCAGGAAAAAGCAAAAAATTTCAGAATTGCACCTTGCAATGCGGAGAAATTACTGTTTGTGCATTTACAATATTCATTGATTTTTGCCATTGAAAAACAACATGTTATTCATATACCAGAAATGTTTGAAGCTACTGACTGAATGAAAAGAGCTGGCATCTCACTCTCTTTGAATCTTCTTTATTATGCTAAGAGGAGCAGGAAAAAGCAAAAAATTTCAGAATTGCACCTTGCAATGCGGAGAAATTACTGTTTGTGCATTTACAATATTCATTGATTTTTGCCATTGAAAAACGTCCAGAAATGATTGAAGCTACTGACTGAATGAAAGGAGCTGACATCTCACTCTCTTTGAATCTTCTTTATCATGCTAAGAGGAGCAGGAAAAAGCAAAAAATTTCAGAATTGCACCCTGCAATGCGGAGAAATTACTGTTTGTGCATTTACAATATTCATTGATTTTTGCCATTGAAAAACATCATGTTATTCATATACCAGAAATGTTTGAAGCTACTGACTGAATGAAAGAAGCTGGCATCTCACTCTCTTTGAATCTTCTTTATCATGCTAAGAGGAGCAGGAAAAAGCAAAAAATTTCAGAATTGCACCTTGCAATGCGGAGAAATTACTGTTTGTGCATTTACAATATTCATTGATTTTTGCCATTGAAAAACATCATGTTATTCAGATACCAGAAATGTTTGAAGCTACTGACTGAATGAAAGGAGCTGGCATCTCACTCTCTTTGAATCTTCTTTTTCATGCTAAGAGGAGCAGGAAAAAGCAAAAAATTTCAGAATTGTACCTTGCAATGCGGAGAAATTACTGTTTGTGCATTTACAATATTCATTGATTTTTGCCATTGAAAAATGTCCAGAAATGATTGAAGCTACTGACTGAATGAAAGGAGCTGGCATCTCACTCTCTTTGAATCTTCTTTATCATGCTAAGAGGAGCAGGAAAAAGCAAAAAATTTCAGAATTGCACCTTGCAATGCGGAGAAATTACTGTTTGTGCATTTACAATATTCATTGATTTTTGCCATTGAAAAACATCATGTTATTCATATACCAGAAATGTTTGAAGCTACTGACTGAATGAAAGGAGCTGGCATCTCACTCTCTTTGAATCTTCTTTATCATGCTTAGAGGAGCAGGAAAAAGCAAAAAATTTCAGAATTACACCTTGCAATGCGGAGAAATTACTGTTTGTGCATTTACAATATTCATTGATTTTTGCCATTGAAAAACATCATGTTATTCATATACCAGAAATGTTTGAAGCTACTGACTGAATGAAAGGAGCTGGCATCTCACTCTATTTGAAACTTCTTTATCATGCTAAGAGGAGCAGGAAAAAGCAAAAAATTTCAGAATTGCACCTTGCAATGCGCAGAAATTACTGTTTGTGCATTTACAATATTCATTGATTTTTGCCATTGAAAAACATCATGTTATTCATATACCAGAAATGTTTGAAGCTACTGACTGAATGAAAGGAGCTGGCATCTCACTCTCTTTGAATCTTCTTTATCATGCTAAGAGGAGCAGGAAAAAGCAAAAAATTTCAGGATTGCACCTTGCAATGCGGAGAAATTACTGTTTGTGCATTTACAATATTCATTGATTTTTGCCATTGAAAAACATCATGTTATTCACATACCAGAAATGTTTGAAGCTACTGACTGAATGAAAGGAACTGGCATCTCACTCTCTTTGAATCTTCTTTTTCATGCTAAGAGGAGCAGGAAAAAGCAAAAAATTTCAGAATTGTACCTTGCAATGCGGAGAAATTACTGTTTGTGCATTTACAATATTCATTGATTTTTGCCATTGAAAAACGTCCAGAAATGATTGAAGCTACTGACTGAATGAAAGGAGCTGGCATCTCACTCTCTTTGAATCTTCTTTATCATGCTAAGAGGAGCAGGAAAAAGCAAAAAATTTCAGAATTGCACCTTGCAATGCGGAGAAATTACTGTTTGTGCATTTACAATATTCATTGATTTTTGCCATTGAAAAACATCATGTTATTCATATACCAGAAATGTTTGAAGCTACTGACTGAATGAAAGGAGCTGGCATCTCACTCTCTTTGAATCTTCTTTATCATGCTTAGAGGAGCAGGAAAAAGCAAAAAATTTCAGAATTGCACCTTGCAATGCGGAGAAATTACTGTTTGTGCATTTACAATATTCATTGATTTTTGCCATTGAAAAACGTCCAGAAATGATTGAAGCTACTGACTGAATGAAAGGAGCTGGCATCTCACTCTCTTTGAATCTTCTTTATCATGCTAAGAGGAGCAGGAAAAAGCAAAAAATTTCAGAATTGCACCTTGCAATGCGGAGAAATTACTGTTTGTGCATTTACAATATTCATTGATTTTTGCCATTGAAAAACGTCCAGAATGATTGAAGCTACTGACTGAATGAAAGGAGCTGACATCTCACTCTCTTTGAATCTTCTTTATCATGCTAAAAGGAGCAGGAAAAAGCAAAAAATTTCAGAATTGCACCCTGCAATGCGGAGAAATTACTGTTTGTGCATTTACAATATTCATTGATTTTTGCCATTGAAAAACATCATGTTATTCATATACCAGAAATGTTTGAAGCTACTGACTGAATGAAAGAAGCTGGCATCTCACTCTCTTTGAATCTTCTTTATCATGCTAAGAGGAGCAGGAAAAAGCAAAAAATTTCAGAATTGCACCTTGCAATGCGGAGAAATTACTGTTTGTGCATTTACAATATTCATTGATTTTTGCCATTGAAAAACATCATGTTATTCAGATACCAGAAATGTTTGAAGCTACTGACTGAATGAAAGGAGCTGGCATCTCACTCTCTTTGAATCTTCTTTTTCATGCTAAGAGGAGCAGGAAAAAGCAAAAAATTTCAGAATTGTACCTTGCAATGCGGAGAAATTACTGTTTGTGCATTTACAATATTCATTGATTTTTGCCATTGAAAAACGTCCAGAAATGATTGAAGCTACTGACTGAATGAAAGGAGCTGGCATCTCACTCTCTTTGAATCTTCTTTATCATGCTAAGAGGAGCAGGAAAAAGCAAAAAATTTCAGAATTGCACCTTGCAATGCGGAGAAATTACTGTTTGTGCATTTACAATATTCATTGATTTTTGCCATTGAAAAACATCATGTTATTCATATACCAGAAATGTTTGAAGCTACTGACTGAATGAAAGGAGCTGGCATCTCACTCTCTTTGAATCTTCTTTATCATGCTTAGAGGAGCAGGAAAAAGCAAAAAAATTCAGAATTACACCTTGCAATGCGGAGAAATTACTGTTTGTGCATTTACAATATTCATTGATTTTTGCCATTGAAAAACGTCCAGAAATGATTGAAGCTACTGACTGAATGAAAGGAGCTGGCATCTCACTCTCTTTGAATCTTCTTTATCATGCTAAGAGGAGCAGGAAAAAGCAAAAAATTTCAGAATTGCACCTTGCAATGCGGAGAAATTACTGTTTGTGCACTTACAATATTCATTGATTTTTGCCATTGAAAAACATCATGTTATTCATATACCAGAAATGTTTGAAGCTACTGACTGAATGATAAGAGCTGGCATCTCACTCTCTTTGAATCTTCTTTATCATGCTAAGAGGAGCAGGAAAAAGCAAAAAATTTCAGAATTGCACCTTGCAATGTGTAGAAATTACTGTTTGTGCATTTACAATATTCATTGATTTTTGCCATTGAAAAACGTCCAGAAATGATTGAAGCTACTGACTGAATGAAAGGAGCTGGCATCTCACTCTCTTTGAATCTTCTTTATCATGCTAAGAGGAGCAGGAAAAAGCAAAAAATTTCAGAATTGCACCTTGCAATGCGGAGAAATTACTGTTTGTGCATTTACAATATTCATTGATTTTTGCCATTGAAAAACGTCCAGAAATGATTGAAGCTACTGACTGAATGAAAAGAGCTGGTATCTCACTCTCTTTGAATCTTCTTTATCATGCTAAGAGGAGCAGGAAAAAGCAAAAAATTTCAGAATTGCACCTTGCAATGTGGAGAAATTACTGTTTGTGCATTTACAATATTCATTGATTTTTGCCATTGAAAAACGTCCAGAAATGATTGAAGCTACTGACTGAATGAAAGGAGCTGGCATCTCACTCTCTTTGAATCTTCTTTATCATGCTAAGAGGAGCAGGAAAAAGCAAAAAATTTCAGAATTGCACCTTGCAATGCGGAGAAATTACTGTTTGTGCATTTACAATATTCATTGATTTTTGCCATTGAAAAACGTCCAGAAATGATTGAAGCTACTGACTGAATGAAAGGAGCTGGCATCTCACTCTCTTTGAATCTTCTTTATCATGCTAAGAGGAGCAGGAAAAAGCAAAAAATTTCAGAATTGCACCTTGCAATGCGGAGAAATTACTGTTTGTGCATTTACAATATTCATTGATTTTTGCCACTGAAAAACATGTTATTCATATACCAGAAATGTTTGAAGCTACTGACTGAATGAAAAGAGCTGGCATCTCACTCTCTTTGAATCTTCTTTATCATGCTAACAGGAGCAGGAAAAAGCAAAAAATTTCAGAATTGCACCTTGCAATGCGGAGAAATTACTGTTTGTGCATTTACAATATTCATTGATTTTTGCCATTGAAAAACGTCCAGAAATAATTGAAGCTACTGACTGAATGAAAGGAGCTGGCATCTCACTCTCTTTGAATCTTCTTTATCATGCTAAGAGGAGCAGGAAAAAGCAAAAAATTTCAGAATTGCACCTTGCAATGCGGAGAAATTACTGTTTGTGCATTTACAATATTCATTGATTTTTGCCATTGAAAAACATCATGTTATTCATATACCAGAAATGTTTGAAGCTACTGACTGAATGAAAGGAGCTGGCATCTCACTCTCTTTGAATCTTCTTTATCATGCTAAGAGGAGCAGGAAAAAGCAAAAAATTTCAGAATTGCACCTTGCAATGCGGAGAAATTACTGTTTGTGCACTTACAATATTCATTGATTTTTGCCATTGAAAAACATCATGTTATTCATATACCAGAAATGTTTGAAGCTACTGACTGAATGATAAGAGCTGGCATCTCACTCTCTTTGAATCTTCTTTATCATGCTAAGAGGAGCAGGAAAAAGCAAAAAATTTCAGAATTGCACCTTGCAATGTGTAGAAATTACTGTTTGTGCATTTACAATATTCATTGATTTTTGCCATTGAAAAACGTCCAGAAATGATTGAAGCTACTGACTGAATGAAAGGAGCTGGCATCTCACTCTCTTTGAATCTTCTTTATCATGCTAAGAGGAGCAGGAAAAAGCAAAAAATTTCAGAATTGCACCTTGCAATGCGGAGAAATTACTGTTTGTGCATTTACAATATTCATTGATTTTTGCCATTGAAAAACGTCCAGAAATGATTGAAGCTACTGACTGAATGAAAAGAGCTGGTATCTCACTCTCTTTGAATCTTCTTTATCATGCTAAGAGGAGCAGGAAAAAGCAAAAAATTTCAGAATTGCACCTTGCAATGTGGAGAAATTACTGTTTGTGCATTTACAATATTCATTGATTTTTGCCATTGAAAAACGTCCAGAAATGATTGAAGCTACTGACTGAATGAAAGGAGCTGGCATCTCACTCTCTTTGAATCTTCTTTATCATGCTAAGAGGAGCAGGAAAAAGCAAAAAATTTCAGAATTGCACCTTGCAATGCGGAGAAATTACTGTTTGTGCATTTACAATATTCATTGATTTTTGCCATTGAAAAACGTCCAGAAATGATTGAAGCTACTCACTGAATGAAAGGAGCTGGCATCTCACTCTCTTTGAATCTTCTTTATCATGCTAAGAGGAGCAGGAAAAAGCAAAAAATTTCAGAATTGCACCTTGCAATGCGGAGAAATTACTGTTTGTGCATTTACAATATTCATTGCTTTTTGCCACTGAAAAACATGTTATTCATATACCAGAAATGTTTGAAGCTACTGACTGAATGAAAAGAGCTGGCATCTCACTCTCTTTGAATCTTCTTTATCATGCTAACAGGAGCAGGAAAAAGCAAAAAATTTCAGAATTGCACCTTGCAATGCGGAGAAATTACTGTTTGTGCATTTACAATATTCATTGATTTTTGCCATTGAAAAACGTCCAGAAATAATTGAAGCTACTGACTGAATGAAAGGAGCTGGCATCTCACTCTCTTTGAATCTTCTTTATCATGCTAAGAGGAGCAGGAAAAAGCAAAAAATTTCAGAATTGCACCTTGCAATGCGGAGAAATTACTGTTTGTGCATTTACAATATTCATTGATTTTTGCCATTGAAAAACATCATGTTATTCATATACCAGAAATGTTTGAAGCTACTGACTGAATGAAAGGAGCTGGCATCTCACTCTCTTTGAATCTTCTTTATCATGCTAAGAGGAGCAGGAAAAAGCAAAAAATTTCAGAATTGCACCTTGCAATGCGGAGAAATTACTGTTTGTGCATTTACAATATTCATTGATTTTTGCCATTGAATAACGTCCAGAAATGATTGAAGCTACTGACTGAATGAAAGGAGCTGGCATCTCACTCTCTTTGAATCTTCTTTAACATGCTAAGAGGAGCAGGAAAAAGCAAAAAATTTCAGAATTGCTCCTTGCAATGCGGAGAAATTACTGTTTGTGCATTTACAATATTCATTGATTTTTGAGATTGAAAAACGTCCAGAAATGTTTGAAGCTACTGACTGAATGAAAGGAGCTGGCATCTCACTCTCTTTGAATCTTCTTTATCATGCTAAGAGGAGCAGGAAGAAGCAAAAAATTTCAGAATTGCACCTTGCAATGCGGAGAAATTACTGTTTGTGCATTTACAATATTCATTGATTTTTGCCATTGAAAAACATCATGTTATTCATATACCAGAAATGTTTGAAGCTACTGACTGAATGAAAGGAGCTGGCATCTCACTCCCTTTGAATCTTCTTTATCATGCTAAGAGGAGCAGGAAAAAGCAAAAAATTTCAGAATTGCACCTTGCAATGCGGAGAAATTACTGTTTGTGCATTTACAATATTCATTGATTTTTGCCATTGAAAAACGTCCAGAAATGATTGAAGCTACTGACTGAATGAAAGGAGCTGCCATCTCACTCTCTTTGAATCTTCTTTATCATGCTAAGAGGAGCAGGAAAAAGCAAAAAATTTCAGAATTGCACCTTGCAATGCGGAGAAATTACTGTTTGTGCATTTACAATATTCATTGATTTTTGCCATTGAAAAATGTCCAGAAATGTTTGAAGCTACTGACTGAATGAAAAGAGCTGGTATCTCACTCTCTTTGAATCTTCTTTATCATGCTAAGAGGAGCAGGAAAAAGCAAAAAATTTCAGAATTGCACCTTGCAATGTGGAGAAATTACTGTTTGTGCATTTACAATATTCATTGATTTTTGCCATTGAAAAACGTCCAGAAATGATTGAAGCTACTGACTGAATGAAAGGAGCTGGCATCTCACTCTCTTTGAATCTTCTTTATCATGCTAAGAGGAGCAGGAAAAAGCAAAAAATTTCAGAATTGCACCTTGCAATGCGGAGAAATTACTGTTTGTGCATTTACAATATTCATTGATTTTTGCCATTGAAAAACGTCCAGAAATGATTGAAGCTACTGACTGAATGAAAGGTGCTGGCATCTCACTCTCTTTGAATCTTCTTTATCATGCTAAGAGGAGCAGGAAAAAGCAAAAAATTTCAGAATTGCACCTTGCAATGCGGAGAAATTACTGTTTGTGCATTTACAATATTCATTGATTTTTGCCACTGAAAAACATGTTATTCATATACCAGAAATGTTTGAAGCTACTGACTGAATGAAAAGAGCTGGCATCTCACTCTCTTTGAATCTTCTTTATCATGCTAACAGGAGCAGGAAAAAGCAAAAAATTTCAGAATTGCACCTTGCAATGCGGAGAAATTACTGTTTGTGCATTTACAATATTCATTGATTTTTGCCATTGAAAAACGTCCAGAAATAATTGAAGCTACTGACTGAATGAAAGGAACTGGCATCTCACTCTCTTTGAATCTTCTTTATCATGCTAAGAGGAGCAGGAAAAAGCAAAAAATTTCAGAATTGCACCTTGCAATGCGGAGAAATTACTGTTTGTGCATTTACAATATTCATTGATTTTTGCCATTGAAAAACATCATGTTATTCATATACCAGAAATGTTTGAAGCTACTGACTGAATGAAAGGAGATGGCATCTCACTCTCTTTGAATCTTCTTTATCATGCTAAGAGGAGCAGGAAAAAGCAAAAAATTTCAGAATTGCACCTTGCAATGCGGAGAAATTACTGTTTGTGCATTTACAATATTCATTGATTTTTGCCATTGAAAAACGTCCAGAAATAATTGAAGCTACTGACTGAATGAAAGGAGCTGGCATCTCACTCTCTTTGAATCTTCTTTATCATGCTAAGAGGAGCAGGAAAAAGCAAAAAATTTCAGAATTGCACCTTGCAATGCGGAGAAATTACTGTTTGTGCATTTACAATATTCATTGATTTTTGCCATTGAAAAACATCATGTTATTCATATACCAGAAATGTTTGAAGCTACTGACTGAATGAAAGGAGCTGGCATCTCACTCTCTTTGAATCTTCTTTATCATGCTAAGAGGAGCAGGAAAAAGCAAAAAATTTCAGAATTGCACCTTGCAATGCGGAGAAATTACTGTTTGTGCACTTACAATATTCATTGATTTTTGCCATTGAAAAACATCATGTTATTCATATACCAGAAATGTTTGAAGCTACTGACTGAATGATAAGAGCTGGCATCTCACTCTCTTTGAATCTTCTTTATCATGCTAAGAGGAGCAGGAAAAAGCAAAAAATTTCAGAATTGCACCTTGCAATGTGTAGAAATTACTGTTTGTGCATTTACAATATTCATTGATTTTTGCCATTGAAAAACGTCCAGAAATGATTGAAGCTACTGACTGAATGAAAGGAGCTGGCATCTCACTCTCTTTGAATCTTCTTTATCATGCTAAGAGGAGCAGGAAAAAGCAAAAAATTTCAGAATTGCACCTTGCAATGCGGAGAAATTACTGTTTGTGCATTTACAATATTCATTGATTTTTGCCATTGAAAAACGTCCAGAAATGATTGAAGCTACTGACTGAATGAAAAGAGCTGGTATCTCACTCTCTTTGAATCTTCTTTATCATGCTAAGAGGAGCAGGAAAAAGCAAAAAATTTCAGAATTGCACCTTGCAATGTGGAGAAATTACTGTTTGTGCATTTACAATATTCATTGATTTTTGCCATTGAAAAACGTCCAGAAATGATTGAAGCTACTGACTGAATGAAAGGAGCTGGCATCTCACTCTCTTTGAATCTTCTTTATCATGCTAAGAGGAGCAGGAAAAAGCAAAAAATTTCAGAATTGCACCTTGCAATGCGGAGAAATTACTGTTTGTGCATTTACAATATTCATTGATTTTTGCCATTGAAAAACGTCCAGAAATGATTGAAGCTACTGACTGAATGAAAGGAGCTGGCATCTCACTCTCTTTGAATCTTCTTTATCATGCTAAGAGGAGCAGGAAAAAGCAAAAAATTTCAGAATTGCACCTTGCAATGCGGAGAAATTACTGTTTGTGCATTTACAATATTCATTGATTTTTGCCACTGAAAAACATGTTATTCATATACCAGAAATGTTTGAAGCTACTGACTGAATGAAAAGAGCTGGCATCTCACTCTCTTTGAATCTTCTTTATCATGCTAACAGGAGCAGGAAAAAGCAAAAAATTTCAGAATTGCATCTTGCAATGCGGAGAAATTACTGTTTGTGCATTTACAATATTCATTGATTTTTGCCATTGAAAAACGTCCAGAAATAATTGAAGCTACTGACTGAATGAAAGGAGCTGGCATCTCACTCTCTTTGAATCTTCTTTATCATGCTAAGAGGAGCAGGAAAAAGCAAAAAATTTCAGAATTGCACCTTGCAATGCGGAGAAATTACTGTTTGTGCATTTACAATATTCATTGATTTTTGCCATTGAAAAACATCATGTTATTCATATACCAGAAATGTTTGAAGCTACTGACTGAATGAAAGGAGCTGGCATCTCACTCTCTTTGAATCTTCTTTATCATGCTAAGAGGAGCAGGAAAAAGCAAAAAATTTCAGAATTGCACCTTGCAATGCGGAGAAATTACTGTTTGTGCATTTACAATATTCATTGATTTTTGCCATTGAATAACGTCCAGAAATGATTGAAGCTACTGACTGAATGAAAGGAGCTGGCATCTCACTCTCTTTGAATCTTCTTTAACATGCTAAGAGGAGCAGGAAAAAGCAAAAAATTTCAGAATTGCTCCTTGCAATGCGGAGAAATTACTGTTTGTGCATTTACAATATTCATTGATTTTTGAGATTGAAAAACGTCCAGAAATGTTTGAAGCTACTGACTGAATGAAAGGAGCTGGCATCTCACTCTCTTTGAATCTTCTTTATCATGCTAAGAGGAGCAGGAAAAAGCAAAAAATTTCAGAATTGCACCTTGCAATGCGGAGAAATTACTGTTTGTGCATTTACAATATTCATTGATTTTTGCCATTGAAAAACATCATGTTATTCATATACCAGAAATGTTTGAAGCTACTGACTGAATGAAAGGAGCTGGCATCTCACTCCCTTTGAATCTTCTTTATCATGCTAAGAGGAGCAGGAAAAAGCAAAAAATTTCAGAATTGCACCTTGCAATGCGGAGAAATTACTGTTTGTGCATTTACAATATTCATTGATTTTTGCCATTGAAAAACGTCCAGAAATGATTGAAGCTACTGACTGAATGAAAGGAGCTGCCATCTCACTCTCTTTGAATCTTCTTTATCATGCTAAGAGGAGCAGGAAAAAGCAAAAAATTTCAGAATTGCACCTTGCAATGCGGAGAAATTACTGTTTGTGCATTTACAATATTCATTGATTTTTGCCATTGAAAAATGTCCAGAAATGTTTGAAGCTACTGACTGAATGAAAAGAGCTGGTATCTCACTCTCTTTGAATCTTCTTTATCATGCTAAGAGGAGCAGGAAAAAGCAAAAAATTTCAGAATTGCACCTTGCAATGTGGAGAAATTACTGTTTGTGCATTTACAATATTCATTGATTTTTGCCATTGAAAAACGTCCAGAAATGATTGAAGCTACTGACTGAATGAAAGGAGCTGGCATCTCACTCTCTTTGAATCTTCTTTATCATGCTAAGAGGAGCAGGAAAAAGCAAAAAATTTCAGAATTGCACCTTGCAATGCGGAGAAATTACTGTTTGTGCATTTACAATATTCATTGATTTTTGCCATTGAAAAACGTCCAGAAATGATTGAAGCTACTGACTGAATGAAAGGTGCTGGCATCTCACTCTCTTTGAATCTTCTTTATCATGCTAAGAGGAGCAGGAAAAAGCAAAAAATTTCAGAATTGCACCTTGCAATGCGGAGAAATTACTGTTTGTGCATTTACAATATTCATTGATTTTTGCCACTGAAAAACATGTTATTCATATACCAGAAATGTTTGAAGCTACTGACTGAATGAAAAGAGCTGGCATCTCACTCTCTTTGAATCTTCTTTATCATGCTAACAGGAGCAGGAAAAAGCAAAAAATTTCAGAATTGCACCTTGCAATGCGGAGAAATTACTGTTTGTGCATTTACAATATTCATTGATTTTTGCCATTGAAAAACGTCCAGAAATAATTGAAGCTACTGACTGAATGAAAGGAACTGGCATCTCACTCTCTTTGAATCTTCTTTATCATGCTAAGAGGAGCAGGAAAAAGCAAAAAATTTCAGAATTGCACCTTGCAATGCGGAGAAATTACTGTTTGTGCATTTACAATATTCATTGATTTTTGCCATTGAAAAACATCATGTTATTCATATACCAGAAATGTTTGAAGCTACTGACTGAATGAAAGGAGATGGCATCTCACTCTCTTTGAATCTTCTTTATCATGCTAAGAGGAGCAGGAAAAAGCAAAAAATTTCAGAATTGCACCTTGCAATGCGGAGAAATTACTGTTTGTGCATTTACAATATTCATTGATTTTTGCCATTGAAAAACATGTTATTCATATACCAGAAATGTTTGAAGCTACTGACTGAATGAAAAGAGCTGGCATCTCACTCTCTTTGAATCTTCTTTATCATGCTAAGAGGAGCAGGAAAAAGCAAAAAATTTCAGAATTGCACCTTGCAATGCGCAGAAATTACTGTTTGTGCATTTACAATATTCATTGATTTTTGCCATTGAAAAACATCATGTTATTCATATACCAGAAATGTTTGAAGCTACTGACTGAATGAAAGGAGCTGGCATCTCACTCTCTTTGAATCTTCTTTATCATGCTAAGAGGAGCAGGAAAAAGCAAAAAATTTCAGAATTGCACCTTGCAATGCGGAGAAATTACTGTTTGTGCATTTACAATATTCATTGATTTTTGCCATTGAAAAACAACATGTTATTCATATACCAGAAATGTTTGAAGCTACTGACTGAATGAAAAGAGCTGGCATCTCACTCTCTTTGAATCTTCTTTATTATGCTAAGAGGAGCAGGAAAAAGCAAAAAATTTCAGAATTGCACCTTGCAATGCGGAGAAATTACTGTTTGTGCATTTACAATATTCATTGATTTTTGCCATTGAAAAACGTCCAGAAATGATTGAAGCTACTGACTGAATGAAAGGAGCTGACATCTCACTCTCTTTGAATCTTCTTTATCATGCTAAGAGGAGCAGGAAAAAGCAAAAAATTTCAGAATTGCACCCTGCAATGCGGAGAAATTACTGTTTGTGCATTTACAATATTCATTGATTTTTGCCATTGAAAAACATCATGTTATTCATATACCAGAAATGTTTGAAGCTACTGACTGAATGAAAGAAGCTGGCATCTCACTCTCTTTGAATCTTCTTTATCATGCTAAGAGGAGCAGGAAAAAGCAAAAAATTTCAGAATTGCACCTTGCAATGCGGAGAAATTACTGTTTGTGCATTTACAATATTCATTGATTTTTGCGATTGAAAAACATCATGTTATTCAGATACCAGAAATGTTTGAAGCTACTGACTGAATGAAAGGAGCTGGCATCTCACTCTCTTTGAATCTTCTTTTTCATGCTAAGAGGAGCAGGAAAAAGCAAAAAATTTCAGAATTGTACCTTGCAATGCGGAGAAATTACTGTTTGTGCATTTACAATATTCATTGATTTTTGCCATTGAAAAATGTCCAGAAATGATTGAAGCTACTGACTGAATGAAAGGAGCTGGCATCTCACTCTCTTTGAATCTTCTTTATCATGCTAAGAGGAGCAGGAAAAAGCAAAAAATTTCAGAATTGCACCTTGCAATGCGGAGAAATTACTGTTTGTGCATTTACAATATTCATTGATTTTTGCCATTGAAAAACATCATGTTATTCATATACCAGAAATGTTTGAAGCTACTGACTGAATGAAAGGAGCTGGCATCTCACTCTCTTTGAATCTTCTTTATCATGCTTAGAGGAGCAGGAAAAAGCAAAAAATTTCAGAATTACACCTTGCAATGCGGAGAAATTACTGTTTGTGCATTTACAATATTCATTGATTTTTGCCATTGAAAAACATCATGTTATTCATATACCAGAAATGTTTGAAGCTACTGACTGAATGAAAGGAGCTGGCATCTCACTCTATTTGAAACTTCTTTATCATTCTAAGAGGAGCAGGAAAAAGCAAAAAATTTCAGAATTGCACCTTGCAATGCGGAGAAATTACTGTTTGTGCATTTACAATATTCATTGATTTTTGCCATTGAAAAACATCATGTTATTCATATACAGAAATGTTTGAAGCTACTGACTGAATGAAAGGAGCTGGCATCTCACTCTCTTTGAATCTTCTTTATCATGCTAAGAGGAGCAGGAAAAAGCAAAAAATTTCAGGATTGCACCTTGCAATGCGGAGAAATTACTGTTTGTGCATTTACAATATTCATTGATTTTTGCCATTGAAAAACATCATGTTATTCACATACCAGAAATGTTTGAAGCTACTGACTGAATGAAAGGAACTGGCATCTCACTCTCTTTGAATCTTCTTTTTCATGCTAAGAGGAGCAGGAAAAAGCAAAAAATTTCAGAATTGTACCTTGCAATGCGGAGAAATTACTGTTTGTGCATTTACAATATTCATTGATTTTTGCCATTGAAAAACGTCCAGAAATGATTGAAGCTACTGACTGAATGAAAGGAGCTGGCATCTCACTCTCTTTGAATCTTCTTTATCATGCTAAGAGGAGCAGGAAAAAGCAAAAAATTTCAGAATTGCACCTTGCAATGCAGAGAAATTACTGTTTGTGCATTTACAATATTCATTGATTTTTGCCATTGAAAAACATCATGTTATTCATATACCAGAAATGTTTGAAGCTACTGACTGAATGAAAGGAGCTGGCATCTCACTCTCTTTGAATCTTCTTTATCATGCTTAGAGGAGCAGGAAAAAGCAAAAAATTTCAGAATTGCACCTTGCAATGCGGAGAAATTACTGTTTGTGCATTTACAATATTCATTGATTTTTGCCATTGAAAAACGTCCAGAAATGATTGAAGCTACTGACTGAATGAAAGGAGCTGGCATCTCACTCTCTTTGAATCTTCTTTATCATGCTAAGAGGAGCAGGAAAAAGCAAAAAATTTCAGAATTGCACCTTGCAATGCGGAGAAATTACTGTTTGTGCATTTACAATATTCATTGATTTTTGCCATTGAAAAACGTCCAGAAATGATTGAAGCTACTGACTGAATGAAAGGAGCTGACATCTCACTCTCTTTGAATCTTCTTTATCATGCTAAAAGGAGCAGGAAAAAGCAAAAAATTTCAGAATTGCACCCTGCAATGCGGAGAAATTACTGTTTGTGCATTTACAATATTCATTGATTTTTGCCATTGAAAAACATCATGTTATTCATATACCAGAAATGTTTGAAGCTACTGACTGAATGAAAGAAGCTGGCATCTCACTCTCTTTGAATCTTCTTTATCATGCTAAGAGGAGCAGGAAAAAGCAAAAAATTTCAGAATTGCACCTTGCAATGCGGAGAAATTACTGTTTGTGCATTTACAATATTCATTGATTTTTGCCATTGAAAAACATCATGTTATTCAGATACCAGAAATGTTTGAAGCTACTGACTGAATGAAAGGAGCTGGCATCTCACTCTCTTTGAATCTTCTTTTTCATGCTAAGAGGAGCAGGAAAAAGCAAAAAATTTCAGAATTGTACCTTGCAATGCGGAGAAATTACTGTTTGTGCATTTACAATATTCATTGATTTTTGCCATTGAAAAACGTCCAGAAATGATTGAAGCTACTGACTGAATGAAAGGAGCTGGCATCTCACTCTCTTTGAATCTTCTTTATCATGCTAAGAGGAGCAGGAAAAAGCAAAAAATTTCAGAATTGCACCTTGCAATGCGGAGAAATTACTGTTTGTGCATTTACAATATTCATTGATTTTTGCCATTGAAAAACATCATGTTATTCATATACCAGAAATGTTTGAAGCTACTGACTGAATGAAAGGAGCTGGCATCTCACTCTCTTTGAATCTTCTTTATCATGCTTAGAGGAGCAGGAAAAAGCAAAAAATTTCAGAATTACACCTTGCAATGCGGAGAAATTACTGTTTGTGCATTTACAATATTCATTGATTTTTGCCATTGAAAAACGTCCAGAAATGATTGAAGCTACTGACTGAATGAAAGGAGCTGGCATCTCACTCTCTTTGAATCTTCTTTATCATGCTAAGAGGAGCAGGAAAAAGCAAAAAATTTCAGAATTGCACCTTGCAATGCGGAGAAATTACTGTTTGTGCACTTACAATATTCATTGATTTTTGCCATTGAAAAACATCATGTTATTCATATACCAGAAATGTTTGAAGCTACTGACTGAATGATAAGAGCTGGCATCTCACTCTCTTTGAATCTTCTTTATCATGCTAAGAGGAGCAGGAAAAAGCAAAAAATTTCAGAATTGCACCTTGCAATGTGTAGAAATTACTGTTTGTGCATTTACAATATTCATTGATTTTTGCCATTGAAAAACGTCCAGAAATGATTGAAGCTACTGACTGAATGAAAGGAGCTGGCATCTCACTCTCTTTGAATCTTCTTTATCATGCTAAGAGGAGCAGGAAAAAGCAAAAAATTTCAGAATTGCACCTTGCAATGCGGAGAAATTACTGTTTGTGCATTTACAATATTCATTGATTTTTGCCATTGAAAAACGTCCAGAAATGATTGAAGCTACTGACTGAATGAAAGGAGCTGGCATCTCACTCTCTTTGAATCTTCTTTATCATGCTAAGAGGTGCAGGAAAAAGCAAAAAATTTCAGAATTGCACCTTGCAATGCGGAGAAATTACTGTTTGTGCATTTACAATATTCATTGATTTTTGCCATTGAAAAACATCATGTTATTCATATACCAGAAATGTTTGAAGCTACTGACTGAATGAAAGGAGATGGCATCTCACTCTATTTGAAACTTCTTTATCATGCTTAGAGGAGCAGGAAAAAGCAAAAAATTTCAGAATTGCACCTTGCAATGCGGAGAAATTACTGTTTGTGCATTTACAATATTCATTGATTTTTGCCATTGAAAAACATCATGTTATTCATATACCAGAAATGTTTGAAGCTACTGACTGAATGAAAGGAGCTGGCATCTCACTCTCTTTGAATCTTCTTTATCATGCTAAGAGGAGCAGGAAAAAGCAAAAAATTTCAGAATTGCACCTTGCAATGCGGAGAAATTACTGTTTGTGCATTTACAATATTCATTGATTTTTGCCATTGAAAAACATCATGTTATTCAGATACCAGAAATGTTTGAAGCTACTGACTGAATGAAAGGAGCTGGCATCTCACTCTCTTTGAATCTTCTTTTTCATGCTAAGAGGAGCAGGAAAAAGCAAAAAATTTCAGAATTGTACCTTGCAATGCGGAGAAATTACTGTTTGTGCATTTACAATATTCATTGATTTTTGCCATTGAAAAACGTCCAGAAATGATTGAAGCTACTGACTGAATGAAAGGAGCTGGCATCTCACTCTCTTTGAATCTTCTTTATCATGCTAAGAGGAGCAGGAAAAAGCAAAAAATTTCAGAATTGCACCTTGCAATGCGGAGAAATTACTGTTTGTGCATTTACAATATTCATTGATTTTTGCCATTGAAAAACATCATGTTATTCATATACCAGAAATGTTTGAAGCTACTGACTGAATGAAAGGAGCTGGCATCTCACTCTCTTTGAATCTTCTTTATCATGCTTAGAGGAGCAGGAAAAAGCAAAAAATTTCAGAATTACACCTTGCAATGCGGAGAAATTACTGTTTGTGCATTTACAATATTCATTGATTTTTGCCATTGAAAAACGTCCAGAAATGATTGAAGCTACTGACTGAATGAAAGGAGCTGGCATCTCACTCTCTTTGAATCTTCTTTATCATGCTAAGAGGAGCAGGAAAAAGCAAAAAATTTCAGAATTGCACCTTGCAATGCGGAGAAATTACTGTTTGTGCACTTACAATATTCATTGATTTTTGCCATTGAAAAACATCATGTTATTCATATACCAGAAATGTTTGAAGCTACTGACTGAATGATAAGAGCTGGCATCTCACTCTCTTTGAATCTTCTTTATCATGCTAAGAGGAGCAGGAAAAAGCAAAAAATTTCAGAATTGCACCTTGCAATGTGTAGAAATTACTGTTTGTGCATTTACAATATTCATTGATTTTTGCCATTGAAAAACGTCCAGAAATGATTGAAGCTACTGACTGAATGAAAGGAGCTGGCATCTCACTCTCTTTGAATCTTCTTTATCATGCTAAGAGGAGCAGGAAAAAGCAAAAAATTTCAGAATTGCACCTTGCAATGCGGAGAAATTACTGTTTGTGCATTTACAATATTCATTGATTTTTGCCATTGAAAAACGTCCAGAAATGATTGAAGCTACTGACTGAATGAAAGGAGCTGGCATCTCACTCTCTTTGAATCTTCTTTATCATGCTAAGAGGTGCAGGAAAAAGCAAAAAATTTCAGAATTGCACCTTGCAATGCGGAGAAATTACTGTTTGTGCATTTACAATATTCATTGATTTTTGCCATTGAAAAACATCATGTTATTCATATACCAGAAATGTTTGAAGCTACTGACTGAATGAATGGAGCTGGCATCTCACTCTATTTGAAACTTCTTTATCATGCTAAGAGGAGCAGGAAAAAGCAAAAAATTTCAGAATTGCACCTTGCAATGCGGAGAAATTACTGTTTGTGCATTTACAATATTCATTGATTTTTGCCATTGAAAAACATCATGTTATTCATATACCAGAAATGTTTGAAGCTACTGACTGAATGAAAGGAGCTGGCATCTCACTCTCTTTGAATCTTCTTTATCATGCTAAGAGGAGCAGGAAAACGCAAAAAATTTCAGAATTGCACCTTGCAATGCGGAGAAATTACTGTTTGTGCATTTACAATATTCATTGATTTTTGCCATTGAAAAACATCATGTTATTCACATACCAGAAATGTTTGAAGCTACTGACTGAATGAAAGGAGCTGGCATCTCACTCTCTTTGAATCTTCTTTTTCATGCTAAGAGGAGCAGGAAAAAGCAAAAAATTTCAGAATTGTACCTTGCAATGCGGAGAAATTACTGTTTGTGCATTTACAATATTCATTGATTTTTGCCATTGAAAAACATCATGTTATTCATATACCAGAAATGTTTGAAGCTACTGACTGAATGAAAGGAGCTGGCATCTCACTCTCTTTGAATCTTCTTTATCATGCTTAGAGGAGCAGGAAAAAGCAAAAAATTTCAGAATTGCACCTTGCAATGCGGAGAAATTACTGTTTGTGCATTTACAATATTCATTGATTTTTGCCATTGAAAAACGTCCAGAAATGATTGAAGCTACTGACTGAATGAAAGGAGCTGGCATCTCACTCTCTTTGAATCTTCTTTATCATGCTAAGAGGAGCAGCAAAAAGCAAAAAATTTCAGAATTGCACCTTGCAATGCGGAGAAATTACTGTTTGTGCATTTACAATATTCATTGATTTTTGCCATTGAAAAACGTCCAGAAATGATTGAAGCTACTGACTGAATGAAAGGAGCTGGCATCTCACTCTCTTTGAGTCTTCTTTATCATGCTAAGAGGAGCAGGAAAAAGCAAAAAATTTCAGAATTGCACCTTGCAATGTGGAGAAATTACTGTTTGTGCATTTACAATATTCATTGATTTTTGCCATTGAAAAACATCATGTTATTCATATACAAGAAATGTTTGAAGCTACTGACTGAATGAAAGGAGCTGGCATCTCACTCTCTTTGAATCTTCTTTATCATGCTAAGAGGAGCAGGAAAAAGCAAAAAATTTCTGAGTTGCACCTTGCAATGCTGAGAAATTACTGTTTGTGCATTTACAATATTCATTGATTTTTGCCATTGAAAAACATGTTATTCATATAGCAGAAATGTTTGAAGCTACTGACTGAATGAAAAGAGCTGGCATCTCACTCTCTTTGAATCTTCTTTATCATGCTAAGAGGAGCAGGAAAAAGCAAAAAATTTCAGAATTGCACCTTGCAATGCGGAGAAATTACTGTTTGTGCATTTACAATATTCATTGATTTTTGCCATTGAAAAACATCATGTTATTCATATACCAGAAATGTTTGAAGCTACTGACTGAATGAAAGGAGCTGGCATCTCACTCTCTTTGAATCTTCTTTATCATGCTAAGAGGAGCAGGAAAAAGCAAAAAATTTCAGAATTGCACCTTGCAATGCGGAGAAATTACTGTTTGTGCACTTACAATATTCATTGATTTTTGCCATTGAAAAACATCATGTTATTCATATACCAGAAATGTTTGAAGCTACTGACTGAATGAAAGGAGCTGGCATTTCACTCTCTTTGAATCTTCTTTATCATGCTAAGAGGAGCAGGAAAAAGCAAAAAATTTCAGAATTGCACCTTGCAATGCGGAGAAATTACTGTTTGTGCACTTACAATATTCATTGATTTTTGCCATTGAAAAACATCATGTTATTCATATACCAGAAATGTTTGAAGCTACTGACTGAATGATAAGAGCTGGCATCTCACTCTCTTTGAATCTTCTTTATCATGCTAAGAGGAGCAGGAAAAAGCAAAAAATTTCAGAATTGCACCTTGCAATGTGTAGAAATTACTGTTTGTGCATTTACAATATTCATTGATTTTTGCCATTGAAAAACGTCCAGAAATGATTGAAGCTACTGACTGAATGAAAGGCGCTGGCATCTCACTCTCTTTTAAACTTCTTTATCATGCTAAGAGGAGCAGGAAAAAGCAAAAAATTTCAGAATTGCACCTTGCAATGCGGAGAAATTACTGTTTGTGCATTTACAATATTCATTGATTTTTGCCATTGAAAAACGTCCAGAAATGATTGAAGCTACTGACTGAATGAAAGGAGTTGGCATCTCACTCTCTTTGAATCTTCTTTATCATGCTAAGAGGTGCAGGAAAAAGCAAAAAATTTCAGAATTGCACCTTGCAATGTGGAGAAATTACTGTTTGTGCATTTACAATATTCATTGATTTTTGCCATTGAAAAACATCATGTTATTCATATACCAGAAATGTTTGAAGCTACTGACTGAATGAAAGGAGCTGGCAACTCACTCTATTTGAAACTTCTTTATCATGCTAAGAGGAGCAGGAAAAAGCAAAAAATTTCAGATTTGCACCTTGCAATGCGGAGAAATTACTGTTTGTGCATTTACAATATTCATTGATTTTTGCCATTGAAAAACATCATGTTATTCATATACCAGAAATGTTTGAAGCTACTGACTGAATGAAAGGAGCTGGCATCTCACTCTCTTTGAATCTTCTTTATCATGCTAAGAGGAGCAGGAAAAAGCAAAAAATTTCAGAATTGCACCTTGCAATGCGGAGAAATTACTGTTTGTGCATTTACAATATTCATTGATTTTTGCCATTGAAAAACATCATGTTATTCATATACCAGAAATGTTTGAAGCTACTGACTGAATGAAAGGAGCTGGCATCTCACTCTCTTTGAATCTTCTTTATCATGCTAAGAGGAGCAGGAAAAAGCAAAAAATTTCAGAATTGCACCTTGCAATGCGGAGAAATTACTGTTTGTGCATTTACAATATTCATTGATTTTTGCCATTGAAAAACATCATGTTATTCAGATACCAGAAATGTTTGAAGCTACTGACTGAATGAAAGGAGCTGGCATCTCACTCTCTTTGAATCTTCTTTTTCATGCTAAGAGGAGCAGGAAAAAGCAAAAAATTTCAGAATTGTACCTTGCAATGCGGAGAAATTACTGTTTGTGCATTTACAATATTCATTGATTTTTGCCATTGAAAAACGTCCAGAAATGATTGAAGCTACTGACTGAATGAAAGGAGCTGGCATCTCACTCTCTTTGAATCTTCTTTATCATGCTAAGAGGAGCAGGAAAAAGCAAAAAATTTCAGAATTGCACCTTGCAATGCGGAGAAATTACTGTTTGTGCATTTACAATATTCATTGATTTTTGCCATTGAAAAACATCATGTTATTCATATACCAGAAATGTTTGAAGCTACTGACTGAATGAAAGGAGCTGGCATCTCACTCTCTTTGAATCTTCTTTATCATGCTTAGAGGAGCAGGAAAAAGCAAAAAATTTCAGAATTACACCTTGCAATGCGGAGAAATTACTGTTTGTGCATTTACAATATTCATTGATTTTTGCCATTGAAAAACGTCCAGAAATGATTGAAGCTACTGACTGAATGAAAGGAGCTGGCATCTCACTCTCTTTGAATCTTCTTTATCATGCTAAGAGGAGCAGGAAAAAGCAAAAAATTTCAGAATTGCACCTTGCAATGCGGAGAAATTACTGTTTGTGCACTTACAATATTCATTGATTTTTGCCATTGAAAAACATCATGTTATTCATATACCAGAAATGTTTGAAGCTACTGACTGAATGATAAGAGCTGGCATCTCACTCTCTTTGAATCTTCTTTATCATGCTAAGAGGAGCAGGAAAAAGCAAAAAATTTCAGAATTGCACCTTGCAATGTGTAGAAATTACTGTTTGTGCATTTACAATATTCATTGATTTTTGCCATTGAAAAACGTCCAGAAATGATTGAAGCTACTGACTGAATGAAAGGAGCTGGCATCTCACTCTCTTTGAATCTTCTTTATCATGCTAAGAGGAGCAGGAAAAAGCAAAAAATTTCAGAATTGCACCTTGCAATGCGGAGAAATTACTGTTTGTGCATTTACAATATTCATTGATTTTTGCCATTGAAAAACGTCCAGAAATGATTGAAGCTACTGACTGAATGAAAGGAGCTGGCATCTCACTCTCTTTGAATCTTCTTTATCATGCTAAGAGGTGCAGGAAAAAGCAAAAAATTTCAGAATTGCACCTTGCAATGCGGAGAAATTACTGTTTGTGCATTTACAATATTCATTGATTTTTGCCATTGAAAAACATCATGTTATTCATATACCAGAAATGTTTGAAGCTACTGACTGAATGAATGGAGCTGGCATCTCACTCTATTTGAAACTTCTTTATCATGCTAAGAGGAGCAGGAAAAAGCAAAAAATTTCAGAATTGCACCTTGCAATGCGGAGAAATTACTGTTTGTGCATTTACAATATTCATTGATTTTTGCCATTGAAAAACATCATGTTATTCATATACCAGAAATGTTTGAAGCTACTGACTGAATGAAAGGAGCTGGCATCTCACTCTCTTTGAATCTTCTTTATCATGCTAAGAGGAGCAGGAAAACGCAAAAAATTTCAGAATTGCACCTTGCAATGCGGAGAAATTACTGTTTGTGCATTTACAATATTCATTGATTTTTGCCATTGAAAAACATCATGTTATTCACATACCAGAAATGTTTGAAGCTACTGACTGAATGAAAGGAGCTGGCATCTCACTCTCTTTGAATCTTCTTTTTCATGCTAAGAGGAGCAGGAAAAAGCAAAAAATTTCAGAATTGTACCTTGCAATGCGGAGAAATTACTGTTTGTGCATTTACAATATTCATTGATTTTTGCCATTGAAAAACATCATGTTATTCATATACCAGAAATGTTTGAAGCTACTGACTGAATGAAAGGAGCTGGCATCTCACTCTCTTTGAATCTTCTTTATCATGCTTAGAGGAGCAGGAAAAAGCAAAAAATTTCAGAATTGCACCTTGCAATGCGGAGAAATTACTGTTTGTGCATTTACAATATTCATTGATTTTTGCCATTGAAAAACGTCCAGAAATGATTGAAGCTACTGACTGAATGAAAGGAGCTGGCATCTCACTCTCTTTGAATCTTCTTTATCATGCTAAGAGGAGCAGCAAAAAGCAAAAAATTTCAGAATTGCACCTTGCAATGCGGAGAAATTACTGTTTGTGCATTTACAATATTCATTGATTTTTGCCATTGAAAAACGTCCAGAAATGATTGAAGCTACTGACTGAATGAAAGGAGCTGGCATCTCACTCTCTTTGAGTCTTCTTTATCATGCTAAGAGGAGCAGGAAAAAGCAAAAAATTTCAGAATTGCACCTTGCAATGTGGAGAAATTACTGTTTGTGCATTTACAATATTCATTGATTTTTGCCATTGAAAAACATCATGTTATTCATATACAAGAAATGTTTGAAGCTACTGACTGAATGAAAGGAGCTGGCATCTCACTCTCTTTGAATCTTCTTTATCATGCTAAGAGGAGCAGGAAAAAGCAAAAAATTTCTGAGTTGCACCTTGCAATGCTGAGAAATTACTGTTTGTGCATTTACAATATTCATTGATTTTTGCCATTGAAAAACATGTTATTCATATAGCAGAAATGTTTGAAGCTACTGACTGAATGAAAAGAGCTGGCATCTCACTCTCTTTGAATCTTCTTTATCATGCTAAGAGGAGCAGGAAAAAGCAAAAAATTTCAGAATTGCACCTTGCAATGCGGAGAAATTACTGTTTGTGCATTTACAATATTCATTGATTTTTGCCATTGAAAAACATCATGTTATTCATATACCAGAAATGTTTGAAGCTACTGACTGAATGAAAGGAGCTGGCATCTCACTCTCTTTGAATCTTCTTTATCATGCTAAGAGGAGCAGGAAAAAGCAAAAAATTTCAGAATTGCACCTTGCAATGCGGAGAAATTACTGTTTGTGCACTTACAATATTCATTGATTTTTGCCATTGAAAAACATCATGTTATTCATATACCAGAAATGTTTGAAGCTACTGACTGAATGAAAGGAGCTGGCATTTCACTCTCTTTGAATCTTCTTTATCATGCTAAGAGGAGCAGGAAAAAGCAAAAAATTTCAGAATTGCACCTTGCAATGCGGAGAAATTACTGTTTGTGCACTTACAATATTCATTGATTTTTGCCATTGAAAAACATCATGTTATTCATATACCAGAAATGTTTGAAGCTACTGACTGAATGATAAGAGCTGGCATCTCACTCTCTTTGAATCTTCTTTATCATGCTAAGAGGAGCAGGAAAAAGCAAAAAATTTCAGAATTGCACCTTGCAATGTGTAGAAATTACTGTTTGTGCATTTACAATATTCATTGATCTTTGCCATTGAAAAACGTCCAGAAATGATTGAAGCTACTGACTGAATGAAAGGCGCTGGCATCTCACTCTCTTTTAAACTTCTTTATCATGCTAAGAGGAGCAGGAAAAAGCAAAAAATTTCAGAATTGCACCTTGCAATGCGGAGAAATTACTGTTTGTGCATTTACAATATTCATTGATTTTTGCCATTGAAAAACGTCCAGAAATGATTGAAGCTACTGACTGAATGAAAGGAGTTGGCATCTCACTCTCTTTGAATCTTCTTTATCATGCTAAGAGGTGCAGGAAAAAGCAAAAAATTTCAGAATTGCACCTTGCAATGTGGAGAAATTACTGTTTGTGCATTTACAATATTCATTGATTTTTGCCATTGAAAAACATCATGTTATTCATATACCAGAAATGTTTGAAGCTACTGACTGAATGAAAGGAGCTGGCAACTCACTCTATTTGAAACTTCTTTATCATGCTAAGAGGAGCAGGAAAAAGCAAAAAATTTCAGATTTGCACCTTGCAATGCGGAGAAATTACTGTTTGTGCATTTACAATATTCATTGATTTTTGCCATTGAAAAACATCATGTTATTCATATACCAGAAATGTTTGAAGCTACTGACTGAATGAAAGGAGCTGGCATCTCACTCTCTTTGAATCTTCTTTATCATGCTAAGAGGAGCAGGAAAAAGCAAAAAATTTCAGAATTGCACCTTGCAATGCGGAGAAATTACTGTTTGTGCATTTACAATATTCATTGATTTTTGCCATTGAAAAACGTCCAGAAATGATTGAAGCTACTGACTGAATGAAAGGAGCTGACATCTCACTCTCTTTGAATCTTCTTTATCATGCTAAGAGGAGCAGGAAAAAGCAAAAAATTTCAGAATTGCACCCTGCAATGCGGAGAAATTACTGTTTGTGCATTTACAATATTCAATGATTTTTGCCTTTGAAAAACATCATGTTAATCATATACCAGAAATGTTTGAAGCTACTGACTGAATGAAAGAAGCTGGCATCTCACTCTCTTTGAATCGTCTTTATCATGCTAAGAGGAGCAGGAAAAAGCAAAAAATTTCAGAATTGCACCTTGCAATGCGGAGAAATTACTGTTTGTGCATTTACAATATTCATTGATTTTTGCCATTGAAAAACATCATGTTATTCAGATACCAGAAATGTTTGAAGCTACTGACTGAATGAAAGGAGCTGGCATCTCACTCTCTTTGAATCTTCTTTATCATGCTTAGAGGAGCAGGAAAAAGCAAAAAATTTCAGAATTGCACCTTGCAATGCGGAGAAATTACTGTTTGTGCATTTACAATATTCATTGATTTTTGCCATTGAAAAACGTCCAGAAATGATTGAAGCTACTGACTGAATGAAAGGAGCTGGCATCTCACTCTCTTTGAATCTTCTTTATCATGCTAAGAGGAGCAGGAAAAAGCAAAAAATTTCAGAATTGCACCTTGCAATGCGGAGAAATTACTGTTTGTGCATTTACAATATTCATTGATATTTGCCATTGAAAAACGTCCAGAAATGATTGAAGCTACTGACTGAATGAAAGGAGCTGGCATCTCACTCTCTTTGAGTCTTCTTTATCATGCTAAGAGGAGCAGGAAAAAGCAAAAAATTTCAGAATTGCACCTTGCAATGTGGAGAAATTACTGTTTGTGCATTTACAATATTCATTGATTTTTGCCATTGAAAAACATCATGTTATTCATATACCAGAAATGTTTGAAGCTACTGACTGAATGAAAGGAGCTGGCATCTCACTCTCTTTGAATCTTCTTTATCATGCTAAGAGGAGCAGGAAAAAGCAAAAAATTTCTGAATTGCACCTTGCAATGATGAGAAATTACTGTTTGTGCATTTACAATATTCATTGATTTTTGCCATTGAAAAACATGTTATTCATATAGCAGAAATGTTTGAAGCTACTGACTGAATGAAAAGAGCTGGCATCTCACTCTCTTTGAATCTTCTTTATCATGCTAAGAGGAGCAGGAAAAAGCAAAAAATTTCAGAATTGCACCTTGCAATGCGGAGAAATTACTGTTTGTGCATTTACAATATTCATTGATTTTTGCCATTGAAAAACATCATGTTATTCATATACCAGAAATGTTTGAAGCTACTGACTGAATGAAAGGAGCTGGCATCTCACTCTCTTTGAATCTTCTTTATCATGCTAAGAGGAGCAGGAAAAAGCAAAAAAATTCAGAATTGCACCTTGCAATGCGGAGAAATTACTGTTTGTGCACTTACAATATTCATTGATTTTTGCCATTGAAAAACATCATGTTATTCATATACCAGAAATGTTTGAAGCTACTGACTGAATGAAAGGAGCTGGCATCTCACTCTCTTTGAATCTTCTTTATCATGCTAAGAGGAGCAGGAAAAAGCAAAAAATTTCAGAATTGCACGTTGCAATGCGGAGAAATTACTGTTTGTGCACTTACAATATTCATTGATTTTTGCCATTGAAAAACATCATGTTATTCATATACCAGAAATGTTTGAAGCTACTGATTGAATGATAAGAGCTGGCATCTCACTCTCTTTGAATCTTCTTTATCATGCTAAGAGGAGCAGGAAAAAGCAAAAAATTTCAGAATTGCACCTTGCAATGTGTAGAAATTACTGTTTGTGCATTTACAATATTCATTGATTTTTGCCATTGAAAAACGTCCAGAAATGATTGAAGCTACTGACTGAATGAAAGGCGCTGGCATCTCACTCTCTTTGAATCTTCTTTATCATGCTAAGAGGAGCAGGAAAAAGCAAAAAATTTCAGAATTGCACCTTCCAATGCGGAGAAATTACTGTTTGTGCATTTACAATATTCATTGATTTTTGCCATTGAAAAACGTCCAGAAATGATTGCAGCTACTGACTGAATGAAAGGAGCTGGCATCTCACTCTCTTTGAATCTTCTTTATCATGCTAAGAGGTGCAGGAAAAAGCAAAAAATTTCAGAATTGCACCTTGCAATGCGGAGAAATTACTGTTTGTGCATTTACAATATTCATTGATTTTTGCCATTGAAAAACATCATGTTATTCATATACCAGAAATGTTTGAAGCTACTGACTGAATGAATGGAGCTGGCATCTCACTCTATTTGAAACTTCTTTATCATGCTAAGAGGAGCAGGAAAAAGCAAAAAATTTCAGAATTGCACATTGCAATGCGGAGAAATTACTGTTTGTGCATTTACAATATTCATTGATTTTTGCCATTGAAAAACATCATGTTATTCATATACCAGAAATGTTTGAAGCTACTGACTGAATGAAAGGAGCTGGCATCTCACTCTCTTTGAATCTTCTTTATCATGCTAAGAGGAGCAGGAAAACGCAAAAAATTTCAGAATTGCACCTTGCAATGCGGAGAAATTACTGTTTGTGCATTTACAATATTCATTGATTTTTGCCATTGAAAAACATCATGTTATTCACATACCAGAAATGTTTGAAGCTACTGACTGAATGAAAGGAGCTGGCATCTCACTCTCTTTGATTCTTCTTTTTCATGCTAAGAGGAGCAGGAAAAAGCAAAAAATTTCAGAATTGTACCTTGCAATGCGGAGAAATTACTGTTTGTGCATTTACAATATTCATTGATTTTTGCCATTGAAAAACATCATGTTATTCATATACCAGAAATGTTTGAAGCTACTGACTGAATGAAAGGAGCTGGCATCTCACTCTCTTTGAATCTTCTTTATCATGCTTAGAGGAGCAGGAAAAAGCAAAAAATTTCAGAATTGCACCTTGCAATGCGGAGAAATTACTGTTTGTGCATTTACAATATTCATTGATTTTTGCCATTGAAAAACGACCAGAAATGATTGAAGCTACTGACTGAATGAAAGGAGCTGGCATCTCACTCTCTTTGAATCTTCTTTATCATGCTAAGAGGAGCAGCAAAAAGCAAAAAATTTCAGAATTGCACCTTGCAATGCGGAGAAATTACTGTTTGTGCATTTACAATATTCATTGATTTTTGCCATTGAAAAACGTCCAGAAATGATTGAAGCTACTGACTGAATGAAAGGAGCTGGCATCTCACTCTCTTTGAGTCTTCTTTATCATGCTAAGAGGAGCAGGAAAAAGCAAAAAATTTCAGAATTGCACCTTGCAATGTGGAGAAATTACTGTTTGTGCATTTACAATATTCATTGATTTTTGCCATTGAAAAACATCATGTTATTCATATACCAGAAATGTTTGAAGCTACTGACTGAATGAAAGGAGCTGGCATCTCACTCTCTTTGAATCTTCTTTATCATGCTAAGAGGAGCAGGAAAAAGCAAAAAATTTCTGAATTGCACCTTGCAATGCTGAGAAATTACTGTTTGTGCATTTACAATATTCATTGATTTTTGCCATTGAAAAACATGTTATTCATATAGCAGAAATGTTTGAAGCTACTGACTGAATGAAAAGAGCTGGCATCTCACTCTCTTTGAATCTTCTTTATCATGCTAAGAGGAGCAGGAAAAAGCAAAAAATTTCAGAATTGCACCTTGCAATGCGGAGAAATTACTGTTTGTGCATTTACAATATTCATTGATTTTTGCCATTGAAAAACATCATGTTATTCATATACCAGAAATGTTTGAAGCTACTGACTGAATGAAAGGAGCTGGCATCTCACTCTCTTTGAATCTTCTTTATCATGCTAAGAGGAGCAGGAAAAAGCAAAAAATTTCAGAATTGCACCTTGCAATGCGGAGAAATTACTGTTTGTGCACTTATAATATTCATTGATTTTTGCCATTGAAAAACATCATGTTATTCATATACCAGAAATGTTTGAAGCTACTGACTGAATGAAAGGAGCTGGCATCTCACTCTCTTTGAATCTTCTTTATCATGCTAAGAGGAGCAGGAAAAAGCAAAAAATTTCAGAATTGCACCTTGCAATGCGGAGAAATTACTGTTTGTGCACTTACAATATTCATTGATTTTTGCCATTGAAAAACATCATGTTATTCATATACCAGAAATGTTTGAAGTTACTGACTGAATGATAAGAGCTGGCATCTCACTCTCTTTGAATCTTCTTTATCATGCTAAGAGGAGCAGGAAAAAGCAAAAAATTTCAGAATTGCACCTTGCAATGTGTAGAAATTACTGTTTGTGCATTTACAATATTCATTGATTTTTGCCATTGAAAAACGTCCAGAAATGATTGAAGCTACTGACTGAATGAAAGGCGCTGGCATCTCACTCTCTTTGAATCTTCTTTATCATGCTAAGAGGAGCAGGAAAAAGCAAAAAATTTCAGAATTGCACCTTGCAATGCGGAGAAATTACTGTTTGTGCATTTACAATATTCATTGATTTTTGCCATTGAAAAACGTCCAGAAATGATTGAAGCTACTGACTGAATGAAAGGAGTTGGCATCTCACTCTCTTTGAATCTTCTTTATCATGCTAAGAGGTGCAGGAAAAAGCAAAAAATTTCAGAATTGCACCTTGCAATGCGGAGAAATTACTGTTTGTGCATTTACAATATTCATTGATTTTTGCCATTGAAAAACATCATGTTATTCATATACCAGAAATGTTTGAAGCTACTGACTGAATGAAAGGAGCTGGCAACTCACTCTATTTGAAACTTCTTTATCATGCTAAGAGGAGCAGGAAAAAGCAAAAAATTTCAGATTTGCACCTTGCAATGCGGAGAAATTACTGTTTGTGCATTTACAATATTCATTGATTTTTGCCATTGAAAAACGTCCAGAAATGATTGAAGCTACTGACTGAATGAAAGGAGCTGACATCTCACTCTCTTTGAATCTTCTTTATCATGCTAAGAGGAGCAGGAAAAAGCAAAAAATTTCAGAATTGCACCCTGCAATGCGGAGAAATTACTGTTTGTGCATTTACAATATTCATTGATTTTTGCCTTTGAAAAACATCATGTTAATCATATACCAGAAATGTTTGAAGCTACTGACTGAATGAAAGAAGCTGGCATCTCACTCTCTTTGAATCTTCTTTATCATGCTAAGAGGAGCAGGAAAAAGCAAAAAATTTCAGAATTGCACCTTGCAATGCGGAGAAATTACTGTTTGTGCATTTACAATATTCATTGATTTTTGCCATTGAAAAACATCATGTTATTCAGATACCAGAAATGTTTGAAGCTACTGACTGAATGAAAGGAGCTGGCATCTCACTCTCTTTGAATCTTCTTTATCATGCTTAGAGGAGCAGGAAAAAGCAAAAAATTTCAGAATTGCACCTTGCAATGCGGAGAAATTACTGTTTGTGCATTTACAATATTCATTGATTTTTGCCATTGAAAAACGTCCAGAAATGATTGAAGCTACTGACTGAATGAAAGGAGCTGGCATCTCACTCTCTTTGAATCTTCTTTATCATGCTAAGAGGAGCAGGAAAAAGCAAAAAATTTCAGAATTGCACCTTGCAATGCGGAGAAATTACTGTTTGTGCATTTACAATATTCATTGATTTTTGCCATTGAAAAACGTCAAGAAATGATTGAAGCTACTGACTGAATGAAAGGAGCTGGCATCTCACTCTCTTTGAGTCTTCTTTATCATGCTAAGAGGAGCAGGAAAAAGCAAAAAATTTCAGAATTGCACCTTGCAATGTGGAGAAATTACTGTTTGTGCATTTACAATATTCATTGATTTTTGCCATTGAAAAACATCATGTTATTCATATACCAGAAATGTTTGAAGCTACAGACTGAATGAAAGGAGCTGGCATCTCACTCTCTTTGAATCTTCTTTATCATGCTAAGAGGAGCAGGAAAAAGCAAAAAATTTCTGAATTGCACCTTGCAATGCTGAGAAATTACTGTTTGTGCATTTACAATATTCATTGATTTTTGCCATTGAAAAACATGTTATTCATATAGCAGAAATGTTTGAAGCTACTGACTGAATGAAAAGAGCTGGCATCTCACTCTCTTTGAATCTTCTTTATCATGCTAAGAGGAGCAGGAAAAAGCAAAAAATTTCAGAATTGCACCTTGCAATGCGGAGAAATTACTGTTTGTGCATTTACAATATTCATTGATTTTTGCCATTGAAAAACATCATGTTATTCATATACCAGAAATGTTTGAAGCTACTGACTGAATGAAAGGAGCTGGCATCTCACTCTCTTTGAATCTTCTTTATCATGCTAAGAGGAGCAGGAAAAAGCAAAAAAATTCAGAATTGCACCTTGCAATGCGGAGAAATTACTGTTTGTGCACTTACAATATTCATTGATTTTTGCCATTGAAAAACATCCTGTTATTCATATACCAGAAATGTTTGAAGCTACTGACTGAATGAAAGGAGCTGGCATCTCACTCTCTTTGAATCTTCTTTATCATGCTAAGAGGAGCAGGAAAAAGCAAAAAATTTCAGAATTGCACCTTGCAATGCGGAGAAATTACTGTTTGTGCACTTACAATATTCATTGATTTTTGCCATTGAAAAACATCATGTTATTCATATACCAGAAATGTTTGAAGCTACTGACTGAATGATAAGAGCTGGCATCTCACTCTCTTTGAATCTTCTTTATCATGCTAAGAGGAGCAGGAAAAAGCAAAAAATTTCAGAATTGCACCTTGCAATGTGTAGAAATTACTGTTTGTGCATTTACAATATTCATTGATTTTTGCCATTGAAAAACGTCCAGAAATGATTGAAGCTACTGACTGAATGAAAGGCGCTGGCATCTCACTCTCTTTGAATCTTCTTTATCATGCTAAGAGGAGCAGGAAAAAGCAAAAAATTTCAGAATTGCACCTTGCAATGCGGAGAAATTACTGTTTGTGCATTTACAATATTCATTGATTTTTGCCATTGAAAAACGTCCAGAAATGATTGAAGCTACTGACTGAATGAAAGGAGCTGGCATCTCACTCTCTTTGAATCTTCTTTATCATGCTAAGAGGTGCAGGAAAAAGCAAAAAATTTCAGAATTGCACCTTGCAATGCGGAGAAATTACTGTTTGTGCATTTACAATATTCATTGATTTTTGCCATTGAAAAACATCATGTTATTCATATACCAGAAATGTTTGAAGCTACTGACTGAATGAAAGGAGCTGGCAACTCACTCTATTTGAAACTTCTTTATCATGCTAAGAGGAGCAGGAAAAAGCAAAAAATTTCAGATTTGCACCTTGCAATGCGGAGAAATTACTGTTTGTGCATTTACAATATTCATTGATTTTTGCCATTGAAAAACATCATGTTATTCATATACCAGAAATGTTTGAAGCTACTGACTGAATGAAAGGAGCTGGCATCTCACTCTCTTTGAATCTTCTTTATCATGCTAAGAGGAGCAGGAAAAAGCAAAAAATTTCAGAATTGCACCTTGCAATGCGGAGAAATTACTGTTTGTGCATTTACAATATTCATTGATATTTGCCATTGAAAAACGTCCAGAAATGATTGAAGCTACTGACTGAATGAAAGGAGCTGACATCTCACTCTCTTTGAATCTTCTTTATCATGCTAAGAGGAGCAGGAAAAAGCAAAAAATTTCAGAATTGCACCCTGCAATGCGGAGAAATTACTGTTTGTGCATTTACAATATTCATTGATTTTTGCCATTGAAAAACATCATGTTAATCATATACCAGAAATGTTTGAAGCTACTGACTGAATGAAAGAAGCTGGCATCTCACTCTCTTTGAATCTTCTTTATCATGCTAAGAGGAGCAGGAAAAAGCAAAAAATTTCAGAATTGCACCTTGCAATGCGGAGAAATTACTGTTTGTGCATTTACAATATTCATTGATTTTTGCCATTGAAAAACATCATGTTATTCAGATACCAGAAATGTTTGAAGCTACTGACTGAATGAAAGGAGCTGGCATCTCACTCTTTTTGAATCTTCTTTTTCATGCTAAGAGGAGCAGGAAAAAGCAAAAAATTTCAGAATTGTACCTTGCAATGCGGAGAAATTACTGTTTGTGCATTTACAATATTCATTGATTTTTGCCATTGAAAAACGTCCAGAAATGATTGAAGCTACTGACTGAATGAAAGGAGCTGGCATCTCACTCTCTTTGAATCTTCTTTATCATGCTAAGAGGAGCAGGAAAAAGCAAAAAATTTCAGAATTGCACCTTGCAATGCGGAGAAATTACTGTTTGTGCATTTACAATATTTATTGATTTTTGCCATTGAAAAACATCATGTTATTCATATACCAGAAATGTTTGAAGCTACTGACTGAATGAAAGGAGCTGGCATCTCACTCTCTTTGAATCTTCTTTATCATGCTAAGAGGAGCAGGAAAAAGCAAAAAATTTCAGAATTGCACCTTGCAATGCGGAGAAATTACTGTTTGTGCATTTACAATATTCATTGATTTTTGCCATTGAAAAATGTCCAGAAATGATTGAAGCTACTGAGTGAATGAAAGGAGCTGGCATCTCACTCTCTTTGAGTCTTCTTTATCATGCTAAGAGGAGCAGGAAAAAGCAAAAAATTTCAGAATTGCACCTTGCAATGTGGAGAAATTACTGTTTGTGCATTTACAATATTCATTGATTTTTGCCATTGAAAAACATCATGTTATTCATATACCAGAAATGTTTGAAGCTACTGACTGAATGAAAGGAGCTGGCATCTCACTCTCTTTGAATCTTCTTTATCATGCTAAGAGGAGCAGGAAAAAGCAAAAAATTTCTGAATTGCACCTTGCAATGCTGAGAAATTACTGTTTGTGCATTTACAATATTCATTGATTTTTGCCATTGAAAAACATGTTATTCATATAGCAGAAATGTTTGAAGCTACTGACTGAATGAAAAGAGCTGGCATCTCACTCTCTTTGAATCTTCTTTATCATGCTAAGAGGAGCAGGAAAAAGCAAAAAATTTCAGAATTGCACCTTGCAATGCGGAGAAATTACTGTTTGTGCATTTACAATATTCATTGATTTTTGCCATTGAAAAACATCATGTTATTCATATACCAGAAATGTTTGAAGCTACTGACTGAATGAAAGGAGCTGGCATCTCACTCTCTTTGAATCTTCTTTATCATGCTAAGAGGAGCAGGAAAAAGCAAAAAATTTCAGAATTGCACCTTGCAATGCGGAGAAATTACTGTTTGTGCACTTACAATATTCATTGATTTTTGCCATTGAAAAACATCATGTTATTCATATACCAGAAATGTTTGAAGCTACTGACTGAATGATAAGAGCTCGCATCTCACTCTCTTTGAATCTTCTTTATCATGCTAAGAGGAGCAGGAAAAAGCAAAAAATTTCAGAATTGCACCTTGCAATGTGTAGAAATTACTGTTTGTGCATTTACAATATTCATTGATTTTTGCCATTGAAAAACGTCCAGAAATGATTGAAGCTACTGACTGAATGAAAGGAGCTGGCATCTCACTCTCTTTGAATCTTCTTTATCATGCTAAGAGGAGCAGGAAAAAGCAAAAAATTTCAGAATTGCACCTTGCAATGCGGAGAAATTACTGTTTGTGCATTTACAATATTCATTGATTTTTGCCATTGAAAAACGTCCAGAAATGATTGAAGCTACTGACTGAATGAAAGGTGCTGGCATCTCACTCTCTTTCAATCTTCTTTATCATGCTAAGAGGTGGAGGAAAAAGCAAAAAATTTCAGAATTGCACCTTGCAATGCGGAGAAATTACTGTTTGTGCATTTACAATATTCATTGATTTTTGCCATTGAAAAACATCATGTTATTCATATACCAGAAATGTTTGAAGCTACTGACTGAATGAAAGGAGCTGGCATCTCACTCTATTTGAAACTTCTTTATCATGCTAAGAGGAGCAGGAAAAAGCAAAAAATTTCAGAATTGCACCTTGCAATGCGGAGAAATTACTGTTTGTGGATTTACAATATTCATTGATTTTTGCCATTGAAAAACATCATGTTATCCATATACCAGAAATGTTTGAAGCTACTGACTGAATGAAAGGAGCTGGCATCTCACTCTCTTTGAATCTTCTTTATCATGCTAAGAGGAGCAGGAAAAAGCAAAAAATTTCAGAATTGCACCTTGCAATGCGGAGAAATTACTGTTTGTGCATTTACAATATTCATTGATTTTTGCCATTGAAAAACATCATGTTATTCATATACCAGAAATGTTTGAAGCTACTGACTGAATGAAAGGAGCTGGCATCTCACTCTCTTTGAATCTTCTTTATCATGCTAAGAGGAGCAGGAAAAAGCAAAAAATTTCAGAATTGCACCTTGCAATGCGGAGAAATTACTGTTTGTGCATTTACAATATCCATTGATTTTTGCCATTGAAAAACATCATGTTATTCATATACCAGAAATGTTTGAAGCTACTGACTGAATGAAAGGAGCTGGCATCTCACTCTCTTTGAATCTTCTTTATCATGCTAAGAGGAGCAGGAAAAAGCAAAAAATTTCAGAATTGCACCTTGCAATGCGGAGAAATTACTGTTTGTGCATTTACAATATTCATTGATTTTTGCCATTGAAAAACATCATGTTATTCATATACCAGAAATGTTTGAAGCTACTGACTGAATGAAAGGAGCTGGCATCTCACTCTCTTTGAATCTTCTTTATCATGCTAAGAGGAGCAGGAAAAAGCAAAAAATTTCAGAATTGCACCTTGCAATGCGGAGAAATTACTGTTTGTGCATTTACAATATTCATTGATTTTTGCCATTGAAAAACGTCCAGAAATGATTGAAGCTACTGACTGAATGAAAGGAGCTGGCATCTCACTCTCTTTGAATCTTCTTTATCATGCTAAGAGGAGCAGGAAAAAGCAAAAAATTTCTGAATTGCACCTTGCAATGCTGAGAAATTACTGTTTGTGCATTTACAATATTCATTGATTTTTGCCATTGAAAAACATGTTATTCATATAGCAGAAATGTTTGAAGCTACTGACTGAATGAAAAGAGCTGGCATCTCACTCTCTTTGAATCTTCTTTATCATGCTAAGAGGAGCAGGAAAAAGCAAAAAATTTCAGAATTGCACCTTGCAATGCGGAGAAATTACTGTTTGTGCATTTACAATATTCATTGATTTTTGCCATTGAAAAACATCATGTTATTCATATACCAGAAATGTTTGAAGCTACTGACTGAATGAAAGGAGCTGGCATCTCACTCTCTTTGAATCTTCTTTATCATGCTAAGAGGAGCAGGAAAAAGCAAAAAAATTCAGAATTGCACCTTGCAATGCGGAGAAATTACTGTTTGTGCACTTACAATATTCATTGATTTTTGCCATTGAAAAACATCCTGTTATTCATATACCAGAAATGTTTGAAGCTACTGACTGAATGAAAGGAGCTGGCATCTCACTCTCTTTGAATCTTCTTTATCATGCTAAGAGGAGCAGGAAAAAGCAAAAAATTTCAGAATTGCACCTTGCAATGCGGAGAAATTACTGTTTGTGCACTTACAATATTCATTGATTTTTGCCATTGAAAAACATCATGTTATTCATATACCAGAAATGTTTGAAGCTACTGACTGAATGATAAGAGCTGGCATCTCACTCTCTTTGAATCTTCTTTATCATGCTAAGAGGAGCAGGAAAAAGCAAAAAATTTCAGAATTGCACCTTGCAATGTGTAGAAATTACTGTTTGTGCATTTACAATATTCATTGATTTTTGCCATTGAAAAACGTCCAGAAATGATTGAAGCTACTGACTGAATGAAAGGCGCTGGCATCTCACTCTCTTTGAATCTTCTTTATCATGCTAAGAGGAGCAGGAAAAAGCAAAAAATTTCAGAATTGCACCTTGCAATGCGGAGAAATTACTGTTTGTGCATTTACAATATTCATTGATTTTTGCCATTGAAAAACGTCCAGAAATGATTGAAGCTACTGACTGAATGAAAGGAGCTGGCATCTCACTCTCTTTGAATCTTCTTTATCATGCTAAGAGGTGCAGGAAAAAGCAAAAAATTTCAGAATTGCACCTTGCAATGCGGAGAAATTACTGTTTGTGCATTTACAATATTCATTGATTTTTGCCATTGAAAAACATCATGTTATTCATATACCAGAAATGTTTGAAGCTACTGACTGAATGAAAGGAGCTGGCAACTCACTCTATTTGAAACTTCTTTATCATGCTAAGAGGAGCAGGAAAAAGCAAAAAATTTCAGATTTGCACCTTGCAATGCGGAGAAATTACTGTTTGTGCATTTACAATATTCATTGATTTTTGCCATTGAAAAACATCATGTTATTCATATACCAGAAATGTTTGAAGCTACTGACTGAATGAAAGGAGCTGGCATCTCACTCTCTTTGAATCTTCTTTATCATGCTAAGAGGAGCAGGAAAAAGCAAAAAATTTCAGAATTGCACCTTGCAATGTGGAGAAATTACTGTTTGTGCATTTACAATATTCATTGATATTTGCCATTGAAAAACGTCCAGAAATGATTGAAGCTACTGACTGAATGAAAGGAGCTGACATCTCACTCTCTTTGAATCTTCTTTATCATGCTAAGAGGAGCAGGAAAAAGCAAAAAATTTCAGAATTGCACCCTGCAATGCGGAGAAATTACTGTTTGTGCATTTACAATATTCATTGATTTTTGCCATTGAAAAACATCATGTTAATCATATACCAGAAATGTTTGAAGCTACTGACTGAATGAAAGAAGCTGGCATCTCACTCTCTTTGAATCTTCTTTATCATGCTAAGAGGAGCAGGAAAAAGCAAAAAATTTCAGAATTGCACCTTGCAATGCGGAGAAATTACTGTTTGTGCATTTACAATATTCATTGATTTTTGCCATTGAAAAACATCATGTTATTCAGATACCAGAAATGTTTGAAGCTACTGACTGAATGAAAGGAGCTGGCATCTCACTCTTTTTGAATCTTCTTTTTCATGCTAAGAGGAGCAGGAAAAAGCAAAAAATTTCAGAATTGTACCTTGCAATGCGGAGAAATTACTGTTTGTGCATTTACAATATTCATTGATTTTTGCCATTGAAAAACGTCCAGAAATGATTGAAGCTACTGACTGAATGAAAGGAGCTGGCATCTCACTCTCTTTGAATCTTCTTTATCATGCTAAGAGGAGCAGGAAAAAGCAAAAAATTTCAGAATTGCACCTTGCAATGCGGAGAAATTACTGTTTGTGCATTTACAATATTCATTGATTTTTGCCATTGAAAAACATCATGTTATTCATATACCAGAAATGTTTGAAGCTACTGACTGAATGAAAGGAGCTGGCATCTCACTCTCTTTGAATCTTCTTTATCATGCTAAGAGGAGCAGGAAAAAGCAAAAAATTTCAGAATTGCACCTTGCAATGCGGAGAAATTACTGTTTGTGCATTTACAATATTCATTGATTTTTGCCATTGAAAAATGTCCAGAAATGATTGAAGCTACTGAGTGAATGAAAGGAGCTGGCATCTCACTCTCTTTGAGTCTTCTTTATCATGCTAAGAGGAGCAGGAAAAAGCAAAAAATTTCAGAATTGCACCTTGCAATGTGGAGAAATTACTGTTTGTGCATTTACAATATTCATTGATTTTTGCCATTGAAAAACATCATGTTATTCATATACCAGAAATGTTTGAAGCTACTGACTGAATGAAAGGAGCTGGCATCTCACTCTCTTTGAATCTTCTTTATCATGCTAAGAGGAGCAGGAAAAAGCAAAAAATTTCTGAATTGCACCTTGCAATGCTGAGAAATTACTGCTTGTGCATTTACAATATTCATTGATTTTTGCCATTGAAAAACATGTTATTCATATAGCAGAAATGTTTGAAGCTACTGACTGAATGAAAAGAGCTGGCATCTCACTCTCTTTGAATCTTCTTTATCATGCTAAGAGGAGCAGGAAAAAGCAAAAAATTTCAGAATTGCACCTTGCAATGCGGAGAAATTACTGTTTGTGCATTTACAATATTCATTGATTTTTGCCATTGAAAAACATCATGTTATTCATATACCAGAAATGTTTGAAGCTACTGACTGAATGAAAGGAGCTGGCATCTCACTCTCTTTGAATCTTCTTTATCATGCTAAGAGGAGCAGGAAAAAGCAAAAAATTTCAGAATTGCACCTTGCAATGCGGAGAAATTACTGTTTGTGCACTTACAATATTCATTGATTTTTGCCATTGAAAAACATCATGTTATTCATATACCAGAAATGTTTGAAGCTACTGACTGAATGATAAGAGCTGGCATCTCACTCTCTTTGAATCTTCTTTATCATGCTAAGAGGAGCAGGAAAAAGCAAAAAATTTCAGAATTGCACCTTGCAATGTGTAGAAATTACTGTTTGTGCATTTACAATATTCATTGATTTTTGCCATTGAAAAACGTCCAGAAATGATTGAAGCTACTGACTGAATGAAAGGAGCTGGCATCTCACTCTCTTTGAATCTTCTTTATCATGCTAAGAGGAGCAGGAAAAAGCAAAAAATTTCAGAATTGCACCTTGCAATGCGGAGAAATTACTGTTTGTGCATTTACAATATTCATTGATTTTTGCCATTGAAAAACGTCCAGAAATGATTGAAGCTACTGACTGAATGAAAGGTGCTGGCATCTCACTCTCTTTCAATCTTCTTTATCATGCTAAGAGGTGGAGGAAAAAGCAAAAAATTTCAGAATTGCACCTTGCAATGCGGAGAAATTACTGTTTGTGCATTTACAATATTCATTGACTTTTGCCATTGAAAAACATCATGTTATTCATATACCAGAAATGTTTGAAGCTACTGACTGAATGAAAGGAGCTGGCATCTCACTCTATTTGAAACTTCTTTATCATGCTAAGAGGAGCAGGAAAAAGCAAAAAATTTCAGAATTGCACCTTGCAATGCGGAGAAATTACTGTTTGTGGATTTACAATATTCATTGATTTTTGCCATTGAAAAACATCATGTTATCCATATACCAGAAATGTTTGAAGCTACTGACTGAATGAAAGGAGCTGGCATCTCACTCTCTTTGAATCTTCTTTATCATGCTAAGAGGAGCAGGAAAAAGCAAAAAATTTCAGAATTGCACCTTGCAATGCGGAGAAATTACTGTTTGTGCATTTACAATATTCATTGATTTTTGCCATTGAAAAACATCATGTTATTCATATACCAGAAATGTTTGAAGCTACTGACTGAATGAAAGGAGCTGGCATCTCACTCTCTTTGAATCTTCTTTATCATGCTAAGAGGAGCAGGAAAAAGCAAAAAATTTCAGAATTGCACCTTGCAATGCGGAGAAATTACTGTTTGTGCATTTACAATATTCATTGATTTTTGCCATTGAAAAACGTCCAGAAATGATTGAAGCTACTGACTGAATGAAAGGAGCTGGCATCTCACTCTCTTTGAATCTTCTTTATCATGCTAAGAGGAGCAGGAAAAAGCAAAAAATTTCAGAATTGCACCTTGCAAAGCGGAGAAATTACTGTTTGTGCATTTACAATATTCATTGATTTTTACCATTGAAAAACGTCCAGAAATGATTGAAGCTACTGACTGAATGAAAGGAGCTGGCATTTCACTCTCTTTGAATCTTCTTTATCATGCTAAGAGGAGCAGGAAAAAGCAAAAAATTTCAGAATTGCAAATTGCAATGCGGAGAAATTACTGTTTGTGCATTTACAATATTCATTGATTTTTGCCATTGAAAAGCATAATGTTATTCATATACCAGAAATGTTTGAAGCTGCTGACTGAATGAAAGGAGCTGGCATCTCACTCTCTTTGAATCTTCTTTATCATGCTAAGAGGAGCAGGAAAAAGCAAAAAATTTCAGAATTGCACCTTGCAATGCGGAGAAATTACTGTTTGTGCATTTACAATATTCATTGATTTTTGCCATTGAAAAACATGTTATTCATATACCAGAAATGTTTGAAGCTACTGACTGAATGAAAAGAGCTAGCATCTCACTCTCTTTGAATCTTCTTTATCATGCTAAGAGGAGCAGGAAAAAGCAAAAAATTTCAGAATTGCACCTTGCAATGTGGAGAAATTACTGTTTGTGCATTTACAATATTCATTGATTTTTGCCATTGAAAAACATCATGTTATTCATATACCAGAAATGTTTGAAGCTACTGACTGAATGAAAGGAGCTGGCATCTCACTCTCTTTGAATCTTCTTTATCATGCTAAGAGGAGCAGGAAAAAGCAAAAAATTTCAGAATTGCACCTTGCAATGCGGAGAAATTACTGTTTGTGCATTTACAATATTCATTGATTTTTGCCATTGAAAAATGTCCAGAAATGATTGAAGCTACTGAGTGAATGAAAGGAGCTGGCATCTCACTCTCTTTGAGTCTTCTTTATCATGCTAAGAGGAGCAGGAAAAAGCAAAAAATTTCAGAATTGCACCTTGCAATGTGGAGAAATTACTGTTTGTGCATTTACAATATTCATTGATTTTTGCCATTGAAAAACATCATGTTATTCATATACCAGAAATGTTTGAAGCTACTGACTGAATGAAAGGAGCTGGCATCTCACTCTCTTTGAATCTTCTTTATCATGCTAAGAGGAGCAGGAAAAAGCAAAAAATTTCAGAATTGCACCTTGCAATGCTGAGAAATTACTGTTTGTGCATTTACAATATTCATTGATTTTTGCCATTGAAAAACATGTTATTCATATAGCAGAAATGTTTGAAGCTACTGACTGAATGAAAAGAGCTGGCATCTCACTCTCTTTGAATCTTCTTTATCATGCTAAGAGGAGCAGGAAAAAGCAAAAAATTTCAGAATTGCACCTTGCAAAGCGGAGAAATTACTGTTTGTGCATTTACAATATTCATTGATTTTTACCATTGAAAAACGTCCAGAAATGATTGAAGCTACTGACTGAATGAAAGGAGCTGGCATTTCACTCTCTTTGAATCTTCTTTATCATGCTAAGAGGAGCAGGAAAAAGCAAAAAATTTCAGAATTGCAAATTGCAATGCGGAGAAATTACTGTTTGTGCATTTACAATATTCATTGATTTTTGCCATTGAAAAGCATAATGTTATTCATATACCAGAAATGTTTGAAGCTGCTGACTGAATGAAAGGAGCTGGCATCTCACTCTCTTTGAATCTTCTTTATCATGCTAAGAGGAGCAGGAAAAAGCAAAAAATTTCAGAATTGCACCTTGCAATGCGGAGAAATTACTGTTTGTGCATTTACAATATTCATTGATTTTTGCCATTGAAAAACATGTTATTCATATACCAGAAATGTTTGAAGCTACTGACTGAATGAAAAGAGCTAGCATCTCACTCTCTTTGAATCTTCTTTATCATGCTAAGAGGAGCAGGAAAAAGCAAAAAATTTCAGAATTGCACCTTGCAATGTGGAGAAATTACTGTTTGTGCATTTACAATATTCATTGATTTTTGCCATTGAAAAACATCATGTTATTCATATACCAGAAATGTTTGAAGCTACTGACTGAATGAAAGGAGCTGGCATCTCACTCTCTTTGAATCTTCTTTATCATGCTAAGAGGAGCAGGAAAAAGCAAAAAATTTCAGAATTGCACCTTGCAATGCGGAGAAATTACTGTTTGTGCATTTACAATATTCATTGATTTTTGCCATTGAAAAATGTCCAGAAATGATTGAAGCTACTGAGTGAATGAAAGGAGCTGGCATCTCACTCTCTTTGAGTCTTCTTTATCATGCTAAGAGGAGCAGGAAAAAGCAAAAAATTTCAGAATTGCACCTTGCAATGTGGAGAAATTACTGTTTGTGCATTTACAATATTCATTGATTTTTGCCATTGAAAAACATCATGTTATTCATATACCAGAAATGTTTGAAGCTACTGACTGAATGAAAGGAGCTGGCATCTCACTCTCTTTGAATCTTCTTTATCATGCTAAGAGGAGCAGGAAAAAGCAAAAAATTTCAGAATTGCACCTTGCAATGCTGAGAAATTACTGTTTGTGCATTTACAATATTCATTGATTTTTGCCATTGAAAAACGTGTTATTCATATAGCAGAAATGTTTGAAGCTACTGACTGAATGAAAAGAGCTGGCATCTCACTCTCTTTGAATCTTCTTTATCATGCTAAGAGGAGCAGGAAAAAGCAAAAAATTTCAGAATTGCACCTTGCAATGCGGAGAAATTACTGTTTGTGCATTTACAATATTCATTGATTTTTGCCATTGAAAAACATCATGTTATTCATATACCAGAAATGTTTGAAGCTACTGACTGAATGAAAGGAGCTGGCATCTCACTCTCTTTGAATCTTCTTTATCATGCTAAGAGGAGCAGGAAAAAGCAAAAAATTTCAGAATTGCACCTTGCAATGCGGAGAAATTACTGTTTGTGCACTTACAATATTCATTGATTTTTGCCATTGAAAAACATCATGTTATTCATATACCAGAAATGTTTGAAGCTACTGACTGAATGATAAGAGCTGGCATCTCACTCTCTTTGAATCTTCTTTATCATGCTAAGAGGAGCAGGAAAAAGCAAAAAATTTCAGAATTGCACCTTGCAATGTGTAGAAATTACTGTTTGTGCATTTACAATATTCATTGATTTTTGCCATTGAAAAACGTCCAGAAATGATTGAAGCTACTGACTGAATGAAAGGAGCTGGCATCTCACTCTCTTTGAATCTTCTTTATCATGCTAAGAGGAGCAGGAAAAAGCAAAAAATTTCAGAATTGCACCTTGCAATGCGGAGAAATTACTGTTTGTGCATTTACAATATTCATTGATTTTTGCCATTGAAAAACGTCCAGAAATGATTGAAGCTACTGACTGAATGAAAGGAGCTGGCATCTCACTCTCTTTGAATCTTCTTTATCATGCTAAGAGGTGCAGGAAAAAGCAAAAAATTTCAGAATTGCACCTTGCAATGCGGAGAAATTACTGTTTGTGCATTTACAATATTCATTGATTTTTGCCATTGAAAAACATCATGTTATTCATATACCAGAAATGTTTGAAGCTACTGACTGAATTAAAGGAGCTGGCATCTCACTCTATTTGAAACTTCTTTATCATGCTAAGAGGAGCAGGAAAAAGCAAAAAATTTCAGAATTGCACCTTGCAATGCGGAGAAATTACTGTTTGTGCATTTACAATATTCATTGATTTTTGCCATTGAAAAACATCATGTTATTCATATACCAGAAATGTTTGAAGCTACTGACTGAATGAAAGGAGCTGGCATCTCACTCTCTTTGAATCTTCTTTATCATGCTAAGAGGAGCAGGAAAAAGCAAAAAATTTCAGAATTGCACCTTGCAATGCGGAGAAATTACTGTTTGTGCATTTACAATATTCATTGATTTTTGCCATTGAAAAACATCATGTTATTCATATACCAGAAATGTTTGAAGCTACTGACTGAATGAAAGGAGCTGGCATCTCACTCTCTTTGAATCTTCTTTATCATGCTAAGAGGAGCAGGAAAAAGCAAAAAATTTCAGAATTGCACCTTGCAATGCGGAGAAATTACTGTTTGTGCATTTACAATATTCATTGATTTTTGCCATTGAAAAACATCATGTTATTCATATACCAGAAATGTTTGAAGCTACTGACTGAATGAAAGGAGCTGGCATCTCACTCTCTTTGAATCTTCTTTATCATGCTAAGAGGAGCAGGAAAAAGCAAAAAATTTCAGAATTGCACCTTGCAATGCGGAGAAATTACTGTTTGTGCATTTACAATATTCATTGATTTTTGCCATTGAAAAACGTCCAGAAATGATTGAAGCTACTGACTGAATGAAAGGAGCTGGCATCTCACTCTCTTTGAATCTTCTTTATCATGCTAAGAGGAGAAGGAAAAAGCAAAAAATTTCAGAATTGCACCTTGCAAAGCGGAGAAATTACTGTTTGTGCATTTACAATATTCATTGATTTTTACCATTGAAAAACGTCCAGAAATGATTGAAGCTACTGACTGAATGAAAGGAGCTGGCATTTCACTCTCTTTGAATCTTCTTTATCATGCTAAGAGGAGCAGGAAAAAGCAAAAAATTTCAGAATTGCAAATTGCAATGCGGAGAAATTACTGTTTGTGCATTTACAATATTCATTGATTTTTGCCATTGAAAAGCATAATGTTATTCATATACCAGAAATGTTTGAAGCTGCTGACTGAATGAAAGGAGCTGGCATCTCACTCTCTTTGAATCTTCTTTATCATCCTAAGAGGAGCAGGAAAAAGCAAAAAATTTCAGAATTGCACCTTGCAATGCGGAGAAATTACTGTTTGTGCATTTACAATATTCATTGATTTTTGCCATTGAAAAACATGTTATTCATATACCAGAAATGTTTGAAGCTACTGACTGAATGAAAAGAGCTGGCATCTCACTCTCTTTGAATCTTCTTTATCATGCTAAGAGGAGCAGGAAAAAGCAAAAAATTTCAGAATTGCACCTTGCAATGTGGAGAAATTACTGTTTGTGCATTTACAATATTCATTGATTTTTGCCATTGAAAAACATCATGTTATTCATATACCAGAAATGTTTGAAGCTACTGACTGAATGAAAGGAGCTGCCATCTCACTCTCTTTGAATCTTCTTTATCATGCTGAGAGGAGCAGGAAAAAGCAAAAAATTTCAGAATTGCACCTTGCAATGCGGAGAAATTACTGTTTGTGCATTTACAATATTCATTGATTTTTGCCATTGAAAAACGTCCAGAAATGTTTGAAGCTACTGACTGAATGAAAGGAGCTGGCATCTCACTCTCTTTGAATCTTCTTTATCATGCTAAGAGGAGCAGGAAAAAGCAAAAAATTTCAGAATTGCACCTTGCAATGCGGAGAAATTACTGTTTGTGCATTTACAATATTCATTGATTTTTGCCATTGAAAAACGTCCAGAAATGATTGAAGCTACTGACTGAATGAAAGGAGCTGGCATCTCACTCTCTTTGAATCTTCTTTATCATGCTAAGAGGAGCAGGACAAAGCAAAAAATTTCAGAATTGCACCTTGCAGTGCGGAGAAATTACTGTTTGTGCATTTACAAAATTCATTGATTTTTGCCATTGAAAAACATGTTATTCATATACCAGAAATTTTTGAAGCTACTGACTGAATGAAAAGAGCTGGCATCTCACTCTCTTTGAATCTTCTTTATCATGCTAAGAGGAGTAGGAAAAAGCAAAAAATTTCAGAATTGCACCTTGCAATGTGGAGAAATTACTGTTTGTGCATTTACAATATTCATTGATTTTTGCCATTGAAAAACATCATGTTATTCATATACCAGAAATGTTTAAAGCTACTGACTGAATGAAAGGAGCTGGCATCTCACTCTCTTTGAATCTTCTTTATCATGCTAAGAGGAGCAGGAAAAAGCAAAAAATTTCAGAATTGCACCTTGCAATGCGGAGAAATTACTGTTTGTGCATGTACAATATTCATTGATTTTTGCCATTGAAAAACATCATGTTATTCATATACCAGAAATGTTTGAAGCTACTGACTGAATGAAAGGAGCTGGCATCTCACTCTCTTTGAATCTTCTTTATCATGCTAAGAGGAGCAGGAAAAAGCAAAAAATTTCAGAATTGCACATTGCAATGCGGAGAAATTACTGTTTGTGCATTTACAATATTCATTGATTTTTGCCATTGAAAAACGTCCAGAAATGATTGAAGCTACTGACTGAATGAAAGGAGCTGGCATCTCACTCTCTTTGAATCTTCTTTATCATGCTAAGAGGAGCAGGAAAAAGCAAAAAATTTCAGAATTGCACCTTGCAATGCGGAGAAATTACTGTTTGTGCATTTACAATATTCATTGATTTTTGCCATTGAAAAACGTCCAGAAATGTTTGAAGCTACTGACTGAATGAAAGGAGCTGGCATCTCACTCTCTTTGAATCTTCTTTATCATGCTGAGAGGAGCAGGAAAAAGCAAAAAATTTCAGAATTGCACCTTGCAATGCGGAGAAATTACTGTTTGTGCATTTACAATATTCATTGATTTTTGCCATTGAAAAACGTCCAGAAATGTTTGAAGCTACTGACTGAATGAAAGGAGCTGGCATCTCACTCTCTTTGAATCTTCTTTATCATGCTAAGAGGAGCAGGAAAAAGCAAAAAATTTCAGAATTGCACCTTGCAATGCGGAGAAATTACTGTTTGTGCATTTACAATATTCATTGATTTTTGCCATTGAAAAACGTCCAGAAATGTTTGAAGCTACTGACTGAATGAAAGGAGCTGGCATCTCACTCTCTTTGAATCTTCTTTATCATGCTAAGAGGAGCAGGAAAAAGCAAAAAATTTCAGAATTGCACCTTGCAATGCGGAGAAATTACTGTTTGTGCATTTACAATATTCATTGATTTTTGCCATTGAAAAACGTCCAGAAATGATTGAAGCTACTGACTGAATGAAAGGAGCTGGCATCTCACTCTCTTTGAATCTTCTTTATCATGCTAAGAGGAGCAGGACAAAGCAAAAAATTTCAGAATTGCACCTTGCAGTGCGGAGAAATTACTGTTTGTGCATTTACAAAATTCATTGATTTTTGCCATTGAAAAACATGTTATTCATATACCAGAAATTTTTGAAGCTACTGACTGAATGAAAAGAGCTGGCATCTCACTCTCTTTGAATCTTCTTTATCATGCTAAGAGGAGCAGGAAAAAGCAAAAAATTTCAGAATTGCACCTTGCAATGTGGAGAAATTACTGTTTGTGCATTTCCAATATTCATTGATTTTTGCCATTGAAAAACATCATGTTATTCATATACCAGAAATGTTTAAAGCTACTGACTGAATGAAAGGAGCTGGCATCTCACTCTCTTTGAATCTTCTTTATCATGCTAAGAGGAGCAGGAAAAAGCAAAAAATTTCAGAATTGCACCTTGCAATGCGGAGAAATTACTGTTTGTGCATGTACAATATTCATTGATTTTTGCCATTGAAAAACATCATGTTATTCATATACCAGAAATGTTTGAAGCTACTGACTGAATGAAAGGAGCTGGCATCTCACTCTCTTTGAATCTTCTTTATCATGCTAAGAGGAGCAGGAAAAAGCAAAAAATTTCAGAATTGCACATTGCAATGCGGAGAAATTACTGTTTGTGCATTTACAATATTCATTGATTTTTGCCATTGAAAAACGTCCAGAAATGATTGAAGCTACTGACTGAATGAAAGGAGCTGGCATCTCACTCTCTTTGAATCTTCTTTATCATGCTAAGAGGAGCAGGAAAAAGCAAAAAATTTCAGAATTGCACCTTGCAATGCGGAGAAATTACTGTTTGTGCATTTACAATATTCATTGATTTTTGCCATTGAAAAACGTCCAGAAATGTTTGAAGCTACTGACTGAATGAAAGGAGCTGGCATCTCACTCTCTTTGAATCTTCTTTATCATGCTAAGAGGAGCAGGAAAAAGCAAAAAATTTCAGAATTGCAGCTTGCAATGCGGAGAAATTACTGTTTGTGCATTTACAATATTCATTGATTTTTGCCATTGAAAAACGTCCAGAAATGTTTGAAGCTACTGACTGAATGAAAGGAGCTGGCATCTCACTCTCTTTGAATCTTCTTTATCATGCTAAGAGGAGCAGGAAAAAGCAAAAAATTTCAGAATTGCACCTTGCAATGCGGAGAAATTACTGTTTGTGCATTTACAATATTCATTGATTTTTGCCATTGAAAAACGTCCAGAAATGTTTGAAGCTACTGACTGAATGAAAGGAGCTGGCATCTCACTCTCTTTGAATCTTCTTTATCATGCTAAGAGGAGCAGGAAAAAGCAAAAAATTTCAGAATTGCAAATTGCAATGCGGAGAAATTACTGTTTGTGCATTTACAATATTCATTGATTTTTGCCATTGAAAAACATCATGTTATTCATATACCAGAAATGTTTGAAGCTGCTGACTGAATGAAAGGAGCTGGCATCTCACTCTCTTTGAATCTTCTTTATCATGCTAAGAGGAGCAGGAAAAAGCAAAAAATTTCAGAATTGCACCTTGCAATGCGGAGAAATTACTGTTTGTGCATTTACAATATTCATTGATTTTTGCCATTGAAAAACGTCCAGAAATGATTGAAGCTACTGACTGAATGAAAGGAGCTGGCATCTCACTCTCTTTGAATCTTCTTTATCATGCTAAGAGGAGCAGGAAAAAGCAAAAAATTTCAGAATTGCACCTTGCAATGCAGAGAAATTACTGTTTGTGCATTTACAATATTCATTGATTTTTGCCATTGAAAAACGTCCGGAAATGATTGTAGCTACTGACTGAATGAAAGGAGCTGGCATCTCACTCTCTTTGAATCTTCTTTATCATGCTAAGAGGAGCAGGAAAAAGCAAAAAATTTCAGAATTGCACCTTGCAATGCGGAGAAATTACTGTTTGTGCATTTACAATATTCATTGATTTTTGCCATTGAAAAACGTCCAGAAATGTTTGAAGCTACTGACTGAATGAAAAGAGCTGGCATCTCACTCCCTTTGAATCTTCTTTATCATGCTAAGAGGAGCAGGAAAAAGCAAAAAATTTCAGAATTGCACCTTGCAATGTGGAGAAATTACTGTTTGTGCATTTACAATATTCATTGATTTTTGCCATTGAAAAACGTCCAGAAATGATTGAAGCTACTGACTGAATGAAAGGAGCTGGCATCTCACTCTCTTTGAATCTTCTTTATCATGCTAAGAGGAGCAGGAAAAAGCAAAAAATTTCAGAATTGCAAATTGCAATGCGGAGAAATTACTGTTTGTGCATTTACAATATTCATTGATTTTTGCCATTGAAAAACATCATGTTATTCATATACCAGAAATGTTTGAAGCTGCTGACTGAATGAAAGGAGCTGGCATCTCACTCTCTTTGAATCTTCTTTATCATGCTAAGAGGAGCAGGAAAAAGCAAAAAATTTCAGAATTGCACCTTGCAATGCGGAGAAATTACTGTTTGTGCATTTACAATATTCATTGATTTTTGCCATTGAAAAACGTCCAGAAATGATTGAAGCTACTGACTGAATGAAAGGAGCTGGCATCTCACTCTCTTTGAATCTTCTTTATCATGCTAAGAGGAGCAGGAAAAAGCAAAAAATTTCAGAATTGCACGTTGCAATGCAGAGAAATTACTGTTTGTGCATTTACAATATTCATTGATTTTTGCCATTGAAAAACGTCCGGAAATGATTGTAGCTACTGACTGAATGAAAGGAGCTGGCATCTCACTCTCTTTGAATCTTCTTTATCATGCTAAGAGGAGCAGGAAAAAGCAAAAAATTTCAGAATTGCACCTTGCAATGCGGAGAAATTACTGTTTGTGCATTTACAATATTCATTGATTTTTGCCATTGAAAAACGTCCAGAAATGTTTGAAGCTACTGACTGAATGAAAAGAGCTGGCATCTCACTCCCTTTGAATCTTCTTTATCATGCTAAGAGGAGCAGGAAAAAGCAAAAAATTTCAGAATTGCACCTTGCAATGTGGAGAAATTACTGTTTGTGCATTTACAATATTCATTGATTTTTGCCATTGAAAAACGTCCAGAAATGATTGAAGCTACTGACTGAATGAAAGGAGCTGGCATCTCACTCTCTTTGAATCTTCTTTATCATGCTAAGAGGAGCAGGAAAAAGCAAAAAATTTCAGAATTGCACCTTGCAATGTGGAGAAATTACTGTTTGTGCATTTACAATATTCATTGATTTTTGCCATTGAAAAACGTCCAGAAATGATTGAAGCTACTGACTGAATGAAAGGAGCTGGCATCTCACTCTCTTTGAATCTTCTTTATCATGCTAAGAGGAGCAGGAAAAAGCAAAAAATTTCAGAATTGCACCTTGCAATGCGGAGAAATTACTGTTTGTGCATTTACAATATTCATTGATTTTTGCCATTGAAAAACATCATGTTATTCATATACCAGAAATGTTTGAAGCTACTGACTGAATGAAAGGAGCTGGCATCTCACTCTCTTTGAATTTTCTTTATCATGCTAAGAGGAGCAGGAAAAAGCAAAAAATTTCAGAATTGCACCTTGCAATGCGGAGAAATTACTGTTTGTGCATTTACAATATTCATTGATTTTTGCCATTGAAAAACATCATGTTATTCATATACCAGAAATGTTTGAAGCTACTGACTGAATGAAAGGAGCTGGCATCTCACTCTCTTTGAATCTTCTTTATCATGCTAAGAGGAGCAGGAAAAAGCAAAAAATTTCAGAATTGCACCTTGCAGTGCGGAGAAATTACTGTTTGTGCATTTACAATATTCATTGATTTTTGCCATTGAAAAACATGTTATTACTATACCAGAAATGTTTGAAGTTACTGACTGAATGAAAAGAGCTGGCATCTCACTCTCTTTGAATCTTCTTTATCATGCTAAGAGGAGCAGGAAAAAGCAAAAAATTTCAGAATTGCACCTTGCAATGTGGAGAAATTACTGTTTGTGCATTTACAATATTCATTGATTTTTGCCATTGAAAAACATCATGTTATTCATATACCAGAAATGTTTGAAGCTACTGACTGAATGAAAGGAGCTGGCATCTCACTCTCTTTGAATTTTCTTTATCATGCTAAGAGGAGCAGGAAAAAGCAAAAAATTTCAGAATTGCACCTTGCAATGCGGAGAAATTACTGTTTGTGCATTTACAATATTCATTGATTTTTGCCATTGAAAAACATCATGTTATTCATATACCAGAAATGTTTGAAGCTACTGACTGAATGAAAGGAGCTGGCATCTCACTCTCTTTGAATCTTCTTTATCATGCTAAGAGGAGCAGGAAAAAGCAAAAAATTTCAGACTTGCACCTTGCAATGCGGAGAAATTACTGTTTGTGCATTTACAATATTCATTGATTTTTGCCATTGAAAAACGTCCAGAAATGATTGAAGCTACTGACTGAATGAAAGGAGCTGGCATCTCACTCTCTTTGAATCTTCTTTATCATGCTAAGAGGAGCAGGAAAAAGCAAAAAATTTCAGAATTGCACCTTGCAATGCGGAGAAATTACTGTTTGTGCATTTACAATATTCATTGATTTTTGCCATTGAAAAACGTCCAGAAATGATTGAAGCTACTGACTGAATGAAAGGAGCTGGCATCTCACTCTCTTTGAATCTTCTTTATCATGCTAAGAGGAGCAGGAAAAAGCAAAAAATTTCAGAATTGCACCTTGCAATGCAGAGAAATTACTGTTTGTGCATTTACAATATTCATTGATTTTTGCCATTGAAAAACGTCCGGAAATGATTGAAGCTACTGACTGAATGAAAGGAGCTGGCATCTCACTCTCTTTGAATCTTCTTTATCATGCTAAGAGGAGCAGGAAAAAGCCAAAAATTTCAGAATTGCACCTTGCAATGCGGAGAAATTACTGTTTGTGCATTTACAATATTCATTGATTTTTGCCATTGAAAAACGTCCAGAAATGTTTGAAGCTACTGACTGAATGAAAAGAGCTGGCATCTCACTCCCTTTGAATCTTCTTTATCATGCTAAGAGGTGCAGGAAAAAGCAAAAAATTTCAGAATTGCACCTTGCAATGTGGAGAAATTACTGTTTGTGCATTTACAATATTCATTGATTTTTGCCATTGAAAAACGTCCAGAAATGATTGAAGCTACTGACTGAATGAAAGGAGCTGGCATCTCACTCTCTTTGAATCTTCTTTATCATGCTAAGAGGAGCAGGAAAAAGCAAAAAATTTCAGAATTGCACCTTGCAATGCGGAGAAATTACTGTTTGTGCATTTACAATATTCATTGATTTTTGCCATTGAAAAACGTCCAGAAATGATTGAAGCTACTGACTGAATGAAAGGAGCTGGCATCTCACTCTCTTTGAATCTTCTTTATCATGCTAAGAGGAGCAGGAAATAGCAAAAAATTTCAGAATTGCACCTTGCAATGCGGAGAAATTACTGTTTGTGCATTTACAATATTCATTGATTTTTGCCATTGAAAAACATCATGTTATTCATATACCAGAAATGTTTGAAGCTACTGACTGAATGAAAGGAGCTGGCATCTCACTCTCTTTGAATCTTCTTTATCATGCTAAGAGGAGCAGGAAAAAGCAAAAAATTTCAGAATTGCACCTTGCAATGCGGAGAAATTACTGTTTGTGCATTTACAATATTCATTGATTTTTGCCATTGAAAAACATCATGTTATTCATATACCAGAAATGTTTGAAGCTACTGACTGAATGAAAGGAGCTGGCATCTCACTCTCTTTGAATCTTCTTTATCATGCTAAGAGGAGCAGGAAAAAGGAAAAAATTTCAGAATTGCACCTTGCAATGCGGAGAAATTACTGTTTGTGCATTTACAATATTCATAGATTTTTGCCATTGAAAAACGTCCAGAAATGATTGAAGCTACTGACTGAATGAAAGGAGCTGGCATCTCACTCTCTTTGAATCTTCTTTATCATGCTAAGAGGAGCAGGAAAAAGCAAAAAATTTCAGAATTGCACCTTGCAATGCGGAGAAATTACTGTTTGTGCATTTACAATATTCATTGATTTTTGCCATTGAAAAACGTCCAGAAATGTTTGAAGCTACTGACTGAATGAAAGGAGCTGGCATCTCACTCTCTTTGAATCTTCTTTATCATGCTAAGAGGAGCAGGAAAAAGCAAAAAATTTCAGAATTGCACCTTGCAATGCGGAGAAATTACTGTTTGTGCATTTACAATATTCATTGATTTTTGCCATTGAAAAACATCATGTTATTCATATACCAGAAATGATTGAAGCTACTGACTGAATGAAAGGAGCTGGCATCTCACTCTCTTTGAATCTTCTTTATCATGCTAAGAGGAGCAGGAAAAAGCAAAAAATTTCAGAATTGCACCTTGCAATGCGGAGAAATTACTGTTTGTGCATTTACAATATTCATTGATTTTTGCCATTGAAAAACGTCCAGAAATGTTTGAAGCTACTGACTGAATGAAAGGAGCTGGCATCTCACTCTCTGTGAATCTTCTTTATCATGCTAAGAGGAGCAGGAAAAAGCAAAAAATTTCAGAATTGCACCTTGCAAGGCGGAGAAATTACTGTTTGTGCATTTACAATATTCATTGATTTTTGCCATTGAAAAACGTCAAGAAATGTTTGAAGCTACTGACTGAATGAAAGGAGCTGGCATCTCACTCTCTTTGAATCTTCTTTATCATGCGAAGAGGAGCAGGAAAAAGCAAAAAATTTTAGAATTGCACCTTGCAATGCGGAGAAATTACTGTTTGTGCATTTACAATATTCATTGATTTTTGCCATTGAAAAACATCATGTTATTCATATACCAGAAATGTTTGAAGCTACTGACTGAATGAAAGGAGCTGGCATCTCACTCTCTTTGAATCTTCTTTATCATGCTAAGAGGAGCAGGAAAAAGCAAAAAATTTCAGAATTGCACCTTGCAATGCGGAGAAATTACTGTTTGTGCATTTACAATATTCATTGATTTTTGCCATTGAAAAACATCATGTTATTCATATACCAGAAATGTTTGAAGCTACTGACTGAATGAAAGGAGCTGGCATCTCACTCTCTTTGAATCTTCTTTATCATGCTAAGAGGAGCAGGAAAAAGGAAAAAATTTCAGAATTGCACCTTGCAATGCGGAGAAATTACTGTTTGTGCATTTACAATATTCATAGATTTTTGCCATTGAAAAACGTCCAGAAATGATTGAAGCTACTGACTGAATGAAAGGAGCTGGCATCTCACTCTCTTTGAATCTTCTTTATCATGCTAAGAGGAGCAGGAAAAAGCAAAAAATTTCAGAATTGCACCTTGCAATGCGGAGAAATTACTGTTTGTGCATTTACAATATTCATTGATTTTTGCCATTGAAAAACGTCCAGAAATGTTTGAAGCTACTGACTGAATGAAAGGAGCTGGCATATCACTCTCTTTGAATCTTCTTTATCATGCTAAGAGGAGCAGGAAAAAGCAAAAAATTTCAGAATTGCACCTTGCAATGCGGAGAAATTACTGTTTGTGCATTTACAATATTCATTGATTTTTGCCATTGAAAAACATCATGTTATTCATATACCAGAAATGATTGAAGCTACTGACTGAATGAAAGGAGCTGGCATCTCACTCTCTTTGAATCTTCTTTATCATGCTAAGAGGAGCAGGAAAAAGCAAAAAATTTCAGAATTGCACCTTGCAATGCGGAGAAATTACTGTTTGTGCATTTACAATATTCATTGATTTTTGCCATTGAAAAACGTCCAGAAATGTTTGAAGCTACTGACTGAATGAAAGGAGCTGGCATCTCACTCTCTGTGAATCTTCTTTATCATGCTAAGAGGAGCAGGAAAAAGCAAAAAATTTCAGAATTGCACCTTGCAAGGCGGAGAAATTACTGTTTGTGCATTTACAATATTCATTGATTTTTGCCATTGAAAAACGTCAAGAAATGTTTGAAGCTACTGACTGAATGAAAGGAGCTGGCATCTCACTCTCTTTGAATCTTCTTTATCATGCGAAGAGGAGCAGGAAAAAGCAAAAAATTTTAGAATTGCACCTTGCAATGCGGAGAAATTACTGTTTGTGCATTTACAATATTCATTGATTTTTGCCATTGAAAAACGTCCAGAAATGATTGAAGCTACTGACTGAATGAAAGGAGCTGGCATCTCACTCTCTTTGAATCTTCTTTATCATGCTAAGAGGAGCAGGAAAAAGGAAAAAATTTCAGAATTGCACCTTGCAATGCGGAGAAATTACTGTTTGTGCATTTACAATATTCATAGATTTTTGCCATTGAAAAACGTCCAGAAATGATTGAAGCTACTGACTGAATGAAAGGAGCTGGCATCTCACTCTCTTTGAATCTTCTTTATCATGCTAAGAGGAGCAGGAAAAAGCAAAAAATTTCAGAATTGCACCTTGCAATGCGGAGAAATTACTGTTTGTGCATTTACAATATTCATTGATTTTTGCCATTGAAAAACGTCCAGAAATGTTTGAAGCTACTGACTGAATGAAAGGAGCTGGCATCTCACTCTCTTTGAATCTTCTTTATCATGCTAAGAGGAGCAGGAAAAAGCAAAAAATTTCAGAATTGCACCTTGCAATGCGGAGAAATTACTGTTTGTGCATTTACAATATTCATTGATTTTTGCCATTGAAAAACATCATGTTATTCATATACCAGAAATGATTGAAGCTACTGACTGAATGAAAGGAGCTGGCATCTCACTCTCTTTGAATCTTCTTTATCATGCTAAGAGGAGCAGGAAAAAGCAAAAAATTTCAGAATTGCACCTTGCAATGCGGAGAAATTACTGTTTGTGCATTTACAATATTCATTGATTTTTGCCATTGAAAAACGTCCAGAAATGTTTGAAGCTACTGACTGAATGAAAGGAGCTGGCATCTCACTCTCTTTGAATCTTCTTTATCATGCTAAGAGGAGCAGGAAAAAGCAAAAAATTTCAGAATTGCACCTTGCAATGCGGAGAAATTACTGTTTGTGCATTTACAATATTCATTGATTTTTGCCATTGAAAAACATCATGTTATTCATATACCAGAAATGTTTGAAGCTACTGACTGAATGAAAGGAGCTGGCATCTCACTCTCTTTGAATCTTCTTTATCATGCTAAGAGGAGCAGGAAAAAGGAAAAAATTTCAGAATTGCACCTTGCAATGCGGAGAAATTACTGTTTGTGCATTTACAATATTCATAGATTTTTGCCATTGAAAAACGTCCAGAAATGATTGAAGCTACTGACTGAATGAAAGGAGCTGGCATCTCACTCTCTTTGAATCTTCTTTATCATGCTAAGAGGAGCAGGAAAAAGCAAAAAATTTCAGAATTGCACCTTGCAATGCGGAGAAATTACTGTTTGTGCATTTACAATATTCATTGATTTTTGCCATTGAAAAACATCATGTTATTCATATACCAGAAATGATTGAAGCTACTGACTGAATGAAAGGAGCTGGCATCTCACTCTCTTTGAATCTTCTTTATCATGCTAAGAGGAGCAGGAAAAAGCAAAAAATTTCAGAATTGCACCTTGCAATGCGGAGAAATTACTGTTTGTGCATTTACAATATTCATTGATTTTTGCCATTGAAAAACGTCCAGAAATGTTTGAAGCTACTGACTGAATGAAAGGAGCTGGCATCTCACTCTCTGTGAATCTTCTTTATCATGCTAAGAGGAGCAGGAAAAAGCAAAAAATTTCAGAATTGCACCTTGCAAGGCGGAGAAATTACTGTTTGTGCATTTACAATATTCATTGATTTTTGCCATTGAAAAACGTCAAGAAATGTTTGAAGCTACTGACTGAATGAAAGGAGCTGGCATCTCACTCTCTTTGAATCTTCTTTATCATGCGAAGAGGAGCAGGAAAAAGCAAAAAATTTCAGAATTGCACCTTGCAATGCGGAGAAATTACTGTTTGTGCATTTACAATATTCATTGATTTTTGCCATTGAAAAACGTCCAGAAATGATTGAAGCTACTGACTGAATGAAAGGAGCTGTCATCTCACTCTCTTTGAATCTTCTTTATTATGCTAAGAGGAGCAGGAAAAAGCAAAAAATTTCAGAATTGCACCTTGCAATGCGGAGAAATTACTGTTTGTGCATTTACAATATTCATTGATTTTTGCCATTGAAAAACGTCCAGAAATGTTTGAAGCTACTGACTGAATGAAAGGAGCTGGCATCTCACTCTCTTTGAATCTTCTTTATCATGCTAAGAGGAGCAGGAAAAAGCAAAAAATTTTAGAATTGCACCTTGCAATGCGGAGAAATTACTGTTTGTGCAGTTACAATATTCATTGATTTTTGCCATTGAAAAACGTCCAGAAATGATTGAAGCTACTGACTGAATGAAAGGAGCTGGCATCTCACTCTCTTTGAAACTTCTTTATCATGCTAAGAGGAGCAGGAACAAGCAAAACATTTCAGAATTGCACCTTGCAATGCGGAGAAATTACTGTTTGTGCATTTACAATATTCATTGATTTTTGCCATTGAAAAACGTCCAGAAATGATTGAAGCTACTGACTGAATGAAAGGAGCTGTCATCTCACTCTCTTTGAATCTTCTTTATCATGCTAAGAGGAGCAGGAAAAAGCAAAAAATTTCAATATTGCACCTTGCAATGCGGAGAAATTACTGTTTGTGCATTTACAGTATTCATTGATTTTTGCCATTGAAAAACGTCCAGAAATGTTTGAAGCTACTGACTGAATGAAAGGAGCTGGCATCTCACTCTTTCTGAATCTTCTTTATCATGCTAAGAGGAGCAGGAAAAAGCAAAAAATTTCAGAATTGCACCTTGCAATGCGGAGAAATTACTGTTTGTGCATTTACAATATTCATTGATTTCTGCCATTGAAAAACATCATGTTATTCATATACCAGAAATGTTTGAAGCTACTGACTGAATGAAAGGAGCTGGCATCTCACTCTCTTTGAATATTCTTTATCATGCTAAGAAGAGCAGGAAAAAGCAAAAAATTTCAGAATTGCACCTTGCAATGCGGAGAAATTACTGTTTGTGCATTTACAATATTCATTGATTTTTGCCATTATAAAACATCATGTTATTCATATACCAGAAATGTTTGAAGCTACTGACTGAATGAAAGGAGCTGGCATCTCACTCTCTTTGAATCTTCTTTATCATGCTAAGAGGAGCAGGAAAAAGCAAAAAATTTCAGAATTGCACCTTGCAATGCGGAGAAATTACTGTTTGTGCATTTACAATATTCATTGATTTTTGCCATTGAAAAACGTCCAGAAATGATTGAAGCTACTGACTGAATGAAAAGAGCTGGCCTCTCACTTTCTTTGAATCTTCTTTATCATGCTAAGAGGAGCTGGAAAAAGCAAAAAATTTCAGAATTGCACCTTGCAATGTGGAGAAATTACTGTTTGTGCATTTACAATATTCATTGATTTTTGCCATTGAAAAACATCATGTTATTCATATACCAGAAATGTTTGAAGCTACTGACTGAATGAAAGGAGCTGGCATCTCACTCTCTTTGAATCTTCTTTATCATGGTAAGAGGAGCAGGAAAAAGCAAAAAATTTCAGAATTGCACCTTGCAATGCGGAGAAATTACTGTTTGTGCATTTACAATATTCATTGATTTTTGCCATTGAAAAACATCATGGTATTCATATACCAGAAATGTTTGAAGCTACTGACTGAATGAAAGGAGCTGGCATCTCACTCTCTTTGAATCTTCTTTATCATGCTAAGAGGAGCAGGAAAAAGCAAAAAATTTCAGAATTGCACCTTGCAATGCGGAGAAATTACTGTTTGTGCATTTACAATATTCATTGATTTTTGCCATTTAAAAACGTCCAGAAATGATTGAAGCTACTGACTAAATGAAAGGAGCTGGCATCTCACTCTCTTTGAATCTTCTTTATCATGCTAAGAGGAGCAGGAAAAAGCAAAAAATTTCAGAATTGCACCTTGCAATGCGGAGAAATTACTGTTTGTGCATTTACAATATTCATTGATTTTTGCCATTGAAAAACGTCCAGAAATGTTTGAAGCTACTGACTGAATGAAAGGAGCTGGCATCTCACTCTCTTTGAATCTTCTTTATCATGCTAAGAGGAGCAGGAAAAAGCAAAAAATTTCAGAATTGCACCTTGCAATGCGGAGAAACTACTGTTTGTGCATTTACAATATTCATTGATTTTTGCCATTGAAAAACGTCCAGAAATGTTTGAAGCTACTGACTGAATGAAAGGAGCTGGCATCTCACTCTCTTTGAATCTTCTTTATCATGCTAAGAGGAGCAGGAAAAAGCAAAAAATTTCAGAATTGCACCTTGCAATGCGGAGAAATTACTGTTTGTGCATTTACAATATTCATTGATTTTTGCCATTGAAAAACGTCCAGAAATGTTTGAAGCTACTGACTGAATGAAAAGAGCTGGCATCTCACTCTCTTTGAATCTTCTTTATCATGCTAAGAGGAGCAGGAAAAAGCAAAAAATTTCAGAATTGCACCTTGCAATGTGGAGAAATTACTGTTTGTGCATTTACAATATTCATTGATTTTTGCCATTGAAAAACGTCCAGAAATGATTGAAGCTACTGACTGAATGAAAGGAGCTGGCATCTCACTCTCTTTGAATCTTCTTTATCATGCTAAGAGGAGCAGGAAAAAGCAAAAAATTTCAGAATTGCACCTTGCAATGCGGAGAAATTACTGTTTGTGCATTTACAATATTCATTGATTTTTGCCATTGAAAAACATCATGTTATTCATATACCAGAAATGTTTGAAGCTACTGACTGAATGAAAGGAGCTGGCATCTCACTCTCTTTGAATCTTCTTTATCATGCTAAGAGGAGCAGGAAAAAGGAAAAAATTTCAGAATTGCACCTTGCAATGCGGAGAAATTACTGTTTGTGCAATTACAATATTCATAGATTTTTGCCATTGAAAAACGTCCAGAAATGATTGAAGCTACTGACTGAATGAAAGGAGCTGGCATCTCACTCTCTTTGAATCTTCTTTATCATGCTAAGAGGAGCAGGAAAAAGCAAAAAATTTCAGAATTGCACCTTGCAATGCGGAGAAATAACTGTTTGTGCATTTACAATATTCATTGATTTTTGCCATTGAAAAACGTCCAGAAATGTTTGAAGCTACTGACTGAATGAAAGGAGCTGGCATCTCACTCTCTTTGAATCTTCTTTATCATGCTAAGATGAGCAGGAAAAAGCAAAAAATTTCAGAATTGCACCTTGCAATGCGGAGAAATTACTGTTTGTGCATTTACAATATTCATTGATTTTTGCCATTGAAAAACGTCCAGAAATGTTTGAAGCTACTGACTGAATGAAAGGAGCTGGCATCTCACTCTCTTTGAATCTTCTTTATCATGCTAAGAGGAGCAGGAATAAGCAAAAAATTTCAGAATTGCACCTTGCAATGCGGAGAAATTACTGTTTGTGCATTTACAATATTCATTGATTTTTGCCATTGAAAAACATCATGTTATTCATATACCAGAAATGTGTGAAGCTACTGACTGAATGAAAGGAGCTGGCATCTCACTCTCTTTGAATCTTCTTTATCATGCTAAGAGGAGCAGGAAAAAGCAAAAAATTTCAGAATTGCACCTTGCAATGCGGAGAAATTACTGTTTGTGCATTTACAATATTCATTGATTTTTGCCATTGAAAAACATCATGTTATTCATATACCAGAAATGTTTGAAGCTACTGACTGAATGAAAGGAGCTGGCATCTCACTCTCTTTGAATCTTCTTTATCATGCTAAGAGGAGCAGGAAAAAGGAAAAAATTTCAGAATTGCACCTTGCAATGCGGAGAAATTACTGTTTGTGCATTTACAATATTCATAGATTTTTGCCATTGAAAAACGTCCAGAAATGTTTGAAGCTACTGACTGAATGAAAGGAGCTGGCATCTCACTCTCTTTGAATCTTCTTTATCATGCTAAGAGGAGCAGGAAAAAGCAAAAAATTTCAGAATTGCACCTTGCAATGCGGAGAAACTACTGTTTGTGCATTTACAATATTCATTGATTTTTGCCATTGAAAAACATCTAGAAATGTTTGAAGCTACTGACTGAATGAAAGGAGCTGGCATCTCACTCTCTTTGAATCTTCTTTATCATGCTAAGAGGAGCAGGAAAAAGCAAAAAATTTCAGAATTGCACCTTGCAATGCGGAGAAATTACTGTTTGTGCATTTACAATATTCATTGATTTTTGCCATTGAAAAACATCATGTTATTCATATACCTGAAATGTTTGAAGCTACTGACTGAATGAAAGGAGCTGGCATCTCACTCTCTTTGAATCTTCTTTATCATGCTAAGACTAGCAGGAAAAATCAAAAAATTTCAGAATTGCACCTTGCAATGCGGAGAAATTACTGTTTGTGCATTTACAATATTCATTGATTTTTGCCATTGAAAAACGTCCAGAAATGATTGAAGCTACTGACTGAATGAAAGGAGCTGGCATCTCACTCTCTTTGAATCTTTTTTATCATGCTAAGAAGAGCAGGAAAAAGCAAAAAATTTCAGAATTGCACCTTGCTATGCGGAGAAATTACTGTTTATGTATTTACAATATTCATTGATTTTTGCCATTGAAAAACGTCCAGAAATGTTTGAAGCTACTGACTGAATGAAAAGAGCTGGCATCTCACTCTCTTTGAATCTTCTTTATCATGCTAAGAGGAGCAGGAAAAAGCAAAAAATTTCAGAATTGCACCTTGCAATGTGGAGAAATTACTGTTTGTGCATTTACAATATTCATTGATTTTTGCCATTGAAAAACGTCCAGAAATGATTGAAGCTACTGACTGAATGAAAGGAGCTGGCATCTCACTCTCTTTGAATCTTCTTTATCATGCTAAGAGAAGCAGGAACAAGCAAAAAATTTCAGATTTGCACCTTGCAATGCGGAGAAATTACTGTTTGTGCATTTACAATATTCATTGATTTTTGCCATTGAAAAACGTCCAGAAATGATTGAAGCTACTGACTGAATGAAAGGAGCTGTCATCTCACTCTCTTTGAATCTTCTTTATTATGCTAAGAGGAGCAGGAAAAAGCAAAAAATTTCAGAATTGCACCTTGCAATGCGGAGAAATTACTGTTTGTGCATTTACAATATTCATTGATTTTTGCCATTGAAAAACGTCCAGAAATGTTTGAAGCTACTGACTGAATGAAAGGAGCTGGCATCTCACTCTCTTTGAATCTTCTTTATCATGCTAAGAGGAGCAGGAAAAAGCAAAAAATTTTAGAATTGCACCTTGCAATGCGGAGAAATTACTGTTTGTGCAGTTACAATATTCATTGATTTTTGCCATTGAAAAACGTCCAGAAATGATTGAAGCTACTGACTGAATGAAAGGAGCTGGCATCTCACTCTCTTTGAAACTTCTTTATCATGCTAAGAGGAGCAGGAACAAGCAAAACATTTCAGAATTGCACCTTGCAATGCGGAGAAATTACTGTTTGTGCATTTACAATATTCATTGATTTTTGCCATTGAAAAACGTCCAGAAATGATTGAAGCTACTGACTGAATGAAAGGAGCTGTCATCTCACTCTCTTTGAATCTTCTTTATCATGCTAAGAGGAGCAGGAAAAAGCAAAAAATTTCAGAATTGCACCTTGCAATGCGGAGAAATTACTGTTTGTGCATTTACAGTATTCATTGATTTTTGCCATTGAAAAACGTCCAGAAATGTTTGAAGCTACTGACTGAATGAAAGGAGCTGGCATCTCACTCTTTCTGAATCTTCTTTATCATGCTAAGAGGAGCAGGAAAAAGCAAAAAATTTCAGAATTGCACCTTGCAATGCGGAGAAATTACTGTTTGTGCATTTACAATATTCATTGATTTCTGCCATTGAAAAACATCATGTTATTCATATACCAGAAATGTTTGAAGCTACTGACTGAATGAAAGGAGCTGGCATCTCACTCTCTTTGAATATTCTTTATCATGCTAAGAAGAGCAGGAAAAAGCAAAAAATTTCAGAATTGCACCTTGCAATGCGGAGAAATTACTGTTTGTGCATTTACAATATTCATTGATTTTTGCCATTATAAAACATCATGTTATTCATATACCAGAAATGTTTGAAGCTACTGACTGAATGAAAGGAGCTGGCATCTCACTCTCTTTGAATCTTCTTTATCATGCTAAGAGGAGCAGGAAAAAGCAAAAAATTTCAGAATTGCACCTTGCAATGCGGAGAAATTACTGTTTGTGCATTTACAATATTCATTGATTTTTGCCATTGAAAAACGTCCAGAAATGATTGAAGCTACTGACTGAATGAAAAGAGCTGGCCTCTCACTTTCTTTGAATCTTCTTTATCATGCTAAGAGGAGCTGGAAAAAGCAAAAAATTTCAGAATTGCACCTTGCAATGTGGAGAAATTACTGTTTGTGCATTTACAATATTCATTGATTTTTGCCATTGAAAAACATCATGTTATTCATATACCAGAAATGTTTGAAGCTACTGACTGAATGAAAGGAGCTGGCATCTCACTCTCTTTGAATCTTCTTTATCATGGTAAGAGGAGCAGGAAAAAGCAAAAAATTTCAGAATTGCACCTTGCAATGCGGAGAAATTACTGTTTGTGCATTTACAATATTCATTGATTTTTGCCATTGAAAAACATCATGGTATTCATATACCAGAAATGTTTGAAGCTACTGACTGAATGAAAGGAGCTGGCATCTCACTCTCTTTGAATCTTCTTTATCATGCTAAGAGGAGCAGGAAAAAGCAAAAAATTTCAGAATTGCACCTTGCAATGCGGAGAAATTACTGTTTGTGCATTTACAATATTCATTGATTTTTGCCATTTAAAAACGTCCAGAAATGATTGAAGCTACTGACTGAATGAAAGGAGCTGGCATCTCACTCTCTTTGAATCTTCTTTATCATGCTAAGAGGAGCAGGAAAAAGCAAAAAATTTCAGAATTGCACCTTGCAATGCGGAGAAATTACTGTTTGTGCATTTACAATATTCATTGATTTTTGCCATTGAAAAACGTCCAGAAATGTTTGAAGCTACTGACTGAATGAAAGGAGCTGGCATCTCACTCTCTTTGAATCTTCTTTATCATGCTAAGAGGAGCAGGAAAAAGCAAAAAATTTCAGAATTGCACCTTGCAATGCGGAGAAACTACTGTTTGTGCATTTACAATATTCATTGATTTTTGCCATTGAAAAACGTCCAGAAATGTTTGAAGCTACTGACTGAATGAAAGGAGCTGGCATCTCACTCTCTTTGAATCTTCTTTATCATGCTAAGAGGAGCAGGAAAAAGCAAAAAATTTCAGAATTGCACCTTGCAATGCGGAGAAATTACTGTTTGTGCATTTACAATATTCATTGATTTTTGCCATTGAAAAACGTCCAGAAATGTTTGAAGCTACTGACTGAATGAAAAGAGCTGGCATCTCACTCTCTTTGAATCTTCTTTATCATGCTAAGAGGAGCAGGAAAAAGCAAAAAATTTCAGAATTGCACCTTGCAATGTGGAGAAATTACTGTTTGTGCATTTACAATATTCATTGATTTTTGCCATTGAAAAACGTCCAGAAATGATTGAAGCTACTGACTGAATGAAAGGAGCTGGCATCTCACTCTCTTTGAATCTTCTTTATCATGCTAAGAGGAGCAGGAAAAAGCAAAAAATTTCAGAATTGCACCTTGCAATGCGGAGAAATTACTGTTTGTGCATTTACAATATTCATTGATTTTTGCAATTGAAAAACATCATGTTATTCATATACCAGAAATGTTTGAAGCTACTGACTGAATGAAAGGAGCTGGCATCTCACTCTCTTTGAATCTTCTTTATCATGCTAAGAGGAGCAGGAAAAAGGAAAAAATTTCAGAATTGCACCTTGCAATGCGGAGAAATTACTGTTTGTGCAATTACAATATTCATAGATTTTTGCCATTGAAAAACGTCCAGAAATGATTGAAGCTACTGACTGAATGAAAGGAGCTGGCATCTCACTCTCTTTGAATCTTCTTTATCATGCTAAGAGGAGCAGGAAAAAGCAAAAAATTTCAGAATTGCACCTTGCAATGCGGAGAAATAACTGTTTGTGCATTTACAATATTCATTGATTTTTGCCATTGAAAAACGTCCAGAAATGTTTGAAGCTACTGACTGAATGAAAGGAGCTGGCATCTCACTCTCTTTGAATCTTCTTTATCATGCTAAGATGAGCAGGAAAAAGCAAAAAATTTCAGAATTGCACCTTGCAATGCGGAGAAATTACTGTTTGTGCATTTACAATATTCATTGATTTTTGCCATTGAAAAACGTCCAGAAATGTTTGAAGCTACTGACTGAATGAAAGGAGCTGGCATCTCACTCTCTTTGAATCTTCTTTATCATGCTAAGAGGAGCAGGAATAAGCAAAAAATTTCAGAATTGCACCTTGCAATGCGGAGAAATTACTGTTTGTGCATTTACAATATTCATTGATTTTTGCCATTGAAAAACATCATGTTATTCATATACCAGAAATGTGTGAAGCTACTGACTGAATGAAAGGAGCTGGCATCTCACTCTCTTTGAATCTTCTTTATCATGCTAAGAGGAGCAGGAAAAAGCAAAAAAATTCAGAATTGCACCTTGCAATGCGGAGAAATTACTGTTTGTGCATTTACAATATTCATTGATTTTTGCCATTGAAAAACATCATGTTATTCATATACCAGAAATGTTTGAAGCTACTGACTGAATGAAAGGAGCTGGCATCTCACTCTCTTTGAATCTTCTTTATCATGCTAAGAGGAGCAGGAAAAAGGAAAAAATTTCAGAATTGCACCTTGCAATGCGGAGAAATTACTGTTTGTGCATTTACAATATTCATAGATTTTTGCCATTGAAAAACGTCCAGAAATGTTTGAAGCTACTGACTGAATGAAAGGAGCTGGCATCTCACTCTCTTTGAATCTTCTTTATCATGCTAAGAGGAGCAGGAAAAAGCAAAAAATTTCAGAATTGCACCTTGCAATGCGGAGAAACTACTGTTTGTGCATTTACAATATTCATTGATTTTTGCCATTGAAAAACATCTAGAAATGTTTGAAGCTACTGACTGAATGAAAGGAGCTGGCATCTCACTCTCTTTGAATCTTCTTTATCATGCTAAGAGGAGCAGGAAAAAGCAAAAAATTTCAGAATTGCACCTTGCAATGCGGAGAAATTACTGTTTGTGCATTTACAATATTCATTGATTTTTGCCATTGAAAAACATCATGTTATTCATATACCTGAAATGTTTGAAGCTACTGACTGAATGAAAGGAGCTGGCATCTCACTCTCTTTGAATCTTCTTTATCATGCTAAGAGGAGCAGGAAAAATCAAAAAATTTCAGAATTGCACCTTGCAATGCGGAGAAATTACTGTTTGTGCATTTACAATATTCATTGATTTTTGCCATTGAAAAACGTCCAGAAATGATTGAAGCTACTGACTGAATGAAAGGAGCTGGCATCTCACTCTCTTTGAATCTTTTTTATCATGCTAAGAAGAGCAGGAAAAAGCAAAAAATTTCAGAATTGCACCTTGCTATGCGGAGAAATTACTGTTTATGTATTTACAATATTCATTGATTTTTGCCATTGAAAAACGTCCAGAAATGTTTGAAGCTACTGACTGAATGAAAAGAGCTGGCATCTCACTCTCTTTGAATCTTCTTTATCATGCTAAGAGGAGCAGGAAAAAGCAAAAAATTTCAGAATTGCACCTTGCAATGTGGAGAAATTACTGTTTGTGCATTTACAATATTCATTGATTTTTGCCATTGAAAAACGTCCAGAAATGATTGAAGCTACTGACTGAATGAAAGGAGCTGGCATCTCACTCTCTTTGAATCTTCTTTATCATGCTAAGAGGAGCAGGAAAAAGCAAAAAATTTCAGAATTGCACCTTGCAATGCGGAGAAATTACTGTTTGTGCATTTACAATATTCATTGATTTTTGCCAATGAAAAACGTCCAGAAATGTTTGAAGCTACTGACTGAATGAAAGGAGCTGGCATCTCACTCTCTTTGAATCTTCTTTATCATGCTAAGAGGAGCAGGAAAAAGCAAAAAATTTCAGAATTGCACCTTGCAATGCGGAGAAATTACTGTTTGTGCATTTACAATATTCATTGATTTTTGCCATTGAAAAACATCATGTTATTCATATACCAGAAATGTTTGAAGCTACTGACTGAATGAAAGGAGCTGGCATCTCACTCTCTTTGAATCTTCTTTATCATGCTAAGAGGAGCAGGAAAAAGCAAAAAATTTCAGAATTGCACCTTGCAATGCGGAGAAATTACTGTTTGTGCATTTACAATATTCATTGATTTTTGCCATTGAAAAACATCATGTTATTCATATACCAGAAATGTTTGAAGCTACTGACTGAATGAAAGGAGCTGGCATCTCACTCTCTTTGAATCTTCTTTATCATGCTAAGAGGAGCAGGAAAAAGGAAAAAATTTCAGAATTGCACCTTGCAATGCGGAGAAATTACTGTTTGTGCATTTACAATATTCATAGATTTTTGCCATTGAAAAACGTCCATAAATGATTGAAGCTACTGACTGAATGAAAGGAGCTGGCATCTCACTCTCTTTGAATGTTCTTTATCATGCTAAGAGGAGCAGGAAAAAGCAAAAAATTTCAGAATTGCACCTTGCAATGCGGAGAAATTACTGTTTGTGCATTTACAATATTCATTGATTTTTGCCATTGAAAAACGTCCAGAAATGTTTGAAGCTACTGACTGAATGAAAGGAGCTGGCATCTCACTCTCTATGAATCTTCTTTATCATGCTAAGAGGAGCAGGAAAAAGCAAAAAAATTCAGAATTGCACCTTGCAATGCGGAGAAATTACTGTTTGTGCATTTACAATATTCATTGATTTTTGCCATTGAAAAACGTCCAGAAATGTTTGAAGCTACTGACTGAATGAAAGGAGCTGGCATCTCACTCTCTTTGAATCTTCTTTATCATGCTAAGAGGAGCAGGAAAAAGCAAAAAATTTCAGAATTGCACCTTGCAATGCGGAGAAATTACTGTTTGTGCATTTACAATATTCATTGATTTTTGCCATTGAAAAACATCATGTTATTCATATACCAGAAATGATTGAAGCTACTGACTGAATGAAAGGAGCTGGCATCTCACTCTCTTTGAATCTTCTTTATCATGCTAAGAGGAGCAGGAAAAAGCAAAAAATTTCAGAATTGCACCTTGCAATGCGGAGAAATTACTGTTTGTGCATTTACAATATTCATTGATTTTTGCCATTGAAAAACGTCCAGAAATGTTTGAAGCTACTGACTGAATGAAAGGAGCTGGCATCTCACTCTTTCTGAATCTTCTTTATCATGCTAAGAGGAGCAGGAAAAAGCAAAAAATTTCAGAATTGCACCTTGCAATGCGGAGAAATTACTGTTTGTGCATTTACAATATTCATTGATTTCTGCCATTGAAAAACATCATGTTATTCATATACCAGAAATGTTTGAAGCTACTGACTGAATGAAAGGAGCTGGCATCTCACTCTCTTTGAATCTTCTTTATCATGCTAAGAAGAGCAGGAAAAAGCAAAAAATTTCAGAATTGCACCTTGCAATGCGGAGAAATTACTGTTTGTGCATTTACAATATTCATTGATTTTTGCCATTATAAAACATCATGTTATTCATATACCAGAAATGTTTGAAGCTACTGACTGAATGAAAGGAGCTGGCATCTCACTCTCTTTGAATCTTCTTTATCATGCTAAGAGGAGCAGGAAAAAGCAAAAAATTTCAGAATTGCACCTTGCAATGCGGAGAAATTACTGTTTGTGCATTTACAATATTCATTGATTTTTGCCATTGAAAAACGTCCAGAAATGATTGAAGCTACTGACTGAATGAAAAGAGCTGGCCTCTCACTTTCTTTGAATCTTCTTTATCATGCTACGAGGAGCTGGAAAAAGCAAAAAATTTCAGAATTGCACCTTGCAATGTGGAGAAATTACTGTTTGTGCATTTACAATATTCATTGATTTTTGCCATTGAAAAACATCATGTTATTCATATACCAGAAATGTTTGAAGCTACTGACTGAATGAAAGGAGCTGGCATCTCACTCTCTTTGAATCTTCTTTATCATGGTAAGAGGAGCAGGAAAAAGCAAAAAATTTCAGAATTGCACCTTGCAATGCGGAGAAATTACTGTTTGTGCATTTACAATATTCATTGATTTTTGCCATTGAAAAACATCATGGTATTCATATACCAGAAATGTTTGAAGCTACTGACTGAATGAAAGGAGCTGGCATCTCACTCTCTTTGAATCTTCTTTATCATGCTAAGAGGAGCAGGAAAAAGCAAAAAATTTCAGAATTGCACCTTGCAATGCGGAGAAATTACTGTTTGTGCATTTACAATATTCATTGATTTTTGCCATTTAAAAACGTCCAGAAATGATTGAAGCTACTGACTGAATGAAAGGAGCTGGCATCTCACTCTCTTTGAATCTTCTTTATCATGCTAAGAGGAGCAGGAAAAAGCAAAAAATTTCAGAATTGCACCTTGCAATGCGGAGAAATTACTGTTTGTGCATTTACAATATTCATTGATTTTTGCCATTGAAAAACGTCCAGAAATGTTTGAAGCTACTGACTGAATGAAAGGAGCTGGCATCTCACTCTCTTTGAATCTTCTTTATCATGCTAAGAGGAGCAGGAAAAAGCAAAAAATTTCAGAATTGCACCTTGCAATGCGGAGAAACTACTGTTTGTACATTTACAATATTCATTGATTTTTGCCATTGAAAAACGTCCAGAAATGTTTGAAGCTACTGACTGAATGAAAGGAGCTGGCATCTCACTCTCTTTGAATCTTCTTTATCATGCTAAGAGGAGCAGGAAAAAGCAAAAAATTTCAGAATTGCACCTTGCAATGCGGAGAAATTACTGTTTGTGCATTTACAATATTCATTGATTTTTGCCATTGAAAAACGTCCAGAAATGTTTGAAGCTACTGACTGAATGAAAAGAGCTGGCATCTCACTCTCTTTGAATCTTCTTTATCATGCTAAGAGGAGCAGAAAAAAGCAAAAAATTTCAGAATTGCACCTTGCAATGTGGAGAAATTACTGTTTGTGCATTTACAATATTCATTGATTTTTGCCATTGAAAAACGTCCAGAAATGATTGAAGCTACTGACTGAATGAAAGGAGCTGGCATCTCACTCTCTTTGAATCTTCTTTATCATGCTAAGAGGAGCAGGAAAAAGCAAAAAATTTCAGAATTGCACCTTGCAATGCGGAGAAATTACTGTTTGTGCATTTACAATATTCATTGATTTTTGCCATTGAAAAACATCATGTTATTCATATACCAGAAATGTTTGAAGCTACTGACTGAATGAAAGGAGCTGGCATCTCACTCTCTTTGAATCTTCTTTATCATGCTAAGAGGAGCAGGAAAAAGGAAAAAATTTCAGAATTGCACCTTGCAATGCGGAGAAATTACTGTTTGTGCAATTACAATATTCATAGATTTTTGCCATTGAAAAACGTCCAGAAATGATTGAAGCTACTGACTGAATGAAAGGAGCTGGCATCTCACTCTCTTTGAATCTTCTTTATCATGCTAAGAGGAGCAGGAAAAAGCAAAAAATTTCAGAATTGCACCTTGCAATGCGGAGAAATAACTGTTTGTGCATTTACAATATTCATTGATTTTTGCCATTGAAAAACGTCCAGAAATGTTTGAAGCTACTGACTGAATGAAAGGAGCTGGCATCTCACTCTCTTTGAATCTTCTTTATCATGCTAAGATGAGCAGGAAAAAGCAAAAAATTTCAGAATTGCACCTTGCAATGCGGAGAAATTACTGTTTGTGCATTTACAATATTCATTGATTTTTGCCATTGAAAAACGTCCAGAAATGTTTGAAGCTACTGACTGAATGAAAGGAGCTGGCATCTCACTCTCTTTGAATCTTCTTTATCATGCTAAGAGGAGCAGGAATAAGCAAAAAATTTCAGAATTGCACCTTGCAATGCGGAGAAATTACTGTTTGTGCATTTACAATATTCATTGATTTTTGCCATTGAAAAACATCATGTTATTCATATACCAGAAATGTTTGAAGCTACTGACTGAATGAAAGGAGCTGGCATCTCACTCTCTTTGAATCTTCTTTATCATGCTAAGAGGAGCAGGAAAAAGCAAAAAATTTCAGAATTGCACCTTCCAATGCGGAGAAATTACTGTTTGTGCATTTACAATATTCATTGATTTTTGCCATTGAAAAACATCATGTTATTCATATACCTGAAATGTTTGAAGCTACTGACTGAATGAAAGGAGCTGGCATCTCACTCTCTTTGAATCTTCTTTATCATGCTAAGAGGAGCAGGAAAAATCAAAAAATTTCAGAATTGCACCTTGCAATGCGGAGAAATTACTGTTTGTGCATTTACAATATTCATTGATTTTTGCCATTGAAAAACGTCCAGAAATGATTGAAGCTACTGACTGAATGAAAGGAGCTGGCATCTCACTCTCTTTGAATCTTTTTTATCATGCTAAGAGGAGCAGGAAAAAGCAAAAAATTTCAGAATTGCACCTTGCTATGCGGAGAAATTACTGTTTATGTATTTACAATATTCATTGATTTTTGCCATTGAAAAACGTCCAGAAATGATTGAAGCTACTGACTGAATGAAAGGAGCTGGCACCTCACTCTCTTTGAATCTTCTTTATCATGCTAAGAGGAGCAGGAAAAAGCAAAAAATTTCAGAATTGCACCTTGCAATGCGGAGAAATTACTGTTTGTGCATTTACAATATTCATTGATTTTTGCCATTGAAAAACGTCCAGAAATGTTTGAAGCTACTGACTGAATGAAAAGAGCTGGCATCTCACTCTCTTTGAATCTTCTTTATCATGCTAAGAGGAGCAGGAAAAAGCAAAAAATTTCAGAATTGCACCTTGCAATGTGGAGAAATTACTGTTTGTGCATTTACAATATTCATTGATTTTTGCCATTGAAAAACGTCCAGAAATGATTGAAGCTACTGACTGAATGAAAGGAGCTGGCATCTCACTCTCTTTGAATCTTCTTTATCATGCTAAGAGGAGCAGGAAAAAGCAAAAAATTTCAGAATTGCACCTTGCAATGCGGAGAAATTACTGTTTGTGCATTTACAATATTCATTGATTTTTGCCATTGAAAAACGTCCAGAAATGTTTGAAGCTACTGACTGAATGAAAGGAGCTGGCATCTCACTCTCTTTGAATCTTCTTTATCATGCTAAGAGGAGCAGGAAAAAGCAAAAAATTTCAGAATTGCACCTTGCAATGCGGAGAAATTACTGTTTGTGCATTTACAATATTCATTGATTTTTGCCATTGAAAAACATCATGTTATTCATATACCAGAAATGTTTGAAGCTACTGACTGAATGAAAGGAGCTGGCATCTCACTCTCTTTGAATCTTCTTTATCATGCTAAGAGGAGCAGGAAAAAGCAAAAAATTTCAGAATTGCACCTTGCAATGCGGAGAAATTACTGTTTGTGCATTTACAATATTCATTGATTTTTGCCATTGAAAAACATCATGTTATTCATATACCAGAAATGTTTGAAGCTACTGACTGAATGAAAGGAGCTGGCATCTCACTCTCTTTGAATCTTCTTTATCATGCTAAGAGGAGCAGGAAAAAGGAAAAAATTTCAGAATTGCACCTTGCAATGCGGAGAAATTACTGTTTGTGCATTTACAATATTCATAGATTTTTGCCATTGAAAAACGTCCAGAAATGATTGAAGCTACTGACTGAATGAAAGGAGCTGGCATCTCACTCTCTTTGAATGTTCTTTATGATGCTAAGAGGAGCAGGAAAAAGCAAAAAATTTCAGAATTGCACCTTGCAATGCGGAGAAATTACTGTTTGTGCATTTACAATATTCATTGATTTTTGCCATTGAAAAACGTCCAGAAATGTTTGAAGCTACTGACTGAATGAAAGGAGCTGGCATCTCACTCTCTATGAATCTTCTTTATCATGCTAAGAGGAGCAGGAAAAAGCAAAAAAATTCAGAATTGCACCTTGCAATGCGGAGAAATTACTGTTTGTGCATTTACAATATTGATTGATTTTTGCCATTGAAAAACGTCCAGAAATGTTTGAAGCTACTGACTGAATGAAAGGAGCTGGCATCTCACTCTCTTTGAATCTTCTTTATCATGCTAAGAGGAGCAGGAAAAAGCAAAAAATTTCAGAATTGCACCTTGCAATGCGGAGAAATTACTGTTTGTGCATTTACAATATTCATTGATTTTTGCCATTGAAAAACATCATGTTATTCATATACCAGAAATGATTGAAGCTACTGACTGAATGAAAGGAGCTGGCATCTCACTCTCTTTGAATCTTCTTTATCATGCTAAGAGGAGCAGGAAAAAGCAAAAAATTTCAGAATTGCACCTTGCAATGCGGAGAAATTACTGTTTGTGCATTTACAATATTCATTGATTTTTGCCATTGAAAAACGTCCAGAAATGTTTGAAGCTACTGACTGAATGAAAGGAGCTGGCATCTCACTCTCTTTGAATCTTCTTTATCATGCTAAGAGGAGCAGGAAAAAGGAAAAAATTTCAGAATTGCACCTTGCAATACGGAGAAATTACTGTTTGTGCATTTACAATATTCATAGATTTTTGCCATTGAAAAACGTCCAGAAATGTTTGAAGCTACTGACTGAATGAAAGGAGCTGGCATCTCACTCTCTTTGAATCTTCTTTATCATGCTAAGAGGAGCAGGAAAAAGCAAAAAATTTCAGAATTGCACCTTGCAATGCGGAGAAACTACTGTTTGTGCATTTACAATATTCATTGATTTTTGCCATTGAAAAACGTCCAGAAATGTTTGAAGCTACTGACTGAATGAAAGGAGCTGGCATCTCACTCTCTTTGAATCTTCTTTATCATGCTAAGAGGAGCAGGAAAAAGCAAAAAATTTCAGAATTGCACCTTGCAATGCGGAGAAATTACTGTTTGTGCATTTACAATATTCATTGATTTTTGCCATTGAAAAACATCATGTTATTCATATACCTGAAATGTTTGAAGCTACTGACTGAATGAAAGGAGCTGGCATCTCACTCTCTTTGAATCTTCTTTATCATGCTAAGAGGAGCAGGAAAAATCAAAAAATTTCAGAATTGCACCTTGCAATGCGGAGAAATTACTGTTTGTGCATTTACAATATTCATTGATTTTTGCCATTGAAAAAAGTCCAGAAATGATTGAAGCTACTGACTGAATGAAAGGAGCTGGCATCTCACTCTCTTTGAATCTTTTTTATCATGCTAAGAGGAGCAGGAAAAAGCAAAAAATTTCAGAATTGCACCTTGCTATGCGGAGAAATTACTGTTTATGTATTTACAATATTCATTGATTTTTGCCATTGAAAAACGTCCAGAAATGATTGAAGCTACTGACTGAATGAAAGGAGCTGGCATCTCACTCTCTTTGAATCTTCTTTACCATGCTAAGAGGAGCAGGAAAAAGCAAAAAATTTCAGAATTGCACCTTGCAATGCGGAGAAATTACTGTTTGTGCATTTACAATATTCATTGATTTTTGCCATTGAAAAACGTCCAGAAATGTTTGAAGCTACTGACTGAATGAAAAGAGCTGGCATCTCACTCTCTTTGAATCTTCTTTATCATGCTAAGAGGAGCAGGAAAAAGCAAAAAATTTCAGAATTGCACCTTGCAATGTGGAGAAATTACTGTTTGTGCATTTACAATATTCATTGATTTTTGCCATTGAAAAACGTCCAGAAATGATTGAAGCTACTGACTGAATGAAAGGAGCTGGCATCTCACTCTCTTTGAATCTTCTTTATCATGCTAAGAGGAGCAGGAAAAAGCAAAAAATTTCAGAATTGCACCTTGCAATGCGGAGAAATTACTGTTTGTGCATTTACAATATTCATTGATTTTTGCCATTGAAAAACGTCCAGAAATGTTTGAAGCTACTGACTGAATGAAAGGAGCTGGCATCTCACTCTCTTTGAATCTTCTTTATCATGCTAAGAGGAGCAGGAAAAAGCAAAAAATTTCAGAATTGCACCTTGCAATGCGGAGAAATTACTGTTTGTGCATTTACAATATTCATTGATTTTTGCCATTGAAAAACATCATGTTATTCATATACCAGAAATGTTTGAAGCTACTGACTGAATGAAAGGAGCTGGCATCTCACTCTCTTTGAATCTTCTTTATCATGCTAAGAGGAGCAGGAAAAAGCAAAAAATGTCAGAATTGCACCTTGCAATGCGGAGAAATTACTGTTTGTGCATTTACAATATTCATTGATTTTTGCCATTGAAAAACATCATGTTATTCATATACCAGAAATGTTTGAAGCTACTGACTGAATGAAAGGAGCTGGCATCTCACTCTCTTTGAATCTTCTTTATCATGCTAAGAGGAGCAGGAAAAAGGAAAAAATTTCAGAATTGCACCTTGCAATGCGGAGAAATTACTGTTTGTGCATTTACAATATTCATAGATTTTTGCCATTGAAAAACGTCCAGAAATGATTGAAGCTACTGACTGAATGAAAGGAGCTGGCATCTCACTCTCTTTGAATGTTCTTTATCATGCTAAGAGGAGCAGGAAAAAGCAAAAAATTTCAGAATTGCACCTTGCAATGCGGAGAAATTACTGTTTGTGCATTTACAATATTCATTGATTTTTGCCATTGAAAAACGTCCAGAAATGTTTGAAGCTACTGACTGAATGAAAGGAGCTGGCATCTCACTCTCTATGAATCTTCTTTATCATGCTAAGAGGAGCAGGAAAAAGCAAAAAAATTCAGAATTGCACCTTGCAATGCGGAGAAATTACTGTTTGTGCATTTACAATATTCATTGATTTTTGCCATTGAAAAACGTCCAGAAATGTTTGAAGCTACTGACTGAATGAAAGGAGCTGGCATCTCACTCTCTTTGAATCTTCTTTATCATGCTAAGAGGAGCAGGAAAAAGCAAAAAATTTCAGAATTGCACCTTGCAATGCGGAGAAATTACTGTTTGTGCATTTACAATATTCATTGATTTTTGCCATTGAAAAACATCATGTTATTCATATACCAGAAATGATTGAAGCTACTGACTGAATGAAAGGAGCTGGCATCTCACTCTCTTTGAATCTTCTTTATCATGCTAAGAGGAGCAGGAAAAAGCAAAAAATTTCAGAATTGCACCTTGCAATGCGGAGAAATTACTGTTTGTGCATTTACAATATTCATTGATTTTTGCCATTGAAAAACGTCCAGAAATGATTGAAGCTACTGACTGAATGAAAGGAGCTGGCATCTCACTCTCTTTGAATCTTTTTTATCATGCTAAGAGGAGCAGGAAAAAGCAAAAAATTTCAGAATTGCACCTTGCAATGCGGAGAAATTACTGTTTATGCATTTACAATATTCATTGATTTTTGCCATTGAAAAATGTCCAGAAATGATTGAAGCTACTGACTGAATGAAAGGAGCTGGCATCTCACTCTCTTTGAATCTTCTTTATCATGCTAAGAGGAGCAGGAAAAAGCAAAAAATTTCAGAATTGCACCTTGCAATGCGGAGAAATTACTGTTTGTGCATTTACAATATTCATTGATTTTTGCCATTGAAAAACGTCCAGAAATGTTTGAAGCTACTGACTGAATGAAAAGAGCTGGCATCTCACTCTCTTTGAATCTTCTTTATCATGCTAAGAGGAGCAGGAAAAAGCAAAAAATTTCAGAATTGCACCTTGCAATGTGGAGAAATTACTGTTTGTGCATTTACAATATTCATTGATTTTTGCCATTGAAAAACGTCCAGAAATGATTGAAGCTACTGACTGAATGAAAGGAGCTGGCATCTCACTCTCTTTGAATCTTCTTTATCATGCTAAGAGGAGCAGGAAAAAGCAAAAAATTTCAGAATTGCACCTTGCAATGCGGAGAAATTACTGTTTGTGCATTTACAATATTCATTGATTTTTGCCATTGAAAAACGTCCAGAAATGTTTGAAGCTACTGACTGAATGAAAGGAGCTGGCATCTCACTCTCTGTGAATCTTCTTTATCATGCTAAGAGGAGCAGGAAAAAGCAAAAAATTTCAGAATTGCACCTTGCAAGGCGGAGAAATTACTGTTTATGCATTTACAATATTCATTGATTTTTGCCATTGAAAAATGTCCAGAAATGATTGAAGCTACTGACTGAATGAAAGGAGCTGGCATCTCACTCTCTTTGAATCTTCTTTATCATGCTAAGAGGAGCAGGAAAAAGCAAAAAATTTCAGAATTGCACCTTGCAATGCGGAGAAATTACTGTTTGTGCATTTACAATATTCATTGATTTTTGCCATTGAAAAACGTCCAGAAATGTTTGAAGCTACCGACTGAATGAAAAGAGCTGGCATCTCACTCTCTTTGAATCTTCTTTATCATGCTAAGAGGAGCAGGAAAAAGCAAAAAATTTCAGAATTGCACCTTGCAATGTGGAGAAATTACTGTTTGTGCATTTACAATATTCATTGATTTTTGCCATTGAAAAACGTCCAGAAATGATTGAAGCTACTGACTGAATGAAAGGAGCTGGCATCTCACTCTCTTTGAATCTTCTTTATCATGCTAAGAGGAGCAGGAAAAAGCAAAAAATTTCAGAATTGCACCTTGCAAGGCGGAGAAATTACTGTTTGTGCATTTACAATATTCATTGATTTTTGCCATTGAAAAACGTCCAGAAATGTTTGAAGCTACTGACTGAATGAAAGGAGCTGGCATCTCACTCTCTTTGAATCTTCTTTACCATGCTAAGAGGAGCAGGAAAAAGTAAAAAATTTTAGAATTGCACCTTGCAATGCGGAGAAATTACTGTTTGTGCATTTACAATATTCATTGATTTTTGCCATTGAAAAACGTCCAGAAATGATTGAAGCTACTGACTGAATGAAAGGAGCTGGCATCTCACTCTCTTTGAATCTTCTTTATCATGCTAAGAGGAGCAGGAACAAGCAAAAAATTTCAGAATTGCACCTTGCAATGCGGAGAAATTACTGTTTGTGCATTTACAATATTCATTGATTTTTGCCATTGAAAAACGTCCAGAAATGATTGAAGCTACTGACTGAATGAAAGGAGCTGTCATCTCACTCTCTTTGAATCTTCTTTATTATGCTAAGAGGAGCAGGAAAAAGCAAAAATTTTCAGAATTGCACCTTGCAATGCGGAGAAATTACTGTTTATGCATTTACAATATTCATTGATTTTTGCCATTGAAAACCGTCCAGAAATGTTTGAAGCTACTGACTGAATGAAAGGAGCTGGCATCTCACTCTCTTTGAATCTTCTTTATCATGCTAAGAGGAGCAGGAAAAAGCAAAAAATTTCAGAATTGCACCTTGCAATGCGGAGATATTACTGTTTGTGCATTTACAATATTCATTGATTTTTGCCATTGAAAAACGTCCAGAAATGTTTGAAGCTACTGACTGAATGAAAGGAGCTGGCATCTCACTCTCTTTGAATCTTCTTTATCATGCTAAGAGGAGCAGGAAAAAGCAAAAAATTTCAGAATTGCACCTTGCAATGCGGAGAAATTACTGTTTGTGCATTTACAATATTCATTGATTTTTGCCATTGAAAAACGTCCAGAAATTATTGAAGCTACTGACTGAATGAAAGGAGCTGGCATCTCACTCTCTTTGAATCTTCTTTATCATGCTAAGAGGAGCAGGAAAAAGCAAAAAATTTCAGAATTGCACCTTGCAATGCGGAGAAATTACTGCTTGTGCATTTACAATATTCATTGATTTTTGCCATTGAAAAACATCATGTTATTCATATACCAGAAATGTTTGAAGCTACTGACTGAATGAAAGGAGCTGGCATCTCACTCTCTTTGAATCTTCTTTATCATGCTAAGAGGAGCAGGAAAAAGCAAAAAATTTCAGAATTGCACCTTGCAATGCGGAAAAATTACTGATTGTGCATTTACAATATTCATTGATTTTTGCCATTATAAAACATCATGTTATTCATATACCAGAAATGTTTGAAGCTACAGACTGAATGAAAGGAGCTGGCATCTCACTCTCTTTGAATCTTCTTTATCATGCTAAGAGGAGCAGGAAAAAGCAAAAAGTTTCAGAATTGCACCTTGCAATGCGGAGAAATTACTGTTTGTGCATTTACAATATTCATTGATTTTTGCCATTGAAAAACATCATGTTATTCATATACCAGAAATGTTTGAAGCTACTGACTGAATGAAAGGAGCTGGCATCTCACTCTTTCTGAATCTTCTTTATCATGCTAAGAGGAGCAGGAAAAAGCAAAAAATTTCAGAATTGCACCTTGCAATGCGGAGAAATTACTGTTTGTGCATTTACAATATTCATTGATTTCTGCCATTGAAAAACATCATGTTATTCATATACCAGAAATGTTTGAAGCTACTGACTGAATGAAAGGAGCTGGCATCTCACTCTCTTTGAATCTTCTTTATCATGCTAAGAGGAGCAGGAAAAAGCAAAAAAATTTCAGAATTGCACTTGCAATGCGGAGAAATTACTGTTTGTGCATTTACAATATTCATTGATTTTTGCCATTATAAAACATCATGTTATTCATATACCAGAAATGTTTGAAGCTACTGACTGAATGAAAGGAGCTGGCATCTCACTCTCTTTGAATCTTCTTTAACATGCCAAGAGGAGCAGGAAAAAGCAAAAAATTTCAGAATTGCACCTTGCAATGCGGAGAAATTACTGTTTGTGCATTTACAATATTCATTGATTTTTGCCATTGAAAAACGTCCAGAAATGAATGAAGCTACTGACTGAAAGAAAAGAGCTGGCCTCTCACTCTCTTTGAATCTTCTTTATCATGCTAAGAGGAGCTGGAAAAAGCAAAAAATTTCAGAATTGCACCTTGCAATGTGGAGAAATTACTGTTTGTGCATTTACAATATTCATTGATTTTTGCCATTGAAAAACATCATGTTATTCATATACCAGAAATGTTTGAAGCTACTGACTGAATGAAAGGAGCTGGCATCTCACTCTCTTTGAATCTTCTTTATCATGCTAAGAGGAGCAGGAAAAAGCAAAAAATTTCAGAATTGCACCTTGCAATGCGGAGAAATTACTGTTTGTGCATTTACAATATTCATTGATTTTTGCCATTGAAAAACATCATGTTATTCATATACCAGAAATGTTTGAAGCTACTGACTGAATGAAAGGAGCTGGCATCTCACTCTCTTTGAATCTTCTTTATCATGCTAAGAGGAGCAGGAAAAAGCAAAAAAATTCAGAATTGCACCTTGCAATGCGGAGAAATTACTGTTTGTGTATTTACAATATTCATTGATTTTTGCCATTGAAAAACGTCCAGAAATGATTGAAGCTACTGACTGAATGAAAGGAGCTGGCATCTCACTCTCTTTGAATCTTCTTTATCATGCTAAGAGGAGCAGGAAAAAGCAAAAAATTTCAGAATTGCACCTTGCAATGCGGAGAAATTACTGTTTGTGCATTTACAATATTCATTGATTTTTGCCATTGAAAAACGTCCAGAAATGTTTGAAGCTACTGACTGAATGAAAGGAGCTGGCATCTCACTCTCTGTGAATCTTCTTTATCATGCTAAGAGGAGCAGGAAAAAGCAAAAAATTTCAGAATTGCACCTTGCAATGTGGAGAAATTACTGTTTGTGCATTTACAATATTCATTGATTTTTGCCATTGAAAAACGTCCAGAAATGATTGAAGCTACTGACTGAATGAAAGGAGCTGGCATCTCACTCTCTGTGAATCTTCTTTATCATGCTAAGAGGAGCAGGAAAAAGCAAAAAATTTCAGAATTGCACCTTGCAAGGCGGAGAAATTACTGTTTGTGCATTTACAATATTCATTGATTTTTGCCATTGAAAAACGTCCAGAAATGTTTGAAGCTACTGACTGAATGAAAGGAGCTGGCATCTCACTCTCTTTGAATCTTCTTTATCATGCTATGAGGAGCAGGAAAAAGTAAAAAATTTTAGAATTGCACCTTGCAATGCGGAGAAATTACTGTTTGTGCATTTACAATATTCATTGATTTTTGCCATTGAAAAACGTCCAGAAATGATTGAAGCTACTGACTGAATGAAAGGAGCTGGCATCTCACTCTCTTTGAATCTTCTTTATCATGCTAAGAGGAGCAGGAACAAGCAAAAAATTTCAGAATTGCACCTTGCAATGCGGAGAAATTACTGTTTGTGCATTTACAATATTCATTGATTTTTGCCATTGAAAAACGTCCAGAAATGATTGAAGCTACTGACTTAATGAAAGGAGCTGTCATCTCACTCTCTTTGAATCTTCTTTATTATGCTAAGAGGAGCAGGAAAAAGCAAAAATTTTCAGAATTGCACCTTGCAATGCGGAGAAATTACTGTTTGTGCATTTACAATATTCATTGATTTTTGCCATTGAAAACCGTCCAGAAATGTTTGAAGCTACTGACTGAATGAAAGGAGCTGGCATCTCACTCTCTTTGAATCTTCTTTATCATGCTAAGAGGAGCAGGAAAAAGCAAAAAATTTCAGAATTGCACCTTGCAATGCGGAGAAATTACTGTTTGTGCAGTTACAATATTCATTGATTTTTGCCATTGAAAAACGTCCAGAAATGATTGAAGCTACTGACTGAATGAAAGGAGCTGGCATCTCACTCTCTTTGAATCTTCTTTATCATGCTAAGCGGAGCAGGAACAAGCAAAACATTTCAGAATTGCACCTTGCAATGCGGAGAAATTACTGTTTGTGCATTTACAATATTCATTGATTTTTGCCATTGAAAAACGTCCAGAAATGATTGAAGCTACTGACTGAATGAAAGGAGCTCTCATCTCACTCTCTTTGAATTTTCTTTATCATGCTAAGAGGAGCAGGAAAAAGCAAAAAATTTCAGAATTGCACCTTGCAATGCGGAGATATTACTGTTTGTGCATTTACAATATTCATTGATTTTTGCCATTGAAAAATGTCCAGAAATGTTTGAAGCTACTGACTGAATGAAAGGAGCTGGCATCTCACTCTCTTTGAATCTTCTTTATCATGCTAAGAGGAGCAGGAAAAAGCAAAAAATTTCAGAATTGCACCTTGCAATGCGGAGAAATTACTGTTTGTGCATTTACAATATTCATTGATTTTTGCCATTGAAAAACGTCCAGAAATGATTGAAGCTACTGACTGAATGAAAGGAGCTGGCATCTCACTCTCTTTGAATCTTCTTTATCATGCTAAGAGGAGCAGGAAAAAGCAAAAAATTTCAGAATTGCACCTTGCAATGCGGAGAAATTACTGTTTGTGCATTTACAATATTCATTGATTTTTGCCATTGAAAAACATCATGTTATTCATATACCAGAAATGTTTGAAGCTACTGACTGAATGAAAGGAGCTGGCATCTCACTCTCTTTGAATCTTCTTTATCATGCTAAGAGGAGCAGGAAAAAGCAAAAAATTTCAGAATTGCACCTTGCAATGCGGAAAAATTACTGTTTGTGCATTTACAATATTCATTGATTTTTGCCATTATAAAACATCATGTTATTCATATACCAGAAATGTTTGAAGATACAGACTGAATGAAAGGAGCTGGCATCTCACTCTCTTTGAATCTTCTTTATCATGCTAAGAGGAGCAGGAAAAAGCAAAAAGTTTCAGAATTGCATCTTGCAATGCGGAGAAATTACTTTTTGTGCATTTACAATATTCATTGATTTTTGCCATTGAAAAACATCATGTTATTCATATACCAGAAATGTTTGAAGCTACTGACTGAATGAAAGGAGCTGGCATCTCACTCTTTCTGAATCTTATTTATCATGCTAAGAGGAGCAGGAAAAAGCAAAAAATTTCAGAATTGCACCTTGCAATGCGGAGAAATTACTGTTTGTGCATTTACAATATTCATTGATTTCTGCCATTGAAAAACATCATGTTATTCATATACCAGAAATGTTTGAAGCTACTGACTGAATGAAAGGAGCTGGCATCTCACTCTCTTTGAATCTTCTTTATCATGCTAAGAGGAGCAGGAAAAAGCAAAAAATTTCAGAATTGCACCTTGCAATGCGGAGAAATTACTGTTTGTGCATTTACAATATTCATTGATTTTTGCCATTGAAAAACGTCCAGAAATGTTTGAAGCTACTGACTGAATGAAAGGAGCTGGCATCTCACTCTCTGTGAATCTTCTTTATCATGCTAAGAGGAGCAGGAAAAAGCAAAAAATTTCAGAATTGCACCTTGCAAGGCGGAGAAATTGCTGTTTATGCATTTACAATATTCATTGATTTTTGCCATTGAAAAATGTCCAGAAATGATTGAAGCTACTGACTGAATGAAAGGAGCTGGCATCTCACTCTCTTTGAATCTTCTTTATCATGCTAAGAGGAGCAGGAAAAAGCAAAAAATTTCAGAATTGCACCTTGCAATGCGGAGAAATTACTGTTTGTGCATTTACAATATTCATTGATTTTTGCCATTGAAAAACGTCCAGAAATGTTTGAAGCTACTGACTGAATGAAAAGAGCTGGCATCTCACTCTCTTTGAATCTTCTTTATCATGCTAAGAGGAGCAGGAAAAAGCAAAAAATTTCAGAATTGCACCTTGCAATGTGGAGAAATTACTGTTTGTGCATTTACAATATTCATTGATTTTTGCCATTGAAAAACGTCCAGAAATGATTGAAGCTACTGACTGAATGAAAGGAGTTGGCATCTCACTCTCTTTGAATCTTCTTTATCATGCTAAGAGGAGCAGGAAAAAGCAAAAAATTTCAGAATTGCACCTTGCAATGCGGAGAAATTACTGTTTGTGCATTTACAATATTCATTGATTTTTGCCATTGAAAAACGTCCAGAAATGTTTGAAGCTACTGACTGAATGAAAGGAGCTGGCATCTCACTCTCTGTGAATCTTCTTTATCATGCTAAGAGGAGCAGGAAAAAGCAAAAAATTTCAGAATTGCACCTTGCAAGGCGGAGAAATTACTGTTTGTGCATTTACAATATTCATTGATTTTTGCCATTGAAAAACGTCCAGAAATGTTTGAAGCTACTGACTGAATGAAAGGAGCTGGCATCTCACTCTCTTTGAATCTTCTTTATCATGCTAAGAGGAGCAGGAAAAAGTAAAAAATTTTAGAATTGCACCTTGCAATGCGGAGAAATTACTGTTTGTGCATTTACAATATTCATTGATTTTTGCCATTGAAAAACGTCCAGAAATGATTGAAGCTACTGACTGAATGAAAGGAGCTGGCATCTCACTCTCTTTGAATCTTCTTTATCATGCTAAGAGGAGCAGGAACAAGCAAAAAATTTCAGAATTGCACCTTGCAATGCGGAGAAATTACTGTTTGTGCATTTACAATATTCATTGATTTTTGCCATTGAAAAACGTCCAGAAATGATTGAAGCTACTGACTTAATGAAAGGAGCTGTCATCTCACTCTCTTTGAATCTTCTTTATTATGCTAAGAGGAGCAGGAAAAAGCAAAAATTTTCAGAATTGCACCTTGCAATGCGGAGAAATTACTGTTTGTGCATTTACAATATTCATTGATTTTTGCCATTGAAAACCGTCCAGAAATGTTTGAAGCTACTGACTGAATGAAAGGAGCTGGCATCTCACTCTCTTTGAATCTTCTTTATCATGCTAAGAGGAGCAGGAAAAAGCAAAAAATTTCAGAATTGCACCTTGCAATGCGGAGAAATTACTGTTTGTGCAGTTACAATATTCATTGATTTTTGCCATTGAAAAACGTCCAGAAATGATTGAAGCTACTGACTGAATGAAAGGAGCTGGCATCTCACTCTCTTTGAATCTTCTTTATCATGCTAAGCGGAGCAGGAACAAGCAAAACATTTCAGAATTGCACCTTGCAATGCGGAGAAATTACTGTTTGTGCATTTACAATATTCATTGATTTTTGCCATTGAAAAACGTCCAGAAATGATTGAAGCTACTGACTGAATGAAAGGAGCTGTCATCTCACTCTCTTTGAATCTTCTTTATCATGCTAAGAGGAGCAGGAAAAAGCAAAAAATTTCAGAATTGCACCTTGCAATGCGGAGATATTACTGTTTGTGCATTTACAATATTCATTGATTTTTGCCATTGAAAAACGTCCAGAAATGTTTGAAGCTACGGACTGAATGAATGGAGCTGGCATCTCACTCTCTTTGAATCTTCTTTATCATGCTAAGAGGAGCAGGAAAAAGCAAAAAATTTCAGAATTGCACCTTGCAATGCGGAGAAATTACTGTTTGTGCATTTACAATATTCATTGATTTTTGCCATTGAAAAACGTCCAGAAATGATTGAAGCTACTGACTGAATGAAAGGAGCTGGCATCTCACTCTCTATGAATCTTCTTTATCATGCTAAGAGGAGCAGGAAAAAGCAAAAAATTTCAGAATTGCACCTTGCAATGCGGAGAAATTACTGTTTGTGCATTTACAATATTCATTGATTTTTGCCATTGAAAAACATCATGTTATTCATATACCAGAAATGTTTGAAGCTACTGACTGAATGAAAGGAGCTGGCATCTCACTCTCTTTGAATCTTCTTTATCATGCTAAGAGGAGCAGGAAAAAGCAAAAAATTTCAGAATTGCACCTTGCAATGCGGAAAAATTACTGTTTGTGCATTTACAATATTCATTGATTTTTGCCATTATAAAACATCATGTTATTCATATACCAGAAATGTTTGAAGATACAGACTGAATGAAAGGAGCTGGCATCTCACTCTCTTTGAATCTTCTTTATCATGCTAAGAGGAGCAGGAAAAAGCAAAAAGTTTCAGAATTGCACCTTGCAATGCGGAGAAATTACTTTTTGTGCATTTACAATATTCATTGATTTTTGCCATTGAAAAACATCATGTTATTCATATACCAGAAATGTTTGAAGCTACTGACTGAATGAAAGGAGCTGGCATCTCACTCTTTCTGAATCTTCTTTATCATGCTAAGAGGAGCAGGAAAAAGCAAAAAATTTCAGAATTGCACCTTGCAATGCGGAGAAATTACTGTTTGTGCATTTACAATATTCATTGATTTCTGCCATTGAAAAACATCATGTTATTCATATACCAGAAATGTTTGAAGCTACTGACTGAATGAAAGGAGCTGGCATCTCACTCTCTTTGAATCTTCTTTATCATGCTAAGAGGAGCAGGAAAAAGCAAAAAATTTCAGAATTGCACCTTGCAATGCGGAGAAATTACTGTTTGTGCATTTACAATATTCATTGATTTTTGCCATTATAAAACATCATGTTATTCATATACCAGAAATGTTTGAAGCTACTGACTGAATGAAAGGAGCTGGCATCTCACTCTCTTTGAATCTTCTTTGTCATGCTAAGAGGAGCAGGAAAAAGCAAAAAATTTCAGAATTGCACCTTGCAATGTGGAGAAATTACTGTTTGTGCATTTACAATATTCATTGATTTTTGCCATTGAAAAACGTCCAGAAATGAATGAAGCTACTGACTGAATGAAAAGAGCTGGCCTCTCACTCTCTTTGAATCTTCTTTATCATGCTAAGAGGAGCTGGAAAAAGCAAAAAATTTCAGAATTGCACCTTGCAATGTGGAGAAATTACTGTTTGTGCATTTACAATATTCATTGATTTTTGCCATTGAAAAACATCATGTTATTCATATACCAGAAATGTTTGAAGCTACTGACTGAATGAAAGGAGCTGGCATCTCACTCTCTTTGAATCTTCTTTATCATGCTAAGAGGAGCAGGAAAAAGCAAAAAATTTCAGAATTGCACCTTGCAATGCGGAGAAATTACTGTTTGTGCATTTACAATATTCATTGATTTTTGCCATTGAAAAACGTCCAGAAATGATTGAAGCTACTGACTGAATGAAAGGAGCTGGCATCTCACTCTCTTTGAATCTTCTTTATCATGCTAAGAGGAGCAGGAAAAAGCAAAAAATTTCAGAATTGCACCTTGCAATGCGGAGAAATTACTGTTTGTGCATTTACAATATTCATTGATTTTTGCCATTGAAAAACGTCCAGAAATGTTTGAAGCTACTGACTGAATGAAAGGAGCTGGCATCTCACTCTCTGTGAATCTTCTTTATCATGCTAAGAGGAGCAGGAAAAAGCAAAAAATTTCAGAATTGCACCTTGCAATGTGGAGAAATTACTGTTTGTGCATTTACAATATTCATTGATTTTTGCCATTGAAAAACGTCCAGAAATGATTGAAGCTACTGACTGAATGAAAGGAGCTGGCATCTCACTCTCTTTGAATCTTCTTTATCATGCTAAGAGAAGCAGGAAAAAGCAAAAAATTTCAGAATTGCACCTTGCAATGCGGAGAAATTACTGTTTGTGCATTTACAATATTCATTGATTTTTGCCATTGAAAAACGTCCAGAAATGTTTGAAGCTACTGACTGAATGAAAGGAGCTGGCATCTCACTCTCTGTGAATCTTCTTTATCATGCTAAGAGGAGCAGGAAAAAGCAAAAAATTTCAGAATTGCACCTTGCAAGGCGGAGAAATTACTGTTTGTGCATTTACAATATTCATTGATTTTTGCCATTGAAAAACGTTCAGAAATGTTTGAAGCTACTGACTGAATGAAAGGAGCTGGCATCTCACTCTCTTTGAATCTTCTTTATCATGCTAAGAGGAGCAGGAAAAAGTAAAAAATTTTAGAATTGCACCTTGCAATGCGGAGAAATTACTGTTTGTGCATTTACAATATTCATTGATTTTTGCCATTGAAAAACGTCCAGAAATGATTGAAGCTACTGACTGAATGAAAGGAGCTGGCATCTCACTCTCTTTGAATCTTCTTTATCATGCTAAGAGGAGCAGGAACAAGCAAAAAATTTCAGAATTGCACCTTGCAATGCGGAGAAATTACTGTTTGTGCATTTACAATATTCATTGATTTTTGCCATTGAAAAACGTCCAGAAATGATTGAAGCTACTGACTTAATGAAAGGAGCTGTCATCTCACTCTCTTTGAATCTTCTTTATTATGCTAAGAGGAGCAGGAAAAAGCAAAAATTTTCAGAATTGCACCTTGCAATGCGGAGAAATTACTGTTTGTGCATTTACAATATTCATTGATTTTTGCCATTGAAAACCGTCCAGAAATGTTTGAAGCTACTGACTGAATGAAAGGAGCTGGCATCTCACTCTCTTTGAATCTTCTTTATCATGCTAAGAGGAGCAGGAAAAAGCAAAAAATTTCAGAATTGCACCTTGCAATGCGGAGATATTACTGTTTGTGCATTTACAATATTCATTGATTTTTGCCATTGAAAAACGTCCAGAAATGTTTGAAGCTACTGACTGAATGAAAGGAGCTGGCATCTCACTCTCTTTGAATCTTCTTTATCATGCTAAGAGGAGCAGGAAAAAGCAAAAAATTTCAGAATTGCACCTTGCAATGCGGAGAAATTACTGTTTGTGCATTTACAATATTCATTGATTTTTGCCATTGAAAAACGTCCAGAAATGATTGAAGCTACTGACTGAATGAAAGGAGCTGGCATCTCACTCTCTTTGAATCTTCTTTATCATGCTAAGAGGAGCAGGAAAAAGCAAAAAATTTCAGAATTGCACCTTGCAATGCGGAGAAATTACTGTTTGTGCATTTACAATATTCATTGATTTTTGCCATTGAAAAACATCATGTTATTCATATGCCAGAAATGTTTGAAGCTACTGACTGAATGAAAGGAGCTGGCATCTCACTCTCTTTGAATCTTCTTTATCATGCTAAGAGGAGCAGGAAAAAGCAAAAAATTTCAGAATTGCACCTTGCAATGCGGAAAAATTACTGTTTGTGCATTTACAATATTCATTGATTTTTGCCATTATAAAACATCATGTTATTCATATACCAGAAATGTTTGAAGATACAGACTGAATGAAAGGAGCTGGCATCTCACTCTCTTTGAATCTTCTTTATCATGCTAAGAGGAGCAGGAAAAAGCAAAAAGTTTCAGAATTGCACCTTGCAATGCGGAGAAATTACTTTTTGTGCATTTACAATATTCATTGATTTTTGCCATTGAAAAACATCATGTTATTCATATACCAGAAATGTTTGAAGCTACTGACTGAATGAAAGGAGCTGGCATCTCACTCTTTCTGAATCTTATTTATCATGCTAAGAGGAGCAGGAAAAAGCAAAAAATTTCAGAATTGCACCTTGCAATGCGGAGAAATTACTGTTTGTGCATTTACAATATTCATTGATTTCTGCCATTGAAAAACATCATGTTATTCATATACCAGAAATGTTTGAAGCTACTGACTGAATGAAAGGAGCTGGCATCTCACTCTCTTTGAATCTTCTTTATCATGCTAAGAGGAGCAGGAAAAAGCAAAAAATTTCAGAATTGCACCTTGCAATGCGGAGAAATTACTGTTTGTGCATTTACAATATTCATTGATTTTTGCCATTGAAAAACATCCAGAAATGTTTGAAGCTACTGACTGAATGAAAGGAGCTGGCATCTCACTCTCTGTGAATCTTCTTTATCATGCTAAGAGGAGCAGGAAAAAGCAAAAAATTTCAGAATTGCACCTTGCAAGGCGGAGAAATTACTGTTTATGCATTTACAATATTCATTGATTTTTGCCATTGAAAAATGTCCAGAAATGATTGAAGCTACTGACTGAATGAAAGGAGCTGGCATCTCACTCTCTTTGAATCTTCTTTATCATGCTAAGAGGAGCAGGAAAAAGCAAAAAATTTCAGAATTGCACCTTGCAATGCGGAGAAATTACTGTTTGTGCATTTACAATATTCATTGATTTTTGCCATTGAAAAACGTCCAGAAATGTTTGAAGCTACTGACCGAATGAAAAGAGCTGGCATCTCACTCTCTTTGAATCTTCTTTATCATGCTAAGAGGAGCAGGAAAAAGCAAAAAATTTCAGAATTGCACCTTGCAATGTGGAGAAATTACTGTTTGTGCATTTACAATATTCATTGATTTTTGCCATTGAAAAACGTCCAGAAATGATTGAAGCTACTGACTGAATGAAAGGAGCTGGCATCTCACTCTCTTTGAATCTTCTTTATCATGCTAAGAGGAGCAGGAAAAAGCAAAAAATTTCAGAATTGCACCTTGCAATGCGGAGAAATTACTGTTTGTGCATTTACAATATTCATTGATTTTTGCCATTGAAAAACATCCAGAAATGTTTGAAGCTACTGACTGAATGAAAGGAGCTGGCATCTCACTCTCTGTGAATCTTCTTTATCATGCTAAGAGGAGCAGGAAAAAGCAAAAAATTTCAGAATTGCACCTTGCAAGGCGGAGAAATTACTGTTTATGCATTTACAATATTCATTGATTTTTGCCATTGAAAAATGTCCAGAAATGATTGAAGCTACTGACTGAATGAAAGGAGCTGGCATCTCACTCTCTTTGAATCTTCTTTATCATGCTAAGAGGAGCAGGAAAAAGCAAAAAATTTCAGAATTGCACCTTGCAATGCGGAGAAATTACTGTTTGTGCATTTACAATATTCATTGATTTTTGCCATTGAAAAACGTCCAGAAATGTTTGAAGCTACTGACCGAATGAAAAGAGCTGGCATCTCACTCTCTTTGAATCTTCTTTATCATGCTAAGAGGAGCAGGAAAAAGCAAAAAATTTCAGAATTGCACCTTGCAATGTGGAGAAATTACTGTTTGTGCATTTACAATATTCATTGATTTTTGCCATTGAAAAACGTCCAGAAATGATTGAAGCTACTGACTGAATGAAAGGAGCTGGCATCTCACTCTCTTTGAATCTTCTTTATCATGCTAAGAGGAGCAGGAAAAAGCAAAAAATTTCAGAATTGCACCTTGCAATGCGGAGAAATTACTGTTTGTGCATTTACAATATTCATTGATTTTTGCCATTGAAAAACGTCCAGAAATGTTTGAAGCTACTGACTGAATGAAAGGAGCTGGCATCTCACTCTCTGTGAATCTTCTTTATCATGCTAAGAGGAGCAGGAAAAAGCAAAAAATTTCAGAATTGCACCTTGCAAGGCGGAGAAATTACTGTTTGTGCATTTACAATATTCATTGATTTTTGCCATTGAAAAACGTCCAGAAATGTTTGAAGCTACTGACTGAATGAAAGGAGCTGGCATCTCACTCTCTTTGAATCTTCTTTATCATGCTAAGAGGAGCAGGAAAAAGTAAAAAATTTTAGAATTGCACCTTGCAATGCGGAGAAATTACTGTTTGTGCATTTACAATATTCATTGATTTTTGCCATTGAAAAACGTCCAGAAATGATTGAAGCTACTGACTGAATGAAAGGAGCTGGCATCTCACTCTCTTTGAATCTTCTTTATCATGCTAAGAGGAGCAGGAACAAGCAAAAAATTTCAGAATTGCACCTTGCAATGCGGAGAAATTACTGTTTGTGCATTTACAATATTCATTGATTTTTGCCATTGAAAAACGTCCAGAAATGATTGAAGCTACTGACTTAATGAAAGGAGCTGTCATCTCACTCTCTTTGAATCTTCTTTATTATGCTAAGAGGAGCAGGAAAAAGCAAAAATTTTCAGAATTGCACCTTGCAATGCGGAGAAATTACTGTTTGTGCATTTACAATATTCATTGATTTTTGCCATTGAAAACCGTCCAGAAATGTTTGAAGCTACTGACTGAATGAAAGGAGCTGGCATCTCACTCTCTTTGAATCTTCTTTATCATGCTAAGAGGAGCAGGAAAAAGCAAAAAATTTCAGAATTGCACCTTGCAATGCGGAGAAATTACTGTTTGTGCAGTTACAATATTCATTGATTTTTGCCATTGAAAAACGTCCAGAAATGATTGAAGCTACTGACTGAATGAAAGGAGCTGGCATCTCACTCTCTTTGAATCTTCTTTATCATGCTAAGCGGAGCAGGAACAAGCAAAACATTTCAGAATTGCACCTTGCAATGCGGAGAAATTACTGTTTGTGCATTTACAATATTCATTGATTTTTGCCATTGAAAAACGTCCAGAAATGATTGAAGCTACTGACTGAATGAAAGGAGCTGTCATCTCACTCTCTTTGAATCTTCTTTATCATGCTAAGAGGAGCAGGAAAAAGCAAAAAATTTCAGAATTGCACCTTGCAATGCGGAGATATTACTGTTTGTGCATTTACAATATTCATTGATTTTTGCCATTGAAAAACGTCCAGAAATGTTTGAAGCTACGGACTGAATGAATGGAGCTGGCATCTCACTCTCTTTGAATCTTCTTTATCATGCTAAGAGGAGCAGGAAAAAGCAAAAAATTTCAGAATTGCACCTTGCAATGCGGAGAAATTACTGTTTGTGCATTTACAATATTCATTGATTTTTGCCATTGAAAAACGTCCAGAAATGATTGAAGCTACTGACTGAATGAAAGGAGCTGGCATCTCACTCTCTATGAATCTTCTTTATCATGCTAAGAGGAGCAGGAAAAAGCAAAAAATTTCAGAATTGCACCTTGCAATGCGGAGAAATTACTGTTTGTGCATTTACAATATTCATTGATTTTTGCCATTGAAAAACATCATGTTATTCATATACCAGAAATGTTTGAAGCTACTGACTGAATGAAAGGAGCTGGCATCTCACTCTCTTTGAATCTTCTTTATCATGCTAAGAGGAGCAGGAAAAAGCAAAAAATTTCAGAATTGCACCTTGCAATGCGGAGAAATTACTGTTTGTGCATTTACAATATTCATTGATTTTTGCCATTATAAAACATCATGTTATTCATATACCAGAAATGTTTGAAGCTACTGACTGAATGAAAGGAGCTGGCATCTCACTCTCTTTGAATCTTCTTTATCATGCTAAGAGGAGCAGGAAAAAGCAAAAAATTTCAGAATTGCACCTTGCAATGTGGAGAAATTACTGTTTGTGCATTTACAATATTCATTGATTTTTGCCATTGAAAAACGTCCAGAAATGAATGAAGCTACTGACTGAATGAAAAGAGCTGGCCTCTCACTCTCTTTGAATCTTCTTTATCATGCTAAGAGGAGCTGGAAAAAGCAAAAAATTTCAGAATTGCACCTTGCAATGTGGAGAAATTACTGTTTGTGCATTTACAATATTCATTGATTTTTGCCATTGAAAAACATCATGCTATTCATATACCAGAAATGTTTGAAGCTACTGACTGAATGAAAGGAGCTGGCATCTCACTCTCTTTGAATCTTCTTTATCATGCTAAGAGGAGCAGGAAAAAGCAAAAAATTTCAGAATTGCACCTTGCAATGCGGAGAAATTACTGTTTGTGCATTTACAATATTCATTGATTTTTGCCATTGAAAAACGTCCAGAAATGATTGAAGCTACTGACTGAATGAAAGGAGCTGGCATCTCACTCTCTTTGAATCTTCTTTATCATGCTAAGAGGAGCAGGAAAAAGCAAAAAATTTCAGAATTGCACCTTGCAATGCGGAGAAATTACTGTTTGTGCATTTACAATATTCATTGATTTTTGCCATTGAAAAACGTCCAGAAATGTTTGAAGCTACTGACTGAATGAAAGGAGCTGGCATCTCACTCTCTGTGAATCTTCTTTATCATGCTAAGAGGAGCAGGAAAAAGCAAAAAATTTCAGAATTGCACCTTGCAATGTGGAGAAATTACTGTTTGTGCATTTACAATATTCATTGATTTTTGCCATTGAAAAACGTCCAGAAATGATTGAAGCTACTGACTGAATGAAAGGAGCTGGCATCTCACTCTCTTTGAATCTTCTTTATCATGCTAAGAGGAGCAGGAAAAAGCAAAAAATTTCAGAATTGCACCTTGCAATGCGGAGAAATTACTGTTTGTGCATTTACAATATTCATTGATTTTTGCCATTGAAAAACGTCCAGAAATGTTTGAAGCTACAGACTGAATGAAAGGAGCTGGCATCTCACTCTCTGTGAATCTTCTTTATCATGCTAAGAGGAGCAGGAAAAAGCAAAAAATTTCAGAATTGCACCTTGCAAGGCGGAGAAATTACTGTTTGTGCATTTACAATATTCATTGATTTTTGCCATTGAAAAACGTTCAGAAATGTTTGAAGCTACTGACTGAATGAAAGGAGCTGGCATCTCACTCTCTTTGAATCTTCTTTATCATGCTAAGAGGAGCAGGAAAAAGTAAAAAATTTTAGAATTGCACCTTGCAATGCGGAGAAATTACTGTTTGTGCATTTACAATATTCATTGATTTTTGCCATTGAAAAACGTCCAGAAATGATTGAAGCTACTGACTGAATGAAAGGAGCTGGCATCTCACTCTCTTTGAATCTTCTTTATCATGCTAAGAGGAGCAGGAACAAGCAAAAAATTTCAGAATTGCACCTTGCAATGCGGAGAAATTACTGTTTGTGCATTTACAATATTCATTGATTTTTGCCATTGAAAAACGTCCAGAAATGATTGAAGCTACTGACTTAATGAAAGGAGCTGTCATCTCACTCTCTTTGAATCTTCTTTATTATGCTAAGAGGAGCAGGAAAAAGCAAAAATTTTCAGAATTGCACCTTGCAATGCGGAGAAATTACTGTTTGTGCATTTACAATATTCATTGATTTTTGCCATTGAAAACCGTCCAGAAATGTTTGAAGCTACTGACTGAATGAAAGGAGCTGGCATCTCACTCTCTTTGAATCTTCTTTATCATGCTAAGAGGAGCAGGAAAAAGCAAAAAATTTCAGAATTGCACCTTGCAATGTGGAGAAATTACTGTTTGTGCAGTTACAATATTCATTGATTTTTGCCATTGAAAAACGTCCAGAAATGATTGAAGCTACTGACTGAATGAAAGGAGCTGGCATCGCACTCTCTTTGAATCTTCTTTATCATGCTAAGCGGAGCAGGAACAAGCAAAACATTTCAGAATTGCACCTTGCAATGCGGAGAAATTACTGTTTGTGCATTTACAATATTCATTGATTTTTGCCATTGAAAAACGTCCAGAAATGATTGAAGCTACTGACTGAATGAAAGGAGCTCTCATCTCACTCTCTTTGAATCTTCTTTATCATGCTAAGAGGAGCAGGAAAAAGCAAAAAATTTCAGAATTGCACCTTGCAATGCGGAGATATTACTGTTTGTGCATTTACAATATTCATTGATTTTTGCCATTGAAAAACGTCCAGAAATGTTTGAAGCTACTGACTGAATGAAAGGAGCTGGCATCTCACTCTCTTTGAATCTTCTTTATCATGCTAAGAGGAGCAGGAAAAAGCAAAAAATTTCAGAATTGCACCTTGCAATGCGGAGAAATTACTGTTTGTGCATTTACAATATTCATTGATTTTTGCCATTGAAAAACGTCCAGAAATGATTGAAGCTACTGACTGAATGAAAGGAGCTGGCATCTCACTCTCTTTGAATCTTCTTTATCATGCTAAGAGGAGCAGGAAAAAGCAAAAAATTTCAGAATTGCACCTTGCAATGCGGAGAAATTACTGTTTGTGCATTTACAATATTCATTGATTTTTGCCATTGAAAAACATCATGTTATTCATATACCAGAAATGTTTGAAGCTACTGACTGAATGAAAGGAGCTGGCATCTCACTCTCTTTGAATCTTCTTTATCATGCTAAGAGGAGCAGGAAAAAGCAAAAAATTTCAGAATTGCACCTTGCAATGCGGAAAAATTACTGTTTGTGCATTTACAATATTCATTGATTTTTGCCATTATAAAACATCATGTTATTCATATACCAGAAATGTTTGAAGATACAGACTGAATGAAAGGAGCTGGCATCTCACTCTCTTTGAATCTTCTTTATCATGCTAAGAGGAGCAGGAAAAAGCAAAAAGTTTCAGAATTGCACCTTGCAATGCGGAGAAATTACTTTTTGTGCATTTACAATATTCATTGATTTTTGCCATTGAAAAACATCATGTTATTCATATACCAGAAATGTTTGAAGCTACTGACTGAATGAAAGGAGCTGGCATCTCACTCTTTCTGAATCTTATTTATCATGCTAAGAGGAGCAGGAAAAAGCAAAAAATTTCAGAATTGCACCTTGCAATGCGGAGAAATTACTGTTTGTGCATTTACAATATTCATTGATTTCTGCCATTGAAAAACATCATGTTATTCATATACCAGAAATGTTTGAAGCTACTGACTGAATGAAAGGAGCTGGCATCTCACTCTCTTTGAATCTTCTTTATCATGCTAAGAGGAGCAGGAAAAAGCAAAAAATTTCAGAATTGCACCTTGCAATGCGGAGAAATTACTGTTTGTGCATTTACAATATTCATTGATTTTTGCCATTGAAAAACATCCAGAAATGTTTGAAGCTACTGACTGAATGAAAGGAGCTGGCATCTCACTCTCTGTGAATCTTCTTTATCATGCTAAGAGGAGCAGGAAAAAGCAAAAAATTTCAGAATTGCACCTTGCAAGGCGGAGAAATTACTGTTTATGCATTTACAATATTCATTGATTTTTGCCATTGAAAAATGTCCAGAAATGATTGAAGCTACTGACTGAATGAAAGGAGCTGGCATCTCACTCTCTTTGAATCTTCTTTATCATGCTAAGAGGAGCAGGAAAAAGCAAAAAATTTCAGAATTGCACCTTGCAATGCGGAGAAATTACTGTTTGTGCATTTACAATATTCATTGATTTTTGCCATTGAAAAACGTCCAGAAATGTTTGAAGCTACTGACCGAATGAAAAGAGCTGGCATCTCACTCTCTTTGAATCTTCTTTATCATGCTAAGAGGAGCAGGAAAAAGCAAAAAATTTCAGAATTGCACCTTGCAATGTGGAGAAATTACTGTTTGTGCATTTACAATATTCATTGATTTTTGCCATTGAAAAACGTCCAGAAATGATTGAAGCTACTGACTGAATGAAAGGAGCTGGCATCTCACTCTCTTTGAATCTTCTTTATCATGCTAAGAGGAGCAGGAAAAAGCAAAAAATTTCAGAATTGCACCTTGCAATGCGGAGAAATTACTGTTTGTGCATTTACAATATTCATTGATTTTTGCCATTGAAAAACGTCCAGAAATGTTTGAAGCTACTGACTGAATGAAAGGAGCTGGCATCTCACTCTCTGTGAATCTTCTTTATCATGCTAAGAGGAGCAGGAAAAAGCAAAAAATTTCAGAATTGCACCTTGCAAGGCGGAGAAATTACTGTTTGTGCATTTACAATATTCATTGATTTTTGCCATTGAAAAACGTCCAGAAATATTTGAAGCTACTGACTGAATGAAAGGAGCTGGCATCTCACTCTCTTTGAATCTTCTTTATCATGCTAAGAGGAGCAGGAAAAAGTAAAAAATTTTAGAATTGCACCTTGCAATGCGGAGAAATTACTGTTTGTGCATTTACAATATTCATTGATTTTTGCCATTGAAAAACGTCCAGAAATGATTGAAGCTACTGACTGAATGAAAGGAGCTGGCATCTCACTCTCTTTGAATCTTCTTTATCATGCTAAGAGGAGCAGGAACAAGCAAAAAATTTCAGAATTGCACCTTGCAATGCGGAGAAATTACTGTTTGTGCATTTACAATATTCATTGATTTTTGCCATTGAAAAACGTCCAGAAATGATTGAAGCTACTGACTTAATGAAAGGAGCTGTCATCTCACTCTCTTTGAATCTTCTTTATTATGCTAAGAGGAGCAGGAACAAGCAAAACATTTCAGAATTGCACCTTGCAATGCGGAGAAATTACTGTTTGTGCATTTACAATATTCATTGATTTTTGCCATTGAAAAACGTCCAGAAATGATTGAAGCTACTGACTGAATGAAAGGAGCTGTCATCTCTCTCTCTTTGAATCTTCTTTATCATGCTAAGAGGAGCAGGAAAAAGCAAAAAATTTCAGAATTGCACCTTGCAATGCGGAGATATTACTGTTTGTGCATTTACAATATTCATTGATTTTTGCCATTGAAAAACGTCCAGAAATGTTTGAAGCTACGGACTGAATGAATGGAGCTGGCATCTCACTCTCTTTGAATCTTCTTTATCATGCTAAGAGGAGCAGGAAAAAGCAAAAAATTTCAGAATTGCACCTTGCAATGCGGAGAAATTACTGTTTGTGCATTTACAATATTCATTGATTTTTGCCATTGAAAAACGTCCAGAAATGATTGAAGCTACTGACTGAATGAAAGGAGCTGGCATCTCACTCTCTATGAATCTTCTTTATCATGCTAAGAGGAGCAGGAAAAAGCAAAAAATTTCAGAATTGCACCTTGCAATGCGGAGAAATTACTGTTTGTGCATTTACAATATTCATTGATTTTTGCCATTGAAAAACATCATGTTATTCATATACCAGAAATGTTTGAAGCTACTGACTGAATGAAAGGAGCTGGCATCTCACTCTCTTTGAATCTTCTTTATCATGCTAAGAGGAGCAGGAAAAAGCAAAAAATTTCAGAATTGCACCTTGCAATGCGGAGAAATTACTGTTTGTGCATTTACAATATTCATTGATTTTTGCCATTATAAAACATCATGTTATTCATATACCAGAAATGTTTGAAGCTACTGACTGAATGAAAGGAGCTGGCATCTCACTCTCTTTGAATCTTCTTTATCATGCTAAGAGGAGCAGGAAAAAGCAAAAAATTTCAGAATTGCACCTTGCAATGTGGAGAAATTACTGTTTGTGCATTTACAATATTCATTGATTTTTGCCATTGAAAAACGTCCAGAAATGAATGAAGCTACTGACTGAATGAAAAGAGCTGGCCTCTCACTCTCTTTGAATCTTCTTTATCATGCTAAGAGGAGCTGGAAAAAGCAAAAAATTTCAGAATTGCACCTTGCAATGTGGAGAAATTACTGTTTGTGCATTTACAATATTCATTGATTTTTGCCATTGAAAAACATCATGTTATTCATATACCAGAAATGTTTGAAGCTACTGACTGAATGAAAGGAGCTGGCATCTCACTCTCTTTGAATCTTCTTTATCATGCTAAGAGGAGCAGGAAAAAGCAAAAAATTTCAGAATTGCACCTTGCAATGCGGAGAAATTACTGTTTGTGCATTTACAATATTCATTGATTTTTGCCATTGAAAAACATCATGTTATTCATATACCAGAAATGTTTGAAGCTACTGACTGAATGAAAGGAGCTGGCATCTCACTCTCTTTGAATCTTCTTTATCATGCTAAGAGGAGCAGGAAAAAGCAAAAAATTTCAGAATTGCACCTTGCAATGCGGAGAAATTACTGTTTGTGCATTTACAATATTCATTGATTTTTGCCATTGAAAAACGTCCAGAAATGATTGAAGCTACTGACTGAATGAAAGGAGCTGGCATCTCACTCTCTTTGAATCTTCTTTATCATGCTAAGAGAAGCAGGAAAAAGCAAAAAATTTCAGAATTGCACCTTGCAATGCGGAGAAATTACTGTTTGTGCATTTACAATATTCATTGATTTTTGCCATTGAAAAACGTCCAGAAATGTTTGAAGCTACTGACTGAATGAAAGGAACTGGCATCTCACTCTCTTTGAATCTTCTTTATCATGCTAAGAGTAGCAGGAAAAAGCAAAAAATTTCAGAATTGCACCTTGCAATGCGGAGAAACTACTGTTTGTGCATTTACAATATTCATTGATTTTTGCCATTGAAAAACGTCCAGAAATGTTTGAAGCTACTGACTGAATGAAAGGAGCTGGCATCTCACTCTCTTTGAATCTTCTTTATCATGCTAAGAGGAGCAGGAAAAAGCAAAAAATTTCAGAATTGCACCTTGCAATGCGGAGAAATTACTGTTTGTGCATTTACAATATTCATTGATTTTTGCCATTGAAAAACATCATGTTATTCATATACCAGAAATGTTTGAAGCTACTGACTGAATGAAAGGAGCTGGCATCTCACTCTCTTTGAATCTTCTTTATCATGCTAAGAGGAGCAGGAAAAAGCAAAAAATTTCAGAATTGCACCTTGCAATGCGGAGAAATTACTGTTTGTGCATTTACAATATTCATTGATTTTTGCCATTGAAAAACGTCCAGAAATGATTGAAGCTACTGACTGAATGAAAGGAGCTGGCATCTCACTCTCTTTGAATCTTTTTTATCATGCTAAGAGGAGCAGGAAAAAGCAAAAAATTTCAGAATTGCACCTTGCAATGCGGAGAAATTACTGTTTATGTATTTACAATATTCATTGATTTTTGCCATTGAAAAACGTCCAGAAATGATTGAAGCTACTGACTGAATGAAAGGAGCTGGCATCTCACTCTCTTTGAATCTTCTTTATCATGCTAAGAGGAGCAGGAAAAAGCAAAAAATTTCAGAATTGCACCTTGCAATGCGGAGAAATTACTGTTTGTGCATTTACAATATTCATTGATTTTTGCCATTGAAAAACGTCCAGAAATGTTTGAAGCTACAGACTGAATGAAAAGAGCTGGCATCTCACTCTCTTTGAATCTTCTTTATCATGCTAAGAGGAGCAGGAAAAAGCAAAAAATTTCAGAATTGCACCTTGCAATGTGGAGAAATTAATGTTTGTGCATTTACAATATTCATTGATTTTTGCCATTGAAAAACGTCCAGAAATGATTGAAGCTACTGACTGAATGAAAGGAGCTGGCATCTCACTCTCTTTGAATCTTCTTTATCATGCTAAGAGGAGCAGGAAAAAGCAAAAAATTTCAGAATTGCACCTTGCAATGCGGAGAAATTACTGTTTGTGCATTTACAATATTCATTGATTTTTGCCATTGAAAAACGTCCAGAAATGTTTGAAGCTACTGACCGAATGAAAAGAGCTGGCATCTCACTCTCTTTGAATCTTCTTTATCATGCTAAGAGGAGCAGGAAAAAGCAAAAAATTTCAGAATTGCACCTTGCAATGTGGAGAAATTACTGTTTGTGCATTTACAATATTCATTGATTTTTGCAATTGAAAAACGTCCAGAAATGATTGAAGCTACTGACTGAATGAAAGGAGCTGGCATCTCACTCTCTTTGAATCTTCTTTATCATGCTAAGCGGAGCAGGAAAAAGCAAAAAATTTCAGAATTGCACCTTGCAATGCGGAGAAATTACTGTTTGTGCATTTACAATATTCATTGATTTTTGCCATTGAAAAACGTCCAGAAATGTTTGAAGCTACTGACTGAATGAAAGGAGCTGGCATCTCACTCTCTGTGAATCTTCTTTATCATGCTAAGAGGAGCAGGAAAAAGCAAAAAATTTCAGAATTGCACCTTGCAAGGCGGAGAAATTACTGTTTGTGCATTTACAATATTCATTGATTTTTGCCATTGAAAAACGTCCAGAAATGTTTGAAGCTACTGACTGAATGAAAGGAGCTGGCATCTCACTCTCTTTGAATCTTCTTTATCATGCTAAGAGGAGCAGGAAAAAGTAAAAAATTTTAGAATTGCACCTTGCAATGCGGAGAAATTACTGTTTGTGCATTTACAATATTCATTGATTTTTGCCATTGAAAAACGTCCAGAAATGATTGAAGCTACTGACTGAATGAAAGGAGCTGGCATCTCACTCTCTTTGAATCTTCTTTATCATGCTAAGAGGAGCAGGAACAAGCAAAAAATTTCAGAATTGCACCTTGCAATGCGGAGAAATTACTGTTTGTGCATTTACAATATTCATTGATTTTTGCCATTGAAAAACGTCCAGAAATGATTGAAGCTACTGACTTAATGAAAGGAGCTGTCATCTCACTCTCTTTGAATCTTCTTTATTATGCTAAGAGGAGCAGGAAAAAGCAAAAATTTTCAGAATTGCACCTTGCAATGCGGAGAAATTACTGTTTGTGCATTTACAATATTCATTGATTTTTGCCATTGAAAACCATCCAGAAATGTTTGAAGCTACTGACTGAATGAAAGGAGCTGGCATCTCACTCTCTTTGAATCTTCTTTATCATGCTAAGAGGAGCAGGAAAAAGCAAAAAATTTCAGAATTGCACCTTGCAATGCGGAGAAATTACTGTTTGTGCAGTTACAATATTCATTGATTTTTGCCATTGAAAAACGTCCAGAAATGATTGAAGCTACTGACTGAATGAAAGGAGCTGGCATCTCACTCTCTTTGAATCTTCTTTATCATGCTAAGCGGAGCAGGAACAAGCAAAACATTTCAGAATTGCACCTTGCAATGCGGAGAAATTACTGTTTGTGCATTTACAATATTCATTGATTTTTGCCATTGAAAAACGTCCAGAAATGATTGAAGCTACTGACTGAATGAAAGGAGCCGTCATCTCACTCTCTTTGAATCTTCTTTATCATGCTAAGAGGAGCAGGAAAAAGTAAAAAATTTCAGAATTGCACCTTGCAATGCGGAGATATTACTGTTTGTGCATTTACAATATTCATTGATTTTTGCCATTGAAAAACGTCCAGAAATGTTTGAAGCTACGGACTGAATGAATGGAGCTGGCATCTCACTCTCTTTGAATCTTCTTTATCATGCTAAGAGGAGCAGGAAAAAGCAAAAAATTTCAGAATTGCACCTTGCAATGCGGAGAAATTACTGTTTGTGCATTTACAATATTCATTGATTTTTGCCATTGAAAAACGTCCAGAAATGATTGAAGCTACTGACTGAATGAAAGGAGCTGGCATCTCACTCTCTATGAATCTTCTTTATCATGCTAAGAGGAGCAGGAAAAAGCAAAAAATTTCAGAATTGCACCTTGCAATGCGGAGAAATTACTGTTTGTGCATTTACAATATTCATTGATTTTTGCCATTGAAAAACATCATGTTATTCATATACCAGAAATGTTTGAAGCTACTGACTGAATGAAAGGAGCTGGCATCTCACTCTCTTTGAATCTTCTTTATCATGCTAAGAGGAGCAGGAAAAAGCAAAAAATTTCAGAATTGCACCTTGCAATGCGGAGAAATTACTGTTTGTGCATTTACAATATTCATTGATTTTTGCCATTATAAAACATCATGTTATTCATATACCAGAAATGTTTGAAGCTACTGACTGAATGAAAGGAGCTGGCATCTCACTCTCTTTGAATCTTCTTTATCATGCTAAGAGGAGCAGGAAAAAGCAAAAAATTTCAGAATTGCACCTTGCAATGTGGAGAAATTACTGTTTGTGCATTTACAATATTCATTGATTTTTGCCATTGAAAAACGTCCAGAAATGAATGAAGCTACTGACTGAATGAAAAGAGCTGGCCTCTCACTCTCTTTGAATCTTCTTTATCATGCTAAGAGGAGCTGGAAAAAGCAAAAAATTTCAGAATTGCACCTTGCAATGTGGAGAAATTACTGTTTGTGCATTTACAATATTAATTGATTTTTGCCATTGAAAAACATCATGTTATTCATATACCAGAAATGTTTGAAGCTACTGACTGAATGAAAGGAGCTGGCATCTCACTCTCTTTGAATCTTCTTTATCATGCTAAGAGGAGCAGGAAAAAGCAAAAAATTTCAGAATTGCACCTTGCAATGCGGAGAAATTACTGTTTGTGCATTTACAATATTCATTGATTTTTGCCATTGAAAAACATCATGTTATTCATATACCAGAAATGTTTGAAGCTACTGACTGAATGAAAGGAGCTGGCATCTCACTCTCTTTGAATCTTCTTTATCATGCTAAGAGGAGCAGGAAAAAGCAAAAAATTTCAGAATTGCACCTTGCAATGCGGAGAAATTACTGTTTGTGCATTTACAATATTCATTGATTTTTGCCATTGAAAAACATCCAGAAATGATTGAAGCTACTGACTGAATGAAAGGAGCTGGCATCTCACTCTCTTTGAATCTTCTTTATCATGCTAAGAGAAGCAGGAAAAAGCAAAAAATTTCAGAATTGCACCTTGCAATGCGGAGAAATTACTGTTTGTGCATTTACAATATTCATTGATTTTTGCCATTGAAAAACGTCCAGAAATGTTTGAAGCTACTGACTGAATGAAAGGAACTGGCATCTCACTCTCTTTGAATCTTCTTTATCATGCTAAGAGTAGCAGGAAAAAGCAAAAAATTTCAGAATTGCACCTTGCAATGCGGAGAAACTACTGTTTGTGCATTTACAATATTCATTGATTTTTGCCATTGAAAAACGTCCAGAAATGTTTGAAGCTACTGACTGAATGAAAGGAGCTGGCATCTCACTCTCTTTGAATCTTCTTTATCATGCTAAGAGGAGCAGGAAAAAGCAAAAAATTTCAGAATTGCACCTTGCAATGCGGAGAAATTACTGTTTGTGCATTTACAATATTCATTGATTTTTGCCATTGAAAAACATCATGTTATTCATATACCAGAAATGTTTGAAGCTACTGACTGAATGAAAGGAGCTGGCATCTCACTCTCTTTGAATCTTCTTTATCATGCTAAGAGGAGCAGGAAAAAGCAAAAAATTTCAGAATTGCACCTTGCAATGCGGAGAAATTACTGTTTGTGCATTTACAATATTCATTGATTTTTGCCATTGAAAAACGTCCAGAAATGATTGAAGCTACTGACTGAATGAAAGGAGCTGGCATCTCACTCTCTTTGAATCTTTTTTATCATGCTAAGAGGAGCAGGAAAAAGCAAAAAATTTCAGAATTGCACCTTGCAATGCGGAGAAATTACTGTTTATGTATTTACAATATTCATTGATTTTTGCCATTGAAAAACGTCCAGAAATGATTGAAGCTACTGACTGAATGAAAGGAGCTGGCATCTCACTCTCTTTGAATCTTCTTTATCATGCTAAGAGGAGCAGGAAAAAGCAAAAAATTTCAGAATTGCACCTTGCAATGCGGAGAAATTACTGTTTGTGCATTTACAATATTCATTGATTTTTGCCATTGAAAAACGTCCAGAAATGTTTGAAGCTACAGACTGAATGAAAAGAGCTGGCATCTCACTCTCTTTGAATCTTCTTTATCATGCTAAGAGGAGCAGGAAAAAGCAAAAAATTTCAGAATTGCACCTTGCAATGTGGAGAAATTAATGTTTGTGCATTTACAATATTCATTGATTTTTGCCATTGAAAAACGTCCAGAAATGATTGAAGCTACTGACTGAATGAAAGGAGCTGGCATCTCACTCTCTTTGAATCTTCTTTATCATGCTAAGAGGAGCAGGAAAAAGCAAAAAATTTCAGAATTGCACCTTGCAATGCGGAGAAATTACTGTTTGTGCATTTACAATATTCATTGATTTTTGCCATTGAAAAACATCATGTTATTCATATACCAGAAATGTTTGAAGCTACTGACTGAATGAAAGGAGCTGGCATCTCACTCTCTTTGAATCTTCTTTATCATGCTAAGAGGAGCAGGAAAAAGCAAAAAATTTCAGAATTGCACCTTGCAATGCGGAGAAATTACTGTTTGTGCATTTACAATATTCATTGATTTTTGCCATTGAAAAACGTCCAGAAATGATTGAAGCTACTGACTGAATGAAAGGAGCTGGCATCTCACTCTCTTTGAATCTTTTTTATCATGCTAAGAGGAGCAGGAAAAAGCAAAAAATTTCAGAATTGCACCTTGCAATGCGGAGAAATTACTGTTTATGCATTTACAATATTCATTGATTTTTGCCATTGAAAAACGTCCAGAAATGATTGAAGCTACTGACTGAATGAAAGGAGCTGGCATCTCACTCTCTTTGAATCTTCTTTATCATGCTAAGAGGAGCAGGAAAAAGCAAAAAATTTCAGAATTGCACCTTGCAATGCGGAGAAATTACTGTTTGTGCATTTACAATATTCACTGATTTTTGCCATTGAAAAACGTCCAGAAATGTTTGAAGCTACTGACTGAATGAAAAGAGCTGGAATCTCACTCTCTTTGAACCTTCTTTATCATGCTAAGAGGAGCAGGAAAAAGCAAAAAATTTCAGAATTGCACCTTGCAATGTGGAGAAATTACTGTTTGTGAATTTACAATATTCATTGATTTTTGCCATTGAAAAACGTCCAGAAATGATTGAAGCTACTGACTGAATGAAAGGAGCTGGCATCTCACTCTCTTTGAATCTTCTTTATCATGCTAAGAGGAGCAGGAAAAAGCAAAAAAATTTCAGAATTGCACCTTGCAATGCGGAGAAATTTCTGTTTGTGCATTTACAATATTCATTGATTTTTGCCATTGAAAAACATCATGTTATTCATATACCAGAAATGTTTGAAGCTACTGACTGAATGAAAGGAGCTGGCATCTCACTCTCTTTGAATCTTCTTTATCATGCTAAGAGGAGCAGGAAAAAGCAAAAAATTTCAGAATTGCACCTTGCAATGCGGAGAAATTACTGTTTGTGCATTTACAATATTCATTGATTTTTGCCATTGAAAAACGTCCAGAAATGATTGAAGCTACTGACTGAATGAAAGGAGCTGGCATCTCACTCTCTTTGAATCTTCTTTATCATGCTAAGAGGAGCAGGAAAAAGCAAAAAATTTCAGAATTGCACCTTGCAATGCGGAGAAATTACTGTTTGTGCATTTACAATATTCATTGATTTTTGCCATTGAAAAACGTCCAGAAATGTTTGAAGCTACTGAATGAATGAAAGGAGCTGGCATCTCACTCTCTTTGAATCTTCTTTATCATGCTAAGAGGAGCAGGAAAAAGCAAAAAATTTCAGAATTGCACCTTGCAATGCGGAGAAATTACTGTTTGTGCATTTACAATATTCATTGATTTTTGCCATTGAAAAACGTCCAGAAATGTTTGAAGCTACTGACTGAATGAAAGGAGCTGGCATCTCACTCTCTTTGAATCTTCTTTATCATGCTAAGAGGAGCAGGAAAAAGCGAAAAATTTCAGAATTGCACCTTGCAATGTGGAAAAATTACTGTTTGTGCATTTACAATATTCATTGATTTTTGCCATTGAAAAACGTCCAGAAATGATTGAAGCTACTGACTGAATGAAAGGAGCTGGCATCTCACTCTCTTTGAATCTTCTTTATCATGCTAAGAGGAGCAGGAAAAAGCAAAATATTTCAGAATTGCACCTTGCAATGCGGAGAAATTTCTGTTTGTGCATTTACAATATTCATTGATTTTTGCCATTGAAAAACATCATGTTATTCATATACCAGAAATGTTTGAAGCTAATGACTGAATGAAAGGAGCTGGCATCTCACTCTCTTTGAATCTTCTTTATCATGCTAAGAGGAGCAGGAAAAAGCAAAAAATTTCAGAATTGCACCTTGCAATGCGGAGAAATTACTGTTTGTGCATTTACAATATTCATTGATTTTTGCCATTGAAAAACGTCCAGAAATGATTGAAGCTACTGACTGAATGAAAGGAGCTGGCATCTCACTCTCTTTGAATCTTCTTTATCATGCTAAGAGGAGCAGGAAAAAGCAAAAAATTTCAGAATTGCACCTTGCAATGCGGAGAAATTACTGTTTGTGCATTTACAATATTCATTGATTTTTGCCATTGAAAAACGTCCAGAAATGTTTGAAGCTACTGAATGAATGAAAGGAGCTGGCATCTCACTCTCTTAGAATCTTCTTTATCATGCTAAGAGGAGCAGGAAAAAGCAAAAAATTTCAGAATTGCACCTTGCAATGCGAAGAAATTACTGTTTGTGCATTTACAATATTCATTGATTTTTGCCATTGAAAAACGTCCAGAAATGTTTGAAGCTACTGACTGAATGAAAGGAGCTGGCATCTCACTCTCTTTGAATCTTCTTTATCATGCTAAGAGGAGCAGGAAAAAGCAAAAAATTTCAGAATTGCACCTTGCAATGCGGAGAAACTACTGTTTGTGCATTTACAATATTCATTGATTTTTGCCATTGAAAAACGTCCAAAAATGTTTGAAGCTACTGACTGAATGAAAGGAGCTGGCATCTCACTCTCTTTGAATCTTCTTTATCATGCTAAGAGGAGCAGGAAAAAGCAAAAAATTTCAGAATTGCACCTTGCAATGCGGAGAAATTACTGTTTGTGCATTTACAATATTCATTGATTTTTGCCATTGAAAAACATCATGTTATTCATATACCAGAAATGTTTGAAGCTACTGACTGAATGAAAAGAGCTGGCATCTCACTCTCTTTGAATCTTTTTTATCATGCTAAGAGGAGCAGGAAAAAGCAAAAAATTTCAGAATTGCACCTTGCAATGCGGAGAAATTACTGTTTGTGCATTTACAATATTCATTGATTTTTGCCATTGAAAAACGTCCAGAAATGATTGAAGCTACTGACTGAATGAAAGGAGCTGGCATCTCACTCTCTTTGAATCTTTTTTATCATGCTAAGAGGAGCAGGAAAAAGCAAAAAATTTCAGAATTGCACCTTGCAATGCGGAGAAATTACTGTTTATGTATTTACAATATTCATTGATTTTTGCCATTGAAAAACGTCCAGAAATGATTGAAGCTACTGACTGAATGAAAGGAGCTGGCATCTCACTCTCTTTGAATCTTCTTTATCATGCTAAGAGGAGCAGGAAAAAGCAAAAAATTTCAGAATTGCACCTTGCAATGCGGAGAAATTAATGTTTGTGCATTTACAATATTCATTGATTTTTGCCATTGAAAAACGTCCAGAAATGTTTGAAGCTACTGACTGAATGAAAAGAGCTGGCATCTCACACTCTTTGAATCTTCTTTATCATGCTAAGAGGAGCAGGAAAAAGCAAAAAATTTCAGAATTGCACCTTGCAATGTGGAGAAATTACTGTTTGTGCATTTACAATATTCATTGATTTTTGCCATTGAAAAACGTCCAGAAATGATTGAAGCTACTGACTGAATGAAAGGAGCTGGCATCTCACTCTCTTTGAATCTTCTTTATCATGCTAAGAGGAGCAGGAAAAAGCAAAAAATTTCAGAATTGCACCTTGCAATGTGGAGAAATTACTGTTTGTGCATTTACAATATTCATTGATTTTTGCCATTGAAAAACATCATGTTATTCATATACCAGAAATGTTTGAAGCTACTGACTGAATGAAAGGAGCTGGCATCTCACTCTCTTTGAATCTTCTTTATCATGCTAAGAGGAGCAGGAAAAAGCAAAAAATTTCAGAATTGCACCTTGCAATGCGGAGAAATTACTGTTTGTGCATTTACAATATTCATTGATTTTTGCCATTGAAAAACGTCCAGAAATGATTGAAGCTACTGACTGAATGAAAGGAGCTGGCATCTCACTCTCTTTGAATCTTTTTTATCATGCTAAGAGGAGCAGGAAAAAGCAAAAAATTTCAGGATTGCACCTTGCAATGCGGAGAAATTACTGTTTATGCATTTACAATATTCATTGATTTTTGCCATTGAAAAACGTCCAGAAATGATTGAAGCTACTGACTGAATGAAAGGAGCTGGCATCTCACTCTCTTTGAATCTTCTTTATCATGCTAAGAGGAGCAGGAAAAAGCAAAAAATTTCAGAATTGCACCTTGCAATGCGGAGAAATTACTGTTTGTGCATTTACAATATTCATTGATTTTTGCCATTGAAAAACGTCCAGAAATGTTTGAAGCTACTGACTGAATGAAAAGAGCTGGCATCTCACTCTCTTTGAATCTTCTTTATCATGCTAAGAGGAGCAGGAAAAAGCAAAAAATTTCAGAATTGCACCTTGCAATGTGGAGAAATTACTGTTTGTGCATTTACAATATTCATTGATTTTTGCCATTGAAAAACGTCCAGAAATGATTGAAGCTACTGACTAAATGAAAGGAGCTGGCATCTCACTCTCTTTGAATCTTCTTTATCATGCTAAGAGGAGCAGGAAAAAGCAAAAAATTTCAGAATTGCACCTTGCAATGTGGAGAAATTACTGTTTGTGCATTTACAATATTCATTGATTTTTGCCATTGAAAAACGTCCAGAAATGATTGAAGCTACTGACTGAATGAAAGGAGCTGGCATCTCACTCTCTTTGAATCTTCTTTATCATGCTAAGAGGAGCAGGAAAAAGCAAAAAATTTCAGAATTGCACCTTGCAATGCGGAGAAATTTCTGTTTGTGCATTTACAATATTCATTGATTTTTGCCATTGAAAAACATCATGTTATTCATATACCAGAAATGTTTGAAGCTAATGACTGAATGAAAGGAGCTGGCATCTCACTCTCTTTGAATCTTCTTTATCATGCTAAGAGGAGCAGGAAAAAGCAAAAAATTTCAGAATTGCACCTTGCAATGCGGAGAAATTACTGTTTGTGCATTTACAATATTCATTGATTTTTGCCATTGAAAAACGTCCAGAAATGATTGAAGCTACTGACTGAATGAAAGGAGCTGGCACCTCACTCTCTTTGAATCTTCTTTATCATGCTAAGAGGAGCAGGAAAAAGCAAAAAATTTCAGAATTGCACCTTGCAATGCGGAGAAATTACTGTTTGTGCATTTACAATATTCATTGATTTTTGCCATTGAAAAACGTCCAGAAATGTTTGAAGCTACTGACTGAATGAAAGGAGCTGGCATCTCACTCTCTTTGAATCTTCTTTATCATGCTAAGAGGAGCAGGAAAAAGCGAAAAATTTCAGAATTGCACCTTGCAATGCGGAGAAATTACTGTTTGTGCATTTACAATATTCATTGATTTTTGCCATTGAAAAACGTCCAGAAATGTTTGAAGCTACTGACTGAATGAAAGGAGCTGGCATCTCACTCTCTTTGAATCTTCTTTATCATGCTAAGAGGAGCAGGAAAAAGCGAAAAATTTCAGAATTGCACCTTGCAATGTGGAAAAATTACTGTTTGTGCATTTACAATATTCATTGATTTTTGCCATTGAAAAACGTCCAGAAATGATTGAAGCTACTGACTGAATGAAAGGAGCTGGCATCTCACTCTCTTTGAATCTTCTTTATCATGCTAAGAGGAGCAGGAAAAAGCAAAATATTTCAGAATTGCACCTTGCAATGCGGAGAAATTTCTGTTTGTGCATTTACAATATTCATTGATTTTTGCCATTGAAAAACATCATGTTATTCATATACCAGAAATGTTTGAAGCTAATGACTGAATGAAAGGAGCTGGCATCTCACTCTCTTTGAATCTTCTTTATCATGCTAAGAGGAGCAGGAAAAAGCAAAAAATTTCAGAATTGCACCTTGCAATGCGGAGAAATTACTGTTTGTGCATTTACAATATTCATTGATTTTTGCCATTGAAAAACGTCCAGAAATGATTGAAGCTACTGACTGAATGAAAGGAGCTGGCATCTCACTCTCTTTGAATCTTCTTTATCATGCTAAGAGGAGCAGGAAAAAGCAAAAAATTTCAGAATTGCACCTTGCAATGCGGAGAAATTACTGTTTGTGCATTTACAATATTCATTGATTTTTGCCATTGAAAAACGTCCAGAAATGTTTGAAGCTACTGAATGAATGAAAGGAGCTGGCATCTCACTCTCTTAGAATCTTCTTTATCATGCTAAGAGGAGCAGGAAAAAGCAAAAAATTTCAGAATTGCACCTTGCAATGCGGAGAAATTACTGTTTGTGCATTTACAATATTCATTGATTTTTGCCATTGAAAAACATCATGTTATTCATATACCAGAAATGTTTGAAGCTACTGACTGAATGAAAAGAGCTGGCATCTCACTCTCTTTGAATCTTTTTTATCATGCTAAGAGGAGCAGGAAAAAGCAAAAAATTTCAGAATTGCACCTTGCAATGCGGAGAAATTACTGTTTGTGCATTTACAATATTCATTGATTTTTGCCATTGAAAAACGTCCAGAAATGATTGAAGCTACTGACTGAATGAAAGGAGCTGGCATCTCACTCTCTTTGAATCTTCTTTATCATGCTAAGAGGAGCAGGAAAAAGCAAAAAATTTCAGAATTGCACCTTGCAATGTGGAGAAATTACTGTTTGTGCATTTACAATATTCATTGATTTTTGCCATTGAAAAACATCATGTTATTCATATACCAGAAATGTTTGAAGCTACTGACTGAATGAAAGGAGCAGGCATATCACTCTCTTTGAATCTTCTTTATCATGCTAAGAGGAGCAGGAAAAAGCAAAAAATTTCAGAATTGCACCTTGCAATGCGGAGAAATTACTGTTTGTGCATTTACAATATTCATTGATTTTTGCCATTGAAAAACGTCCAGAAATGATTGAAGCTACTGACTGAATGAAAGGAGCTGGCATCTCACTCTCTTTGAATCTTTTTTATCATGCTAAGAGGAGCAGGAAAAAGCAAAAAATTTCAGAATTGCACCTTGCAATGCGGAGAAATTACTGTTTATGCATTTACAATATTCATTGATTTTTGCCATTGAAAAACGTCCAGAAATGATTGAAGCTACTGACTGAATGAAAGGAGCTGGCATCTCACTCTCTTTGAATCTTCTTTATCATGCTAAGAGGAGCAGGAAAAAGCAAAAAATTTCAGAATTGCACCTTGCAATGCGGAGAAATTACTGTTTGTGCATTTACAATATTCATTGATTTTTGCCATTGAAAAACGTCCAGAAATGTTTGAAGCTACTGACTGAATGAAAAGAGCTGGCATCTCACTCTCTTTGAATCTTCTTTATCATGCTAAGAGGAGCAGGAAAAAGCAAAAAATTTCAGAATTGCACCTTGCAATGTGGAGAAATTACTGTTTGTGCATTTACAATATTCATTGATTTTTGCCATTGAAAAACGTCCAGAAATGATTGAAGCTACTGACTAAATGAAAGGAGCTGGCATCTCACTCTCTTTGAATCTTCTTTATCATGCTAAGAGGAGCAGGAAAAAGCAAAAAATTTCAGAATTGCACCTTGCAATGTGGAGAAATTACTGTTTGTGCATTTACAATATTCATTGATTTTTGCCATTGAAAAACGTCCAGAAATGATTGAAGCTACTGACTGAATGAAAGGAGCTGGCATCTCACTCTCTTTGAATCTTCTTTATCATGCTAAGAGGAGCAGGAAAAAGCAAAAAATTTCAGAATTGCACCTTGCAATGCGGAGAAATTTCTGTTTGTGCATTTACAATATTCATTGATTTTTGCCATTGAAAAACATCATGTTATTCATATACCAGAAATGTTTGAAGCTAATGACTGAATGAAAGGAGCTGGCATCTCACTCTCTTTGAATCTTCTTTATCATGCTAAGAGGAGCAGGAAAAAGCAAAAAATTTCAGAATTGCACCTTGCAATGCGGAGAAATTACTGTTTGTGCATTTACAATATTCATTGATTTTTGCCATTGAAAAACGTCCAGAAATGATTGAAGCTACTGACTGAATGAAAGGAGCTGGCACCTCACTCTCTTTGAATCTTCTTTATCATGCTAAGAGGAGCAGGAAAAAGCAAAAAATTTCAGAATTGCACCTTGCAATGCGGAGAAATTACTGTTTGTGCATTTACAATATTCATTGATTTTTGCCATTGAAAAACGTCCAGAAATGTTTGAAGCTACTGACTGAATGAAAGGAGCTGGCATCTCACTCTCTTTGAATCTTCTTTATCATGCTAAGAGGAGCAGGAAAAAGCGAAAAATTTCAGAATTGCACCTTGCAATGCGGAGAAATTACTGTTTGTGCATTTACAATATTCATTGATTTTTGCCATTGAAAAACGTCCAGAAATGTTTGAAGCTACTGACTGAATGAAAGGAGCTGGAATCTCACTCTCTTTGAATCTTCTTTATCATGCTAAGAGGAGCAGGAAAAAGCGAAAAATTTCAGAATTGCACCTTGCAATGTGGAAAAATTACTGTTTGTGCATTTACAATATTCATTGATTTTTGCCATTGAAAAACGTCCAGAAATGATTGAAGCTACTGACTGAATGAAAGGAGCTGGCATCTCACTCTCTTTGAATCTTCTTTATCATGCTAAGAGGAGCAGGAAAAAGCAAAATATTTCAGAATTGCACCTTGCAATGCGGAGAAATTTCTGTTTGTGCATTTACAATATTCATTGATTTTTGCCATTGAAAAACATCATGTTATTCATATACCAGAAATGTTTGAAGCTAATGACTGAATGAAAGGAGCTGGCATCTCACTCTCTTTGAATCTTCTTTATCATGCTAAGAGGAGCAGGAAAAAGCAAAAAATTTCAGAATTGCACCTTGCAATGCGGAGAAATTACTGTTTGTGCATTTACAATATTCATTGATTTTTGCCATTGAAAAACGTCCAGAAATGATTGAAGCTACTGACTGAATGAAAGGAGCTGGCATCTCACTCTCTTTGAATCTTCTTTATCATGCTAAGAGGAGCAGGAAAAAGCAAAAAATTTCAGAATTGCACCTTGCAATGCGGAGAAATTACTGTTTGTGCATTTACAATATTCATTGATTTTTGCCATTGAAAAACGTCCAGAAATGTTTGAAGCTACTGAATGAATGAAAGGAGCTGGCATCTCACTCTCTTAGAATCTTCTTTATCATGCTAAGAGGAGCAGGAAAAAGCAAAAAATTTCAGAATTGCACCTTGCAATGCGAAGAAATTACTGTTTGTGCATTTACAATATTCATTGATTTTTGCCATTGAAAAACGTCCAGAAATGTTTGAAGCTACTGACTGAATGAAAGGAGCTGGCATCTCACTCTCTTTGAATCTTCTTTATCATGCTAAGAGGAGCAGGAAAAAGCAAAAAATTTCAGAATTGCACCTTGCAATGCGGAGAAACTACTGTTTGTGCATTTACAATATTCATTGATTTTTGCCATTGAAAAACGTCCAGAAATGTTTGAAGCTACTGACTGAATGAAAGGAGCTGGCATCTCACTCTCTTTGAATCTTCTTTATCATGCTAAGAGGAGCAGGAAAAAGCAAAAAATTTCAGAATTGCACCTTGCAATGCGGAGAAATTACTGTTTGTGCATTTACAATATTCATTGATTTTTGCCATTGAAAAACATCATGTTATTCATATACCAGAAATGTTTGAAGCTACTGACTGAATGAAAAGAGCTGGCATCTCACTCTCTTTGAATCTTTTTTATCATGCTAAGAGGAGCAGGAAAAAGCAAAAAATTTCAGAATTGCACCTTGCAATGCGGAGAAATTACTGTTTGTGCATTTACAATATTCATTGATTTTTGCCATTGAAAAACGTCCAGAAATGATTGAAGCTACTGACTGAATGAAAGGAGCTGGCATCTCACTCTCTTTGAATCTTTTTTATCATGCTAAGAGGAGCAGGAAAAAGCAAAAAATTTCAGAATTGCACCTTGCAATGCGGAGAAATTACTGTTTATGTATTTACAATATTCATTGATTTTTGCCATTGAAAAACGTCCAGAAATGATTGAAGCTACTGACTGAATGAAAGGAGCTGGCATCTCACTCTCTTTGAATCTTCTTTATCATGCTAAGAGGAGCAGGAAAAAGCAAAAAATTTCAAAATTGCACCTTGCAATGCGGAGAAATTACTGTTTGTGCATTTACAATATTCATTGATTTTTGCCATTGAAAAACGTCCAGAAATGTTTGAAGCTACTGACTGAATGAAAAGAGCTGGCATCTCACACTCTTTGAATCTTCTTTATCATGCTAAGAGGAGCAGGAAAAAGCAAAAAATTTCAGAATTGCACCTTGCAATGTGGAGAAATTACTGTTTGTGCATTTACAATATTCATTGATTTTTGCCATTGAAAAACGTCCAGAAATGATTGAAGCTACTGACTGAATGAAAGGAGCTGGCATCTCACTCTCTTTGAATCTTCTTTATCATGCTAAGAGGAGCAGGAAAAAGCAAAAAATTTCAGAATTGCACCTTGCAATGTGGAGAAATTACTGTTTGTGCATTCACAATATTCATTGATTTTTGCCATTGAAAAACATCATGTTATTCATATACCAGAAATGTTTGAAGCTACTGACTGAATGAAAGGAGCTGGCATCTCACTCTCTTTGAATCTTCTTTATCATGCTAAGAGGAGCAGGAAAAAGCAAAACATTTCAGAATTGCACCTTGCAATGCGGAGAAATTACTGTTTGTGCATTTACAATATTCATTGATTTTTGCCATTGAAAAACGTCCAGAAATGATTGAAGCTACTGACTGAATGAAAGGAGCTGGCATCTCACTCTCTTTGAATCTTTTTTATCATGCTAAGAGGAGCAGGAAAAAGCAAAAAATTTCAGAATTGCACCTTGCAATGCGGAGAAATTACTGTTTATGCATTTACAATATTCATTGATTTTTGCCATTGAAAAACGTCCAGAAATGATTGAAGCTACTGACTGAATGAAAGGAGCTGGCATCTCACTCTCTTTGAATCTTCTTTATCATGCTAAGAGGAGCAGGAAAAAGCAAAAAATTTCAGAATTGCACCTTGCAATGCGGAGAAATTACTGTTTGTGCATTTACAATATTCATTGATTTTTGCCATTGAAAAACGTCCAGAAATGTTTGAAGCTACTGACTGAATGAAAAGAGCTGGCATCTCACTCTCTTTGAATCTTCTTTATCATGCTAAGAGGAGCAGGAAAAAGCAAAAAATTTCAGAATTGCACCTTGCAATGTGGAGAAATTACTGTTTGTGCATTTACAATATTCATTGATTTTTGCCATTGAAAAACGTCCAGAAATGATTGAAGCTACTGACTGAATGAAAGGAGCTGGCATCTCACTCTCTTTGAATCTTCTTTATCATGCTAAGAGGAGCAGGAAAAAGCAAAAAATTTCAGAATTGCACCTTGCAATGCGGAGAAACTACTGTTTGTGCATTTACAATATTCATTGATTTTTGCCATTGAAAAACGTCCAGAAATGTTTGAAGCTACTGACTGAATGAAAGGAGCTGGCATCTCACTCTCTTTGAATCTTCTTTATCATGCTAAGAGGAGCAGGAAAAAGCAAAAAATTTCAGAATTGCACCTTGCAATGCGGAGAAATTACTGTTTGTGCATTTACAATATTCATTGATTTTTGCCATTGAAAAACATCATGTTATTCATATACCAGAAATGTTTGAAGCTACTGACTGAATGAAAAGAGCTGGCATCTCACTCTCTTTGAATCTTTTTTATCATGCTAAGAGGAGCAGGAAAAAGCAAAAAATTTCAGAATTGCACCTTGCAATGCGGAGAAATTACTGTTTGTGCATTTACAATATTCATTGATTTTTGCCATTGAAAAACGTCCAGAAATGATTGAAGCTACTGACTGAATGAAAGGAGCTGGCATCTCACTCTCTTTGAATCTTTTTTATCATGCTAAGAGGAGCAGGAAAAAGCAAAAAATTTCAGAATTGCACCTTGCAATGCGGAGAAATTACTGTTTATGTATTTACAATATTCATTGATTTTTGCCATTGAAAAACGTCCAGAAATGATTGAAGCTACTGACTGAATGAAAGGAGCTGGCATCTCACTCTCTTTGAATCTTCTTTATCATGCTAAGAGGAGCAGGAAAAAGCAAAAAATTTCAGAATTGCACCTTGCAATGCGGAGAAATTACTGTTTGTGCATTTACAATATTCATTGATTTTTGCCATTGAAAAACGTCCAGAAATGTTTGAAGCTACTGACTGAATGAAAAGAGCTGGCATCTCACACTCTTTGAATCTTCTTTATCATGCTAAGAGGAGCAGGAAAAAGCAAAAAATTTCAGAATTGCACCTTGCAATGTGGAGAAATTACTGTTTGTGCATTTACAATATTCATTGATTTTTGCCATTGAAAAACGTCCAGAAATGATTGAAGCTACTGACTGAATGAAAGGAGCTGGCATCTCACTCTCTTTGAATCTTCTTTATCATGCTAAGAGGAGCAGGAAAAAGCAAAAAATTTCAGAATTGCACCTTGCAATGTGGAGAAATTACTGTTTGTGCATTTACAATATTCATTGATTTTTGCCATTGAAAAACATCATGTTATTCATATACCAGAAATGTTTGAAGCTACTGACTGAATGAAAGGAGCTGGCATCTCACTCTCTTTGAATCTTCTTTATCATGCTAAGAGGAGCAGGAAAAAGCAAAAAATTTCAGAATTGCACCTTGCAATGCGGAGAAATTACTGTTTGTGCATTTACAATATTCATTGATTTTTGCCATTGAAAAACGTCCAGAAATGATTGAAGCTACTGACTGAATGAAAGGAGCTGGCATCTCACTCTCTTTGAATCTTTTTTATCATGCTAAGAGGAGCAGGAAAAAGCAAAAAATTTCAGAATTGCACCTTGCAATGCGGAGAAATTACTGTTTATGCATTTACAATATTCATTGATTTTTGCCATTGAAAAACGTCCAGAAATGTTTGAAGCTACTGACTGAATGAAAGGAGCTGGCATCTCACTCTCTTTGAATCTTCTTTATCATGCTAAGAGGAGCAGGAAAAAGTGAAAAATTTCAGAATTGCACCTTGCAATGTGGAAAAATTACTGTTTGTGCATTTACAATATTCATTGATTTTTGCCATTGAAAAACGTCCAGAAATGATTGAAGCTACTGACTGAATGAAAGGAGCTGGCATCTCACTCTCTTTGAATCTTCTTTATCATGCTAAGAGGAGCAGGAAAAAGCAAAATATTTCAGAATTGCACCTTGCAATGCGGAGAAATTTCTGTTTGTGCATTTACAATATTCATTGATTTTTGCCATTGAAAAACATCATGTTATTCATATACCAGAAATGTTTGAAGCTAATGACTGAATGAAAGGAGCTGGCATCTCACTCTCTTTGAATCTTCTTTATCATGCTAAGAGGAGCAGGAAAAAGCAAAAAATTTCAGAATTGCACCTTGCAATGCGGAGAAATTACTGTTTGTGCATTTACAATATTCATTGATTTTTGCCATTGAAAAACGTCCAGAAATGATTGAAGCTACTGACTGAATGAAAGGAGCTGGCATCTCACTCTCTTTGAATCTTCTTTATCATGCTAAGAGGAGCAGGAAAAAGCAAAAAATTTCAGAATTGCACCTTGCAATGCGGAGAAATTACTGTTTGTGCATTTACAATATTCATTGATTTTTGCCATTGAAAAACGTCCAGAAATGTTTGAAGCTACTGAATGAATGAAAGGAGCTGGCATCTCACTCTCTTAGAATCTTCTTTATCATGCTAAGAGGAGCAGGAAAAAGCAAAAAATTTCAGAATTGCACCTTGCAATGCGAAGAAATTACTGTTTGTGCATTTACAATATTCATTGATTTTTGCCATTGAAAAACGTCCAGAAATGTTTGAAGCTACTGACTGAATGAAAGGAGCTGGCATCTCACTCTCTTTGAATCTTCTTTATCATGCTAAGAGGAGCAGGAAAAAGCAAAAAATTTCAGAATTGCACCTTGCAATGCGGAGAAACTACTGTTTGTGCATTTACAATATTCATTGATTTTTGCCATTGAAAAACGTCCAGAAATGTTTGAAGCTACTGACTGAATGAAAGGAGCTGGCATCTCACTCTCTTTGAATCTTCTTTATCATGCTAAGAGGAGCAGGAAAAAGCAAAAAATTTCAGAATTGCACCTTGCAATGCGGAGAAATTACTGTTTGTGCATTTACAATATTCATTGATTTTTGCCATTGAAAAACATCATGTTATTCATATACCAGAAATGTTTGAAGCTACTGACTGAATGAAAAGAGCTGGCATCTCACTCTCTTTGAATCTTTTTTATCATGCTAAGAGGAGCAGGAAAAAGCAAAAAATTTCAGAATTGCACCTTGCAATGCGGAGAAATTACTGTTTGTGCATTTACAATATTCATTGATTTTTGCCATTGAAAAACGTCCAGAAATGATTGAAGCTACTGACTGAATGAAAGGAGCTGGCATCTCACTCTCTTTGAATCTTTTTTATCATGCTAAGAGGAGCAGGAAAAAGCAAAAAATTTCAGAATTGCACCTTGCAATGCGGAGAAATTACTGTTTATGTATTTACAATATTCATTGATTTTTGCCATTGAAAAACGTCCAGAAATGATTGAAGCTACTGACTGAATGAAAGGAGCTGGCATCTCACTCTCTTTGAATCTTCTTTATCATGCTAAGAGGAGCAGGAAAAAGCAAAAAATTTCAAAATTGCACCTTGCAATGCGGAGAAATTACTGTTTGTGCATTTACAATATTCATTGATTTTTGCCATTGAAAAACGTCCAGAAATGTTTGAAGCTACTGACTGAATGAAAAGAGCTGGCATCTCACACTCTTTGAATCTTCTTTATCATGCTAAGAGGAGCAGGAAAAAGCAAAAAATTTCAGAATTGCACCTTGCAATGTGGAGAAATTACTGTTTGTGCATTTACAATATTCATTGATTTTTGCCATTGAAAAACGTCCAGAAATGATTGAAGCTACTGACTGAATGAAAGGAGCTGGCATCTCACTCTCTTTGAATCTTCTTTATCATGCTAAGAGGAGCAGGAAAAAGCAAAAAATTTCAGAATTGCACCTTGCAATGTGGAGAAATTACTGTTTGTGCATTTACAATATTCATTGATTTTTGCCATTGAAAAACATCATGTTATTCATATACCAGAAATGTTTGAAGCTACTGACTGAATGAAAGGAGCTGGCATCTCACTCTCTTTGAATCTTCTTTATCATGCTAAGAGGAGCAGGAAAAAGCAAAACATTTCAGAATTGCACCTTGCAATGCGGAGAAATTACTGTTTGTGCATTTACAATATTCATTGATTTTTGCCATTGAAAAACGTCCAGAAATGATTGAAGCTACTGACTGAATGAAAGGAGCTGGCATCTCACTCTCTTTGAATCTTTTTTATCATGCTAAGAGGAGCAGGAAAAAGCAAAAAATTTCAGAATTGCACCTTGCAATGCGGAGAAATTACTGTTTATGCATTTACAATATTCATTGATTTTTGCCATTGAAAAACGTCCAGAAATGATTGAAGCTACTGACTGAATGAAAGGAGCTGGCATCTCACTCTCTTTGAATCTTCTTTATCATGCTAAGAGGAGCAGGAAAAAGCAAAAAATTTCAGAATTGCACCTTGCAATGCGGAGAAATTACTGTTTGTGCATTTACAATATTCATTGATTTTTGCCATTGAAAAACGTCCAGAAATGTTTGAAGCTACTGACTGAATGAAAAGAGCTGGCATCTCACTCTCTTTGAATCTTCTTTATCATGCTAAGAGGAGCAGGAAAAAGCAAAAAATTTCAGAATTGCACCTTGCAATGTGGAGAAATTACTGTTTGTGCATTTACAATATTCATTGATTTTTGCCATTGAAAAACGTCCAGAAATGATTGAAGCTACTGACTAAATGAAAGGAGCTGGCATCTCACTCTCTTTGAATCTTCTTTATCATGCTAAGAGGAGCAGGAAAAAGCGAAAAATTTCAGAATTGCACCTTGCAATGTGGAGAAATTACTGTTTGTGCATTTACAATATTCATTGATTTTTGCCATTGAAAAACGTCCAGAAATGATTGAAGCTACTGACTGAATGAAAGGAGCTGGCATCTCACTCTCTTTGAATCTTCTTTATCATGCTAAGAGGAGCAGGAAAAAGCAAAAAATTTCAGAATTGCACCTTGCAATGCGGAGAAATTTCTGTTTGTGCATTTACAATATTCATTGATTTTTGCCATTGAAAAACATCATGTTATTCATATACCAGAAATGTTTGAAGCTACTGACTGAATGAAAGGAGCTGGCATCTCACTCTCTTTGAATCTTCTTTATCATGCTAAGAGGAGCAGGAAAAAGCAAAAAATTTCAGAATTGCACCTTGCAATGCGGAGAAATTACTGTTTGTGCATTTACAATATTCATTGATTTTTGCCATTGAAAAACGTCCAGAAATGATTGAAGCTACTGACTGAATGAAAGGAGCTGGCATCTCACTCTCTTTGAATCTTCTTTATCATGCTAAGAGGAGCAGGAAAAAGCAAAAAATTTCAGAATTGCACCTTGCAATGCGGAGAAATTACTGTTTGTGCATTTACAATATTCATTGATTTTTGCCATTGAAAAACGTCCAGAAATGTTTGAAGCTACTGAATGAATGAAAGGAGCTGGCATCTCACTCTCTTAGAATCTTCTTTATCATGCTAAGAGGAGCAGGAAAAAGCAAAAAATTTCAGAATTGCACCTTGCAATGCGAAGAAATTACTATTTGTGCATTTACAATATTCATTGATTTTTGCCATTGAAAAACGTCCAGAAATGTTTGAAGCTACTGACTGAATGAAAGGAGCTGGCATCTCACTCTCTTTGAATCTTCTTTATCATGCTAAGAGGAGCAGGAAAAAGCAAAAAATTTCAGAATTGCACCTTGCAATGCGGAGAAACTACTGTTTGTGCATTTACAATATTCATTGATTTTTGCCATTGAAAAACGTCCAGAAATGTTTGAAGCTACTGACTGAATGAAAGGAGCTGGCATCTCACTCTCTTTGAATCTTCTTTATCATGCTAAGAGGAGCAGGAAAAAGCAAAAAATTTCAGAATTGCACCTTGCAATGCGGAGAAATTACTGTTTGTGCATTTACAATATTCATTGATTTTTGCCATTGAAAAACATCATGTTATTCATATACCAGAAATGTTTGAAGCTACTGACTGAATGAAAAGAGCTGGCATCTCACTCTCTTTGAATCTTTTTTATCATGCTAAGAGGAGCAGGAAAAAGCAAAAAATTTCAGAATTGCACCTTGCAATGCGGAGAAATTACTGTTTGTGCATTTACAATATTCATTGATTTTTGCCATTGAAAAACGTCCAGAAATGATTGAAGCTACTGACTGAATGAAAGGAGCTGGCATCTCACTCTCTTTGAATCTTTTTTATCATGCTAAGAGGAGCAGGAAAAAGCAAAAAATTTCAGAATTGCACCTTGCAATGCGGAGAAATTACTGTTTATGTATTTACAATATTCATTGATTTTTGCCATTGAAAAACGTCCAGAAATGATTGAAGCTACTGACTGAATGAAAGGAGCTGGCATCTCACTCTCTTTGAATCTTCTTTATCATGCTAAGAGGAGCAGGAAAAAGCAAAAAATTTCAGAATTGCACCTTGCAATGCGGAGAAATTACTGTTTGTGCATTTACAATATTCATTGATTTTTGCCATTGAAAAACATCCAGAAATGTTTGAAGCTACTGACTGAATGAAAAGAGCTGGCATCTCACACTCTTTGAATCTTCTTTATCATGCTAAGAGGAGCAGGAAAAAGCAAAAAATTTCAGAATTGCACCTTGCAATGTGGAGAAATTACTTTTTGTGCATTTACAATATTCATTGATTTTTGCCATTGAAAAACGTCCAGAAATGATTGAAGCTACTGACTGAATGAAAGGAGCTGGCATCTCACTCTCTTTGAATCTTCTTTATCATGCTAAGAGGAGCAGGAAAAAGCAAAAAATTTCAGAATTGCACCTTGCAATGTGGAGAAATTACTGTTTGTGCATTTACAATATTCATTGATTTTTGCCATTGAAAAACATCATGTTATTCATATACCAGAAATGTTTGAAGCTACTGACTGAATGAAAGGAGCTGGCATCTCACTCTCTTTGAATCTTCTTTATCATGCTAAGAGGAGCAGGAAAAAGCAAAAAATTTCAGAATTGCACCTTGCAATGCGGAGAAATTACTGTTTGTGCATTTACAATATTCATTGATTTTTGCCATTGAAAAACGTCCAGAAATGATTGAAGCTACTGACTGAATGAAAGGAGCTGGCATCTCACTCTCTTTGAATCTTTTTTATCATGCTAAGAGGAGCAGGAAAAAGCAAAAAATTTCAGAATTGCACCTTGCAATGCGGAGAAATTACTGTTTATGCATTTACAATATTCATTGATTTTTGCCATTGAAAAACGTCCAGAAATGATTGAAGCTACTGACTGAATGAAAGGAGCTGGCATCTCACTCTCTTTGAATCTTCTTTATCATGCTAAGAGGAGCAGGAAAAAGCAAAAAATTTCAGAATTGCACCTTGCAATGCGGAGAAATTACTGTTTGTGCATTTACAATATTCATTGATTTTTGCCATTGAAAAACGTCCAGAAATGTTTGAAGCTACTGACTGAATGAAAAGAGCTGGCATCTCACTCTCTTTGAATCTTCTTTATCATGCTAAGAGGAGCAGGAAAAAGCAAAAAATTTCAGAATTGCACCTTGCAATGTGGAGAAATTACTGTTTGTGCATTTACAATATTCATTGATTTTTGCCATTGAAAAACGTCCAGAAATGATTGAAGCTACTGACTAAATGAAAGGAGCTGGCATCTCACTCTCTTTGAATCTTCTTTATCATGCTAAGAGGAGCAGGAAAAAGCAAAAAATTTCAGAATTGCACCTTGCAATGCGGAGAAATTTCTGTTTGTGCATTTACAATATTCATTGATTTTTGCCATTGAAAAACATCATGTTATTCATATACCAGAAATGTTTGAAGCTACTGACTGAATGAAAGGAGCTGGCATCTCACTCTCTTTGAATCTTCTTTATCATGCTAAGAGGAGCAGGAAAAAGCAAAAAATTTCAGAATTGCACCTTGCAATGCGGAGAAATTACTGTTTGTGCATTTACAATATTCATTGATTTTTGCCATTGATAAACGTCCAGAAATGATTGAAGCTACTGACTGAATGAAAGGAGCTGGCATCTCACTCTCTTTGAATCTTCTTTATCATGCTAAGAGGAGCAGGAAAAAGCAAAAAATTTCAGAATTGCACCTTGCAATGCGGAGAAATTACTGTTTGTGCATTTACAATATTCATTGATTTTTGCCATTGAAAAACGTCCAGAAATGTTTGAAGCTACTGAATGAATGAAAGGAGCTGGCATCTCACTCTCTTTGAATCTTCTTTATCATGCTAAGAGGAGCAGGAAAAAGCAAAAAATTTCAGAATTGCACCTTGCAATGCGGAGAAATTACTGTTTGTGCATTTACAATATTCATTGATTTTTGCCATTGAAAAACATCATGTTATTCATATACCAGAAATGTTTGAAGCTACTGACTGAATGAAAGGAGCTGGCATCTCACTCTCTTTGAATCTTCTTTATCATGCTAAGAGGAGCAGGAAAAAGCAAAAAATTTCAGAATTGCACCTTGCAATGCGGAGAAATTACTGTTTGTGCATTTACAATATTCATTGATTTTTGCCATTGAAAAACGTCCAGAAATGATTGAAGCTACTGACTGAATGAAAGGAGCTGGCATCTCACTCTCTTTGAATCTTTTTTATCATGCTAAGAGGAGCAGGAAAAAGCAAAAAATTTCAGAATTGCACCTTGCAATGCGGAGAAATTACTGTTTATGCATTTACAATATTCATTGATTTTTGCCATTGAAAAACGTCCAGAAATGATTGAAGCTACTGACTGAATGATAGGAGCTGGCATCTCACTCTCTTTGAATCTTCTTTATCATGCTAAGAGGAGCAGCAAAAAGCAAAAAATTTCAGAATTGCACCTTGCAATGCGGAGAAATTACTGTTTGTGCATTTACAATATTCATTGATTTTTGCCATTGAAAAACGTCCAGAAATGTTTGAAGCTACTGACTGAATGAAAAGAGCTGGCATCTCACTCTCTTTGAATCTTCTTTATCATGCTAAGAGGAGCAGGAAAAAGCAAAAAATTTCAGAATTGCACCTTGCAATGTGGAGAAATTACTGTTTGTGCATTTACAATATTCATTGATTTTTGCCATTGAAAAACGTCCAGAAATGATTGAAGCTACTGACTAAATGAAAGGAGCTGGCATCTCACTCTCTTTGAATCTTCTTTATCATGCTAAGAGGAGCAGGAAAAAGCAAAAAATTTCAGAATTGCACCTTGCAATGCGGAGAAATTTCTGTTTGTGCATTTACAATATTCATTGATTTTTGCCATTGAAAAACATCATGTTATTCATATACCAGAAATGTTTGAAGCTACTGACTGAATGAAAGGAGCTGGCATCTCACTCTCTTTGAATCTTCTTTATCATGCTAAGAGGAGCAGGAAAAAGCAAAAAATTTCAGAATTGCACCTTGCAATGCGGAGAAATTACTGTTTGTGCATTTACAATATTCATTGATTTTTGCCATTGATAAACGTCCAGAAATGATTGAAGCTACTGACTGAATGAAAGGAGCTGGCATCTCACTCTCTTTGAATCTTCTTTATCATGCTAAGAGGAGCAGGAAAAAGCAAAAAATTTCAGAATTGCACCTTGCAATGCGGAGAAATTACTGTTTGTGCATTTACAATATTCATTGATTTTTGCCATTGAAAAACGTCCAGAAATGTTTGAAGCTACTGAATGAATGAAAGGAGCTGGCATCTCACTCTCTTTGAATCTTCTTTATCATGCTAAGAGGAGCAGGAAAAAGCAAAAAATTTCAGAATTGCACCTTGCAATGCGGAGAAATTACTGTTTGTGCATTTACAATATTCATTGATTTTTGCCATTGAAAAACATCATGTTATTCATATACCAGAAATGTTTGAAGCTACTGACTGAATGAAAGGAGCTGGCATCTCACTCTCTTTGAATCTTCTTTATCATGCTAAGAGGAGCAGGAAAAAGCAAAAAATTTCAGAATTGCACCTTGCAATGCGGAGAAATTACTGTTTGTGCATTTACAATATTCATTGATTTTTGCCATTGAAAAACGTCCAGAAATGATTGAAGCTACTGACTGAATGAAAGGAGCTGGCATCTCACTCTCTTTGAATCTTTTTTATCATGCTAAGAGGAGCAGGAAAAAGCAAAAAATTTCAGAATTGCACCTTGCAATGCGGAGAAATTACTGTTTATGCATTTACAATATTCATTGATTTTTGCCATTGAAAAACGTCCAGAAATGATTGAAGCTACTGACTGAATGATAGGAGCTGGCATCTCACTCTCTTTGAATCTTCTTTATCATGCTAAGAGGAGCAGCAAAAAGCAAAAAATTTCAGAATTGCACCTTGCAATGCGGAGAAATTACTGTTTGTGCATTTACAATATTCATTGATTTTTGCCATTGAAAAACGTCCAGAAATGTTTGAAGCTACTGACTGAATGAAAAGAGCTGGCATCTCACTCTCTTTGAATCTTCTTTATCATGCTAAGAGGAGCAGGAAAAAGCAAAAAATTTCAGAATTGCACCTTGCAATGTGGAGAAATTACTGTTTGTGCATTTACAATATTCATTGATTTTTGCCATTGAAAAACGTCCAGAAATGATTGAAGCTACTGACTAAATGAAAGGAGCTGGCATCTCACTCTCTTTGAATCTTCTTTATCATGCTAAGAGGAGCAGGAAAAAGCAAAAAATTTCAGAATTGCACCTTGCAATGCGGAGAAATTTCTGTTTGTGCATTTACAATATTCATTGATTTTTGCCATTGAAAAACATCATGTTATTCATATACCAGAAATGTTTGAAGCTACTGACTGAATGAAAGGAGCTGGCATCTCACTCTCTTTGAATCTTCTTTATCATGCTAAGAGGAGCAGGAAAAAGCAAAAAATTTCAGAATTGCACCTTGCAATGCGGAGAAATTACTGTTTGTGCATTTACAATATTCATTGATTTTTGCCATTGATAAACGTCCAGAAATGATTGAAGCTACTGACTGAATGAAAGGAGCTGGCATCTCACTCTCTTTGAATCTTCTTTATCATGCTAAGAGGAGCAGGAAAAAGCAAAAAATTTCAGAATTGCACCTTGCAATGCGGAGAAATTACTGTTTGTGCATTTACAATATTCATTGATTTTTGCCATTGAAAAACGTCCAGAAATGTTTGAAGCTACTGAATGAATGAAAGGAGCTGGCATCTCACTCTCTTTGAATCTTCTTTATCATGCTAAGAGGAGCAGGAAAAAGCAAAAAATTTCAGAATTGCACCTTGCAATGCGGAGAAATTACTGTTTGTGCATTTACAATATTCATTGATTTTTGCCATTGAAAAACGTCCAGAAATGTTTGAAGCTACTGAATGAATGAAAGGAGCTGGCATCTCACTCTCTTTGAATCTTCTTTATCATGCTAAGAGGAGCAGGAAAAAGCAAAAAATTTCAGAATTGCACCTTGCAATGCGGAGAAATTACTGTTTATGCATTTACAATATTCATTGATTTTTGCCATTGAAAAACGTCCAGAAATGATTGAAGCTACTGACTGAATGATAGGAGCTGGCATCTCACTCTCTTTGAATCTTCTTTATCATGCTAAGAGGAGCAGCAAAAAGCAAAAAATTTCAGAATTGCACCTTGCAATGCGGAGAAATTACTGTTTGTGCATTTACAATATTCATTGATTTTTGCCATTGAAAAACGTCCAGAAATGTTTGAAGCTACTGACTGAATGAAAAGAGCTGGCATCTCACTCTCTTTGAATCTTCTTTATCATGCTAAGAGGAGCAGGAAAAAGCAAAAAATTTCAGAATTGCACCTTGCAATGTGGAGAAATTACTGTTTGTGCATTTACAATATTCATTGATTTTTGCCATTGAAAAACGTCCAGAAATGATTGAAGCTACTGACTGAATAAAAGGAGCTGGCATCTCACTCTCTTTGAATCTTCTTTATCATGCTAAGAGGAGCAGGAAAAAGCAAAAAATTTCAGAATTGCACCTTGCAATGCGGAGAAATTACTGTTTGTGCATTTACAATATTCATTGATTTTTGCCATTGAAAAACATCATGTTATTCATATACCAGAAATGTTTGAAGCTACTGACTGAATGAAAGGAGCTGGCATCTCACTCTCTTTGAATCTTCTTTATCATGCTAAGAGGAGCAGGAAAAAGCAAAAAATTTCAGAATTGCACCTTGCAATGCGGAGAAATTACTGTTTGTGCATTTACAATATTCATTGATTTTTGCCATTGAAAAAGGTCCAGAAATGATTGAAGCTACTGACTGAATGAAAGGAGCTGGCATCTCACTCTCTTTGATTCTTCTTTATCATGCTAAGAGGAGCAGGAAAAAGCAAAAAATTTCAGAATTGCACCTTGCAATGCGGAGAAATTACTGTTTGTGCATTTACAATATTCATTGATTTTTGCCATTGAAAAACGTCCAGAAATGTTTGAAGCTACTGACTGAATGAAAGGAGCTGGCATCTCACTCTCTTTGAATCTTCTTTATCATGCTAAGAGGAGCAGGAAAAAGCAAAAAATTTCAGAATTGCACCTTGCAATGCGGAGAAATTACTGTTTGTGCATTTACAATATTCATTGATTTTTGCCATTGAAAAACATCATGTTATTCATATACCAGAAATGTTTGAAGCTACTGACTGAATGAAAGGAGCTGGCATCTCACTCTCTTTGAATCTTCTTTATCATGCTAAGAGGAGCAGGAAAAAGCAAAAAATTTCAGAATTGCACCTTGCAATGCGGAGAAATTACTGTTTGTGCATTTACAATATTCATTGATTTTTGCCATTGAAAAACGTCCAGAAATGATTGAAGCTACTGACTGAATGAAAGGAGCTGGCATCTCACTCTCTTTGAATCTTTTTTATCATGCTAAGAGGAGCAGGAAAAAGCAAAAAATTTCAGAATTGCACCTTGCAATGCGGAGAAATTACTGTTTATGCATTTACAATATTTATTGATTTTTGCCATTGAAAAACGTCCAGAAATGATTCAAGCTACTGACTGAATGAAAGGAGCTGGCATCTCACTCTCCTTGAATCTTCTTTATCATGCTAAGAGGAGCAGGAAAAAGCAAAAAATTTCAGAATTGCACCTTGCAATGCGGAGAAATTACTGTTTGTGCATTTACAATATTCATTGATTTTTGCCATTGAAAAACATCATGTTATTCATATACCAGAAATGTTTGAAGCTACTGACTGAATGAAAGGAGCTGGCATCTCACTCTCTTTGAATCTTCTTTATCATGCTAAGAGGAGCAGGAAAAAGCAAAAAATTTCAGAATTGCACCTTGCAATGCGGAGAAATTACTGTTTGTGCATTTACAATATTCATTGATTTTTGCCATTGATAAACGTCCAGAAATGATTGAAGCTACTGACTGAATGAAAGGAGCTGGCATCTCACTCTCTTTGAATCTTCTTTATCATGCTAAGAGGAGCAGGAAAAAGCAAAAAATTTCAGAATTGCACCTTGCAATGCGGAGAAATTACTGTTTGTGCATTTACAATATTCATTGATTTTTGCCATTGAAAAACGTCCAGAAATGTTTGAAGCTACTGAATGAATGAAAGGAGCTGGCATCTCACTCTCTTTGAATCTTCTTTATCATGCTAAGAGGAGCAGGAAAAAGCAAAAAATTTCAGAATTGCACCTTGCAATGCGGAGAAATTACTGTTTGTGCATTTACAATATTCATTGATTTTTGCCATTGAAAAACATCATGTTATTCATATACCAGAAATGTTTGAAGCTACTGACTGAATGAAAGGAGCTGGCATCTCACTCTCTTTGAATCTTCTTTATCATGCTAAGAGGAGCAGGAAAAAGCAAAAAATTTCAGAATTGCACCTTGCAATGCGGAGAAATTACTGTTTGTGCATTTACAATATTCATTGATTTTTGCCATTGAAAAACGTCCAGAAATGATTGAAGCTACTGACTGAATGAAAGGAGCTGGCATCTCACTCTCTTTGAATCTTTTTTATCATGCTAAGAGGAGCAGGAAAAAGCAAAAAATTTCAGAATTGCACCTTGCAATGCGGAGAAATTACTGTTTATGCATTTACAATATTTATTGATTTTTGCCATTGAAAAACGTCCAGAAATGATTGAAGCTACTGACTGAATGATAGGAGCTGGCATCTCACTCTCTTTGAATCTTCTTTATCATGCTAAGAGGAGCAGCAAAAAGCAAAAAATTTCAGAATTGCACCTTGCAATGCGGAGAAATTACTGTTTGTGCATTTACAATATTCATTGATTTTTGCCATTGAAAAACGTCCAGAAATGTTTGAAGCTACTGACTGAATGAAAAGAGCTGGCATCTCACTCTCTTTGAATCTTCTTTATCATGCTAAGAGGAGCAGGAAAAAGCAAAAAATTTCAGAATTGCACCTTGCAATGTGGAGAAATTACTGTTTGTGCATTTACAATATTCATTGATTTTTGCCATTGAAAAACGTCCAGAAATGATTGAAGCTACTGACTGAATAAAAGGAGCTGGCATCTCACTCTCTTTGAATCTTCTTTATCATGCTAAGAGGAGCAGGAAAAAGCAAAAAATTTCAGAATTGCACCTTGCAATGCGGAGAAATTACTGTTTGTGCATTTACAATATTCATTGATTTTTGCCATTGAAAAACATCATGTTATTCATATACCAGAAATGTTTGAAGCTACTGACTGAATGAAAGGAGCTGGCATCTCACTCTCTTTGAATCTTCTTTATCATGCTAAGAGGAGCAGGAAAAAGCAAAAAATTTCAGAATTGCACCTTGCAATGCGGAGAAATTACTGTTTGTGCATTTACAATATTCATTGATTTTTGCCATTGAAAAAGGTCCAGAAATGATTGAAGCTACTGACTGAATGAAAGGAGCTGGCATCTCACTCTCTTTGATTCTTCTTTATCATGCTAAGAGGAGCAGGAAAAAGCAAAAAATTTCAGAATTGCACCTTGCAATGCGGAGAAATTACTGTTTGTGCATTTACAATATTCATTGATTTTTGCCATTGAAAAACGTCCAGAAATGTTTGAAGCTACTGACTGAATGAAAGGAGCTGGCATCTCACTCTCTTTGAATCTTCTTTATCATGCTAAGAGGAGCAGGAAAAAGCAAAAAATTTCAGAATTGCACCTTGCAATGCGGAGAAATTACTGTTTGTGCATTTACAATATTCATTGATTTTTGCCATTGAAAAACATCATGTTATTCATATACCAGAAATGTTTGAAGCTACTGACTGAATGAAAGGAGCTGGCATCTCACTCTCTTTGAATCTTCTTTATCATGCTAAGAGGAGCAGGAAAAAGCAAAAAATTTCAGAATTGCACCTTGCAATGCGGAGAAATTACTGTTTGTGCATTTACAATATTCATTGATTTTTGCCATTGAAAAACGTCCAGAAATGATTGAAGCTACTGACTGAATGAAAGGAGCTGGCATCTCACTCTCTTTGAATCTTTTTTATCATGCTAAGAGGAGCAGGAAAAAGCAAAAAATTTCAGAATTGCACCTTGCAATGCGGAGAAATTACTGTTTATGCATTTACAATATTTATTGATTTTTGCCATTGAAAAACGTCCAGAAATGATTCAAGCTACTGACTGAATGAAAGGAGCTGGCATCTCACTCTCCTTGAATCTTCTTTATCATGCTAAGAGGAGCAGGAAAAAGCAAAAAATTTCAGAATTGCACCTTGCAATGCGGAGAAATTACTGTTTGTGCATTTACAATATTCATTGATTTTTGCCATTGAAAAACATCATGTTATTCATATACCAGAAATGTTTGAAGCTACTGACTGAATGAAAGGAGCTGGCATCTCACTCTCTTTGAATCTTCTTTATCATGCTAAGAGGAGCAGGAAAAAGCAAAAAATTTCAGAATTGCACCTTGCAATGCGGAGAAATTACTGTTTGTGCATTTACAATATTCATTGATTTTTGCCATTGAAAAAGGTCCAGAAATGATTGAAGCTACTGACTGAATGAAAGGAGCTGGCATCTCACTCTCTTTGAATCTTTTTTATCATGCTAAGAGGAGCAGGAAAAAGCAAAAAATTTCAGAATTGCACCTTGCAATGCAGAGAAATTACTGTTTATGCATTTACAATATTCATTGATTTTTGCCATTGAAAAACGTCCAGAAATGATTGAAGCTACTGACTGAATGAAAGGAGCTGGCATCTCACTCTCTTTGAATCTTCTTTATCATGCTAAGAGGAGCAGGAAAAAGCAAAAAATTTCAGAATTGCACCTTGCAATGCGGAGAAATTACTGTTTGTGCATTTACAATATTCATTGATTTTTGCCATTGAAAAACGTCCAGAAATGTTTGAAGCTACTGACTGAATGAAAAGAGCTGGCATCTCACTCTCTTTGAATCTTCTTTATCATGCTAAGAGGAGCAGGAAAAAGCAAAAAATTTCAGAATTGCACCTTGCAATGTGGAGAAATTACTGTTTGTGCATTTACAATATTCATTGATTTTTGCCATTGAAAAACGTCCAGAAATGATTGAAGCTACTGACTGAATGAAAGGAGCTGGCATCTCACTCTCTTTGAATCTTATTTATCATGCTAAGAGGAGCAGGAAAAAGCAAAAAAATTCAGAATTGCACCTTGCAATGCGGAGAAATTTCTGTTTGTGCATTTACAATATTCATTGATTTTTGCCATTGAAAAACATCATGTTATTCATATACCAGAAATGTTTGAAGCTACTGACTGAATGAATGGAGCTGGCATCTCACTCTCTTTGAATCTTCTTTTTCATGCTAAGAGGAGCAGGAAAAAGCAAAAAATTTCAGAATTGCACCTTGCAATGCGGAGAAATTACTGTTTGTGCATTTACAATATTCATTGATTTTTGCCATTGAAAAACGTCCAGAAATGATTGAAGCTACTGACTGAATGAAAGGAGCTGGCATCTCACTCTCTTTGAATCTTCTTTATCATGCTAAGAGGAGCAAGAAAAAGCAAAAAATTTCAGAATTGCACCTTGCAATGCGGAGAAATTACTGTTTGTGCATTTACAATATTCATTGATTTTTGCCATTGAAAAACGTCCAGAAATGTTTGAAGCTACTGAATGAATGAAAGGAGCTGGCATCTCACTCTCTTTGAATCTTCTTTATCATGCTAAGAGGAGCAGGAAAAAGCAAAAAAATTCAGAATTGCACCTTGCAATGCGGAGAAATTACTGTTTGAGCATTTACAATATTCATTGATTTTTGCCATTGAAAAACGTCCAGAAATGATTGAAGCTACTGACTGAATGAAAGGAGCTGGCATCTCACTCTCTTTGAATCTTCTTTATCATGCTAAGAGGAGCAGGAAAAAGCAAAAAATTTCAGAATTGCACCTTGCAATGCGGAGAAATTACTGTTTGTGCATTTACAATATTCATTGATTTTTGCCATTGAAAAACGTCCAGAAATGTTTGAAGCTACTGAATGAATGAAAGGAGCTGGCATCTCACTCTCTTTGAATCTTCTTTATCATGCTAAGAGGAGCAGGAAAAAGCAAAAAATTTCAGAATTGCACCTTGCAATGCGGAGAAATTACTGTTTGTGCATTTACAATATTCATTGATTTTTGCCATTGAAAAACATCATGTTATTCATATAGCAGAAATGTTTGAAGCTACTGACTGAATGAAAGGAGCTGGCATCTCACTCTCTTTGAATCTTCTTTATCATGCTAAGAGGAGCAGGAAAAAGCAAAAAATTTCAGAATTGCACCTTGCAATGTGGAGAAATTACTGTTTGTGCATTTACAATATTCATTGATTTTTGCCATTGAAAAACGTCCAGAAATGATTGAAGCTACTGACTGAATGAAAGGAGCTGGCATCTCACTCTCTTTGAATCTTCTTTATCATGCTAAGAGGAGCAGGAAAAAGCAAAAAATTTCAGAATTGCACCTTGCAATGCGGAGAAATTACTGTTTGTGCATTTACAATATTCATTGATTTTTGCCATTCAAAAACATCATGTTATTCATATACCAGAAATGTTTGAAGCTACTGACTGAATGAAAGGAGCTGGCATCTCACTCTCTTTGAATATTCTTTATCATGCTAAGAGGAGCAGGAAAAAGCAAAAAATTTCATAATTGCACCTTGCAATGCGGAGAAATTACTGTTTGTGCATTTACAATATTCATTGATTTTTGCCATTGAAAAAGGTCCAGAAATGATTGAAGCTACTGACTGAATGAAAGGAGCTGGCATATCACTCTCTTTGATTCTTCTTTATCATGCTAAGAGGAGCAGGAAAAAGCAAAAAATTTCAGAATTGCACCTTGCAATGCGGAGAAATTACTGTTTGTGCATTTACAATATTCATTGATTTTTGCCATTGAAAAACGTCCAGAAATGTTTGAAGCTACTGACTGAATGAAAGGAGCTGGCATCTCACTCTCTTTGAATCTTCTTTATCATGCTAAGAGGAGCAGGAAAAAGCAAAAAATTTCAGAATTGCACCTTGCAATGCGGTGAAATTACTGTTTGTGCATTTACAATATTCATTGATTTTTGCCATTGAAAAACATCATGTTATTCATATACCAGAAATGTTTGAAGCTACTGACTGAATGAAAGGAGCTGGCATCTCACTCTCTTTGAATCTTCTTTATCATGCTAAGAGGAGCAGGAAAAAGCAAAAAATTTCAGAATTGCACCTTGCAATGCGGAGAAATAACTGTTTGTGCATTTACAATATTCATTGATTTTTGCCATTGAAAAACGTCCAGAAATGATTGAAGCTACTGACTGAATGAAAGGAGCTGGCATCTCACTCTCTTTGAATCTTTTTTATCATGCTAAGAGGAGCAGGAAAAAGCAAAAAATTTCAGAATTGCACCTTGCAATGCGGAGAAATTACTGTTTATGCATTTACAATATTTATTGATTTTTGCCATTGAAAAACGTCCAGAAATGATTGAAGCTACTGACTGAATGAAAGGAGCTGGCATCTCACTCTCTTTGAATCTTCTTTATCATGCTAAGAGGAGCAGGAAAAAGCAAAAAATTTCAGAATTGCACCTTGCAATGCGGAGAAATTACTGTTTGTGCATTTACAATATTCATTGATTTTTGCCATTGAAAAACATCATGTTATTCATATACCAGAAATGTTTGAAGCTACTGACTGAATGAAAGGAGCTGGCATGTCACTCTCTTTGAATCTTCTTTATCATGCTAAGAGGAGCAGGAAAAAGCAAAAAATTTCAGAATTGCACCTTGCAATGCGGAGAAATTACTGTTTGTGCATTTACAATATTCATTGATTTTTGCCATTGAAAAACGTCCAGAAATGATTGAAGCTACTGACTGAATGAAAGGAGCTGGCATCTCACTCTCTTTGAATCTTTTTTATCATGCTAAGAGGAGCAGGAAAAAGCAAAAAATTTCAGAATTGCACCTTGCAATGCGGAGAAATTACTGTTTATGCATTTACAATATTCATTGATTTTTGCCATTGAAAAACGTCCAGAAATGATTGAAGCTACTGACTGAATGAAAGGAGCTGGCATCTCACTCTCTTTGAATCTTCTTTATCATGCTAAGAGGAGCAGGAAAAAGCAAAAAATTTCAGAATTGCACCTTGCAATGCGGAGAAATTACTGTTTGTGCATTTACAATATTCATTGATTTTTGCCATTGAAAAACGTCCAGAAATGTTTGAAGCTACTGACTGAATGAAAAGAGCTGGCATCTCACTCTCTTTGAATCTTCTTTATCATGCTAAGAGGAGCAGGAAAAAGCAAAAAATTTCAGAATTGCACCTTGCAATGTGGAGAAATTACTGTTTGTGCATTTACAATATTCATTGATTTTTGCCATTGAAAAACGTCCAGAAATGATTGAAGCTACTGACTGAATGAAAGGAGCTGGCATCTCACTCTCTTTGAATCTTCTTATCATGCTAAGAGGAGCAGGAAAAAGCAAAAAATTTCAGAATTGCACCTTGCAATGCGGAGAAATTTCTGTTTGTGCATTTACAATATTCATTGATTTTTGCCATTGAAAAACATCATGTTATTCATATACCAGAAATGTTTGAAGCTACTGACTGAATGAAAGGAGCTGGCATCTCACTCTCTTTGAATCTTCTTTATCATGCTAAGAGGAGCAGGAAAAAGCAAAAAATTTCAGAATTGCACCTTGCAATGCGGAGAAATTACTGTTTGTGCATTTACAATATTCATTGATTTTTGCCATTGAAAACGTCCAGAAATGATTGAAGCTACTGACTGAATGAAAGGAGCTGGCATCTCACTCTCTTTGAATCTTCTTTATCATGCTAAGAGGAGCAGGAAAAAGCAAAAAATTTCAGAATTGCACCTTGCAATGCGGAGAAATTACTGTTTGTGCATTTACAATATTCATTGATTTTTGCCATTGAAAAACGTCCAGAAATGTTTGAAGCTACTGAATGAATGAAAGGAGCTGGCATCTCACTCTCTTTGAATCTTCTTTATCATGCTAAGAGGAGCAGGAAAAAGCAAAAAATTTCAGAATTGCACCTTGCAATGCGGAGAAACTACTGTTTGTGCATTTACAATATTCATTGATTTTTGCCATTGAAAAACGTCCAGAAATGTTTGAAGCTACTGACTGAATGAAAGGAGCTGGCATCTCACTCTCTTTGAATCTTCTTTATCATGCTAAGAGGAGCAGGAAAAAGCAAAAAATTTCAGAATTTCACCTTGCAATGCGGAGAAATTACTGTTTGTGCATTTACAATATTCATTGATTTTTGCCATTGAAAAACATCATGTTATTCATATACCAGAAATGTTTGAAGCTACTGACTGAATGAAAGGAGCTGGCATCTCACTCTCTTTGAATCTTCTTTATCATGCTAAGAGGAGCAGGAAAAAGCAAAAAATTTCAGAATTGCACCTTGCAATGCGGAGAAATTACTGTTTGTGCATTTACAATATTCATTGATTTTTGCCATTGAAAAACGTCCAGAAATGATTGAAGCTACTGACTGAATGAAAGGAGCTGGCATTTCACTCTCTTTGAATCTTTTTTATCATGCTAAGAGGAGCAGGAAAAAGCAAAAAATTTCAGAATTGCACCTTGCAATGCGGAGAAATTACTGTTTATGTATTTACAATATTCATTGATTTTTGCCATTGAAAAACGTCCAGAAATGATTGAAGCTACTGACTGAATGAAAGGAGCTGTCATCTCACTCTCTTTGAATCTTCTTTATCATGCTACGAGGAGCAGGAAAAAGCAAAAAATTTCAGAATTGCACCTTGCAATGCGGAGAAATTACTGTTTGTGCATTTACAATATTCATTGATTTTTGCCATTGAAAAACATCATGTTATTCATATACCAGAAATGTTTGAAGCTACTGACTGAATGAAAGGAGCTGGCATCTCACTCTCTTTGAATCTTCTTTATCATGCTAAGAGGAGCAGGAAAAAGCAAAAAATTTCAGAATTGCACCTTGCAATGCGGAGAAATTACTGTTTGTGCATTTACAATATTCATTGATTTTTGCCATTGAAAAACGTCCAGAAATGATTGAAGCTACTGACTGAATGAAAGGAGCTGGCATCTCACTCTCTTTGAATCTTTTTTATCATGCTAAGAGGAGCAGGAAAAAGCAAAAAAATTCAGAATTGCACCTTGCAATGCGGAGAAATTACTGTTTATGTATTTACAATATTCATTGATTTTTGCCATTGAAAAACGTCCAGAAATGATTGAAGCTACTGACTGAATGAAAGGAGCTGGCATCTCACTCTCTTTGAATCTTCTTTATCATGCTACGGGGAGCAGGAAAAAGCAAAAAATTTCAGAATTGCACCTTGCAATGCGGAGAAATTACTGTTTGTGCATTTACAATATTCATTGATTTTTGCCATTGAAAAACGTCCAGAAATGTTTGAAGCTACTGACTGAATGAAAAGAGCTGGCATCTCACTCTCTTTGAATCTTCTTTATCATGCTAAGAGGAGCAGGAAAAAGCAAAAAATTTCAGAATTGCACCTTGCAATGTGGAGAAATTACTGTTTGTGCCTTTACAATATTCATTGATTTTTGCCATTGAAAAACGTCCAGAAATGATTGAAGCTACTGACTGAATGAAAGGAGCTGGCATCTCACTCTCTTTGAATCTTCTTTATCATGCTAAGAGGAGCAGGAAAAAGCAAAAAATTTCAGAATTGCTCCTTGCAATGCGGAGAAATTACTGTTTGTGCATTTACAATATTCATTGATTTTTGCCATTGAAAAACATCATGTTATTCATATACCAGAAAAGTTTGAAGCTACTGACTGAATGAAAGGAGCTGGCATCTCACTCTCTTTGAATCTTCTTTATCATGCTAAGAGGAGCAGGAAAAAGCAAAAAATTTCAGAATTGCACCTTGCAATGCGGAGAAACTACTGTTTGTGCATTTACAATATTCATTGATTTTTGCCATTGAAAAACGTCCAGAAATGTTTGAAGCTACTGACTGAATGAAAGGAGCTGGCATCTCACTCTCTTTGAATCTTCTTTATCATGCTAAGAGGAGCAGGAAAAAGCAAAAAATTTCAGAATTTCACCTTGCAATGTGGAGAAATTACTGTTTGTGCATTTACAATATTCATTGATTTTTGCCATTGAAAAACATCATGTTATTCATATACCAGAAATGTTTGAAGCTACTGACTGAATGAAAGGAGCTGGCATCTCACTCTCTTTGAATCTTCTTTATCATGCTAAGAGGAGCAGGAAAAAGCAAAAAATTTCAGAATTGCACCTTGCAATGCGGAGAAACTACTGTTTGTGCATTTACAATATTCATTGATTTTTGCCATTGAAAAACGTCCAGAAATGTTTGAAGCTACTGACTGAATGAAAGGAGCTGGCATCTCACTCTCTTTGAATCTTCTTTATCATGCTAAGAGGAGCAGGAAAAAGCAAAAAATTTCAGAATTTCACCTTGCAATGCGGAGAAATTACTGTTTGTGCATTTACAATATTCATTGATTTTTGCCATTGAAAAACATCATGTTATTCATATACCAGAAATGTTTGAAGCTACTGACTGAATGAAAGGAGCTGGCATCTCACTCTCTTTGAATCTTCTTTATCATGCTAAGAGGAGCAGGAAAAAGCAAAAAATTTCAGAATTGCACCTTGCAATGCGGAGAAATTACTGTTTGTGCATTTACAATATTCATTGATTTTTGCCATTGAAAAACGTCCAGAAATGATTGAAGCTACTGACTGAATGAAAGGAGCTGGCATTTCACTCTCTTTGAATCTTTTTTATCATGCTAAGAGGAGCAGGAAAAAGCAAAAAATTTCAGAATTGCACCTTGCAATGCGGAGAAATTACTGTTTATGTATTTACAATATTCATTGATTTTTGCCATTGAAAAACGTCCAGAAATGATTGAAGCTACTGACTGAATGAAAGGAGCTGTCATCTCACTCTCTTTGAATCTTCTTTATCATGCTACGAGGAGCAGGAAAAAGCAAAAAATTTCAGAATTGCACCTTGCAATGCGGAGAAATTACTGTTTGTGCATTTACAATATTCATTGATTTTTGCCATTGAAAAACATCATGTTATTCATATACCAGAAATGTTTGAAGCTACTGACTGAATGAAAGGAGCTGGCATCTCACTCTCTTTGAATCTTCTTTATCATGCTAAGAGGAGCAGGAAAAAGCAAAAAATTTCAGAATTGCACCTTGCAATGCGGAGAAATTACTGTTTGTGCATTTACAATATTCATTGATTTTTGCCATTGAAAAACGTCCAGAAATGATTGAAGCTACTGACTGAATGAAAGGAGCTGGCATCTCACTCCCTTTGAATCTTTTTTATCATGCTAAGAGGAGCAGGAAAAAGCAAAAAAATTCAGAATTGCACCTTGCAATGCGGAGAAATTACTGTTTATGTATTTACAATATTCATTGATTTTTGCCATTGAAAAACGTCCAGAAATGATTGAAGCTACTGACTGAATGAAAGGAGCTGGCATCTCACTCTCTTTGAATCTTCTTTATCATGCTACGGGGAGCAGGAAAAAGCAAAAAATTTCAGAATTGCACCTTGCAATGCGGAGAAATTACTGTTTGTGCATTTACAATATTCATTGATTTTTGCCATTGAAAAACGTCCAGAAATGTTTGAAGCTACTGACTGAATGAAAAGAGCTGGCATCTCACTCTCTTTGAATCTTCTTTATCATGCTAAGAGGAGCAGGAAAAAGCAAAAAATTTCAGAATTGCACCTTGCAATGTGGAGAAATTACTGTTTGTGCCTTTACAATATTCATTGATTTTTGCCATTGAAAAACGTCCAGAAATGATTGAAGCTACTGACTGAATGAAAGGAGCTGGCATCTCACTCTCTTTGAATCTTCTTTATCATGCTAAGAGGAGCAGGAAAAAGCAAAAAATTTCAGAATTGCTCCTTGCAATGCGGAGAAATTACTGTTTGTGCATTTACAATATTCATTGATTTTTGCCATTGAAAAACATCATGTTATTCATATACCAGAAAAGTTTGAAGCTACTGACTGAATGAAAGGAGCTGGCATCTCACTCTCTTTGAATCTTCTTTATCATGCTAAGAGGAGCAGGAAAAAGCAAAAAATTTCAGAATTGCACCTTGCAATGCGGAGAAACTACTGTTTGTGCATTTACAATATTCATTGATTTTTGCCATTGAAAAACGTCCAGAAATGTTTGAAGCTACTGACTGAATGAAAGGAGCTGGCATCTCACTCTCTTTGAATCTTCTTTATCATGCTAAGAGGAGCAGGAAAAAGCAAAAAATTTCAGAATTTCACCTTGCAATGTGGAGAAATTACTGTTTGTGCATTTACAATATTCATTGATTTTTGCCATTGAAAAACATCATGTTATTCATATACCAGAAATGTTTGAAGCTACTGACTGAATGAAAGGAGCTGGCATCTCACTGTCTTTGAATCTTCTTTATCATGCTAAGAGGAGCAGGAAAAAGCAAAAAATTTCAGAATTGCACCTTGCAATGCGGAGAAATTACTGTTTGTGCATTTACAATATTCATTGATTTTTGCCATTGAAAAACGTCCAGAAATGATTGAAGCTACTGACTGAATGAAAGGAGCTGGCATTTCACTCTCTTTGAATCTTCTTTATCATGCTACGAGGAGCAGGAAAAAGCAAAAAATTTCTGAATTGCACCTTGCAATGCGGAGAAATTACTGTTTGTGCATTTACAATATTCATTGATTTTTGCCATTGAAAAACATCATGTTATTCATATACCAGAAATGTTTGAAGCTACTGACTGAATGAAAGGAGCTGGCATCTCACTCTCTTTGAATCTTCTTTATCATGCTAAGAGGAGCAGGAAAAAGCAAAAAATTTCAGAATTGCACCTTGCAATGCGGAGAAATTACTGTTTGTGCATTTACAATATTCATTGATTTTTGCCATTGAAAAACGTCCAGAAATGATTGAAGCTACTGACTGAATGAAAGGAGCTGGCATCTCACTCTCTTTGAATCTTTTTTATCATGCTAAGAGGAGCAGGAAAAAGCAAAAAAATTCAGAATTGCACCTTGCAATGCGGAGAAATTACTGTTTATGTATTTACAATATTCATTGGTTTTTGCCATTGAAAAACATCCAGAAATGATTGAAGCTACTGACTGAATGAAAGGAGCTGGCATCTCACTCTCTTTGAATCTTCTTTATCATGCTACGGGGAGCAGGAAAAAGCAAAAAATTTCAGAATTGCACCTTGCAATGCGGAGAAATTACTGTTTGTGCATTTACAATATTCATTGATTTTTGCCATTGAAAAACGTCCAGAAATGTTTGAAGCTACTGACTGAATGAAAAGAGCTGGCATCTCACTCTCTTTGAATCTTCTTTATCATGCTAAGAGGAGCAGGAAAAAGCAAAAAATTTCAGAATTGCACCTTGCAATGTGGAGAAATTACTGTTTGTGCCTTTACAATATTCATTGATTTTTGCCATTGAAAAACGTCCAGAAATGATTGAAGCTACTGACTGAATGAAAGGAGCTGGCATCTCACTCTCTTTGAATCTTCTTTATCATGCTAAGAGGAGCAGGAAAAAGCAAAAAATTTCAGAATTGCTATTTGCAATGCGGAGAAATTACTGTTTGTGCATTTACAATATTCATTGATTTTTGCCATTGAAAAACATCATGTTATTCATATACCAGAAAAGTTTGAAGCTACTGACTGAATGAAAGGAGCTGGCATCTCACTCTCTTTGAATCTTCTTTATCATGCTAAGAGGAGCAGGAAAAAGCAAAAAATTTCAGAATTGCACCTTGCAATGCGGAGAAATAACTGTTTGTGCATTTACAATATTCATTGATTTTTGCCATTGAAAAACGTCCAGAAATGATTGAAGCTACTGACTGAATGAAAGGAGCTGGCATCTCACTCTCTTTGAATCTTTTTTATCATGCTAAGAGGAGCAGGAAAAAGCAAAAAATTTCAGAATTGCACCTTGCAATGCGGAGAAATTACTGTTTATGCATTTACAATATTTATTGATTTTTGCCATTGAAAAACGTCCAGAAATGATTGAAGCTACTGACTGAATGAAAGGAGCTGGCATCTCACTCTCTTTGAATCTTCTTTATCATGCTAAGAGGAGCAGGAAAAAGCAAAAAATTTCAGAATTGCACCTTGCAATGCGGAGAAATAACTGTTTGTGCATTTACAATATTCATTGATTTTTGCCATTGAAAAACGTCCAGAAATGATTGAAGCTACTGACTGAATGAAAGGAGCTGGCATCTCACTCTCTTTGAATCTTTTTTATCATGCTAAGAGGAGCAGGAAAAAGCAAAAAATTTCAGAATTGCACCTTGCAATGCGGAGAAATTACTGTTTATGCATTTACAATATTTATTGATTTTTGCCATTGAAAAACGTCCAGAAATGATTGAAGCTACTGACTGAATGAAAGGAGCTGGCATCTCACTCTCTTTGAATCTTCTTTATCATGCTAAGAGGAGCAGGAAAAAGCAAAAAATTTCAGAATTGCACCTTGCAATGCGGAGAAATAACTGTTTGTGCATTTACAATATTCATTGATTTTTGCCATTGAAAAACGTCCAGAAATGATTGAAGCTACTGACTGAATGAAAGGAGCTGGCATCTCACTCTCTTTGAATCTTTTTTATCATGCTAAGAGGAGCAGGAAAAAGCAAAAAATTTCAGAATTGCACCTTGCAATGCGGAGAAATTACTGTTTATGCATTTACAATATTTATTGATTTTTGCCATTGAAAAACGTCCAGAAATGATTGAAGCTACTGACTGAATGAAAGGAGCTGGCATCTCACTCTCTTTGAATCTTCTTTATCATGCTAAGAGGAGCAGGAAAAAGCAAAAAATTTCAGAATTGCACCTTGCAATGCAGAGAAATTACTGTTTGTGCATTTACAATATTCATTGATTTTTGCCATTGAAAAACATCATGTTATTCATATACCAGAAATGTTTGAAGCTACTGACTGAATGAAAGGAGCTGGCATGTCACTCTCTTTGAATCTTCTTTATCATGCTAAGAGGAGCAGGAAAAAGCAAAAAATTTCAGAATTGCACCTTGCAATGCGGAGAAATTACTGTTTGTGCATTTACAATATTCATTGATTTTTGCCATTGAAAAACGTCCAGAAATGATTGAAGCTACTGACTGAATGAAAGGAGCTGGCATCTCACTCTCTTTGAATCTTTTTTATCATGCTAAGAGGAGCAGGAAAAAGCAAAAAATTTCAGAATTGCACCTTGCAATGCGGAGAAATTACTGTTTATGCATTTACAATATTCATTGATTTTTGCCATTGAAAAACGTCCAGAAATGATTGAAGCTACTGACTGAATGAAAGGAGCTGGCATCTCACTCTCATTGAATCTTCTTTATCATGCTAAGAGGAGCAGGAAAAAGCAAAAAATTTCAGAATTGCACCTTGCAATGCGGAGAAATTACTGTTTGTGCATTTACAATATTCATTGATTTTTGCCATTGAAAAACGTCCAGAAATGTTTGAAGCTACTGACTGAATGAAAAGAGCTGGCATCTCACTCTCTTTGAATCTTCTTTATCATGCTAAGAGGAGCAGGAAAAAGCAAAAAATTTCAGAATTGCACCTTGCAATGTGGAGAAATTACTGTTTGTGCATTTACAATATTCATTGATTTTTGCCATTGAAAAACGTCCAGAAATGATTGAAGCTACTGACTGAATGAAAGGAGCTGGCATCTCACTCTCTTTGAATCTTCTTATCATGCTAAGAGGAGCAGGAAAAAGCAAAAAATTTCAGAATTGCACCTTGCAATGCGGAGAAATTTCTGTTTGTGCATTTACAATATTCATTGATTTTTGCCATTGAAAAACGTCATGTTATTCATATACCAGAAATGTTTGAAGCTACTGACTGAATGAAAGGAGCTGGCATCTCACTCTCTTTGAATCTTCTTTATCATGCTAAGAGGAGCAGGAAAAAGCAAAAAATTTCAGAATTGCACCTTGCAATGCGGAGAAATTACTGTTTGTGCATTTACAATATTCATTGATTTTTGCCATTGAAAAAGTCCAGAAATGATTGAAGCTACTGACTGAATGAAAGGAGCTGGCATCTCACTCTCTTTGAATCTTCTTTATCATGCTAAGAGGAGCAGGAAAAAGCAAAAAATTTCAGAATTGCACCTTGCAATGCGGAGAAATTACTGTTTGTGCATTTACAATATTCATTGATTTTTGCCATTGAAAAACGTCCAGAAATGTTTGAAGCTACTGAATGAATGAAAGGAGCTGGCATCTCACTCTCTTTGAATCTTCTTTATCATGCTAAGCGGAGCAGGAAAAAGCAAAAAATTTCAGAATTGCACCTTGCAATGCGGAGAAATTACTGTTTGTGCATTTACAATATTCATTGATTTTTGCCATTGAAAAACGTCCAGAAATGATTGAAGCTACTGACTGAATGAAAGGAGCTGGCATCTCACTCTCTTTGAATCTTCTTATCATGCTAAGAGGAGCAGGAAAAAGCAAAAAATTTCAGAATTGCACCTTGCAATGCGGAGAAATTTCTGTTTGTGCATTTACAATATTCATTGATTTTTGCCATTGAAAAACATCATGTTATTCATATACCAGAAATGTTTGAAGCTACTGACTGAATGAAAGGAGCTGGCATCTCACTCTCTTTGAATCTTCTTTATCATGCTAAGAGGAGCAGGAAAAAGCAAAAAATTTCAGAATTGCACCTTGCAATGCGGAGAAATTACTGTTTGTGCATTTACAATATTCATTGATTTTTGCCATTGAAAACGTCCAGAAATGATTGAAGCTACTGACTGAATGAAAGGAGCTGGCATCTAACTCTCTTTGAATCTTCTTTATCATGCTAAGAGGAGCAGGAAAAAGCAAAAAATTTCAGAATTGCACCTTGCAATGCGGAGAAATTACTGTTTGTGCATTTACAATATTCATTGATTTTTGCCATTGAAAAACGTCCAGAAATGTTTGAAGCTACTGAATGAATGAAAGGAGCTGGCATCTCACTCTCTTTGAATCTTCTTTATCATGCTAAGAGGAGCAGGAAAAAGCAAAAAATTTCAGAATTGCACCTTGCAATGCGGAGAAATTACTGTTTGTGCATTTACAATATTCATTGATTTTTGCCATTGAAAAACGTCCAGAAATGTTTGAAGCTACTGACTGAATGAAAGGAGCTGGCATCTCACTCTCTTTGAATCTTCTTTATCATGCTAAGAGGAGCAGGAAAAAGCAAAAAATTTCAGAATTGCACCTTGCAATGCGGAGAAACTACTGTTTGTGCATTTACAATATTCATTGATTTTTGCCATTGAAAAACGTCCAGAAATGTTTGAAGCTACTGACTGAATGAAAGGAGCTGGCATCTCACTCTCTTTGAATCTTCTTTATCATGCTAAGAGGAGCAGGAAAAAGCAAAAAATTTCAGAATTTCACCTTGCAATGCGGAGAAATTACTGTTTGTGTATTTACAATATTCATTGATTTTTGCCATTGAAAAACATCATGTTATTCATATACCAGAAATGTTTGAAGCTACTGACTGAATGAAAGGAGCTGGCATCTCACTCTCTTTGAATCTTCTTTATCATGCTAAGAGGAGCAGGAAAAAGCAAAAAATTTCAGAATTGCACCTTGCAATGCGGAGAAATTACTGTTTGTGCATTTACAATATTCATTGATTTTTGCCATTGAAAAACGTCCAGAAATGATTGAAGCTACTGACTGAATGAAAGGAGCTGGCATCTCACTCTCTTTGAATCTTTTTTATCATGCTAAGAGGAGCAGGAAAAAGCAAAAAATTTCAGAATTGCACCTTGCAATGCGGAGAAATTACTGTTTATGCATTTACAATATTTATTGATTTTTGCCATTGAAAAACGTCCAGAAATGATTGAAGCTACTGACTGAATGAAAGGAGCTGGCATCTCACTCTCTTTGAATCTTCTTTATCATGCTAAGAGGAGCAGGAAAAAGCAAAAAATTTCAGAATTGCACCTTGCAATGCGGAGAAATAACTGTTTGTGCATTTACAATATTCATTGATTTTTGCCATTGAAAAACGTCCAGAAATGATTGAAGCTACTGACTGAATGAAAGGAGCTGGCATCTCACTCTCTTTGAATCTTTTTTATCATGCTAAGAGGAGCAGGAAAAAGCAAAAAATTTCAGAATTGCACCTTGCAATGCGGAGAAATTACTGTTTATGCATTTACAATATTTATTGATTTTTGCCATTGAAAAACGTCCAGAAATGATTGAAGCTACTGACTGAATGAAAGGAGCTGGCATCTCACTCTCTTTGAATCTTCTTTATCATGCTAAGAGGAGCAGGAAAAAGCAAAAAATTTCAGAATTGCACCTTGCAATGCGGAGAAATAACTGTTTGTGCATTTACAATATTCATTGATTTTTGCCATTGAAAAACGTCCAGAAATGATTGAAGCTACTGACTGAATGAAAGGAGCTGGCATCTCACTCTCTTTGAATCTTTTTTATCATGCTAAGAGGAGCAGGAAAAAGCAAAAAATTTCAGAATTGCACCTTGCAATGCGGAGAAATTACTGTTTATGCATTTACAATATTTATTGATTTTTGCCATTGAAAAACGTCCAGAAATGATTGAAGCTACTGACTGAATGAAAGGAGCTGGCATCTCACTCTCTTTGAATCTTCTTTATCATGCTAAGAGGAGCAGGAAAAAGCAAAAAATTTCAGAATTGCACCTTGCAATGCGGAGAAATTACTGTTTGTGCATTTACAATATTCATTGATTTTTGCCATTGAAAAACATCATGTTATTCATATACCAGAAATGTTTGAAGCTACTGACTGAATGAAAGGAGCTGGCATGTCACTCTCTTTGAATCTTCTTTATCATGCTAAGAGGAGCAGGAAAAAGCAAAAAATTTCAGAATTGCACCTTGCAATGCGGAGAAATTACTGTTTGTGCATTTACAATATTCATTGATTTTTGCCATTGAAAAACGTCCAGAAATGATTGAAGCTACTGACTGAATGAAAGGAGCTGGCATCTCACTCTCTTTGAATCTTTTTTATCATGCTAAGAGGAGCAGGAAAAAGCAAAAAATTTCAGAATTTCACCTTGCAATGCGGAGAAATTACTGTTTATGCATTTACAATATTCATTGATTTTTGCCATTGAAAAACGTCCAGAAATGATTGAAGCTACTGACTGAATGAAAGGAGCTGGCATCTCACTCTCATTGAATCTTCTTTATCATGCTAAGAGGAGCAGGAAAAAGCAAAAAATTTCAGAATTGCACCTTGCAATGCGGAGAAATTACTGTTTGTGCATTTACAATATTCATTGATTTTTGCCATTGAAAAACGTCCAGAAATGTTTGAAGCTACTGACTGAATGAAAAGAGCTGGCATCTCACTCTCTTTGAATCTTCTTTATCATGCTAAGAGGAGCAGGAAAAAGCAAAAAATTTCAGAATTGCACCTTGCAATGTGGAGAAATTACTGTTTGTGCATTTACAATATTCATTGATTTTTGCCATTAAAAAACGTCCAGAAATGATTGAAGCTACTGACTGAATGAAAGGAGCTGGCATCTCACTCTCTTTGAATCTTCTTATCATGCTAAGAGGAGCAGGAAAAAGCAAAAAATTTCAGAATTGCACCTTGCAATTCGGAGAAATTTCTGTTTGTGCATTTACAATATTCATTGATTTTTGCCATTGAAAAACGTCATGTTATTCATATACCAGAAATGTTTGAAGCTACTGACTGAATGAAAGGAGCTGGCATCTCACTCTCTTTGAATCTTCTTTATCATGCTAAGAGGAGCAGGAAAAAGCAAAAAATTTCAGAATTGCACCTTGCAATGCGGAGAAATTACTGTTTGTGCATTTACAATATTCATTGATTTTTGCCATTGAAAAAGTCCAGAAATGATTGAAGCTACTGACTGAATGAAAGGAGCTGGCATCTCACTCTCTTTGAATCTTCTTTATCATGCTAAGAGGAGCAGGAAAAAGCAAAAAATTTCAGAATTGCACCTTGCAATGCGGAGAAATTACTGTTTGTGCATTTACAATATTCATTGATTTTTGCCATTGAAAAACGTCCAGAAATGTTTGAAGCTACTGAATGAATGAAAGGAGCTGGCATCTCACTCTCTTTGAATCTTCTTTATCATGCTAAGAGGAGCAGGAAAAAGCAAAAAATTTCAGAATTGCACCTTGCAATGCGGAGAAATTACTGTTTGTGCATTTACAATATTCATTGATTTTTGCCATTGAAAAACGTCCAGAAATGATTGAAGCTACTGACTGAATGAAAGGAGCTGGCATCTCACTCTCTTTGAATCTTCTTATCATGCTAAGAGGAGCAGGAAAAAGCAAAAAATTTCAGAATTGCACCTTGCAATGCGGAGAAATTTCTGTTTGTGCATTTACAATATTCATTGATTTTTGCCATTGAAAAACATCATGTTATTCATATACCAGAAATGTTTGAAGCTACTGACTGAATGAAAGGAGCTGGCATCTCACTCTCTTTGAATCTTCTTTATCATGCTAAGAGGAGCAGGAAAAAGCAAAAAATTTCAGAATTGCACCTTGCAATGCGGAGAAATTACTGTTTGTGCATTTACAATATTCATTGATTTTTGCCATTGAAAACGTCCAGAAATGATTGAAGCTACTGACTGAATGAAAGGAGCTGGCATCTCACTCTCTTTGAATCTTCTTTATCATGCTAAGAGGAGCAGGAAAAAGCAAAAAATTTCAGAATTGCACCTTGCAATGCGGAGAAATTACTGTTTGTGCATTTACAATATTCATTGATTTTTGCCATTGAAAAACGTCCAGAAATGTTTGAATCTACTGAATGAATGAAAGGAGCTGGCATCTCACTCTCTTTGAATCTTCTTTATCATGCTAAGAGGAGCAGGAAAAAGCAAAAAATTTCAGAATTGCACCTTGCAATGCGGAGAAATTACTGTTTGTGCATTTACAATATTCATTGATTTTTGCCATTGAAAAACGTCCAGAAATGTTTGAAGCTACTGACTGAATGAAAGGAGCTGGCATCTCACTCTCTTTGAATCTTCTTTATCATGCTAAGAGGAGCAGGAAAAAGCAAAAAATTTCAGAATTGCACCTTGCAATGCGGAGAAACTACTGTTTGTGCATTTACAATATTCATTGATTTTTGCCATTGAAAAACGTCCAGAAATGTTTGAAGCTACTGACTGAATGAAAGGAGCTGGCATCTCACTCTCTTTGAATCTTCTTTATCATGCTAAGAGGAGCAGGAAAAAGCAAAAAATTTCAGAATTTCACCTTGCAATGCGGAGAAATTACTGTTTGTGCATTTACAATATTCATTGATTTTTGCCATTGAAAAACATCATGTTATTCATATACCAGAAATGTTTGAAGCTACTGACTGAATGAAAGGAGCTGGCATCTCACTCTCTTTGAATCTTCTTTATCATGCTAAGAGGAGCAGGAAAAAGCAAAAAATTTCAGAATTGCACCTTGCAATGCGGAGAAATTACTGTTTGTGCATTTACAATATTCATTGATTTTTGCCATTGAAAAACGTCCAGAAATGATTGAAGCTACTGACTGAATGAAAGGAGCTGGCATTTCACTCTCTTTGAATCTTTTTTATCATGCTAAGAGGAGCAGGAAAAAGCAAAAAATTTCAGAATTGCACCTTGCAATGCGGAGAAATTACTGTTTATGTATTTACAATATTCATTGATTTTTGCTATTGAAAAACGTCCAGAAATGATTGAAGCTACTGACTGAATGAAAGGAGCTGTCATCTCACTCTCTTTGAATCTTCTTTATCATGCTACGAGGAGCAGGAAAAAGCAAAAAATTTCAGAATTGCACCTTGCAATGCGGAGAAATTACTGTTTGTGCATTTACAATATTCATTGATTTTTGCCATTGAAAAACATCATGTTATTCATATACCAGAAATGTTTGAAGCTACTGACTGAATGAAAGGAGCTGGCATCTCACTCTCTTTGAATCTTCTTTATCATGCTAAGAGGAGCAGGAAAAAGCAAAAAATTTCAGAATTGCACCTTGCAATGCGGAGAAATTACTGTTTGTGCATTTACAATATTCATTGATTTTTGCCATTGAAAAACGTCCAGAAATGATTGAAGCTACTGACTGAATGAAAGGAGCTGGCATCTCACTCTCTTTGAATCTTTTTTATCATGCTAAGAGGAGCAGGAAAAAGCAAAAAAATTCAGAATTGCACCTTGCAATGCGGAGAAATTACTGTTTATGTATTTACAATATTCATTGATTTTTGCCATTGAAAAACGTCCAGAAATGATTGAAGCTACTGACTGAATGAAAGGAGCTGGCATCTCACTCTCTTTGAATCTTCTTTATCATGCTACGGGGAGCAGGAAAAAGCAAAAAATTTCAGAATTGCACCTTGCAATGCGGAGAAATTACTGTTTGTGCATTTACAATATTCATTGATTTTTGCCATTGAAAAACGTCCAGAAATGTTTGAAGCTACTGACTGAATGAAAAGAGCTGGCATCTCACTCTCTTTGAATCTTCTTTATCATGCTAAGAGGAGCAGGAAAAAGCAAAAAATTTCAGAATTGCACCTTGCAATGTGGAGAAATTACTGTTTGTGCCTTTACAATATTCATTGATTTTTGCCATTGAAAAACGTCCAGAAATGATTGAAGCTACTGACTGAATGAAAGGAGCTGGCATCTCACTCTCTTTGAATCTTCTTTATCATGCTAAGAGGAGCAGGAAAAAGCAAAAAATTTCAGAATTGCTCCTTGCAATGCGGAGAAATTACTGTTTGTGCATTTACAATATTCATTGATTTTTGCCATTGAAAAACATCATGTTATTCATATACCAGAAAAGTTTGAAGCTACTGACTGAATGAAAGGAGCTGGCATCTCACTCTCTTTGAATCTTCTTTATCATGCTAAGAGGAGCAGGAAAAAGCAAAAAATTTCAGAATTGCACCTTGCAATGCGGAGAAATAACTGTTTGTGCATTTACAATATTCATTGATTTTTGCCATTGAAAAACGTCCAGAAATGATTGAAGCTACTGACTGAATGAAAGGAGCTGGCATCTCACTCTCTTTGAATCTTTTTTATCATGCTAAGAGGAGCAGGAAAAAGCAAAAAATTTCAGAATTGCACCTTGCAATGCGGAGAAATTACTGTTTATGCATTTACAATATTTATTGATTTTTGCCATTGAAAAACGTCCAGAAATGATTGAAGCTACTGACTGAATGAAAGGAGCTGGCATCTCACTCTCTTTGAATCTTCTTTATCATGCTAAGAGGAGCAGGAAAAAGCAAAAAATTTCAGAATTGCACCTTGCAATGCGGAGAAATTACTGTTTGTGCATTTACAATATTCATTGATTTTTGCCATTGAAAAACATCATGTTATTCATATACCAGAAATGTTTGAAGCTACTGACTGAATGAAAGGAGCTGGCATCTCACTCTCTTTGAATCTTCTTTATCATGCTAAGAGGAGCAGGAAAAAGTAAAAAATTTCAGAATTGCACCTTGCAATGCGGAGAAATTACTGTTTGTGCATTTACAATATTCATTGATTTTTGCCATTGAAAAACGTCCAGAAATGATTGAAGCTACTGACTGAATGAAAGGAGCTGGCATCTCACTCTCTTTGAATCTTTTTTATCATGCTAAGAGGAGCAGGAAAAAGCAAAAAATTTCAGAATTGCACCTTGCAATGCGGAGAAATTACTGTTTATGCATTTACAATATTCATTGATTTTTGCCATTGAAAAACGTCCAGAAATGATTGAAGCTACTGTCTGAATGAAAGGAGCTGGCATCTCACTCTCTTTGAATCTTCTTATCATGCTAAGAGGAGCAGGAAAAAGCAAAAAATTTCAGAATTGCACCTTGCAATGCGGAGAAATTTCTGTTTGTGCATTTACAATATTCATTGATTTTTGCCATTGAAAAACATCATGTTATTCATATACCAGAAATGTTTGAAGCTACTGACTGAATGAAAGGAGCTGGCATCTCACTCTCTTTGAATCTTCTTTATCATGCTAAGAGGAGCAGGAAAAAGCAAAAAATTTCAGAATTGCACCTTGCAATGCGGAGAAATTACTGTTTGTGCATTTACAATATTCATTGATTTTTGCCATTGAAAACGTCCAGAAATGATTGAAGCTACTGACTGAATGAAAGGAGCTGGCATCTCACTCTCTTTGAATCTTCTTTATCATGCTAAGAGGAGCAGGAAAAAGCAAAAAATTTCAGAATTGCACCTTGCAATGCGGAGAAATTACTGTTTGTGCATTTACAATATTCATTGATTTTTGCCATTGAAAAACGTCCAGAAATGTTTGAAGCTACTGACTGAATGAAAGGAGCTGGCATCTCACTCTCTTTGAATCTTCTTTATCATGCTAAGAGGAGCAGGAAAAAGCAAAAAATTTCAGAATTGCACCTTGCAATGCGGAGAAATTACTGTTTATGTATTTACAATATTCATTGATTTTTGCCATTGAAAAACGTCCAGAAATGATTGAAGCTACTGACTGAATGAAAGGAGCTGTCATCTCACTCTCTTTGAATCTTCTTTATCATGCTACGAGGAGCAGGAAAAAGCAAAAAATTTCAGAATTGCACCTTGCAATGCGGAGAAATTACTGTTTGTGCATTTACAATATTCATTGATTTTTGCCATTGAAAAACATCATGTTATTCATATACCAGAAATGTTTGAAGCTACTGACTGAATGAAAGGAGCTGGCATCTCACTCTCTTTGAATCTTCTTTATCATGCTAAGAGGAGCAGGAAAAAGCAAAAAATTTCAGAATTGCACCTTGCAATGCGGAGAAATTACTGTTTGTGCATTTACAATATTCATTGATTTTTGCCATTGAAAAACGTCCAGAAATGATTGAAGCTACTGACTGAATGAAAGGAGGTGGCATCTCACTCTCTTTGAATCTTTTTTATCATGCTAAGAGGAGCAGGAAAAAGCAAAAAAATTCAGAATTGCACCTTGCAATGCGGAGAAATTACTGTTTATGTATTTACAATATTCATTGATTTTTGCCATTGAAAAACGTCCAGAAATGATTGAAGCTACTGACTGAATGAAAGGAGCTGGCATCTCACTCTCTTTGAATCTTCTTTATCATGCTACGGGGAGCAGGAAAAAGCAAAAAATTTCAGAATTGCACCTTGCAATGCGGAGAAATTACTGTTTGTGCATTTACAATATTGATTGATTTTTGCCATTGAAAAACGTCCAGAAATGTTTGAAGCTACTGACTGAATGAAAAGAGCTGGCATCTCACTCTCTTTGAATCTTCTTTATCATGCTAAGAGGAGCAGGAAAAAGCAAAAAATTTCAGAATTGCACCTTGCAATGTGGAGAAATTACTGTTTGTGCCTTTACAATATTCATTGATTTTTGCCATTGAAAAACGTCCAGAAATGATTGAAGCTACTGACTGAATGAAAGGAGCTGGCATCTCACTCTCTTTGAATCTTCTTTATCATGCTAAGAGGAGCAGGAAAAAGCAAAAAATTTCAGAATTGCTCCTTGCAATGCGGAGAAATTACTGTTTGTGCATTTACAATATTCATTGATTTTTGCCATTGAAAAACATCATGTTATTCATATACCAGAAATGTTTGAAGCTACTGACTGAATGAAAGGAGCTGGCATCTCACTCTCTTTGAATCTTCTTTATCATGCTAAGAGGAGCAGGAAAAAGCAAAAAATTTCAGAATTGCACCTTGCAATGCGGAGAAATTACTGTTTGTGCATTTACAATATTCATTGATTTTTGCCATTGAAAAACGTCCAGAAATGTTTGAAGCTACTGACTGAATGAAAAGAGCTGGCATCTCACTCTCTTTGAATCTTCTTTATCATGCTAAGAGGAGCAGGAAAAAGCAAAAAATTTCAGAATTGCACCTTGCAATGTGGAGAAATTACTGTTTGTGCATTTACAATATTCATTGATTTTTGCCATTGAAAAACGTCCAGAAATGATTGAAGCTACTGACTGAATGAAAGGAGCTGGCATCTCACTCTCTTTGAATCTTCTTTATCATGCTAAGAGGAGCAGGAAAAAGCAAAAAATTTCAGAATTGCACCTTGCAATGCGGAGAAATTACTGTTTGTGCATTTACAATATTCATTGATTTTTGCCATTGAAAAACATCATGTTATTCATATACCAGAAATGTTTGAAGCTACTGACTGAATGAAAGGAGCTGGCATCTCTCTCTCTTTGAATCTTCTTTATCATGCTAAGAGGAGCAGGAAAAGGCAAAAAATTTCAGAATTGCACCTTGCAATGCGGAGAAATTACTGTTTGTGCATTTACAATATTCATTGATTTTTGCCATTGAAAAACGTCCAGAAATGATTGAAGCTACTGACTGAATGAAAGGAGCTGGCATCTCACTCTCTTTGAATCTTTTTTATCATGCTAAGAGGAGCAGGAAAAAGCAAAAAATTTCAGAATTGCACCTTGCAATGCGGAGAAATTACTGTTTATGCATTTACAATATTCATTGATTTTTGCCATTGAAAAACGTCCAGAAATGATTGAAGCTACTGACTGAATGAAAGGAGCTGGCATCTCACTCTCTTTGAATCTTCTTTATCATGCTAAGAGGAGCAGGAAAAAGCAAAAAATTTCAGAATTGCACCTTGCAATGCGGAGAAATTACTGTTTGTGCATTTACAATATTCATTGATTTTTGCCATTGAAAAACGTCCAGAAATGTTTGAAGCTACTGACTGAATGAAAAGAGCTGGCATCTCACTCTCTTTGAATCTTCTTTATCATGCTAAGAGGAGCAGGAAAAAGCAAAAAATTTCAGAATTGCACCTTGCAATGTGGAGAAATTACTGTTTGTGCATTTACAATATTCATTGATTTTTGCCATTGAAAAACGTCCAGAAATGATTGAAGCTACTGACTGAATGAAAGGAGCTGGCATCTCACTCTCTTTGAATCTTCTTTATCATGCTAAGAGGAGCAGGAAAAAGCAAAAAATTTCAGAATTGCACCTTGCAATGCGGAGAAATTTCTGTTTGTGCATTTACAATATTCATTGATTTTTGCCATTGAAAAACTTCATGTTATTCATATACCAGAAATGTTTGAAGCTACTGACTGAATGAAAGGAGCTGGCATCTCACTCTCTTTGAATCTTCTTTATCATGCTAAGAGGAGCAGGAAAAAGCAAAAAATTTCCGAATTGCACCTTGCAATGCGGAGAAATTACTGTTTGTGCATTTACAATATTCATTGATTTTTGCCATTGAAAAACGTCCAGAAATGATTGAAGCTACTGACTGAATGAAAGGAGCTGGCATCTCACTCTCTTTGAATCTTCTTTATCATGCTAAGAGGAGCAGGAAAAAGCAAAAAATTTCAGAATTGCACCTTGCAATGCGGAGAAATTACTGTTTGTGCATTTACAATATTCATTGATTTTTGCCATTGAAAAACGTCCAGAAATGTTTGAAGCTACTGAATGAATGAAAGGAGCTGGCATCTCACTCTCTTTGAATCTTCTTTATCATGCTAAGAGGAGCAGGAAAAAGCAAAAAATTTCAGAATTGCACCTTGCAATGCGGAGAAATTACTGTTTGTGCATTTACAATATTCATTGATTTTTGCCATTGAAAAACATCATGTTATTCATATACCAGAAATGTTTGAAGCTACTGACTGAATGAAAGGAGCTGGCATCTCACTCTCTTTGAATCTTCTTTATCATGCTAAGAGGAGCAGGAAAAAGCAAAAAATTTCAGAATTGCACCTTGCAATGCGGAGAAATTACTGTTTGTGCATTTACAATATTCATTGATTTTTGCCATTGAAAAACATCCAGAAATGATTGAAGCTACTGACTGAATGAAAGGAGCTGGCATCTCACTCTCTTTGAATCTTTTTTATCATGCTAAGAGGAGCAGGAAAAAGCAAAAAATTTCAGAATTGCACCTTGCAATGCGGAGAAATTACTGTTTATGCATTTACAATATTCATTGATTTTTGCCATTGAAAAACGTCCAGAAATGATTGAAGCTACTGACTGAATGATAGGAGCTGGCATCTCACTCTCTTTGAATCTTCTTTATCATGCTAAGAGGAGCAGGAAAAAGCAAAAAATTTCAGAATTGCACCTTGCAATGCGGAGAAATTACTGTTTGTGCATTTACAATATTCATTGATTTTTGCCATTGAAAAACGTCCAGAAATGTTTGAAGCTACTGACTGAATGAAAAGAGCTGGCATCTCACTCTCTTTGAATCTTCTTTATCATGCTAAGAGGAGCAGGAAAAAGCAAAAAATTTCAGAATTGCACCTTGCAATGTGGAGAAATTACTGTTTGTGCATTTACAATATTCATTGATTTTTGCCATTGAAAAACGTCCAGAAATGATTGAAGCTACTGACTGAATGAAAGGAGCTGGCATCTCACTCTCTTTGAATCTTCTTTATCATGCTAAGAGGAGCAGGAAAAAGCAAAAAATTTCAGAATTGCACCTTGCAATGCGGAGAAATTACTGTTTGTGCATTTACAATATTCATTGATTTTTGCCATTGAAAAACATCATGTTATTCATATACCAGAAATGTTTGAAGCTACTGACTGAATGAAAGGAGCTGGCATCTCACTCTCTTTGAATCTTCTTTATCATGCTAAGAGGAGCAGGAAAAAGCAAAAAATTTCAGAATTGCACCTTGCAATGCGGAGAAATTACTGTTTGTGCATTTACAATATTCATTGATTTTTGCCATTGAAAAACGTCCAGAAATGATTGAAGCTACTGACTGAATGAAAGGAGCTGGCATCTCACTCTCTTTGATTCTTCTTTATCATGCTAAGAGGAGCAGGAAAAAGCAAAAAATTTCAGAATTGCACCTTGCAATGCGGAGAAATTACTGTTTGTGCATTTACAATATTCATTGATTTTTGCCATTGAAAAACGTCCAGAAATGTTTGAAGCTACTGACTGAATGAAAGGAGCTGGCATCTCACTCTCTTTGAATCTTCTTTATCATGCTAAGAGGAGCAGGAAAAAGCAAAAAATTTCAGAATTGCACCTTGCAATGCGGAGAAATTACTGTTTGTGCATTTACAATATTCATTGATTTTTGCCATTGAAAAACATCATGTTATTCATATACCAGAAATGTTTGAAGCTACTGACTGAATGAAAGGAGCTGGCATCTCACTCTCTTTGAATCTTCTTTATCATGCTAAGAGGAGCAGGAAAAAGCAAAAAATTTCAGAATTGCACCTTGCAATGCGGAGAAATTACTGTTTGTGCATTTACAATATTCATTGATTTTTGTCATTGAAAAACGTCCAGAAATGATTGAAGCTACTGACTGAATGAAAGGAGCTGGCATCTCACTCTCTTTGAAACTTTTTTATCATGCTAAGAGGAGCAGGAAAAAGCAAAAAATTTCAGAATTGCACCTTGCAATGCGGAGAAATTACTGTTTGTGCATTTACAATATTCATTGATTTTTGCCATTGAAAAACGTCCAGAAATGTTTGAAGCTACTGACTGAATGAAAAGAGCTGGCATCTCACTCTCTTTGAATCTTCTTTATCATGCTAAGAGGAGCAGGAAAAAGTAAAAAATTTCAGAATTGCACCTTGCAATGTGGAGAAATTACTGTTTGTGCATTTACAATATTCATTGATTTTTGCCATTGAAAAATGTCCAGAAATGATTGAAGCTACTGACTGAATGAAAGGAGCTGGCATCTCACTCTCTTTGAATCTTCTTTATCATGCTAAGAGGAGCAGGAAAAAGCAAAAAATTTCAGAATTGCACCTTGCAATGCGGAGAAATTACTGTTTGTGCATTTACAATATTCATTGATTTTTGCCACTGAAAAACATGTTATTCATATACCAGAAATGTTTGAAGCTACTGACTGAATGAAAAGAGCTGGCATCTCACTCTCTTTGAATCTTCTTTATCATGCTAACAGGAGCAGGAAAAAGCAAAAAATTTCAGAATTGCACCTTGCAATGCGGAGAAATTACTGTTTCTGCATTTACAATATTCATTGATTTTTGCCATTGAAAAACGTCCAGAAATAATTGAAGCTACTGACTGAATGAAAGGAGCTGGCATCTCACTCTCTTTGAATCTTCTTTATCATGCTAAGAGGAGCAGGAAAAAGCAAAAAATTTCAGAATTGCACCTTGCAATGCGGAGAAATTACTGTTTGTGCATTTACAATATTCATTGATTTTTGCCATTGAAAAACATCATGTTATTCATATACCAGAAATGTTTGAAGCTACTGACTGAATGAAAGGAGCTGGCATCTCACTCTCTTTGAATCTTCTTTATCATGCTAAGAGGAGCAGGAAAAAGCAAAAAATTTCAGAATTGCACCTTGCAATGCGGAGAAATTACTGTTTGTGCATTTACAATATTCATTGATTTTTGCCATTGAAAAACATGTTATTCATATACCAGAAATGTTTGAAGCTACTGACTGAATGAAAAGAGCTGGCATCTCACTCTCTTTGAATCTTCTTTATCATGCTAAGAGGAGCAGGAAAAAGCAAAAAATTTCAGAATTGCACCTTGCAATGCGCAGAAATTACTGTTTGTGCATTTACAATATTCATTGATTTTTGCCATTGAAAAACATCATGTTATTCATATACCAGAAATGTTTGAAGCTACTGACTGAATGAAAGGAGCTGGCATCTCACTCTCTTTGAATCTTCTTTATCATGCTAAGAGGAGCAGGAAAAAGCAAAAAATTTCAGAATTGCACCTTGCAATGCGCAGAAATTACTGTTTGTGCATTTACAATATTCATTGATTTTTGCCATTGAAAAACATCATGTTATTCATATACCAGAAATGTTTGAAGCTACTGACTGAATGAAAGGAGCTGGCATCTCACTCTCTTTGAATCTTCTTTATCATGCTAAGAGGAGCAGGAAAAAGCAAAAAATTTCAGAATTGCACCTTGCAATGCGGAGAAATTACTGTTTGTGCATTTACAATATTCATTGCTTTTTGCCATTGAAAAACATCATGTTATTCATATACCAGAAATGTTTGAAGCTACTGACTGAATGAAAGGAGCTGGCATCTCACTCTCTTTGAATCTTCTTTTTCATGCTAAGAGGAGCAGGAAAAAGCAAAAAAGTTCAGAATTGCACCTTGCAATGCGGAGAAATTACTGTTTGTGCATTTACAATATTCATTGATTTTTGCCATTGAAAAATGTCCAGAAATGATTGAAGCTACAGACTGAATGAAAGGAGCTGGCATCTCACTCTCTTTGAATCTTCTTTATCATGCTAAGAGGAGCAGGAAAAAGCAAAAAATTTCAGAATTGCACCTTGCAATGCGGAGAAATTACTGTTTGTGCATTTACAATATTAATTGATTTTTGCCATTGAAAAACATCATGTTATTCATATACCAGAAATGTTTGAAGCTACTGACTGAATGAAAGGAGCTGGCATCTCACTCTCTTTGAATCTTCTTTATCATGCTTAGAGGAGCAGGAAAAAGCAAAAAATTTCAGAATTACACCTTGCAATGCGGAGAAATTACTGTTTGTGCATTTACAATATTCATTGATTTTTGCCATTGAAAAACGTCCAGAAATGATTGAAGCTACTGACTGAATGAAAGGAGCTGGCATCTCACTCTCTTTGAATCTTCTTTATCATGCTAAGAGGAGCAGGAAAAAGCAAAACATTTCAGAATTGCACCTTGCAATGCGGAGAAATTACTGTTTGTGCATTTACAATATTCATTGATTTTTGCCATTGAAAAACGTCCAGAAATGATTGAAGCTACTGACTGAATGAAAGGAGCTGGCATCTCACTCTCTTTGAGTCTTCTTTAACATGCTAAGAGGAGCAGGAAAAAGCAAAATATTTCAGAATTGCACCTTGCAATGTGGAGAAATTACTGTTTGTGCATTTACAATATTCATTGATTTTTGCCATTGAAAAACATCATGTTATTCATATACCAGAAATGTTTGAAGCTACTGACTGAATGAAAGGAGCTGGCATCTCACTCTCTTTGAATCTTCTTTATCATGCTAAGAGGAGCAGGAAAAAGCAAAAAATTTCTGAATTGCACCTTGCAATGCTGAGAAATTACTGTTTGTGCATTTACAATATTCATTGATTTTTGCCATTGAAAAACATGTTATTCATATAGCAGAAATGTTTGAAGCTACTGACTGAATGAAAAGAGCTGGCATCTCACTCTCTTTGAATCTTCTTTATCATGCTAAGAGGAGCAGGAAAAAGCAAAAAATTTCAGAATTGCACCTTGCAATGCGGAGAAATTACTGTTTGTGCATTTACAATATTCATTGATTTTTGCCATTGAAAAACATCATGTTATTCATATACCAGAAATGTTTGAAGCTACTGACTGAATGAAAGGAGCTGGCATCTCACTCTCTTTGAATCTTCTTTATCATGCTAAGAGGAGCAGGAAAAAGCAAAAAATTTCAGAATTGCACCTTGCAATGCGGAGAAATTACTGTTTGTGCATTTACAATATTCATTGATTTTTGCCATTGAAAAACATCATGTTATTCATATACCAGAAATGTTTGAAGCTACTGACTGAATGAAAAGAGCTGGCATCTCACTCTCTTTGAATCTTCTTTATCATGCTAAGAGGAGCAGGAAAAAGCAAAAAATTTCAGAATTGCACCTTGCAATGTGGAGAAATTACTGTTTGTGCATTTACAATATTCATTGATTTTTGCCATTGAAAAACATCATGTTATTCATATACCAGAAATGTTTGAAGCTACTGACTGAATGAAAGGAGCTGGCATCTCACTCTCTTTGAATCTTCCTTATCATGCTAAGAGGAGCAGGAAAAAGCAAGAAATTTCTGAATTGCACCTTGCAATGCTGAGAAATTACTGTTTGTGCATTTACAATATTCATGGATTTTTGCCATTGAAAAACATGTTATTCATATAGCAGAAATGTTTGAAGCTACTGACTGAATGAAAAGAGCTGGCATCTCACTCTCTTTGAATCTTCTTTATCATGCTAAGAGGAGCAGGAAAAAGCAAAAAATTTCAGAATTGCACCTTGCAATGTGGAGAAATTACTGTTTGTGCATTTACAATATTCATTGATTTTTGCCATTGAAAAACGTCCAGAAATGATTGAAGCTACTGACTGAATGAAAGGAGCTGGCATCGCACTCTCTTTGAATCTTCTTTATCATGCTAAGAGGAGCAGGAAAAAGCAAAACATTTCAGAATTGCACCTTGCAATGCGGAGAAATTACTGTTTGTGCATTTACAATATTCATTGATTTTTGCCATTGAAAAACGTCCAGAAATGATTGAAGCTACTGACTGAATGAAAGGAGCTGGCATCTCACTCTCTTTGAATCTTCTTTATCATGCTAAGAGGTGCAGGAAAAAGCAAAAAATTTCAGAATTGCACCTTGCAATGCGGAGAAATTACTGTTTGTGCATTTACAATATTCATTGATTTTTGCCATTGAAAAACATCATGTTATTCATATACCAGAAATGTTTGAAGCTACTGACTGAATGAAAGGAGCTGGCATCTCACTCTCTTTGAATCTTCTTTATTATGCTAAGAGGAGCAGGAAAAAGCAAAACATTTCAGAATTGCACCTTGCAATGCGGAGAAATTACTGTTTGTGCATTTACAATATTCATTGATTTTTGCCATTGAAAAACATCATGTTATTCATATACCAGAAATGTTTGAAGCTACTGACTGAATGAAAGGAGCTGGCATCTCACTCTATTTGAAACTTCTTTATCATACTAAGAGGAGCTGGAAAAAGCAAAAAATTTCAGAATTGCACCTTGCAATGCGGAGAAATTACTGTTTGTGCATTTACAATATTCATTGATTTTTGACATTGAAAAACATCATGTTATTCATATACCAGAAATGTTTGAAGCTACTGACTGAATGAAAGGAGCTGGCATCTCACTCTCTTTGAATCTTCTTTATCATGCTAAGAGGAGCAAGAAAAAGCAAAAAATTTCAGAATTGCACCTTGCAATGCGGAGAAATTACTGTTTGTGCATTTACAATATTCATTGATTTTTGCCATTGAAAAACATCATGTTATTCATTTACCAGAAATGTTTGAAGCTACTGACTGAATGAAAGGAGCTGGCATCTCACTCTCTTTGAATCTTCTTTATCATGCTAAGAGGAGCAGGAAAAAGCAAAAAATTTCAGAATTGCACCTTGCAAAGCGGAGAAATTACTGTTTGTGCATTTACAATATTCATTGATTTTTACCATTGAAAAACGTCCAGAAATGATTGAAGCTACTGACTGAATGAAAGGAGCTGGCATCTCACTCTCTTTGAATCTTCTTTATCATGCTAAGAGGAGCAGGAAAAAGCAAAAAATTTCAGAATTGCAAATTGCAATGCGGAGAAATTACTGTTTGTGCATTTACAATATTCATTGATTTTTGCCATTGAAAAACATCATGTTATTCATATACCAGAAATGTTTGAAGCTGCTGACTGAATGAAAGGAGCTGGCATCTCACTCTCTTTGAATCTTCTTTATCATGCTAAGAGGAGCAGGAAAAAGCAAAAAATTTCAGAATTGCACCTTGCAATGCGGAGAAATTACTGTTTGTGCATTTACAATATTCAATGATTTTTGCCATTGAAAAACGTCCAGAAATGATTGAAGCTACTGACTGAATGAAAGGAGCTGGCATCTCACTCTCTTTGAATCTTCTTTATCATGCTAAGAGAAGCAGGAAAAAGCAAAAAATTTCAGAATTGCACCTTGCAAAGCGGAGAAATTACTGTTTGTGCATTTACAATATTCATTGATTTTTACCATTGAAAAACGTCCAGAAATGATTGAAGCTACTGACTGAATGAAAGGAGCTGGCATCTCACTCTCTTTGAATCTTCTTTATCATGCTAAGAGGAGCAGGAAAAAGCAAAAAATTTCAGAATTGCAAATTGCAATGCGGAGAAATTACTGTTTGTGCATTTACAATATTCATTGATTTTTGCCATTGAAAAACATCATGTTATTCATATACCAGAAATGTTTGAAGCTGCTGACTGAATGAAAGGAGCTGGCATCTCACTCTCTTTGAATCTTCTTTATCATGCTAAGAGGAGCAGGAAAAAGCAAAAAATTTCAGAATTGCACCTTGCAATGCGGAGAAATTACTGTTTGTGCATTTACAATATTCATTGATTTTTGCCATTGAAAAACATCATGTTATTCATTTACCAGAAATGTTTGAAGCTACTGACTGAATGAAAGGAGCTGGCATCTCACTCTCTTTGAATCTTCTTTATCATGCTAAGAGGAGCAGGAAAAAGCAAAAAATTTCAGAATTGCACCTTGCAATGCGGAGAAATTACTGTTTGTGCATTTACAATATTCAATGATTTTTGCCATTGAAAAACGTCCAGAAATGATTGAAGCTACTGACTGAATGAAAGGAGCTGGCATCTCACTCTCTTTGAATCTTCTTTGTCATGCTAAGAGAAGCAGGAAAAAGCAAAAAATTTCAGAATTGCACCTTGCAAAGCGGAGAAATTACTGTTTGTGCATTTACAATATTCATTGATTTTTACCATTGAAAAACGTCCAGAAATGATTGAAGCTACTGACTGAATGAAAGGAGCTGGCATCTCACTCTCTTTGAATCTTCTTTATCATGCTAAGAGGAGCAGGAAAAAGCAAAAAATTTCAGAATTGCACCTTGCAATGCGGAGAAATTACTGTTTGTGCATTTACAATATTCATTGATTTTTGCCATTGAAAAACATGTTATTCATATACCAGAAATGTTTGAAGCTACTGACTGAATGAAAAGAGCGGGCATCTCACTCTCTTTGAATCTTCTTTATCATGCTAAGAGGAGCAGGAAAAAGCAAAAAATTTCAGAATTGCACCTTGCAATGTGGAGAAATTACTGTTTGTGCATTTACAATATTCATTGATTTTTGCCATTGAAAAACATCATGTTATTCATATACCAGAAATGTTTGAAGCTACTGACTGAATGAAAGGAGCTGCCATCTCACTCTCTTTGAATCTTCTTTATCATGCTAAGAGGAGTAGGAAAAAGCAAAAAATTTCAGAATTGCACCTTGCAATGCGGAGAAATTACTGTTTGTGCATTTACAATATTCATTGATTTTTGCCATTGAAAAACATCATGTTATTCATATACCAGAAATATTTGAAGCTACTGACTGAATGAAAGGAGCTGGCATCTCACTCTCTTTGAATCTTCTTTATCATGCTAAGAGGAGCAGGAAAAAGCAAAAAATTTCAGAATTGCACCTTGCAATGTGGAGAAATTACTGTTTGTGCATTTACAATATTCATTGATTTTTGCCATTGAAAAACATCATGTTATTCATATACCAGAAATGTTTGAAGCTACTGACTGAATGAAAGGAGCTGGCATCTCACTCTCTTTGAATCTTCTTTATCATGCTAAGAGGAGCAGGAAAAAGCAAAAAATTTCAGAATTGCACTTTGCAATGCGGAGAAATTACTGTTTGTGCATTTACAATATTCATTGATTTTTGCCATTGAAAAACGTCCAGAAATTATTGAAGTTACTGACTGAATGAAAGGAGCTGGCATCTCACTCTCTTTGAATCTTCTTTATCATGCTAAGAGGAGCAGGAAAAAGCAAAAAATTTCAGAATTGCACCTTGCAATGCGGAGAAATTACTGTTTGTGCATTTACAATATTTATTGATTTTTGCCATTGAAAAACGTCCAGAAATGTTTGAAGCTACTGACTGAATGAAAGGAGCTGGCATCTCACTCTCTTTGAATCTTCTTTATCATGCTAAGAGGAGTAGGAAAAAGCAAAAAATTTCAGAATTGCACCTTGCAATGCGGAGAAATTACTGTTTGTGCATTTACAATATTCATTGATTTTTGCCATTGAAAAACGTCCAGAAATGTTTGAAGCTACTGACTGAATGAAAGGAGCTGGCATCTCACTCTCTTTGAATCTTCTTTATCATGCTAAGAGGAGCAGGAAAAAGCAAAAAATTTCAGAATTGCACCTTGCAATGTGGAGAAATTACTGTTTGTGCATTTACAATATTCATTGATTTTTGCCATTGAAAAACGTCCAGAAATGATTGAAGCTACTGACTGAATGAAAGGAGCTGGCATCTCACTCTCTTTGAATCTTCTTTATCATGCTAAGAGGAGCAGGAAAAAGCAAAAAATTTCAGAATTGCACCTTGCAATGCGGAGAAATTACTGTTTGTGCATTTACAATATTCATTGATTTTTGCAATTGAAAAACATCCAGAAATGATTGAAGCTACTGACTGAATGAAAGGAGCTGGCATCTCACTCTCTTTGAATCTTCTTTATCATGCTAAGAGGAGCAGGAAAAAGCAAAAAACTTCAGAATTGCACCTTGCAATGCGGAGAAATTACTGTTTGTGCATTTACAATATTCATTGATTTTTGCCATTGAAAAACGTCCAGAAATGTTTGAAGCTACTGACTGAATGAAAAGAGCAGGCATCTCACTCTCTTTGAATCTTCTTTATCATGCTAAGAGGAGCAGGAAAAAGCAAAAAATTTCAGAATTGCACCTTGCAATGTGGAGAAATTACTGTTTGTGCATTTACAATATTCATTTATTTTTGCCATTGAAAAACGTCCTGAAATGATTGAAGCTACTGACTGAATGAAAGGAGCTGGCATCTCACTCTCTTTGAATCTTCTTTATCATGCTAAGAGGAGCAGGAAAAAGCAAAAAATTTCAGAATTGCACCTTGCAATGCGGAGAAATTACTGTTTGTGCATTTACAATATTCATTGATTTTTGCCATTGAAAAACATCATGTTATTCATATACCAGAAATGTTTGAAGCTACTGACTGAATGAAAGGAGCTGGCATCTCACTCTCTTTGAATCTTCTTTATCATGCTAAGAGGAGCAGGAAAAAGCAAAAAATTTCAGAATTGCACCTTGCAATGCGGAGAAATTACTGTTTGTGCATTTACAATATTAATTGATTTTTGCCATTGAAAAACATCATGTTATTCATATACCAGAAATGTTTGAAGCTACTGACTGAATTAAAGGAGCTGGCATCTCACTCTCTTTGAATCTTCTTTATCATGCTAAGAGGAGCAGGAAAAAGCAAAAAATTTCAGAATTGCACCTTGCAGTGCGGAGAAATTACTGTTTGTGCATTTACAATATTCATTGATTTTTGCCATTGAAAAACATGTTATTCATATACCAGAAATGTTTGAAGTTACTGACTGAATGAAAAGAGCTGGCATCTCACTCTCTTTGAATCTTCTTTATCATGCTAAGAGGAGCAGGAAAAAGCAAAAAATTTCAGAATTGCACCTTGCAATGTGGAGAAATTACTGTTTGTGCATTTACAATATTCAATGATTTTTGCCATTGAAAAACGTCCAGAAATGATTGATGCTACTGACTGAATGAAAGGAGCTGGCATCTCACGCTCTTTGAATCTTCTTTATCATGCTAAGAGAAGCAGGAAAAAGCAAAAAATTTCAGAATTGCACCTTGCAAAGCGGAGAAATTACTGTTTGTGCATTTACAATATTCATTGATTTTTACCATTGAAAAACGTCCAGAAATGATTGAAGCTACTGACTGAATGAAAGGAGCTGGCATCTCACTCTCTTTGAATCTTCTTTATCATGCTAAGAGGAGCAGGAAAAAGCAAAAAATTTCAGAATTGCAAATTGCAATGCGGAGAAATTACTGTTTGTGCATTTACAATATTCATTGATTTTTGTCATTGAAAAACATCATGTTATTCATATACCAGAAATGTTTGAAGCTGCTGACTGAATGAAAGGAGCTGGCATCTCACTCTCTTTGAATCTTCTTTATCATGCTAAGAGGAGCAGGAAAAAGCAAAAAATTTCAGAATTGCACCTTGCAATGCGGAGAAATTACTGTTTGTGCATTTACAATATTCATTGATTTTTGCCATTGAAAAACATGTTATTCATATACCAGAAATGTTTGAAGCTACTGACTGAATGAAAAGAGCTGGCATCTCACTCTCTTTGAATCTTCTTTATCATGCTAAGAGGAGCAGGAAAAAGCAAAAAATTTCAGAATTGCACCTTGCAATGTGGAGAAATTACTGTTTGTGCATTTACAATATTCATTGATTTTTGCCATTGAAAAACATCATGTTATTCATATACCAGAAATGTTTGAAGCTACTGACTGAATGAAAGGAGCTGCCATCTCACTCTCTTTGAATCTTCTTTATCATGCTAAGAGGAGCAGGAAAAAGCAAAAAATTTCAGAATTGCATCTTGCAATGCGGAGAAATTACTGTTTGTGCATTTACAATATTCATTGATTTTTGTCATTGAAAAACATCATGTTATTCATATACCAGAAATGTTTGAAGCTACTGACTGAATGAAAGGAGCTGGCATCTCACTCTCTTTGAATCTTCTTTATCATGCTAAGAGGAGCAGGAAAAAGCAAAAAATTTCAGAATTGCACCTTGCAATGTGGAGAAATTACTGTTTGTGCATTTACAATATTCATTGATTTTTGCCATTGAAAAACATCATGTTATTCATATACCAGAAATGTTTGAAGCTACTGACTGAATGAAAGGAGCTGGCATCTCACTCTCTTTGAATCTTCTTTATCATGCTAAGAGGAGCAGGAAAAAGCAAAAAATTTCAGAATTGCACTTTGCAATGCGGAGAAATTACTGTTTGTGCATTTACAATATTCATTGATTTTTGCCATTGAAAAACGTCCAGAAATTATTGAAGTTACTGACTGAATGAAAGGAGCTGGCATCTCACTCTCTTTGAATCTTCTTTATCATGCTAAGAGGAGCAGGAAAAAGCAAAAAATTTCAGAATTGCACCTTGCAATGCGGAGAAATTACTGTTTGTGCATTTACAATATTTATTGATTTTTGCCATTGAAAAACGTCCAGAAATGTTTGAAGCTACTGACTGAATGAAAGGAGCTGGCATCTCACTCTCTTTGAATCTTCTTTATCATGCTAAGAGGAGTAGGAAAAAGCAAAAAATTTCAGAATTGCACCTTGCAATGCGGAGAAATTACTGTTTGTGCATTTACAATATTCATTGATTTTTGCCTTTGAAAAACGTCCAGAAATGTTTGAAGCTACTGACTGAATGAAAGGAGCTGGCATCTCACTCTCTTTGAATCTTCTTTATCATGCTAAGAGGAGCAGGAAAAAGCAAAAAATTTCAGAATTGCACCTTGCAATGTGGAGAAATTACTGTTTGTGCATTTACAATATTCATTGATTTTTGCCATTGAAAAACGTCCAGAAATGATTGAAGCTACTGACTGAATGAAAGGAGCTGGCATCTCACTCTCTTTGAATCTTCTTTATCATGCTAAGAGGAGCAGGAAAAAGCAAAAAAAATTCAGAATTGCACCTTGCAATGCGGAGAAATTACTGTTTGTGCATTTACAATATTCATTGATTTTTGCAATTGAAAAACATCCAGAAATGATTGAAGCTACTGACTGAATGAAAGGAGCTGGCATCTCACTCTCTTTGAATCTTCTTTATCATGCTAAGAGGAGCAGGAAAAAGCAAAAAACTTCAGAATTGCACCTTGCAATGCGGAGAAATTACTGTTTGTGCATTTACAATATTCATTGATTTTTGCCATTGAAAAACGTCCAGAAATGTTTGAAGCTACTGACTGAATGAAAAGAGCAGGCATCTCACTCTCTTTGAATCTTCTTTATCATGCTAAGAGGAGCAGGAAAAAGCAAAAAATTTCAGAATTGCACCTTGCAATGTGGAGAAATTACTGTTTGTGCATTTACAATATTCATTTATTTTTGCCATTGAAAAACGTCCTGAAATGATTGAAGCTACTGACTGAATGAAAGGAGCTGGCATCTCACTCTCTTTGAATCTTCTTTATCATGCTAAGAGGAGCAGGAAAAAGCAAAAAATTTCAGAATTGCACCTTGCAATGCGGAGAAATTACTGTTTGTGCATTTACAATATTCATTGATTTTTGCCATTGAAAAACATCATGTTATTCATATACCAGAAATGTTTGAAGCTACTGACTGAATGAAAGGAGCTGGCATCTCACTCTCTTTGAATCTTCTTTATCATGCTAAGAGGAGCAGGAAAAAGCAAAAAATTTCAGAATTGCACCTTGCAATGCGGAGAAATTACTGTTTGTGCATTTACAATATTAATTGATTTTTGCCATTGAAAAACATCATGTTATTCATATACCAGAAATGTTTGAAGCTACTGACTGAATTAAAGGAGCTGGCATCTCACTCTCTTTGAATCTTCTTTATCATGCTAAGAGGAGCAGGAAAAAGCAAAAAATTTCAGAATTGCACCTTGCAGTGCGGAGAAATTACTGTTTGTGCATTTACAATATTCATTGATTTTTGCCATTGAAAAACATGTTATTCAAATACCAGAAATGTTTGAAGCTACTGACTGAATGAAAAGAGCTGGCATCTCACTCTCTTTGAATCTTCTTTATCATGCTAAGAGGAGCAGGAAAAAGCAAAAAATTTCAGAATTGCACCTTGCAATGTGGAGAAATTACTGTTTGTGCATTTACAATATTCATTGATTTTTGCCATTGAAAAACATCATGTTATTCATATACCAGAAATGTTTAAAGCTACTGACTGAATGAAAGGAGCTGGCATCTCACTCTCTTTGAATCTTATTTATCATGCTAAGAGGAGCAGGAAAAAGCAAAAAATTTCAGAATTGCACATTGCAATGCGGAGAAATTACTGTTTGTGCATTTACAATATTCATTGATTTTTGCCATTGAAAAACGTCCAGAAATGATTGAAGCTACTGACTGAATGAAAGGAGCTGGCATCTCACTCTCTTTGAATCTTCTTTATCATGCTAAGAGGAGCAGGAAAAAGCAAAAAATTTCAGAATTGCACCTTGCAATGCGGAGAAATTACTGTTTGTGCATTTACAATATTCATTGATTTTTGCCATTGAAAAACGTCCAGAAATGTTTGAAGCTACTGATTGAATGAAAGGAGCTGGCATCTCACTCTCTTTGAGTCTTCTTTATCATGCTAAGAGGATCAGGAAAAAGCAAAAAATTTCAGAATTGCACCTTGCAATGCGGAGAAATTACTGTTTGTGCATTTACAATATTCATTGATTTTTGCCATTGAAAAAAGTCCAGAAATTATTGAAGCTACTGACTGAATGAAAGGAGCTGGCATCTCACTCTCTTTGAATCTTCTTTATCATGCTAAGAGGAGCAGGAAAAAGCAAAAAATTTCAGAATTGCACCTTGCAATGTGGAGAAATTACTGTTTGTGCATTTACAATATTCATTGATTTTTGCCATTGAAAAACATCATGTTATTCATATACCAGAAATGTTTGAAGCTACTGACTGAATGAAAGGAGCTGGCATCTCACTCTCTTTGAATCTTCTTTATCATGCTAAGAGGAGCAGAAAAAAGCAAAAAATTTCAGAATTGCACCTTGCAATACGGAGAAATTACTGTTTGTGCATTTACAATATTCATTGATTTTTGCCATTGAAAAACATCATGTTACTCATATACCAGAAATGTTTGAAGCTACTGACTGAATGAAAGGAGCTGGCATCTCACTCTCTTTGAATCTTCTTTATCATGCTAAGAGGAGCAGGAAAAAGCAAAAAATTTCAGAATTGCACCTTGCAATGCGGAGAAATTACTGTTTGTGCATTTACAATATTCATTGATTTTTGCCATTGAAAAACGTCCAGAAATGATTGAAGCTACTGACTGAATGAAAGGAGCTGGCATCTCACGCTCTTTGAATCTTCTTTATCATGCTAAGAGGAGCAGGAAAAAGCAAAACATTTCAGAATTGCACCTTGCAATGCGGAGAAATTACTGTTTGTGCATTTACAATATTCATTGATTTTTGCCATTGAAAAACGTCCAGAAATGTTTGAAGCTACTGACTGAATGAAAGGAGCTGGCATCTCACTCTCTTTGAATCTTCTTTATCATGCTAAGAGGAGCAGGAAAAAGCAAAAAAATTCAGAATTGCACCTTGCAATGCGGAGAAATTACTGTTTGTGCATTTACAATATTCATTTATTTTTGCCATTGAAAAACATCATGTTATTCATATACCAGAAATGTTTGAAGCTACTGACTGAATGAAAGGAGCTGGCATCTCATTCTCTTTGAATCTTCTTTATCATGCTAAGAGGAGCAGGAAAAAGCAAAAAATTTCAGAATTGCACCTTGCAATGCGGAGAAATTACTGTTTGTGCGTTTACAATATTCATTGATTTTTGCCATTGAAAAACGTCCAGAAATGATTGAAGCTACTGACTGAATGAAAGGAGCTGGCATCTCACTCTCTTTGAATCTTCTTTTTCATGCTAAGAGGAGCAGGAAAAAGCAAAAAATTTCAGAATTGCACCTTGCAATGCGGAGAAATTACTGTTTGTGCATTTACAATATTCATTGATTTTTACCATTGAAAAACGTCCAGAAATGTTTGAAGCTACTGACTGAATGAAAAGAGCCTGCATCTCACTCCCTTTGAATCTTCTTTATCATGCTAAGAGGAGCAGGAAAAAGCAAAAAATTTCAGAATTGCACCTTGCAATGTGGAGAAATTACTGTTTGTGCATTTACAATATTCATTGATTTTTGCCATTGAAAAACGTCCAGAAATGATTGAAGCTACTGACTGAATGAAAGGAGCTGGCATCTCACTCTCTTTGAATCTTCTTTATCATGCTAAGAGGAGCAAAAAAAAGCAAAAAATTTCAGAATTGCACCTTGCAATGCGGAGAAATTACTGTTTGTGCATTTACAATATTCATTGATTTTTGCCATTGAAAAACATCATGTTATTCATATACCAGAAATGTTTGAAGCTACTGACTGAATGAAAGGAGCTGGCATCTCACTCTCTTTGAATTTTCTTTATCATGCTAAGAGGAGCAGGAAAAAGCAAAAAATTTCAGAATTGCACCTTGCAATGCGGAGAAATTACTGATTGTGCATTTACAATATTCATTGATTTTTGCCATTGAAAAACATCATGTTATTCATATACCAGAAATGTTTGAAGCTACTGACTGAATGAAAGGAGCTGGCATCTCACTCTCTTTGAATCTTCTTTATCATGCTAAGAGGAGCAGGAAAAAGCAAAAAATTTCAGAATTGCACCTTGCAGTGCGGAGAAATTACTGTTTGTGCATTTACAATATTCATTGATTTTTGCCATTGAAAAACATGTTATTCATATACCAGAAATGTTTGAAGCTACTGACTGAATGAAAAGAGCTGGCATCTCACTCTCTTTGAATCTTCTTTATCATGCTAAGAGGAGCAGGAAAAAGCAAAAAATTTCAGAATTGCACCTTGCAATGTGGAGAAATTACTGTTTGTGCATTTACAATATTCATTGATTTTTGCCATTGAAAAACATCATGTTATTCATATACCAGAAATGTTTGAAGCTACTGACTGAATGAAAGGAGCTGGCATCTCACTCTCTTTGAATCTTCTTTATCATGCTAAGAGGAGCAGGAAAAAGCAAAAAATTTCAGAATTGCACCTTGCAATGCGGAGAAATTACTGTTTGTGCATTTACAATATTCATTGATTTTTGCCATTGAAAAACATCATGTTATTCATATACCAGAAATGTTTGAAGCTACTGACTGAATGAAAGGAGCTAGCATCTCACTCTCTTTGAATCTTCTTCATCATGCTAAGAGGAGCAGGAAAAAGCAAAAAATTTCAGAATTGCACCTTGCAATGCGGAGAAATTACTGTTTGTGCATTTACAATATTCATTGATTTTTGCCATTGAAAAACGTCCAGAAATGATTGAAGGTACTGACTGAATGAAAGGAGCTGGCATCTCACTCTCTTTGAATCTTCTTTATCATGCTAAGAGGAGCAGGAAAAAGCAAAAAATTTCAGAATTGGACCTTGCAATGCGGAGAAATTACTGTTTGTGCATTTACAATATTCATTGATTTTTGCCATTGAAAAACGTCCAGAAATGTTTGAAGCTACTGACTGAATGAAAGGAGCTGGCATCTCACTCTCTTTGAATCTTCTTTATCATGCTAAGAGGAGCAGGAAAAAGCAAAAAATTTCAGAATTGCACCTTGCAATGCGGAGAAATTACTGTTTGTGCATTTACAATATTCATTGATTTTTGCCATTGAAAAACATCATGTTATTCATATACCAGAAATGTTTGAAGCTACTGACTGAATGAAAGGAGCTGGCATCTCACTCTCTTTGAATCTTCTTTATCATGCTAAGAGGAGCAGGAAAGAGCAAAAAATTTCAGAATTGTACCTTGCAATGCGGATAAATTACTGTTTGTGCATTTACAATATTCATTGATTTTTGCCATTGAAAAACATCATGTTATTCATATACCAGAAATGTTTGAAGCTACTGACTGAATGAAAGGAGCTGGCATCTCACTCTCTTTGAATCTTCTTTATCATGCTAAGAGGAGCAGGAAAAAGGAAAAAATTTCAGAATTGCACCTTGCAATGCGGAGAAATTACTGTTTGTGCATTTACAATATTCATAGATTTTTGCCATTGAAAAACGTCCAGAAATGATTGAAGCTACTGACTGAATGAAAGGAGCTGGCATCTCACTCTCTTTGAATCTTCTTTATCATGCTAAGAGGAGCAGGAAAAAGCAAAAAATTTCAGAATTGCACATTGCAATGCGGAGAAATTACTGTTTGTGCATTTACAATATTCATTGATTTTTGCCATTGAAAAACGTCCAGAAATGTTTGAAGCTACTGACTGAATGAAAGGAGCTGGCATCTCACTCTCTTTGAATCTTCTTTATCATGCTAAGAGGAGCAGGAAAAAGCAAAAAATTTCAGAATTGCACCTTGCAATGCGGAGAAATTACTGTTTGTGCATTTACAATATTCATTGATTTTTGCCATTGAAAAACGTCCAGAAATGTTTGAAGCTACTGACTGAATGAAAGGAGCTGGCATCTCACTCTCTTTGAATCTTCTTTATCATGCTAAGAGGAGCAGGAAAAAGCAAAAAATTTCAGAATTGCACCTTGCAATGCGGAGAAATTACTGTTTGTGCATTTACAATATTCATTGATTTTTGCCATTGAAAAACATCATGTTATTCATATACCAGAAATGTTTGAAGCTACTGACTGAATGAAAGGAGCTGGCATCTCACTCTCTTTGAATCTTCTTTATCATGCTAAGAGGAGCAGGAAAAAGCAAAAAATTTCAGAATTGCACCTTGCAGTGCGGAGAAATTACTGTTTGTGCATTTACAATATTCATTGATTTTTGCCATTGAAAAACATGTTATTCATATACCAGAAATGTTTGAAGCTACTGACTGAATGAAAAGAGCTGGCATCTCACTCTCTTTGAATCTTCTTTATCATGCTAAGAGGAGCAGGAAAAAGCAAAAAATTTCAGATTTGCACCTTGCAATGTGGAGAAATTACTGTTTCTGCATTTACAATATTCATTGATTTTTGCCATTGAAAAACATCATGTTATTCATATACCAGAAATGTTTGAAGCTACTGACTGAATGAAAGGAGCTGGCATCTCACTCTCTTTGAATCTTCTTTATCATGCTAAGAGGAGCAGGAAAAAGCAAAAAATTTCAGAATTGCACCTTGCAATGCGGAGAAATTACTGTTTGTGCATTTACAATATTCATTGATTTTTGCCATTGAAAAACATCATGTTATTCATATACCAGAAATGTTTGAAGCTACTGACTGAATGAAAGGAGCTGGCATCTCACTCTCTTTGAATCTTCTTTATCATGCTAAGAGGAGCAGGAAAAAGCAAAAAATTTCAGAATTGCACCTTGCAATGCGGAGAAATTACTGTTTGTGCATTTACAATATTCATTGATTTTTGCCATTGAAAAACATCATGTTATTCATATACCAGAAATGTTTGAAGCTACTGACTGAATGAAAGGAGCTGGCATCTCACTCTCTTTGAATCTTCTTTATCATGCTAAGAGGAGCAGGAAAAAGGAAAAAATTTCAGAATTGCACCTTGCAATGCGGAGAAATTACTGTTTGTGCATTTACAATATTCATAGATTTTTGCCATTGAAAAACGTCCAGAAATGATTGAAGCTACTGACTGAATGAAAGGAGCTGGCATCTCACTCTCTTTGAATCTTCTTTATCATGCTAAGAGGAGCAGGAAAAAGCAAAAAATTTCAGAATTGCACCTTGCAATGCGGAGAAATTACTGTTTGTGCATTTACAATATTCATTGATTTTTGCCATTGAAAAACGTCCAGAAATGTTTGAAGCTACTGACTGAATGAAAGGAGCTGGCATCTCACTCTCTTTGAATCTTCTTTATCATGCTAAGAGGAGCAGGAAAAAGCAAAAAATTTCAGAATTGCACCTTGCAATGCGGAGAAATTACTGTTTGTGCATTTACAATATTCATTGATTTTTGCCATTGAAAAACGTCCAGAAATGTTTGAAGCTACTGACTGAATGAAAGGAGCTGGCATCTCACTCTCTTTGAATGTTCTTTATCATGCTAAGAGGAGCAGGAAAAAGCAAAAAATTTCAGAATTGCACCTTGCAATGCGGAGAAATTACTGTTTGTGCATTTACAATATTCATTGATTTTTGCCATTGAAAAACATCATGTTATTCATATACCAGAAATGTTTGAAGCTACTGACTGAATGAAAGGAGCGGGCATCTCACTCTCTTTGAATCTTCTTTATCATGCTAAGAGGAGCAGGAAAAAGCAAAAAATTTCAGAATTGCACCTTGCAATGCGGAGAATTTACTGTTCGTGCATTTACAATATTCATTGATTTTTGCCATTGAAAAACGTCCACAAATGATTGAAGCTACTGACTGAATGAAAGGAGCTGGCATCTCACTCTCTTTGAATCTTCTTTATCATGCTAAGAGGAGCAGGAAAAAGCAAAAAATTTCAGAATTGCACCTTGCAATGCGGAGAAATTACTGTTTGTGCATTTACAATATTCATTGATTTTTGCCATTGAAAAACGTCCAGAAATGTTTGAAGCTACTGACTGAATGAAAGGAGCTGGCATCTCACTCTCTTTGAATCTTCTTTATATTGCTAAGAGGAGCAGGAAAAAGCAAAAAATTTCAGAATTGCACCTTGCACTGCGGAGAAATTACTGTTTGTGCATTTACAATATTCATTGATTTTTGCCATTGAAAAACATCATGTTATTCATATACCAAAAATGTTTGAAGCTACTGACTGAATGAAAGGAGCTGGCATCTCACTCTCTTTGAATCTTCTTTATCATGCTAAGAGGAGCAGGAAAAAGCAAAAAATTTCAGAATTGCACCTTGCAATGCGGAGAAATTACTGTTTGTGCATTTACAATATTCATTGATTTTTGCCATTGAAAAACATCATGTTATTCATATACCAGAAATGTTTGAAGCTACTGACTGAATGAAAGGAGCTGGCATCTCACTCTCTTTGAATCTTCTTTATCATGCTAAGAGGAGCAGGAAAAAGGAAAAAATTTCAGAATTGCACCTTGCAATGCGGAGAAATTACTGTTTGTGCATTTACAATATTCATAGATTTTTGCCATTGAAAAACGTCCAGAAATGATTGAAGCTAATGACTGAATGAAAGGAGCTGGCATCTCACTCTCTTTGAATCTTCTTAATCATGCTAAGAGGAGCAGGAAAAAGCAAAAAATTTCAGAATTGCACCTTGCAATGCGGAGAAATTACTGTTTGTGCATTTACAATATTCATTGATTTTTGCCATTGAAAAACGTCCAGAAATGTTTGAAGCTACTGACTGAATGAAAGGAGCTGGCATCTCACTCTCTTTGAATCTTCTTTATCATGCTAATAGGAGCAGGAAAAAGCAAAAAATTTCAGAATTGCACCTTGCAATGCGGAGAAATTACTGTTTGTGCATTTACAATATTCATTGATTTTTGCCATTGAAAAACGTCCAGAAATGTTTGAAGCTACTGACTGAATGAAAGGAGCTGGCATCTCACTCTCTTTCAATCTTCTTTATCATGCTAAGAGGAGCAGGAAAAAGCAAAAAATTTCAGAATTGCACCTTGCAATGCAGAGAAATTACTGTTTGTGCATTTACAATATTCATTGATTTTTGCCATTGAAAAACATCATGTTATTCATATACCAGAAATGTTTGAAGCTACTGACTGAATGAAAGGAGCTGGCATCTCACTCTCTTTGAATCTTCTTTATCATGCTAAGAGGAGCAGGAAAAAGCAAAAAGTTTAAGAATTGCACCTTGCAATGCGGAGAAATTACTGTTTGTGTATTTACAATATTCATTGACTTTTGCCATTGAAAAACGTCCAGAAATGATTGAAGCTACTGACTGAATGAAAGGAGCTGGCATCTCACTCTCTTTGAATCTTTTTTATCATGCTAAGAGGAGCAGGAAATAGCAAAAAATTTCAGAATTGAACCTTGCAATGCGGAGAAATTACTGTTTATGCATTTACAATATTCATTGATTTTTGCCATTGAAAAACGTCCAGAAATGATTGAAGCTACTGACTGAATGAAAGGAGCTGGCATCTCACTCTCTTTGAATCTTCTTTATCATGCTAAGAGGAGCAGGAAAAAGCAAAAAATTTCAGAATTGCACCTTGCAATGCGGAGAAATTACTGTTTGTGCATTTACAATATTCATTGATTTTTGCCATTGAAAAACGTCCAGAAATGTTTGAAGCTACTGACTGAATGAAAAGAGCTGGCATCTCACTCTCTTTGAATCTTCTTTATCATGCTAAGAGGAGCAGGAAAAAGCAAAAAATTTCAGAATTGCACCTTGCAATGTGGAGAAATTACTGTTTGTGCATTTACAATATTCATTGATTTTTGCCATTGAAAAACGTCCAGAAATGATTGAAGCTACTGACTGAATGAAAGGAGCTGGCATCTCACTCTCTTTGAATCTTCTTTATCATGCTAAGAGGAGCAGGAAAAAGCAAAAAATTTCAGAATTGCACCTTGCAATGCGGAGAAATTACTGTTTGTGCATTTACAATATTCATTGATTTTTGCCATTGAAAAACATCATGTTATTCATACACCAGAAATGTTTGAAGCTACTGACTGAATGAAAGGAGCTGGCATCTCACTCTCTTTGAATCTTCTTTATCATGCTAAGAGGAGCAGGAAAAAGCAAAAAATTTCAGAATTGCACCTTGCAATGCGGAGAAATTACTGTTTGTGCATTTACAATATTCATTGATTTTTGCCATTGAAAAACGTCCAGAAATGATTGAAGCTACTGACTGAATGAAAGGAGCTGGCATCTCACTCTCTTTGAATCTTCTTTATCATGCTAAGAGGAGCAGGAAAAAGCAAAAAATTTCAGAATTGCACCTTGCAATGCGGAGAAATTACTGTTTGTGCATTTACAATATTCATTGATTTTTGCCATTGAAAAACGTCCAGAAATGTTTGAAGCTACTGACTGAATGAAAGGAGCTGGCATCTCACTCTCTGTGAATCTTCTTTATCATGCTAAGAGGAGCAGGAAAAAGCAAAAAATTTCAGAATTGCACCTTGCAATGCGGAGAAATTACTGTTTGTGCATTTACAATATTCATTGATTTTTGCCATTGAAAAACGTCCAGAAATGTTTGAAGCTACTGACTGAATGAAAGGAGCTGGCATCTCACTCTCTTTGAATCTTCTTTATCATGCTAAGAGGAGCAGGAAAAAGCAAAAAATTTCAGAATTGCACCTTGCAATGCGGAGAAATTACTGTTTGTGCATTTACAATATTCATTGATTTTTGCCATTGAAAAACATCATGTTATTCATATACCAGAAATGTTTGAAGCTACTGACTGAATGAAAGGAGCTGGCATCTCACTCTCTTTGAATCTTCTTTATCATGCTAAGAGGAGCAGGAAAAAGCAAAAAAATTCAGAATTGCACCTTGCAATGCGGAGAAATTACTGTTTGTGCATTTACAATATTCATTGATTTTTGCCATTGAAAAACGTCCAGAAATGATTGAAGCTACTGACTGAATGAAAGGAGCTGGCATCTCACTCTCTTTGAATCTTTTTTATCATGCTAAGAGGAGCAGGAAAAAGCAAAATATTTCAGAATTGAACCTTGCAATGCGGAGAAATTACTGTTTATGCATTTACAATATTCATTGATTTTTGCCATTGAAAAACGTCCAGAAATGATTGAAGCTACTGACTGAATGAAAGGAGCTGGCATCTCACTCTCTTTGAATCTTCTTTATCATGCTAAGAGGAGCAAGAAAAAGCAAAAAATTTCAGAATTGCACCTTGCAATGCGGAGAAATTACTGTTTGTGCATTTACAATATTCATTGATTTTTGCCATTGAAAAACGTCCAGAAATGTTTTAAGCTACTGACTGAATGAAAAGAGCTGGCATCTCACTCTCTTTGAATCTTCTTTATCATGCTAAGAGGAGCAGGAAAAAGCAAAAAATTTCAGAATTGCACCTTGCAATGCGGAGAAATTACTGTTTGTGCATTTACAATATTCATTGATTTTTGCCATTGAAAAACGTCCAGAAATGATTGAAGCTACTGACTGAATGAAAGGAGCTGGCATCTCACTCTCTTTGAATCTTCTTTATCATGCTAAGAGGAGCAGGAAAAAGGAAAAAGTTTCAGAATTGCACCTTGCAATGCGGAGAAATTACTGTTTGTGCATTTGCAATATTCATTGATTTTTGCCATTGAAAAACGTCCAGAAATGTTTGAAGCTACTGACTGAATGAAAGGAGCTGGCATCTCACTCTCTGTGAATCTTCTTTATCATGCTAAGAGGAGCAGGAAAAACGCAAACAATTTAAAAATTCACATCTTGCAATGCGGAGAAATTACTGTTTGTGCATTTACAATATTCATTGATTTTTGCCATTGAAAAACGTCCAGAAATCTTTGAAGCTACTGACTGAATGAAAGGAGCTGGCATCTCACTCTCTTTGAATCTTCTTTATCATGCTAAGAGGAGCAGGAAAAAGCAAAAAATTTCAGAATTGCACCTTGCAATGCGGAGAAATTACTGTTTGTGCATTTACAATATTCATTGATTTTTGCCATTGAAAAACGTCCAGAAATGATTGAAGCTACTGACTGAATGAAAGGAGCTGGCATCTCACTCTCTTTGAATCTTCTTTATCATGCTAAGAGGAGCAGGAACAAGCAAAAAATTTCAGAATAGCACCTTGCAATGCGGAGAAATTACTGTTTGTGCATTTACAATATTCATTGATTTTTGCCATTGAAAAACGTCCAGAAATGATTGAAGCTACTGACTGAATGAAAGGAGCTGTCATCTCACTCTCTTTGAATCTTCTTTATTATGCTAAGAGGAGCAGGAAAAAGCAAAAAATTTCAGAATTGCACCTTGCAATGCGGAGAAATTACTGTTTGTGCATTTACAATATTCATTGATTTTTGCCATTGAAAAACGTCCAGAAATGTTTGAAGCTACTGACTGAATGAAAGGAGCTGGCATCTCACTCTCTTTGAATCTTCTTTATCATGCTAAGAGGAGCAGGAAAAAGCAAAAAATTTCAGAATTGCACCTTGCAATGCGGAGAAATTACTGTTTGTGCATTTACAATATTCATTGATTTTTGCCATTGAAAAACGTCCAGAAATGATTGAAGCTACTGACTGAATGAAAGGAGCTGGCATCTCACTCTCTTTGAATCTTCTTTATCATGCTAAGAGGAGCAGGAAAAAGCAAAAAATTTCAGAATTGCACCTTGCAATGCGGAGAAATTACTGTTTGTGCATTTACAATATTCATTGATTTTTGCCATTGAAAAACGTCCAGAAATGATTGAAGCTACTGACTGAATGAAAGGAGCTGGCATCTCACTCTCTTTGAATCTTCTTTATCATGCTAAGAGGAGCAGGAGCAAGCAAAAAATTTCAGTATTGCACCTTGCAATGCGGAGAAATTACTGTTTGTGCATTTACAATATTCATTGATTTTTGCCATTGAAAAACGTCCAGAAATGATTGAAGCTACTGACTGAATGAAAGGAGCTGTCATCTCACTCTCTTTGAATCTTCTTTATCATGCTAAGAGGAGCAGGAAAAAGCAAAAAATTTCAGAATTGCACCTTGCAATGCGGAGAAATTACTGTTTGTGCATTTACAATATTCATTGATTTTTGCCATTGAAAAACGTCCAGAAATGTTTGAAGCTACTGACTGAATGAAAGGAGCTGGCATCTCACTCTCTTTGAATCTTCTTTATCATGCTAAGAGGAGCAGGAAAAAGCATAAAATTTCAGAATTGCACATTGCAATGCGGAGAAATTACTGTTTGTGCATTTACAATATTCATTGATTTTTGCCATTGAAAAACGTCCAGAAATGATTGAAGCTACTGACTGAATGAAAGGAGCTGGCATCTCACTCTCTTTGAATCTTCTTTATCATGCTAAGAGGAGCAGGAAAAAGCAAAAAATTTCAGAATTGCACCTTGCAATGCGGAGAAATTACTGTTTGTGCATTTACAATATTCATTGATTTTTGCCATTGAAAAACATCATGTTATTCATATACCAGAAATGTTTGAAGCTACTGACTGAATGAAAGGAGCTGGAATCTCACTCTCTTTGAATCTTCTTTATCATGCTAAGAGGAGCAGGAAAAAGCAAAAAATTTCAGAATTGCACCTTGCAATGCGGAGAAATTACTGTTTGTGCATTTACAATATTCATTGATTTTTGCCATTATAAAACATCATGTTATTCATATACCAGAAATGTTTGAAGCTACTGACTGAATGAAAGGAGCTGGCATGTCACTCTCTTTGAATCTTCTTTATCATGCTAAGAGGAGCAGGAAAAAGCAAAAAATTTCAGAATTGCACCTTGCAATGCGGAGAAATTACTGTTTGTGCATTTACAATATTCATTGATTTTTGCCATTGAAAAACATCATGTTATTCATATACCAGAAATGTTTGAAGCTACTGACTGAATGAAAGGAGCTGGCATCTCACTCTTTTTGAATCTTCTTTATCATGCTAAGAGGAGCAGGAAAAAGCAAAAAATTTCAGAATTGCACCTTGCAAAGCGGAGAAATTACTGTTTGTGCATTTACAATATTCATTGATTTTTGCCATTATAAAACATCATGTTATTCATATACCAAAAATGTTTGAAGCTACTGACTGAATGAAAGGAGCTGGCATCTCACTCTCTTTGAATCTTCTTTATCATGCTAAGGGGAGCAGGAAAAAGCAAAAAATTTCAGAATTGCACCTTGCAATGCGGAGAAATTACTGTTTGTGCATTTACAATATTTATTGATTTTTGCCATTGAAAAACGTCCAGAAATGATTGAAGCTACTGACTGAATGAAAGGAGCTGGAATCTCACTCTCTTTGAATCTTCTTTATCATGCTAAGAGGAGCAGGAAAAAGCAAAAAATTTCAGAATTGCACCTTGCAATGCGGAGAAATTACTGTTTGTGCATTTACAATATTCATTGATTTTTGCCATTGAAAAACATCATGTTATTCATATACCAGAAATGTTTGAAGCTACTGACTGAATGAAAGGAGCTGGCATCTCACTCTTTTTGAATCTTCTTTATCATGCTAAGAGGAGCAGGAAAAAGCAAAAAATTTCAGAATTGCACCTTGCAATGCGGAGAAATTACTGTTTGTGCATTTACAATATTCATTGATTTTTGCCATTATAAAACATCATGTTATTCATATACCAGAAATGTTTGAAGCTACTAACTGAATGAAAGGAGCTGGCATCTCATTCTCTTTGAATCTTCTTTATCATGCTAAGAGGAGCAGGAAAAAGCAAAAAATTTCAGAATTGCACCTTGCAATGCGGAGAAATTACTGTTTGTGCATTTACAATATTCATTGATTTTTGCCATTGAAAAACGTCCAGAAATGATTGAAGCTACTGACTGAATGAAAGGAGCTGGCATCTCACTCTCTTTGAATCTTCTTTATCATGCTAAGAGGAGCAGGAAAAAGCAAAAAATTTCAGAATTGCACCTTGCAATGCGGAGAAATTACTGTTTGTGCATTTACAATATTCATTGATTTTTGCCATTGAAAAACATCATGTTATTCATATACCAGAAATGTTTGAAGCTACTGACTGAATGAAAGGAGCTGGCATCTCACTCTCTTTGAATCTTCTTTATCATGCTAAGAGGAGCAGGAAAAAGCAAAAAATTTCAGAATTGCACCTTGCAATGCGGAGAAATTACTGTTTGTGCATTTACAATATTCATTGATTTTTGCCATTGAAAAACGTCCAGAAATGATTGAAGCTACTGACTGAATGAAAGGAGCTGGCATCTCACTCTCTTTGAATCTTCTTTATCATGCTAAGAGGAGCAGGAAAAAGCAAAAAATTTCAGAATTGCACCTTGCAATGCGGAGAAATTACTGTTTGTGCATTTACAATATTTATTGATTTTTGCCATTGAAAAACGTCCAGAAATGTTTGAAGCTACTGACTGAATGAAAGGAGCTGGCATCTCACTCTCTGTGAATCTTCTTTATCATGCTAAGAGGAGCAGGAAAAAGCAAAAAATTTCAGAATTGCACCTTGCAATGCGGAGAAATTACTGTTTGTGCATTTACAATATTCATTGATTTTTGCCATTGAAAAACGTCCAGAAATGTTTGAAGCTACTGACTGAATGAAAGGAGCTGGCATCTCACTCTCTTTGAATCTTCTTTATCATGCTAAGAGGAGCAGGAAAAAGCAAAAAATTTCAGAATTGCACCTTGCAATGCGGAGAAATTACTGTTTGTGCATTTACAATATTCATTGATTTTTGCCATTGAAAAACGTCCAGAAATGTTTGAAGCTACTGACTGAATGAAAGGAGCTGGCATCTCACTCTCTTTGAATCTTCTTTATCATGCTAAGAGGAGCAGGAAAAAGCAAAAAATTTCAGAATTGCACCTTGCAATGCGGAGAAATTACTGTTTGTGCATTTACAATATTCATTGATTTTTGCCATTGAAAAACGTCCAGAAATGTTTGAAGCTACTGACTGAATGAAAGGAGCTGGCATCTCACTCTCTTTGAATCTTCTTTATCATGCTAAGAGGAGCAGGAAAAAGCAAAAAATTTCAGAATTGCACCTTGCAATGCGGAGAAATTACTGTTTGTGCATTTACAATATTCATTGATTTTTGCCATTGAAAAACATCATGTTATTCATATACCAGAAATGTTTGAAGCTACTGACTGAATGAAAGGAGCTGGCATCTCACTCTCTTTGAATCTTCTTTATCATGCTAAGAGGAGCAGGAAAAAGCAAAAAAATTCAGAATTGCACCTTGCAATGCGGAGAAATTACTGTTTGTGCATTTACAATATTCATTGATTTTTGCCATTGAAAAACGTCCAGAAATGATTGAAGCTACTGACTGAATGAAAGGAGCTGGCATCTCACTCTCTTTGAATCTTTTTTATCATGCTAAGAGGAGCAGGAAAAAGCAAAATATTTCAGAATTGAACCTTGCAATGCGGAGAAATTACTGTTTATGCATTTACAATATTCATTGATTTTTGCCATTGAAAAATGTCCAGAAATGATTGAAGCTACTGACTGAATGAAAGGAGCTGGCATCTCACTCTCTTTGAATCTTCTTTATCATGCTAAGAGGAGCAAGAAAAAGCAAAAAATTTCAGAATTGCACCTTGCAATGCGGAGAAATTACTGTTTGTGCATTTACAATATTCATTGATTTTTGCCATTGAAAAACGTCCAGAAATGTTTGAAGCTACTGACTGAATGAAAAGAGCTGGCATCTCACTCTCTTTGAATCTTCTTTATCATGCTAAGAGGAGCAGGAAAAAGCAAAAAATTTCAGAATTGCACCTTGCAATGCGGAGAAATTACTGTTTGTGCATTTACAATATTCATTGATTTTTGCCATTGAAAAACGTCCAGAAATGATTGAAGCTACTGACTGAATGAAAGGAGCTGGCATCTCACTCTCTTTGAATCTTCTTTATCATGCTAAGAGGAGCAGGAAAAAGGAAAAAGTTTCAGAATTGCACCTTGCAATGCGGAGAAATTACTGTTTGTGCATTTGCAATATTCATTGATTTTTGCCATTGAAAAACGTCCAGAAATGTTTGAAGCTACTGACTGAATGAAAGGAGCTGGCATCTCACTCTCTGTGAATCTTCTTTATCATGCTAAGAGGAGCAGGAAAAACGCAAACAATTTAAAAATTCACATCTTGCAATGCGGAGAAATTACTGTTTGTGCATTTACAATATTCATTGATTTTTGCCATTGAAAAACGTCCAGAAATCTTTGAAGCTACTGACTGAATGAAAGGAGCTGGCATCTCACTCTCTTTGAATCTTCTTTATCATGCTAAGAGGAGCAGGAAAAAGCAAAAAATTTCAGAATTGCACCTTGCAATGCGGAGAAATTACTGTTTGTGCATTTACAATATTCATTGATTTTTGCCATTGAAAAACGTCCAGAAATGATTGAAGCTACTGACTGAATGAAAGGAGCTGGCATCTCACTCTCTTTGAATCTTCTTTATCATGCTAAGAGGAGCAGGAACAAGCAAAAAATTTCAGAATTGCACCTTGCAATGCGGAGAAATTACTGTTTGTGCATTTACAATATTCATTGATTTTTGCCATTGAAAAACGTCCAGAAATGATTGAAGCTACTGACTGAATGAAAGGAGCTGTCATCTCACTCTCTTTGAATCTTCTTTATTATGCTAAGAGGAGCAGGAAAAAGCAAAAAATTTCAGAATTGCACCTTGCAATGCGGAGAAATTACTGTTTGTGCATTTACAATATTCATTGATTTTTGCCATTGAAAAACGTCCAGAAATGTTTGAAGCTACTGACTGAATGAAAGGAGCTGGCATCTCACTCTCTTTGAATCTTCTTTATCATGCTAAGAGGAGCAGGAAAAAGCAAAAAATTTCAGAATTGCACCTTGCAATGCGGAGAAATTACTGTTTGTGCATTTACAATATTCATTGATTTTTGCCATTGAAAAACGTCCAGAAATGATTGAAGCTACTGACTGAATGAAAGGAGCTGGCATCTCACTCTCTTTGAATCTTCTTTATCATGCTAAGAGGAGCAGGAAAAAGCAAAAAATTTCAGAATTGCACCTTGCAATGCGGAGAAATTACTGTTTGTGCATTTACAATATTCATTGATTTTTGCCATTGAAAAACGTCCAGAAATGATTGAAGCTACTGACTGAATGAAAGGAGCTGGCATCTCACTCTCTTTGAATCTTCTTTATCATGCTAAGAGGAGCAGGAGCAAGCAAAAAATTTCAGTATTGCACCTTGAAATGCGGAGAAATTACTGTTTGTGCATTTACAATATTCATTGATTTTTGCCATTGAAAAACGTCCAGAAATGATTGAAGCTACTGACTGAATGAAAGGAGCTGTCATCTCACTCTCTTTGAATCTTCTTTATCATGCTAAGAGGAGCAGGAAAAAGCAAAAAATTTCAGAATTGCACCTTGCAATGCGGAGAAATTACTGTTTGTGCATTTACAATATTCATTGATTTTTGCCATTGAAAAACGTCCAGAAATGTTTGAAGCTACTGACTGAATGAAAGGAGCTGGCATCTCACTCTCTTTGAATCTTCTTTATCATGCTAAGAGGAGCAGGAAAAAGCATAAAATTTCAGAATTGCACATTGCAATGCGGAGAAATTACTGTTTGTGCATTTACAATATTCATTGATTTTTGCCATTGAAAAACGTCCAGAAATGATTGAAGCTACTGACTGAATGAAAGGAGCTGGCATCTCACTCTCTTTGAATCTTCTTTATCATGCTAAGAGGAGCAGGAAAAAGCAAAAAATTTCAGAATTGCACCTTGCAATGCGGAGAAATTACTGTTTGTGCATTTACAATATTCATTGATTTTTGCCATTGAAAAACATCATGTTATTCATATACCAGAAATGTTTGAAGCTACTGACTGAATGAAAGGAGCTGGAATCTCACTCTCTTTGAATCTTCTTTATCATGCTAAGAGGAGCAGGAAAAAGCAAAAAATTTCAGAATTGCACCTTGCAATGCGGAGAAATTACTGTTTGTGCATTTACAATATTCATTGATTTTTGCCATTATAAAACATCATGTTATTCATATACCAGAAATGTTTGAAGCTACTGACTGAATGAAAGGAGCTGGCATCTCACTCTCTTTGAATCTTCTTTATCATGCTAAGAGGAGCAGGAAAAAGCAAAAAATTTCAGAATTGCACCTTGCAATGCGGAGAAATTACTGTTTGTGCATTTACAATATTCATTGATTTTTGCCATTGAAAAACATCATGTTATTCATATACCAGAAATGTTTGAAGCTACTGACTGAATGAAAGGAGCTGGCATCTCACTCTTTTTGAATCTTCTTTATCATGCTAAGAGGAGCAGGAAAAAGCAAAAAATTTCAGAATTGCACCTTGCAATGCGGAGAAATTACTGTTTGTGCATTTACAATATTCATTGATTTTTGCCATTATAAAACATCATGTTATTCATATACCAAAAATGTTTGAAGCTACTGACTGAATGAAAGGAGCTGGCATCTCACTCTCTTTGAATCTTCTTTATCATGCTAAGGGGAGCAGGAAAAAGCAAAAAATTTCAGAATTGCACCTTGCAATGCGGAGAAATTACTGTTTGTGCATTTACAATATTTATTGATTTTTGCCATTGAAAAACGTCCAGAAATGATTGAAGCTACTGACTGAATGAAAGGAGCTGGAATCTCACTCTCTTTGAATCTTCTTTATCATGCTAAGAGGAGCAGGAAAAAGCAAAAAATTTCAGAATTGCACCTTGCAATGCGGAGAAATTACTGTTTGTGCATTTACAATATTCATTGATTTTTGCCATTGAAAAACATCATGTTATTCATATACCAGAAATGTTTGAAGCTACTGACTGAATGAAAGGAGCTGGCATCTCACTCTTTTTGAATCTTCTTTATCATGCTAAGAGGAGCAGGAAAAAGCAAAAAATTTCAGAATTGCACCTTGCAATGCAGAGAAATTACTGTTTGTGCATTTACAATATTCATTGATTTTTGCCATTGAAAAACATCATGTTATTCATATACCAGAAATGTTTGAAGCTACTGACTGAATGAAAGGAGCTGGAATCTCACTCTCTTTGAATCTTCTTTATCATGCTAAGAGGAGCAGGAAAAAGCAAAAAATTTCAGAATTGCACCTTGCAATGCGGAGAAATTACTGTTTGTGCATTTACAATATTCATTGATTTTTGCCATTATAAAACATCATGTTATTCATATACCAGAAATGTTTGAAGCTACTAACTGAATGAAAGGAGCTGGCATCTCATTCTCTTTGAATCTTCTTTATCATGCTAAGAGGAGCAGGAAAAAGCAAAATATTTCAGAATTGCACCTTGCAATGCGGAGAAATTACTGTTTGTGCATTTACAATATTCATTGATTTTTGCCATTGAAAAACATCATGTTATTCATATACCAGAAATGTTTGAAGCTACTGACTGAATGAAAGGAGCTGGCATCTCACTCTTTTTGAATCTTCTTTATCATGCTAAGAGGAGCAGGAAAAAGCAAAAAATTTCAGAATTGCACCTTGCAATGCGGAGAAATTACTGTTTGTGCATTTACAATATTCATTGATTTTTGCCATTATAAAACATCATGTTATTCATATACCAGAAATGTTTGAAGCTACTGACTGAATGAAAGGAGCTGGCATCTCACTCTCTTTGAATCTTCTTTATCATGCTAAGAGGAGCAGGAAAAAGCAAAAAATTTCAGAATTGCACCTTGCAATGCGGAGAAATTACTGTTTGTGCATTTACAATATTCATTGATTTTTGCCATTGAAAAACGTCCAGAAATGATTGAAGCTACTGACTGAATGAAAGGAGCTGGAATCTCACTCTCTTTGAATCTTCTTTATCATGCTAAGAGGAGCAGGAAAAAGCAAAAAATTTCAGAATTGCACCTTGCAATGCGGAGAAATTACTGTTTGTGCATTTACAATATTCATTGATTTTTGCCATTGAAAAACATCATGTTATTCATATACCAGAAATGTTTGAAGCTACTGACTGAATGAAAGGAGCTGGCATCTCACTCTTTTTGAATCTTCTTTATCATGCTAAGAGGAGCAGGAAAAAGCAAAAAATTTCAGAATTGCACCTTGCAATGCGGAGAAATTACTGTTTGTGCATTTACAATATTAATTGATTTTTGCCATTATAAAACATCATGTTATTCATATACCAGAAATGTTTGAAGCTACTGACTGAATGAAAGGAGCTGGCATCTCACTCTCTTTGAATCTTCTTTATCATGCTAAGAGGAGCAGGAAAAAGCAAAAAATTTCAGAATTGCACCTTGCAATGCGGAGAAATTACTGTTTGTGCATTTACAATATTCATTGATTTTTGCCATTGAAAAACGTCCAGAAATGATTGAAGCTACTGACTGAATGAAAGGAGCTGGCATCTCACTCTCTTTGAATCTTCTTTATCATGCTAAGAGGAGAAGGAAAAAGCAAAAAATTTCAGAATTGCACCTTGCAATGCGGAGAAATTACTGTTTGTGCATTTACAATATTCATTGATTTTTGCCATTGAAAAACATCATGTTATTCATATACCAGAAATGTTTGAAGCTACTGACTGAATGAAAGGAGCTGGCATCTCACTCTCTTTGAATCTTCTTTATCATGCTAAGAGGAGCAGGAAAAAGCAAAAAATTTCAGAATTGCACCTTGCAATGCGGAGAAATTACTGTTTGTGCATTTACAATATTCATTGATTTTTGCCATTGAAAAACATCATGTTATTCATATACCAGAAATGTTTGAAGCTACTGACTGAATGAAAGGAGCTGGCATCTCACTCTTTTTGAATCTTCTTTATCATGCTAAGAGGAGCAGGAAAAAGCAAAAAATTTCAGAATTGCACCTTGCAATGCGGAGAAATTACTGTTTGTGCATTTACAATATTCATTGATTTTTGCCATTATAAAACATCATGTTATTCATATACCAGAAATGTTTGAAGCTACTGACTGAATGAAAGGAGCTGGCATCTCACTCTCTTTGAATCTTCTTTATCATGCTAAGAGGAGCAGGAAAAAGCAAAAAATTTCAGAATTGCACCTTGCAATGCGGAGAAATAACTGTTTGTGCATTTACAATATTCATTGATTTTTGCCATTGAAAAACGTCCAGAAATGTTTGAAGCTACTGACTGAATGAAAAGAGCTGGCATCTCACTCTCTTTGAATCTTCTTTATCATGCTAAGAGGAGCAGGAAAAAGCAAAAAATTTCAGAATTGCACCTTGCAATGTCGAGAAATTACTGTTTGTGCATTTACAATATTCATTGGTTTTTGCCATTGAAAAACGTCCAGAAATGATTGAAGCTACTGACTGAATGAAAGGAGCTGGCATCTCACTCTCTTTGAATCTTCTTTATCATGCTAAGAGGAGCAGGAAAAAGCAAAAAATTTCAGAATTGCACCTTGCAATGCGGAGAAATTACTGTTTGTGCATTTACAATATTCATTGATTTTTGCCATTGAAAAACATCATGTTATTCATATACCAGAAATGTTTGAAGCTACTCACTGAATGAAACGAGCTGGCATCTCACTCTCTTTGAATCTTCTTTATCATGCTAAGAGGAGCAGGAAAAAGCAAAAAATTTCAGAATTGCACCTTGCAATGCGGAGAAATTACTGTTTGTGCATTTACAATATTCATTGATTTTTGCCATTGAAAAACGTCCAGAAATGTTTGAAGCTACTGACTGAATGAAACGAGCTGGCATCTCACTCTCTTTGAATCTTCTTTATCATGCTAAGAGGAGCAGGAAAAAGCAAAAAATTTCAGAATTGCACCTTGCAATGCGGAGAAATTACTGTTTGTGCATTTACAATATTCATTGATTTTTGCCATTGAAAAACGTCCAGAAATGTTTGAAGCTACTGACTGAATGAAAGGAGCTGGCATCTCACTCTCTTTGAATCTTCTTTATCATGCTAAGAGGAGCAGGAAAAAGCAAAAAATTTCAGAATTGCACCTTGCAATGCGGAGAAATTACTGTTTGTGCATTTACAATATTCATTGATTTTTGCCATTGAAAAACGTCCAGAAATGTTTGAAGCTACTGACTGAATGAAAGGAGCTGGCATCTCACTCTCTTTGAATCTTCTTTATCATGCTAAGAGGAGCAGGAAAAGGCAAAAAATTTCAGAATTGCACCTTGCAATGCGGAGAAATTACTGTTTGTGCATTTACAATATTCATTGATTTTTGCCATTGAAAAACGTCCAGAAATGATTGAAGCTACTGACTGAATGAAAGGAGCTGGCATCTCACTCTCTTTGAATCTTCTTTATCATGCTAAGAGGAGCAGGAAAAAGCAAAAAATTTCAGAATTGCACCTTGCAATGCGGAGAAATTACTGTTTGTGCATTTGCAATATTCATTGATTTTTGCCATTGAAAAACGTCCAGAAATGTTTGAAGCTACTGACTGAATGAAAGGAGCTGGCATCTCACTCTCTGTAAATCTTCTTTATCATGCTAAGAGGAGCAGGAAAAAGCAAAAAATTTCAGAATTGCACCTTGCAATGCGGAGAAATTACTGTTTGTGCATTTACAATATTCATTGATTTTTGCCATTGAAAAACGTCCAGAAATGTTTGAAGCTACTGACTGAATGAAAGGAGCTGGCATCTCACTCTCTTTGAATCTTCTTTATCATGCTAAGAGGAGCAGGAAAAAGCAAAAAATTTCAGAATTGCACCTTGCAATGCGGAGAAATTACTGTTTGTGCATTTACAATATTCATTGATTTTTGCCATTATAAAACATCATGTTATTCATATACCAGAAATGTTTGAAGCTACTGACTGAATGAAAGGAGCTGGCATCTCACTCTCTTTGAATCTTCTTTATCATGCTAAGAGGAGCAGGAAAAAGCAAAAAATTTCAGAATTGCACCTTGCAATGCGGAGAAATAACTGTTTGTGCATTTACAATATTCATTGATTTTTGCCATTGAAAAACGTCCAGAAATGTTTGAAGCTACTGACTGAATGAAAAGAGCTGGCATCTCACTCTCTTTGAATCTTCTTTATCATGCTAAGAGGAGCAGGAAAAAGCAAAAAATTTCAGAATTGCACCTTGCAATGTCGAGAAATTACTGTTTGTGCATTTACAATATTCATTGGTTTTTGCCATTGAAAAACGTCCAGAAATGATTGAAGCTACTGACTGAATGAAAGGAGCTGGCATCTCACTCTCTTTGAATCTTCTTTATCATGCTAAGAGGAGCAGGAAAAAGCAAAAAATTTCAGAATTGCACCTTGCAATGCGGAGAAATTACTGTTTGTGCATTTACAATATTCATTGATTTTTGCCATTGAAAAACATCATGTTATTCATATACCAGAAATGTTTGAAGCTACTCACTGAATGAAACGAGCTGGCATCTCACTCTCTTTGAATCTTCTTTATCATGCTAAGAGGAGCAGGAAAAAGCAAAAAATTTCAGAATTGCACCTTGCAATGCGGAGAAATTACTGTTTGTGCATTTACAATATTCATTGATTTTTGCCATTGAAAAACGTCCAGAAATGATTGAAGCTACTGACTGAATGAAAGGAGCTGGCATCTCACTCTCTTTGAATCTTCTTTATCATGCTAAGAGGAGCAGGAAAAAGCAAAAAATTTCAGAATTGCACCTTGCAATGCGGAGAAATTACTGTTTGTGCATTTACAATATTCATTGATTTTTGCCATTGAAAAACGTCCAGAAATGTTTGAAGCTACTGACTGAATGAAAGGAGCTGGCATCTCACTCTCTGTGAATCTTCTTTATCATGCTAAGAGGAGCAGGAAAAAGCAAAAAATTTCAGAATTGCACCTTGCAATGCGGAGAAATTACTGTTTGTGCATTTACAATATTCATTGATTTTTGCCATTGAAAAACGTCCAGAAATGTTTGAAGCTACTGACTGAATGAAAGGAGCTGGCATCTCACTCTCTTTGAATCTTCTTTATCACGCTAAGAGGAGCAGGAAAAAGCGAAAAATTTCAGAATTGCACTTTGCAATGCGGAGAAATTACTGTTTGTGCATTTACAATATTCATTGATTTTTGCCATTGAAAAACGTCCAGAAATGTTTGAAGCTACTGACTGAATGAAAGGAGCTGGCATCTCACTCTCTTTGAATCTTCTTTATCATGCTAAGAGGAGCAGGAAAAAGCAAAAAATTTCAGAATTGCACCTTGCAATGCGGAGAAATTACTGTTTGTTCATTTACAATATTCATTGATTTTTGCCATTGAAAAACGTCCAGAAATGATTGAAGCTACTGACTGAATGAAAGGAGCTGGCATCTCACTCTCTTTGAATCTTCTTTATCATGCTAAGAGGAGCAGGAAAAAGCAAAAAATTTCAGAATTGCACCTTGCAATGCGGAGAAATTACTGTTTGTGCATTTACAATATTCATTGATTTTTGACATTGAAAAACATCATGTTATTCATATACCAGAAATGTTTTAAGCTACTGACTGAATGAAAGGAGCTGGCATCTCACTCTCTTTGAATCTTCTTTATCATGCTAAGAGGAGCAGGAAAAAGCAAAAAATTTCAGAATTGCACCTTGCAATGCGGAGAAATTACTGTTTGTGCATTTACAATATTCATTGATTTTTGCCATTGAAAAACGTCCAGAAATGATTGAAGCTACTGACTGAATGAAAGGAGCTGGCATCTCACTCTCTTTGAATCTTCTTTATCATGCTAAGAGGAGCAGGAAAAAGCAAAAAATTTCAGAATTGCACCTTGCAATGCGGAGAAATTACTGTTTGTGCATTTACAATATTCATTGATTTTTGCCATTGAAAAACGTCCAGAAATGTTTGAAGCTACTGACTGAATGAAACGAGCTGGCATCTCACTCTCTGTGAATCTTCTTTATCATGCTAAGAGGAGCAGGAAAAAGCAAAAAATTTCAGAATTGCACCTTGCAATGCGGAGAAATTACTGTTTGTGCATTTACAATATTCATTGATTTTTGCCATTGAAAAACGTCCAGAAATGTTTGAAGCTACTGACTGAATGAAAGGAGCTGGCATCTCACTCTCTTTGAATCTTCTTTATCATGCTAAGAGGAGCAGGAAAAAGCAAAAAATTTCAGAATTGCACCTTGCAATGCGGAGAAATTACTGTTTGTGCATTTACAATATTCATTGATTTTTGCCATTGAAAAACGTCCAGAAATGTTTGAAGCTACTGACTGAATGAAAGGAGCTGGCATCTCACTCTCTTTGAATCTTCTTTATCATGCTAAGAGGAGCAGGAAAAGGCAAAAAATTTCAGAATTGCACCTTGCAATGCGGAGAAATTACTGTTTGTGCATTTACAATATTCATTGATTTTTGCCATTGAAAAACGTCCAGAAATGATTGAAGCTACTGACTGAATGAAAGGAGCTGGCATCTCACTCTCTTTGAATCTTCTTTATCATGCTAAGAGGAGCAGGAAAAAGCAAAAAATTTCAGAATTGCACCTTGCAATGCGGAGAAATTACTGTTTGTGCATTTGCAATATTCATTGATTTTTGCCATTGAAAAACGTCCAGAAATGTTTGAAGCTACTGACTGAATGAAAGGAGCTGGCATCTCACTCTCTGTAAATCTTCTTTATCATGCTAAGAGGAGCAGGAAAAAGCAAAAAATTTCAGAATTGCACCTTGCAATGCGGAGAAATTACTGTTTGTGCATTTACAATATTCATTGATTTTTGCCATTGAAAAACGTCCAGAAATGTTTGAAGCTACTGACTGAATGAAAGGAGCTGGCATCTCACTCTCTTTGAATCTTCTTTATCATGCTAAGAGGAGCAGGAAAAAGCAAAAAATTTCAGAATTGCACCTTGCAATGCGGAGAAATTACTGTTTGTGCATTTACAATATTCATTGATTTTTGCCATTGAAAAACGTCCAGAAATGATTGAAGCTACTGACTGAATGAAAGGAGCTGGCATCTCACTCTCTTTGAATCTTCTTTATCATGCTAAGAGGAGCAGGAAAAAGCAAAAAATTTCAGAATTGCACCTTGCAATGCGGAGAAATTACTGTTTGTGCATTTACAATATTCATTGATTTTTGCCATTGAAAAACGTCCAGAAATGTTTGAAGCTACTGACTGAATGAAAGGAGCTGGCATCTCACTCTCTTTGAATCTTCTTTATCATGCTAAGAGGAGCAGGAAAAAGCAAAAAATTTCAGAATTGCACCTTGCAATGCGGAGAAATTACTGTTTGTGCATTTACAATATTCATTGATTTTTGCCATTGAAAAACGTCCAGAAATGTTTGAAGCTACTGACTGAATGAAAGGAGCTGGCATCTCACTCTCTTTGAATCTTCTTTATCATGCTAAGAGGAGCAGGAAAAGGCAAAAAATTTCAGAATTGCACCTTGCAATGCGGAGAAATTACTGTTTGTGCATTTACAATATTCATTGATTTTTGCCATTGAAAAACGTCCAGAAATGATTGAAGCTACTGACTGAATGAAAGGAGCTGGCATCTCACTCTCTTTGAATCTTCTTTATCATGCTAAGAGGAGCAGGAAAAAGCAAAAAATTTCAGAATTGCACCTTGCAATGCGGAGAAATTACTGTTTGTGCATTTGCAATATTCATTGATTTTTGCCATTGAAAAACGTCCAGAAATGTTTGAAGCTACTGACTGAATGAAAGGAGCTGGCATCTCACTCTCTGTAAATCTTCTTTATCATGCTAAGAGGAGCAGGAAAGAGCAAAAAATTTCAGAATTGCACCTTGCAATGCGGAGAAATTACTGTTTGTGCATTTACAATATTCATTGATTTTTGCCATTGAAAAACGTCCAGAAATGTTTGAAGCTACTGACTGAATGAAAGGAGCTGGCATCTCACTCTCTTTGAATCTTCTTTACCATGCTAAGAGGAGCAGGAAAAAGCAAAAAATTTCAGAATTGCACCTTGCAATGCGGAGAAATTACTGTTTGTGCATTTACAATATTCATTGATTTTTGCCATTGAAAAACGTCCAGAAATGATTGAAGCTACTGACTGAATGAAAGGAGCTGGCATCTCACTCTCTTTGAATCTTTTTTATCATGCTAAGAGGAGCAGGAAAAAGCAAAAAATTTCAGAATTGCACCTTGCAATGCGGAGAAATTACTGTTTATGCATTTACAATATTCATTGATTTTTGCCATTGAAAAACGTCCAGAAATGATTGAAGCTAATGACTGAATGAAAGGAGCTGGCATCTCACTCTCTTTGAATCTTCTTTATCATGCTAAGAGGAGCAGGAAAAAGCAAAAAATTTCAGAATTGCACCTTGCAATGTGGAGAAATTACTGTTTGTGCATTTACAATATTCATTGATTTTTGCCATTGAAAAACGTCCAGAAATGATTGAAGCTACTGACTGAATGAAAGGAGCTGGCATCTCACTCTCTTTGAATCTTCTTTATCATGCTAAGAGGAGCAGGAAAAAGCAAAAAATTTCAGAATTGCACCTTGCAATGCGGAGAAATTACTGTTTGTGCATTTACAATATTCATTGATTTTTGCCATTGAAAAACATCATGTTATTCATATACCAGAAATGTTTGAAGCTACTGACTGAATGAAAGGAGCTGGCATCTCACTCTCTTTGAATCTTCTTTATCATGCTAAGAGGAGCAGGAAAAAGCAAAAAATTTCAGAATTGCACCTTGCAATGCGGAGAAATTACTGTTTGTGCATTTACAATATTCATTGATTTTTGCCATTGAAAAACGTCCAGAAATGTTTGAAGCTACTGACTGAATGAAAGGAGCTGGCATCTCACTCTCTTTGAATCTTCTTTATCATGCTAAGAGGAGCAGGAAAAAGCAAAAAATTTCAGAATTGCACCTTGCAATGCGGAGAAATTACTGTTTGTTCATTTACAATATTCATTGATTTTTGCCATTGAAAAACGTCCAGAAATGATTGAAGCTACTGACTGAATGAAAGGAGCTGGCATCTCACTCTCTTTGAATCTTCTTTATCATGCTAAGAGGAGCAGGAAAAAGCAAAAAATTTCAGAATTGCACCTTGCAATGCGGAGAAATTACTGTTTGTGCATTTACAATATTCATTGATTTTTGACATTGAAAAACATCATGTTATTCATATACCAGAAATGTTTGAAGCTACTGACTGAATGAAAGGAGCTGGCATCTCACTCTCTTTGAATCTTCTTTATCATGCTAAGAGGAGCAGGAAAAAGCAAAAAATTTCAGAATTGCACCTTGCAATGCGGAGAAATTACTGTTTGTGCATTTACAATATTCATTGATTTTTGCCATTGAAAAACGTCCAGAAATGATTGAAGCTACTGACTGAATGAAAGGAGCTGGCATCTCACTCTCTTTGAATCTTCTTTATCATGCTAAGAGGAGCAGGAAAAAGCAAAAAATTTCAGAATTGCACCTTGCAATGCGGAGAAATTACTGTTTGTGCATTTACAATATTCATTGATTTTTGCCATTGAAAAACGTCCAGAAATGTTTGAAGCTACTGACTGAATGAAAGGAGCTGGCATCTCACTCTCTGTGAATCTTCTTTATCATGCTAAGAGGAGCAGGAAAAAGCAAAAAATTTCAGAATTGCACCTTGCAATGCGGAGAAATTACTGTTTGTGCATTTACAATATTCATTGATTTTTGCCATTGAAAAACGTCCAGAAATGTTTGAAGCTACTGACTGAATGAAAGGAGCTGGCATCTCACTCTCTTTGAATCTTCTTTATCATGCTAAGAGGAGCAGGAAAAAGCAAAAAATTTCAGAATTGCACCTTGCAATGCGGAGAAATTACTGTTTGTGCATTTACAATATTCATTGATTTTTGCCATTGAAAAACGTCCAGAAATGTTTGAAGCTACTGACTGAATGAAAGGAGCTGGCATCTCACTCTCTTTGAATCTTCTTTATCATGCTAAGAGGAGCAGGAAAAGGCAAAAAATTTTAGAATTGCACCTTGCAATGCGGAGAAATTACTGTTTGTGCATTTACAATATTCATTGATTTTTGCCATTGAAAAACGTCCAGAAATGATTGAAGCTACTGACTGAATGAAAGGAGCTGGCATCTCACTCTCTTTGAATCTTCTTTATCATGCTAAGAGGAGCAGGAAAAAGCAAAAAATTTCAGAATTGCACCTTGCAATGCGGAGAAATTACTGTTTGTGCATTTGCAATATTCATTGATTTTTGCCATTGAAAAACGTCCAGAAATGTTTGAAGCTACTGACTGAATGAAAGGAGCTGGCATCTCACTCTCTGTAAATCTTCTTTATCATGCTAAGAGGAGCAGGAAAAAGCAAAAAATTTCAGAATTGCACCTTGCAATGCGGAGAAATTACTGTTTGTGCATTTACAATATTCATTGATTTTTGCCATTGAAAAACGTCCAGAAATGTTTGAAGCTACTGACTGAATGAAAGGAGCTGGCATCTCACTCTCTTTGAATCTTCTTTATCATGCTAAGAGGAGCAGGAAAAAGCAAAAAATTTCAGAATTGCACCTTGCAATGCGGAGAAATTACTGTTTGTGCATTTACAATATTCATTGATTTTTGCCATTGAAAAACGTCCAGAAATGATTGAAGCTACTGACTGAATGAAAGGAGCTGGCATCTCACTCTCTTTGAATCTTTTTTATCATGCTAAGAGGAGCAGGAAAAAGCAAAAAATTTCAGAATTGCACCTTGCAATGCGGAGAAATTACTGTTTATGCATTTACAATATTCATTGATTTTTGCCATTGAAAAACGTCCAGAAATGATTGAAGCTAATGACTGAATGAAAGGAGCTGGCATCTCACTCTCTTTGAATCTTCTTTATCATGCTAAGAGGAGCAGGAAAAAGCAAAAAAATTTCAGAATTGCACCTTGCAATGCGGAGAAATTACTGTTTGTGCATTTACAATATTCATTGATTTTTGCCATTGAAAAACGTCCAGAAATGTTTGAAGCTACTGACTGAATGAAAAGAGCTGGCATCTCACTCTCTTTGAATCTTCTTTATCATGCTAAGAGGAGCAGGAAAAAGCAAAAAATTTCAGAATTGCACCTTGCAATGTGGAGAAATTACTGTTTGTGCATTTACAATATTCATTGATTTTTGCCATTGAAAAACGTCCAGAAATGATTGAAGCTACTGACTGAATGAAAGGAGCTGGCATCTCACTCTCTTTGAATCTTCTTTATCATGCTAAGAGGAGCAGGAAAAAGCAAAAAATTTCAGAATTGCACCTTGCAATGCGGAGAAATTACTGTTTGTGCATTTACAATATTCATTGATTTTTGCCATTGAAAAACATCATGTTATTCATATACCAGAAATGTTTGAAGCTACTGACTGAATGAAAGGAGCTGGCATCTCACTCTCTTTGAATCTTCTTTATCATGCTAAGAGGAGCAGGAAAAAGCAAAAAATTTCAGAATTGCACCTTGCAATGCGGAGAAATTACTGTTTGTGCATTTACAATATTCATTGATTTTTGCCATTGAAAAACGTCCAGAAATGATTGAAGCTACTGACTGAATGAAAGGAGCTGGCATCTCACTCTCTTTGAATCTTTTTTATCATGCTAAGAGGAGCAGGAAAAAGCAAAAAATTTCAGAATTGCACCATGCAATGCGGAGAAATTACTGTTTATGCATTTACAATATTCATTGTTTTTTGCCATTGAAAAACGTCCAGAAATGATTGAAGCTACTGACTGAATGAAAGGAGCTGGCATCTCACTCTCTTTGAATCTTCTTTATCATGCTAAGAGGAGCAGGAAAAAGCAAAAAATTTCAGAATTGCACCTTGCAATGCGGAGAAATTACTGTTTGTGCATTTACAATATTCATTGATTTTTGCCATTGAAAAACGTCCAGAAATGATTGAAGCTACTGACTGAATGAAAGGAGCTGGCATCTCACTCTCTTTGAATCTTCTTTATCATGCTAAGAGGAGCAGGAAAAAGCAAAAAATTTCAGAATTGCACCTTGCAATGCGGAGAAATTACTGTTTGTGCATTTACAATATTCATTGATTTTTGCCATTGAAAAACGTCCAGAAATGTTTGAAGCTACTGACTGAATGAAAGGAGCTGGCATCTCACTCTCTTTGAATCTTCTTTATCATGCTAAGAGGAGCAGGAAAAAGCAAAAAATTTCAGAATTGCACCTTGCAATGCGGAGAAATTACTGTTTGTGCATTTACAATATTCATTGATTTTTGCCATTGAAAAACATCATGTTATTCATATACCAGAAATGTTTGAAGCTACTGACTGAATGAAAGGAGCTGGCATCTCACTCTCTTTGAATCTTCTTTATCATGCTAAGAGGAGCAGGAAAAAGCAAAAAATTTCAGAATTGCACCTTGCAATGCGGAGAAATTCCTGTTTGTGCATTTACAATATTCATTGATTTTTGCCATTGAAAAACGTCCAGAAATGATTGGAGCTACTGACTGAATGAAAGGAGCTGGCATCTCACTCTCTTTGAATCTTTTTTATCATGCTAAGAGGAGCAGGAAAAAGCAAAAAATTTCAGAATTGCACCTTGCAATGCGGAGAAATTACTGTTTATGCATTTACAATATTCATTGATTTTTGCCATTGAAAAACGTCCAGAAATGATTGAAGCTACTGACTGAATGAAAGGAGCTGGCATCTCACTCTCTTTGAATCTTCTTTGTCATGCTAAGAGGAGCAGGAAAAAGCAAAAAAAATTCAGAATTGCACCTTGCAATGCGGAGAAATTACTGTTTGTGCATTTACAATATTCATTGATTTTTGCCATTGAAAAACGTCCAGAAATGTTTGAAGCTACTGACTGAATGAAAAGATCTGGCATCTCACTCTCTTTGAATCTTCTTTATCATGCTAAGAGGAGCAGGAAAAGCAAAAAATTTCAGAATTGCACCTTGCAATGCGGAGAAATTACTGTTTGTGCATTTACAATATTCATTGATTTTTGCCATTGAAAAATGTCCAGAAATGATTGAAGCTACTGACTGAATGAAAGGAGCTGGCATCTCACTCTCTTTGAATATTTTTTATCATGCTAAGAGGAGCAGGAAAAAGCAAAAAATTTCAGAATTGCACCTTGCAATGCGGAGAAATTACTGTTTATGCATTTACAATATTCATTGATTTTTGCAAATGAAAAACGTCCAGAAATGATTGAAGCTACTGACTGAATGAAAGGAGCTGGCATCTCACTCTCTTTGAATCTTCTTTATCATGCTAAGAGGAGCAGGAAAAAGTAAAAAATTTCAGAATTGCACCTTGCAATGCGGAGAAATTACTGTTTGTGCATTTACAATATTCATTGATTTTTGCCATTGAAAAACGTCCAGAAATGATTGAAGCTACTGACTGAATGAAAGGAGCTGGCATCTCACTCTCTTTGAATCTTCTTTATCATGCTAAGAGGAGCAGGAAAAAGCAAAAAAATTCAGAATTGCACCTTGCAATGCGGAGAAATTACTGTTTGTGCATTTACAATATTCATTGATTTTTGCCATTGAAAAACATCATGTTATTCATATACCAGAAATGTTTGAAGCTACTGACTGAATGAAAGGAGCTGGCATCTCACTCTCTTTGAATCTTCTTTATCATGCTAAGAGGAGCAGGAAAAAGCAAAAAAATTCAGAATTGCACCTTGCAATGCGGAGAAATTACTGTTTGTGCATTTACAATATTCATTGATTTTTGCCATTGAAAACGTCCAGAAATGATTGAAGATACTGACTGAATGAAAGGAGCTGGCATCTCACTCTCTTTGAATCTTCTTTATCATGCTAAGAGGAGCAGGAAAAAGCAAAAAATTTCAGAATTGCACCTTGCAATGCGGAGAAATTACTGTTTGTGCATTTACAATATTCATTGATTTTTGCCATTGAAAAACGTCCAGAAATGTTTGAAGCTACTGACTGAATGAAAGGAGCTGGCATCTCACTCTCTTTGAATCTTCTTTATCATGCTAAGAGGAGCAGGAAAAAGCAAAAAATTTCAGAATTGCACCTTGCAATGCGGAGAAATTACTGTTTGTGCATTTACAATATTCATTGATTTTTGCCATTGAAAAACGTCCAGAAATGTTTGAAGCTACTGACTGAATGAAAAGAGCTGGCATCTCACTCTCTTTGAATCTTCTTTATCATGCTAAGAGGAGCAGGAAAAAGCAAAAAATTTCAGAATTGCACCTTGCAATGTGGAGAAATTACTGTTTGTGCATTTACAATATTCATTGATTTTTGCCATTGAAAAACGTCCAGAAATGATTGAAGCTACTGACTGAATGAAAGGAGCTGGCATCTCACTCTCTTTGAATCTTCTTTATCATGCTAAGAGGAGCAGGAAAAAGCAAAAAATTTCAGAATTGCACCTTGCAATGCGGAGAAATTACTGTTTGTGCATTTACAATATTCATTGATTTTTGCCATTGAAAAACATCATGTTATTCATATACCAGAAATGTTTGAAGCTACTGACTGAATGAAAGGAGCTGGCATCTCACTCTCTTTGAATCTTCTTTATCATGCTAAGAGGAGCAGGAAAAAGCAAAAAATTTCAGAATTGCACCTTGCAATGCGGAGAAATTACTGTTTGTGCATTTACAATATTCATTGATTTTTGCCATTGAAAAACGTCCAGAAATGATTGAAGCTACTGACTGAATGAAAGGAGCTGGCATCTCACTCTCTTTGAATCTTTTTTATCATGCTAAGAGGAGCAGGAAAAAGCAAAAAATTTCAGAATTGCACCATGCAATGCGGAGAAATTACTGTTTATGCATTTACAATATTCATTGTTTTTTGCCATTGAAAAACGTCCAGAAATGATTGAAGCTACTGACTGAATGAAAGGAGCTGGCATCTCACTCTCTTTGAATCTTCTTTATCATGCTAAGAGGAGCAGGAAAAAGCAAAAAATTTCAGAATTGCACCTTGCAATGCGGAGAAATTACTGTTTGTGCATTTACAATATTCATTGATTTTTGCCATTGAAAAACGTCCAGAAATGATTGAAGCTACTGACTGAATGAAAGGAGCTGGCATCTCACTCTCTTTGAATCTTCTTTATCATGCTAAGAGGAGCAGGAAAAAGCAAAAAATTTCAGAATTGCACCTTGCAATGCGGAGAAATTACTGTTTGTGCATTTACAATATTCATTGATTTTTGCCATTGAAAAACGTCCAGAAATGTTTGAAGCTACTGACTGAATGAAAGGAGCTGGCATCTCACTCTCTTTGAATCTTCTTTATCATGCTAAGAGGAGCAGGAAAAAGCAAAAAATTTCAGAATTGCACCTTGCAATGCGGAGAAATTACTGTTTGTGCATTTACAATATTCATTGATTTTTGCCATTGAAAAACATCATGTTATTCATATACCAGAAATGTTTGAAGCTACTGACTGAATGAAAGGAGCTGGCATCTCACTCTCTTTGAATCTTCTTTATCATGCTAAGAGGAGCAGGAAAAAGCAAAAAATTTCAGAATTGCACCTTGCAATGCGGAGAAATTCCTGTTTGTGCATTTACAATATTCATTGATTTTTGCCATTGAAAAACGTCCAGAAATGATTGGAGCTACTGACTGAATGAAAGGAGCTGGCATCTCACTCTCTTTGAATCTTTTTTATCATGCTAAGAGGAGCAGGAAAAAGCAAAAAATTTCAGAATTGCACCTTGCAATGCGGAGAAATTACTGTTTATGCATTTACAATATTCATTGATTTTTGCCATTGAAAAACGTCCAGAAATGATTGAAGCTACTGACTGAATGAAAGGAGCTGGCATCTCACTCTCTTTGAATCTTCTTTGTCATGCTAAGAGGAGCAGGAAAAAGCAAAAAAATTTCAGAATTGCAACTTGCAATGCGGAGAAATTACTGTTTGTGCATTTACAATATTCATTGATTTTTGCCATTGAAAAACGTCCAGAAATGTTTGAAGCTACTGACTGAATGAAAAGATCTGGCATCTCACTCTCTTTGAATCTTCTTTATCATGCTAAGAGGAGCAGGAAAAGCAAAAAATTTCAGAATTGCACCTTGCAATGCGGAGAAATTACTGTTTGTGCATTTACAATATTCATTGATTTTTGCCATTGAAAAATGTCCAGAAATGATTGAAGCTACTGACTGAATGAAAGGAGCTGGCATCTCACTCTCTTTGAATATTTTTTATCATGCTAAGAGGAGCAGGAAAAAGCAAAAAATTTCAGAATTGCACCTTGCAATGCGGAGAAATTACTGTTTATGCATTTACAATATTCATTGATTTTTGCAAATGAAAAACGTCCAGAAATGATTGAAGCTACTGACTGAATGAAAGGAGCTGGCATCTCACTCTCTTTGAATCTTCTTTATCATGCTAAGAGGAGCAGGAAAAAGTAAAAAATTTCAGAATTGCACCTTGCAATGCGGAGAAATTACTGTTTGTGCATTTACAATATTCATTGATTTTTGCCATTGAAAAACGTCCAGAAATGATTGAAGCTACTGACTGAATGAAAGGAGCTGGCATCTCACTCTCTTTGAATCTTCTTTATCATGCTAAGAGGAGCAGGAAAAAGCAAAAAAATTCAGAATTGCACCTTGCAATGCGGAGAAATTACTGTTTGTGCATTTACAATATTCATTGATTTTTGCCATTGAAAAACATCATGTTATTCATATACCAGAAATGTTTGAAGCTACTGACTGAATGAAAGGAGCTGGCATCTCACTCTCTTTGAATCTTCTTTATCATGCTAAGAGGAGCAGGAAAAAGCAAAAAAATTCAGAATTGCACCTTGCAATGCGGAGAAATTACTGTTTGTGCATTTACAATATTCATTGATTTTTGCCATTGAAAACGTCCAGAAATGATTGAAGATACTGACTGAATGAAAGGAGCTGGCATCTCACTCTCTTTGAATCTTCTTTATCATGCTAAGAGGAGCAGGAAAAAGCAAAAAATTTCAGAATTGCACCTTGCAATGCGGAGAAATTACTGTTTGTGCATTTACAATATTCATTGATTTTTGCCATTGAAAAACGTCCAGAAATGTTTGAAGCTACTGACTGAATGAAAGGAGCTGGCATCTCACTCTCTTTGAATCTTCTTTATCATGCTAAGAGGAGCAGGAAAAAGCAAAAAATTTCAGAATTGCACCTTGCAATGCGGAGAAATTACTGTTTGTGCATTTACAATATTCATTGATTTTTGCCATTGAAAAACATCATGTTAATCATATACCAGAAATGTTTGAAGCTACTGACTGAATGAAAGGAGCTGGCATCTCACTCTCTTTGAATCTTCTTTATCATGCTAAGAGGAGCAGGAAAAAGCAAAAAATTTCAGAATTGCACCTTGCAATGCGGAGAAATTACTGTTTGTGCATTTACAATATTCATTGATTTTTGCCATTGAAAAACGTCCAGAAATGATTGAAGCTACTGACTGAATGAAAGGAGCTGGCATCTCACTCTCTTTGAATCTTTTTTATCATGCTAAGAGGAGCAGGAAAAAGCAAAAAATTTCAGAATTGCACCTTGCAATGCGGAGAAATTACTGTTTATGCATTTACAATATTCATTGATTTTTGCCATTGAAAAACGTCCAGAAATGATTGAAGCTAATGACTGAATGAAAGGAGCTGGCATCTCACTCTCTTTGAATCTTCTTTATCATGCTAAGAGGAGCAGGAAAAAGCAAAAAAATTTCAGAATTGCATCTTGCAATGCGGAGAAATTACTGTTTGTGCATTTACAATATTCATTGATTTTTGCCATTGAAAAACGTCCAGAAATGTTTGAAGCTACTGACTGAATGAAAAGAGCTGGCATCTCACTCTCTTTGAATCTTCTTTATCATGCTAAGAGGAGCAGGAAAAAGCAAAAAATTTCAGAATTGCACCTTGCAATGCGGAGAAATTACTGTTTGTGCATTTACAATATTCATTGATTTTTGCCATTGAAAAACGTCCAGAAATGATTGAAGCTACTGACTGAATGAAAGGAGCTGGCATCTCACTCTCTTTGAATCTTCTTTATCATGCTAAGAGGAGCAGGAAAAAGCAAAAAATTTCAGAATTGCACCTTGCAATGCGGAGAAATTACTGTTTGTGCATTTACAATATTCATTGATTTTTGCCATTGAAAAACATCATGTTATTCATATACCAGAAATGTTTGAAGCTACTGACTGAATGAAAGGAGCTGGCATCTCACTCTCTTTGAATCTTCTTTATCATGCTAAGAGGAGCAGGAAAAAGCAAAAAATTTCAGAATTGCACCTTGCAATGCGGAGAAATTACTGTTTGTGCATTTACAATATTCATTGATTTTTGCCATTGAAAAACGTCCAGAAATGATTGAAGCTACTGACTGAATGAAAGGAGCTGGCATCTCACTCTCTTTGAATCTTTTTTATCATGCTAAGAGGAGCAGGAAAAAGCAAAAAATTTCAGAATTGCACCATGCAATGCGGAGAAATTACTGTTTATGCATTTACAATATTCATTGTTTTTTGCCATTGAAAAACGTCCAGAAATGATTGAAGCTACTGACTGAATGAAAGGAGCTGGCATCTCACTCTCTTTGAATCTTCTTTATCATGCTAAGAGGAGCAGGAAAAAGCAAAAAATTTCAGAATTGCACCTTGCAATGCGGAGAAATTACTGTTTGTGCATTTACAATATTCATTGATTTTTGCCATTGAAAAACGTCCAGAAATGATTGAAGCTACTGACTGAATGAAAGGAGCTGGCATCTCACTCTCTTTGAATCTTCTTTATCATGCTAAGAGGAGCAGGAAAAATTAAAAAATTTCAGAATTGCACCTTGCAATGCGGAGAAATTACTGTTTGTGCATTTACAATATTCATTGATTTTTGCCATTGAAAAACGTCCAGAAATGTTTGAAGCTACTGACTGAATGAAAGGAGCTGGCATCTCACTCTCTTTGAATCTTCTTTATCATGCTAAGAGGAGCAGGAAAAAGCAAAAAATTTCAGAATTGCACCTTGCAATGCGGAGAAATTACTGTTTGTGCATTTACAATATTCATTGATTTTTGCCATTGAAAAACATCATGTTATTCATATACCAGAAATGTTTGAAGCTACTGACTGAATGAAAGGAGCTGGCATCTCACTCTCTTTGAATCTTCTTTATCATGCTAAGAGGAGCAGGAAAAAGCAAAAAATTTCAGAATTGCACCTTGCAATGCGGAGAAATTCCTGTTTGTGCATTTACAATATTCATTGATTTTTGCCATTGAAAAACGTCCAGAAATGATTGGAGCTACTGACTGAATGAAAGGAGCTGGCATCTCACTCTCTTTGAATCTTTTTTATCATGCTAAGAGGAGCAGGAAAAAGCAAAAAATTTCAGAATTGCACCTTGCAATGCGGAGAAATTACTGTTTATGCATTTACAATATTCATTGATTTTTGCCATTGAAAAACGTCCAGAAATGATTGAAGCTACTGACTGAATGAAAGGAGCTGGCATCTCACTCTCTTTGAATCTTCTTTGTCATGCTAAGAGGAGCAGGAAAAAGCAAAAAAATTTCAGAATTGCACCTTGCAATGCGGAGAAATTACTGTTTGTGCATTTACAATATTCATTGATTTTTGCCATTGAAAAACGTCCAGAAATGTTTGAAGCTACTGACTGAATGAAAAGATCTGGCATCTCACTCTCTTTGAATCTTCTTTATCATGCTAAGAGGAGCAGGAAAAGCAAAAAATTTCAGAATTGCACCTTGCAATGCGGAGAAATTACTGTTTGTGCATTTACAATATTCATTGATTTTTGCCATTGAAAAACGTCCAGAAATGATTGAAGCTACTGACTGAATGAAAGGAGCTGGCATCTCACTCTCTTTGAATATTTTTTATCATGCTAAGAGGAGCAGGAAAAAGCAAAAAATTTCAGAATTGCACCTTGCAATGCGGAGAAATTACTGTTTATGCATTTACAATATTCATCGATTTTTGCAAATGAAAAACGTCCAGAAATGATTGAAGCTACTGACTGAATGAAAGGAGCTGGCATCTCACTCTCTTTGAATCTTCTTTATCATGCTAAGAGGAGCAGGAAAAAGTAAAAAATTTCAGAATTGCACCTTGCAATGCGGAGAAATTACTGTTTGTGCATTTACAATATTCATTGATTTTTGCCATTGAAAAACGTCCAGAAATGATTGAAGCTACTGACTGAATGAAAGGAGCTGGCATCTCACTCTCTTTGAATCTTCTTTATCATGCTAAGAGGAGCAGGAAAAAGCAAAAAAATTCAGAATTGCACCTTGCAATGCGGAGAAATTACTGTTTGTGCATTTACAATATTCATTGATTTTTGCCATTGAAAAACATCATGTTATTCATATACCAGAAATGTTTGAAGCTACTGACTGAATGAAAGGAGCTGGCATCTCACTCTCTTTGAATCTTCTTTATCATGCTAAGAGGAGCAGGAAAAAGCAAAAAAATTCAGAATTGCACCTTGCAATGCGGAGAAATTACTGTTTGTGCATTTACAATATTCATTGATTTTTGCCATTGAAAACGTCCAGAAATGATTGAAGATACTGACTGAATGAAAGGAGCTGGCATCTCACTCTCTTTGAATCTTCTTTATCATGCTAAGAGGAGCAGGAAAAAGCAAAAAATTTCAGAATTGCACCTTGCAATGCGGAGAAATTACTGTTTGTGCATTTACAATATTCATTGATTTTTGCCATTGAAAAACGTCCAGAAATGTTTTAAGCTACTGACTGAATGAAAGGAGCTGGCATCTCACTCTCTTTGAATCTTCTTTATCGTGCTAAGAGGAGAAGGAAAAAGCAAAAAATTTCAGAACTGCACCTTGCAATGTGGAGAAATTACTGTTTGTGCATTTAAAATATTCATTGATTTTTGCCATTGAAAAACGTCCAGAAATGTTTGAAGCTACTGACTGAATGAAAGGAGCTGGCATCTCACTCTCTTTGAATCTTCTTTATCATGCTAAGAGGAGCAGGAAAAAGCAAAAAATTTCAGAATTGCACCTTGCAATGCGGAGAAATTACTGTTTGTGCATTTACAATATTCATTGATTTTTGCCATTGAAAAACGTCCAGAAATGATTGAAGCTACTGACTGAATGAAAGGAGCTGGCATCTCACTCTCTTTGAATCTTCTTTATCATGCTAAGAGGAGCAGGAAAAAGCAAAAAATTTCAGAATTGCACCTTGCAATGCGGAGAAATTACTGTTTGTGCATTTACAATATTCATTGATTTTTGCCATTGAAAAACGTCCAGAAATGATTGAAGCTACTGACTGAATGAAAGGAGCTGTCATCTCACTCTCTTTGAATCTTCTTTATCATGCTAAGAGGAGCAGGAAAAAGCAAAAAATTTCAGAATTGCACCTTGCAATGCGGAGAAATTACTGTTTGTGCATTTACAATATTCATTGATTTTTGCCATTGAAAAACGTCCAGAAATGTTTGAAGCTACTGACTGAATGAAAGGAGCTGGCATCTCACTCTCTTTGAATCTTCTTTATCATGCTAAGAGGAGCAGGAAAAAGCAAAAAATTTCAGAATTGCACCTTGCAATGCGGAGAAATTACTGTTTGTGCATTTACAATATTCATTGATTTTTGCCATTGAAAAACGTCCAGAAATGTTTGAAGCTACTGACTGAATGAAAGGAGCTGGCATCTCACTCTCTTTGAATCTTCTTTATCATGCTAAGAGGAGCAGGAAAAAGCAAAAAATTTCAGAATTGCACCTTGCAATGCAGAGAAATTACTGTTTGTGCATTTACAATATTCATTGATTTTTGCCATTGAAAAACATCATGTTATTCATATACCAGAAATGTTTGAAGCTACTGACTGAATGAAAGGAGCTGGCATCTCACTCTCTTTGAATCTTCTTTATCATGCTAAGAGGAGCAGGAAAAAGCAAAAAATTTCAGAATTGCACCTTGCAATGTGGAGAAATTACTGTTTGTGCATTTACAATATTCATTGATTTTTGCCATTATAAAACATCATGTAATTCATATACCAGAAATGTTTGAAGCTACTGACTGAATGAAAGGAGCTGGCATCTCACTCTCTATGAATCTTCTTTATCATGCTAAGAGGAGCAGGAAAAAGCAAAAAATTTCAGAATTGCAACTTGCAATGCGGAGAAATTACTGTTTGTGCATTTACAATATTCATTGATTTTTGCCATTGAAAAACGTCCAGAAATGATTGAAGCTACTGACTGAATGAAAGGAGCTGGCATCTCACTCTCTTTGAATCTTCTTTATCATGCTAAGAGGAGCAGGAAAAAGCAAAAAATTTCAGAATTGCACCTTGCAATGCGGAGAAATTACTGTTTGTGCATTTACAATATTCATTGATTTTTGCCATTGAAAAACGTCCAGAAATGTTTGAAGCTACTGACTGAATGAAAGGAGCTGGCATCTCACTCTCTTTGAATCTTCTTTATCATGCTAAGAGGAGCAGGAAAAAGCAAAAAATTTCAGAATTGCACCTTGCAATGCGGAGAAATTACTGTTTGTGCATTTACAATATTCATTGATTTTTGCCATTGAAAAACGTCCAGAAATGATTGAAGCTACTGGCTGAATGAAAGGAGCTGGCATCTCACTCTCTTTGAATCTTCTTTATCATGCTAAGAGGAGCATGAAAAAGCAAAAAATTTCAGAATTGCACCTTGCAATGCGGAGAAATTACTGTTTGTGCATTTACAATATTCATTGATTTTTGCCATTGAAAAACATCCAGAAATGTTTGAAGCTACAGACTGAATGAAAGGAGCTGGCATCTCACTCTCTTTGAATCTTCTTTATCATGCTAAGAGGAGCAGGAAAAAGCAAAAAATTTCAGAATTGCACCTTGCAATGCGGAGAAATTACTGTTTGTGCATTTACAATATTCATTGATTTTTGCCATTGAAAAATGTCCAGAAATGTTTGAAGCTACTGACTGAATGAAAGGAGCTGGCATCTCACTCTCTTTGAATCTTCTTTATCATGCTAAGAGGAGCAGGAAAAAGCAAAAAATTTCAGAATTGCACCTTGCAATGCGGAGAAATTACTGTTTGTGCATTTACAATATTCATTGATTTTTGCCATTGAAAAATGTCCAGAAATGTTTGAAGCTACTGACTGAATGAAAGAAGCTGGCATCTCACTCTCTTTGAATCTTCTTTATCATGCTAAGAGGAGCAGGAAAAAGCAAAAAATTTCAGAATTGCACCTTGCAATGCGGAGAAATTACTGTTTGTGCATTTACAATATTCATTGATTTTTGCCATTGAAAAACATGTTATTCATATACCAGAAATGTTTGAAGCTACTGACTGAATGAAAGGAGCTGGCATCTCACTCTCTTTGAATCTTCTTTATCATGCTAAGAGGAGCAGGAAAAATCAAAAAATTTCAGAATTGCACCTTGCAATGCAGAGAAATTACTGTTTGTGCATTTACAATATTCATTGATTTTTGCCATTGAAAAACATCATGTTATTCATATACCAGAAATGTTTGAAGCTACTGACTGAATGAAAGGAGCTGGCATCTCACTCTCTTTGAATCTTCTTTATCATGCTAAGAGGAGCAGGAAAAAGCAAAAAATTTCAGAATTGCACCTTGCAATGTGGAGAAATTACTGTTTGTGCATTTACAATATTCATTGATTTTTGCCATTATAAAACATCATGTAATTCATATACCAGAAATGTTTGAAGCTACTGACTGAATGAAAGGAGCTGGCATCTCACTCTCTTTGAATCTTCTTTATCATGCTAAGAGGAGCAGGAAAAAGCAAAAATTTTCAGAATTGCACCTTGCAATGCGGAGAAATTACTGTTTGTGCATTTACAATATTCATTGATTTTTGCCATTGAAAAACGTCCAGAAATGTTTGAAGCTACTGACTGAATGAAAGGAGCTGGCATCTCACTCTCTTTGAATCTTCTTTATCATGCTAAGAGGAGCAGGAAAAAGCAAAAAATTTCAGAATTGCACCTTGCAATGCGGAGAAATTACTGTTTGTGCATTTACAATATTCATTGATTTTTGCCATTGAAAAACGTCCAGAAATGATTGAATCTACTGGCTGAATGAAAGGAGCTGGCATCTCACTCTCTTTGAATCTTCTTTATCATGCTAAGAGGAGCATGAAAAAGCAAAAAATTTCAGAATTGCACCTTGCAATGCGGAGAAATTACTGTTTGTGCATTTACAATATTCATTGATTTTTGCCATTGAAAAACGTCCAGAAATGTTTGAAGCTACTGACTGAATGAAAGGAGCTGGCATCTCACTCTCTTTGAATCTTCTTTATCATGCTAAGAGGAGCAGGAAAAAGCAAAAAATTTCAGAATTGCACCTTGCAATGCGGAGAAATTACTGTTTGTGCATTTACAATATTCATTGATTTTTGCCATTGAAAAACGTCCAGAAATGATTGAAGCTACTGACTGCATGAAAGGAGCTGGCATCTCACTCTCTTTGAATCTTCTTTATCATGCTAAGAGGAGCAGGAAAAAGCAAAAAATTTCAGAATTGCACCTTGCAATGCGGAGAAATTACTGTTTGTGCATTTACAATATTCATTGATTTTTGCCATTGAAAAACGTCCAGAAATGATTGAAGCTACTGACTGAATGAAAGGAGCTGGCATCTCACTCTCTTTGATTGTTCTTTATCATGCTAAGAGGAGCAGGAAAAAGCAAAAAATTTCAGAATTGCACCTTGCAATGCGGAGAAATTACTGTTTGTGCATTTACAATATTCATTGATTTTTGCCATTGAAAAACATGTTATTCATATACCAGAAATGTTTGAAGCTACTGACTGAATGAAAAGAACTGGCATCTCACTCTCTTTGAATCTTCTTTACCATGCTAAGAGGAGCAGGAAAAAGCAAAAAATTTCAGAATTGCACCTTGTAATGCGGAAAAATTACTGTTTGTGCATTTACAATATTCATTGATTTTTGCCATTGAAAAACATCATGTTATTCATATACCAGAAATGTTTGAAGCTACTGACTGAATGAAAGGAGCTGGCATCTCACTCTCTTTGAATCTTCTTTATCATGCTAAGAGGAGCAGGAAAAAGCAAAAAATTTCAGAATTGCACCTTGCAATGCGGAGAAATTACTGTTTGTGCATTTACAATATTCATTGATTTTTGCCATTGAAAAACATCATGTTATTCATATACCAGAAATGTTTGAAGCTACTGACTGAATGAAAAGAGCTGGCATCTCACTCTCTTTGAATCTTCTTTATCATGCTAAGAGGAGCAGGAAAAAGCAAAAAATTTCAGAATTGCGCCTTGCAATGTTGAGAAATTACTGTTTGTGCATTTACAATATTCATTGATTTTTGCCATTGAAAAACGTCCAGAAATGTTTGAAGCTACTGACTGAATGAAAGGAGCTGGCATCTCAATCTCTTTGAATCTTCTTTATCATGCTAAGAGGAGCAGGAAAAAGCAAAAAATTTCAGAATTGCACCTTGCAATGCGGAGAAATTACTGTTTGTGCATTTACAATATTCATTGATTTTTGCCATTGAAAAACATCCAGAAATGTTTGAAGCTACTGACTGAATGAAAGGAGCTGGCATCTCACTCTCTTTTAATCTTCTTTATCATGCTAAGAGGAGCAGGAAAAAGCAAAAAATTTCAGAATTGCACCTTGCAATGCGGAGAAATTACTGTTTGTGCATTTACAATATTCATTGATTTTTGCCATTGAAAAACGTCCAGATATGATTGAAGCTACTGACTGAATGAAAGGAGCTGGCATCTCACTCTCTTTGAATGTTCTTTATCATGCTAAGAGGAGCAGGAAAAAGCAAAAAATTTCAGAATTGCACCTTGCAATGCGGAGAAATTACTGTTTGTGCATTTACAATATTCATTGATTTTTGCCATTGAAAAACATGTTATTCATATACCAGAAATGTTTGAAGCTACTGACTGAATGAAAAGAGCTGGCATCTCACTCTCTTTGAATCTTCTTTATCATGCTAAGAGGAGCAGGAAAAAGCAAAAAATTTCAGAATTGCACCTTGCAATGCGGAGAAATTACTGTTTGTGCATTTACAATATTCATTGATTTTTGCCATTGAAAAACATCATGTTATTCATATACCAGAAATGTTTAAAGCTACTGACTGAATGAAAGGAGCTGGCATCTCACTCTCTTTGAATCTTCTTTATCATGCTAAGAGGAGCAGGAAAAAGCAAAAAATTTCAGAATTGCACCTTGCAATGCGGAGAAATTACTGTTTGTGCATTTACAATATTCATTGATTTTTGCCATTGAAAAACTTCCAGAAATGATTGAAGCTACTGACTGAATGAAAGGAGCTGGCATCTCACTCTCTTTGAATCTTCTTTATCATGCAAAGAGGAGCAGGAAAAAGCAAAAAATTTCAGAATTGCACCTTGCAATGCGGAGAAATTACTGTTTGTGCATTTACAATATTCATTGATTTTTGCCATTGAAAAACGTCCAGAAATATTTGAAGCTACTGACTGAATGAAAGGAGCTGGCATCTCACTCTCTTTGAATCTTCTTTATCATGCTAAGAGGAGCAGGAAAAAGCAAAAAATTTCAGAATTGCACCTTGCAATGCGCAGAAATTACTGTTTGTGCATTTACAATATTCATTGATTTTTGCCATTGAAAAACGTCCAGAAATGATTGAAGCTACTGACTGAATGAAAGGAGCTGGCATCTCATTCTCTTTGAATCTTCTTTATCATGCTAAGAGGAGCAGGAAAAAGCAAAAAATTTCAGAATTGCACCTTGCAATGCGGAGAAATTACTGTTTGTGCATTTACAATATTCATTGATTTTTGCCATTGAAAAACGTCCAGAAATGATTGAAGCTACTGACTGCATGAAAGGAGCTGGCATCTCACTCTCTTTGAATCTTCTTTATCATGCTAAGAGGAGCAGGAAAAAGCAAAAAATTTCAGAATTGCACCTTGCAATGCGGAGAAATTACTGTTTGTGCATTTACAATATTCATTGATTTTTGCCATTGAAAAACATCCAGAAATGTTTGAAGCCACTGACTGAATGAAAGGAGCTGGCATCTCACTCTCTTTGAATCTTCTTTATCATGCTAAGAGGAGCAGGAAAAAGCAAAAAATTTCAGAATTGCACCTTGCAATGCGGAGAAATTACTGTTTGTGCATTTACAATATTCATTGATTTTTGCCATTGAAAAACGTCCAGAAATGATTGAAGCTACTGACTGAATGAAAGGAGCTGGCATCTCACTCTCTTTGAATGTTCTTTATTATGCTAAGAGGAGCAGGAAAAAGCAAAAAATTTCAGAATTGCACCTTGCAATGCGGAGAAATTACTGTTTGTGCATTTACAATATTCATTGATTTTTGCCATTGAAAAACATGTTATTCATATACCAGAAATGTTTGAAGCTACTGACTGAATGAAAAGAGCTGGCATCTCACTCTCTTTGAATCTTCTTTATCATGCTAAGAGGAGCAGGAAAAAGCAAAAAATTTCAGAATTGCACCTTGCAATGCGGAGAAATTACTGTTTGTGCATTTACAATATTCATTGATTTTTGCCATTGAAAAACATCATGTTATTCATATACCAGAAATGTTTGAAGCTACTGACTGAATGAAAAGAGCTGGCATCTCACTCTCTTTGAATCTTTTTTATCATGCTAAGAGGAGCAGGAAAAAGCAAAAAATTTCAGAATTGCACCTTGCAATTTGGAGAAATTACTGTTTGTGCATTTACAATATTCATTGATTTTTCCATTGAAAAACGTCCAGAAATGATTGAAGCTACTGACTGAATGAAAGGAGCTGGCATCTCACTCTCTTTGAATGTTCTTTATCATGCTAAGAGGAGCAGGAAAAAGCAAAAAATTTCAGAATTGCACCTTGCAATGCGGAGAAATTACTGTTTGTGCATTTACAATATTCATTGATTTTTGCCATTGAAAAACATCCAGAAATATTTGAAGCTACTGACTGAATGAAAGGAGCTGGCATCTCACTCTCTTTGAATCTTCTTTATCATGCTAAGAGGAGCAGGAAAAAGCAAAAAATTTCAGAATTGCACCTTGCAATGCGCAGAAATTACTGTTTGTGCATTTACAATATTCATTGATTTTTGCCATTGAAAAACGTCCAGAAATGATTGAAGCTACTGACTGAATGAAAGGAGCTGGCATCTCATTCTCTTTGAATCTTCTTTATCATGCTAAGAGGAGCAGGAAAAAGCAAAAAATTTCAGAATTGCACCTTGCAATGCGGAGAAATTACTGTTTGTGCATTTACAATATTCATTGATTTTTGCCATTGAAAAACGTCCAGAAATGATTGAAGCTACTGACTGCATGAAAGGAGCTGGCATCTCACTCTCTTTGAATCTTCTTTATCATGCTAAGAGGAGCAGGAAAAAGCAAAAAATTTCAGAATTGCACCTTGCAATGCGGAGAAATTACTGTTTGTGCATTTACAATATTCATTGATTTTTGCCATTGAAAAACATCCAGAAATGTTTGAAGCCACTGACTGAATGAAAGGAGCTGGCATCTCACTCTCTTTGAATCTTCTTTATCATGCTGAGAGGAGCAGGAAAAAGCAAAAAATTTCAGAATTGCACCTTGCAATGCGGAGAAATTACTGTTTGTGCATTTACAATATTCATTGATTTTTGCCATTGAAAAACGTCCAGAAATGATTGAAGCTACTGACTGAATGAAAGGAGCTGGCATCTCACTCTCTTTGAATGTTCTTTATTATGCTAAGAGGAGCAGGAAAAAGCAAAAAATTTCAGAATTGCACCTTGCAATGCGGAGAAATTACTGTTTGTGCATTTACAATATTCATTGATTTTTGCCATTGAAAAACATGTTATTCATATACCAGAAATGTTTGAAGCTACTGACTGAATGAAAAGAGCTGGCATCTCACTCTCTTTGAATCTTCTTTATCATGCTAAGAGGAGCAGGAAAAAGCAAAAAATTTCAGAATTGCACCTTGCAATGCGGAGAAATTACTGTTTGTGCATTTACAATATTCATTGATTTTTGCCATTGAAAAACATCATGTTATTCATATACCAGAAATGTTTGAAGCTACTGACTGAATGAAAAGAGCTGGCATCTCACTCTCTTTGAATCTTTTTTATCATGCTAAGAGGAGCAGGAAAAAGCAAAAAATTTCAGAATTGCACCTTGCAATTTGGAGAAATTACTGTTTGTGCATTTACAATATTCATTGATTTTTCCATTGAAAAACGTCCAGAAATGATTGAAGCTACTGACTGAATGAAAGGAGCTGGCATCTCACTCTCTTTGAATGTTCTTTATCATGCTAAGAGGAGCAGGAAAAAGCAAAAAATTTCAGAATTGCACCTTGCAATGCGGAGAAATTACTGTTTGTGCATTTACAATATTCATTGATTTTTGCCATTGAAAAACGTCCAGAAATGATTGAAGCTACTGACTGAATGAAAGGAGCTGGCATCTCACTCTCTTTGAATCTTCTTTATCATGCTAAGAGGAGCAGGAAAAAGCAAAAAATTTCAGAATTGCACCTTGCAATGCGGCGAAATTACTGTTTGTGCATTTACAATATTCATTGATTTTTGCCATTGAAAAACGTCCAGAAATGTTTGAAGCTACTGACTGAATGAAAGGAGCTGGCATCTCACTCTCTTTGAATCTTCTTTATCATGCTAAGAGGAGCAGGAAAAAGCAAAAAATTTCAGAATTGCACCTTGCAATGCGGAGAAATTACTGTTTGTGCATTTACAATATTCATTGATTTTTGCCATTGAAAAACATCCAGAAATGTTTGAAGCTACTGACTGAATGAAAGGAGCTGGCATCTCACTCTCTTTGAATCTTCTTTATCATGCTAAGAGGAGCAGGAAAAAGCAAAAAATTTCAGAATTGCACCTTGCAATGCGGAGAAATTACTGTTTGTGCATTTACAATATTCATTGATTTTTGCCATTGAAAAACGTCCAGAAATGATTGAAGCTACTGACTGAATGAAAGGAGCTGGCATCTCACTCTCTTTGAATGTTCTTTATTATGCTAAGAGGAGCAGGAAAAAGCAAAAAATTTCAGAATTGCACCTTGCAATGCGGAGAAATTACTGTTTGTGCATTTACAATATTCATTGATTTTTGCCATTGAAAAACATGTTATTCATATACCAGAAATGTTTGAAGCTACTGACTGAATGAAAAGAGCTGGCATCTCACTCTCTTTGAATCTTCTTTATCATGCTAAGAGGAGCAGGAAAAAGCAAAAAATTTCAGAATTGCACCTTGCAATGCGGAGAAATTACTGTTTGTGCATTTACAATATTCATTGATTTTTGCCATTGAAAAACATCATGTTATTCATATACCTGAAATGTTTGAAGCTACTGACTGAATGAAAAGAGCTGGCATCTCACTCTCTTTGAATCTTTTTTATCATGCTAAGAGGAGCAGGAAAAAGCAAAAAATTTCAGAATTGCACCTTGCAATTTGGAGAAATTACTGTTTGTGCATTTACAATATTCATTGATTTTTCCATTGAAAAACGTCCAGAAATGATTGAAGCTACTGACTGAATGAAAGGAGCTGGCATCTCACTCTCTTTGAATGTTCTTTATCATGCTAAGAGGAGCAGGAAAAAGCAAAAAATTTCAGAATTGCACCTTGCAATGCGGAGAAATTACTGTTTGTGCATTTACAATATTCATTGATTTTTGCCATTGAAAAACGTCCAGAAATGATTGAAGCTACTGACTGAATGAAAGGAGCTGGCATCTCACTCTCTTTGAATCTTCTTTATCATGCTAAGAGGAGCAGGAAAAAGCAAAAAATTTCAGAATTGCACCTTGCAATGCGGAGAAATTACTGTTTGTGCATTTACAATATTCATTGATTTTTGCCATTGAAAAACGTCCAGAAATGTTTGAAGCTACTGACTGAATGAAAGGAGCTGGCATCTCACTCTCTTTGAATCTTCTTTATCATGCTAAGAGGAGCAGGAAAAAGCAAAAAATTTCAGAATTGCACCTTGCAATGCGGAGAAATTACTGTTTGTGCATTTACAATATTCATTGATTTTTGCCATTGAAAAACATCCAGAAATGTTTGAAGCTACTGACTGAATGAAAGGAGCTGGCATCTCACTCTCTTTGAATCTTCTTTATCATGCTAAGAGGAGCAGGAAAAAGCAAAAAATTTCAGAATTGCACCTTGCAATGCGGAGAAATTACTGTTTGTGCATTTACAATATTCATTGATTTTTGCCATTGAAAAACGTCCAGAAATGATTGAAGCTACTGACTGAATGAAAGGAGCTGGCATCTCACTCTCTTTGAATGTTCTTTACCATGCTAAGAGGAGCAGGAAAAAGCAAAAAATTTCAGAATTGCACCTTGCAATGCGGAGAAATTACTGTTTGTGCATTTACAATATTCATAGATTTTTGCCATTGAAAAACATCATGTTATTCATATACCAGAAATGTTTGAAGCTACTGACTGAATGAAAGGAGCTGGCATCTCACTCTCTTTGAATCTTCTTTATCATGCTAAGAGGAGCAGGAAAAAGCAAAAAATTTCAGAATTGCACCTTGCAATGCGGAGAAATTACTGTTTGTGCATTTACAATATTCATAGATTTTTGCCATTGAAAAACGTCCAGAAATGATTGAAGCTACTGACTGAATGAAAGGAGCTGGCATCTCACTCTCTTTGAATGTTCTTTATTATGCTAAGAGGAGCAGGAAAAAGCAAAAAATTTCAGAATTGCACCTTGCAATGCGGAGAAATTACTGTTTGTGCATTTACAATATTCATTGATTTTTGCCATTGAAAAACATGTTATTCATATACCAGAAATGTTTGAAGCTACTGACTGAATGAAAAGAGCTGGCATCTCACTCTCTTTGAATCTTCTTTATCATGCTAAGAGGAGCAGGAAAAAGCAAAAAATTTCAGAATTGCACCTTGCAATGCGGAGAAATTACTGTTTGTGCATTTACAATATTCATTGATTTTTGCCATTGAAAAACATCATGTTATTGATATACCTGAAATGTTTTAAGCTACTGACTGAATGAAAAGAGCTGGCATCTCACTCTCTTTGAATCTTTTTTATCATGCTAAGAGGAGCAGGAAAAAGCAAAAAATTTCAGAATTGCACCTTGCAATTTGGAGAAATTACTGTTTGTGCATTTACAATATTCATTGATTTTTCCATTGAAAAACGTCCAGAAATGATTGAAGCTACTGACTGAATGAAAGGAGCTGGCATCTCACTCTCTTTGAATGTTCTTTATCATGCTAAGAGGAGCAGGAAAAAGCAAAAAATTTCAGAATTGCACCTTGCAATGCGGAGAAATTACTGTTTGTGCATTTACAATATTCATTGATTTTTGCCATTGAAAAACGTCCAGAAATGATTGAAGCTACTGACTGAATGAAAGGAGCTGGCATCTCACTCTCTTTGAATCTTCTTTATCATGCTAAGAGGAGCAGGAAAAAGCAAAAAATTTCAGAATTGCACCTTGCAATGCGGAGAAATTACTGTTTGTGCATTTACAATATTCATTGATTTTTGCCATTGAAAAACGTCCAGAAATGTTTGAAGCTACTGACTGAATGAAAGGAGCTGGCATCTCACTCTCTTTGAATCTTCTTTATCATGCTAAGAGGAGCAGGAAAAAGCAAAAAATTTCAGAATTGCACCTTGCAATGCGGAGAAATTACTGTTTGTGCATTAACAATATTCATTGATTTTTGCCATTGAAAAACATCCAGAAATGTTTGAAGCTACTGACTGAATGAAAGGAGCTGGCATCTCACTCTCTTTGAATCTTCTTTATCATGCTAAGAGGAGCAGGAAAAAGCAAAAAATTTCAGAATTGCACCTTGCAATGCGGAGAAATTACTGTTTGTGCATTTACAATATTCATTGATTTTTGCCATTGAAAAACGTCCAGAAATGATTGAAGCTACTGACTGAATGAAAGGAGCTGGCATCTCACTCTCTTTGAATGTTCTTTACCATGCTAAGAGGAGCAGGAAAAAGCAAAAAATTTCAGAATTGCACCTTGCAATGCGGAGAAATTACTGTTTGTGCATTTACAATATTCATAGATTTTTGCCATTGAAAAACATCATGTTATTCATATACCAGAAATGTTTGAAGCTACTGACTGAATGAAAGGAGCTGGCATCTCACTCTCTTTGAATCTTCTTTATCATGCTAAGAGGAGCAGGAAAAAGCAAAAAATTTCAGAATTGCACCTTGCAATGCGGAGAAATTACTGTTTGTGCATTTACAATATTCATAGATTTTTGCCATTGAAAAACATCATGTTATTCATATACCAGAAATGTTTGAAGCTACTGACTGAATGAAAGGAGCTGGCATCTCACTCTCTTTGAATCTTCTTTATCATGCTAAGAGGAGCAGGAAAAAGCAAAAAATTTCAGAATTGCACCTTGCAATGTGGAGAAATTACTGTTTGTGCATTTACAATATTCATTGATTTTTGCCATTGAGAAACGTCCAGAAATGATTGAAGCTACTGACTGAATGAAAGGAGCTGGCATCTCACTCTCTTTGAATCTTCTTTATCATGCTAAGAGGAGCAGGAAAAAGCAAAAAATTTCAGAATTGCACCTTGCAATGCGGAGAAATTACTGTTTGTGCATTTACAATATTCATTGATTTTTGCCATTGAAAAACGTCCAGAAATGATTGAAGCTACTGACTGAATGAAAGGAGCTGGCATCTCACTCTCTTTGAATCTTCTTTATAATGCTAAGAGGAGCAGGAAAAAGCAAAAAATTTCAGAATTGCACCTTGCAATGCGGAGAAATTACTGTTTGTGCATTTACAATATTCATTGATTTTTGCCATTGAAAAACATGTTATTCATATACCAGAAATGTTTGAAGCTACTGACTGAATGAAAAGAGCTGGCATCTCACTCTCTTTGAATCTTCTTTATCATGCTAAGAGGAGCAGGAAAAAGCAAAAAATTTCAGAATTGCACCTTGCAATGCGGAGAAATTACTGTTTGTGCATTTACAATATTCATTGATTTTTGCCATTGAAAAACATCATGTTATTCATATACCTGAAATGTTTGAAGCTACTGACTGAATGAAAAGAGCTGGCATCTCACTCTCTTTGAATCTTTTTTATCATGCTAAGAGGAGCAGGAAAAAGCAAAAAATTTCAGAATTGCACCTTGCAATTTGGAGAAATTACTGTTTGTGCATTTACAATATTCATTGATTTTTCCATTGAAAAACGTCCAGAAATGATTGAAGCTACTGACTGAATGAAAGGAGCTGGCATCTCACTCTCTTTGAATGTTCTTTATCATGCTAAGAGGAGCAGGAAAAAGCAAAAAATTTCAGAATTGCACCTTGCAATGCGGAGAAATTACTGTTTGTGCATTTACAATATTCATTGATTTTTGCCATTGAAAAACGTCCAGAAATGATTGAAGCTACTGACTGAATGAAAGGAGCTGGCATCTCACTCTCTTTGAATCTTCTTTATCATGCTAAGAGGAGCAGGAAAAAGCAAAAAATTTCAGAATTGCACCTTGCAATGCGGAGAAATTACTGTTTGTGCATTTACAATATTCATTGATTTTTGCCATTGAAAAAAGTCCAGAAATGTTTGAAGCTACTGACTGAATGAAAGGAGCTGGCATCTCACTCTCTTTGAGTCTTCTTTATCATGCTAAGAGGAGCAGGAAAAAGCAAAAAATTTCAGAATTGCACCTTGCAATGCGGAGAAATTACTGTTTGTGCATTTACAATATTCATTGATTTTTGCCATTGAAAAACATCCAGAAATGTTTGAAGCTACTGACTGAATGAAAGGAGCTGGCATCTCACTCTCTTTGAATCTTCTTTATCATGCTAAGAGGAGCAGGAAAAAGCAAAAAATTTCAGAATTGCACCTTGCAATGCGGAGAAATTACTGTTTGTGCATTTACAATATTCATTGATTTTTGCCATTGAAAAACGTCCAGAAATGATTGAAGCTACTGACTGAATGAAAGGAGCTGGCATCTCACTCTCTTTGAATGTTCTTTATCATGCTAAGAGGAGCAGGAAAAAGCAAAAAATTTCAGAATTGCACCTTGCAATGCGGAGAAATTACTGTTTGTGCATTTACAATATTCATAGATTTTTGCCATTGAAAAACATCATGTTATTCATATACCAGAAATGTTTGAAGCTACTGACTGAATGAAAGGAGCTGGCATCTCACTCTCTTTGAATCTTCTTTATCATGCTAAGAGGAGCAGGAAAAAGCAAAAAATTTCAGAATTGCACCTTGCAATGCGGAGAAATTACTGTTTGTGCATTTACAATATTCATAGATTTTTGCCATTGAAAAACATCATGTTATTCATATACCAGAAATGTTTGAAGCTACTGACTGAATGAAAGGAGCTGGCATCTCACTCTCTTTGAATCTTCTTTATCATGCTAAGAGGAGCAGGAAAAAGCAAAAAATTTCAGAATTGCACCTTGCAATGTGGAGAAATTACTGTTTGTGCATTTACAATATTCATTGATTTTTGCCATTGAGAAACGTCCAGAAATGATTGAAGCTACTGACTGAATGAAAGGAGCTGGCATCTCACTCTCTTTGAATCTTCTTTATCATGCTAAGAGGAGCAGGAAAAAGCAAAAAATTTCAGAATTGCACCTTGCAATGCGGAGAAATTACTGTTTGTGCATTTACAATATTCATTGATTTTTGCCATTGAAAAACGTCCAGAAATGTTTGAAGCTACTGAATGAATGAAAGGAGCTGGCATCTCACTCTCTTTGAATCTTCTTTATCATGCTAAGAGGAGCAGGAAAAAGCAAAAAATTTCAGAATTGCACCTTGCAATGCGGAGAAATTACTGTTTGTGCATTTACAATATTCATTGATTTTTGCCATTGAAAAACATGTTATTCATATACCAGAAATGTTTGAAGCTACTGACTGAATGAAAAGAGCTGGCATCTCACTCTCTTTGAATCTTCTTTATCATGCTAAGAGGAGCAGGAAAAAGCAAAAAATTTCAGAATTGCACCTTGCAATGCGGAGAAATTACTGTTTGTGCATTTACAATATTCATTGATTTTTGCCATTGAAAAACATCATGTTATTCATATACCTGAAATGTTTGAAGCTACTGACTGAATGAAAAGAGCTGGCATCTCACTCTCTTTGAATCTTTTTTATCATGCTAAGAGGAGCAGGAAAAAGCAAAAAATTTCAGAATTGCACCTTGCAATTTGGAGAAATTACTGTTTGTGCATTTACAATATTCATTGATTTTTCCATTGAAAAACGTCCAGAAATGATTGAAGCTACTGACTGAATGAAAGGAGCTGGCATCTCACTCTCTTTGAATGTTCTTTATCATGCTAAGAGGAGCAGGAAAAAGCAAAAAATTTCAGAATTGCACCTTGCAATGCGGAGAAATTACTGTTTGTGCATTTACAATATTCATTGATTTTTGCCATTGAAAAACGTCCAGAAATGATTGAAGCTACTGACTGAATGAAAGGAGCTGGCATCTCACTCTCTTTGAATCTTCTTTATCATGCTAAGAGGAGCAGGAAAAAGCAAAAAATTTCAGAATTGCACCTTGCAATGCGGAGAAATTACTGTTTGTGCATTTACAATATTCATTGATTTTTGCCATTGAAAAACGTCCAGAAATGTTTGAAGCTACTGACTGAATGAAAGGAGCTGGCATCTCACTCTCTTTGAATCTTCTTTATCATGCTAAGAGGAGCAGGAAAAAGCAAAAAATTTCAGAATTGCACCTTGCAATGCGGAGAAATTACTGTTTGTGCATTTACAATATTCATTGATTTTTGCCATTGAAAAACATCCAGAAATGTTTGAAGCTACTGACTGAATGAAAGGAGCTGGCATCTCACTCTCTTTGAATCTTCTTTATCATGCTAAGAGGAGCAGGAAAAAGCAAAAAATTTCAGAATTGCACCTTGCAATGCGGAGAAATTACTGTTTGTGCATTTACAATATTCATTGATTTTTGCCATTGAAAAACGTCCAGAAATGATTGAAGCTACTGACTGAATGAAAGGAGCTGGCATCTCACTCTCTTTGAATCTTCTTTATCATGCTAAGAGGAGCAGGAAAAAGCAAAAAATTTCAGAATTGCACCTTGCAATGCGGAGAAATTACTGTTTGTGCATTTACAATATTCATAGATTTTTGCCATTGAAAAACATCATGTTATTCATATACCAGAAATGTTTGAAGCTACTGACTGAATGAAAGGAGCTGGCATCTCACTCTCTTTGAATCTTCTTTATCATGCTAAGAGGAGCAGGAAAAAGCAAAAAATTTCAGAATTGCACCTTGCAATGTGGAGAAATTACTGTTTGTGCATTTACAATATTCATTGATTTTTGCCATTGAGAAACGTCCAGAAATGATTGAAGCTACTGACTGAATGAAAGGAGCTGGCATCTCGCTCTCTTTGAATCTTCTTTATCATGCTAAGAGGAGCAGGAAAAAGCAAAAAATTTCAGAATTGCACCTTGCAATGCGGAGAAATTACTGTTTGTGCATTTACAATATTCATTGATTTTTGCCATTGAAAAACGTCCAGAAATGATTGAAGCTACTGACTGAATGAAAGGAGCTGGCATCTCACTCTCTTTGAATCTTCTTTATAATGCTAAGAGGAGCAGGAAAAAGCAAAAAATTTCAGAATTGCACCTTGCAATGCGGAGAAATTACTGTTTGTGCATTTACAATATTCATTGATTTTAGCCATTGAAAAACATCATGTTATTCATATACCAGAAATGTTTGAAGCTACTGACTGAATGAAAGGAGCTGGCATCTCACTCTCTTTGAATCTTCTTTATCATGCTAAGAGGAGCAGGAAAAAGCAAAAAATTTCAGAATTGCACCTTGCAATGCGGAGAAATTACTGTTTGTGCATTTACAATATTCATTGATTTTTGCCATTGAAAAACATCATGTTATTCATATACCAGAAATGTTTGAAGCTACTGACTGAAAGAAAGGAGCTGACATCTCACTCTCTTTGAATCTTCTTTATCATGCTAAGAGGAGCAGGAAAAAGCAAAAAATTTCAGAATTGCACCTTGCAATGCGGAGAAATTACTGTTTGTGCATTTATAATATTCATTGATTTTTGCCATTGAAAAACATCATGTTATTCATATACCAGAAATGTTTGAAGCTACTGACTGAATGAAAGGAGCTGGCATCTCACTCTCTTTGAATCTTCTTTATCATGCTAAGAGGAGCAGGAAAAAGCAAAAAATTTCAGAATTGCACCTTGCAATGCGGAGAAATTACTGTTTGTGCATTTACAATATTCATTGATTTTTGCCATTGAAAAACATCATGTTATTCATATACCAGAAATGTTTGAAGCTACTGACTGAATGAAAGGAGCTGGCATCTCACTCTCTTTGAATCTTCTTTATCATGCTAAGAGGAGCAGGAAAAAGCAAAAAATTTCAGAATTGCACCTTGCAATGCGGAGAAATTACTGTTTGTGCATTTACAATATTCATTGATTTTTGCCTTGAAAAACATCATGTTATTCATATACCAGAAATGTTTGAAGCTACTGACTGAATGAAAGGAGCTGGCATCTCACTCTCTTTGAATCTTCTTTATCATGCTAAGAGGAGCAGGAAAAAGCAAAAAATTTCAGAATTGCACCTTGCAATGCGGAGAAATTACTGTTTGTGCATTTACAATATTCATTGATTTTTGCCATTGAAAAACATCATGTTATTCATATACCAGAAATGTTTGAAGCTACTGACTGAATGAAAGGAGCTGGCATCTCACTCTCTTTGAATCTTCTTTATCATGCTAAGAGGAGCAGGAAAAAGCAAAAAATTTCAGAATTGCACCTTGCAATGCGGAGAAATTACTGTTTGTGCATTTACAATATTCATTGATTTTTGCCATTGAAAAACATCCAGAAATGTTTGAAGCCACTGACTGAATGAAAGGAGCTGGCATCTCACTCTCTTTGAATCTTCTTTATCATGCTAAGAGGAGCAGGAAAAAGCAAAAAATTTCAGAATTGCACCTTGCAATGCGGAGAAATTACTGTTTGTGCATTTACAATATTCATTGATTTTTGCCATTGAAAAACGTCCAGAAATGATTGAAGCTACTGACTGAATGAAAGGAGCTGGCATCTCACTCTCTTTGAATCTTCTTTATCATGCTAAGAGGAGCAGGAAAAAGCAAAAAATTTCAGAATTGCACCTTGCAATGCGGAGAAATTACTGTTTGTGCATTTACAATATTCATTGATTTTTGCCATTGAAAAACGTCCAGAAATGATTGAAGCTACTGACTGAATGAAAGGAGCTGGCATCTCACTCTCTTTGAATCTTCTTTATCATGCTAAGAGGAGCAGGAAAAAGCAAAAAATTTCAGAATTGCACCTTGCAATGCGGAGAAATTACTGTTTGTGCATTTACAATATTCATAGATTTTTGCCATTGAAAAACGTCCAGAAATGTTTGAAGCTACTGACTGAATGAAAGGAGCTGGCATCTCACTCTCTTTGAATCTTCTTTATCATGCTAAGAGGAGCAGGAAAAAGCAAAAAATTTCAGAATTGCACCTTGCAATGCGGAGAAATTACTGTTTGTGCATTTACAATATTCATTGATTTTTGCCATTGAAAAACATCCAGAAATGTTTGAAGCTACTGACTGAATGAAAGGAGCTGGCATCTCACTCTCTTTGAATCTTCTTTATCATGCTAAGAGGAGCAGGAAAAAGCAAAAAATTTCAGAATTGCACCTTGCAATGCGGAGAAATTACTGTTTGTGCATTTACAATATTCATTGATTTTTGCCATTGAAAAACGTCCAGAAATGATTGAAGCTACTGACTGAATGAAAGGAGCTGGCATCTCACTCTCTTTGAATGTTCTTTATCATGCTAAGAGGAGCAGGAAAAAGCAAAAAATTTCAGAATTGCACCTTGCAATGCGGAGAAATTACTGTTTGTGCATTTACAATATTCATAGATTTTTGCCATTGAAAAACATCATGTTATTCATATACCAGAAATGTTTGAAGCTACTGACTGAATGAAAGGAGCTGGCATCTCACTCTCTTTGAATCTTCTTTATCATGCTAAGAGGAGCAGGAAAAAGCAAAAAATTTCAGAATTGCACCTTGCAATGCGGAGAAATTACTGTTTGTGCATTTACAATATTCATTGATTTTTGCCATTGAAAAACATCCAGAAATGTTTGAAGCTACTGACTGAATGAAAGGAGCTGGCATCTCACTCTCTTTGAATCTTCTTTATCATGCTAAGAGGAGCAGGAAAAAGCAAAAAATTTCAGAATTGCACCTTGCAATGCGGAGAAATTACTGTTTGTGCATTTACAATATTCATTGATTTTTGCCATTGAAAAACGTCCAGAAATGATTGAAGCTACTGACTGAATGAAAGGAGCTGGCATCTCACTCTCTTTGAATGTTCTTTATCATGCTAAGAGGAGCAGGAAAAAGCAAAAAATTTCAGAATTGCACCTTGCAATGCGGAGAAATTACTGTTTGTGCATTTACAATATTCATAGATTTTTGCCATTGAAAAACATCATGTTATTCATATACCAGAAATGTTTGAAGCTACTGACTGAATGAAAGGAGCTGGAATCTCACTCTCTTTGAATCTTCTTTATCATGCTAAGAGGAGCAGGAAAAAGCAAAAAATTTCAGAATTGCACCTTGCAATGCGGAGAAATTACTGTTTGTGCATTTACAATATTCATTGATTTTTGCCATTGAAAAACATCATGTTATTCATATACCAGAAATGTTTGAAGCTACTGACTGAATGAAAGGAGCTGGCATCTCACTCTCTTTGAATCTTCTTTATCATGCTAAGAGGAGCAGGAAAAAGCAAAAAATTTCAGAATTGCACCTTGCAATGTGGAGAAATTACTGTTTGTGCATTTACAATATTCATTGATTTTTGACATTGAGAAACGTCCAGAAATGATTGAAGCTACTGACTGAATGAAAGGAGCTGGCATCTCACTCTCTTTGAATCTTCTTTATCATGCTAAGAGGAGCAGGAAAAAGCAAAAAATTTCAGAATTGCACCTTGCAATGCGGAGAAATTACTGTTTGTGCATTTACAATATTCATTGATTTTTGCCATTGAAAAACGTCCAGAAATGATTGAAGCTACTGACTGAATGAAAGGAGCTGGCATCTCACTCTCTTTGAATCTTCTTTATAATGCTAAGAGGAGCAGGAAAAAGCAAAAAATTTCAGAATTGCACCTTGCAATGCGGAGAAATTACTGTTTGTGCATTTACAATATTCATTGATTTTAGCCATTGAAAAACATCATGTTATTCATATACCAGAAATGTTTGAAGCTACTGACTGAATGAAAGGAGCTGGCATCTCACTCTCTTTGAATCTTCTTTATCATGCTAAGAGGAGCAGGAAAAAGCAAAAAATTTCAGAATTGCACCTTGCAATGCGGAGAAATTACTGTTTGTGCATTTACAATATTCATTGATTTTTGCCATTGAAAAACATCATGTTATTCATATACCAGAAATGTTTGAAGCTACTGACTGAATGAAAGGAGCTGGCATCTCACTCTCTTTGAATCTTCTTTATCATGCTAAGAGGAGCAGGAAAAAGCAAAAAATTTCAGAATTGCACCTTGCAATGCGGAGAAATTACTGTTTGTGCATTTACAATATTCATTGATTTTTGCCATTGAAAAACATCATGTTATTCATATACCAGAAATGTTTGAAGCTACTGACTGAATGAAAGGAGCTGGCATCTCACTCTCTTTGAATCTTCTTTATCATGCTAAGAGGAGCAGGAAAAAGCAAAAAATTTCAGAATTGCACCTTGCAATGCGGAGAAATTACTGTTTGTGCATTTACAATATTCATTGATTTTTGCCATTGAAAAACATCATGTTATTCATATACCAGAAATGTTTGAAGCTACTGACTGAATGAAAGGAGCTGGCATCTCACTCTCTTTGAATCTTCTTTATCATGCTAAGAGGAGCAGGAAAAAGCAAAAAATTTCAGAATTGCACCTTGCAATGCGGAGAAATTACTGTTTGTGCATTTACAATATTCATTGATTTTTGCCATTGAAAAACATCCAGAAATGTTTGAAGCCACTGACTGAATGAAAGGAGCTGGCATCTCACTCTCTTTGAATCTTCTTTATCATGCTAAGAGGAGCAGGAAAAAGCAAAAAATTTCAGAATTGCACCTTGCAATGTGGAGAAATTACTGTTTGTGCATTTACAATATTCATTGATTTTTGCCATTGAGAAACGTCCAGAAATGATTGAAGCTACTGACTGAATGAAAGGAGCTGGCATCTCACTCTCTTTGAATCTTCTTTATCATGCTAAGAGGAGCAGGAAAAAGCAAAAAATTTCAGAATTGCACCTTGCAATGCGGAGAAATTACTGTTTGTGCATTTACAATATTCATTGATTTTTGCCATCGAAAAACATGTTATTCATATACCAGAAATGTTTGAAGCTACTGACTGAATGAAAAGAGCTGGCATCTCACTCTCTTTGAATCTTCTTTATCATGCTAAGAGGAGCAGGAAAAAGCAAAAAATTTCAGAATTGCACCTTGCAATGAGGAGAAATTACTGTTTGTGCATTTACAATATTCATTGATTTTTGCCATTGAAAAACATCATGTTATTCATATACCAGAAATGTTTGAAGCTACTGACTGAATGAAAAGAGCTGGCATCTCACTCTCTTTCAATCTTTTTTATCATGCTAAGAGGAGCAGGAAAAAGCAAAAAATTTCAGAATTGCACCTTGCAATTTGGAGAAATTACTGTTTGTGCATTTACAATATTCATTGATTTTTCCATTGAAAAACGTCCAGAAATGATTGAAGCTACTGACTGAATGAAAGGAGCTGGCATCTCACTCTCTTTGAATCTTCTTTATCATGCTAAGAGGAGCAGGAAAAAGCAAAAAATTTCAGAATTGCACCTTGCAATGCGGAGAAATTACTGTTTGTGCATTTACAATATTCATTGATTTTTGCCATTGAAAAACGTCCAGAAATGATTGAAGCTACTGACTGAATGAAAGGAGCTGGCATCTCACTCTCTTTGAATCTTCTTTATCATGCTAAGAGGAGCAGGAAAAAGCAAAACATTTCAGAATTGCACCTTGCAATGCGGAGAAATTACTGTTTGTGCATTTACAATATTCATTGATTTTTGCCATTGAAAAACATCATGTTATTCATATACCAGAAATGTTTGAAGCTACTGACTGAATGAAAGGAGCTGGCATCTCACTCTCTTTGAATCTTCTTTATCATGCTAAGAGGAGCAGGAAAAAGCAAAAAATTTCAGAATTGCACCTTGCAATGCGGAGAAATTACTGTTTGTGCATTTACAATATTCATTGATTTTTGCCATTGAAAAACATCATGTTATTCATATACCAGAAATGTTTGAAGCTACTGACTGAATGAAAGGAGCTGGCATCTCACTCTCTTTGAATCTTCTTTATCATGCTAAGAGGAGCAGGAAAAAGCAAAAAATTTCAGAATTGCACCTTGCAATGCGGAGAAATTACTGTTTGTGCATTTACAATATTCATTGATTTTTGCCATTGAAAAACATCATGTTATTCATATACCAGAAATGTTTGAAGCTACTGACTGAATGAAAGGAGCTGGCATCTCACTCTCTTTGAATCTTCTTTATCATGCTAAGAGGAGCAGGAAAAAGCAAAAAATTTCAGAATTGCACCTTGCAATGCGGAGAAATTACTGTTTGTGCATTTACAATATTCATTGATTTTTGCCATTGAAAAACATCCAGAAATGTTTGAAGCCACTGACTGAATGAAAGGAGCTGGCATCTCACTCTCTTTGAATCTTCTTTATCATGCTAAGAGGAGCAGGAAAAAGCAAAAAATTTCAGAATTGCACCTTGCAATGCGGAGAAATTACTGTTTGTGCATTTACAATATTCATTGATTTTTGCCATTGAAAAACGTCCAGAAATGATTGAAGCTACTGACTGAATGAAAGGAGCTGGCATCTCACTCTCTTTGAATGTTCTTTATTATGCTAAGAGGAGCAGGAAAAAGCAAAAAATTTCAGAATTGCACCTTGCAATGCGGAGAAATTACTGTTTGTGCATTTACAATATTCATTGATTTTTGCCATTGAAAAACATGTTATTCATATACCAGAAATGTTTGAAGCTACTGACTGAATGAAAAGAGCTGGCATCTCACTCTCTTTGAATCTTCTTTATCATGCTAAGAGGAGCAGGAAAAAGCAAAAAATTTCAGAATTGCACCTTGCAATGAGGAGAAATTACTGGTTGTGCATTTACAATATTCATTGATTTTTGCCATTGAAAAACATCATGTTATTCATATACCAGAAATGTTTGAAGCTACTGACTGAATGAAAAGAGCTGGCATCTCACTCTCTTTCAATCTTTTTTATCATGCTAAGAGGAGCAGGAAAAAGCAAAAAATTTCAGAATTGCACCTTGCAATTTGGAGAAATTACTGTTTGTGCATTTACAATATTCATTGATTTTTCCATTGAAAAACGTCCAGAAATGATTGAAGCTACTGACTGAATGAAAGGAGCTGGCATCTCACTCTCTTTGAATCTTCTTTATCATGCTAAGAGGAGCAGGAAAAAGCAAAAAATTTCAGAATTGCACCTTGCAATGCGGAGAAATTACTGTATGTGCATTTACAATATTCATTGATTTTTGCCATTGAAAAACGTCCAGAAATGATTGAAGCTACTGACTGAATGAAAGGAGCTGGCATCTCACTCTCTTTGAATCTTCTTTATCATGCTAAGAGGAGCAGGAAAAAGCAAAAAATTTCAGAATTGCACCCTGCAATGCGGAGAAATTACTGTTTGTGCATTTACAATATTCATTGATTTTTGCCATTGAAAAACGTCCAGAAATGTTTGAAGCTACTGACTGAATGAAAGGAGCTGGCATCTCACTCTCTTTGAATCTTCTTTATCATGCTAAGAGGAGCAGGAAAAAGCAAAAAATTTCAGAATTGCACCTTGCAATGCGGAGAAATTACTGTTTGTGCATTTACAATATTCATTGATTTTTGCCATTGAAAAACATCCAGAAATGTTTGAAGCTACTGACTGAATGAAAGGAGCTGGCATCTCACTCTCTTTGAATCTTCTTTATCATGCTAAGAGGAGCAGGAAAAAGCAAAAAATTTCAGAATTGCACCTTGCAATGCGGAGAAATTACTGTTTGTACATTTACAATATTCATTGATTTTTGCCATTGAAAAATGTCCAGAAATGATTGAAGCTACTGACTGAATGAAAGGAGCTGGCATCTCACTCTCTTTGAATGTTCTTTATCATGCTAAGAGGAGCAGGAAAAAGCAAAAAATTTTAGAATTGCACCTTGCAATGCGGAGAAATTACTGTTTGTGAATTTACAATATTCATAGATTTTTGCCATTGAAAAACATCATGTTATTCATATACCAGAAATGTTTGAAGCTACTGACTGAATGAAAGGAGCTGGCATCTCACTCTCTTTGAATCTTCTTTATCATGCTAAGAGGAGCAGGAAAAAGCAAAAAATTTCAGAATTGCACCTTGCAATGTGGAGAAATTACTGTTTGTGCATTTACAATATTCATTGATTTTTGCCATTGAGAAACGTCCAGAAATGATTGAAGCTACTGACTGAATGAAAGGAGCTGGCATCTCACTCTCTTTGAATCTTCTTTATCATGCTAAGAGGAGCAGGAAAAAGCAAAAAATTTCAGAATTGCACCTTGCAATGCGGAGAAATTACTGTTTGTGCATTTACAATATTCATTGATTTTTGCCATTGAAAAACATCATGTTATTCATATACCAGAAATGTTTGAAACTACTGACTGAATGAAAGGAGCTGGCATCTCACTCTCTTTGAATTTTCTTTATCATGCTAAGAGGAGCAGGAAAAAGCAAAAAATTTCAGAATTGCACCTTGCAATGCGGAGAAATTACTGTTTGTGCATTTACAATATTCATTGATTTTTGCCATTGAAAAACATCCAGAAATGATTGAAGCTACTGACTGAATGAAAGGAGCTGGCATCTCACTCTCTTTGAATGTTCTTTATCATGCTAAGAGGAGCAGGAAAAAGCAAAAAATTTCAGAATTGCACCTTGCAATGCGGAGAAATTACTGTTTGTGAATTTACAATATTCATAGATTTTTGCCATTGAAAAACATCATGTTATTCATATACCAGAAATGTTTGAAGCTACTGACTGAATGAAAGGAGCTGGCATCTCACTCTCTTTGAATCTTCTTTATCATGCTAAGAGGAGCAGGAAAAAGCAAAAAATTTCAGAATTGCACCTTGCAATGTGGAGAAATTACTGTTTGTGCATTTACAATATTCATTGATTTTTGCCATTGAGAAACGTCCAGAAATGATTGAAGCTACTGACTGAATGAAAGGAGCTGGCATCTCACTCTCTTTGAATCTTCTTTATCATGCTAAGAGGAGCAGGAAAAAGCAAAAAATTTCAGAATTGCACCTTGCAATGCGGAGAAATTACTGTTTGTGCATTTACAATATTCATTGATTTTTGCCATTGAAAAACATCATGTTATTCATATACCAGAAATGTTTGAAACTACTGACTGAATGAAAGGAGCTGGCATCTCACTCTCTTTGAATTTTCTTTATCATGCTAAGAGGAGCAGGAAAAAGCAAAAAATTTCAGAATTGCACCTTGCAATGCGGAGAAATTACTGTTTGTGCATTTACAATATTCATTGATTTTTGCCATTGAAAAATGTCCAGAAATGATTGAAGCTACTGACTGAATGAAAGGAGCTGGCATCTCACTCTCTTTGAATGTTCTTTATTATGCTAAGAGGAGCAGGAAAAAGCAAAAAATTTCAGAATTGCACCTTGCAATGCGGAGAAATTACTGTTTGTGCATTTACAATATTCATTGATTTTTGCATTGAAAAACATGTTATTCATATACCAGAAATGTTTGAAGCTACTGACTGAATGAAAAGAGCTGGCATCTCACTCTCTTTGAATCTTCTTTATCATGCTAAGAGGAGCAGGAAAAAGCAAAAAATTTCAGAATTGCACCTTGCAATGCGGAGAAATTAGTGTTTGTGCATTTACAATATTCATTGATTTTTGCCATTGAAAAACATCATGTTATTCATATACCAGAAATGTTTGAAGCTACTGACTGAATGAAAAGAGCTGGCATCTCACTCTCTTTGAATCTTTTTTATCATGCTAAGAGGAGCAGGAAAAAGCAAAAAATTTCAGAATTGCACCTTGCAATTTGGAGAAATTACTGTTTGTGCAATTACAATATTCATTGATTTTTCCATTGAAAAACGTCCAGAAATGATTGAAGCTACTGACTGAATGAAAGGAGCTGGCATCTCACTCTCTTTGAACCTTCTTTATCATGCTAAGAGGAGCAGGAAAAAGCAAAAAATTTCAGAATTGCACCTTGCAATGCGGAGAAATTACTGTTTGTGCATTTACAATATTCATTGATTTTTGCCATTGAAAAACGTCCAGAAATGATTGAAGCTACTGACTGAATGAAAGGAGCTGGCATCTCACTCTCTTTGAATCTTCTTTATCATGCTAAGAGAAGCAGGAAAAAGCAAAAAATTTCAGAATTGCACCTTGCAATGCGGAGAAATTACTGTTTGTGCATTTACAATATTCATTGATTTTTGCCATTGAAAAACGTCCAGAAATGTTTGAAGCTACTGACTGAATGAAAGGAGCTGGCATCTCACTCTCTTTGAATCTTCTTTATCATGCTAAGAGGAGCAGGAAAAAGCAAAAAATTTCAGAATTGCACCTTGCAATGTGGAGAAATTACTGTTTGTGCATTTACAATATTCATTGATTTTTGCCATTGAGAAACGTCCAGAAATGATTGAAGCTACTGACTGAATGAAAGGAGCTGGCATCTCACTCTCTTTGAATCTTCTTTATCATGCTAAGAGGAGCAGGAAAAAGCAAAAAATTTCAGAATTGCACCTTGCAATGCGGAGAAATTACTGTTTGTGCATTTACAATATTCATTGATTTTTGCCATTGAAAAACGTCCAGAAATGATTGAAGCTACTGACTGAATGAAAGGAGCTGGCATCTCACTCTCTTTGAATCTTCTTTATCATGCTAAGAGGAGCAGGAAAAAGCAAAAAATTTCAGAATTGCACCTTGTAATGCGGAGAAGTTACTGTTTGTGCATTTACAATATTCATAGATTTTTGCCATTGAAAAACATCATGTTATTCATATACCAGAAATGTTTGAAGCTACTGACTGAATGAAAGGAGCTGGCATCTCACTCTCTTTGAATCTTCTTTATCATGCTAAGAGGAGCAGGAAAAATCAAAAAATTTCAGAATTGCACCTTGCAATGTGGAGAAATTACTGTTTGTGCATTTACAATATTCATTGATTTTTGCCATTGAGAAACGTCCAGAAATGATTGAAGCTACTGACTGAATGAAAGGAGCTGGCATCTCACTCTCTTTGAATCTTCTTTATCATGCTAAGAGGAGCAGGAAAAAGCAAAAAATTTCAGAATTGCACCTTGCAATGCGGAGAAATTACTGTTTGTGCATTTACAATATTCATTGATTTTTGCCATTGAAAAACGTCCAGAAATGATTGAAGCTACTGACTGAATGAAAGGAGCTGGCATCTCACTCTCTTTGAATCTTCTTTATCATGCTAAGAGGAGCAGGAAAAAGCAAAAAATTTCAGAATTGCACCTTGCAATGCGGAGAAATTACTGTTTGTGCATTTACAATATTCATTGATTTTTGCCATTGAAAAACATCATGTTATTCATATACCAGAAATGTTTGAAGCTACTGACTGAATGAAAGGAGCTGGCATCTCACTCTCTTTGAATCTTCTTTATCATGCTAAGAGGAGCAGGAAAAAGCAAAAAATTTCAGAATTGCACCTTGCAATGCGGAGAAATTACTGTTTGTGCATTTACAATATTCATTGATTTTTGCCATTGAAAAACATCATGTTATTCATATACCAGAAATGTTTGAAGCTACTGACTGAAAGAAAGGAGCTGGCATCTCACTCTCTTTGAATCTTCTTTATCATGCTAAGAGGAGCAGGAAAAATCAAAAAATTTCAGAATTGCACCTTGCAATGTGGAGAAATTACTGTTTGTGCATTTACAATATTCATTGATTTTTGCCATTGAAAAACATCCAGAAATGATTGAAGCTACTGACTGAATGAAAGGAGCTGGCATCTCACTCTCTTTGAATGTTCTTTATCATGCTAAGAGGAGCAGGAAAAAGCAAAAAATTTCAGAATTGCACCTTGCAATGCGGAGAAATTACTGTTTGTGAATTTACAATATTCATAGATTTTTGCCATTGAAAAACATCATGTTATTCATATACCAGAAATGTTTGAAGCTACTGACTGAATGAAAGGAGCTGGCATCTCACTCTCTTTGAATCTTCTTTATCATGCTAAGAGGAGCAGGAAAAAGCAAAAAATTTCAGAATTGCACCTTGCAATGTGGAGAAATTACTGTTTGTGCATTTACAATATTCATTGATTTTTGCCATTGAGAAACGTCCAGAAATGATTGAAGCTACTGACTGAATGAAAGGAGCTGGCATCTCACTCTCTTTGAATCTTCTTTATCATGCTAAGAGGAGCAGGAAAAAGCAAAAAATTTCAGAATTGCACCTTGCAATGCGGAGAAATTACTGTTTGTGCATTTACAATATTCATTGATTTTTGCCATTGAAAAACATCATGTTATTCATATACCAGAAATGTTTGAAACTACTGACTGAATGAAAGGAACTGGCATCTCACTCTCTTTGAATTTTCTTTATCATGCTAAGAGGAGCAGGAAAAAGCAAAAAATTTCAGAATTGCACCTTGCAATGCGGAGAAATTACTGTTTATGCATTTACAATATTCATTGATTTTTGCCATTGAAAAATGTCCAGAAATGATTGAAGCTACTGACTGAATGAAAGGAGCTGGCATCTCACTCTCTTTGAATGTTCTTTATTATGCTAAGAGGAGCAGGAAAAAGCAAAAAATTTCAGAATTGCACCTTGCAATGCGGAGAAATTACTGTTTGTGCATTTACAATATTCATTGATTTTTGCATTGAAAAACATGTTATTCATATACCAGAAATGTTTGAAGCTACTGACTGAATGAAAAGAGCTGGCATCTCACTCTCTTTGAATCTTCTTTATCATGCTAAGAGGAGCAGGAAAAAGCAAAAAATTTCAGAATTGCACCTTGCAATGCGGAGAAATTACTGTTTGTGCATTTACAATATTCATTGATTTTTGCCATTGAAAAACATCATGTTATTCATATACCAGAAATGTTTGAAGCTACTGACTGAATGAAAAGAGCTGGCATCTCACTCTCTTTGAATCTTTTTTATCATGCTAAGAGGAGCAGGAAAAAGCAAAAAATTTCAGAATTGCACCTTGCAATTTGGAGAAATTACTGTTTGTGCATTTACAATATTCATTGATTTTTCCATTGAAAAACGTCCAGAAATGATTGAAGCTACTGACTGAATGAAAGGAGCTGGCATCTCACTCTCTTTGAACCTTCTTTATCATGCTAAGAGGAGCAGGAAAAAGCAAAAAATTTCAGAATTGCACCTTGCAATGCGGAGAAATTACTGTTTGTGCATTTACAATATTCATTGATTTTTGCCATTGAAAAACGTCCAGAAATGATTGAAGCTACTGACTGAATGAAAGGAGCTGGCATCTCACTCTCTTTGAATCTTCTTTATCATGCTAAGAGAAGCAGGAAAAAGCAAAAAATTTCAGAATTGCACCTTGCAATGCGGAGAAATTACTGTTTGTGCATTTACAATATTCATTGATTTTTGCCATTGAAAAACGTCCAGAAATGTTTGAAGCTACTGACTGAATGAAAGGAGCTGGCATCTCACTCTCTTTGAATCTTCTTTATCATGCTAAGAGGAGCAGGAAAAAGCAAAAAATTTCAGAATTGCACCTTGCAATGTGGAGAAATTACTGTTTGTGCATTTACAATATTCATTGATTTTTGCCATTGAGAAACGTCCAGAAATGATTGAAGCTACTGACTGAATGAAAGGAGCTGGCATCTCACTCTCTTTGAATCTTCTTTATCATGCTAAGAGGAGCAGGAAAAAGCAAAAAATTTCAGAATTGCACCTTGCAATGCGGAGAAATTACTGTTTGTGCATTTACAATATTCATTGATTTTTGCCATTGAAAAACGTCCAGAAATGATTGAAGCTACTGACTGAATGAAAGGAGCTGGCATCTCACTCTCTTTGAATCTTCTTTATCATGCTAAGAGGAGCAGGAAAAAGCAAAAAATTTCAGAATTGCACCTTGCAATGCGGAGAAGTTTCTGTTTGTGCATTTACAATATTCATAGATTTTTGCCATTGAAAAACATCATGTTATTCATATACCAGAAATGTTTGAAGCTACTGACTGAATGAAAGGAGCTGGCATCTCACTCTCTTTGAATCTTCTTTATCATGCTAAGAGGAGCAGGAAAAATCAAAAAATTTCAGAATTGCACCTTGCAATGTGGAGAAATTACTGTTTGTGCATTTACAATATTCATTGATTTTTGCCATTGAGAAACGTCCAGAAATGATTGAAGCTACTGACTGAATGAAAGGAGCTGGCATCTCACTCTCTTTGAATCTTCTTTATCATGCTAAGAGGAGCAGGAAAAAGCAAAAAATGTCAGAATTGCACCTTGCAATGCGGAGAAATTACTGTTTGTGCATTTACAATATTCATTGATTTTTGCCATTGAAAAACGTCCAGAAATGATTGAAGCTACTGACTGAATGAAAGGAGCTGGCATCTCACTCTCTTTGAATCTTCTTTATCATGCTAAGAGGAGCAGGAAAAAGCAAAAAATTTCAGAATTGCACCTTGCAATGCGGAGAAATTACTGTTTGTGCATTTACAATATTCATTGATTTTTGCCATTGAAAAACATCATGTTATTCATATACCAGAAATGTTTGAAGCTACTGACTGAATGAAAGGAGCTGGCATCTCACTCTCTTTGAATCTTCTTTATCATGCTAAGAGGAGCAGGAAAAAGCAAAAAATTTCAGAATTGCACCTTGCAATGCGGAGAAATTACTGTTTGTGCATTTACAATATTCATTGATTTTTGCCATTGAAAAACATCATGTTATTCATATACCAGAAATGTTTGAAGCTACTGACTGAAAGAAAGGAGCTGGCATCTCACTCTCTTTGAATCTTCTTTATCATGCTAAGAGGAGCAGGAAAAATCAAAAAATTTCAGAATTGCACCTTGCAATGTGGAGAAATTACTGTTTGTGCATTTACAATATTCATTGATTTTTGCCATTGAGAAACGTCCAGAAATGATTGAAGCTACTGACTGAATGAAAGGAGCTGGCATCTCACTCTCTTTGAATCTTCTTTATCATGCTAAGAGGAGCAGGAAAAAGCAAAAAATTTCAGAATTGCACCTTGCAATGCGGAGAAATTACTGTTTGTGCATTTACAATATTCATTGATTTTTGCCATTGAAAAACGTCCAGAAATGATTGAAGCTACTGACTGAATGAAAGGAGCTGGCATCTCACTCTCTTTGAATCTTCTTTATCATGCTAAGAGGAGCAGGAAAAAGCAAAAAATTTCAGAATTGCACCTTGCAATGCGGAGAAATTACTGTTTGTGCATTTACAATATTCATTGATTTTTGCCATTGAAAAACATCATGTTATTCATATACCAGAAATGTTTGAAGCTACTGACTGAATGAAAGGAGCTGGCATCTCACTCTCTTTGAATCTTCTTTATCATGCTAAGAGGAGCAGGAAAAAGCAAAAAATTTCAGAATTGCACCTTGCAATGCGGAGAAATTACTGTTTGTGCATTTACAATATTCATTGATTTTTGCCATTGAAAAACATCATGTTATTCATATACCAGAAATGTTTGAAGCTACTGACTGAAAGAAAGGAGCTGGCATCTCACTCTCTTTGAATCTTCTTTATCATGCTAAGAGGAGCAGGAAAAAGCAAAAAATTTCAGAATTGCACCTTGCAATGCGGAGAAATTACTGTTTGTGCATTTATAATATTCATTGATTTTTGCCATTGAAAAACATCATGTTATTCATATACCAGAAATGTTTGAAGCTACTGACTGAATGAAAGGAGCTGGCATCTCACTCTCTTTGAATCTTCTTTATCATGCTAAGAGGAGCAGGAAAAAGCAAAAAATTTCAGAATTGCACCTTGCAATGCGGAGAAATTACTGTTTGTGCATTTACAATATTCATTGATTTTTGCCATTGAAAAACATCATGTTATTCATATACCAGAAATGTTTGAAGCTACTGACTGAATGAAAGGAGCTGGCATCTCACTCTCTTTGAATCTTCTTTATCATGCTAAGAGGAGCAGGAAAAAGCAAAAAATTTCAGAATTGCACCTTGCAATGCGGAGAAATTACTGTTTGTGCATTTACAATATTCATTGATTTTTGCCATTGAAAAACATCATGTTATTCATATACCAGAAATGTTTGAAGCTACTGACTGAATGAAAGGAGCTGGCATCTCACTCTCTTTGAATCTTCTTTATCATGCTAAGAGGAGCAGGAAAAAGCAAAAAATTTCAGAATTGCACCTTGCAATGCGGAGAAATTACTGTTTGTGCATTTACAATATTCATTGATTTTTGCCATTGAAAAACATCATGTTATTCATATACCAGAAATGTTTGAAGCTACTGACTGAATGAAAGGAGCTGGCATCTCACTCTCTTTGAATCTTCTTTATCATGCTAAGAGGAGCAGGAAAAAGCAAAAAATTTCAGAATTGCACCTTGCAATGCGGAGAAATTACTGTTTGTGCATTTACAATATTCATTGATTTTTGTCATTGAAAAACATCATGTTATTCATATACCAGAAATGTTTGAAGCTACTGACTGAATGAAAGGAGCTGGCATCTCACTCTCTTTGAATCTTCTTTATCATGCTAAGAGGAGCAGGAAAAAGCAAAAAATTTCAGAATTGCACCTTGCAATGCGGAGAAATTACTGTTTGTGCATTTACAATATTCATTGATTTTTGCCATTGAAAAACGTCCAGAAATGATTGAAGCTACTGACTGAATGAAAGGAGCTGGCATCTCACTCTCTTTGAATCTTCTTTATCATGCTAAGAGGAGCAGGAAAAAGCAAAAAATTTCAGAATTGCACCTTGCAATGCGGAGAAATTACTGTTTGTGCATTTACAATATTCATTGATTTTTGCCATTGAAAAACATCATGTTATTCATATAGCAGAAATGTTGGAAGCTACTGACTGAATGAAAGGAGCTGGCATCTCACTCTCTTTGAATCTTCTTTATCATGCTAAGAGGAGCAGGAAAAAGCAAAAAATTTCAGAATTGCACCTTGCAATGCGGAGAAATTACTGTTTGTGCATTTACAATATTCATTGATTTTTGCCATTGAAAAACATCATGTTATTCATATACCAGAAATGTTTGAAGCTACTGACTGAATGAAAAGAGCTGGCATCTCACTCTCTTTGAATCTTCTTTATCATGCTAAGAGGAGCAGGAAAAAGCAAAAAATTTCAGAATTGCACCTTGCAATGCGAAGAAATTACTGTTTGTGCATTTACAATATTCATTGATTTTTGCCATTGAAAAACATCATGTTATTCATATACCAGAAATGTTTGAAGCTACTGACTGAATGAAAGGAGCTGGTATCTCACTCTCTTTGAATCTTCTTTATCATGCTAAGAGGAGCAGGAAAAAGCAAAAAATTTCAGAATTGCACCTTGCAATGCGGAGAAATTACTGTTTGTGCATTTACAATATTCATTGATTTTTGCCATTGAAAAACATCATGTTATTCATATACCAGAAATATTTGAAGCTACTGACTGAATGAAATGAGCTGGCATCTCACTCTCTTTGAATCTTCTTTATCATGCTAAGAGGAGCAGGAAAAAGCAAAAAATTTCAGAATTGCACCTTGCAATGCGGAGGAATTACTGTTTGTGCATTTACAATATTCATTGATTTTTGCCATTGAAAAACGTCCAGAAATGATTGAAGCTACTGACTGAATGAAAGGAGCTGGCATCTCACTCTCTTTGAATCTTCTTTATCATGCTAAGAGGAGCAGGAAAAAGCAAAAAATTTCAGAATTGCACCTTGCAATGCGGAGAAATTACTGTTTGTGCATTTACAATATTCATTGATTTTTGCCATTGAAAAACATGTTATTCATATACCAGAAATGTTTGAAGCTACTGACTGAATGAAAAGAGCTGGCATCTCACTCTCTTTGAATCTTCTTTATCATGCTAAGAGGAGCAGGAAAAAGCAAAAAATTTCAGAATTGCACCTTGCAATGTGGAGAAATTACTGTTTGTGCATTTACAATATTCATTGATTTTTGCCATTGAAAAACATCATGTTAATCATATACCAGAAATGTTTGAAGCTACTGACTGAATGAAAGGAGCTGGCATCTCACTCTCTTTGAATCTTCTTTATCATGCTAAGAGGAGCAGGAAAAAGCAAAAAATTTCAGAATTGCACCTTGCAATGCGGAGAAATTACTGTTTGTGCATTTACAATATTCATTGATTTTTGCCATTGAAAAACATCATGTTATTCATATACCAGAAATGTTTGAAGCTACTGACTGAATGAAAGGAGCTGGCATCTCACTCTCTTTGAATCTTCTTTATCATGCTAAGAGGAGCAGGAAAAAGCAAAAAATTTCAGAATTGCACCTTGCAATGCGGAGAAATTACTGTTTGTGCATTTACAATATTCATTGATTTTTGCCATTGAAAAACGTCCAGAAATGATTGAAGTTACTGACTGAATGAAAGGAGCTGGCATCTCACTCTCTTTGAATCTTCTTTTATCATGCTAAGAGGAGCAGGAAAAAGCAAAAAATTTCAGAATTGCACCTTGCAATGCGGAGAAATTACTGTTTGTGCATTTACAATATTCATTGATTTTTGCCATTGAAAAACGTCCAGAAATGTTTGAAGCTACTGACTGAATGAAAGGAGCTGGCATCTCACTCTCTTTGAATCTTCTTTATCATGCTAAGAGGAGCAGGAAAAAGCAAAAAACTTCAGAATTGCACCTTGCAATGCGGAGAAATTACTGTTTGTGCATTTACAATATTCATTGATTTTTCCCATTGAAAAACATCATGTTATTCATATACCAGAAATGTTTGAAGCTACTGACTGAAGGAAAGGAGCTGGCATCTCACTCTCTTTGAATCTTCTTTATCATGCTAAGAGGAGCAGGAAAAAGAAAAAAATTTCAGAATTGCACCTTGCAATGCGGAGAAATTACTGTTTGTGCATTTACAATATTCATTGATTTTTGACATTGAAAAACGTCCAGAAATGATTTAAGCTACTGACTGAATGAAAGGAGCTGGCATCTCACTCTCTTTGAATCTTCTTTATCATGCTAAGAGGAGCAGGAAAAAGCAAAAAATTTCAGAATTGCACCTTGCAATGCGGAGAAATTACTGTTTGTGCATTTACAATATTCATTGATTTTTGCCATTGAAAAACGTCCAGAAATGTTTGAAGCTACTGACTGAATGAAAAGAGCTGGCATCTCACTCTCTTTGAATCTTCTTTATCATGCTAAGAGTAGCAGGAAAAAGCAAAAAATTTCAGAATTGCACCTTGCAATGTGGAGAAATTACTGTTTGTGCATTTACAATATTCATTGATTTTTGCCATTGAAAAACGTCCAGAAATGATTGAAGCTACTGACTGAATGAAAGGAGCTGGCATCTCACTCTCTTTGAATCTTCTTTATCATGCTAAGAGGAGCAGGAAAAAGCAAAAAATTTCAGAATTGCACCTTGCAATGCGGAGAAATTACTGTTTGTGCATTTACAATATTCATTGATTTTTGCCATTGAAAAACATCATGTTATTCATATACCAGAAATGTTTGAAGCTACTGACTGAATGAACTGAGCTGGCATCTCACTCTCTTTGAATCTTCTTTATCATGCTAAGAGGAGCAGGAAAAAGCAAAAAATTTCAGAATTGCACCTTGCAATGCGGAGAAATTACTGTTTGTGCATTTACAATATTCATTGATTTTTGTCATTGAAAAACATCATGTTATTCATATACCAGAAATGTTTGAAGCTACTGACTGAATGAAAGGAGCTGGCATCTCACTCTATTTGAATCTTCTTTATCATGCTAAGAGGAGCAGGAAAAAGCAAAAAATTTCAGAATTGCACCTTGCAATGCGGAGAAATTACTGTTTGTGCATTTACAATATTCATTGATTTTTGCCATTGAAAAACATGTTATTCATATACCAGAAATGTTTGAAGCTACTGACTGAATGAAAAGAGCTGGCATCTCACTCTCTTTGAATCTTCTTTATCATGCTAAGAGGAGCAGGAAAAAGCAAAAAATTTCAGAATTGCACCTTGAAATGTGGAGAAATTACTGTTTGTGCATTTACAATATTCATTGATTTTTGCAATTGAAAAACATCATGTTATTCATATACCAGAAATGTTTGAAGCTACTGACTGAATGAAAGGAGCTGGCATCTCACTCTCTTTGAATCTTCTTTATCATGCTAAGAGGAGCAGGAAAAAGCAAAAAATTTCAGAATTGCACCTTGCAGTGCGGAGAAATTACTGTTTGTGCATTTACAATATTCATTGATTTTTGCCATTGAAAAACGTCCAGAAATGATTGAAGCTACTGACTGAATGAAAGGAGCTGGCATCTCACTCTCTTTGAATCTTCTTTATCATGCTAAGAGGAGCAGGAAAAAGCAAAAAATTTCAGAATTGCACCTTGCAATGCGGAGAAATTACTGTTTGTGCATTTACAATATTCATTGATTTTTGCCATTGAAAAACGTACAGAAATGTTTGAAGCTACTGACTGAATGAAAAGAGCTGGCATCTCACTCTCTTTGAATCTTCTTTATCATGCTAAGAGTAGCAGGAAAAAGCAAAAAATTTCAGAATTGCACCTTGCAATGCGGAGAAATTACTGTTTGTGCATTTACAATATTCATTGATTTTTGCCATTGAAAAACGTCCAGAAATGTTTGAAGCTACTGACTGAATGAAAGGAGCTGGCATCTCACTCTCTTTGAATCTTCTTTATCATGCTAAGAGGAGCAGGAAAAAGCAAAAAATTTCAGAATTGCACCTTGCAATGCGGAGAAATTACTGTTTGTGCATTTACAATATTCATTGATTTTTGCCATTGAAAAACATCATGTTATTCATATACCAGAAATGTTTGAAGCTACTGTCTGAATGAAAGGAGCTGGCATCTCACTCTCTTTGAATCTTCTTTATCATGCTAAGAGGAGCAGGAAAAAGCAAAAAATTTCAGAATTGCACTTTGCAATGCGGAGAAATTACTGTTTGTGCATTTACAATATTCATTGATTTTTGCCATTGAAAAACGTCCAGAAATGATTGAAGCTACTGACTGAATGAAAGGAGCTGGCATCTCACTCTCTTTGAATCTTGTTTATCATGCTAAGAGGAGCAGGAAAAAGCAAAAAATTTCAGAATTGCACCTTGCAATGCGGAGAAATTACTGTTTGTGCATTTACAATATTCATTGATTTTTGCCATTGAAAAACGTCCAGAAATGTTTGAAGCTACTGAGACTGAATGAAAAGAGGTGGCATCTCACTCTCTTTGAATCTTCTTTATCATGCTAAGAGTAGCAGGAAAAAGCAAAAAATTTCAGAATTGCACCTTGCAATGTGGAGAAATTACTGTTTGTGCATTTACAATATTCATTGATTTTTGCCATTGAAAAACGTCCAGAAATGATTGAAGCTACTGACTGAATGAAAGGAGCTGGCATCTCACTCTCTTTGAATCTTCTTTATCATGCTAAGAGGAGCAGGAAAAAGCAAAAAATTTCAGAATTGCACCTTGCAATGCGGAGAAATTACTGTTTGTGCATTTACAATATTCATTGATTTTTGCCATTGAAAAACATGTTATTCATATACCAGAAATGTTTGAAGCTACTGACTGAATGAAAAGAGCTGGCATCTCACTCTCTTTGAATCTTCTTTATCATGCTAAGAGGAGCAGGAAAAAGCCAAAAATTTCAGAATTGCACCTTGCAATGCGGAGAAATTACTGTTTGTGCATTTACAATATTCATTGATTTTTGCCATTGAAAAACGTCCAGAAATGTTTGAAGCTACTGACTGAATGAAAGGAGCTGGCATCTCAATCTCTTTGAATCTTGTTTATCATGCTAAGAGGAGCAGGAAAAAGCAAAAAATTTCAGAATTGCACCTTGCAATGCGGAGAAATTACTGTTTGTGCATTTACAATATTCATTGATTTTTGTCATTGAAAAACATCATGTTATTCATATACCAGAAATGTTTGAAGCTACTGACTGAATGAAAGGAGCTGGCATCTCACTCTCTTTGAATCTTCTTTATCATGCTAAGAGGAGCAGGAAAAAGCAAAAAATTTCAGAATTGCACCTTGCAATGCGGAGAAATTACTGTTTGTGCATTTACAATATTCATTGATTTTTGCCATTGAAAAACGTCCAGAAATGATTGAAGCTACTGACTGAATGAAAGGAGCTGGCATCTCACTCTCTTTGAATCTTCTTTATCATGCTAAGAGGAGCAGGAAAAAGCAAAAAATTTCAGAATTGCACCTTGCAATGCGGAGAAATTACTGTTTGTGCATTTACAATATTCATTGATTTTTGCCATTGAAAAACATCATGTTATTCATATAGCAGAAATGTTGGAAGCTACTGACTGAATGAAAGGAGCTGGCATCTCACTCTCTTTGAATCTTCTTTATCATGCTAAGAGGAGCAGGAAAAAGCAAAAAATTTCAGAATTGCACCTTGCAATGCGGAGAAATTACTGTTTGTGCATTTACAATATTCATTGATTTTTGCCATTGAAAAACATCATGTTATTCATATACCAGAAATGTTTGAAGCTACTGACTGAATGAAAAGAGCTGGCATCTCACTCTCTTTGAATCTTCTTTATCATGCTAAGAGGAGCAGGAAAAAGCAAAAAATTTCAGAATTGCACCTTGCAATGCGAAGAAATTACTGTTTGTGCATTTACAATATTCATTGATTTTTGCCATTGAAAAACATCATGTTATTCATATACCAGAAATGTTTGAAGCTACTGACTGAATGAAAGGAGCTGGTATCTCACTCTCTTTGAATCTTCTTTATCATGCTAAGAGGAGCAGGAAAAAGCAAAAAATTTCAGAATTGCACCTTGCAATGCGGAGAAATTACTGTTTGTGCATTTACAATATTCATTGATTTTTGCCATTGAAAAACATCATGTTATTCATATACCAGAAATATTTGAAGCTACTGACTGAATGAAATGAGCTGGCATCTCACTCTCTTTGAATCTTCTTTATCATGCTAAGAGGAGCAGGAAAAAGCAAAAAATTTCAGAATTGCACCTTGCAATGCGGAGGAATTACTGTTTGTGCATTTACAATATTCATTGATTTTTGCCATTGAAAAACGTCCAGAAATGATTGAAGCTACTGACTGAATGAAAGGAGCTGGCATCTCACTCTCTTTGAATCTTCTTTATCATGCTAAGAGGAGCAGGAAAAAGCAAAAAATTTCAGAATTGCACCTTGCAATGCGGAGAAATTACTGTTTGTGCATTTACAATATTCATTGATTTTTGCCATTGAAAAACATGTTATTCATATACCAGAAATGTTTGAAGCTACTGACTGAATGAAAAGAGCTGGCATCTCACTCTCTTTGAATCTTCTTTATCATGCTAAGAGGAGCAGGAAAAAGCAAAAAATTTCAGAATTGCACCTTGCAATGTGGAGAAATTACTGTTTGTGCATTTACAATATTCATTGATTTTTGCCATTGAAAAACATCATGTTAATCATATACCAGAAATGTTTGAAGCTACTGACTGAATGAAAGGAGCTGGCATCTCACTCTCTTTGAATCTTCTTTATCATGCTAAGAGGAGCAGGAAAAAGCAAAAAATTTCAGAATTGCACCTTGCAATGCGGAGAAATTACTGTTTGTGCATTTACAATATTCATTGATTTTTGTCATTGAAAAACATCATGTTATTCATATACCAGAAATGTTTGAAGCTACTGACTGAATGAAAGGAGCTGGCATCTCACTCTCTTTGAATCTTCTTTATCATGCTAAGAGGAGCAGGAAAAAGCAAAAAATTTCAGAATTGCACCTTGCAATGCGGAGAAATTACTGTTTGTGCATTTACAATATTCATTGATTTTTGCCATTGAAAAACGTCCAGAAATGATTGAAGCTACTGACTGAATGAAAGGAGCTGGCATCTCACTCTCTTTGAATCTTCTTTATCATGCTAAGAGGAGCAGGAAAAAGCAAAAAATTTCAGAATTGCACCTTGCAATGCGGAGAAATTACTGTTTGTGCATTTACAATATTCATTGATTTTTGCCATTGAAAAACATCATGTTATTCATATAGCAGAAATGTTGGAAGCTACTGACTGAATGAAAGGAGCTGGCATCTCACTCTCTTTGAATCTTCTTTATCATGCTAAGAGGAGCAGGAAAAAGCAAAAAATTTCAGAATTGCACCTTGCAATGCGGAGAAATTACTGTTTGTGCATTTACAATATTCATTGATTTTTGCCATTGAAAAACATCATGTTATTCATATACCAGAAATGTTTGAAGCTACTGACTGAATGAAAAGAGCTGGCATCTCACTCTCTTTGAATCTTCTTTATCATGCTAAGAGGAGCAGGAAAAAGCAAAAAATTTCAGAATTGCACCTTGCAATGCGAAGAAATTACTGTTTGTGCATTTACAATATTCATTGATTTTTGCCATTGAAAAACATCATGTTATTCATATACCAGAAATGTTTGAAGCTACTGACTGAATGAAAGGAGCTGGTATCTCACTCTCTTTGAATCTTCTTTATCATGCTAAGAGGAGCAGGAAAAAGCAAAAAATTTCAGAATTGCACCTTGCAATGCGGAGAAATTACTGTTTGTGCATTTACAATATTCATTGATTTTTGCCATTGAAAAACATCATGTTATTCATATACCAGAAATATTTGAAGCTACTGACTGAATGAAATGAGCTGGCATCTCACTCTCTTTGAATCTTCTTTATCATGCTAAGAGGAGCAGGAAAAAGCAAAAAATTTCAGAATTGCACCTTGCAATGCGGAGGAATTACTGTTTGTGCATTTACAATATTCATTGATTTTTGCCATTGAAAAACGTCCAGAAATGATTGAAGCTACTGACTGAATGAAAGGAGCTGGCATCTCACTCTCTTTGAATCTTCTTTATCATGCTAAGAGGAGCAGGAAAAAGCAAAAAATTTCAGAATTGCACCTTGCAATGCGGAGAAATTACTGTTTGTGCATTTACAATATTCATTGATTTTTGCCATTGAAAAACATGTTATTCATATACCAGAAATGTTTGAAGCTACTGACTGAATGAAAAGAGCTGGCATCTCACTCTCTTTGAATCTTCTTTATCATGCTAAGAGGAGCAGGAAAAAGCAAAAAATTTCAGAATTGCACCTTGCAATGTGGAGAAATTACTGTTTGTGCATTTACAATATTCATTGATTTTTGCCATTGAAAAACATCATGTTAATCATATACCAGAAATGTTTGAAGCTACTGACTGAATGAAAGGAGCTGGCATCTCACTCTCTTTGAATCTTCTTTATCATGCTAAGAGGAGCAGGAAAAAGCAAAAAATTTCAGAATTGCACCTTGCAATGCGGAGAAATTACTGTTTGTGCATTTACAATATTCATTGATTTTTGCCATTGAAAAACATCATGTTATTCATATACCAGAAATGTTTGAAGCTACTGACTGAATGAAAGGAGCTGGCATCTCACTCTCTTTGAATCTTCTTTATCATGCTAAGAGGAGCAGGAAAAAGCAAAAAATTTCAGAATTGCACCTTGCAATGCGGAGAAATTACTGTTTGTGCATTTACAATATTCATTGATTTTTGCCATTGAAAAACGTCCAGAAATGATTGAAGTTACTGACTGAATGAAAGGAGCTGGCATCTCACTCTCTTTGAATCTTCTTTTATCATGCTAAGAGGAGCAGGAAAAAGCAAAAAATTTCAGAATTGCACCTTGCAATGCGGAGAAATTACTGTTTGTGCATTTACAATATTCATTGATTTTTGCCATTGAAAAACATCATGTTATTCATATAGCAGAAATGTTGGAAGCTACTGACTGAATGAAAGGAGCTGGCATCTCACTCTCTTTGAATCTTCTTTATCATGCTAAGAGGAGCAGGAAAAAGCAAAAAATTTCAGAATTGCACCTTGCAATGCGGAGAAATTACTGTTTGTGCATTTACAATATTCATTGATTTTTGCCATTGAAAAACATCATGTTATTCATATACCAGAAATGTTTGAAGCTACTGACTGAATGAAAAGAGCTGGCATCTCACTCTCTTTGAATCTTCTTTATCATGCTAAGAGGAGCAGGAAAAAGCAAAAAATTTCAGAATTGCACCTTGCAATGCGAAGAAATTACTGTTTGTGCATTTACAATATTCATTGATTTTTGCCATTGAAAAACATCATGTTATTCATATACCAGAAATGTTTGAAGCTACTGACTGAATGAAAGGAGCTGGTATCTCACTCTCTTTGAATCTTCTTTATCATGCTAAGAGGAGCAGGAAAAAGCAAAAAATTTCAGAATTGCACCTTGCAATGCGGAGAAATTACTGTTTGTGCATTTACAATATTCATTGATTTTTGCCATTGAAAAACATCATGTTATTCATATACCAGAAATATTTGAAGCTACTGACTGAATGAAATGAGCTGGCATCTCACTCTCTTTGAATCTTCTTTATCATGCTAAGAGGAGCAGGAAAAAGCAAAAAATTTCAGAATTGCACCTTGCAATGCGGAGGAATTACTGTTTGTGCATTTACAATATTCATTGATTTTTGCCATTGAAAAACGTCCAGAAATGATTGAAGCTACTGACTGAATGAAAGGAGCTGGCATCTCACTCTCTTTGAATCTTCTTTATCATGCTAAGAGGAGCAGGAAAAAGCAAAAAATTTCAGAATTGCACCTTGCAATGCGGAGAAATTACTGTTTGTGCATTTACAATATTCATTGATTTTTGCCATTGAAAAACATGTTATTCATATACCAGAAATGTTTGAAGCTACTGACTGAATGAAAAGAGCTGGCATCTCACTCTCTTTGAATCTTCTTTATCATGCTAAGAGGAGCAGGAAAAAGCAAAAAATTTCAGAATTGCACCTTGCAATGTGGAGAAATTACTGTTTGTGCATTTACAATATTCATTGATTTTTGCCATTGAAAAACATCATGTTAATCATATACCAGAAATGTTTGAAGCTACTGACTGAATGAAAGGAGCTGGCATCTCACTCTCTTTGAATCTTCTTTTATCATGCTAAGAGGAGCAGGAAAAAGCAAAAAATTTCAGAATTGCACCTTGCAATGCGGAGAAATTACTGTTTGTGCATTTACAATATTCATTGATTTTTGCCATTGAAAAACATCATGTTATTCATATAGCAGAAATGTTGGAAGCTACTGACTGAATGAAAGGAGCTGGCATCTCACTCTCTTTGAATCTTCTTTATCATGCTAAGAGGAGCAGGAAAAAGCAAAAAATTTCAGAATTGCACCTTGCAATGCGGAGAAATTACTGTTTGTGCATTTACAATATTCATTGATTTTTGCCATTGAAAAACATCATGTTATTCATATACCAGAAATGTTTGAAGCTACTGACTGAATGAAAAGAGCTGGCATCTCACTCTCTTTGAATCTTCTTTATCATGCTAAGAGGAGCAGGAAAAAGCAAAAAATTTCAGAATTGCACCTTGCAATGCGAAGAAATTACTGTTTGTGCATTTACAATATTCATTGATTTTTGCCATTGAAAAACATCATGTTATTCATATACCAGAAATGTTTGAAGCTACTGACTGAATGAAAGGAGCTGGTATCTCACTCTCTTTGAATCTTCTTTATCATGCTAAGAGGAGCAGGAAAAAGCAAAAAATTTCAGAATTGCACCTTGCAATGCGGAGAAATTACTGTTTGTGCATTTACAATATTCATTGATTTTTGCCATTGAAAAACATCATGTTATTCATATACCAGAAATATTTGAAGCTACTGACTGAATGAAATGAGCTGGCATCTCACTCTCTTTGAATCTTCTTTATCATGCTAAGAGGAGCAGGAAAAAGCAAAAAATTTCAGAATTGCACCTTGCAATGCGGAGGAATTACTGTTTGTGCATTTACAATATTCATTGATTTTTGCCATTGAAAAACGTCCAGAAATGATTGAAGCTACTGACTGAATGAAAGGAGCTGGCATCTCACTCTCTTTGAATCTTCTTTATCATGCTAAGAGGAGCAGGAAAAAGCAAAAAATTTCAGAATTGCACCTTGCAATGCGGAGAAATTACTGTTTGTGCATTTACAATATTCATTGATTTTTGCCATTGAAAAACATGTTATTCATATACCAGAAATGTTTGAAGCTACTGACTGAATGAAAAGAGCTGGCATCTCACTCTCTTTGAATCTTCTTTATCATGCTAAGAGGAGCAGGAAAAAGCAAAAAATTTCAGAATTGCACCTTGCAATGTGGAGAAATTACTGTTTGTGCATTTACAATATTCATTGATTTTTGCCATTGAAAAACATCATGTTAATCATATACCAGAAATGTTTGAAGCTACTGACTGAATGAAAGGAGCTGGCATCTCACTCTCTTTGAATCTTCTTTATCATGCTAAGAGGAGCAGGAAAAAGCAAAAAATTTCAGAATTGCACCTTGCAATGCGGAGAAATTACTGTTTGTGCATTTACAATATTCATTGATTTTTGCCATTGAAAAACATCATGTTATTCATATACCAGAAATGTTTGAAGCTACTGACTGAATGAAAGGAGCTGGCATCTCACTCTCTTTGAATCTTCTTTATCATGCTAAGAGGAGCAGGAAAAAGCAAAAAATTTCAGAATTGCACCTTGCAATGCGGAGAAATTACTGTTTGTGCATTTACAATATTCATTGATTTTTGCCATTGAAAAACGTCCAGAAATGATTGAAGTTACTGACTGAATGAAAGGAGCTGGCATCTCACTCTCTTTGAATCTTCTTTTATCATGCTAAGAGGAGCAGGAAAAAGCAAAAAATTTCAGAATTGCACCTTGCAATGCGGAGAAATTACTGTTTGTGCATTTACAATATTCATTGATTTTTGCCATTGAAAAACGTCCAGAAATGTTTGAAGCTACTGACTGAATGAAAGGAGCTGGCATCTCACTCTCTTTGAATCTTCTTTATCATGCTAAGAGGAGCAGGAAAAAGCAAAAAACTTCAGAATTGCACCTTGCAATGCGGAGAAATTACTGTTTGTGCATTTACAATATTCATTGATTTTTCCCATTGAAAAACATCATGTTATTCATATACCAGAAATGTTTGAAGCTACTGACTGAATGAAAGGAGCTGGCATCTCACTCTCTTTGAATCTTCTTTATCATGCTAAGAGGAGCAGGAAAAAGCAAAAAATTTCAGAATTGCACCTTGCAATGCGGAGAAATTACTGTTTGTGCATTTACAATATTCATTGATTTTTGCCATTGAAAAACGTCCAGAAATGATTGAAGTTACTGACTGAATGAAAGGAGCTGGCATCTCACTCTCTTTGAATCTTCTTTTATCATGCTAAGAGGAGCAGGAAAAAGCAAAAAATTTCAGAATTGCACCTTGCAATGCGGAGAAATTACTGTTTGTGCATTTACAATATTCATTGATTTTTGCCATTGAAAAACGTCCAGAAATGTTTGAAGCTACTGACTGAATGAAAGGAGCTGGCATCTCACTCTCTTTGAATCTTCTTTATCATGCTAAGAGGAGCAGGAAAAAGCAAAAAACTTCAGAATTGCACCTTGCAATGCGGAGAAATTACTGTTTGTGCATTTACAATATTCATTGATTTTTCCCATTGAAAAACATCATGTTATTCATATACCAGAAATGTTTGAAGCTACTGACTGAAGGAAAGGAGCTGGCATCTCACTCTCTTTGAATCTTCTTTATCATGCTAAGAGGAGCAGGAAAAAGAAAAAAATTTCAGAATTGCACCTTGCAATGCGGAGAAATTACTGTTTGTGCATTTACAATATTCATTGATTTTTGACATTGAAAAACGTCCAGAAATGATTTAAGCTACTGACTGAATGAAAGGAGCTGGCATCTCACTCTCTTTGAATCTTCTTTATCATGCTAAGAGGAGCAGGAAAAAGCAAAAAATTTCAGAATTGCACCTTGCAATGCGGAGAAATTACTGTTTGTGCATTTACAATATTCATTGATTTTTGCCATTGAAAAACGTCCAGAAATGTTTGAAGCTACTGACTGAATGAAAAGAGCTGGCATCTCACTCTCTTTGAATCTTCTTTATCATGCTAAGAGTAGCAGGAAAAAGCAAAAAATTTCAGAATTGCACCTTGCAATGTGGAGAAATTACTGTTTGTGCATTTACAATATTCATTGATTTTTGCCATTGAAAAACGTCCAGAAATGATTGAAGCTACTGACTGAATGAAAGGAGCTGGCATCTCACTCTCTTTGAATCTTCTTTATCATGCTAAGAGGAGCAGGAAAAAGCAAAAAATTTCAGAATTGCACCTTGCAATGCGGAGAAATTACTGTTTGTGCATTTACAATATTCATTGATTTTTGCCATTGAAAAACATCATGTTATTCATATACCAGAAATGTTTGAAGCTACTGACTGAATGAACTGAGCTGGCATCTCACTCTCTTTGAATCTTCTTTATCATGCTAAGAGGAGCAGGAAAAAGCAAAAAATTTCAGAATTGCACCTTGCAATGCGGAGAAATTACTGTTTGTGCATTTACAATATTCATTGATTTTTGTCATTGAAAAACATCATGTTATTCATATACCAGAAATGTTTGAAGCTACTGACTGAATGAAAGGAGCTGGCATCTCACTCTATTTGAATCTTCTTTATCATGCTAAGAGGAGCAGGAAAAAGCAAAAAATTTCAGAATTGCACCTTGCAATGCGGAGAAATTACTGTTTGTGCATTTACAATATTCATTGATTTTTGCCATTGAAAAACGTCCAGAAATGTTTGAAGCTACTGACTGAATGAAAGGAGCTGACATCTCACTCTCTTTGAATCTTCTTTATCATGCTAAGAGGAGCAGGAAAAAGCAAAAAATTTCAGAATTGCACCTTGCAATGCGGAGAAATTACTGTTTGTGCATTTACAATATTCATTGATTTTTGACATTGAAAAACGTCCAGAAATGATTTAAGCTACTGACTGAATGAAAGGAGCTGGCATCTCACTCTCTTTGAATCTTCTTTATCATGCTAAGAGGAGCAGGAAAAAGCAAAAAATTTCAGAATTGCACCTTGCAATGCGGAGAAATTACTGTTTGTGCATTTACAATATTCATTGATTTTTGCCATTGAAAAACGTCCAGAAATGTTTGAAGCTACTGACTGAATGAAAAGAGCTGGCATCTCACTCTCTTTGAATCTTCTTTATCATGCTAAGAGGAGCAGGAAAAAGCAAAAAATTTCAGAATTGCACCTTGCAATGCGGAGAAATTACTGTTTGTGCATTTACAATATTCATTGATTTTTGCCATTGAAAAACGTCCAGAAATGATTGAAGTTACTGACTGAATGAAAGGAGCTGGCATCTCACTCTCTTTGAATCTTCTTTTATCATGCTAAGAGGAGCAGGAAAAAGCAAAAAATTTCAGAATTGCACCTTGCAATGCGGAGAAATTACTGTTTGTGCATTTACAATATTCATTGATTTTTGCCATTGAAAAACGTCCAGAAATGTTTGAAGCTACTGACTGAATGAAAGGAGCTGGCATCTCACTCTCTTTGAATCTTCTTTATCATGCTAAGAGGAGCAGGAAAAAGCAAAAAACTTCAGAATTGCACCTTGCAATGCGGAGAAATTACTGTTTGTGCATTTACAATATTCATTGATTTTTCCCATTGAAAAACATCATGTTATTCATATACCAGAAATGTTTGAAGCTACTGACTGAATGAAAGGAGCTGGCATCTCACTCTCTTTGAATCTTCTTTATCATGCTAAGAGGAGCAGGAAAAAGCAAAAAATTTCAGAATTGCACCTTGCAATGCGGAGAAATTACTGTTTGTGCATTTACAATATTCATTGATTTTTGCCATTGAAAAACGTCCAGAAATGTTTGAAGCTACTGACTGAATGAAAGGAGCTGACATCTCACTCTCTTTGAATCTTCTTTATCATGCTAAGAGGAGCAGGAAAAAGCAAAAAACTTCAGAATTGCACCTTGCAATGCGGAGAAATTACTGTTTGTGCATTTACAATATTCATTGATTTTTCCCATTGAAAAACATCATGTTATTCATATACCAGAAATGTTTGAAGCTACTGACTGAAGGAAAGGAGCTGGCATCTCACTCTCTTTGAATCTTCTTTATCATGCTAAGAGGAGCAGGAAAAAGCAAAAAATTTCAGAATTGCACCTTGCAATGCGGAGAAATTACTGTTTGTGCATTTACAATATTCATTGATTTTTGACATTGAAAAACGTCCAGAAATGATTTAAGCTACTGACTGAATAAAAGGAGCTGGCATCTCACTCTCTTTGAATCTTCTTTATCATGCTAAGAGGAGCAGGAAAAAGCAAAAAATTTCAGAATTGCACCTTGCAATGCGGAGAAATTACTGTTTGTGCATTTACAATATTCATTGATTTTTGCCATTGAAAAACGTCCAGAAATGTTTGAAGCTACTGACTGAATGAAAAGAGCTGGCATCTCACTCTCTTTGAATCTTCTTTATCATGCTAAGAGTAGCAGGAAAAAGCAAAAAATTTCAGAATTGCACCTTGCAATGTGGAGAAATTACTGTTTGTGCATTTACAATATTCATTGATTTTTGCCATTGAAAAACGTCCAGAAATGATTGAAGCTACTGACTGAATGAAAGGAGCTGGCATCTCACTCTCTTTGAATCTTCTTTATCATGCTAAGAGGAGCAGGAAAAAGCAAAAAATTTCAGAATTGCACCTTGCAATGCGGAGAAATTACTGTTTGTGCATTTACAATATTCATTGATTTTTGCCATTGAAAAACATCATGTTATTCATATACCAGAAATGTTTGAAGCTACTGACTGAATGAACTGAGCTGGCATCTCACTCTCTTTGAATCTTCTTTATCATGCTAAGAGGAGCAGGAAAAAGCAAAAAATTTCAGAATTGCACCTTGCAATGCGGAGAAATTACTGTTTGTGCATTTACAATATTCATTGATTTTTGTCATTGAAAAACATCATGTTATTCATATACCAGAAATGTTTGAAGCTACTGACTGAATGAAAGGAGCTGGCATCTCACTCTATTTGAATCTTCTTTATCATGCTAAGAGGAGCAGGAAAAAGCAAAAAATTTCAGAATTGCACCTTGCAATGCGGAGAAATTACTGTTTGTGCATTTACAATATTCATTGATTTTTGCCATTGAAAAACATGTTATTCATATACCAGAAATGTTTGAAGCTACTGACTGAATGAAAAGAGCTGGCATCTCACTCTCTTTGAATCTTCTTTATCATGCTAAGAGGAGCAGGAAAAAGCAAAAAATTTCAGAATTGCACCTTGAAATGTGGAGAAATTACTGTTTGTGCATTTACAATATTCATTGATTTTTGCAATTGAAAAACATCATGTTATTCATATACCAGAAATGTTTGAAGCTACTGACTGAATGAAAGGAGCTGGCATCTCACTCTCTTTGAATCTTCTTTATCATGCTAAGAGGAGCAGGAAAAAGCAAAAAATTTCAGAATTGCACCTTGCAATGCGGAGAAATTACTGTTTGTGAATTTACAATATTCATTGATTTTTGCCATTGAAAAACGTCCAGAAATGATTGAAGCTACTGACTGAATGAAAGGAGCTGGCATCTCACTCTCTTTGAATCTTCTTTATCATGCTAAGAGGAGCAGGAAAAAGCAAAAAATTTCAGAATTGCACCTTGCAATGCGGAGAAATTACTGTTTGTGCATTTACAATATTCATTGATTTTTGCCATTGAAAAACGTACAGAAATGTTTGAAGCTACTGACTGAATGAAAAGAGCTGGCATCTCACTCTCTTTGAATCTTCTTTATCATGCTAAGAGTAGCAGGAAAAAGCAAAAAATTTCAGAATTGCACCTTGCAATGCGGAGAAATTACTGTTTGTGCATTTACAATATTCATTGATTTTTGCCATTGAAAAACGTCCAGAAATGTTTGAAGCTACTGACTGAATGAAAGGAGCTGGCATCTCACTCTCTTTGAATCTTCTTTATCATGCTAAGAGGAGCAGGAAAAAGCAAAAAATTTCAGAATTGCACCTTGCAATGCGGAGAAATTACTGTTTGTGCATTTACAATATTCATTGATTTTTGCCATTGAAAAACATCATGTTATTCATATACCAGAAATGTTTGAAGCTACTGTCTGAATGAAAGGAGCTGGCATCTCACTCTCTTTGAATCTTTTTTATCATGCTAAGAGGAGCAGGAAAAAGCAAAAAATTTCAGAATTGCACTTTGCAATGCGGAGAAATTACTGTTTGTGCATTTACAATATTCATTGATTTTTGCCATTGAAAAACGTCCAGAAATGATTGAAGCTACTGACTGAATGAAAGGAGCTGGCATCTCACTCTCTTTGAATCTTGTTTATCATGCTAAGAGGAGCAGGAAAAAGCAAAAAATTTCAGAATTGCACCTTGCAATGCGGAGAAATTACTGTTTGTGCATTTACAATATTCATTGATTTTTGCCATTGAAAAACGTCCAGAAATGTTTGAAGCTACTGAGACTGAATGAAAAGAGGTGGCATCTCACTCTCTTTGAATCTTCTTTATCATGCTAAGAGTAGCAGGAAAAAGCAAAAAATTTCAGAATTGCACCTTGCAATGTGGAGAAATTACTGTTTGTGCATTTACAATATTCATTGATTTTTGCCATTGAAAAACGTCCAGAAATGATTGAAGCTACTGACTGAATGAAAGGAGCTGGCATCTCACTCTCTTTGAATCTTCTTTATCATGCTAAGAGGAGCAGGAAAAAGCAAAAAATTTCAGAATTGCACCTTGCAATGCGGAGAAATTACTGTTTGTGCATTTACAATATTCATTGATTTTTGCCATTGAAAAACATCATGTTATTCATATACCAGAAATGTTTGAAGCTACTGACTGAATGAACTGAGCTGGCATCTCACTCTCTTTGAATCTTCTTTATCATGCTAAGAGGAGCAGGAAAAAGCAAAAAATTTCAGAATTGCACCTTGCAATGCGGAGAAATTACTGTTTGTGCATTTACAATATTCATTGATTTTTGTCATTGAAAAACATCATGTTATTCATATACCAGAAATGTTTGAAGCTACTGACTGAATGAAAGGAGCTGGCATCTCACTCTATTTGAATCTTCTTTATCATGCTAAGAGGAGCAGGAAAAAGCAAAAAATTTCAGAATTGCACCTTGCAATGCGGAGAAATTACTGTTTGTGCATTTACAATATTCATTGATTTTTGCCATTGAAAAACATGTTATTCATATACCAGAAATGTTTGAAGCTACTGACTGAATGAAAAGAGCTGGCATCTCACTCTCTTTGAATCTTCTTTATCATGCTAAGAGGAGCAGGAAAAAGCCAAAAATTTCAGAATTGCACCTTGCAATGTGGAGAAATTACTGTTTGTGCATTTACAATATTCATTGATTTTTGCAATTGAAAAACATCATGTTATTCATATACCAGAAATGTTTGAAGCTACTGACTGAATGAAAGGAGCTGGCATCTCAATCTCTTTGAATCTTGTTTATCATGCTAAGAGGAGCAGGAAAAAGCAAAAAATTTCAGAATTGCACCTTGCAATGCGGAGAAATTACTGTTTGTGCATTTACAATATTCATTGATTTTTGCCATTGAAAAACGTCCAGAAATGTTTGAAGCTACTGACTGAATGAAAAGAGGTGGCATCTCACTCTCTTTGAATCTTCTTTATCATGCTAAGAGTAGCAGGAAAAAGCAAAAAATTTCAGAATTGCACCTTGCAATGTGGAGAAATTACTGTTTGTGCATTTACAATATTCATTGATTTTTGCCATTGAAAAACGTCCAGAAATGATTGAAGCTACTGACTGAATGAAAGGAGCTGGCATCTCACTCTCTTTGAATCTTCTTTATCATGCTAAGAGGAGCAGGAAAAAGCAAAAAATTTCAGAATTGCACCTTGCAATGCGGAGAAATTACTGTTTGTGCATTTACAATATTCATTGATTTTTGCCATTGAAAAACATCATGTTATTCATATACCAGAAATGTTTGAAGCTACTGACTGAATGAAAGGAGCTGGCATCTCACTCTCTTTGAATCTTGTTTATCATGCTAAGAGGAGCAGGAAAAAGCAAAAAATTTCAGAATTGCACCTTGCAATGCGGAGAAATTACTGTTTGTGCATTTACAATATTCATTGATTTTTGCCATTGAAAAACGTCCAGAAATGTTTGAAGCTACTGACTGAATGAAAAGAGGTGGCATCTCACTCTCTTTGAATCTTCTTTATCATGCTAAGAGTAGCAGGAAAAAGCAAAAAATTTCAGAATTGCACCTTGCAATGTGGAGAAATTACTGTTTGTGCATTTACAATATTCATTGATTTTTGCCATTGAAAAACGTCCAGAAATGATTGAAGCTACTGACTGAATGAAAGGAGCTGGCATCTCACTCTCTTTGAATCTTCTTTATCATGCTAAGAGGAGCAGGAAAAAGCAAAAAATTTCAGAATTGCACCTTGCAATGCGGAGAAATTACTGTTTGTGCATTTACAATATTCATTGATTTTTGCCATTGAAAAACATCATGTTATTCATATACAAGAAATGTTTGAAGCTACTGACTGAATGAACTGAGCTGGCATCTCACTCTCTTTGAATCTTCTTTATCATGCTAAGAGGAGCAGGAAAAAGCAAAAAATTTCAGAATTGCACCTTGCAATGCGGAGAAATTACTGTTTGTGCATTTACAATATTCATTGATTTTTGTCATTGAAAAACATCATGTTATTCATATACCAGAAATGTTTGAAGCTACTGACTGAATGAAAGGAGCTGGCATCTCACTCTATTTGAATCTTCTTTATCATGCTAAGAGGAGCAGGAAAAAGCAAAAAATTTCAGAATTGCACCTTGCAATGCGGAGAAATTACTGTTTGTGCATTTACAATATTCATTGATTTTTGCCATTGAAAAACATGTTATTCATATACCAGAAATGTTTGAAGCTACTGACTGAATGAAAGGAGCTGGCATCTCACTCTCTTTGAATCTTCTTTATCATGCTAAGAGGAGCAGGAAAAAGCAAAAAATTTCAGAATTGCACCTTGCAATGCGGAGAAATTACTGTTTGTGCATTTACAATATTCATTGATTTTTGCCATTGAAAAACATCATGTTATTCATATACCAGAAATGTTTGAAGCTACTGACTGAATGAAAGGAGCTGGCATCTCACTCTCTTTGAATCTTCTTTATCATGCTAAGAGGAGCAGGAAAAAGCAAAAAATTTCAGAATTGCACCTTGCAATGCGGAGAAATTACTGTTTGTACATTTACAATATTCATTGATTTTTGCCATTGAAAAACGTCCAGAAATGATTGAAGTTACTGACTGAATGAAAGGAGCTGGCATCTCACTCTCTTTGAATCTTCTTTATCATGCTAAGAGGAGCAGGAAAAAGCAAAAAATTTCAGAATTGCACCTTGCAATGCGGAGAAATTACTGTTTGTGCATTTACAATATTCATTGATTTTTGCCATTGAAAAACGTCCAGAAATGTTTGAAGCTACTGACTGAATGAAAGGAGCTGGCATCTCACTCTCTTTGAATCTTCTTTATCATGCTAAGAGGAGCAGGAAAAAGCAAAAAACTTCAGAATTGCACCTTGCAATGTGGAGAAATTACTGTTTGTGCATTTACAATATTCATTGATTTTTCCCATTGAAAAACGTCCAGAAATGTTTGAAGCTACTGACTGAATGAAAGGAGCTGGCATCTCACTCTCTTTGAATCTTCTTTATCATGCTAAGAGGAGCAGGAAAAAGCAAAAAACTTCATAATTGCACCTTGCAATGCGGAGAAATTACTGTTTGTGCATTTACAATATTCATTGATTTTTGCCATTGAAAAACATCATGTTATTCATATACCAGAAATGTTTGAAGCTACTGACTGAAGGAAAGGAGCTGGCATCTCACTCTCTTTGAATCTTCTTTATCATGCTAAGAGGAGCAGGAAAAAGCAAAAAATTTCAGAATTGCACCTTGCAATGCGGAGAAATTACTGTTTGTGCATTTACAATATTCATTGATTTTTGACATTGAAAAACGTCCAGAAATGATTTAAGCTACTGACTGAATGAAAGGAGCTGGCATCTCACTCTCTTTGAATCTTCTTTATCATGCTAAGAGGAGCAGGAAAAAGCAAAAAATTTCAGAATTGCACCTTGCAATGCGGAGAAATTACTGTTTGTGCATTTACAATATTCATTGATTTTTGCCATTGAAAAACGTCCAGAAATGTTTGAAGCTACTGACTGAATGAAAAGAGCTGGCATCTCACTCTCTTTGAATCTTCTTTATCATGCTAAGAGTAGCAGGAAAAAGCAAAAAATTTCAGAATTGCACCTTGCAATGTGGAGAAATTACTGTTTGTGCATTTACAATATTCATTGATTTTTGCCATTGAAAAACGTCCAGAAATGATTGAAGCTACTGACTGAATGAAAGGAGCTGGCATCTCACTCTCTTTGAATCTTCTTTATCATGCTAAGAGGAGCAGGAAAAAGCAAAAAATTTCAGAATTGCACCTTGCAATGCGGAGAAATTACTGTTTGTGCATTTACAATATTCATTGATTTTTGCCATTGAAAAACATCATGTTATTCATATACCAGAAATGTTTGAAGCTACTGACTGAATGAACTGAGCTGGCATCTCACTCTCTTTGAATCTTCTTTATCATGCTAAGAGGAGCAGGAAAAAGCAAAAAATTTCAGAATTGCACCTTGCAATGCGGTGAAATTACTGTTTGTGCATTTACAATATTCATTGATTTTTGTCATTGAAAAACATCATGTTATTCATATACCAGAAATGTTTGAAGCTACTGACTGAATGAAAGGAGCTGGCATCTCACTCTATTTGAATCTTCTTTATCATGCTAAGAGGAGCAGGAAAAAGCAAAAAATTTCAGAATTGCACCTTGCAATGCGGAGAAATTACTGTTTGTGCATTTACAATATTCATTGATTTTTGCCATTGAAAAACATGTTATTCATATACCAGAAATGTTTGAAGCTACTGACTGAATGAAAAGAGCTGGCATCTCACTCTCTTTGAATCTTCTTTATCATGCTAAGAGGAGCAGGAAAAAGCAAAAAATTTCAGAATTGCACCTTGAAATGTGGAGAAATTACTGTTTGTGCATTTACAATATTCATTGATTTTTGCAATTGAAAAACATCATGTTATTCATATACCAGAAATGTTTGAAGCTACTGACTGAATGAAAGGAGCTGGCATCTCACTCTCTTTGAATCTTCTTTATCATGCTAAGAGGAGCAGGAAAAAGCAAAAAATTTCAGAATTGCACTTTGCAATGCGGAGAAATTACTGTTTGTGCATTTACAATATTCATTGATTTTTGCCATTGAAAAACATCATGTTATTCATATACCAGAAATGTTTGAAGCTACTGACTGAATGAAAGGAGCTGGCATCTGACTCTCTTTGAATCTTCTTTATCATGCTAAGAGGAGCAGGAAAAAGCAAAAAAATTCAGAATTGCACCTTGCAATGCGGAGAAATTACTATTTGTGCATTTACAATATTCATTGATTTTTGCCATTGAAAAACGTCCAGAAATGATTGAAGCTACTGACTGAATGAAAGGAGCTGGCATCTCACTCTCTTTGAATCTTCTTTATCATGCTAAGAGGAGCAGGAAAAAGCAAAAAATTTCAGAATTGCACCTTGCAATGCGGAGAAATTACTGTTTGTGCATTTACAATATTCATTGATTTTTGCCATTGAAAAACGTACAGAAATGTTTGAAGCTACTGACTGAATGAAAGGAGCTGGCATCTCACTCTCTTTGAATCTTCTTTATCATGCTAAGAGGAGCAGGAAAAAGCAAAAAATTTCAGAATTGCACCTTGCAATGCGGAGAAATTACTGTTTGTGCATTTACAATATTCATTGATTTTTGCCATTGAAAAACGTCCAGAAATGTTTGAAGCTACTGACTGAATGAAAGGAGCTGGCATCTCACTCTCTTTGAATCTTCTTTATCATGCTAAGAGGAGCAGGAAAAAGCAAAAAAATTCAGAATTGCACCTTGCAATGCGGGGAAATTACTGTTTGTGCATTTACAATATTCATTGATTTTTGCCATTGAAAAACATCATGTTATTCATATACCAGAAATGTTTGAAGCTACTGTCTGAATGAAAGGAGCTGGCATCTCACTCTCGTTGAATCTTCTTTATCATGCTAAGAGGAGCAGGAAAAAGCAAAAAATTTCAGAATTGCACTTTGCAATGCGGAGAAATTACTGTTTGTGCATTTACAATATTCATTGATTTTTGCCATTGAAAAACGTCCAGAAATGATTGAAGCTACTGACTGAATGAAAGGAGCTGGCATCTCACTCTCTTTGAATCTTTTTTATCATGCTAAGAGGAGCAGGAAAAAGCAAAAAATTTCAGAATTGCACCTTGCAATGCGGAGAAATTACTGTTTATGCATTTACAATATTCATTGATTTTTGCCATTGAAAAACGTCCAGAAATGATTGAAGCTACTGACTGAATGAAAGGAGCTGGCATCTCACTCTCTTTGAATCTTCTTTATCATGCTAAGAGGAGCAGGAAAAAGCAAAAAATTTCATAATTGCACCTTGCAATGCGGAGAAATTACTGTTTGTGCATTTACAATATTCATTGATTTTTGCCATTGAAAAACATCATGTTATTCATATACCAGAAATGTTTGAAGCTACTGACTGAAGGAAAGGAGCTGGCATCTCACTCTCTTTGAATCTTCTTTATCATGCTAAGAGGAGCAGGAAAAAGCAAAAAATTTCAGAATTGCACCTTGCAATGCGGAGAAATTACTATTTGTGCATTTACAATATTCATTGATTTTTGCCATTGAAAAAGGTCCAGAAATGATTGAAGCTACTGACTGAATGAAAGGAGCTGGCATCTCACTCTCTTTGAATCTTCTTTATCATGCTAAGAGGAGCAGGAAAAAGCAAAAAATTTCAGAATTGCACCTTGCAATGCGGAGAAATTACTGTTTGTGCATTTACAATATTCATTGATTTTTGCCATTGAAAAACGTACAGAAATGTTTGAAGCTACTGACTGAATGAAAGGAGCTGGCATCTCACTCTCTTTGAATCTTCTTTATCATGCTAAGAGGAGCAGGAAAAAGCAAAAAATTTCAGAATTGCACCTTGCAATGCGGAGAAATTACTGTTTGTGCATTTATAATATTCATTGATTTTTGCCATTGAAAAACGTCCAGAAATGTTTGAAGCTACTGACTGAATGAAAGGAGCTGGCATCTCACTCTCTTTGAATCTTCTTTATCATGCTAAGAGGAGCAGGAAAAAGCAAAAAAATTCAGAATTGCACCTTGCAATGCGGAGAAATTACTGTTTGTGCATTTACAATATTCATTGATTTTTGCCATTGAAAAACATCATGTTATTCATATACCAGAAATGTTTGAAGCTACTGTCTGAATGAAAGGAGCTGGCATCTCACTCTCGTTGAATCTTCTTTATCATGCTAAGAGGAGCAGGAAAAAGCAAAAAATTTCAGAATTGCACTTTGCAATGCGGAGAAATTACTGTTTGTGCATTTACAATATTCATTGATTTTTGCCATTGAAAAACGTCCAGAAATGATTGAAGCTACTGACTGAATTAAAGGAGCTGGCATCTCACTCTCTTTGAATCTTTTTTATCATGCTAAGAGGAGCAGGAAAAAGCAAAAAATTTCAGAATTGCACCTTGCAATGCGGAGAAATTACTGTTTATGCATTTACAATATTCATTGATTTTTGCCATTGAAAAACGTCCAGAAATGATTGAAGCTACTGACTGAATGAAAGGAGCTGGCATCTCACTCTCTTTGAATCTTCTTTATCATGCTAAGAGGAGCAGGAAAAAGCAAAAAATTTCATAATTGCACCTTGCAATGCGGAGAAATTACTGTTTGTGCATTTACAATATTCATTGATTTTTGACATTGAAAAACGTCCAGAAATGATTTTAGCTACTGACTGAATGAAAGGAGCTGGCATCTCACTCTCTTTGAATCTTCTTTATCATGCTAAGAGGAGCAGGAAAAAGCAAAAAATTTCAGAATTGCACCTTGCAATGCGGAGAAATTACTGTTTGTGCATTTACAATATTCATTGATTTTTGCCATTGAAAAACATCATGTTATTCATATACCAGAAATGTTTGAAGCTACTGACTGAATGAACTGAGCTGGCATCTCACTCTCTTTGAATCTTCTTTATCATGCTAAGAGGAGCAGGAAAAAGCAAAAAATTTCAGAATTGCACCTTGCAATGCGGAGAAATTACTGTTTGTGCATTTACAATATTCATTGATTTTTGTCATTGAAAAACATCATGTTATTCATATACCAGAAATGTTTGAAGCTACTGACTGAATGAAAGGAGCTGGCATCTCACTCTATTTGAATCTTCTTTATCATGCTAAGAGGAGCAGGAAAAAGCAAAAAATTTCAGAATTGCACCTTGCAATGCGGAGAAATTACTGTTTGTGCATTTACAATATTCATTGATTTTTCCCATTGAAAAACATGTTATTCATATACCAGAAATGTTTGAAGCTACTGACTGAATGAAAAGAGCTGGCATCTCACTCTCTTTGAATCTTCTTTATCATGCTAAGAGGAGCAGGAAAAAGCAAAAAATTTCAGAATTGCACCTTGAAATGTGGAGAAATTACTGTTTGTGCATTTACAATATTCATTGATTTTTGCAATTGAAAAACATCATGTTATTCATATACCAGAAATGTTTGAAGCTACTGACTGAATGAAAGGAGCTGGCATCTCACTCTCTTTGAATCTTCTTTATCATGCTAAGAGGAGCAGGAAAAAGCAAAAAATTTCAGAATTGCACCTTGCAATGCGGAGAAATTACTGTTTGTGCATTTACAATATTCATTGATTTTTGCCATTGAAAAACATCATGTTATTCATATACCAGAAATGTTTGAAGCTACTGACTGAATGAAAGGAGCTGGCATCTGACTCTCTTTGAATCTTCTTTATCATGCTAAGAGGAGCAGGAAAAAGCAAAAAAATTCAGAATTGCACCTTGCAATGCGGAGAAATTACTATTTGTGCATTTACAATATTCATTGATTTTTGCCATTGAAAAACGTCCAGAAATGATTGAAGCTACTGACTGAATGAAAGGAGCTGGCATCTCACTCTCTTTGAATCTTCTTTATCATGCTAAGAGGAGCAGGAAAAAGCAAAAAATTTCAGAATTGCACCATGCAATGCGGAGAAATTACTGTTTGTGCATTTACAATATTCATTGATTTTTGCCATTGAAAAACGTACAGAAATGTTTGAAGCTACTGACTGAATGAAAGGAGCTGGCATCTCACTCTCTTTGAATCTTCTTTATCATGCTAAGAGGAGCAGGAAAAAGCAAAAAATTTCAGAATTGCACCTTGCAATGCGGAGAAATTACTGTTTGTGCATTTACAATATTCATTGATTTTTGCCATTGAAAAACGTCCAGAAATGTTTGAAGCTACTGACTGAATGAAAGGAGCTGGCATCTCACTCTCTTTGAATCTTCTTTATCATGCTAAGAGGAGCAGGAAAAAGCAAAAAATTTCAGAATTGCACCTTGCAATGCGGAGAAATTACTGTTTGTGCATTTACAATATTCATTGATTTTTGCCATTGAAAAACATCATGTTATTCATATACCAGAAATGTTTGAAGCTACTGTCTGAATGAAAGGAGCTGGCATCTCACTCTCGTTGAATCTTCTTTATCATGCTAAGAGGAGCAGGAAAAAGCAAAAAATTTCAGAATTGCACTTTGCAATGCGGAGAAATTACTGTTTGTGCATTTACAATATTCATTGATTTTTGCCATTGAAAAACGTCCAGAAATGATTGAAGCTACTGACTGAATGAAAGGAGCTGGCATCTCACTCTCTTTGAATCTATTTTATCATGCTAAGAGGAGCAGGAAAAAGCAAAAAATTTCAGAATTGCACCTTGCAATGCGGAGAAATTACTGTTTATGCATTTACAATATTCATTGATTTTTGCCATTGAAAAACGTCCAGAAATGATTGAAGCTACTGACTGAATGAAAGGAGCTGGCATCTCACTCTCTTTGAATCTTCTTTATCATGCTAAGAGGAGCAGGAAAAAGCAAAAAATTTCAGAATTGCACCTTGCAATGCGGAGAAATTACTGTTTGTGCATTTACAATATTCATTGATTTTTGCCATTGAAAAACGTCCAGAAATGTTTGAAGCTACTGACTGAATGAAAAGAGCTGGCATCTCACTCTCTTTGAATCTTCTTTATCATGCTAAGAGTAGCAGGAAAAAGCAAAAAATTTCAGAATTGCACCTTGCAATGTGGAGAAATTACTGTTTGTGCATTTACAATATTCATTGATTTTTGCCATTGAAAAACGTCCAGAAATGATTGAAGCTACTGACTGAATGAAAGGAGCTGGCATCTCACTCTCTTTGAATCTTCTTTATCATGCTAAGAGGACCAGGAAAAAGCAAAAAATTTCAGAATTGCACCTTGCAATGCGGAGAAATTACTGTTTGTGCATTTACAATATTCATTGATTTTTGCCATTGAAAAACATCATGTTATTCATATACCAGAAATGTTTGAAGCTACTGTCTGAATGAAAGGAGCTGGCATCTCACTCTCTTTGAATCTTCTTTATAATGCTAAGAGGAGCAGGAAAAAGCAAAAAATTTCAGAATTGCACCTTGCAATGCGGAGAAATTACTGTTTGTGCATTTACAATATTCATTGATTTTTGCCATTGAAAAACATCATGTTATTCATATACCAGAAATGTTTGAAGCTACTGACTGAATGAACTGAGCTGGCATCTCACTCTCTTTGAATCTTCTTTATCATGCTAAGAGGAGCAGGAAAAAGCAAAAAATTTCAGAATTGCAACTTGCAATGCGGAGAAATTACTGTTTGTGCATTTACAATATTCATTGATTTTTGCCATTGAAAAACATGTTATTCATATACCAGAAATGTTTGAAGCTACTGACTGAATGAAAAGAGCTGGCATCTCACTCTCTTTGAATCTTCTTTATCATGCTAAGAGGAGCAGGAAAAAGCAAAAAATTTCAGAATTGCACCTTGCAATGCGGAGAAATTACTGTTTGTGCATTTACAATATTCATTGATTTTTGTCATTGAAAAACATCATGTTATTCATATACCAGAAATGTTTGAAGCTACTGACTGAATGAAAGGAGCTGGCATCTCACTCTATTTGAATCTTCTTTATCATGCTAAGAGGAGCAGGAAAAAGCAAAAAATTTCAGAATTGCACCTTGCAATGCGGAGAAATTACTGTTTGTGCATTTACAATATTCATTGATTTTTCCCATTGAAAAACATGTTATTCATATACCAGAAATGTTTGAAGCTACTGACTGAATGAAAAGAGCTGGCATCTCACTCTCTTTGAATCTTCTTTATCATGCTAAGAGGAGCAGGAAAAAGCAAAAAATTTCAGAATTGCACCTTGAAATGTGGAGAAATTACTGTTTGTGCATTTACAATATTCATTGATTTTTGCAATTGAAAAACATCATGTTATTCATATACCAGAAATGTTTGAAGCTACTGACTGAATGAAAGGAGCTGGCATCTCACTCTCTTTGAATCTTCTTTATCATGCTAAGAGGAGCAGGAAAAAGCAAAAAATTTCAGAATTGCACCTTGCAATGCGGAGAAATTACTGTTTGTGCATTTACAATATTCATTGATTTTTGCCATTGAAAAACATCATGTTATTCATATACCAGAAATGTTTGAAGCTACTGACTGAATGAAAGGAGCTGGCATCTGACTCTCTTTGAATCTTCTTTATCATGCTAAGAGGAGCAGGAAAAAGCAAAAAAATTCAGAATTGCACCTTGCAATGCGGAGAAATTACTATTTGTGCATTTACAATATTCATTGATTTTTGCCATTGAAAAACGTCCAGAAATGATTGAAGCTACTGACTGAATGAAAGGAGCTGGCATCTCACTCTCTTTGAATCTTCTTTATCATGCTAAGAGGAGCAGGAAAAAGCAAAAAATTTCAGAATTGCACCATGCAATGCGGAGAAATTACTGTTTGTGCATTTACAATATTCATTGATTTTTGCCATTGAAAAACGTACAGAAATGTTTGAAGCTACTGACTGAATGAAAGGAGCTGGCATCTCACTCTCTTTGAATCTTCTTTATCATGCTAAGAGGAGCAGGAAAAAGCAAAAAATTTCAGAATTGCACCTTGCAATGCGGAGAAATTACTGTTTGTGCATTTACAATATTCATTGATTTTTGCCATTGAAAAACGTCCAGAAATGTTTGAAGCTACTGACTGAATGAAAGGAGCTGGCATCTCACTCTCTTTGAATCTTCTTTATCATGCTAAGAGGAGCAGGAAAAAGCAAAAAATTTCAGAATTGCACCTTGCAATGCGGAGAAATTACTGTTTGTGCATTTACAATATTCATTGATTTTTGCCATTGAAAAACATCATGTTATTCATATACCAGAAATGTTTGAAGCTACTGTCTGAATGAAAGGAGCTGGCATCTCACTCTCGTTGAATCTTCTTTATCATGCTAAGAGGAGCAGGAAAAAGCAAAAAATTTCAGAATTGCACTTTGCAATGCGGAGAAATTACTGTTTGTGCATTTACAATATTCATTGATTTTTGCCATTGAAAAACGTCCAGAAATGATTGAAGCTACTGACTGAATGAAAGGAGCTGGCATCTCACTCTCTTTGAATCTATTTTATCATGCTAAGAGGAGCAGGAAAAAGCAAAAAATTTCAGAATTGCACCTTGCAATGCGGAGAAATTACTGTTTATGCATTTACAATATTCATTGATTTTTGCCATTGAAAAACGTCCAGAAATGATTGAAGCTACTGACTGAATGAAAGGAGCTGGCATCTCACTCTCTTTGAATCTTCTTTATCATGCTAAGAGGAGCAGGAAAAAGCAAAAAATTTCAGAATTGCACCTTGCAATGCGGAGAAATTACTGTTTGTGCATTTACAATATTCATTGATTTTTGCCATTGAAAAACGTCCAGAAATGTTTGAAGCTACTGACTGAATGAAAAGAGCTGGCATCTCACTCTCTTTGAATCTTCTTTATCATGCTAAGAGTAGCAGGAAAAAGCAAAAAATTTCAGAATTGCACCTTGCAATGTGGAGAAATTACTGTTTGTGCATTTACAATATTCATTGATTTTTGCCATTGAAAAACGTCCAGAAATGATTGAAGCTACTGACTGAATGAAAGGAGCTGGCATCTCACTCTCTTTGAATCTTCTTTATCATGCTAAGAGGACCAGGAAAAAGCAAAAAATTTCAGAATTGCACCTTGCAATGCGGAGAAATTACTGTTTGTGCATTTACAATATTCATTGATTTTTGCCATTGAAAAACATCATGTTATTCATATACCAGAAATGTTTGAAGCTACTGTCTGAATGAAAGGAGCTGGCATCTCACTCTCTTTGAATCTTCTTTATCATGCTAAGAGGAGCAGGAAAAAGCAAAAAATTTCAGAATTGCACCTTGCAATGCGGAGAAATTACTGTTTGTGCATTTACAATATTCATTGATTTTTGCCATTGAAAAACATCATGTTATTCATATACCAGAAATGTTTGAAGCTACTGACTGAATGAACTGAGCTGGCATCTCACTCTCTTTGAATCTTCTTTATCATGCTAAGAGGAGCAGGAAAAAGCAAAAAATTTCAGAATTGCAACTTGCAATGCGGAGAAATTACTGTTTGTGCATTTACAATATTCATTGATTTTTGCCATTGAAAAACATGTTATTCATATACCAGAAATGTTTGAAGCTACTGACTGAATGAAAAGAGCTGGCATCTCACTCTCTTTGAATCTTCTTTACCATGCTAAGAGGAGCAGGAAAAACAAAAAATTTCAGAATTGCACCTTGCAATGTGGAGAAATTACTGTTTGTGCATTTACAATATTCATTGATTTTTGCAATTGAAAAACATCATGTTATTCATATACCAGAAATGTTTGAAGCTACTGACTGAATGAAAGGAGCTGGCATCTCACTCTCTTTGAATCTTCTTTATCATGCTAAGAGGAGCAGGAAAAAGCAAAAAATTTCAGAATTGCACCTTGCAATGCGGAGAAATTACTGTTTGTGCATTTACAATATTCATTGATTTTTGCCATTGAAAAACGTCCAGAAATGTTTGAAGCTACTGACTGAATGAAAGGAGCTGGCATCTCACTCTCTTTGAATCTTCTTTATCATGCTAAGAGGAGCAGGAAAAAGCAAAAAATTTCAGAATTGCACCTTGCAATGCGGAGAAATTACTGTTTGTGCATTTACAATATTCATTGATTTTTGCCATTGAAAAACATCATGTTATTCATATACCAGAAATGTTTGAAGCTACTGTCTGAATGAAAGGAGCTGGCATCTCACTCTCTTTGAATCTTCTTTATCATGCTAAGAGGAGCAGGAAAAAGCAAAAAATTTCAGAATTGCACCTTGCAATGCGGAGAAATTACTGTTTGTGCATTTACAATATTCATTGATTTTTGCCATTGAAAAACATCATGTTATTCATATACCAGAAATGTTTGAAGCTACTTACTAAATGAACTGAGCTGGCATCTCACTCTCTTTGAATCTTCTTTATCATGCTAAGAGGAGCAGGAAAAAGCAAAAAATTTCAGAATTGCACCTTGCAATGCGGAGAAATTACTGTTTGTGCATTTACAATATTCATTGATTTTTGTCATTGAAAAACATCATGTTATTCATATACCAGAAATGTTTGAAGCTACTGACTGAATGAAAGGAGCTGGCATCTCACTCTATTTGAATCTTCTTTATCATGGTAAGAGGAGCAGGAAAAAGCAAAAAATTTCAGAATTGCAACTTGCAATGCGGAGAAATTACTGTTTGTGCATTTACAATATTCATTGATTTTTGCCATTGAAAAACATGTTATTCATATACCAGAAATGTTTGAAGCTACTGACTGAATGAAAAGAGCTGGCATCTCACTCTCTTTGAATCTTCTTTATCATGCTAAGAGGAGCAGGAAAAAGCAAAAAATTTCAGAATTGCACCTTGCAATGTGGAGAAATTACTGTTTGTGCATTTACAATATTCATTGATTTTTGCAATTGAAAAACATCATGTTATTCATATACCAGAAATGTTTGAAGCTACTGACTGAATGAAAGGAGCTGGCATCTCACTCTCTTTGAATCTTCTTTATCATGCTAAGAGTAGCAGGAAAAAGCAAAAAATTTCAGAATTGCACCTTGCAATGCGGAGAAATTACTGTTTGTGCATTTACAATATTCATTGATTTTTGCCATTGAAAAACGTACAGAAATGTTTGAAGCTACTGACTGAATGAAAGGAGCTGGCATCTCACTCTCTTTGAATCTTCTTTATCATGCTAAGAGGAGCAGGAAAAAGCAAAAAATTTCAGAATTGCACCTTGCAATGCGGAGAAATTACTGTTTGTGCATTTACAATATTCATTGATTTTTGCCATTGAAAAACGTCCAGAAATGTTTGAAGCTACTGACTGAATGAAAGGAGCTGGCATCTCACTCTCTTTGAATCTTCTTTATCATGCTAAGAGGAGCAGGAAAAAGCAAAAAATTTCAGAATTGCACCTTGCAATGCGGAGAAATTACTGTTTGTGCATTTACAATATTCATTGATTTTTGCCATTGAAAAACATCATGTTATTCATATACCAGAAATGTTTGAAGCTACTGTCTGAATGAAAGGAGCTGGCATCTCACTCTCGTTGAATCTTCTTTATCATGCTAAGAGGAGCAGGAAAAAGCAAAAAATTTCAGAATTGCACTTTGCAATGCGGAGAAATTACTGTTTGTGCATTTACAATATTCATTGATTTTTGCCATTGAAAAACGTCCAGAAATGATTGAAGCTACTGACTGAATGAAAGGAGCTGGCATCTCACTCTCTTTGAATCTATTTTATCATGCTAAGAGGAGCAGGAAAAAGCAAAAAATTTCAGAATTGCACCTTGCAATGCGGAGAAATTACTGTTTATGCATTTACAATATTCATTGATTTTTGCCATTGAAAAACGTCCAGAAATGATTGAAGCTACTGACTGAATGAAAGGAGCTGGCATCTCACTCTCTTTGAATCTTCTTTATCATGCTAAGAGGAGCAGGAAAAAGCAAAAAATTTCAGAATTGCACCTTGCAATGCGGAGAAATTACTGTTTGTGCATTTACAATATTCATTGATTTTTGCCATTGAAAAACGTCCAGAAATGTTTGAAGCTACTGACTGAATGAAAAGAGCTGGCATCTCACTCTCTTTGAATCTTCTTTATCATGCTAAGAGTAGCAGGAAAAAGCAAAAAATTTCAGAATTGCACCTTGCAATGTGGAGAAATTACTGTTTGTGCATTTACAATATTCATTGATCTTTGCCATTGAAAAACGTCCAGAAATGATTGAAGCTACTGACTGAATGAAAGGAGCTGGCATCTCACTCTCTTTGAATCTTCTTTATCATGCTAAGAGGACCAGGAAAAAGCAAAAAATTTCAGAATTGCACCTTGCAATGCGGAGAAATTACTGTTTGTGCATTTACAATATTCATTGATTTTTGCCATTGAAAAACATCATGTTATTCATATACCAGAAATGTTTGAAGCTACTGTCTGAATGAAAGGAGCTGGCATCTCACTCTCTTTGAATCTTCTTTATCATGCTAAGAGGAGCAGGAAAAAGCAAAAAATTTCAGAATTGCACCTTGCAATGCGGAGAAATTACTGTTTGTGCATTTACAATATTCATTGATTTTTGCCATTGAAAAACATCATGTTATTCATATACCAGAAATGTTTGAAGCTACTGACTGAATGAACTGAGCTGGCATCTCACTCTCTTTGAATCTTCTTTATCATGCTAAGAGGAGCAGGAAAAAGCAAAAAATTTCAGAATTGCAACTTGCAATGCGGAGAAATTACTGTTTGTGCATTTACAATATTCATTGATTTTTGCCATTGAAAAACATGTTATTCATATACCAGAAATGTTTGAAGCTACTGACTGAATGAAAAGAGCTGGCATCTCACTCTCTTTGAATCTTCTTTACCATGCTAAGAGGAGCAGGAAAAACAAAAAATTTCAGAATTGCACCTTGCAATGTGGAGAAATTACTGTTTGTGCATTTACAATATTCATTGATTTTTGCAATTGAAAAACATCATGTTATTCATATACCAGAAATGTTTGAAGCTACTGACTGAATGAAAGGAGCTGGCATCTCACTCTCTTTGAATCTTCTTTATCATGCTAAGAGGAGCAGGAAAAAGCAAAAAATTTCAGAATTGCACCTTGCAATGCGGAGAAATTACTGTTTGTGCATTTACAATATTCATTGATTTTTGCCATTGAAAAACGTCCAGAAATGTTTGAAGCTACTGACTGAATGAAAGGAGCTGGCATCTCACTCTCTTTGAATCTTCTTTATCATGCTAAGAGGAGCAGGAAAAAGCAAAAAATTTCAGAATTGCACCTTGCAATGCGGAGAAATTACTGTTTGTGCATTTACAATATTCATTGATTTTTGCCATTGAAAAACATCATGTTATTCATATACCAGAAATGTTTGAAGCTACTGTCTGAATGAAAGGAGCTGGCATCTCACTCTCTTTGAATCTTCTTTATCATGCTAAGAGGAGCAGGAAAAAGCAAAAAATTTCAGAATTGCACCTTGCAATGCGGAGAAATTACTGTTTGTGCATTTACAATATTCATTGATTTTTGCCATTGAAAAACATCATGTTATTCATATACCAGAAATGTTTGAAGCTACTTACTAAATGAACTGAGCTGGCATCTCACTCTCTTTGAATCTTCTTTATCATGCTAAGAGGAGCAGGAAAAAGCAAAAAATTTCAGAATTGCACCTTGCAATGCGGAGAAATTACTGTTTGTGCATTTACAATATTCATTGATTTTTGTCATTGAAAAACATCATGTTATTCATATACCAGAAATGTTTGAAGCTACTGACTGAATGAAAGGAGCTGGCATCTCACTCTATTTGAATCTTCTTTATCATGGTAAGAGGAGCAGGAAAAAGCAAAAAATTTCAGAATTGCAACTTGCAATGCGGAGAAATTACTGTTTGTGCATTTACAATATTCATTGATTTTTGCCATTGAAAAACATGTTATTCATATACCAGAAATGTTTGAAGCTACTGACTGAATGAAAAGAGCTGGCATCTCACTCTCTTTGAATCTTCTTTATCATGCTAAGAGGAGCAGGAAAAAGCAAAAAATTTCAGAATTGCACCTTGCAATGTGGAGAAATTACTGTTTGTGCATTTACAATATTCATTGATTTTTGCAATTGAAAAACATCATGTTATTCATATACCAGAAATGTTTGAAGCTACTGACTGAATGAAAGGAGCTGGCATCTCACTCTCTTTGAATCTTCTTTATCATGCTAAGAGTAGCAGGAAAAAGCAAAAAATTTCAGAATTGCACCTTGCAATGCGGAGAAATTACTGTTTGTGCATTTACAATATTCATTGATTTTTGCCATTGAAAAACGTCCAGAAATGTTTGAAGCTACTGACTGAATGAAAGGAGCTGGCATCTCACTCTCTTTGAATCTTCTTTATCATGCTAAGAGGAGCAGGAAAAAGCAAAAAATTTCAGAATTGCACCTTGCAATGCGGAGAAATTACTGTTTGTGCATTTACAATATTCATTGATTTTTGCCATTGAAAAACATCATGTTATTCATATACCAGAAATGTTTGAAGCTACTGTCTGAATGAAAGGAGCTGGCATCTCACTCTCTTTGAATCTTCTTTATCATGCTAAGAGGAGCAGGAAAAAGCAAAAAATTTCAGAATTGCACCTTGCAATGCGGAGAAATTACTGTTTATGCATTTACAATATTCATTGATTTTTGCCATTGAAAAACGTCCAGAAATGATTGAAGCTACTGACTGAATGAAAGGAGCTGGCATCTCACTCTCTTTGAATCTTCTTTATCATGCTAAGAGGAGCAGGAAAAAGCAAAAAATTTCAGAATTGCACCTTGCAATGCGGAGAAATTACTGTTTGTGCATTTACAATATTCATTGATTTTTGCCATTGAAAAACGTCCAGAAATGTTTGAAGCTACTGACTGAATGAAAAGAGGTGGCATCTCACTCTCTTTGAATCTTCTTTATCATGCTAAGAGGAGCAGGAAAAAGCAAAAAAAATTTCAGAATTGCACCTTGTAATGTGGAGAAATTACTGTTTGTGCATTTACAATATTCATTGATTTTTGCCATTGAAAAACGTCCAGAAATGATTGAAGCTACTGACTGAATGAAAGGAGCTGGCATCTCACTCTCTTTGAATCTTCTTTATCATGCTAAGAGGAGCAGGAAAAAGCAAAAAATTTCAGAATTGCACCTTGCAATGCGGAGAAATTACTGTTTGTGCATTTACAATATTCATTGATTTTTGCCTTTGAAAAACATCATGTTATTCATATACCAGAAATGTTTGAAGCTACTGACTGAATGAAAGGAGCTGGCATCTCACTCTCTTTGAATCTTCTTTATCATGCTAAGAGGAGCAGGAAAAAGCAGAAAATTTTAGAATTGCACCTTGCAATGCGGAGAAATTATTGTTTGTGCATTTACAATATTCATTGATTTTTGCCATTGAAAAACGTCCAGAAATGATTGAAGCTACTGACTGAATGAAAGGAGCTGGCATCTCACTCTCTTTGAATCTTCTTTATCATGCTAAGAGGAGCAGGAAAAAGCAAAAAATTTCAGAATTGCACCTTGCAATGCGGAGAAATTACTGTTTGTGCATTTACAATATTCATTGGCTTTTGCCATTGAAAAACGTCCAGAAATGTTTGAAGCTACTGACTGAATGAAAGGAGCTGGCATCTCACTCTCTTTGAAACTTCTTTATCATGCTAAGAGGAGCAGGAAAAAGCAAAAAATTTCAGAATTGCACCTTGCAATGCGGAGAAATTACTGTTTGTGCATTTACAATATTCATTGATTTTTGCCATTGAAAAATGTCCAGAAATGATTGAAGCTACTGACTGAATGAAAGGAGCTGGCATCTCACTCTCTTTGAATCTTCTTTATCATGCTAAGAGGAGCAGGAAAAAGCAAAAAATTTCAGAATTGCACCTTGCAATGCGGAGAAATTACTGTTTGTGCATTTACAATATTCATTGATTTTTGCCATTGAAAAACGTCCAGAAATGTTTGAAGCTACTGACTGAATGAAAGGAGCTGGCATCTCACTCTCTGTGAATCTTCTTTATCATGCTAAGAGGAGCAGGAAAAAGCAAAAAATTTCAGAATTGCACCTTGCAATGCGGAGAAATTACTGTTTGTGCATTTACAATATTCATTGATTTTTGCCATTGAAAAACGTCCAGAAATGTTTGAAGCTACTGACTGAAGAAAGGAGCTGGCATCTCACTCTCTTTGAATCTTCTTTATCATGCTAAGAGGAGCAGGAAAAAGCAAAAAATTTCAGAATTGCACCTTGCAATGCGGAGAAATTACTGTTTGTGCATTTACAATATTCATTGATTTTTGCCATTGAAAAATGTCCAGAAATGATTGAAGCTACTGACTGAATGAAAGGAGCTGGCATCTCACTCTCTTTGAATCTTCTTTATCATGCTAAGAGGAGCAGGAAAAAGCAAAAAATTTCAGAATTGCACCTTGCAATGCGGAGAAATTACTGTTTGTGCATTTACAATATTCATTGATTTTTGCCATTGAAAAACGTCCAGAAATGATTGAAGCTACTGACTGAATGAAAGGAGCTGTCATCTCACTCTCTTTGAATCTTCTTTATCATGCTAAGAGGAGCAGGAAAAAGCAAAAAATTTCAGAATTGCACCTTGCAATGCGGAGAAATTACTGTTTGTGCATTTACAATATTCATTGATTTTTGCCATTGAAAAACGTCCAGAAATGTTTGAAGCTACTGACTGAATGAAAGGAGCTGGCATCTCACTCTCTGTGAATCTTCTTTATCATGCTAAGAGGAGCAGGAAAAAGCAAAAAATTTCAGAATTGCACCTTGCAATGCGGAGAAATTACTGTTTGTGCATTTACAATATTCATTGATTTTTGCCATTGAAAAACGTCCAGAAATGTTTGAAGCTACTGATTGAATGAAAGGAGCTGGCATCTCACTCTCTTTGAATCTTCTTTATCATGCTAAGAGGAGCAGGAAAAAGCAAAAAATTTCAGAATTGCACCTTGCAATGCGGAGAAATTACTGTTTGTGCATTTACAATATTCATTGATTTTTGCCATTGAAAAACATCATGTTATTCATATACCAGAAATGTTTGAAGCTACTGACTGAATGAACTGAGCTGGCATCTCACTCTCTTTGAATCTTCTTTATCATGCTAAGAGGAGCAGGAAAAAGCAAAAAATTTCAGAATTGCACCTTGCAATGCGGAGAAATTACTGTTTGTGCATTTACAATATTCATTGATTTTTGTCATTGAAAAACATCATGTTATTCATATACCAGAAATGTTTGATGCTACTGACTGAATGAAAGCTGCTGGCATCTCACTCTATTTGAATCTTCTTTATCATGGTAAGAGGAGCAGGAAAAAGCAAAAAATTTCAGAATTGCACCTTGCAATGCGGAGAAATTACTGTTTGTGCATTTACAATATTCATTGATTTTTGCCATTGAAAAACATGTTATTCATATACCAGAAATGTTTGAAGCTACTGACTGAATGAAAAGAGCTGGCATCTCACTCTCTTTGAATCTTCTTTATCATGCTAAGAGGAGCAGGAAAAAGCAAAAAATTTCAGAATTGCACCTTGCAATGTGGAGAAATTACTGTTTGTGCATTTACAATATTCATTGATTTTTGCAATTGAAAAACATCATGTTATTCATATACCAGAAATGTTTGAAGCTACTGACTGAATGAAAGGAGCTGGCATCTCACTCTCTTTGAATCTTCTTTATCATGCTAAGAGGAGCAGGAAAAAGCAAAAAATTTCAGAATTGCACCTTGCAATGCGGAGAAATTACTGTTTGTGCATTTACAATATTCATTGATTTTTGCCATTGAAAAACGTCCAGAAATGTTTGAAGCTACTGACTGAATGAAAGGAGCTGGCATCTCACTCTCTTTGAATCTTCTTTATCATGCTAAGCGGAGCAGGAAAAAGCAAAAAATTTCAGAATTGCACCTTGCAATGCGGAGAAATTACTGTTTGTGCATTTACAATATTCATTGATTTTTGCCATTGAAAAACATCATGTTATTCATATACCAGAAATGTTTGAAGCTACTGTCTGAATGAAAGGAGCTGGCATCTCACTCTCTTTGAATCTTCTTTATCATGCTAAGAGGAGCAGGAAAAAGCAAAAAATTTCAGAATTGCACCTTGCAATGCGGAGAAATTACTGTTTATGCATTTACAATATTCATTGATTTTTGCCATTGAAAAACGTCCAGAAATGATTGAAGCTACTGACTGAATGAAAGGAGCTGGCATCTCACTCTCTTTGAATCTTCTTTATCATGCTAAGAGGAGCAGGAAAAAGCAAAAAATTTCAGAATTGCACCTTGCAATGCGGAGAAATTACTGTTTGTGCATTTACAATATTCATTGATTTTTGCCATTGAAAAACGTCCAGAAATGTTTGAAGCTACTGACTGAATGAAAGGAGCTGGCATCTCACTCTCTGTGAATCTTCTTTATCATGCTAAGAGGAGCAGGAAAAAGCAAAAAATTTCAGAATTGCACCTTGCAATGCGGAGAAATTACTGTTTGTGCATTTACAATATTCATTGATTTTTGCCATTGAAAAACGTCCAGAAATGTTTGAAGCTACTGACTGAATGAAAGGAGCTGGCATCTCACTCTCTTTGAATCTTCTTTATCATGCTAAGAGGAGCAGGAAAAAGCAAAAAATTTCAGAATTGCACCTTGCAATGCGGAGAAATTACTGTTTGTGCATTTACAATATTCATTGATTTTTGCCATTGAAAAATGTCCAGAAATGATTGAAGCTACTGACTGAATGAAAGGAGCTGGCATCTCACTCTCTTTGAATCTTCTTTATCATGCTAAGAGGAGCAGGAAAAAGCAAAAAATTTCAGAATTGCACCTTGCAATGCGGAGAAATTACTGTTTGTGCATTTACAATATTCATTGATTTTTGCCATTGAAAAACGTCCAGAAATGATTGAAGCTACTGACTGAATGAAAGGAGCTGTCATCTCACTCTCTTTGAATCTTCTTTATCATGCTAAGAGGAGCAGGAAAAAGCAAAAAATTTCAGAATTGCACCTTGCAATGCGGAGAAATTACTGTTTGTGCATTTACAATATTCATTGATTTTTGCCATTGAAAAACGTCCAGAAATGTTTGAAGCTACTGACTGAATGAAAGGAGCTGGCATCTCACTCTCTGTGAATCTTCTTTATCATGCTAAGAGGAGCAGGAAAAAGCAAAAAATTTCAGAATTGCACCTTGCAATGCGGAGAAATTACTGTTTGTGCATTTACAATATTCATTGATTTTTGCCATTGAAAAACGTCCAGAAATGTTTGAAGCTACTGATTGAATGAAAGGAGCTGGCATCTCACTCTCTTTGAATCTTCTTTATCATGCTAAGAGGAGCAGGAAAAAGCAAAAAATTTCAGAATTGCACCTTGCAATGCGGAGAAATTACTGTTTGTGCATTTACAATATTCATTGATTTTTGCCATTGAAAAACATCATGTTATTCATATACCAGAAATGTTTGAAGCTACTGACTGAATGAACTGAGCTGGCATCTCACTATCTTTGAATCTTCTTTATCATGCTAAGAGGAGCAGGAAAAAGCAAAAAATTTCAGAATTGCACCTTGCAATGCGGAGAAATTACTGTTTGTGCATTTACAATATTCATTGATTTTTGTCATTGAAAAACATCATGTTATTCATATACCAGAAATGTTTGAAGCTACTGACTGAATGAAAGCTGCTGGCATCTCACTCTATTTGAATCTTCTTTATCATGGTAAGAGGAGCAGGAAAAAGCAAAAAATTTCAGAATTGCACCTTGCAATGCGGAGAAATTACTGTTTGTGCATTTACAATATTCATTGATTTTTGCCATTGAAAAACATGTTATTCATATACCAGAAATGTTTGAAGCTACTGACTGAATGAAAAGAGCTGGCATCTCCCTCTCTTTGAATCTTCTTTATCATGCTAAGAGGAGCAGGAAAAAGCAAAAAATTTCAGAATTGCACCTTGCAATGTGGAGAAATTACTGTTTGTGCATTTACAATATTCATTGATTTTTGCAATTGAAAAACATCATGTTATTCATATACCAGAAATGTTTGAAGCTACTGACTGAATGAAAGGAGCTGGCATCTCACTCTCTTTGAATCTTCTTTATCATGCTAAGAGGAGCAGGAAAAAGCAAAAAATTTCAGAATTGCACCTTGCAATGCGGAGAAATTACTGTTTGTGCATTTACAATATTCATTGATTTTTGCCATTGAAAAACGTCCAGAAATGTTTGAAGCTACTGACTGAATGAAAGGAGCTGGCATCTCACTCTCTTTGAATCTTCTTTATCATGCTAAGCGGAGCAGGAAAAAGCAAAAAATTTCAGAATTGCACCTTGCAATGCGGAGAAATTACTGTTTGTGCATTTACAATATTCATTGATTTTTGCCATTGAAAAACATCATGTTATTCATATACCAGAAATGTTTGAAGCTACTGTCTGAATGAAAGGAGCTGGCATCTCACTCTCTTTGAATCTTCTTTATCATGCTAAGAGGAGCAGGAAAAAGCAAAAAATTTCAGAATTGCACCTTGCAATGCGGAGAAATTACTGTTTATGCATTTACAATATTCATTGATTTTTGCCATTGAAAAACGTCCAGAAATGATTGAAGCTACTGACTGAATGAAAGGAGCTGGCATCTCACTCTCTTTGAATCTTCTTTATCATGCTAAGAGGAGCAGGAAAAAGCAAAAAATTTCAGAATTGCACCTTGCAATGCGGAGAAATTACTGTTTGTGCATTTACAATATTCATTGATTTTTGCCATTGAAAAACGTCCAGAAATGTTTGAAGCTACTGACTGAATGAAAGGAGCTGGCATCTCACTCTCTGTGAATCTTCTTTATCATGCTAAGAGGAGCAGGAAAAAGCAAAAAATTTCAGAATTGCACCTTGCAATGCGGAGAAATTACTGTTTGTGCATTTACAATATTCATTGATTTTTGCCATTGAAAAACGTCCAGAAATGTTTGAAGCTACTGACTGAATGAAAGGAGCTGGCATCTCACTCTCTTTGAATCTTCTTTATCATGCTAAGAGGAGCAGGAAAAAGCAAAAAATTTCAGAATTGCACCTTGCAATGCGGAGAAATTACTGTTTGTGCATTTACAATATTCATTGATTTTTGCCATTGAAAAATGTCCAGAAATGATTGAAGCTACTGACTGAATGAAAGGAGCTGGCATCTCACTCTCTTTGAATCTTCTTTATCATGCTAAGAGGAGCAGGAAAAAGCAAAAAATTTCAGAATTGCACCTTGCAATGCGGAGAAATTACTGTTTGTGCATTTACAATATTCATTGATTTTTGCCATTGAAAAACGTCCAGAAATGATTGAAGCTACTGACTGAATGAAAGGAGCTGTCATCTCACTCTCTTTGAATCTTCTTTATCATGCTAAGAGGAGCAGGAAAAAGCAAAAAATTTCAGAATTGCACCTTGCAATGCGGAGAAATTACTGTTTGTGCATTTACAATATTCATTGATTTTTGCCATTGAAAAACGTCCAGAAATGTTTGAAGCTACTGACTGAATGAAAGGAGCTGGCATCTGACTCTCTGTGAATCTTCTTTATCATGCTAAGAGGAGCAGGAAAAAGCAAAAAATTTCAGAATTGCACCTTGCAATGCGGAGAAATTACTGTTTGTGCATTTACAATATTCATTGATTTTTGCCATTGAAAAACGTCCAGAAATGTTTGAAGCTACTGATTGAATGAAAGGAGCTGGCATCTCACTCTCTTTGAATCTTCTTTATCATGCTAAGAGGAGCAGGAAAAAGCAAAAAATTTCAGAATTGCACCTTGCAATGCGGAGAAATTACTGTTTGTGCATTTACAATATTCATTGATTTTTGCCATTGAAAAACATCATGTTATTCATATACCAGAAATGTTTGAAGCTACTGACTGAATGAACTGAGCTGGCATCTCACTCTCTTTGAATCTTCTTTATCATGCTAAGAGGAGCAGGAAAAAGCAAAAAATTTCAGAATTGCACCTTGCAATGCGGAGAAATTACTGTTTGTGCATTTACAATATTCATTGATTTTTGTCATTGAAAAACATCATGTTATTCATATACCAGAAATGTTTGAAGCTACTGACTGAATGAAAGCTGCTGGCATCTCACTCTATTTGAATCTTCTTTATCATGGTAAGAGGAGCAGGAAAAAGCAAAAAATTTCAGAATTGCACCTTGCAATGCGGAGAAATTACTGTTTGTGCATTTACAATATTCATTGATTTTTGCCATTGAAAAACATGTTATTCATATACCAGAAATGTTTGAAGCTACTGACTGAATGAAAAGAGCTGGCATATCACTCTCTTTGAATCTTCTTTATCATGCTAAGAGGAGCAGGAAAAAGCAAAAAATTTCAGAATTGCACCTTGCAATGTGGAGAAATTACTGTTTGTGCATTTACAATATTCATTGATTTTTGCAATTGAAAAACATCATGTTATTCATATACCAGAAATGTTTGAAGCTACTGACTGAATGAAAGGAGCTGGCATCTCACTCTCTTTGAATCTTCTTTATCATGCTAAGAGGAGCAGGAAAAAGCAAAAAATTTCAGAATTGCACCTTGCAATGCGGAGAAATTACTGTTTGTGCATTTACAATATTCATTGATTTTTGCCATTGAAAAACGTCCAGAAATGTTTGAAGCTACTGACTGAATGAAAGGAGCTGGCATCTCACTCTCTTTGAATCTTCTTTATCATGCTAAGCGGAGCAGGAAAAAGCAAAAAATTTCAGAATTGCACCTTGCAATGCGGAGAAATTACTGTTTGTGCATTTACAATATTCATTGATTTTTGCCATTGAAAAACATCATGTTATTCATATACCAGAAATGTTTGAAGCTACTGTCTGAATGAAAGGAGCTGGCATCTCACTCTCTTTGAATCTTCTTTATCATGCTAAGAGGAGCAGGAAAAAGCAAAAAATTTCAGAATTGCACCTTGCAATGCGGAGAAATTACTGTTTATGCATTTACAATATTCATTGATTTTTGCCATTGAAAAACGTCCAGAAATGATTGAAGCTACTGACTGAATGAAAGGAGCTGGCATCTCACTCTCTTTGAATCTTCTTTATCATGCTAAGAGGAGCAGGAAAAAGCAAAAAATTTCAGAATTGCACCTTGCAATGCGGAGAAATTACTGTTTGTGCATTTACAATATTCATTGATTTTTGCCATTGAAAAACGTCCAGAAATGTTTGAAGCTACTGACTGAATGAAAAGAGGTGGCATCTCACTCTCTTTGAATCTTCTTTATCATGCTAAGAGGAGCAGGAAAAAGCAAAAAAAATTTCAGAATTGCACCTTGTAATGTGGAGAAATTACTGTTTGTGCATTTACAATATTCATTGATTTTTGCCATTGAAAAACGTCCAGAAATGATTGAAGCTACTGACTGAATGAAAGGAGCTGGCATCTCACTCTCTTTGAATCTTCTTTATCATGCTAAGAGGAGCAGGAAAAAGCAAAAAATTTCAGAATTGCACCTTGCAATGCGGAGAAATTACTGTTTGTGCATTTACAATATTCATTGATTTTTGCCATTGAAAAACATCATGTTATTCATATACCAGAAATGTTTGAAGCTACTGACTGAATGGAAGGAGCTGGCATCTCACTCTCTTTGAATCTTCTTTATCATGCTAAGAGGAGCAGGAAAAAGCAAAAAATTTCAGAATTGCACCTTGCAATGCGGAGAAATTATTGTTTGTGCATTTACAATATTCATTGATTTTTGCCATTGAAAAACGTCCAGAAATGATTGAAGCTACTGACTGAATGAAAGGAGCTGGCATCTCACTCTCTTTGAATCTTCTTTATCATGCTAAGAGGAGCAGGAAAAAGCAAAAAATTTCAGAATTGCACCTTGCAATGCGGAGAAATTACTGTTTGTGCATTTACAATATTCATTGACTTTTGCCATTGAAAAACGTCCAGAAATGTTTGAAGCTACTGACTGAATGAAAGGAGCTGGCATCTCACTCTCTTTGAAACTTCTTTATCATGCTAAGAGGAGCAGGAAAAAGCAAAAAATTTCAGAATTGCACCTTGCAATGCGGAGAAATTACTGTTTGTGCATTTACAATATTCATTGATTTTTGCCATTGAAAAATGTCCAGAAATGATTGAAGCTACTGACTGAATGAAAGGAGCTGGCATCTCACTCTCTTTGAATCTTCTTTATCATGCTAAGAGGAGCAGGAAAAAGCAAAAAATTTCAGAATTGCACCTTGCAATGCGGAGAAATTACTGTTTGTGCATTTACAATATTCATTGATTTTTGCCATTGAAAAACGTCCAGAAATGTTTGAAGCTACTGACTGAATGAAAGGAGCTGGCATCTCACTCTCTGTGAATCTTCTTTATCATGCTAAGAGGAGCAGGAAAAAGCAAAAAATTTCAGAATTGCACCTTGCAATGCGGAGAAATTACTGTTTGTGCATTTACAATATTCATTGATTTTTGCCATTGAAAAACGTCCAGAAATGTTTGAAGCTACTGACTGAATGAAAGGAGCTGGCATCTCACTCTCTTTGAATCTTCTTTATCATGCTAAGAGGAGCAGGAAAAAGCAAAAAATTTCAGAATTGCACCTTGCAATGCGGAGAAATTACTGTTTGTGCATTTACAATATTCATTGATTTTTGCCATTGAAAAATGTCCAGAAATGATTGAAGCTACTGACTGAATGAAAGGAGCTGGCATCTCACTCTCTTTGAATCTTCTTTATCATGCTAAGAGGAGCAGGAAAAAGCAAAAAATTTCAGAATTGCACCTTGCAATGCGGAGAAATTACTGTTTGTGCATTTACAATATTCATTGATTTTTGCCATTGAAAAACGTCCAGAAATGATTGAAGCTACTGACTGAATGAAAGGAGCTGTCATCTCACTCTCTTTGAATCTTCTTTATCATGCTAAGAGGAGCAGGAAAAAGCAAAAAATTTCAGAATTGCACCTTGCAATGCGGAGAAATTACTGTTTGTGCATTTACAATATTCATTGATTTTTGCCATTGAAAAACGTCCAGAAATGTTTGAAGCTACTGACTGAATGAAAGGAGCTGGCATCTCAATCTCTGTGAATCTTCTTTATCATGCTAAGAGGAGCAGGAAAAAGCAAAAAATTTCAGAATTGCACCTTGTAATGTGGAGAAATTACTGTTTGTGCATTTACAATATTCATTGATTTTTGCCATTGAAAAACGTCCAGAAATGATTGAAGCTACTGACTGAATGAAAGGAGCTGGCATCTCACTCTCTTTGAATCTTCTTTATCATGCTAAGAGGAGCAGGAAAAAGCAAAAAATTTCAGAATTGCACCTTGCAATGCGGAGAAATTACTGTTTGTGCATTTACAATATTCATTGATTTTTGCCATTGAAAAACATCATGTTATTCATATACCAGAAATGTTTGAAGCTACTGACTGAATGAAAGGAGCTGGCATCTCACTCTCTTTGAATCTTCTTTATCATGCTAAGAGGAGCAGGAAAAAGCAAAAAATTTCAGAATTGCACCTTGCAATGCGGAGAAATTATTGTTTGTGCATTTACAATATTCATTGATTTTTGCCATTGAAAAACGTCCAGAAATGATTGAAGCTACTGACTGAATGAAAGGAGCTGGCATCTCACTCTCTTTGAATCTTCTTTATCATGCTAAGAGGAGCAGGAAAAAGCAAAAAATTTCAGAATTGCACCTTGCAATGCGGAGAAATTACTGTTTGTGCATTTACAATATTCATTGACTTTTGCCATTGAAAAACGTCCAGAAATGTTTGAAGCTACTGACTGAATGAAAGGAGCTGGCATCTCACTCTCTTTGAAACTTCTTTATCATGCTAAGAGGAGCAGGAAAAAGCAAAAAATTTCAGAATTGCACCTTGCAATGCGGAGAAATTACTGTTTGTGCATTTACAATATTCATTGATTTTTGCCATTGAAAAATGTCCAGAAATGATTGAAGCTACTGACTGAATGAAAGGAGCTGGCATCTCACTCTCTTTGAATCTTCTTTATCATGCTAAGAGGAGCAGGAAAAAGCAAAAAATTTCAGAATTGCACCTTGCAATGCGGAGAAATTACTGTTTGTGCATTTACAATATTCATTGATTTTTGCCATTGAAAAACGTCCAGAAATGTTTGAAGCTACTGACTGAATGAAAGGAGCTGGCATCTCACTCTCTGTGAATCTTCTTTATCATGCTAAGAGGAGCAGGAAAAAGCAAAAAATTTCAGAATTGCACCTTGCAATGCGGAGAAATTACTGTTTGTGCATTTACAATATTCATTGATTTTTGCCATTGAAAAACGTCCAGAAATGTTTGAAGCTACTGACTGAATGAAAGGAGCTGGCATCTCACTCTCTTTGAATCTTCTTTATCATGCTAAGAGGAGCAGGAAAAAGCAAAAAATTTCAGAATTGCACCTTGCAATGCGGAGAAATTACTGTTTGTGCATTTACAATATTCATTGATTTTTGCCATTGAAAAATGTCCAGAAATGATTGAAGCTACTGACTGAATGAAAGGAGCTGGCATCTCACTCTCTTTGAATCTTCTTTATCATGCTAAGAGGAGCAGGAAAAAGCAAAAAATTTCAGAATTGCACCTTGCAATGCGGAGAAATTACTGTTTGTGCATTTACAATATTCATTGATTTTTGCCATTGAAAAACGTCCAGAAATGATTGAAGCTACTGACTTAATGAAAGGAGCTGTCATCTCACTCTCTTTGAATCTTCTTTATCATGCTAAGAGGAGCAGGAAAAAGCAAAAAATTTCAGAATTGCACCTTGCAATGCGGAGAAATTACTGGTTGTGCATTTACAAAATTCATTGATTTTTGCCATTGAAAAACGTCCAGAAATGTTTGAAGCTACTGACTGAATGAAAGGAGCTGGCATCTCAATCTCTGTGAATCTTCTTTATCATGCTAAGAGGAGCAGGAAAAACCAAAAAATTTCAGAATTGCACCTTGCAATGCGGAGAAATTACTGTTTGTGCATTTACAATATTCATTGATTTTTGCCATTGAAAAACGTCCAGAAATGTTTGTAGCTACTGATTGAATGAAAGGAGCTGGCATCTCACTCTCTTTGAATCTTCTTTATCATGCTAAGAGGAGCAGGAAAAAGCAAAAAATTTCAGAATTGCACCTTGCAATGCGGAGAAATTACTGTTTGTGCATTTACAATATTCATTGATTTTTGCCATTGAAAAACGTCCAGAAATGATTGAAGCTACTGACTGAATGAAAAGAGGTGGCATCTCACTCTCTTTGAATCTTCTTTATCATGCTAAGAGGAGCAGGAAAAAGCAAAAAAAATTTCAGAATTGCACCTTGTAATGTGGAGAAATTACTGTTTGTGCATTTACAATATTCATTGATTTTTGCCATTGAAAAACGTCCAGAAATGATTGAAGCTACTGACTGAATGAAAGGAGCTGGCATCTCACTCTCTTTGAATCTTCTTTATCATGCTAAGAGGAGCAGGAAAAAGCAAAAAATTTCAGAATTGCACCTTGCAATGCGGAGAAATTACTGTTTGTGCATTTACAATATTCATTGATTTTTGCCATTGAAAAACATCATGTTATTCATATACCAGAAATGTTTGAAGCTACTGACTGAATGAAAGGAGCTGGCATCTCACTCTCTTTGAATCTTCTTTATCATGCTAAGAGGAGCAGGAAAAAGCAAAAAATTTCAGAATTGCACCTTGCAATGCGGAGAAATTATTGTTTGTGCATTTACAATATTCATTGATTTTTGCCATTGAAAAACGTCCAGAAATGATTGAAGCTACTGACTGAATGAAAGGAGCTGGCATCTCACTCTCTTTGAATCTTCTTTATCATGCTAAGAGGAGCAGGAAAAAGCAAAAAATTTCAGAATTGCACCTTGCAATGCGGAGAAATTACTGTTTGTGCATTTACAATATTCATTGACTTTTGCCATTGAAAAACGTCCAGAAATGTTTGAAGCTACTGACTGAATGAAAGGAGCTGGCATCTCACTCTCTTTGAAACTTCTTTATCATGCTAAGAGGAGCAGGAAAAAGCAAAAAATTTCAGAATTGCACCTTGCAATGCGGAGAAATTACTGTTTGTGCATTTACAATATTCATTGATTTTTGCCATTGAAAAATGTCCAGAAATGATTGAAGCTACTGACTGAATGAAAGGAGCTGGCATCTCACACTCTTTGAATCTTCTTTATCATGCTAAGAGGAGCAGGAAAAAGCAAAAAATTTCAGAATTGCACCTTGCAATGCGGAGAAATTACTGTTTGTGCATTTACAATATTCATTGATTTTTGCCATTGAAAAACGTCCAGAAATGTTTGAAGCTACTGACTGAATGAAAGGAGCTGGCATCTCACTCTCTGTGAATCTTCTTTATCATGCTAAGAGGAGCAGGAAAAAGCAAAAAATTTCAGAATTGCACCTTGCAATGCGGAGAAATTACTGTTTGTGCATTTACAATATTCATTGATTTTTGCCATTGAAAAACGTCCAGAAATGTTTGAAGCTACTGACTGAATGAAAGGAGCTGGCATCTCACTCTCTTTGAATCTTCTTTATCATGCTAAGAGGAGCAGGAAAAAGAAAAAAATTTCAGAATTGCACCTTGCAATGCGGAGAAATTACTGTTTGTGCATTTACAATATTCATTGATTTTTGCCATTGAAAAATGTCCAGAAATGATTGAAGCTACTGACTGAATGAAAGGAGCTGGCATCTCACTCTCTTTGAATCTTCTTTATCATGCTAAGAGGAGCAGGAAAAAGCAAAAAATTTCAGAATTGCACCTTGCAATGCGGAGAAATTACTGTTTGTGCATTTACAATATTCATTGATTTTTGCCATTGAAAAACGTCCAGAAATGATTGAAGCTACTGACTGAATGAAAGGAGCTGTCATCTCACTCTCTTTGAATCTTCTTTATCATGCTAAGAGGAGCAGGAAAAAGCAAAAAATTTCAGAATTGCACCTTGCAATGCGGAGAAATTACTGTTTGTGCATTTACAATATTCATTGATTTTTGCCATTGAAAAACGTCCAGAAATGTTTGAAGCTACTGACTGAATGAAAGGAGCTGGCATCTCAATCTCTGTGAATCTTCTTTATCATGCTAAGAGGAGCAGGAAAAAGCAAAAAATTTCAGAATTGCACCTTGCAATGCGGAGAAATTACTGTTTGTGCATTTACAATATTCATTGATTTTTGCCATTGAAAAACGTCCAGAAATGTTTGAAGCTACTGATTGAATGAAAGGAGCTGGCATCTCACTCTCTTTGAATCTTCTTTATCATGCTAAGAGGAGCAGGAAAAAGCAAAAAATTTCAGAATTGCACCTTGCAATGCGGAGAAATTACTGTTTGTGCATTTACAATATTCATTGATTTTTGCCATTGAAAAACGTCCAGAAATGATTGAAGCTACTGACTGAATGAAAGGAGCTGGCATCTCACTCTCTTTGAATCTTCTTTAACATGCTAAGAGGAGCAGGAAAAAGCAAAAAATTTCAGAATTGCACCTTGCAATGCGGAGAAATTACTGTTTGTGCATTTACAATATTCATTGATTTTTGCCATTGAAAAACGTCCAGAAATGTTTGAAGCTACTGACTGAATGAAAGGAGCTGGCATCTCACTCTCTTTGAATCTTCTTTATCATGCTAAGAGGAGCAGGAAAAAGCAAAAAATTTCAGAATTACACCTTGCAATGCGGAGAAATTACTGTTTGTGCATTTACAATATTCATTGATTTTTGCCATTGAAAAACATCATGTTATTCATATACCAGAAATGTTTGAAGCTACTGACTGAATGAAAGGAGCTGGCATCTCACTCTCTTTGAATCTTCTTTATCATGCTAAGAGGAGCAGGAAAAAGCAAAAAATTTCAGAATTACACCTTGCAATGCGGAGAAATTACTGTTTGTGCATTTACAATATTCATTGATTTTTGCCATTGAAAAACATCATGTTATTCATATACCAGAAATGTTTGAAGCTACTGACTGAATGAAAGGAGCTGGCATCTCACTCTCTTTGAATCTTCTTTATCATGCTAAGAGGAGCAGGAAAAAGCAAAAAATTTCAGAATTACACCTTGCAATGCGGAGAAATTACTGTTTGTGCATTTACAATATTCATTGATTTTTGCCATTGAAAAACATCATGTTATTCATATACCAGAAATGTTTGAAGCTACTGACTGAATGAAAGGAGCTGGCATCTCACTCTCTTTGAATCTTCTTTATCATGCTAAGAGGAGTAGGAAAAAGCAAAAAATTTCAGAATTGCACCTTGCAATGCGGAGAAATTACTGCTTGTGCATTTACAATATTCATTGATTTTTGCCATTGAAAAACATCCAGAAATGATTGAAGCTACTGACTGAATGAAAGGAGTTGGCATCTCACTCTCTTTGAATCTTCTTTATCATGCTAAGAGGAGCAGGAAAAAGCAAAAAATTTCAGAATTGCACCTTGCAATGCGGAGAAATTACTGTTTGTGCATTCACAATATTCATTGATTTTTGCCATTGAAAAACATCATGTTATTCATATACCAGAAATGTTTGAAGCTACTGACTGAATGAAAGGAGCTGGCATCTCACTCTCTTTGAATCTTCTTTATCATGCTAAGAGGAGCAGGAAAAAGCAAAAAATTTCAGAATTGCACCTTGCAATGCGGAGAAATTACTGTTTGTGCATTTACAATATTCATTGATTTTTGCCATTGAAAAACGTCCAGAAATGATTGAAGCTACTGACTGAATGAAAGGAGCTGTCATCTCACTCTCTTTGAATCTTCTTTATCATGCTAAGAGGAGCAGGAAAAAGCAAAAAATTTCAGAATTGCACCTTGCAATGCGGAGAAATTACTGTTTGTGCATTTACAATATTCATTGATTTTTGCCATTGAAAAACATCATGTTATTCATATACCAGAAATGATTGTTGCTACTGACTGAATGAAAGGAGTTGGCATCTCACTCTCATTGAATCTTCTTTATCATGCTAAGAGGAGCAGGAAAAAGCAAAAAATTTCAGAATTGCACCTTGCAATGCGGAGAAATTACTGTTTGTGCATTCACAATATTCATTGATTTTTGCCATTGAAAAACATCATGTTATTCATATACCAGAAATGTTTGAAGCTACTGACTGAATGAAAGGAGCTGGCATCTCACTCTCTTTGAATCTTCTTTATCATGCTAAGAGGAGCAGGAAAAAGCAAAAAATTTCAGAATTGCACCTTGCAATGCGGAGAAATTACTGTTTGTGCATTTACAATATTCATTGATTTTTGCCATTGAAAAACATCATGTTATTCATATACCAGAAATGTTTGAAGCTACTGACTGAATGAAAGGAGCTGGCATCTCACTCTCTTTGAATCTTCTTTATCATGCTAAGAGGAGCAGGAAAAAGCAAAAAATTTCAGAATTGCACCTTGCAATGCGGAGAAATTACTGTTTGTGCATTTACAATATTCATTGATTTTTGCCATTGAAAAATGTCCAGAAATGATTGAAGCTACTGACTGAATGAAAGAAGCTGGCATCTCAGTCTCTTTGAATCTTCTTTATCATGCTAAGAGTAGCAGGAAAAAGCAAAAAATTTCAGAATTGCACCTTGCAATGCGGAGAAATTACTGTTTGTGCATTTACAATATTCATTGATTTTTGCCATTGAAAAACGTCCAGAAATGTTTGAAGCTACTGACTGAATGAAAGGAGCTGGCATCTCACTCTCTTTGAATCTTCTTTATCATGCTAAGAGGAGCAGGAAAAAGCAAAAAATTTCATAATTGCACCTTGCAATGCGGAGAAATTACTGTTTGTGCATTTACAATATTCATTGATTTTTGCCATTGAAAAACATCCAGAAATGTTTGAAGCTACTGACTGAATGAAAGGAGCTGGCATCTCACTCTCTTTGAATCTTCTTTATCATGCTAAGAGGAGCAGGAAAAAGCAAAAAGTTTCAGAATTGCACCTTGCAATGCGGAGAAATTACTGTTTGTGCATTTACAATATTCATTGATTTTTGCCATTGAAAAACGTCCAGAAATGATTGAAGCTACTGACTGAATGAAAGGAGCTGGCATCTCACTCTCTTTGAATCTTCTTTAACATGCTAAGAGGAGCAGGAAAAAGCAAAAAATTTCAGAATTGCACCTTGCAATGCGGAGAAATTACTGTTTGTGCATTTACAATATTCATTGATTTTTGCCTTTGAAAAACATGTTATTCATATACCAGAAATGTTTGAAGCTACTGACTGAATGAAAGGAGCTGGCATCTCACTCTCTTTGAATCTTCTTTATCATGCTAAGAGGAGCAGGAAAAAGCAAAAAATTTCAGAATTGCACCTTGCAATGCGGAGAAATTACTGTTTGTGCATTTACAATATTCATTGATTTTTGCCATTGAAAAACATCATGTTATTCATATACCATAAATGTTTGAAGCTACTGACTGAATGAAAGGAGCTGGCATCTCACTCTCTTTGAATCTTCTTTATCATGCTAAGAGGAGCAGGAAAAAGCAAAAAATTTCAGAATTGCACCTTGCAATGCGGAGAAATTACTGTTTGTGCATTTACAATATTCATTGATTTTTGCCATTATAAAACATCATGTTATTCATATACCAGAAATGTTTGAAGCTACTGACTGAATGAAAGGAGCTGGCATCTCACTCTCTTTGAATCTTTTTTATCATGCTAAGAGGAGCAGGAAAAAGCAAAAAATTTCAGAATTGCACCTTGCAATGCGGAGAAATTACTGTTTGTGCATTTACAATATTCATTGATTTTTGCCATTGAAAAACATCATGTTATTCATATACCAGAAATGATTGAAGCTACTGACTGAATGAAAGGAGCTGGCATCTCACTCTCTTTGAATCTTCTTTATCATGCTAAGAGGAGCAGGAAAAAGCAAAAAATTTCAGAATTGCACCTTGCAATGCGGAGAAATTACTGCTTGTGCATTTACAATATTCATTGATTTTTGCCATTGAAAAACATCCAGAAATGATTGAAGCTACTGACTGAATGAAAGGAGTTGGCATCTCACTCTCTTTGAATCTTCTTTATCATGCTAAGAGGAGCAGGAAAAAGCAAAAAATTTCAGAATTGCACCTTGCAATGCGGAGAAATTACTGTTTGTGCATTCACAATATTCATTGATTTTTGCCATTGAAAAACATCATGTTATTCATATACCAGAAATGTTTGAAGCTACTGACTGATTGAAAGGAGCTGGCATCTCACTCTCTTTGAATCTTCTTTATCATGCTAAGAGGAGCAGGAGAAAGCAAAAAATTTCAGAATTGCACCTTGCAATGCGGAGAAATTACTGTTTGTGCATTTACAATATTCATTGATTTTTGCCATTATTAAACATCATGTTATTCATATACCAGAAATGTTTGAAGCTACTGACTGAATGAAAGGAGCTGGCATCTCACTCTCTTTGAATCTTCTTTATCATGCTAAGAGGAGCAGGAAAAAGCAAAAAATTTCAGAATTGCACCTTGCAATGCGGAGAAATTACTGTTTGTGCATTTACAATATTCATTGATTTTTGCCATTGAAAAACGTCCAGAAATGTTTGAAGCTACTGACTGAATGAAAGGAGCTGGCATCTCACTCTCTTTGAATCTTCTTTATCATGCTAAGAGGAGCAGGAAAAAGCAAAAAATTTCAGAATTGCACCTTGCAATGCGGAGAAATTACTGTTTGTGCATTTACAATATTCATTGATTTTTGCCATTGAAAAACGTCCAGAAATGATTGAAGCTACTGACTGAATGAAAGGAGCTGGCATCTCACTCTCTTTGAATCTTCTTTATCATGCTAAGAGGAGCAGGAAAAAGCAAAAAATTTCATAATTGCACCTTGCAATGCGGAGAAATTACTGTTTGTGCATTTACAATATTCATTGATTTTTGCCATTGAAAAACGTCCAGAAATGTTTGAAGCTACTGACTGAATGAAAGGAGCTGGCATCTCACTCTCTTTGAATCTTCTTTATCATGCTAAGAGGAGCAGGAAAAAGCAAAAAATTTCAGAATTGCACCTTGCAATGCGGAGAAATTACTGTTTGTGCATTTACAATATTCATTGATTTTTGCCATTGAAAAACATCATGTTATTCATATACCAGAAATGTTTGAAGCTACTGACTGAATGAAAGGAGCTGGCATCTCACTCTCTTTGAATCTTCTTTATTATGCTAAGAGGAGCAGGAAAAAGCAAAAAATTTCAGAATTGCACCTTGCAATGCGGAGAAATTACTGTTTGTGCATTTACAATATTCATTGATTTTTGCCATTGAAAAACGTCCAGAAATGTTTGAAGCTACTGACTGAATGAAAGGAGCTGGCATCTCACTCTCTTTGAATCTTCTTTATCATGCTAAGAGGAGAAGGAAAAAGCAAAAAATTTCAGAATTGCACCTTGCAATGCGGAGAAATTACTGTTTGTGCATTTACAATATTCATTTATTTTTGCCATTGAAAAATGTCCAGAAATGATTGAAGCTACTGACTGAATGAAAGGAGCTGGCATCTCACTCTCTTTGAATCTTCTTTATCATGCTAAGAGGAGCAGGAAAAAGCAAAAAATTTCAGAATTGCACCTTGCAATGCGGAGAAATTACTGTTTGTGCATTTACAATATTCATTGATTTTTGCCATTGAAAAACGTCCAGAAATGATTGAAGCTACTGACTGAATGAAAGGAGCTGGCATCTCACTCTCTTTGAATCTTCTTTATCATGCTAAGAGGAGCAGGAAAAAGCAAAAAATTTCAGAATTGCACCTTGCAATGCGGAGAAATTACTGTTTGTGCATTTACAATATTCATTGATTTTTGCCATTGAAAAACGTCCAGAAATGTTTGAAGCTACTGACTGAATGAAAGGAGCTGGCATCTCACTCTCTTTGAATCTTCTTTATCATGCTAAGAGGAGCAGGAAAAAGCAAAAAATTTCAGAATTGCACCTTGCAATGCGGAGAAATTACTGTTTGTGCATTTACAATATTCATTGATTTTTGCCATTGAAAAATGTCCAGAAATGATTGAAGCTACTGACTGAATGAAAGGAGCTGGCATCTCACTCTCTTTGAATCTTCTTTATCATGCTAAGAGGAGCAGGAAAAAGCAAAAAATTTCAGAATTGCACCTTGCAATGCGGAGAAATTACTGTTTGTGCATTTACAATATTCATTGATTTTTGCCATTAAAAAACGTCCAGAAATGATTGAAGCTACTGACTGAATGAAAGGAGCTGGCATCTCACTCTCTTTGAATCTTCTTTATCATGCTAAGAGGAGCAGGAAAAAGCAAAAAATTTCAGAATTGCACCTTGCAATGCGGAGAAATTACTGTTTGTGCATTTACAATATTCATTGATTTTTGCCATTGAAAAACGTCCAGAAATGTTTGAAGCTACTGACTGAATGAAAGGAGCTGGCATCTCACTCTCTTTGAATCTTCTTTATCATGCTAAGAGGAGCAGGAAAAAGCAAAAAATTTCAGAATTGCTCCTTGCAATGCCGAGAAATTACTGTTTGTGCATTTACAATATTCATTGATTTTTGCCATTGAAAAACATCCAGAAATGTTTGAAGCTACTGACTGAATGAATTGAGCTGGCATCTCACTCTCTTTGAATCTTCTTTATCATGCTAAGAGGAGCAGGAAAAAGCAAAAAATTTCAGAATTGCACCTTGCAATGCGGAGAAATTACTGTTTGTGCATTTACAATATTTATTGATTTTTGCCATTGAAAAACGTCCAGAAATGATTGAAGCTACTGACTGAATGAAAGGAGCTGGCATCTCACTCTCTTTGAATCTTCTTTAACATGCTAAGAGGAGCAGGAAAAAGCAAAAAATTTCAGAATTGCACCTTGCAATGCGGAGAAATTACTGTTTGTGCATTTACAATATTCATTGATTTTTGCCATTGAAAAACGTCCAGAAATGTTTGAAGCTACTGACTGAATGAAAGGAGCTGGCATCTCACTCTCTTTGAATCTTCTTTATCATGCTAAGAGGAGCAGGAAAAAGCAAAAAATTTCAGAATTACACCTTGCAATGCGGAGAAATTACTGTTTGTGCATTTACAATATTCATTGATTTTTGCCATTGAAAAACATCATGTTATTCATATACCAGAAATGTTTGAAGCTACTGACTGAATGAAAGGAGCTGGCATATCACTCTCTTTGAATCTTCTTTATCATGCTAAGAGGAGCAGGAAAAAGCAAAAAATTTCAGAATTGCACCTTGCAATGCGGATAAATTACTGTTTATGCATTTACAATATTCATTGATTTTTGCCATTATAAAACATCATGTTATTCATATACCAGAAATGTTTGAAGCTACTGACTGAATGAAAGGAGCTGGCATCTCACTCTCTTTGAATCTTCTTTATCATGCTAAGAGGAGCAGGAAAAAACAAAAAATTTCAGAATTGCACCTTGCAATGCGGAGAAATTACTGCTTGTGCATTTACAATATTCATTGATTTTTGCCATTGAAAAACGTCCAGAAATGATTGAAGCTACTGACTGAATGAAAGGAGCTGGCATCTCACTCTCTTTGAATCTTCTTTATCATGCTAAGAGGAGCAGGAAAAAGCAAAAAATTTCAGAATTGCACCTTGCAATGCGGAGAAATTACTGTTTGTGCATTTACAATATTCATTGATTTTTGCCATTATAAAACATCATGTTATTCATATACCAGAAATGTTTGAAGCTACTGACTGAATGAAAGGAGCTGGCATCTCACTCTCTTTGAATCTTCTTTTTCATGCTAAGAGGAGCAGGAAAAAGCAAAAAATTTCAGAATTGCACCTTGCAATGCGGAGAAATTACTGTTTGTGCATTTACAATATTCATTGATTTTTGCCATTGAAAAACGTCCAGAAATGTTTGAAGCTACTGACTGAATGAAAGGAGCTGGCATCTCACTCTCTGTGAATCTTCTTTATCATGCTAAGAGGAGCAGGAAAAAGCAAAAAATTTCAGAATTGCACCTTGCAATGCGGAGAAATTACTGTTTGTGCATTTACAATATTCATTGATTTTTGCCATTGAAAAACGTCCAGAAATGATTGAAGCTACTGACTGAATGAAAGGAGCTGTCATCTCACTCTCTTTGAATCTTCTTTATCATGCTAAGAGGAGCAGGAAAAAGCAAAAAATTTCAGAATTGCACCTTCCAATGCGGAGAAATTACTGTTTGTGCATTTACAATATTCATTGATTTTTGCCATTGAAAAACGTCCAGAAATGTTTGAAGCTACTGACTGAATGAAAGGAGCTGGCATCTCACTCTCTTTGAATCTTCTTTATCATGCTAAGAGGAGCAGGAAAAAGCAAAAAATTTCAGAATTGCACCTTGCAATACGGAGAAATTACTGTTTGTGCATTTACAATATTCATTGATTTTTGCCATTGAAAAACGTCCAGAAATGATTGAAGCTACTGACTGAATGAAAGGAGCTGGCATCTCACTCTCTTTGAATCTTCTTTAACATGATAAGAGGAGCAGGAAAAAGCAAAAAATTTCAGAATTGCACCTTGCAATGCGGAGAAATTACTGTTTGTGCATTTACAATATTCATTGATTTTTGCCATTGAAAATCGTCCAGAAATGTTTGAAGCTACTGACTGAATGAAAGGAGCTGGCAACTCACTCTCTTTGAATCTTCTTTATCATGCTAAGAGGAGCAGGAAAAAGCAAAAAATTTCAGAATTACACCTTGCAATGCGGAGAAATTACTGTTTGTGCATTTACAATATTCATTGATTTTTGCCATTGAAAAACATCATGTTATTCATATACCAGAAATGTTTGAAGCTACTGACTGAATGAAAGGAGCTGGCATCTCACTCTCTTTGAATCTTCTTTATCATGCTAAGAGGAGCAGGAAAAAGCAAAAAATTTCAGAATTGCACCTTGCAATGCGGATAAATTACTGTTTGTGCATTTACAATATTCATTGATTTTTGCCATTATAAAACATCATGTTATTCATATACCAGAAATGTTTGAAGCTACTGACTGAATGAAAGGAGCTGGCATCTCACTCTCTTTGAATCTTCTTTATCATGCTAAGAGGAGCAGGAAAAAGCAAAAAATTTCAGAATTGCACCTTGCAATGCGGAGAAATTACTGCTTGTGCATTTACAATATTCATTGATTTTTGCCATTGAAAAACGTCCAGAAATGATTGAAGCTACTGACTGAATGAAAGGAGTTGGCATCTCACTCTCTTTGAATCTTCTTTATCATGCTAAGAGGAGCAGGAAAAAGTAAAAAATTTCAGAATTGCACCTTGCAATGCGGAGAAATTACTGTTTGTGCATTCACAATATTCATTGATTTTTGCCATTGAAAAACATCATGTTATTCATATACCAGAAATGTTTGAAGCTACTGACTGAATGAAAGGAGCTGGCATCTCACTCTCTTTGAATCTTCTTTATCATGCTAAGAGGAGCAGGAAAAAGCAAAAAATTTCAGAATTGCACATTGCAATGCGGAGAAATTACTGTTTGTGCATTTACAATATTCATTGATTTTTGCCATTGAAAAACGTCCAGAAATGATTGAAGCTACTGACTGAATGAAAGGAGCTGTCATCTCACTCTCATTGAATCTTCTTTATCATGCTAAGAGGAGCAGGAAAAAGCAAAAAATTTCAGAATTGCACCTTGCAATGCGGAGAAATTACTGTTTGTGCATTCACAATATTCATTGATTTTTGCCATTGAAAAACATCATGTTATGCATATACCAGAAATGTTTGAAGCTACTGACTGAATGAAAGGAGCTGGCATCTCACTCTCTTTGAATCTTCTTTATCATGCTAAGAGGAGCAGGAAAAAGCAAAAAATTTCAGAATTGCACCTTGCAATGCGGAGAAATTACTGTTTGTGCATTTACAATATTCATTGATTTTTGCCATTGAAAAACATCATGTTATTCATATACCAGAAATGTTTGAAGCTACTGACTGAATGAAAGGAGCTGGCATCTCACTCTCTTTGAATCTTCTTTATCATGCTAAGAGGAGCAGGAAAAAGCAAAAAATTTCAGAATTGCACCTTGCAATGCGGAGAAATTACTGTTTGTGCATTTACAATATTCATTGATTTTTGCCATTGAAAAATGTCCAGAAATGATTGAAGCTACTGACTGAATGAAAGAAGCTGGCATCTCAGTCTCTTTGAATCTTCTTTATCATGCTAAGAGTAGCAGGAAAAAGCAAAAAATTTCAGAATTGCACCTTGCAATGCGGAGAAATTACTGTTTGTGCATTTACAATATTCATTGATTTTTGCCATTGAAAAATGTCCAGAAATGATTGAAGCTACTGACTGAATGAAAGGAGCTGTCATCTCACTCTCTTTGAATCTTCTTTATCATGCTAAGAGGAGCAGGAAAAAGCAAAAAATTTCAGAATTGCACCTTGCAATGCGGAGAAATTACTGTTTGTGCATTTACAATATTCATTGATTTTTGCCATTGAAAAACGTCCAGAAATGTTTGAAGCTACTGACTGAATGAAAGGAGCTGGCATCTCACTCTCTTTGAATCTTCTTTATCATGCTAAGAGGAGCAGGAAAAAGCAAAAAGTTTCAGAATTGCACCTTGCAATGCGGAGAAATTACTGTTTGTGCATTTACAATATTCATTGATTTTTGCCATTGAAAAACGTCCAGAAATGATTGAAGCTACTGACTGAATGAAAGGAGCTGGCATCTCACTCTCTTTGAATCTTCTTTAACATGCTAAGAGGAGCAGGAAAAAGCAAAAAATTTCAGAATTGCACCTTGCAATGCGGAGAAATTACTGTTTGTGCATTTACAATATTCATTGATTTTTGCCATTGAAAAACATGTTATTCATATACCAGAAATGTTTGAAGCTACTGACTGAATGAAAGGAGCTGGCATCTCACTCTCTTTGAATCTTCTTTATCATGCTAAGAGGAGCAGGAAAAAGCAAAAAATTTCAGAATTGCACCTTGCAATGCGGAGAAATTACTGTTTGTGCATTTACAATATTCATTGATTTTTGCCATTGCAAAACATTATGTTATTCATATACCATAAATGTTTGAAGCTACTGACTGAATGAAAGGAGCTGGCATCTCACTCTCTTTGAATCTTCTTTATCATGCTAAGAGGAGCAGGAAAAAGCAAAAAATTTCAGAATTGCACCTTGCAATGCGGAGAAATTACTGTTTGTGCATTTACAATATTCATTGATTTTTGCAATTATAAAACATCATGTTATTCATATACCAGAAATGTTTGAAGCTACTGACTGAATGAAAGGAGCTGGCATCTCACTCTCTTTGAATCTTCTTTATCATGCTAAGAGGAGCAGGAAAAAGCAAAAAATTTCAGAATTGCACCTTGCAATGCGGAGAAATTACTGTTTGTGCATTTACAATATTCATTGATTTTTGCCATTGAAAAACATCATGTTATTCATATACCAGAAATGATTGAAGCTACTGACTGAATGAAAGGAGCTGGCATCTCACTCTCTTTGAATCTTCTTTATCATGCTAAGAGGAGCAGGAAAAAGCAAAAAATTTCAGAATTGCACCTTGCAATGCGGAGAAATTACTGTTTGTGCATTTACAATATTCATTGATTTTTGCCATTATAAAACATCATGTTATTCATATACCAGAAATGTTTGAAGCTACTGACTAAATGAAAGGAGATGGCATCTCACTCTCTTTGAATTTTCTTTATCATGCTAAGAGGAGCAGGAAAAAGCAAAAAATTTCAGAATTGCACCTTGCAATGCGGAGAAATTACTGTTTGTGCATTTACAATATTCATTGATTTTTGCCATTGAAAAACTTCCAGAAATGTTTGAAGCTACTGACTGAATGAAAGGAGCTGGCATCTCACTCTCTTTGAATCTTCTTTATCATGCTAAGAGGAGAAGGAAAAAGCAAAAAATTTCAGAATTGCACCTTGCAATGCGGAGAAATTACTGTTTGTGCATTTACAATATTCATTGATTTTTGCCATTGAAAAATGTCCAGAAATGATTGAAGCTACTGACTGAATGAAAGGAGCTGGCATCTCACTCTCTTTGAATCTTCTTTATCATGCTAAGAGGAGCAGGAAAAAGCAAAAAATTTCAGAATTGCACCTTGCAATGCGGAGAGATTACTGTTTGTGCATTTACAATATTCATTGATTTTTGCCATTGAAAAACGTCCAGAAATGATTGAAGCTACTGACTGAATGAAAGGAGCTGGCATCTCACTCTCTTTGAATCTTCTTTATCATGCTAAGAGGAGCAGGAAAAAGCAAAAAATTTCAGAATTGCACCTTGCAATGCGGAGAAATTACTGTTTGTGCATTTACAATATTCATTGATTTTTGCCATTGAAAAACGTCCAGAAATGTTTGAAGCTACTGACTGAATGAAAGGAGCTGGCATCTCACTCTCTTTGAATCTTCTTTATCATGCTAAGAGGAGCAGGAAAAAGCAAAAAATTTCAGAATTGCACCTTGCAATGCGGAGAAATTTCTGTTTGTGCATTTACAATATTCATTGATTTTTGCCATTGAAAAATGTCCAGAAATGATTGAAGCTACTGACTGAATGAAAGGAGCTGGCATCTCACTCTCTTTGAATCTTCTTTACCATGTAAGAGGAGCAGGAAAAAGCAAAAAATTTCAGAATTGCACCTTGCAATGCGGAGAAATTACTGTTTGTGCATTTACAATATTCATTGATTTTTGCCATTGAAAAACGTCCAGAAATGATTGAAGCTACTGACTGAATGAAAGGAGCTGGCATCTCACTCTCTTTGAATCTTCTTTAACATGCTAAGAGGAGCAGGAAAAAGCAAAAAATTTCAGAATTGCACCTTGCAATGCGGAGAAATTACTGTTTGTGCATTTACAATATTCATTGATTTTTGCCATTGAAAAACGTCCAGAAATGTTTGAAGCTACTGACTGAATGAAAGGAGCTGGCATCTCACTCTCTTTGAATCTTCTTTATCATGCTAAGAGGAGCAGGAAAAAGCAAAAAATTTCAGAATTGCACTTTGCAATGCCGAGAAATTACTGTTTGTGCATTTACAATATTCATTGATTTTTGCCATTGAAAAACACCCAGAAATGTTTGAAGCTACTGACTGAATGAATTGAGCTGGCATCTCACTCTCTTTGAATCTTCTTTATCATGCTAAGAGGAGCAGGAAAAAGCAAAAAATTTCAGAATTGCACCTTGCAATGCGGAGAAATTACTGTTTGTGCATTTACAATATTTATTGATTTTTGCCATTGAAAAACGTCCAGAAATGATTGAAGCTACTGACTGAATGAAAGGAGCTGGCATCTCACTCTCTTTGAATCTTCTTTAACATGCTAAGAGGAGCAGGAAAAAGCAAAAAATTTCAGAATTGCACCTTGCAATGCGGAGAAATTACTGTTTGTGCATTTACAATATTCATTGATTTTTGCCATTGAAAAACGTCCAGAAATGTTTGAAGCTACTGACTGAATGAAAGGAGCTGGCATCTCACTCTCTTTGAATCTTCTTTATCATGCTAAGAGGAGCAGGAAAAAGCAAAAAATTTCAGAATTGCACCTTGCAATGCGGATAAATTACTGTTTGTGCATTTACAATATTCATTGATTTTTGCCATTATAAAACATCATGTTATTCATATACCAGAAATGTTTGAAGCTACTGACTGAATGAAAGGAGCTGGCATCTCACTCTCTTTGAATCTTCTTTATCATGCTAAGAGGAGCAGGAAAAAGCAAAAAATTTCAGAATTGCACCTTGCAATGCGGATAAATTACTGTTTGTGCATTTACAATATTCATTGATTTTTGCCATTATAAAACATCATGTTATTCATATACCAGAAATGTTTGAAGCTACTGACTGAATGAAAGGAGCTGGCATCTCACTCTCTTTGAATCTTCTTTAACATGCTAAGAGGAGCAGGAAAAAGCAAAAAATTTCAGAATTGCACCTTGCAATGCGGAGAAATTACTGTTTGTGCATTTACAATATTCATTGATTTTTGCCATTGAAAAACGTCCAGAAATGATTGAAGCTACTGACTGAATGAAAGGAGCTGGCATCTCACTCTCTTTGAATCTTCTTTATCATGCTAAGAGGAGCAGGAAAAAGCAAAAAATTTCAGAATTGCACCTTGCAATGCGGAGAAATTACTGTTTGTGCATTTACAATATTCATTGATTTTTGCCATTGAAAAACGTCCAGAAATGATTGAAGCTACTGACTGAATGAAAGGAGCTGGCATCTCACTCTCTTTGAATCTTCTTTAACATGCTAAGAGGAGCAGGAAAAAGCAAAAAATTTCAGAATTGCACCTTGCAATGCGGAGAAATTACTGTTTGTGCATTTACAATATTCATTGATTTTTGCCACTGAAAAACGTCCAGAAATGTTTGAAGCTACTGACTGAATGAAAGGAGCTGGCATCTCACTCTCTTTGAATCTTCTTTATCATGCTAAGAGGAGCAGGAAAAAGCAAAAAATTTCAGAATTGCACCTTGCAATGCCGAGAAATTACTGTTTGTGCATTTACAATATTCATTGATTTTTGCCATTGAAAAACATCCAGAAATGTTTGAAGCTACTGACTGAATGAATTGAGCTGGCATCTCACTCTCTTTGAATCTTCTTTATCATGCTAAGAGGAGCAGGAAAAAGCAAAAAATTTCAGAATTGCACCTTGCAATGCGGAGAAATTACTGTTTGTGCATTTACAATATTTATTGATTTTTGCCATTGAAAAACGTCCAGAAATGATTGAAGCTACTGACTGAATGAAAGGAGCTGGCATCTCACTCTCTTTGAATCTTCTTTAACATGCTAAGAGGAGCAGGAAAAAGCAAAAAATTTCAGAATTGCACCTTGCAATGCGGAGAAATTACTGTTTGTGCATGTACAATATTCATTGATTTTTGCCATTGAAAAACGTCCAGAAATGTTTGAAGCTACTGACTGAATGAAAGGAGCTGGCATCTCACTCTCTTTGAATCTTCTTTATCATGCTAAGAGGAGCAGGAAAAAGCAAAAAATTTCAGAATTGCACCTTGCAATGCGGATAAATTACTGTTTGTGCATTTACAATATTCATTGATTTTTGCCATTATAAAACATCATGTTATTCATATACCAGAAATGTTTGAAGCTACTGACTGAATGAAAGGAGCTGGCATCTCAATCTCTTTGAATCTTCTTTATCATGCTAAGAGGAGCAGGAAAAAGCAAAAAATTTCAGAATTGCACCTTGCAATGCGGATAAATTACTGTTTGTGCATTTACAATATTCATTGATTTTTGCCATTATAAAACATCATGTTATTCATATACCAGAAATGTTTGAAGCTACTGACTGAATGAAAGGAGCTGGCATCTCACTCTCTTTGAATCTTCTTTATCATGCTAAGAGGAGCAGGAAAAAACAAAAAATTTCAGAATTGCACCTTGCAATGCGGAGAAATTACTGCTTGTGCATTTACAATATTCATTGATTTTTGCCATTGAAAAACGTCCAGAAATGATTGAAGCTACTGACTGAATGAAAGGAGCTGGCATCTCACTCTCTTTGAATCTTCTTTATCATGCTAAGAGGAGCAGGAAAAAGCAAAAAATTTCAGAATTGCACCTTGCAATGCGGAGAAATTACAGTTTGTGCATTTACAATATTCATTGATTTTTGCCATTGAAAAACATCATGTTATTCATATACCAGAAATGTTTGAAGCTACTGACTGAATGAAAGGAGCTGGCATCTCACTCTCTTTGAATCTTCTTTATCATGCTAAGAGGAGCAGGAAAAAGCAAAAAATTTCAGAATTGCACCTTGCAATGCGGAGAAATTACTGTTTGTGCATTTACAATATTTATTGATTTTTGCCATTGAAAAACGTCCAGAAATGATTGAAGCTACTGACTGAATGAAAGGAGCTGGCATCTCACTCTCTTTGAATCTTCTTTAACATGCTAAGAGGAGCAGGAAAAAGCAAAAAATTTCAGAATTGCACCTTGCAATGCGGAGAAATTACTGTTTGTGCATTTACAATATTCATTGATTTTTGCCATTGAAAAACGTCCAGAAATGTTTGAAGCTACTGACTGAATGAAAGGAGCTGGCATCTCACTCTCTTTGAATCTTCTTTATCATGCTAAGAGGAGCAGGAAAAAGCAAAAAATTTCAGAATTGCACCTTGCAATGCGGATAAATTACTGTTTGTGCATTTACAATATTCATTGATTTTTGCCATTATAAAACATCATGTTATTCATATACCAGAAATGTTTGAAGCTACTGACTGAATGAAAGGAGCTGGCATCTCAATCTCTTTGAATCTTCTTTATCATGCTAAGAGGAGCAGGAAAAAGCAAAAAATTTCAGAATTGCACCTTGCAATGCGGATAAATTACTGTTTGTGCATTTACAATATTCATTGATTTTTGCCATTATAAAACATCATGTTATTCATATACCAGAAATGTTTGAAGCTACTGACTGAATGAAAGGAGCTGGCATCTCACTCTCTTTGAATCTTCTTTATCATGCTAAGAGGAGCAGGAAAAAACAAAAAATTTCAGAATTGCACCTTGCAATGCGGAGAAATTACTGCTTGTGCATTTACAATATTCATTGATTTTTGCCATTGAAAAACGTCCAGAAATGATTGAAGCTACTGAGTGAATGAAAGGAGCTGGCATCTCACTCTCTTTGAATCTTCTTTATCATGCTAAGAGGAGCAGGAAAAAGCAAAAAATTTCAGAATTGCACCTTGCAATGCGGAGAAATTACAGTTTGTGCATTTACAATATTCATTGATTTTTGCCATTGAAAAACATCATGTTATTCATATACCAGAAATGTTTGAAGCTACTGACTGAATGAAAGGAGCTGGCATCTCACTCTCTTTGAATCTTCTTTATCATGCTAAGAGGAGCAGGAAAAAGCAAAAAATTTCAGAATTGCACCTTGCAATGCGGAGAAATTACTGTTTGTGCATTTACAATATTCATTGATTTTTGCCATTGAAAAACGTCCAGAAATGATTGAAGCTACTGACTGAATGAAAGGAGCTGGCATCTCACTCTCTTTGAATCTTCTTTATCATGCTAAGAGGAGCAGGAAAAAGCAAAAAATTTCAGAATTGCACCTTGCAATGCGGAGAAATTACTGTTTGTGCATTTACAATATTCATTGATTTTTGCCATTGAAAAACGTCCAGAAATGATTGAAGCTACTGACTGAATGAAAGGAGCTGGCATCTCACTCTCTTTGAATCTTCTTTATCATGCTAAGAGGAGCAGGAAAAAGCAAAAAATTTCAGAATTGCACCTTGCAATGCGGAGAAATTACTGTTTGTGCATTTACAATATTCATTGATTTTTGCCATTGAAAAACATCATGTTATTCATATACCAGAAATGTTTGAAGCTACTGACTGAATGAAAGGAGCTGGCATCTCACTCTATTTGAATCTTCTTTATCATGCTAAGAGGAGTAGGAAAAAGCAAAAAATTTCAGAATTGCACCTTGCAATGCGGAGAAATTACTGTTTGTGCATTTACAATATTCATTGATTTTTGCCATTGAAAAACATCATGTTATTCATATACCAGAAATGTTTGAAGCTACTGAATGAATGAAAGGAGCTGGCATCTCACTCTCTTTGAATCTTCTTTATCATGCTAAGAGGAGCAGGAAAAAGCAAAAAATTTCAGAATTGCACCTTGCAATGCGGAGAAATTGCTGTTTGTGCATTTACAATATTCATTGATTTTTGCCATTGAAAAACGTCCAGAAATGTTTGAAGCTACTGACTGAATGAAAGGAGCTGGCATCTCACTCTCTTTGAATCTTCTTTATCATGCTAAGAGGAGCAGGAAAAAGCAAAAAATTTCAGAATTGCACCTTGCAATGCGGAGAAATTTCTGTTTGTGCATGTAGAATATTCATTGATTTTTGCCATTGAAAAACGTCCAGAAATGTTTGAAGCTACTGACTGAATGAAAAGAGCTGGCATCTCACTCTCTTTGAATCTTCTTTATCATGCTAAGAGGAGCAGGAAAAAGCAAAAAATTTCAGAATTGCACCTTGCAATGTGGAGAAATTACTGTTTGTGCATTTACAATATTCATTGATTTTTGCCATTGAAAAACGTCCAGAAATGATTGAAGCTACTGACTGAATGAAAGGAGCTGGCATCTCACTCTCTTTGAATCTTCTTTATCATGCTAAGAGGAGCAGGAAAAAGCAAAAAATTTCAGAATTGCACCTTGCAATGCGGAGAAATTACTGTTTGTGCATTTACAATATTCATTGATTTTTGCCATTGAAAAACATCATGTTATTCATATACCAGAAATGTTTGAAGCTACTGACTGAATGAAAGGAGCTGGCATCTCACTCTCTTTGAATCTTCTTTATCATGCTAAGAGGAGCAGGAAAAAGCAAAAAATTTCAGAATTGCACCTTGCAATGCGGAGAAATTACTGTTTGTGCATTTACAATATTCATTGATTTTTGCCATTGAAAAACGTCCAGAAATGTTTGAAGCTACTGACTGAATGAAAGGAGCTGGCATCTCACTCTCTTTGAATCTTCTTTATCATGCTAAGAGGAGCAGGAAAAAGGAAAAAATTTCAGAATTGCACCTTGCAATGCGGAGAAATTACTGTTTGTGCATTTACAATATTCATTGATTTTTGCCATTGAAAAACGTCCAGAAATGATTGAAGCTACTGACTGAATGAAAGGAGCTGGCATCTCACTCTCTTTGAATCTTCTTTATCATGCTAAGTGGAGCAGGAAAAAGCAAAAAATTTCAGAATTGCACCTTGCAATGCGGAGAAATTACTGTTTGTGCATTTACAATATTCATTGATTTTTGCCATTGAAAAACATCATGTTATTCATATACCAGAAATGTTTGAAGCTACTGACTGAATGAAAGGAGCTGGCATCTCACTCTCTTTGAATCTTCTTTATCATGCTAAGAGGAGCAGGAAAAAGTAAAAAATTTCAGAATTGCACCTTGCAATGCGGAGAAATTATTGTTTGTGCATTTACAATATTCATTGATTTTTGCCATTGAAAAACGTCCAGAAATGATTGAAGCTACTGACTGAATGAAAGGAGCTGGCATCTCACTCTCTTTGAATCTTCTTTATCATGCTAAGAGGAGCAGGAAAAAGCAAAAAATTTCAGAATTGCACCTTGCAATGCGGAGAAATTACTGTTTGTGCATTTACAATATTCATTGATTTTTGCCATTGAAAAACGTCCAGAAATGTTTGAAGCTACTGACTGAATGAAAGGAGCTGGCATCTCACTCTCTTTGAATCTTCTTTATCATGCTAAGAGGAGCAGGAAAAAGCAAAAAATTTCAGAATTGCACCTTGCAATGCGGAGAAATTACTGTTTGTGCATTTACAATATTCATTGATTTTTGCCATTGAAAAACATCATGTTATTCATATACCAGAAATGTTTGAAGCTACTGACTGAATGAAAGGAGCTGGCATCTCACTCTCTTTGAATCTTCTTTATCATGCTATGAGGAGCAGGAAAAAGCAAAAAATTTCAGAATTGCACCTTGCAATGCGGAGAAATTATTGTTTGTGCATTTACAATATTCATTGATTTTTGCCATTGAAAAACGTCCAGAAATGATTGAAGCTACTGACTGAATGAAAGGAGCTGGCATCTCACTCTCTTTGAATCTTCTTTATCATGCTAAGAGGAGCAGGAAAAAGCAAAAAATTTCAGAATTGCACCTTGCAATGCGGAGAAATTACTGTTTGTGCATTTACAATATTCATTGATTTTTGCCATTGAAAAACATCATGTTATTCATATACCATAAATGTTTGAAGCTACTGACTGAATGAAAGGAGCTGGCATCTCACTCTCTTTGAATCTTCTTTATCATGCTAAGAGGAGCAGGAAAAAGCAAAAAATTTCAGAATTGCACCTTGCAATGCGGAGAAATTACTGTTTGTGCATTTACAATATTCATTGATTTTTGCAATTATAAAACATCATGTTATTCATATACCAGAAATGTTTGAAGCTACTGACTGAATGAAAGGAGCTGGCATCTCACTCTCTTTGAATCTTCTTTATCATGCTAAGAGGAGCAGGAAAAAGCAAAATATTTCAGAATTGCACCTTGCAATGCGGAGAAATTACTGTTTGTGCATTTACAATATTCATTGATTTTTGCCATTGAAAAACATCATGTTATTCATATACCAGAAATGATTGAAGCTACTGACTGAATGAAAGGAGCTGGCATCTCACTCTCTTTGAATCTTCTTTATCATGCTAAGAGGAGCAGGAAAAAGCAAAAAATTTCAGAATTGCACCTTGCAATGCGGAGAAATTACTGTTTGTGCATTTACAATATTCATTGATTTTTGCCATTATAAAACATCATGTTATTCATATACCAGAAATGTTTGAAGCTACTGACTGAATGAAAGGAGCTGGCATCTCACTCTCTTTGAATTTTCTTTATCATGCTAAGAGGAGCAGGAAAAAGCAAAAAATTTCAGAATTGCACCTTGCAATGTGGAGAAATTACTGTTTGTGCATTTACAATATTCATTGATTTTTGCCATTGAAAAACGTCCAGAAATGTTTGAAGCTACTGACTGAATGAAAGGAGCTGGCATCTCACTCTCTTTGAATCTTCTTTATCATGCTAAGAGGAGCAGGAAAAAGCAAAAAATTTCAGAATTGCACCTTGCAATGCGGAGAAATTACTGTTTGTGCATTTACAATATTCATTGATTTTTGCCATTGAAAAATGTCCAGAAATGATTGAAGCTACTGACTGAATGAAAGGAGCTGGCATCTCACTCTCTTTGAATCTTCTTTATCATGCTAAGAGGAGCAGGAAAAAGCAAAAAATTTCAGAATTGCACCTTGCAATGCGGAGAAATTACTGTTTGTGCATTTACAATATTCATTGATTTTTGCCATTGAAAAACGTCCAGAAATGATTGAAGCTACTGACTGAATGAAAGGAGCTGGCATCTCACTCTCTTTGAATCTTCTTTATCATGCTAAGAGGAGCAGGAAAAAGCAAAAAATTTCAGAATTGCACCTTGCAATGCGGAGAAATTACTGTTTGTGCATTTACAATATTCATTGATTTTTGCCATTGAAAAACGTCCAGAAATGTTTGAAGCTACTGACTGAATGAAAGGAGCTGGCATCTCACTCTCTTTGAATCTTCTTTATCATGCTAAGAGGAGCAGGAAAAAGCAAAAAATTTCAGAATTGCACCTTGCAATGCGGAGAAATTTCTGTTTGTGCATTTACAATATTCATTGATTTTTGCCATTGAAAAATGTCCAGAAATGATTGAAGCTACTGACTGAATGAAAGGAGCTGGCATCTCACTCTCTTTGAATCTTCTTTATCATGCTAAGAGGAGCAGGAAAAAGCAAAAAATTTCAGAATTGCACCTTGCAATGCGGAGAAATTACTGTTTGTGCATTTACAATATTCATTGATTTTTGCCATTGAAAAACGTCCAGAAATGATTGAAGCTACTGACTGAATGAAAGGAGCTGGCATCTCACTCTCTTTGAATCTTCTTTAACATGCTAAGAGGAGCAGGAAAAAGCAAAAAAATTCAGAATTGCACCTTGCAATGCGGAGAAATTACTGTTTGTGCATTTACAATATTCATTGATTTTTGCCATTGAAAAACGTCCAGAAATGTTTGAAGCTACTGACTGAATGAAAGGAGCTGGCATCTCACTCTCTTTGAATCTTCTTTATCATGCTAAGAGGAGCAGGAAAAAGCAAAAAATTTCAGAATTGCACCTTGCAATGCCGAGAAATTACTGTTTGTGCATTTACAATATTCATTGATTTTTGCCATTGAAAAACATCCAGAAATGTTTGAAGCTACTGACTGAATGAATTGAGCTGGCATCTCACTCTCTTTGAATCTTCTTTATCATGCTAAGAGGAGCAGGAAAAAGCAAAAAATTTCAGAATTGCACCTTGCAATGCGGAGAAATTACTGTTTGTGCATTTACAATATTTATTGATTTTTGCCATTGAAAAACGTCCAGAAATGATTGAAGCTACTGACTGAATGAAAGGAGCTGGCATCTCACTCTCTTTGAATCTTCTTTAACATGCTAAGAGGAGCAGGAAAAAGCAAAAAATTTCAGAATTGCACCTTGCAATGCGGAGAAATTACTGTTTGTGCATTTACAATATTCATTGATTTTTGCCATTGAAAAACGTCCAGAAATGTTTGAAGCTACTGACTGAATGAAAGGAGCTGGCATCTCACTCTCTTTGAATCTTCTTTATCATGCTAAGAGGAGCAGGAAAAAGCAAAAAATTTCAGAATTGCACCTTGCAATGCGGATAAATTACTGTTTGTGCATTTACAATATTCATTGATTTTTGCCATTGAAAAACATCATGTTATTCATATACCAGAAATGTTTGAAGCTACTGACTGAATGAAAGGAGCTGGCATCTCACTCTCTTTGAATCTTCTTTATCATGCTAAGAGGAGCAGGAAAAAGCAAAAAATTTCAGAATTGCACCTTGCAATGCGGAGAAATTACTGTTTGTGCATTTACAATATTCATTGATTTTTGCCATTGAAAAACGTCCAGAAATGATTGAAGCTACTGACTGAATGAAAGGAGCTGGCATCTCACTCTCTTTGAATCTTCTTTAACATGCTAAGAGGAGCAGGAAAAAGCAAAAAATTTCAGAATTGCACCTTGCAATGCGGAGAAATTACTGTTTGTGCATTTACAATATTCATTGATTTTTGCCATTGAAAAACGTCCAGAAATGTTTGAAGCTACTGACTGAATGAAAGGAGCTGGCATCTCACTCTCTTTGAATCTTCTTTATCATGCTAAGAGGAGCAGGAAAAAGCAAAAAATTTCAGAATTGCACCTTGCAATGCCGAGAAATTACTGTTTGTGCATTTACAATATTCATTGATTTTTGCCATTGAAAAACATCCAGAAATGTTTGAAGCTACTGACTGAATGAATTGAGCTGGCATCTCACTCTCTTTGAATCTTCTTTATCATGCTAAGAGGAGCAGGAAAAAGCAAAAAATTTCAGAATTGCACCTTGCAATGCGGAGAAATTACTGTTTGTGCATTTACAATATTTATTGATTTTTGCCATTGAAAAACGTCCAGAAATGATTGAAGCTACTGACTGAATGAAAGGAGCTGGCATCTCACTCTCTTTGAATCTTCTTTAACATGCTAAGAGGAGCAGGAAAAAGCAAAAAATTTCAGAATTGCACCTTGCAATGCGGAGAAATTACTGTTTGTGCATTTACAATATTCATTGATTTTTGCCATTGAAAAACGTCCAGAAATGTTTGAAGCTACTGACTGAATGAAAGGAGCTGGCATCTCACTCTCTTTGAATCTTCTTTATCATGCTAAGAGGAGCAGGAAAAAGCAAAAAATTTCAGAATTGCACCTTGCAATGCGGATAAATTACTGTTTGTGCATTTACAATATTCATTGATTTTTGCCATTATAAAACATCATGTTATTCATATACCAGAAATGTTTGAAGCTACTGACTGAATGAAAGGAGCTGGCATCTCACTCTCTTTGAATCTTCTTTATCATGCTAAGAGGAGCAGGAAAAAGCAAAAAATTTCAGAATTGCACCTTGCAATGCGGATAAATTACTGTTTGTGCATTTACAATATTCATTGATTTTTGCCATTATAAAACATCATGTTATTCATATACCAGAAATGTTTGAAGCTACTGACTGAATGAAAGGAGCTGGCATCTCACTCTCTTTGAATCTTCTTTATCATGCTAAGAGGAGCAGGAAAAAACAAAATATTTCAGAATTGCACCTTGCAATGCGGAGAAATTACTGCTTGTGCATTTACAATATTCATTGATTTTTGCCATTGAAAAACGTCGAGAAATGATTGAAGCTACTGACTGAATGAAAGGAGCTGGCATCTCACTCTCTTTGAATCTTCTTTATCATGCTAAGAGGAGCAGGAAAAAGCAAAAAATTTCAGAATTGCACCTTGCAATGCGGAGAAATTACAGTTTGTGCATTTACAATATTCATTGATTTTTGCCATTGAAAAACATCATGTTATTCATATACCAGAAATGTTTGAAGCTACTGACTGAATGAAAGGAGCTGGCATCTCACTCTCTTTGAATCTTCTTTATCATGCTAAGAGGAGCAGGAAAAAGCAAAAAATTTCAGAATTGCACCTTGCAATGCGGAGAAATTACTGTTTGTGCATTTACAATATTCATTGATTTTTGCCATTGAAAAACGTCCAGAAATGATTGAAGCTACTGACTGAATGAAAGGAGCTGGCATCTCACTCTCTTTGAATCTTCTTTATCATGCTAAGAGGAGCAGGAAAAAGCAAAAAATTTCAGAATTGCACCTTGCAATGCGGAGAAATTACTGTTTGTGCATTTACAATATTCATTGATTTTTGCCATTGAAAAACGTCCAGAAATGATTGAAGCTACTGACTGAATGAAAGGAGCTGGCATCTCACTCTCTTTGAATCTTCTTTATCATGCTAAGAGGAGCAGGAAAAAGCAAAAAATTTCAGAATTGCACCTTGCAATGCGGAGAAATTACTGTTTGTGCATTTACAATATTCATTGATTTTTGCCATTGAAAAACATCATGTTATTCATATACCAGAAATGTTTGAAGCTACTGACTGAATGAAAGGAGCTGGCATCTCACTCTATTTGAATCTTCTTTATCATGCTAAGAGGAGTAGGAAAAAGCAAAAAATTTCAGAATTGCACCTTGCAATGCGGAGAAATTACTGTTTGTGCATTTACAATATTCATTGATTTTTGCCATTGAAAAACATCATGTTATTCATATACCAGAAATGTTTGAAGCTACTGACTGAATGAAAGGAGCTGGCATCTCACTCTCTTTGAATCTTCTTTATCATGCTAAGAGGAGCAGGAAAAAGCAAAAAATTTCAGAATTGCACCTTGCAATGCGGAGAAATTGCTGTTTGTGCATTTACAATATTCATTGATTTTTGCCATTGAAAAACGTCCAGAAATGTTTGAAGCTACTGACTGAATGAAAGGAGCTGGCATCTCACTCTCTTTGAATCTTCTTTATCATGCTAAGAGGAGCAGGAAAAAGCAAAAAATTTCAGAATTGCACCTTGCAATGCGGAGAAATTACTGTTTGTGCATGTAGAATATTCATTGATTTTTGCCATTGAAAAACGTCCAGAAATGTTTGAAGCTACTGACTGAATGAAAAGAGCTGGCATCTCACTCTCTTTGAATCTTCTTTATCATGCTAAGAGGAGCAGGAAAAAGCAAAAAATTTCAGAATTGCACCTTGCAATGTGGAGAAATTACTGTTTGTGCATTTACAATATTCATTGATTTTTGCCATTGAAAAACGTCCAGAAATGATTGAAGCTACTGACTGAATGAAAGGAGCTGGCATCTCACTCTCTTTGAATCTTCTTTATCATGCTAAGAGGAGCAGGAAAAAGCAAAAAATTTCAGAATTGCACCTTGCAATGCGGAGAAATTACTGTTTGTGCATTTACAATATTCATTGATTTTTGCCATTGAAAAACATCATGTTATTCATATACCAGAAATGTTTGAAGCTACTGACTGAATGAAAGGAGCTGGCATCTCACTCTCTTTGAATCTTCTTTATCATGCTAAGAGGAGCAGGAAAAAGCAAAAAATTTCAGAATTGCACCTTGCAATGCGGAGAAATTACTGTTTGTGCATTTACAATATTCATTGATTTTTGCCATTGAAAAACGTCCAGAAATGATTGAAGCTACTGACTGAATGAAAGGAGCTGGCATCTCACTCTCTTTGAATATTCTTTATCATGCTAAGAGGAGCAGGAAAAAGCAAAAAACTTCAGAATTGCACCTTGCATTGCGGAGAAATTACTGTTTGTGCATTTACAATATTCATTGATTTTTGCCATTGAAAAACATCATGTTATTCATATACCAGAAATGTTTGAAGCTACTGACTGAATGAAAGGAGCTGGCATCTCACTCTCTTTGAATCTTCTTTATCATGCTAAGAGGAGCAGGAAAAAGCAAAAAATTTCAGAATTGCACCTTGCAATGTGGAGAAATTACTGTTTGTGCATTTACAATATTCATCGATTTTTGCCATTGAAAAACATCCAGAAATGATTGAAGCTACTGACTGAATGAAAGGAGCTGGCATCTCACTCTCTTTGAATCTTTTTTATCATGCTAAGAGGAGCAGGAAAAAGCAAAAAATTTCAGAATTGCACCTTGCAATGCGGAGAAATTACTGTTTATGCATTTACAATATTCATTGATTTTTGCCTTTGAAAAACGTCCAGAAATGATTGAAGCTACTGACTGAATGAAAGGAGCTGGCATCTCACTCTCTTTGAATCTTCTTTATCATGCTAAGAGGAGCAGGAAAAAGCAAAAAATTTCAGAATTGCACCTTGCAATGCGGAGAAATTACTGTTTGTGCATTTACAATATTCATTGATTTTTGCCATTATAAAACATCATGTTATTCATATACCAGAAATGTTTGAAGCTACTGACTGAATGAAAGGAGCTGGCATCTCACTCTCTTTGAATCTTCTTTATCATGCTAAGAGGAGCAGGAAAAAGCAAAAAATTTCAGAATTGCACCTTGCAATGCGGAGAAATTACTGTTTGTGCATTTACAATATTCATTGATTTTTGCCATTGAAAAACGTCCAGAAATGATTGAAGCTACTGACTGAATGAAAGGAGCTGGCATCTCACTCTCTTTGAATCTTCTTTAACATGCTAAGAGGAGCAGGAAAAAGCAAAAAATTTCAGAATTGCACCTTGCAATGCGGAGAAATTACTGTTTGTGCATTTACAATATTCATTGATTTTTGCCATTGAAAAACGTCCAGAAATGTTTGAAGCTACTGACTGAATGAAAGGAGCTGGCATCTCACTCTCTTTGAATCTTCTTTATCATGCTAAGAGGAGCAGGAAAAAGCAAAAAATTTCAGAATTGCACCTTGCAATGCCGAGAAATTACTGTTTGTGCATTTACAATATTCATTGATTTTTGCCTTTGAAAAACATCCAGAAATGTTTGAAGCTACTGACTGAATGAATTGAGCTGGCATCTCACTCTCTTTGAATCTTCTTTATCATGCTAAGAGGAGCAGGAAAAAGCAAAAAATTTCAGAATTGCACCTTGCAATGCGGAGAAATTACTGTTTGTGCATTTACAATATTTATTGATTTTTGCCATTGAAAAACGTCCAGAAATGATTGAAGCTACTGACTGAATGAAAGGAGCTGGCATCTCACTCTCTTTGAATCTTCTTTAACATGCTAAGAGGAGCAGGAAAAAGCAAAAAATTTCAGAATTGCACCTTGCAATGCGGAGAAATTACTGTTTGTGCATTTACAATATTCATTGATTTTTGCCATTGAAAAACGTCCAGAAATGTTTGAAGCTACTGACTGAATGAAAGGAGCTGGCATCTCACTCTCTTTGAATCTTCTTTATCATGCTAAGAGGAGCAGGAAAAAGCAAAAAATTTCAGAATTGCACCTTGCAATGCGGATAAATTACTGTTTGTGCATTTACAATATTCATTGATTTTTGCCATTATAAAACATCATGTTATTCATATACCAGAAATGTTTGAAGCTACTGACTGAATGAAAGGAGCTGGCATCTCACTCTCTTTGAATCTTCTTTATCATGCTAAGAGGAGCAGGAAAAAGCAAAAAATTTCAGAATTGCACCTTGCAATGCGGATAAATTACTGTTTGTGCATTTACAATATTCATTGATTTTTGCCATTATAAAACATCATGTTATTCATATACCAGAAATGTTTGAAGCTACTGACTGAATGAAAGGAGCTGGCATCTCACTCTCTTTGAATCTTCTTTATCATGCTAAGAGGAGCAGGAAAAAACAAAAAATTTCAGAATTGCACCTTGCAATGCGGAGAAATTACTGCTTGTGCATTTACAATATTCATTGATTTTTGCCATTGAAAAACGTCCAGAAATGATTGAAGCTACTGACTGAATGAAAGGAGCTGGCATCTCACTCTCTTTGAATCTTCTTTATCATGCTAAGAGGAGCAGGAAAAAGCAAAAAATTTCAGAATTGCACCTTGCAATGCGGAGAAATTACAGTTTGTGCATTTACAATATTCATTGATTTTTGCCATTGAAAAACATCATGTTATTCATATACCAGAAATGTTTGAAGCTACTGACTGAATGAAAGGAGCTGGCATCTCACTCTCTTTGAATCTTCTTTATCATGCTAAGAGGAGCAGGAAAAAGCAAAAAATTTCAGAATTGCACCTTGCAATGCGGAGAAATTACTGTTTGTGCATTTACAATATTCATTGATTTTTGCCATTGAAAAACGTCCAGAAATGATTGAAGCTACTGACTGAATGAAAGGAGCTGGCATCTCACTCTCTTTGAATCTTCTTTATCATGCTAAGAGGAGCAGGAAAAAGCAAAAAATTTCAGAATTGCACCTTGCAATGCGGAGAAATTACTGTTTGTGCATTTACAATATTCATTGATTTTTGCCATTGAAAAACGTCCAGAAATGATTGAAGCTACTGACTGAATGAAAGGAGCTGGCATCTCACTCTCTTTGAATCTTCTTTATCATGCTAAGAGGAGCAGGAAAAAGCAAAAAATTTCAGAATTGCACCTTGCAATGCGGAGAAATTACTGTTTGTGCATTTACAATATTCATTGATTTTTGCCATTGAAAAACATCATGTTATTCATATACCAGAAATGTTTGAAGCTACTGACTGAATGAAAGGAGCTGGCATCTCACTCTATTTGAATCTTCTTTATCATGCTAAGAGGAGTAGGAAAAAGCAAAAAATTTCAGAATTGCACCTTGCAATGCGGAGAAATTACTGTTTGTGCATTTACAATATTCATTGATTTTTGCCATTGAAAAACATCATGTTATTCATATACCAGAAATGTTTGAAGCTACTGACTGAATGAAAGGAGCTGGCATCTCACTCTCTTTGAATCTTCTTTATCATGCTAAGAGGAGCAGGAAAAAGCAAAAAATTTCAGAATTGCACCTTGCAATGCGGAGAAATTGCTGTTTGTGCATTTACAATATTCATTGATTTTTGCCATTGAAAAACGTCCAGAAATGTTTGAAGCTACTGACTGAATGAAAGGAGCTGGCATCTCACTCTCTTTGAATCTTCTTTATCATACTAAGAGGAGCAGGAAAAAGCAAAAAATTTCAGAATTGCACCTTGCAATGCGGAGAAATTACTGTTTGTGCATGTAGAATATTCATTGATTTTTGCCATTGAAAAACGTCCAGAAATGTTTGAAGCTACTGACTGAATGAAAAGAGCTGGCATCTCACTCTCTTTGAATCTTCTTTATCATGCTAAGAGGAGCAGGAAAAAGCAAAAAATTTCAGAATTGCACCTTGCAATGTTGAGAAATTACTGTTTGTGCATTTACAATATTCATTGATTTTTGCCATTGAAAAACGTCCAGAAATGATTGAAGCTACTGACTGAATGAAAGGAGCTGGCATCTCACTCTCTTTGAATCTTCTTTATCATGCTAAGAGGAGCAGGAAAAAGCAAAAAATTTCAGAATTGCACCTTGCAATGCGGAGAAATTACTGTTTGTGCATTTACAATATTCATTGATTTTTGCCATTGAAAAACATCATGTTATTCATATACCAGAAATGTTTGAAGCTACTGACTGAATGAAAGGAGCTGGCATCTCACTCTCTTTGAATCTTCTTTATCATGCTAAGAGGAGCAGGAAAAAGCAAAAAATTTCAGAATTGCACCTTGCAATGCGGAGAAATTATTGTTTGTGCATTTACAATATTCATTGATTTTTGCCATTGAAAAACGTCCAGAAATGTTTGAAGCTACTGACTGAATGAAAGGAGCTGGCATCTCACTCTCTTTGAATCTTCTTTATCATGCTAAGAGGAGCAGGAAAAAGCAAAAAATTTCAGAATTGCACCTTGCAATGCGGAGAAATTACTGTTTGTGCATTTACAATATTCATTGATTTTTGCCATTGAAAAACGTCCAGAAATGATTGAAGCTACTGACTGAATGAAAGGAGCTGGCATCTCACTCTCTTTGAATCTTCTTTATCATGCTAAGTGGAGCAGGAAAAAGCAAAAAATTTCAGAATTGCACCTTGCAATGCGGAGAAATTACTGTTTGTGCATTTACAATATTCATTGATTTTTGCCATTGAAAAACATCATGTTATTCATATACCAGAAATGTTTGAAGCTACTGACTGAATGAAAGGAGCTGGCATCTCACTCTCTTTGAATCTTCTTTATCATGCTAAGAGGAGCAGGAAAAAGCAAAAAATTTCAGAATTGCACCTTGCAATGCGGAGAAATTACTGTTTGTGCATTTACAATATTCATTGATTTTTGCCATTGAAAAACGTCCAGAAATGTTTGAAGCTACTGACTGAATGAAAAGAGCTGGCATCTCACTCTCTTTGAATCTTCTTTATCATGCTAAGAGGAGCAGGAAAAAGCAAAAAATTTCAGAATTGCACCTTGCAATGCGGAGAAATTATTGTTTGTGCATTTACAATATTCATTGATTTTTGCCATTGAAAAACGTCCAGAAATGATTGAAGCTACTGACTGAATGAAAGGAGCTGGCATCTCACTCTCTTTGAATATTCTTTATCATGCTAAGAGGAGCAGGAAAAAGCAAAAAACTTCAGAATTGCACCTTGCATTGCGGAGAAATTACTGTTTGTGCATTTACAATATTCATTGATTTTTGCCATTGAAAAACATCATGTTATTCATATACCAGAAATGTTTGAAGCTACTGACTGAATGAAAGGAGCTGGCATCTCACTCTCTTTGAATCTTCTTTATCATGCTAAGAGGAGCAGGAAAAAGCAAAAAATTTCAGAATTGCACCTTGCAATGCGGAGAAATTACTGTTTGTGCATTTACAATATTCATTGATTTTTGCCATTGAAAAACATCATGTTATTCATATACCAGAAATGTTTGAAGCTACTGACTGAATGAAAGGAGCTGGCATCTCACTCTCGTTGAATCTTCTTTATCATGCTAAGAGGAGCAGGAAAAAGCAAAAAATTTCAGAATTGCACCTTGCAATGCGGAGAAATTACTGTTTGTGCATTTACAATATTCATCGATTTTTGCCATTGAAAAACGTCCAGAAATGATTGAAGCTACTGACTGAATGAAAGGAGCTGGCATCTCACTCTCTTTGAATCTTTTTTATCATGCTAAGAGGAGCAGGAAAAAGCAAAAAATTTCAGAATTGCACCTTGCAATGCGGAGAAATTACTGTTTATGCATTTACAATATTCATTGATTTTTGCCTTTGAAAAACGTCCAGAAATGATTGAAGCTACTGACTGAATGAAAGGAGCTGGCATCTCACTCTCTTTGAATCTTCTTTATCATGCTAAGAGGAGCAGGAAAAAGCAAAAAATTTCAGAATTGCACCTTGCAATGCGGAGAAATTACTGTTTGTGCATTTACAATATTCATTGATTTTTGCCATTGAAAAACGTCCAGAAATGTTTGAAGCTACTGACTGAATGAAAAGAGCTGGCATCTCACTCTCTTTGAATCTTCTTTATCATGCTAAGAGGAGCAGGAAAAAGCAAAAAATTTCAGAATTGCACCTTGCAATGTGGAGAAATTACTGTTTGTGCATTTACAATATTCATTGATTTTTGCCATTGAAAAACGTCCAGAAATGATTGAAGCTACTGACTGAATGAAAGGAGCTGGCATCTCACTCTCTTTGAATCTTCTTTATCATGCTAAGAGGAGCAGGAAAAAGCAAAAAATTTCAGAATTGCACCTTGCAATGCGGAGAAATTACTGTTTGTGCATTTACAATATTCATTGATTTTTGCCATTGAAAAACATCATGTTATTCATATACCAGAAATGTTTGAAGCTACTGACTGAATGAAAGGAGCTGGCATCTCACTCTCTTTGAATCTTCTTATCATGCTAAGAGGAGCAGGAAAAAGCAAAAAATTTCAGAATTGCACCTTGCAATACGGAGAAATTATTGTTTGTGCATTTACAATATTCATTGATTTTTGCCATTGAAAAACGTCCAGAAATGTTTGAAGCTACTGACTGAATGAAAGGAGCTGGCATCTCACTCTCTTTGAATCTTCTTTATCATGCTAAGAGGAGCAGGAAAAAGCAGAAAATTTCAGAATTGCACCTTGCAATGCGGAGAAATTACTGTTTGTGCATTTACAATATTCATTGATTTTTGCCATTGAAAAACGTCCAGAAATGTTTGAAGCTACTGACTGAATGAAAGGAGCTGGCATCTCACTCTCTTTGAATCTTCTTTATCATGCTAAGAGGAGCAGGAAAAAGCAAAAAATTTCTGAATTGCACCTTGCAATGCGGAGAAATTACTGTTTGTGCATTTACAATATTCATTGATTTTTGAAATTGAAAAACGTCCAGAAATGATTGAAGCTACTGACTGAATGAAAGGAGCTGGCATCTCACTCTCTTTGAATCTTCTTTATCATGCTAAGAGGAGCAGGAAAAAGCAAAAAATTTCAGAATTGCACCTTGCAATGCGGAGAAATTACTGTTTGTGCATTTACAATATTCATTGATTTTTGCCATTAAAAACGTCCAGAAATGTTTGAAGCTACTGACTGAATGAAAGGAGCTGGCATCTCACTTTCTTTGAATCTTCTTTATCATGCTAAGAGGAGCAGGAAAAAGCAAAAAATTTCAGAATTGCACCTTGCAATGCGGAGAAATTACTGTTTGTGCATTTACAATATTCATTGATTTTTGCCATTGAAAAATATCATGTTATTCATATACCAGAAATGTTTGAAGCTACTGACTGAATGAAAGGAGCTGGCATCTCACTCTCGTTGAATCTTCTTTATCATGTAAGAGGAGCAGGAAAAAGCAAAAAATTTCAGAATTGCACCTTGCAATGCGGAGATATTACTGTTTGTGCATTTACAATATTCATCGATTTTTGCCATTGAAAAACGTCCAGAAATGATTGAAGCTACTGACTGAATGAAAGGAGCTGGCATCTCACTCTCTTTGAATCTTCTTTATCATGCTAAGAGGAGCAGGAAAAAGCAAAAAATTTCAGAATTGCACCTTGCAATGCGGAGAAATTACTGTTTGTGCATTTACAATATTCATTGATTTTTGCCATTGAAAAACGTCCAGAAATGTTTGAAGTTACTGACTGAATGAAAAGAGCTGGCATCTCACTCTCTTTGAATCTTCTTTATCATGCTAAGAGGAGCAGGAAAAAGCAAAAAATTTCAGAATTGCACCTTGCAATGTGGAGAAATTACTGTTTGTGCATTTACAATATTCATTGATTTTTGCCATTGAAAAACGTCCAGAAATGATTGAAGCTACTGACTGAATGAAAGGAGCTGGCATCTCACTCTCTTTGAATCTTCTTTATCATGCTAAGAGGAGCAGGAAAAAGCAAAAAATTTCAGAATTGCACCTTGCAATGCGGAGAAATTACTGTTTGTGCATTTACAATATTCATTGATTTTTGCCATTGAAAAACATCATGTTATTCATATACCAGAAATGTTTGAAGCTACTGACTGAATGAAAGGAGCTGGCATCTCACTCTCTTTGAATCTTCTTTATCATGCTAAGAGGAGCAGGAAAAAGCAAAAAATTTCAGAATTGCACCTTGCAATGCGGAGAAATTATTGTTTGTGCATTTACAATATTCATTGATTTTTGCCATTGAAAAACGTCCAGAAATGTTTGAAGCTACTGACTGAATGAAAGGAGCTGGCATCTCACTCTCTTTGAATCTTCTTTATCATGCTAAGAGGAGCAGGAAAAAGCAAAAAATTTCAGAATTGCATCTTGCAATGCGGAGAAATTACTGTTTGTGCATTTACAATATTCATTGATTTTTGAAATTGAAAAACGTCCAGAAATGATTGAAGCTACTGACTGAATGAAAGGAGCTGGCATCTCACTCTCTTTGAATCTTCTTTATCATGCTAAGAGGAGCAGGAAAAAGCAAAAAATTTCAGAATTGCACCTTGCAATGCGGAGAAATTACTGTTTGTGCATTTACAATATTCATTGATTTTTGCCATTGAAAAACGTCCAGAAATGTTTGAAGCTACTGACTGAATGAAAGGAGCTGGCATCTCACTTTCTTTGAATCTTCTTTATCATGCTAAGAGGAGCAGGAAAAAGCAAAAAATTTCAGAATTGCACCTTGCAATGCGGAGAAATTACTGTTTGTGCATTTACAATATTCATTGATTTTTGCCATTGAAAAATATCATGTTATTCATATACCAGAAATGTTTGAAGCTACTGACTGAATGAAAGGAGCTGGCATCTCACTCTCGTTGAATCTTCTTTATCATGTAAGAGGAGCAGGAAAAAGCAAAAAATTTCAGAATTGCACCTTGCAATGCGGAGATATTACTGTTTGTGCATTTACAATATTCATCGATTTTTGCCATTGAAAAACGTCCAGAAATGATTGAAGCTACTGACTGAATGAAAGGAGCTGGCATCTCACTCTCTTTGAATCTTCTTTATCATGCTAAGAGGAGCAGGAAAAAGCAAAAAATTTCAGAATTGCACCTTGCAATGCGGAGAAATTACTGTTTGTGCATTTACAATATTCATTGATTTTTGCCATTGAAAAACGTCCAGAAATGTTTGAAGTTACTGACTGAATGAAAAGAGCTGGCATCTCACTCTCTTTGAATCTTCTTTATCATGCTAAGAGGAGCAGGAAAAAGCAAAAAATTTCAGAATTGCACCTTGCAATGTGGAGAAATTACTGTTTGTGCATTTACAATATTCATTGATTTTTGCCATTGAAAAACGTCCAGAAATGATTGAAGCTACTGACTGAATGAAAGGAGCTGGCATCTCACTCTCTTTGAATCTTCTTTATCATGCTAAGAGGAGCAGGAAAAAGCAAAAAATTTCAGAATTGCACCTTGCAATGCGGAGAAATTACTGTTTGTGCATTTACAATATTCATTGATTTTTGCCATTGAAAAACATCATGTTATTCATATACCAGAAATGTTTGAAGCTACTGACTGAATGAAAGGAGCTGGCATCTCACTCTCTTTGAATCTTCTTTATCATGCTAAGAGGAGCAGGAAAAAGCAAAAAATTTCAGAATTGCACCTTGCAATGCGGAGAAATTATTGTTTGTGCATTTACAATATTCATTGATTTTTGCCATTGAAAAACGTCCAGAAATGTTTGAAGCTACTGACTGAATGAAAGGAGCTGGCATCTCACTCTCTTTGAATCTTCTTTATCATGCTAAGAGGAGCAGGAAAAAGCAAAAAATTTCAGAATTGCACCTTGCAATGTGGAGAAATTACTGTTTGTGCATTTACAATATTCATTGATTTTTGCCATTGAAAAACGTCCAGAAATGATTGAAGCTACTGACTGAATGAAAGGAGCTGGCATCTCACTCTCTTTGAATCTTCTTTATCATGCTAAGCGGAGCAGGAAAAAGCAAAAAATTTCAGAATTGCACCTTGCAATGCGGAGAAATTAATGTTTATGCATTTACAATATTCATTGATTTTTGCCATTGAAAAACGTCCAGAAATGTTTGAAGCTACTGACTGAATGAAAGGAGCTGGCATCTCACTCTCTTTGAATCTTCTTTATCATGCTAAGAGGAGCAGGAAAAAGCAAAAAATTTCAGAATTGCACCTTGCAATGCGGAGAAATTACTGTTTGTGCATTTACAATATTCATTGATTTTTGCCATTGAAAAACGTCCAGAAATGTTTGAAGCTACTGACTGAATGAAAGGAGCTGGCATCTCACTCTCTTTGAATCTTCTTTATCATGCTAAGAGGAGCAGGAAAAAGCAAAAAATTTCAGAATTGCACCTTGCAATGCGGAGAAATTACTGTTTGTGCATTTACAATATTCATTGATTTTTGCCATTGAAAAACGTCCAGAAATGATTGAAGCTACTGACTGAATGAAAGGAGCTGGCATCTCACTCTCTTTGAATCTTCTTTATCATGCTAAGAGGAGCAGGAAAAAGCAAAAAATTTCAGAATTGCACCTTGCAATGCGGAGAAATTACTGTTTGTGCATTTACAATATTCATTGATTTTTGCCATTGAAAAACATCATGTTATTCATATACCAGAAATGTTTGAAGCTACTGACTGAATGAAAGGAGCTGGCATCTCACTCTCTTTGAATCTTCTTTACCATGCTAAGAGGAGCAGGAAAAAGCAAAAAATTTCAGAATTGCACCTTGCAATGCGGAGAAATTACTGTTTGTGCATTTACAATATTCATTGATTTTTGCCATTATAAAACATCATGTTATTCATATACCAGAAATGTTTGAAGCAACTGACTGAATGAAAGGAGCTGGCATCTCACTCTCTTTGAATCTTCTTTATCATGCTAAGAGGAGCAGGAAAAAGCAAAAAATTTCAGAATTGCACCTTGCAATGCGGAGAAATTACTGTTTGTGCATTTACAATATTCATTGATTTTTGCCATTGAAAAACGTTCAGAAATGATTGAAGCTACTGACTGAATGAAAGGAGCTGGCATCTCACTCTCTTTGAATCTTTTTTATCATGCTAAGAGGAGCAGGAAAAAGCAAAAAATTTCAGAATTGCACCTTGCAATGCGGAGAAATTACTGTTTGTGCATTTACAATATTCATTGATTTTTGCCATTGAAAAACGTCCAGAAATGTTTGAAGCTACTGACTGAATGAAAGGAGCTGGCATCTCACTCTCTTTGAATCTTCTTTATCATGCTAAGAGGAGCAGGAAAAAGCAAAAAATTTCAGAATTGCACCTTGCAATGCGGAGAAATTACTGTTTGTGCATTTACAATATTCATTGATTTTTGCCATTGGAAAACATCATGTTATTCATATACCAGAAATGTTTGAAGCTACTGACTGAATGAAAGGAGCTGGCATCTCACTCTCTTTGAATCTTCTTTATCATGCTAAGAGGAGCAGGAAAAAGCAAAAAATTTCAGAATTGCACCTTGCAATGCGGAGAAATTACTGTTTGTGCATTTACAATATTCATTGATTTTTGCCATTGAAAAACGTCCAGAAATGATTGAAGCTACTGACTGAAGGAAAGGAGCTGTCATCTCACTCTCTTTGAATCTTCTTTATCATGCTAAGACGAGCAGGAAAAAGCAAAAAATTTCAGAATTGCACCTTGCAATACGGAGAAATTAATGTTTGTGCATTTACAATATTCATTGATTTTTGCCATTGAAAAACGTCCAGAAAGGTTTGAAGCTACTGACTGAATGAAAGGAGCTGGCATCTCACTCTCTTTGAATCTTCTTTATCATGCTAAGAGGAGCAGGAAAAAGCAAAAAATTTCAGAATTGCACCTTGCAATGCGGAGATATTACTGTTTGTGCATTTACAATATTCATTGATTTTTGCCATTGAAAAACGTCCAGAAATGTTTGAAGCTACTGACTGAATGAAAGGAGCTGGCATCTCACTCTCTTTGAATCTTCTTTATCATGCTAAGAGGAGCAGGAAAAAGCAAAAAATTTCAGAATTGCACCTTGCAATGCGGAGAAATTACTGTTTGTGCATTTACAATATTCATTGATTTTTGCCATTGAAAAACATCCAGAAATGTTTGAAGCTACTGACTGAATGAAAGGAGCTGGCATCTTACTCTCTTTGAATCTTCTTTATCATGCTAAGAGGAGCAGGAAAAAGCAAAAAATTTCAGAATTACACCTTGCAATGCGGAGAAATTACTGTTTGTGCATTTACAATATTCATTGATTTTTGCCATTGAAAAACATGTTATTCATATACCAGAAATGTTTGAAGCTACTGACTGAATGAAAGGAGCTGGCATCTCACTCTCTTTGAATCTTCTTTATCATGCTAAGAGGAGCAGGAAAAAGCAAAAAATTTCAGAATTGCACCTGCAATGCGGAGAAATTACTGTTTGTGCATTTACAATATTCATTGATTTTTGCCATTGAAAAACATCATGTTATTCATATACCAGAAATGTTTGAAGCTACTGACTGAATGAAAGGAGCTGGCATCTCACTCTCTTTGAATCTTCTTTATCATGCTAAGAGGAGCAGGAAAAAGCAAAAAATTTCAGAATTGCACCTTGCAATGCGGAGAAATTACTGTTTGTGCATTTACAATATTCATTGATTTTTGCCATTATAAAACATCATGTTATTCATATACCAGAAATGTTTGAAGCTACTGACTGAATGAAAGGAGCTGGCATCTCACTCTCTTTGAATCTTCTTTATCATGCTAAGAGGAGCAGGAAAAAGCAAAAAATTTCAGAATTGCACCTTGCAATGCGGAGAAATTACTGTTTGTGCATTTACAATATTCATTGATTTTTGCCATTGAAAAACGTCCAGAAATGATTGAAGCTACTGACTGAATGAAAGGAGCTGGCATCTCACTCTCTTTGAATCTTCTTTATCATGCTAAGAGGAGCAGGAAAAAGCTAAAAATTTCAGAATTGCACCTTGCAATGCGGAGAAATTACTGTTTGTGCATTTACAATATTCATTGATTTTTGCCATTGAAAAACATCATGTTATTCATATACCAGAAATGTTTGAAGCTACTGACTGAATGAAAGGAGCTGGCATCTCACTCTCTTTGAATCTTCTTTATCATGCTAAGAGGAGCAGGAAAAAGCAAAAAATTTCAGAATTGCACCTTGCATTCGGAGAAATTACTGTTTGTGCATTTACAATATTCATTGATTTTTGCCATTGAAAAACATCATGTTATTCATATACCAGAAATGTTTGAAGCTACTGACTGAATGAAAGGAGCTGGCATCTCACTCTCTTTGAATCTTCTTTACCATGCTAAGAGGAGCAGGAAAAAGCAAAAAAATTCAGAATTGCACCTTGCAATGCAGAGAAATTACTGTTTGTGCATTTACAATATTCATTGATTTTTGCCATTATAAAACATCATGTTATTCATATACCAGAAATGTTTGAAGCAACTGACTGAATGAAAGGAGCTGGCACTCACTCTCTTTGAATCTTCTTTATCATGCTAAGAGGAGCAGGAAAAAGCAAAAAATTTCAGAATTGCACCTTGCAATGCGGAGAAATTACTGTTTGTGCATTTACAATATTCATTGATTTTTGCCATTGAAAAACGTCCAGAAATGATTGAAGCTACTGACTGAATGAAAGGAGCTGGCATCTCACTCTCTTTGAATCTTTTTTATCATGCTAAGAGGAGCAGGAAAAAGCAAAAAATTTCAGAATTGCACCTTGCAATGCGGAGAAATTACTGTTTGTGCATTTACAATATTCATTGATTTTTGCCATTGAAAAACGTCCAGAAATGTTTGAAGCTACTGACTGAATGAAAGGAGCTGGCATCTCACTCTCTTTGAATCTTCTTTATCATGCTAAGAGGAGCAGGAAAAAGCAAAAAACTTCAGAATTGCACCTTGCAATGCGGAGAAATTACTGTTTGTGCATTTACAATATTCATTGATTTTTGCCATTGAAAAACATCATGTTATTCATATACCAGAAATGTTTGAAGCTACTGACTGAATGAAAGGAGCTGGCATCTCACTCTCTTGGAATCTTCTTTATCATGCTAAGAGGAGCAGGAAAAAGCAAAAAATTTCAGAATTGCACCTTGCAATGCGGAGAAATTACTGTTTGTGCATTTACAATATTCATTGATTTTTGGCATTGAAAAACATCATGTTATTCATATACCAGAAATGTTTGAAGCTACTGACTGAATGAAAGGAGCTGGCATCTCACTCTCTTGGAATCTTCTTTATCATGCTAAGAGGAGCAGGAAAAAGCAAAAAATTTCAGAATTGCACCTTGCAATGCGGAGAAATTACTGTTTGTGCATTTACAATATTCATTGATTTTTGCCATTGAAAAACATCATGTTATTCATATACCAGAAATGTTTGAAGCTACTGACTGAATGAAAGGAGCTGGCATCTCACTCTCTTTGAATCTTCTTTATCATGCTAAGAGGAGCAGGAAAAAGCAAAAAATTTCAGAATTGCACCTTGCAATGCGGAGAAATTACTGTTTGTGCATTTACAATATTCATTGATTTTTGCCATTATAAAACATCATGTTATTCATATACCAGAAATGTTTGAAGCTACTGACTGAATGAAAAGAGCTGGCATCTCACTCTCTTTGAATCTTCTTTATCATGCTAAGAGGAGCAGGAAAAAGCAAAAAATTTCAGAGTTGCACCTTGCAATGCGGAGAAATTACTGTTTGTGCAATTACAATATTCATTGATTTTTGCCATTGAAAAACGTCCAGAAATGATTGAAGCTACTGACTGAATGAAAGGAGCTGGCATCTCACTCTCTTTGAATCTTCTTTATCATGCTAAGTGGAGCAGGAAAAAGCAAAAAATTTCAGAATTGCACCTTGCAATGCGGAGAAATTACTGTTTGTGCATTTACAATATTCATTGATTTTTGCCATTGAAAAACGTCCAGAAATGTTTGAAGCTACTGACTGAATGAAAGGAGCTGGCATCTCACTCTCTTTGAATCTTCTTTATCATGCTAAGAGGAGCAGGAAAAAGCAAAAAATTTCAGAATTGCACCTTGCAATGCGGAGAAATTACTGTTTGTGCATTTACAATATTCATTGATTTTTGCCATTGAAAAACGTCCAGAAATGATTGAAGCTACTGACTGAATGAAAGGAGCTGGCATCTCACTCTCTTTGAATCTTCTTTATCATGCTAAGAGGAGCAGGAAAAAGCAAAAAATTTCAGAATTGCACCTTGCAATGCGGAGAAATTACTGTTTATGCATTTACAATATTTATTGATTTTTGCCATTGAAAAACGTCCAGAAATGTTTGAAGCTACTGACTGAATGAAAGGAGCTGGCATCTCACTCTCTTTGAATCTTCTTTATCATGCTAAGAGGAGCAGGAAAAAGCAAAAAATTTCAGAATTGCACCTTGCAATGCGGAGAAATTACTGTTTGTGCATTTACAATATTCATTGATTTTTGCCATTGAAAAACGTCCAGAAATGTTTGAAGCTACTGACTGAATGAAAGGAGCTGGCATCTCACTCTCTTTGAATCTTCTTTATCATGCTAAGAGGAGCAGGAAAAAGCAAAAAATTTCAGAATTGCACCTTGCAATGTGGAGAAATTACTGTTTGTGCATTTACAATATTCATTGATTTTTGCCATTGAAAAATGTCCAGAAATGATTGAAGCTACTGACTGAATGAAAGGAGCTGGCATCTCACTCTCTTTGAATCTTCTTTATCATGCTAAGAGGAGCAGGAAAAAGCAAAAAATTTCAGAATTGCACCTTGCAATACGGAGAAATTACTGTTTGTGCATTTACAATATTCATTGATTTTTGCCATTGAAAAACGTCCAGAAATGTTTGAAGCTACTGACTGAATGAAAGGAGCTGGCATCTCACTCTCTTTGAATCTTCTTTATCATGCTAAGAGGAGCAGGAAAAAGCAAAAAATTTCAGAATTACACCTTGCAATGCGGAGAAATTACTGTTTGTGCATTTACAATATTCATTGATTTTTGCCTTTGAAAAACATGTTATTCATATACCAGAAATGTTTGAAGCTACAGACTGAATGAAAGGAGCTGGCATCTCACTCTCTTTGAATCTTCTTTATCATGCTATAAGAAGCAGGAAAAAGCAAAAAATTTCAGAATTGCACCTTGCAATGCGGAGAAATTACTGTTTGTGCATTTACAATATTCATTGATTTTTGCCATTGAAAAACATCATGTTATTCATATACCAGAAATGTTTGAAGCTACAGACTGAATGAAAGGAGCTGGCATCTCACTCTCTTTGAATCTTCTTTATCATGCTAAGAGGAGCAGGAAAAAGCAAAAAATTTCAGAATTGCACCTTGCAATGCGGAGAAATTACTGTTTGTGCATTTACAATATTCATTGATTTTTGCCATTGAAAAACGTCCAGAAATGATTGAAGCTACTGACTGAATGAAAGGAGCTGGCATCTCACTCTCTTTGAATTTTCTTTATCATGCTAAGAGGAGCAGGAAAAAGCAAAAAATTTCAGAATTGCACCTTGCAATGGGGAGAAATTACTGTTTGTGCATTTACAATATTCATTGATTTTTGCCATTGAAAAACATCATGTTATTCATATACCAGAAATGTTTGAAACTACTGACTGAATGAAAGGAGCTGGCATCTCACTCTCTTTGAATCTTCTTTATCATGCTAAGAGGAGCAGGAAAAAGCAAAAAATTTCAGAATTGCACCTTGCAATGCGGAGAAATTACTGTTTGTGCATTTACAATATTCATTGATTTTTGCCATTGAAAAACATCATGTTATTCATATACCAGAAATGTTTGAAGCTACTGACTGAATGAAAGGAGCTGGCATCTCACTCTCTTTGAATCTTCTTTATCATGCTAAGAGGAGCAGGAAAAAGCAAAAAATTTCAGAATTGCACCTTGCAATGCGGAGAAATTACTGTTTGTGCATTTACAATATTCATTGATTTTTGCCATTATAAAACATCATGTTATTCATATACCAGAAATGATTGAAGCTACTGACTGAATGAAAGGAGCTGGCATCTCACTCTCTTTGAATCTTCTTTATCATGCTAAGAGGAGCAGGAAATAGCAAAAAATTTCAGAATTGCACCTTGCAATGCGGAGAAATTACTGTTTGTGCATTTACAATATTCATTGATTTTTGCCATTGAAAAACGTCCAGAAATGATTGAAGCTACTGACTGAAGGAAAGGAGCTGTCATCTCACTCTCTTTGAATCTTCTTTATCATGCTAAGACGAGCAGGAAAAAGCAAAAAATTTCAGAATTGCACCTTGCAATGCGGAGAAATTAATGTTTGTGCATTTACAATATTCATTGATTTTTGCCATTGAAAAACGTCCAGAAATGTTGAAGCTACTGACTGAATGAAAGGAGCTGGCATCTCACTCTCTTTGAATCTTCTTTATCATGCTAAGAGGAGCAGGAAAAAGCAAAAAATTTCAGAATTGCACCTTGCAATGCGGAGAAATTACTGTTTGTGCATTTACAATATTCATTGATTTTTGCCATTGAAAAACGTCCAGAAATGTTTGAAGCTACTGACTGAATGAAAGGAGCTGGCATCTCACTCTCTTTGAATCTTCTTTATCATGCTAAGAGGAGCAGGAAAAAGCAAAAAATTTCAGAATTGCACCTTGCAATGCGGAGAAATTACTGTTTGTGCATTTACAATATTCATTGATTTTTGCCATTGAAAAACATCCAGAAATGTTTGAAGCTACTGACTGAATGAAAGGAGCTGGCATCTCACTCTCTTTGAATCTTCTTTATCATGCTAAGAGGAGCAGGAAAAAGCAAAAAATTTCAGAATTACACCTTGCAATGCGGAGAAATTACTGTTTGTGCATTTACAATATTCATTGATTTTTGCCATTGAAAAACATGTTATTCATATACCAGAAATGTTTGAAGCTACTGACTGAATGAAAGGAGCTGGCATCTCACTCTCTTTGAATCTTCTTTATCATGCTAAGAGGAGCAGGAAAAAGCAAAAAATTTCAGAATTGCACCTTGCAATGCGGAGAAATTACTGTTTGTGCATTTACAATATTCATTGATTTTTGCCATTGAAAAACATCATGTTATTCATATACCAGAAATGTTTGAAGCTACTGACTGAATGAAAGGAGCTGGCATCTCACTCTCTTTGAATCTTCTTTATCATGCTAAGAGGAGCAGGAAAAAGCAAAAAATTTCAGAATTGCACCTTGCAATGCGGAGAAATTACTGTTTGTGCATTTACAATATTCATTGATTTTTGCCATTATAAAACATCATGTTATTCATATACCAGAAATGTTTGAAGCTACTGACTGAATGAAAGGAGCTGGCATCTCACTCTCTTTGAATCTTCTTAATCATGCTAAGAGGAGCAGGAAAAAGCAAAAAATTTCAAAATTGCTCCTTGCAATGCCGAGAAATTACTGTTTGTGCATTTACAATATTCATTGATTTTTGCCATTGAAAAACGTCCAGAAATGATTGAAGCTACTGACTGAATGAAAGGAGCTGGCATCTCACTCTCTTTGAATCTTCTTTATCATGCTAAGAGGAGCAGGAAAAAGCAAAAAATTTCAGAATTGCACCTTGCAATGCGGAGAAATTACTGTTTGTGCATTTACAATATTCATTGATTTTTGCCATTGAAAAACATCATGTTATTCATATACCAGAAATGTTTGAAGCTACTGACTGAATGAAAGGAGCTGGCATCTCACTCTCTTTGAATCTTCTTTATCATGCTAAGAGGAGCAGGAAAAAGCAAAAAATTTCAGAATTGCACCTTGCAATGCGGAGAAATTACTGTTTGTGCATTTACAATATTCATTGATTTTTGCCATTGAAAAACATCATGTTATTCATATACCAGAAATGTTTGAAGCTACTGACTGAATGAAAGGAGCTGGCATCTCACTCTCTTTGAATCTTCTTTATCATGCTAAGAGGAGCAGGAAAAAGCAAAAAATTTCAGAATTGCACCTTGCAATGCGGAGAAATTACTGTTTATGCATTTACAATATTTATTGATTTTTGCCATTGAAAAACGTCCAGAAATGTTTGAAGCTACTGACTGAATGAAAGGAGATGGCATCTCACTCTCTTTGAATCTTCTTTATCATGCTAAGAGGAGCAGGAAAAAGCAAAAAATTTCAGAATTGCACCTTGCAATGCGGAGAAATTACTGTTTGTGCATTTACAATATTCATTGATTTTTGCCATTGAAAAACGTCCAGAAATGTTTGAAGCTACTGACTGAATGAAAGGAGCTGGCATCTCACTCTCTTTGAATCTTCTTTATCATGCTAAGAGGAGCAGGAAAAAGCAAAAAATTTCAGAATTGCACCTTGCAATGCGGAGAAATTACTGTTTGTGCATTTACAATATTCATTGATTTTTGCCATTGAAAAACGTCCAGAAATGATTGAAGCTACTGACTGAATGAAAGGAGCTGGCATCTCACTCTCTTTGAATCTTCTTTATCATGCTAAGAGGAGCAGGAAAAAGCAAAAAATTTCAGAATTGCACCTTGCAATGCGGAGAAATTACTGTTTGTGCATTTACAATATTCATTGATTTTTGCCATTGAAAAACGTCCAGAAATGTTTGAAGCTACTGACTGAATGAAAGGAGCTGGCATCTCACTCTCTTTGAATCTTCTTTATCATGCTAAGAGGAGCAGGAAAAAGCAAAAAATTTCAGAATTACACCTTACAATGCGGAGAAATTACTGTTTGTGCATTTACAATATTCATTGATTTTTGCCATTGAAAAACATGTTATTCATATACGAGAAATGTTTGAAGCTACTGACTGAATGAAAGGAGCTGGCATCTCACTCTCTTTGAATCTTCTTTATCATGCTAAGAGAAGCAGGAAAAAGCAAAAAATTTCAGAATTGCACCTTGCAATGCGGAGAAATTACTGTTTGTGCATTTACAATATTCATTGATTTTTGCCATTGAAAAACATCATGTTATTCATATACCAGAAATGTTAGAAGCTACAGACTGAATGAAAGGAGCTGGCATCTCACTCTCTTTGAATCTTCTTTATCATGCTAAGAGGAGCAGGAAAAAGCAAAAAATTTCAGAATTGCACCTTGCAATGCGGAGAAATTACTGTTTGTGCATTTACAATATTCATTGATTTTTGCCATTATAAAACATCATGTTATTTATATACCAGAAATGTTTGAAGCTACTGACTGAATGAAAGGAGCTGGCATCTCACTCTCTTTGAATCTTCTTTATCATGCTAAGAGGAGCAGGAAAAAGCAAAAAATTTCAGAATTGCACCTTGCAATGCGGAGAAATTACTGTTTGTGCATTTACAATATTCATTGATTTTTGCCATTGAAAAACGTCCAGAAATGATTGAAGCTACTGACTGAATGAAAGGAGCTGGCATCTCACTCTCTTTGAATTTTCTTTATCATGCTAAGAGGAGCAGGAAAAAGCAAAAAATTTCAGAATTGCACCTTGCAATGGGGAGAAATTACTGTTTGTGCATTTACAATATTCATTGATTTTTGCCATTGAAAAACATCGTGTTATTCATATACCAGAAATGTTTGAAGCTACTGACTGAATGAAAGGAGCTGGCATCTCACTCTCTTTGAATCTTCTTTATCATGCTAAGAGGAGCAGGAAAAAGCAAAAAATTTCAGAATTGCACCTTGCAATGCGGAGAAATTACTGTTTGTGCATTTACAATATTCATTGATTTTTGCCATTGAAAAACATCATGTTATTCATATACCAGAAATGTTTGAAGCTACTGACTGAATGAAAGGAGCTGGCATCTCACTCTCTTTGAATCTTCTTTATCATGCTAAGAGGAGCAGGAAAAAGCAAAAAATTTCAGAATTGCACCTTGCAATGCGGAGAAATTACTGTTTGTGCATTTACAATATTCATTGATTTTTGCCATTATAAAACATCATGTTATTCATATACCAGAAATGATTGAAGCTACTGACTGAATGAAAGGAGCTGGCATCTCACTCTCTTTGAATCTTCTTTATCATGCTAAGAGGAGCAGGAAAAAGCAAAAAATTTCAGAATTGCACCTTGCAATGCGGAGAAATTACTGTTTATGCATTTACAATATTTACTGATTTTTGCCATTGAAAAACGTCCAGAAATGTTTGAAGCTACTGACTGAATGAAAGGAGCTGGCATCTCACTCTCTTTGAATCTTCTTTATCATGCTAAGAGGAGCAGGAAAAAGCAAAAAATTTCAGAATTGCACCTTGCAATGCGGAGAAATTACTGTTTGTGCATTTACAATATTCATTGATTTTTGCCATTGAAAAACGTCCAGAAATGTTTGAAGCTACTGACTGAATGAAAGGAGCTGGCATCTCACTCTCTTTGAATCTTCTTTATCATGCTAAGAGGAGCAGGAAAAAGCAAAAAATTTCAGAATTGCACCTTGCAATGTGGAGAAATTACTGTTTGTGCATTTACAATATTCATTGATTTTTGCCATTGAAAAATGTCCAGAAATGATTGAAGCTACTGACTGAATGAAAGGAGCTGGCATCTCACTCTCTTTGAATCTTCTTTATCATGCTAAGAGGAGCAGGAAAAAGCAAAAAATTTCAGAATTGCACCTTGCAATACGGAGAAATTACTGTTTGTGCATTTACAATATTCATTGATTTTTGCCATTGAAAAACGTCCAGAAATGTTTGAAGCTACTGACTGAATGAAAGGAGCTGGCATCTCACTCTCTTTGAATCTTCTTTATCATGCTAAGAGGAGCAGGAAAAAGCAAAAAATTTCAGAATTACACCTTGCAATGCGGAGAAATTACTGTTTGTGCATTTACAATATTCATTGATTTTTGCCTTTGAAAAACATGTTATTCATATACCAGAAATGTTTGAAGCTACAGACTGAATGAAAGGAGCTGGCATCTCACTCTCTTTGAATCTTCTTTATCATGCTAAGAGAAGCAGGAAAAAGCAAAAAATTTCAGAATTGCACCTTGCAATGCGGAGAAATTACTGTTTGTGCATTTACAATATTCATTGATTTTTGCCATTGAAAAACATCATGTTATTCATATACCAGAAATGTTTGAAGCTACAGACTGAATGAAAGGAGCTGGCATCTCACTCTCTTTGAATCTTCTTTATCATGCTAAGAGGAGCAGGAAAAAGCAAAAAATTTCAGAATTGCACCTTGCAATGCGGAGAAATTACTGTTTGTGCATTTACAATATTCATTGATTTTTGCCATTATAAAACATCATGTTATTCATATACCAGAAATGTTTGAAGCTACTGACTGAATGAAAGGAGCTGGCATCTCACTCTCTTTGAATCTTCTTTATCATGCTAAGATGAGCAGGAAAAAGCAAAAAATTTCAGAATTGCACCTTGCAATGCGGAGAAATTACTGTTTGTGCATTTACAATATTCATTGATTTTTGCCATTGAAAAACGTCCAGAAATGATTGAAGCTACTGACTGAATGAAAGGAGCTGGCATCTCACTCTCTTTGAATTTTCTTTATCATGCTAAGAGGAGCAGGAAAAAGCAAAAAATTTCAGAATTGCACCTTGCAATGCGGAGAAATTACTGTTTGTGCATTTACAATATTCATTGATTTTTGCCATTATAAAACATCATGTTATTCATATACCAGAAATGATTGAAGCTACTGACTGAATGAAAGGAGCTGGCATCTCACTCTCTTTGAATCTTCTTTATCATGCTAAGAGGAGCAGGAAATAGCAAAAAATTTCAGAATTGCACCTTGCAATGCGGAGAAATTACTGTTTGTGCATTTACAATATTCATTGATTTTTGCCATTGAAAAACGTCCAGAAATGATTGAAGCTACTGACTGAAGGAAAGGAGCTGTCATCTCACTCTCTTTGAATCTTCTTTATCATGCTAAGACGAGCAGGAAAAAGCAAAAAATTTCAGAATTGCACCTTGCAATGCGGAGAAATTAATGTTTGTGCATTTACAATATTCATTGATTTTTGCCATTGAAAAACGTCCAGAAATGTTGAAGCTACTGACTGAATGAAAGGAGCTGGCATCTCACTCTCTTTGAATCTTCTTTATCATGCTAAGAGGAGCAGGAAAAAGCAAAAAATTTCAGAATTGCACCTTGCAATGCGGAGAAATTACTGTTTGTGCATTTATAATATTCATTGATTTTTGCCATTGAAAAACGTCCAGAAATGTTTGAAGCTACTGACTGAATGAAAGGAGCTGGCATCTCACTCTCTTTGAATCTTCTTTATCATGCTAAGAGGAGCAGGAAAAAGCAAAAAATTTCAGAATTACACCTTGCAATGCGGAGAAATTACTGTTTGTGCATTTACAATATTCATTGATTTTTGCCATTGAAAAACATGTTATTCATATACCAGAAATGTTTGAAGCTACTGACTGAATGAAAGGAGCTGGCATCTCACTCTCTTTGAATCTTCTTTATCATGCTAAGAGGAGCAGGAAAAAGCAAAAAATTTCAGAATTGCACCTTGCAATGCGGAGAAATTACTGTTTGTGCATTTACAATATTCATTGATTTTTGCCATTGAAAAACATCATGTTATTCATATACCAGAAATGTTTGAAGCTACTGACTGAATGAAAGGAGCTGGCATCTCACTCTCTTTGAATCTTCTTTATCATGCTAAGAGGAGCAGGAAAAAGCAAAAAATTTCAGAATTGCACCTTGCAATGCGGAGAAATTACTGTTTGTGCATTTACAATATTCATTGATTTTTGCCATTATAAAACATCATGTTATTCATATACCAGAAATGTTTGAAGCTACTGACTGAATGAAAGGAGCTGGCATCTCACTCTCTTTGAATCTTCTTAATCATGCTAAGAGGAGCAGGAAAAAGCAAAAAATTTCAAAATTGCACCTTGCAATGCCGAGAAATTACTGTTTGTGCATTTACAATATTCATTGATTTTTGCCATTGAAAAACGTCCAGAAATGATTGAAGCTACTGACTGAATGAAAGGAGCTGGCATCTCACTCTCTTTGAATCTTCTTTATCATGCTAAGAGGAGCAGGAAAAAGCAAAAAATTTCAGAATTGCACCTTGCAATGCGGAGAAATTACTGTTTGTGCATTTACAATATTCATTGATTTTTGCCATTGAAAAACATCATGTTATTCATATACCAGAAATGTTTGAAGCTACTGACTGAATGAAAGGAGCTGGCATCTCACTCTCTTTGAATCTTCTTTATCATGCTAAGAGGAGCAGGAAAAAGCAAAAAATTTCAGAATTGCACCTTGCAATGCGGAGAAATTACTGTTTGTGCATTTACAATATTCATTGATTTTTGCCATTGAAAAACATCATGTTATTCATATACCAGAAATGTTTGAAGCTACTGACTGAATGAAAGGAGCTGGCATCTCACTCTCTTTGAATCTTCTTTATCATGCTAAGAGGAGCAGGAAAAAGCAAAAAATTTCAGAATTGCACCTTGCAATGCGGAGAAATTACTGTTTATGCATTTACAATATTTATTGATTTTTGCCATTGAAAAACGTCCAGAAATGTTTGAAGCTACTGACTGAATGAAAGGAGATGGCATCTCACTCTCTTTGAATCTTCTTTATCATGCTAAGAGGAGCAGGAAAAAGCAAAAAATTTCAGAATTGCACCTTGCAATGCGGAGAAATTACTGTTTGTGCATTTACAATATTCATTGATTTTTGCCATTGAAAAACGTCCAGAAATGTTTGAAGCTACTGACTGAATGAAAGGAGCTGGCATCTCACTCTCTTTGAATCTTCTTTATCATGCTAAGAGGAGCAGGAAAAAGCAAAAAATTTCAGAATTGCACCTTGCAATGCGGAGAAATTACTGTTTGTGCATTTACAATATTCATTGATTTTTGCCATTGAAAAACGTCCAGAAATGATTGAAGCTACTGACTGAATGAAAGGAGCTGGCATCTCACTCTCTTTGAATCTTCTTTATCATGCTAAGAGGAGCAGGAAAAAGCAAAAAATTTCAGAATTGCACCTTGCAATGCGGAGAAATTACTGTTTGTGCATTTACAATATTCATTGATTTTTGCCATTGAAAAACGTCCAGAAATGTTTGAAGCTACTGACTGAATGAAAGGAGCTGGCATCTCACTCTCTTTGAATCTTCTTTATCATGCTAAGAGGAGCAGGAAAAAGCAAAAAATTTCAGAATTACACCTTACAATGCGGAGAAATTACTGTTTGTGCATTTACAATATTCATTGATTTTTGCCATTGAAAAACATGTTATTCATATACCAGAAATGTTTGAAGCTACTGACTGAATGAAAGGAGCTGGCATCTCACTCTCTTTGAATCTTCTTTATCATGCTAAGAGAAGCAGGAAAAAGCAAAAAATTTCAGAATTGCACCTTGCAATGCGGAGAAATTACTGTTTGTGCATTTACAATATTCATTGATTTTTGCCATTGAAAAACATCATGTTATTCATATACCAGAAATGTTTGAAGCTACAGACTGAATGAAAGGAGCTGGCATCTCACTCTCTTTGAATCTTCTTTATCATGCTAAGAGGAGCAGGAAAAAGCAAAAAATTTCAGAATTGCACCTTGCAATGCGGAGAAATTACTGTTTGTGCATTTACAATATTCATTGATTTTTGCCATTATAAAACATCATGTTATTTATATACCAGAAATGTTTGAAGCTACTGACTGAATGAAAGGAGCTGGCATCTCACTCTCTTTGAATCTTCTTTATCATGCTAAGAGGAGCAGGAAAAAGCAAAAAATTTCAGAATTGCACCTTGCAATGCGGAGAAATTACTGTTTGTGCATTTACAATATTCATTGATTTTTGCCATTGAAAAACGTCCAGAAATGATTGAAGCTACTGACTGAATGAAAGGAGCTGGCATCTCACTCTCTTTGAATTTTCTTTATCATGCTAAGAGGAGCAGGAAAAAGCAAAAAATTTCAGAATTGCACCTTGCAATGGGGAGAAATTACTGTTTGTGCATTTACAATATTCATTGATTTTTGCCATTGAAAAACATCATGTTATTCATATACCAGAAATGTTTGAAGCTACTGACTGAATGAAAGGAGCTGGCATCTCACTCTCTTTGAATCTTCTTTATCATGCTAAGAGGAGCAGGAAAAAGCAAAAAATTTCAGAATTGCACCTTGCAATGCGGAGAAATTACTGTTTGTGCATTTACAATATTCATTGATTTTTGCCATTGAAAAACATCATGTTATTCATATACCAGAAATGTTTGAAGCTACTGACTGAATGAAAGGAGCTGGCATCTCACTCTCTTTGAATCTTCTTTATCATGCTAAGAGGAGCAGGAAAAAGCAAAAAATTTCAGAATTGCACCTTGCAATGCGGAGAAATTACTGTTTGTGCATTTACAATATTCATTGATTTTTGCCATTATAAAACATCATGTTATTCATATACCAGAAATGATTGAAGCTACTGACTGAATGAAAGGAGCTGGCATCTCACTCTCTTTGAATCTTCTTTATCATGCTAAGAGGAGCAGGAAATAGCAAAAAATATCAGAATTGCACCTTGCAATGCGGAGAAATTACTGTTTGTGCATTTACAATATTCATTGATTTTTGCCATTGAAAAACGTCCAGAAATGATTGAAGCTACTGACTGAAGGAAAGGAGCTGTCATCTCACTCTCTTTGAATCTTCTTTATCATGCTAAGACGAGCAGGAAAAAGCAAAAAATTTCAGAATTGCACCTTGCAATGCGGAGAAATTAATGTTTGTGCATTTACAATATTCATTGATTTTTGCCATTGTAAAACGTCCAGAAATGTTGAAGCTACTGACTGAATGAAAGGAGCTGGCATCTCACTCTCTTTGAATCTTCTTTATCATGCAAAGAGGAGCAGGAAAAAGCAAAAAATTTCAGAATTGCACCTTGCAATGCGGAGAAATTACTGTTTGTGCATTTACAATATTCATTGATTTTTGCCATTGAAAAACGTCCAGAAATGTTTGAAGCTACTGACTGAATGAAAGGAGCTGGCATCTCACTCTCTTTGAATCTTCTTTATCATGCTAAGAGGAGCAGGAAAAAGCAAAAAATTTCAGAATTGCACCTTGCAATGCGGAGAAATTACTGTTTGTGCATTTACAATATTCATTGATTTTTGCCATTGAAAAACATCCAGAAATGTTTGAAGCTACTGACTGAATGAAAGGAGCTGGCATCTCACTCTCTTTGAATCTTCTTTATCATGCTAAGAGGAGCAGGAAAAAGCAAAAAATTTCAGAATTACACCTTGCAATGCGGAGAAATTACTGTTTGTGCATTTACAATATTCATTGATTTTTGCCATTGAAAAACATGTTATACATATACCAGAAATGTTTGAAGCTACTGACTGAATGAAAGGAGCTGGCATCTCACTCTCTTTGAATCTTCTTTATCATGCTAAGTGGAGCAGGAAAAAGCAAAAAATTTCAGAATTGCACCTTGCAATGCGGAGAAATTACTGTTTGTGCATTTACAATATTCATTGATTTTTGCCATTGAAAAACATCATGTTATTCATATACCAGAAATGTTTGAAGCTACTGACTGAATGAAAGGAGCTGGCATCTCACTCTCTTTGAATCTTCTTTATCATGCTAAGAGGAGCAGGAAAAAGCAAAAAATTTCAGAATTGCACCTTGCAATGCGGAGAAATTACTGTTTGTGCATTTACAATATTCATTGATTTTTGCCATTATAAAACATCATGTTATTCATATACCAGAAATGTTTGAAGCTACTGACTGAATGAAAGGAGCTGGCATCTCACTCTCTTTGAATCTTCTTTATCATGCTAAGAGGAGCAGGAAAAAGCAAAAAATTTCAAAATTGCACCTTGCAATGCGGAGAAATTACTGTTTGTGCATTTACAATATTCATTGATTTTTGCCATTGAAAAACGTCCAGAAATGATTGAAGCTACTGACTGAATGAAAGGAGCTGGCATCTCACTCTCTTTGAATCTTCTTTATCATGCTAAGAGGAGCAGGAAAAAGCAAAAAATTTCAGAATTGCACCTTGCAATGCGGAGAAATTACTGTTTGTGCATTTACAATATTCATTGATTTTTGCCATTGAAAAACATCATGTTATTCATATACCAGAAATGTTTGAAGCTACTGACTGAATGAAAGGAGCTGGCATCTCACTCTCTTTGAATCTTCTTTATCATGCTAAGAGGAGCAGGAAAAAGCAAAAAATTTCAGAATTGCACCTTGCAATGCGGAGAAATTACTGTTTGTGCATTTACAATATTCATTGATTTTTGCCATTGAAAAACATCATATTATTCATATACCAGAAATGTTTGAAGCTACTGACTGAATGAAAGGAGCTGGCATCTCACTCTCTTTGAATCTTCTTTACCATGCTAAGAGGAGCAGGAAAAAGCAAAAAATTTCAGAATTGCACCTTGCAATACGGAGAAATTACTGTTTGTGCATTTACAATATTCATTGATTTTTGCCATTATAAAACATCATGTTATTCATATACCAGAAATGTTTGAAGCAACTGACTGAATGAAAGGAGCTGGCATCTCACTCTCTTGGAATCGTCTTTATCATGCTAAGAGGAGCAGGAAAAAGCAAAAAATTTCAGAATTGCACCTTGCAATGCGGAGAAATTACTGTTTGTGCATTTACAATATTCATTGATTTTTGCCATTGAAAAACGTCCAGAAATGATTGAAGCTACTGACTGAATGAAAGGAGCTGGCATCTCACTCTCTTTGAATCTTTTTTATCATGCTAAGAGGAGCAGGAAAAAGCAAAAAATTTCAGAATTGCACCTTGCAATGCGGAGAAATTACTGTTTGTGCATTTACAATATTCATTGATTTTTGCCATTGAAAAACGTCCAGAAATGTTTGAAGCTACTGACTGAATGAAAGGAGCTGGCATCTCACTCTCTTGGAATCTTCTTTATCATGCTAAGAGGAGCAGGAAAAAGCAAAAAATTTCAGAATTGCACCTTGCAATGCGGAGAAATTACTGTTTGTGCATTTACAATATTCATTGATTTTTGCCATTGAAAAACATCATGTTATTCATATACCAGAAATGTTTGAAGCTACTGACTGAATGAAAGGAGCTGGCATCTCACTCTCTTTGAATCTTCTTTATCATGCTAAGAGGAGCAGGAAAAAGCAAAAAATTTCAGAATTGCACCTTGCAATGCGGAGAAATTACTGTTTGTGCATTTACAATATTCATTGATTTTTGCCATTATAAAACATCATGTTATTCATATACCAGAAATGTTTGAAGCTACTGACTGAATGAAAGGAGCTGGCATCTCACTCTCTTTGAATCTTCTTTATCATGCTAAGAGGAGCAGGAAAAAGCAAAAAATTTCAGAGTTGCACCTTGCAATGCGGAGAAATTACTGTTTGTGCAATTACAATATTCATTGATTTTTGCCATTTTAAAACGTCCAGAAATGATTGAAGCTACTGACTGAATGAAAGGAGCTGGCATCTCACTCTCTTTGAATCTTCTTTATCATGCTAAGAGGAGCAGGAAAAAGCAAAAAATTTCAGAATTGCACCTTGCAATGCGGAGAAATTACTGTTTGTGCATTTACAATATTCATTGATTTTTGCCATTGAAAAACGTCCAGAAATGTTTGAAGCTACTGACTGAATGAAAGGAGCTGGCATCTCACTCTCTTTGAATCTTCTTTATCATGCTAAGAGGAGCAGGAAAAAGCAAAAAATTTCAGAATTGCACCTTGCAATGCGGAGAAATTACTGTTTGTGCATTTACAATATTCATTGATTTTTGCCATTGAAAAACGTCCAGAAATGATTGAAGCTACTGACTGAATGAAAGGAGCTGGCATCTCACTCTCTTTGAATCTTCTTTATCATGCTAAGAGGAGCAGGAAAAAGCAAAAAATTTCAGAATTGCACCTTGCAATGCGGAGAAATTACTGTTTATGCATTTACAATATTTATTGATTTTTGCCATTGAAAAACATCCAGAAATGTTTAAAGCTACTGACTGAATGAAAGGAGCTGGCATCTCACTCTCTTTGAATCTTCTTTATCATGCTAAGAGGAGCAGGAAAAAGCAAAAAATTTCAGAATTGCACCTTGCAATGCGGAGAAATTACTGTTTGTGCATTTACAATATTCATTGATTTTTGCCATTGAAAAACGTCCAGAAATGTTTGAAGCTACTGACTGAATGAAAGGAGATGGCATCTCACTCTCTTTGAATCTTCTTTATCATGCTAAGAGGAGCAGGAAAAAGCAAAAAATTTCAGAATTGCACCTTGCAATGCGGAGAAATTACTGTTTGTGCATTTACAATATTCATTGATTTTTGCCATTGAAAAACATCATGTTATTCATATACCAGAAATGTTTGAAGCTACTGACTGAATGAAAGGAGCTGGCATCTCACTCTCTTTGAATCTTCTTTATCATGCTAAGAGGAGCAGGAAAAAGCAAAAAATTTCAGAGTTGCACCTTGCAATGCGGAGAAATTACTGTTTGTGCAAATACAATATTCATTGATTTTTGCCATTGAAAAACGTCCAGAAATGATTGAAGCTACTGACTGAATGAAAGGATCTGGCATCTCACTCTCTTTGAATCTTCTTTATCATGCTAAGAGGAGCAGGAAAAAGCAAAAAATTTCAGAATTGCACCTTGCAATGCGGAGAAATTACTGTTTATGCATTTACAATATTTATTGATTTTTGCCATTGAAAAACATCCAGAAATGTTTAAAGCTACTGACTGAATGAAAGGAGCTGGCATCTCACTCTCTTTGAATCTTCTTTATCATGCTAAGAGGAGCAGGAAAAAGCAAAAAATTTCAGAATTGCACCTTGCAATGCGGAGAAATTACTGTTTGTGCATTTACAATATTCATTGATTTTTGCCATTGAAAAACGTCCAGAAATGTTTGAAGCTACTGACTGAATGAAAGGAGATGGCATCTCACTCTCTTTGAATCTTCTTTATCATGCTAAGAGGAGCAGGAAAAAGCAAAAAATTTCAGAATTGCACCTTGCAATGCGGAGAAATTACTGTTTGTGCATTTACAATATTCATTGATTTTTGCCATTGAAAAACATCATGTTATTCATATACCAGAAATGTTTGAAGCTACTGACTGAATGAAAGGAGCTGGCATCTCACTCTCTTTGAATCTTCTTTATCATGCTAAGAGGAGCAGGAAAAAGCAAAAAATTTCAGAGTTGCACCTTGCAATGCGGAGAAATTACTGTTTGTGCAAATACAATATTCATTGATTTTTGCCATTGAAAAACGTCCAGAAATGATTGAAGCTACTGACTGAATGAAAGGATCTGGCATCTCACTCTCTTTGAATCTTCTTTATCATGCTAAGAGGAGCAGGAAAAAGCAAAAAATTTCAGAATTGCACCTTGCAATGCGGAGAAATTACTGTTTGTGCATTTACAATATTTATTGATTTTTGCCATTGAAAAACGTCCAGAAATGATTGAAACTACTGACTGAATGAAAGGAGCTGGCATCTCACTCTCTTTGAATCTTCTTTATCATGCTAAGAGGAGCAGGAAAAAGCAAAAAATTTCAGAATTGCACCTTGCAATGCGGAGAAATTACTGTTTATGCATTTACAATGTTTATTGATTTTTGCCATTGAAAAACGTCCAGAAATGTTTGAAGCTACTGACTGAATGAAAGGAGCTGGCATCTCACTCTCTTTGAATCTTCTTTATCATGCTAAGCGGAGCAGGAAAAAGTAAAAAATTTCAGAATTGCACCTTGCAATGCGGAGAAATTACTGTTTGTGCATTTACAATATTCAATGATTTTTGCCATTGAAAAACGTCCAGAAATGATTGAAGCTACTGACTGAAGGAAAGGAGCTGGCATCTCACTCTCTTTGAATCTTCTTTATCATTCTAAGAGGAGCAGGAAAAAGCAAAAAATTTCAGAATTGCACCTTGCAATGCGGAGAAATTACTGTTTGTGCATTTACAATATTCATTGATTTTTGCCATTGAAAAACGTCCAGAAATATTTGAAGCTACTGACTGAATGAAAGGAGCTGGCATCTCACTCTCTTTGAATCTTCTTTATCATGCTAAGAGGAGCAGGAAAAAGCAAAAAATTTCAGAATTGCACCTTGCAATGCGGAGAAATTACTGTTTGTGCATTTACAATATTCATTGATTTTTGCCATTGAAAAACGTCCAGAAATGATTGAAGCTACTGACTGAATGAAAGGAGCTGGCATCTCACTCTCTTTGAATCTTCTTTATCATGCTAAGAGGAGCAGGAAAAAGCAAAAAATTTCAGAATTGCACCTTGCAATGCGGAGAAATTACTGTTTGTGCATTTACAATATTCATTGATTTTTGCCATTGAAAAACGTCCAGAAATGATTGAAGCTACTGACTGAATGAAAGGAGGTGGCATCTCACTCTCTTTGAATCTTCTTTATCATGCTAAGAGGAGCAGGAAAAAGCAAAAAATTTCAGAATTGCACCTTGCAATGCGGAGAAATTTCTGTTTGTGCATTTACAATATTCATTGATTTTTGCCATTGAAAAACATCATGTTATTCATATACCAGAAATGTTTGAAGCTACTGACTGAATGAAAGGAGCTGGCATCTCACTCTCTTTGAATCTTCTTTATCATGCTAAGAGGAGCAGGAAAAAGCAAAAAATTTCAGAATTGCACCTTGCAATGCGGAGAAATTACTGTTTGTGCATTTACAATATTCATAGATTTTTGCCATTGAAAAACGTCCAGAAATGATGGAAGCTACTGACTGAATGAAAGGAGCTGGCATCTCACTCTCTTTGAATCTTCTTTATCATGCTAAGAGGAGCAGGAAAAGGCAAAAAATTTCAGAATTGCACCTTGCAATGCGGAGAAATTACTGTTTGTGCATTTACAATATTCATTGATTTTTGCCATTGAAAAACATCATGTTATTCATATACCAGAAATGTTTGAAGCTACTGACTGAATGAAAGGAGCTGGCATCTCACTCTCTTGGAATCTTCTTTATCATGCTAAGAGGAGCAGGAAAAAGCAAAAAATTTCAGAATTGCACCTTGCAATGCGGAGAAATTACTGTTTGTGCATTTACAATATTCATTGATTTTTGCCATTGAAAAACATCATGTTATTCATATACCAGAAATGTTTGAAGCTACTGACTGAATGAAAGGAGCTGGCTTCTCACTCTCTTTGAATCTTCTTTATCATGCTAAGAGGAGCAGGAAAAAGCAAAAAATTTCAGAATTGCACCTTGCAATGCGGAGAAATTACTGTTTGTGCATTTACAATATTCATTGATTTTTGCCATTGAAAAATATCATGTTATTCATATACCAGAAATGTTTGAAGCTACTGACTGAATGAAAGGAGCTGGCATCTCACTCTCTTTGAATCTTCTTTATCATGCTAAGAGGAGCAGGAAAAAGCAAAAAATTTCAGAATTGCACCTTGCAATGCGGAGAAATTACTGTTTGTGCATTTACAATATTCATTGATTTTTGCCATTATAAAACATCATGTTATTCATATACCAGAAATGTTTGAAGCTACTGACTGAATGAAAGGAGCTGGCATCTCACTCTCTTTGAATCTTCTTTATCATGCTAAGAGGAGCAGGAAAAAGCAAAAAATTTCAGAGTTGCACCTTGCAATGCGGAGAAATTACTGTTTGTGCAATTACAATATTCATTGATTTTTGCCATTGAAAAATGTCCAGAAATGATTGAAGCTACTGGCTGAATGAAAGGAGCTGGCATCTCACTCTCTTTGAATCTTCTTTATCATGCTAAGAGGAGCAGGAAAAAGCAAAAAATTTCAGAATTGCACCTTGAAATGCGGAGAAATTACTGTTTGTGCATTTACAATATTCATTGATTTTTGCCATTGAAAAACGTCCAGAAATGTTTGAAGCTACTGACTGAATGAAAGGAGCTGGCATCTCACTCTCTTTGAATCTTCTTTATCATGCTAAGAGGAGCAGGAAAAAGCAAAAAATTTCAGAATTGCACCTTGCAATGCGGAGAAATTACTGTTTGTGCATTTACAATATTCATTGATTTTTGCCATTGAAAAACGTCCAGAAATGATTGAAGCTACTGACTGAATGAAAGGAGCTGGCATCTCACTCTCTTTGAATCTTCTTTATCATGCTAAGAGGAGCAGGAAAAAGCAAAAAATTTCAGAATTGCACCTTGCAATGCGGAGAAATTACTGTTTGTGCATTTACAATATTCATTGATTTTTGCCATTGAAAAACATCATGTTATTCATATATCAGAAATGTTTGAAGCTACTGACTGAATGAAAGGAGCTGGCATCTCACTCTCTTGGAATCTTCTTTATCATGCTAAGAGGAGCAGGAAAAAGCAAAAAATTTCAGAATTGCACCTTGCAATGCGGAGAAATTACTGTTTGTGCATTTACAATATTCATTGATTTTTGCCATTGAAAAACGTCCAGAAATGATTGAAGCTACTGACTGAATGAAAGGAGCTGGCATCTCACTCTCTTTGAATCTTCTTTATCATGCTAAGAGGAGCAGGAAAAAGCAAAAAATTTCAGAATTGCACCTTGCAATGCGGAGAAATTACTGTTTGTGCATTTACAATATTCATAGATTTTTGCCATTGAAAAACGTCCAGAAATGATGGAAGCTACTGACTGAATGAAAGGAGCTGGCATCTCACTCTCTTTGAATCTTCTTTATCATGCTAAGAGGAGCAGGAAAAAGCAAAAAATTTCAGAATTGCACCTTGCAATGCGGAGAAATTACTGTTTGTGCATTTACAATATTCATTGATTTTTGCCATTGAAAAACATCATGTTATTCATATACCAGAAATGTTTAAAGCTACTGACTGAATGAAAGGAGCTGGCATCTCACTCTCTTTGAATCTTCTTTATCATGCTAAGAGGAGCAGGAAAAAGCAAAAAATTTCAGAATTGCACCTTGCAATGCGGAGAAATTACTGTTTGTGCATTTACAATATTCATTGATTTTTGCCATTGAAAAACATCATGTTATTCATATACCAGAAATGTTTGAAGCTACTGACTGAATGAAAGGAGCTGGCATCTCACTCTCTTGGAATCTTCTTTATCATGCTAAGAGGAGCAGGAAAAAGCAAAAAATTTCAGAATTGCACCTTGCAATGCGGAGAAATTACTGTTTGTGCATTTACAATATTCATTGATTTTTGCCATTGAAAAACATCATGTTATTCATATACCAGAAATGTTTGAAGCTACTGACTGAATGAAAGGAGCTGGCTTCTCACTCTCTTTGAATCTTCTTTATCATGCTAAGAGGAGCAGGAAAAAGCAAAAAATTTCAGAATTGCACCTTGCAATGCGGAGAAATTACTGTTTGTGCATTTACAATATTCATTGATTTTTGCCATTGAAAAATATCATGTTATTCATATACCAGAAATGTTTGAAGCTACTGACTGAATGAAAGGAGCTGGCATCTCACTCTCTTTGAATCTTCTTTATCATGCTAAGAGGAGCAGGAAAAAGCAAAAAATTTCAGAATTCACCTTGCAATGCGGAGAAATTACTGTTTGTGCATTTACAATATTCATTGATTTTTGCCATTATAAAACATCATGTTATTCATATACCAGAAATGTTTGAAGCTACTGACTGAATGAAAGGAGCTGGCATCTCACTCTCTTTGAATCTTCTTTATCATGCTAAGAGGAGCAGGAAAAAGCAAAAAATTTCAGAGTTGCACCTTGCAATGCGGAGAAATTACTGTTTGTGCAATTACAATATTCATTGATTTTTGCCATTGAAAAACGTCCAGAAATTATTGAAGCTACTGGCTGAATGAAAGGAGCTGGCATCTCACTCTCTTTGAATCTTCTTTATCATGCTAAGAGGAGCAGGAAAAAGCAAAAAATTTCAGAATTGCACCTTGCAATGCGGAGAAATTACTGTTTGTGCATTTACAATATTCATTGATTTTTGCCATTGAAAAACGTCCAGAAATGTTTGAAGCTACTGACTGAATGAAAGGAGCTGGCATCTCACTCTCTTTGAATCTTCTTTATCATGCTAAGAGGAGCAGGAAAAAGCAAAAAATTTCAGAATTGCACCTTGCAATGCGGAGAAATTACTGTTTGTGCATTTACAATATTTATTGATTTTTGCCATTGAAAAACGTCCAGAAATGATTGAAGCTACTGACTGAATGAAAGGAGCTGGCATCTCACTCTCTTTGAATCTTCTTTATCATGCTAAGAGGAGCAGGAAAAAGCAAAAAATTTCAGAATTGCACCTTGCAATGCGGAGAAATTACTGTTTGTGCATTTACAATATTCATTGATTTTTGCCATTGAAAAACATCATGTTATTCATATATCAGAAATGTTTGAAGCTACTGACTGAATGAAAGGAGCTGGCATCTCACTCTCTTGGAATCTTCTTTATCATGCTAAGAGGAGCAGGAAAAAGCAAAAAATTTCAGAATTGCACCTTGCAATGCGGAGAAATTACTGTTTGTGCATTTACAATATTCATTGATTTTTGCCATTGAAAAACGTCCAGAAATGATTGAAGCTACTGACTGAATGAAAGGAGCTGGCATCTCACTCTCTTTGAATCTTCTTTATCATGCTAAGAGGAGCAGGAAAAAGCAAAAAATTTCAGAATTGCACCTTGCAATGCGGAGAAATTACTGTTTGTGCATTTACAATATTCATTGATTTTTGCCATTGAAAAACATCATGTTATTCATATACCAGAAATGTTTGAAGCTACTGACTGAATGAAAGGAGCTGGCATCTCACTCTGTTTGAATCTTCTTTACCATGCTAAGAGGAGCAGGAAAAAGCAGAAAATTTCAGAATTGCACCTTGCAATGCGGAGAAATTACTGTTTGTGCATTTACAATATTCATTGATTTTTGCCATTGAAAAACATCATGTTATTCATATACCAGAAATGTTTGAAGCTACTGACTGAATGAAAGGAGCTGGCATCTCACTCTCTTTGAATCTTCTTTACCATGCTAAGAGGAGCAGGAAAAAGCAAAAAATTTCAGAATTGCACCTTGCAATGCGGAGAAATTACTGTCTGTGCATTTACAATATTCATTGATTTTTGCCATTATAAAACATCATGTTATTCATATACCAGAAATGTTTGAAGCAACTGACTGAATGAAAGGAGCTGGCATCTCACTCTCTTTGAATCGTCTTTATCATGCTAAGAGGAGCAGGAAAAAGCAAAAAATTTCAGAATTGCACCTTGCAATGCGGAGAAATTACTGTTTGTGCATTTACAATATTCATTGATTTTTGCCATTGAAAAACGTCCAGAAATGATTGAAGCTACTGACTGAATGAAAGGAGCTGGCATCTCACTCTCTTTGAATCTTTTTTATCATGCTAAGAGGAGCAGGAAAAAGCAAAAAATTTCAGAGTTGCACCTTGCAATGCGGAGAAATTACTGTTTGTGCAATTACAATATTCATTGATTTTTGCCATTGAAAAACGTCCAGAAATGATTGAAGCTACTGACTGAATGAAAGGAGCTGGCATCTCACTCTCTTTGAATCTTCTTTATCATGCTAAGAGGAGCAAGAAAAAGCAAAAAATTTCAGAATTGCACCTTGCAATGCGGAGAAATTACTGTTTGTGCATTTACAATATTCATTGATTTTTGCCATTGAAAAACGTCCAGAAATGATTGAAGCTACTGACTGAATGAAAGGAGCTGGCATCTCACTCTCTTTGAATCTTCTTTATCATGCTAAGAGGAGCAGGAAAAAGCAAAAAATTTCAGAATTGCACCTTGCAATGCGGAGAAATTACTGTTTGTGCATTTACAATATTCATTGATTTTTGCCATTGAAAAACGTCCAGAAATGTTTGAAGCTACTGACTGAATGAAAGGAGCTGGCATCTCACTCTCTTTGAATCTTCTTTATCATGCTAAGAGGAGCAGGAAAAAGCAAAAAATTTCAGAATTGCACCTTGCAATGCGGAGAAATTACTGTTTGTGCATTTACAATATTCATTGATTTTTGCCATTGAAAAACGTCCAGAAATGATTGAAGCTACTGACTGAATGAAAGGAGCTGGCATCTCACTCTCTTTGAATCTTCTTTATCATGCTAAGAGGAGCAGGAAAAAGCAAAAAATTTCAGAATTGCACCTTGCAATGCGGAGAAATTACTGTTTGTGCATTTACAATATTCATTGATTTTTGCCATTGAAAAACATCATGTTATTCATATACCAGAAATGTTTGAAGCTACTGACTGAATGAAAGGAGCTGGCATCTCACTCTCTTTGAATCTTCTTTATCATGCTAAGAGGAGCAGGAAAAAGCAAAAAATTTCAGAATTGCACCTTGCAATGCGGAGAAATTACTGTTTGTGCATTTACAATATTCATTGATTTTTGCCATTGAAAAACATCATGTTATTCATATACCAGAAATGTTTGAAGCTACTGACTGAATGAAAGGAGCTGGCATCTCACTCTCTTTGAATCTTCTTTACCATGCTAAGAGGAGCAGGAAAAAGCAAAAAATTTCAGAATTGCACCTTGCAATGCGGAGAAATTACTGTTTGTGCATTTACAATATTCATTGATTTTTGCCATTATAAAACATCATGTTATTCATATACCAGAAATGTTTGAAGCAACTGACTGAATGAAAGGAGCTGGCATCTCACTCTCTTTGAATCTTCTTTATCATGCTAAGAGGAGCAGGAAAAAGCAAAAAATTTCAGAATTGCACCTTGCAATGCGGAGAAATTACTGTTTGTGCATTTACAATATTCATTGATTTTTGCCATTATAAAACATCATGTTATTCATATACCAGAAATGTTTGAAGCTACTGACTGAATGAAAGGAGCTGGCATGTCACTCTCTTTGAATCTTCTTTATCATGCTAAGAGGAGCAGGAAAAAGCAAAAAATTTCAGAGTTGCACCTTGCAATGCGGAGAAATTACTGTTTATGCAATTACAATATTCATTGATTTTTGCCATTGAAAAACGTCCAGAAATGATTGAAGCTACTGACTGAATGAAAGGAGCTGGCATCTCACTCTCTTTGAATCTTCTTTATCATGCTAAGAGGAGCAGGAAAAAGCAAAAAATTTCAGAATTGCACCTTGCAATGCGGAGAAATTACTGTTTGTGCATTTACAATATTCATTGATTTTTGCCATTGAAAAACGTCCAGAAATGATTGAAGCTACTGACTGAATGAAAGGAGCTGGCATCTCACTCTTTTTGAATCTTCTTTATCATGCTAAGAGGAGCAGGAAAAAGCAAAAAATTTCAGAATTGCACCTTGCAATGCGGAGAAATTACTGTTTATGCATTTACAATATTTATTGATTTTTGCCATTGAAAAACGTCCAGAAATGTTTGAAGCTACTGACTGAATGAAAGGAGCTGGCATCTCACTCTCTTTGAATCTTCTTTATCATGCTAAGAGGAGCAGGAAAAAGCAAAAAATTTCAGAATTGCACCTTGCAATGCGGAGAAATTACTGTTTGTGCATTTACAATATTCATTGATTTTTGCCATTGAAAAACGTCCAGAAATGTTTGAAGCTACTGACTGAATGAAAGGAGCTGGCATCTCACTCTCTTGGAATCTTCTTTATCATGCTAAGAGGAGCAGGAAAAAGCAAAAAATTTCAGAATTGCACCTTGCAATGCGGAGAAATTACTGTTTGTGCATTTACAATATTCATTGATTTTTGCCATTGAAAAACATCATGTTATTCATATACCAGAAATGTTTGAAGCTAGTGACTGAATGAAAGGAGCTGGCATCTCACTCTCTTGGAATCTTCTTTATCATGCTAAGAGGAGCAGGAAAAAGCAAAAAATTTCAGAATTGCACCTTGCAATGCGGAGAAATTACTGTTTGTGCATTTACAATATTCATTGATTTTTGCCATTGAAAAACATCATGTTATTCATATACCAGAAATGTTTGAAGCTACTGACTGAATGAAAGGAGCTGGCTTCTCACTCTCTTTGAATCTTCTTTATCATGCTAAGAGGAGCAGGAAAAAGCAAAAAATTTCAGAATTGCACCTTGCAATGCGGAGAAATTACTGTTTGTGCATTTACAATATTCATTGATTTTTGCCATTATAAAACATCATGTTATTCATATACCAGAAATGTTTGAAGCTACTGACTGAATGAAAGGAGCTGGCATCTCACTCTCTTTGAATCTTCTTTATCATGCTAAGAGGAGCAGGAAAAAGCAAAAAATTTCAGAGTTGCACCTTGCAATGCGGAGAAATTACTGTTTGTGCAATTACAATATTCATTGATTTTTGCCATTGAAAAACGTCCAGAAATGATTGAAGCTACTGACTGAATGAAAGGAGCTGGCATCTCACTCTCTTTGAATCTTCTTTATCATGCTAAGACGAGCAGGAAAAAGCAAAAAATTTCAGAATTGCACCTTGCAATGCGGAGAAATTAATGTTTGTGCATTTACAATATTCATTGATTTTTGCCATTGAAAAACGTCCAGAATTGTTTGAAGCTACTGACTGAATGAAAGGAGCTGGCATCTCACTCTCTTTGAATCTTCTTTATCATGCTAAGAGGAGCAGGAAAAAGCAAAAAATTTCAGAATTGCACCTTGCAATGCGGAGAAATTACTGTTTGTGCATTTACAATATTCATTGATTTTTGCCATTGAAAAACGTCCAGAAATGTTTGAAGCTACTGACTGAATGAAAGGAGCTGGCATCTCACTCTCTTTGAATGTTCTTTATCATGCTAAGAGGAGCAGGAAAAAGCAAAAAATTTCAGAATTGCACCTTGCAATGCGGAGAAATTACTGTTTGTGCATTTACAATATTCATTGATTTTTGCCATTGAAAAACATCCAGAAATGTTTGAAGCTACTGACTGAATGAAAGGAGGTGGCATCTCACTCTCTTTGAATCTTCTTTATCATGCTAAGAGGAGCAGGAAAAAGCAAAAAATTTCAGAATTACACCTTGCAATGCGGAGAAATTACTGTTTGTGCATTTACAATATTCATTGATTTTTGCCATTGAAAAACATGTTATTCATATACCAGAAATGTTTGAAGCTACTGACTGAATGAAAGGAGCTGGCATCTCACTCTCTTTGAATCTTCTTTATCATGCTAAGAGGAGCAGGAAAAAGCAAAAAATTTCAGAATTGCACCTTGCAATGCGGAGAAATTACTGTTTGTGCATTTACAATATTCATTGATTTTTGCCATTGAAAAACATCATGTTATTCATATACCAGAAATGTTTGAAGCTACTGACTGAATGAAAGGAGCTGGCATCTCACTCTCTTTGAATCTTCTTTATCATGCTAAGAGGAGCAGGAAAAAGCAAAAAATTTCAGAATTGCACCTTGCAATGCGGATAAATTACTGTTTGTGCATTTACAATATTCATTGATTTTTGCCATTATAAAACATCATGTTATTCATATACCAGAAATGTTTGAAGCTACTGACTGAATGAAAGGAGCTGGCATCTCACTCTCTTTGAATCTTCTTTATCATGCTAAGAGGAGCAGGAAAAAGCAAAAAATTTCAGAATTGCACCTTGCAATGCGGAGAAATTACTGTTTGTGCATTTACAATATTCATTGATTTTTGCCATTGAAAAACGTCCAGAAATGATTGAAGCTACTGACTGAATGAAAGGAGCTGGCATCTCACTCTCTTTGAATCTTCTTTATCATGCTAAGAGGAGCAGGAAAAAGCAAAAAATTTCAGAATTGCACCTTGCAATGCGGAGAAATTACTGTTTGTGCATTTACAATATTCATTGATTTTTGCCATTGAAAAACATCATGTTATTCATATACCAGAAATGTTTGAAGCTACTGACTGAATGAAAGGAGCTGGCATCTCACTCTCTTTGAATCTTCTTTATCATGCTAAGAGGAGCAGGAAAAAGCAAAAAATTTCAGAATTGCACCTTGCAATGCGGAGAAATTACTGTTTGTGCATTTACAATATTCATTGATTTTTGCCATTGAAAAACATCATGTTATTCATATACCAGAAATGTTTGAAGCTACTGACTGAATGAAAGGAGCTGGCATCTCACTCTCTTTGAATCTTCTTTACCATGCTAAGAGGAGCAGGAAAAAGCAAAAAATTTCAGAATTGCACCTTGCAATGCGGAGAAATTACTGTTTGTGCATTTACAATATTCATTGATTTTTGCCATTATAAAACATCATGTTATTCATATACCAGAAATGTTTGAAGCAACTGACTGAATGAAAGGAGCTGGCATCTCACTCTCTTTGAATCGTCTTTATCATGCTAAGAGGAGCAGGAAAAAGCAAAAAATTTCAGAATTGCACCTTGCAATGCGGAGAAATTACTGTTTGTGCATTTACAATATTCATTGATTTTTGCCATTGAAAAACGTCCAGAAATGATTGAAGCTACTGACTGAATGAAAGGAGCTGGCATCTCGCTCTCTTTGAATCTTTTTTATCATGCTAAGAGGAGCAGGAAAAAGCAAAAAATTTCAGAATTGCACCTTGCAATGCGGAGAAATTACTGTTTGTGCATTTACAATATTCATTGATTTTTGCCATTGAAAAACGTCCAGAAATGTTTGAAGCTACTGACTGAATGAAAGGAGCTGGCATCTCACTCTCTTTGAATCTTCTTTATCATGCTAAGAGGAGCAGGAAAAAGCAAAAAATTTCAGAATTGCACCTTGCAATGCGGAGAAATTACTGTTTGTGCATTTACAATATTCATTGATTTTTGCCATTGAAAAACATCATGTTATTCATATACCAGAAATGTTTGAACCTACTGACTGAATGAAAGGAGCTGGCATCTCACTCTCTTGGAATCTTCTTTATCATGCTAAGAGGAGCAGGAAAAAGCAAAAAATTTCAGAATTGCACCTTGCAATGCGGAGAAATTACTGTTTGTGCATTTACAATATTCATTGATTTTTGCCATTGAAAAACATCATGTTATTCATATACCAGAAATGTTTGAAGCTACTGACTGAATGAAAGGAGCTGGCATCTCACTCTCTTTGAATCTTCTTTACCATGCTAAGAGGAGCAGGAAAAATCAAAAAATTTCAGAATTGCACCTTGCAATGCGGAGAAATTACTGTTTGTGCATTTACAATATTCATTGATTTTTGCCGTTATAAAACATCATGTTATTCATATACCAGAAATGTTTGAAGCTACTGACTGAATGAAAGGAGCTGGCATCTCACTCTCTTTGAATCTTCTTTATCATGCTAAGAGGAGCAGGAAAAAGCAAAAAATTTCAGAATTGCACCTTGCAATGCGGAGAAATTACTGTTTGTGCATTTACAATATTCATTGATTTTTGCCATTGAAAAACATCATGTTATTCATATACCAGAAATGTTTGAAGCTACTGACTGAATGAAAGGAGCTGGCATCTCACTCTCTTTGAATCTTCTTTATCATGCTAAGAGGAGCAGGAAAAAGCAAAAAATTTCAGAATTGCACCTTGCAATGCGGATAAATTACTGTTTGTGCATTTACAATATTCATTGATTTTTGCCATTATAAAACATCATGTTATTCATATACCAGAAATGTTTGAAGCTACTGACTGAATGAAAGGAGCTGGCATCTCACTCTCTTTGAATCTTCTTTATCATGCTAAGAGGAGCAGGAAAAAGCAAAAAATTTCAGAATTGCACCTTGCAATGCGGAGAAATTACTGTTTGTGCATTTACAATATTCATTGATTTTTGCCATTGAAAAACGTCCAGAAATGATTGAAGCTACTGACTGAATGAAAGGAGCTGGCATCTCACTCTCTTTGAATCTTCTTTATCATGCTAAGAGGAGCAGGAAAAAGCAAAAAATTTCAGAATTGCACCTTGCAATGCGGAGAAATTACTGTTTGTGCATTTACAATATTCATTGATTTTTGCCATTGAAAAACATCATGTTATTCATATACCAGAAATGTTTGAAGCTACTGACTGAATGAAAGGAGCTGGCATCTCACTCTCTTTGAATCTTCTTTATCATGCTAAGAGGAGCAGGAAAAAGCAAAAAATTTCAGAATTGCACCTTGCAATGCGGAGAAATTACTGTTTGTGCATTTACAATATTCATTGATTTTTGCCATTGAAAAACATCATGTTATTCATATACCAGAAATGTTTGAAGCTACTGACTGAATGAAAGGAGCTGGCATCTCACTCTCTTTGAATCTTCTTTACCATGCTAAGAGGAGCAGGAAAAAGCAAAAAATTTCAGAATTGCACCTTGCAATGCGGAGAAATTACTGTTTGTGCATTTACAATATTCATTGATTTTTGCCATTATAAAACATCATGTTATTCATATACCAGAAATGTTTGAAGCAACTGACTGAATGAAAGGAGCTGGCATCTCACTCTCTTTGAATCGTCTTTATCATGCTAAGAGGAGCAGGAAAAAGCAAAAAATTTCAGAATTGCACCTTGCAATGCGGAGAAATTACTGTTTGTGCATTTACAATATTCATTGATTTTTGCCATTGAAAAACGTCCAGAAATGTTTGAAGCTACTGACTGAATGAAAGGAGCTGGCATCTCACTCTCTTTGAATCTTCTTTATCATGCTAAGAGGAGCAGGAAAAAGCAAAAAATTTCAGAATTGCACCTTGCAATGCGGAGAAATTACTGTTTGTGCATTTACAATATTCATTGATTTTTGCCATTGAAAAACATCATGTTATTCATATACCAGAAATGTTTGAAGCTACTGACTGAATGAAAGGAGCTGGCATCTCACTCTCTTGGAATCTTCTTTATCATGCTAAGAGGAGCAGGAAAAAGCAAAAAATTTCAGAATTGCACCTTGCAATGCGGAGAAATTACTGTTTGTGCATTTACAATATTCATTGATTTTTGCCATTGAAAAACATCATGTTATTCATATACCAGAAATGTTTGAAGCTACTGACTGAATGAAAGGAGCTGGCATCTCACTCTCTTTGAATCTTCTTTATCATGCTAAGAGGAGCAGGAATAATCAAAAAATTTCAGAATTGCACCTTGCAATGCGGAGAAATTACTGTTTGTGCATTTACAATATTCATTGATTTTTGCCGTTATAAAACATCATGTTATTCATATACCAGAAATGTTTGAAGCTACTGACTGAATGAAAGGAGCTGGCATCTCACTCTCTTTGAATCTTCTTTATCATGCTAAGAGGAGCAGGAAAAAGCCAAAAATTTCAGAATTGCACCTTGCAATGCGGAGAAATTACTGTTTGTGCATTTACAATATTCATTGATTTTTGCCATTGAAAAACGTCCAGAAATGTTTGAAGCTACTGACTGAATGAAAGGAGCTGGCATCTCACTCTCTTTGAATCTTCTTTATCATGCTAAGAGGAGCAGGAAAAAGCAAAAAATTTCAGAATTGCACCTTGCAATGCGGAGAAATTACTGTTTGTGCATTTACAATATTCATTGATTTTTGCCATTGAAAAACATCATGTTATTCATATACCAGAAATGTTTGAAGCTACTGACTGAATGAAAGGAGCTGGCATCTCACTCTCTTGGAATCTTCTTTATCATGCTAAGAGGAGCAGGAAAAAGCAAAAAATTTCAGAATTGCACCTTGCAATGCGGAGAAATTACTGTTTGTGCATTTACAATATTCATTGATTTTTGCCATTGAAAAACATCATGTTATTCATATACCAGAAATGTTTGAAGCTACTGACTGAATGAAAGGAGCTGGCATCTCACTCTCTTTGAATCTTCTTTATCATGCTAAGAGGAGCAGGAATAATCAAAAAATTTCAGAATTGCACCTTGCAATGCGGAGAAATTACTGTTTGTGCATTTACAATATTCATTGATTTTTGCCGTTATAAAACATCATGTTATTCATATACCAGAAATGTTTGAAGCTACTGACTGAATGAAAGGAGCTGGCATCTCACTCTCTTTGAATCTTCTTTATCATGCTAAGAGGAGCAGGAAAAAGCCAAAAATTTCAGATTTGCACCTTGCAATGCGGAGAAATTACTGTTTGTGCAATTACAATATTCATTGATTTTTGCCATTGAAAAACTTCCAGAAATGATTGAAGCTACTGACTGAATGAAAGGAGCTGGCATCTCACTCTCTTTGAATCTTCTTTATCATGCTAAGAGGAGCAGGAAAAAGCAAAAAATTTCAGAATTGCACCTTGCAATGCGGAGAAATTACTGTTTGTGCATTTACAATATTCATTGATTTTTGCCATTGAAAAACGTCCAGAAATGATTGAAGCTACTGACTGAATGAAAGGAGCTGGCATCTCACTCTCTTTGAATCTTGTTTATCATGCTAAGAGGAGCAGGAAAAAGCAAAAAATTTCAGAATTGCACCTTGCAATGCGGAGAAATTACTGTTTATGCATTTACAATATTTATTGATTTTTGCCATTGAAAAACGTCCAGAAATGTTTGAAGCTACTGACTGAATGAAAGGAGCTGGCATCTCACTCTCTTTGAATCTTCTTTATCATGCTAAGAGGAGCAGGAAAAAGCAAAAAATTTCAGAATTGCACCTTGCAATGCGGAGAAATTACTGTTTGTGCATTTACAATATTCATTGATTTTTGCCATTGAAAAACGTCCAGAAATGTTTGAAGCTACTGACTGAATGAAAGGAGCTGGCATCTCACTCTCTTTGAATCTTCTTTATCATGCTAAGAGGAGCAGGAAAAAGCAAAAAATTTCAGAATTGCACCTTGCAATGCGGAGAAATTACTGTTTGTGCATTTACAATATTCATTGATTTTTGCCATTGAAAAACATCATGTTATTCATATACCAGAAATGTTTGAAGCTACTGACTGAATGAAAGGAGCTGGCATCTCACTCTCTTGGAATCTTCTTTATCATGCTAAGAGGAGCAGGAAAAAGCAAAAAATTTCAGAATTGCACCTTGCAATGCGGAGAAATTACTGTTTGTGCATTTACAATATTCATTGATTTTTGCCATTGAAAAACATCATGTTATTCATATACCAGAAATGTTTGAAGCTACTGACTGAATGAAAGGAGCTGGCTTCTCACTCTCTTTGAATCTTCTTTATCATGCTAAGAGGAGCAGGAAAAAGCAAAAAATTTCAGAATTGCACCTTGCAATGCGGAGAAATTACTGTTTGTGCATTTAAAATATTCATTGATTTTTGCCATTATAAAACATCATGTTATTCATATACCAGAAATGTTTGAAGCTACTGACTGAATGAAAGGAGCTGGCATCTCACTCTCTTTGAATCTTCTTTATCATGCTAAGAGGAGCAGGAAAAAGCAAAAAATTTCAGAGTTGCACCTTGCAATGCGGAGAAATTACTGTTTGTGCAATTACAATATTCATTGATTTTTGCCATTGAAAAACGTCCAGAAATGATTGAAGCTACTGACTGAATGAAAGGAGCTGGCATCTCACTCTCTTTGAATCTTCTTTATCATGCTAAGAGGAGCAGGAAAAAGCAAAAAATTTCAGAATTGCACCTTGCAATGCGGAGAAATTACTGTTTGTTCATTTACAATATTCATTGATTTTTGCCATTGAAAAACGTCCAGAAATGTTTGAAGCTACTGACTGAATGAAAGGAGCTGGCATCTCACTCTCTTTGAATCTTCTTTATCATGCTAAGAGGAGCAGGAAAAAGCAAAAAATTTCAGAATTGCACCTTGCAATGCGGAGAAATTACTGTTTGTGCATTTACAATATTCATTGATTTTTGCCATTGAAAAACGTCCAGAAATGATTGAAGCTACTGACTGAATGAAAGGAGCTGGCATGTCACTCTCTTTGAATCTTCTTTATCATGCTAAGAGGAGCAGGAAAAAGCAAAAAATTTCAGAATTGCACCTTGCAATGCGGAGAAATTACTGTTTATGCATTTACAATATTTATTGATTTTTGCCATTGAAAAACGTCCAGAAATGTTTGAAGCTACTGACTGAATGAAAGGAGCTGGCATCTCACTCTCTTTGAATCTTCTTTATCATGCTAAGAGGAGCAGGAAAAAGCAAAAAATTTCAGAATTGCACCTTGCAATGCGGAGAAATTACTGTTTGTGCATTTACAATATTCATTGATTTTTGCCATTGAAAAACGTCCAGAAATGTTTGAAGCTACTGACTGAATGAAAGGAGCTGGCATCTCACTCTCTTTGAATCTTCTTTATCATGCTAAGAGGAGCAGGAAAAAGCAAAAAATTTCAGAATTGCACCTTGCAATGCGGAGAAATTACTGTTTGTGCATTTACAATATTCATTGATTTTTGCCATTGAAAAACGTCCAGAAATGATTGAAGCTACTGACTGAATGAAAGGAGCTGGCATCTCACTCTCTTTGAATCTTCTTTATCATGCTAAGAGGAGCAGGAAAAAGAAAAAATTTCAGAATTGCACCTTGCAATGCGGAGAAATTACTGTTTGTGCATTTACAATATTCATTGATTTTTGCCATTGAAAAACGTCCAGAAATGTTTGAAGCTACTGACTGAATGAAAGGAGCTGGCATCTCACTCTCTTTGAATCTTCTTTATCATGCTAAGAGGAGCAGGAAAAAGCAAAAAATTTCAGAATTACACCTTGCAATGCGGAGAAATTACTGTTTGTGCAATTACAATATTCATTGATTTTTGCCATTGAAAAACATGTTATTCATATACCAGAAATGTTTGAAGCTACTGACTGAATGAAAGGAGCTGGCATCTCACTCTCTTTGAATCTTCTTTATCATGCTAAGAGAAGCAGAAAAAAGCAAAAAATTTCAGAATTGCACCTTGCAATGCGGAGAAATTACTGTTTGTGCATTTACAATATTCATTGATTTTTGCCATTGAAAAACATCATGTTATTCATATACCAGAAATGTTTGAAGCTACTGACTGAATGAAAGGAGCTGGCATCTCACTCTCTTTGAATCTTCTTTATCATGCTAAGAGGAGCAGGAAAAATCAAAAAATTTCAGAATTGCACCTTGCAATGCGGAGAAATTACTGTTTGTGCATTTACAATATTCATTGATTTTTGCCGTTATAAAACATCATGTTATTCATATACCAGAAATGTTTGAAGCTACTGACTGAATGAAAGGAGCTGGCATCTCACTCTCTTTGAATCTTCTTTATCATGCTAAGAGGAGCAGGAAAAAGCAAAAAATTTCAGAGTTGCACCTTGCAATGCGGAGAAATTACTGTTTGTGCAATTACAATATTCATTGATTTTTGCCATTGAAAAACTTCCAGAAATGATTGAAGCTACTGACTGAATGAAAGGAGCTGGCATCTCACTCTCTTTGAATCTTCTTTATCATGCTAAGAGGAGCAGGAAAAAGCAAAAAATTTCAGAATTGCACCTTGCAATGCGGAGAAATTACTGTTTGTGCATTTACAATATTCATTGATTTTTGCCATTGAAAAACGTCCAGAAATGATTGAAGCTACTGACTGAATGAAAGGAGCTGGCATCTCACTCTCTTTGAATCTTGTTTATCATGCTAAGAGGAGCAGGAAAAAGCAAAAAATTTCAGAATTGCACCTTGCAATGCGGAGAAATTACTGTTTATGCATTTACAATATTTATTGATTTTTGCCATTGAAAAACGTCCAGAAATGTTTGAAGCTACTGACTGAATGAAAGGAGCTGGCATCTCACTCTCTTTGAATCTTCTTTATCATGCTAAGAGGAGCAGGAAAAAGCAAAAAATTTCAGAATTGCACCTTGCAATGCGGAGAAATTACTGTTTGTGCATTTACAATATTCATTGATTTTTGCCATTGAAAAACGTCCAGAAATGTTTGAAGCTACTGACTGAATGAAAGGAGCTGGCATCTCACTCTCTTTGAATCTTCTTTATCATGCTAAGAGGAGCAGGAAAAAGCAAAAAATTTCAGAATTGCACCTTGCAATGCGGAGAAATTACTGTTTGTGCATTTACAATATTCATTGATTTTTGCCATTGAAAAACATCATGTTATTCATATACCAGAAATGTTTGAAGCTACTGACTGAATGAAAGGAGCTGGCATCTCACTCTCTTGGAATCTTCTTTATCATGCTAAGAGGAGCAGGAAAAAGCAAAAAATTTCAGAATTGCACCTTGCAATGCGGAGAAATTACTGTTTGTGCATTTACAATATTCATTGATTTTTGCCATTGAAAAACATCATGTTATTCATATACCAGAAATGTTTGAAGCTACTGACTGAATGAAAGGAGCTGGCTTCTCACTCTCTTTGAATCTTCTTTATCATGCTAAGAGGAGCAGGAAAAAGCAAAAAATTTCAGAATTGCACCTTGCAATGCGGAGAAATTACTGTTTGTGCATTTACAATATTCATTGATTTTTGCCATTATAAAACATCATGTTATTCATATACCAGAAATGTTTGAAGCTACTGACTGAATGAAAGGAGCTGGCATCTCACTCTCTTTGAATCTTCTTTATCATGCTAAGAGGAGCAGGAAAAAGCAAAAAATTTCAGAGTTGCACCTTGCAATGCGGAGAAATTACTGTTTGTGCAATTACAATATTCATTGATTTTTGCCATTGAAAAACGTCCAGAAATGATTGAAGCTACTGACTGAATGAAAGGAGCTGGCATCTCACTCTCTTTGAATCTTCTTTATCATGCTAAGAGGAGCAGGAAAAAGCAAAAAATTTCAGAATTGCACCTTGCAATGCGGAGAAATTACTGTTTATGCATTTACAATATTTATTGATTTTTGCCATTGAAAAACGTCCAGAAATGTTTGAAGCTACTGACTGAATGAAAGGAGCTGGCATCTCACTCTCTTTGAATCTTCTTTATCATGCTAAGAGGAGCAGGAAAAAGCAAAAAATTTCAGAATTGCACCTTGCAATGCGGAGAAATTACTGTTTGTGCATTTACAATATTCATTGATTTTTGCCATTGAAAAACGTCCAGAAATGTTTGAAGCTACTGACTGAATGAAAGGAGCTGGCATCTCACTCTCTTTGAATCTTCTTTATCATGCTAAGAGGAGCAGGAAAAAGCAAAAAATATCAGAATTGCACCTTGCAATGCGGAGAAATTACTGTTTGTGCATTTACAATATTCATTGATTTTTGCCATTGAAAAACGTCCAGAAATGATTGAAGCTACTGACTGAATGAAAGGAGCTGGCATCTCACTCTCTTTGAATCTTCTTTATCATGCTAAGAGGAGCAGGAAAAAGAAAAAATTTCAGAATTGCACCTTGCAATGCGGAGAAATTACTGTTTGTGCATTTACAATATTCATTGATTTTTGCCATTGAAAAACGTCCAGAAATGTTTGAAGCTACTGACTGAATGAAAGGAGCTGGCATCTCACTCTCTTTGAATCTTCTTTATCATGCTAAGAGGAGCAGGAAAAAGCAAAAAATTTCAGAATTACACCTTGCAATGCGGAGAAATTACTGTTTGTGCAATTACAATATTCATTGATTTTTGCCATTGAAAAACATGTTATTCATATACCAGAAATGTTTGAAGCTACTGACTGAATGAAAGGAGCTGGCATCTCACTCTCTTTGAATCTTCTTTATCATGCTAAGAGAAGCAGGAAAAAGCAAAAAATTTCAGAATTGCACCTTGCAATGCGGAGAAATTACTGTTTGTGCATTTACAATATTCATTGATTTTTGCCAGTGAAAAACATCATGTTATTCATATACCAGAAATGTTTGAAGCTACTGACTGAATGAAAGGAGCTGGCATCTCACTCTCTTTGAGTCTTCTTTATCATGCTAAGAGGAGCAGGAAAAAGCAAAAAATTTCAGAATTGCACCTTGCAATGCGGAGAAATTACTGTTTGTGCATTTACAATATTCATTGATTTTTGCCATTATAAAACATCATGTTATTCATATACCAGAAATGTTTGAAGCTACTGACTGAATGAAAGGAGCTGGCATCTCACTCTCTTTGAATCTTCTTTATCATGCTAAGAGGAGCAGGAAAAAGCAAAAAATTTCAGAATTGCACCTTGCACTGCGGAGAAATTACTGTTTGTGCATTTACAATATTCATTGATTTTTGCCATTGAAAAACGTCCAGAAATGATTGAAGCTACTGACTGAATGAAAGGAGCTGGCATCTCGCTCTCTTTGAATTTTCTTTATCATGCTAAGAGGAGCAGGAAAAAGCAAAAAATTTCAGAATTGCACCTTGCAATGGGGAGAAATTACTGTTTGTGCATTTACAATATTCATTGATTTTTGCCATTGAAAAACATGATGTTATTCATATACCAGAAATGTTTGAAGCTACTGACTGAATGAAAGGAGCTGGCATCTCACTCTCTTTGAATCTTCTTTATCATGCTAAGATGAGCAGGAAAAAGCAAAAAATTTCAGAATTGCACCTTGCAATGCGGAGAAATTACTGTTTGTGCATTTACAATATTCATTGATTTTTGCCATTGAAAAACATCATGTTATTCATATACCAGAAATGTTTGAAGCTACTGACTGAATGAAAGGAGCTGGCATCTCACTCTCTTTGAATCTTTTTTATCATGCTAAGAGGAGCAGGAAAAAGCAAAAAATTTCAGAATTGCACCTTGCAATGCGGAGAAATTACTGTTTGTGCATTTACAATATTCATTGATTTTTGCCATTATAAAACATCATGTTATTCATATACCAGAAATGTTTGAAGCTACTGACTGAATGAAAGGAGCTGGCATCTCACTCTCTTTGAATCTTCTTTATCATGCTAAGAGGAGCAGGAAAAAGCAAAAAATTTCAGAGTTGCACCTTGCAATGCGGAGAAATTACTGTTTGTGCATTTACAATATTCATTGATTTTTGCCATTGAAAAACGTCCAGAAATGATTGAAGCTACTGACTGAATGAAAGGAGCTGGCATCTCACTCTCTTTGAATCTTCCTTATCATGCTAAGAGGAGCAGGAAAAAGCAAAAAATTTCAAAATTACACCTTGCAATGCGGAGAAATTACTGTTTGTGCATTTACAATATTCATTGATTTTTGCCATTGAAAAACGTCCAGAAATGATTGAAGCTACTGACTGAATGAAAGGAGCTGGCATCTCACTCTCTTTGAATCTTCCTTATCATGCTAAGAGGAGCAGGAAAAAGCAAAAAATTTCAGAATTACACCTTGCAATGCGGAGAAATTACTGTTTGTGCATTTACAATATTCATTGATTTTTGCCATTGAAAAACATGTTATTCATATACCAGAAATGTTTGAAGCTACTGACTGAATGAAAGGAGCTGGCATCTCACTCTCTTTGAATCTTCTTTATCATGCTAAGAGGAGCAGGAAAAAGCAAAAAATTTCAGAATTGCACCTTGCAATGCGGAGAAATTACTGTTTGTGCATTTACAATATTCATTGATTTTTGCCATTGAAAAACATCATGTTATTCATATACCAGAAATGTTTGAAGCTACTGACTGAATGAAAGGAGCTGGCATCTCACTCTCTTTGAATCTTCTTTTTCATGCTAAGATGAGCAGGAAAAAGCAAAAAATTTCAGAATTGCACCTTGCAATGCGGAGAAATTACTGTTTGTGCATTTACAATATTCATTGATTTTTGCCATTGAAAAACATCATGTTATTCATATACCAGAAATGTTTGAAGCTACTGACTGAATGAAAGGAGCTGGCATCTCACTCTCTTTGAATCTTTTTTATCATGCTAAGAGGAGCAGGAAAAAGCAAAAAATTTCAGAATTGCACCTTGCAATGCGGAGAAATTACTGTTTGTGCATTTACAATATTCATTGATTTTTGCCATTATAAAACATCATGTTATTCATATACCAGAAATGTTTGAAGCTACTGACTGAATGAAAGGAGCTGGCATCTCACTCTCTTTGAATCTTCTTTATCATGCTAAGAGGAGCAGGAAAAAGCAAAAAATTTCAGAGTTGCACCTTGCAATGCGGAGAAATTACTGTTTGTGCATTTACAATATTCATTGATTTTTGCCATTGAAAAACGTCCAGAAATGATTGAAGCTACTGACTGAATGAAAGGAGCTGGCATCTCACTCTCTTTGAATCTTCCTTATCATGCTAAGAGGAGCAGGAAAAAGCAAAAAATTTCAGAATTACACCTTGCAATGCGGAGAAATTACTGTTTGTGCATTTACAATATTCATTGATTTTTGCCATTGAAAAACGTCCAGAAATGATTGAAGCTACTGACTGAATGAAAGGAGCTGGCATCTCACTCTCTTTGAATCTTCCTTATCATGCTAAGAGGAGCAGGAAAAAGCAAAAAATTTCAGAATTACACCTTGCAATGCGGAGAAATTACTGTTTGTGCATTTACAATATTCATTGATTTTTGCCATTGAAAAACATGTTATTCATATACCAGAAATGTTTGAAGCTACTGACTGAATGAAAGGAGCTGGCATCTCACTCTCTTTGAATCTTCTTTATCATGCTAAGAGGAGCAGGAAAAAGCAAAAAATTTCAGAATTGCACCTTGCAATGCGGAGAAATTACTGTTTGTGCATTTACAATATTCATTGATTTTTGCCATTGAAAAACATCATGTTATTCATATACCAGAAATGTTTGAAGCTACTGACTGAATGAAAGGAGCTGGCATCTCACTCTCTTTGAATCTTCTTTATCATGCTAAGAGGAGCAGGAAAAAGCAAAAAATTTCAGAATTGCACCTTGCAATGCGGAGAAATTACTGTTTGTGCATTTACAATATTCATTGATTTTTGCCATTGAAAAACGTCCAGAAATGATTGAAGCTACTGACTGAATGAAAGGAGCTGGCATCTCACTCTCTTTGAATCTTCTTTATCATGCTAAGAGGAGCAGGAAAAAGCAAAAAATTTCAGAATTGCACCTTGCAATGCGGAGAAATTACTGTTTGTGCATTTACAATATTCATTGATTTTTGCCATTATAAAACATCATGTTATTCATATACCAGAAATGTTTGAAGCTACTGACTGAATGAAAGGAGCTGGCATCTCACTCTCTTTGAATCTTCTTTATCATGCTAAGAGGAGCAGGAAAAAGCAAAAAATTTCAGAATTGCACCTTGCAATGCGGAGAAATTACTGTTTGTGCAATTACAATATTCATTGATTTTTGCCATTGAAAAACGTCCAGAAATGATTGAAGCTACTGACTGAATGAAAGGAGCTGTCATCTCACTCTCTTTGAATCTTCTTTATCATGCTAAGAGGAGCAGGAAAAAGCAAAAAATTTCAGAATTGCACCTTGCAATGCGGAGAAATTACTGTTTGTGCATTTACAATATTCATTGATTTTTGCCATTGAAAAACGTCCAGAAATGTTTGAAGCTACTGACTGAATGAAAGGAGCTGGCATCTCACTCTCTTTGAATCTTCTTTATCATGCTAAGAGGAGCAGGAAAAAGCAAAAAATTTCAGAATTGCACCTTGCAATGCGGAGAAATTACTGTTTGTGCAATTACAATATTCATTGATTTTTGCCATTGAAAAACGTCCAGAAATGTTTGAAGCTACTGACTGAATGAAAGGAGCTGGCATCTCACTCTCTTTGAATGTTCTTTATCATGCTAAGAGGAGCAGGAAAAAGCAAAAAATTTCAGAATTGCACCTTGCAATGCGGAGAAATTACTGTTTGTGCATTTACAATATTCATTGATTTTTGCCATTGAAAAACGTCCAGAAATGTTTGAAGCTACTGACTGAATGAAAGGAGCTGGCATCTCACTCTCTTTGAATCTTCTTTATCATGCTAAGAGGAGCAGGAAAAAGCAAAAAATTTCAGAATTGCACCTTGCAATGCGGAGAAATTACTGTTTGTGCATTTACAATATTCATTGATTTTTGCCATTGAAAAACGTCCAGAAATGTTTGAAGCTACTGACTGAATGAAAGGAGCTGGCATCTCACTCTCTTTGAATCTTCTTTATCATGCTAAGAGGAGCAGGAAAAAGCAAAAAATTTCAGAATTGCACCTTGCAATGCGGAGAAATTACTGTTTGTGCATTTACAATATTCATTGATTTTTGCCATTGAAAAACATGTTATTCATATACCAGAAATGTTTGAAGCTACTGACTGAATGAAAGGAGCTGGCATCTCACTCTCTTTGAATCTTCTTTATCATGCTAAGAGGAGCAGGAAAAAGCAAAAAATTTCAGAATTGCACCTTGCAATGCGGAGAAATTACTGTTTGTGCATTTACAATATTCATTGATTTTTGCCATTGAAAAACATCATGTTATTCATATACCAGAAATGTTTGAAGCTACTGACTGAATGAAAGGAGCTGGCATCTCACTCTCTTTGAATCTTCTTTATCATGCTAAGAGGAGCAGGAAAAAGCAAAAAATTTCAGAATTGCACCTTGCAATGCGGAGAAATTACTGTTTGTGCATTTACAATATTCATTGATTTTTGCCATTATAAAACATCATGTTATTCATATACCAGAAATGTTTGAAGCTACTGACTGAATGAAAGGAGCTGGCATCTCACTCTCTTTGAATCTTCTTTATCATGCTAAGAGGAGCAGGAAAAAGCAAAAAATTTCAGAATTGCACCTTGCAATGCGGAGAAATTACTGTTTGTGCAATTACAATATTCATTGATTTTTACCATTGAAAAACGTCCAGAAATGATTGAAGCTACTGACTGAATGAAAGGAGCTGTCATCTCACTCTCTTTGAATCTTCTTTATCATGCTAAGAGGAGCAGGAAAAAGCAAAAAATTTCAGAATTGCACCTTGCAATGCGGAGAAATTACTGTTTGTGCATTTACAATATTCATTGATTTTTGCCATTGAAAAACGTCCAGAAATGTTTGAAGCTACTGACTGAATGAAAGGAGCTGGCATCTCACTCTCTTTGAATCTTCTTTATCATGCTAAGAGGAGCAGGAAAAAGCAAAAAATTTCAGAATTGCACCTTGCAATGCGGAGAAATTACTGTTTGTGCATTTACAATATTCATTGATTTTTGCCATTGAAAAATGTCCAGAAATGATTGAAGCTACTGACTGAATGAAAGGAGCTGGCATCTCACTCTCTTTGAATCTTCTTTATCATGCTAAGAGGAGCAGGAAAAAGCAAAAAATTTCAGAATTGCACCTTGCAATGCGGAGAAATTACTGTTTATGCATTTACAATATTTATTGATTTTTGCCATTGAAAAACGTCCAGAAATGTTTGAAGCTACTGACTGAATGAAAGGAGCTGGCATCTCACTCTCTTTGAATCTTCTTTATCATGCTAAGAGGAGCAGGAAAAAGCAAAAAATTTCAGAATTGCACCTTGCAATGCGGAGAAATTACTGTTTGTGCATTTACAATATTCATTGATTTTTGCCATTGAAAAACGTCCAGAAATGTTTGAAGCTACTGACTGAATGAAAGGAGCTGGCATCTCACTCTCTTTGAATGTTCTTTATCATGCTAAGAGGAGCAGGAAAAAGCAAAAAATTTCAGAATTGCACCTTGCAATGCGGAGAAATTACTGTTTGTGCATTTACAATATTCATTGATTTTTGCCATTGAAAAACGTCCAGAAATGATTGAAGCTACTGACTGAATGAAAGGAGCTGGCATCTCACTCTCTTTGAATCTTCTTTATCATGCTAAGAGGAGCAGGAAAAAGCAAAAAATTTCAGAATTGCACCTTGCAATGCGGAGAAATTACTGTTTGTGCATTTACAATATTCATTGATTTTTGCCATTGAAAAACGTCCAGAAATGTTTGAAGCTCCTGACTGAATGAAAGGAGCTGGCATCTCACTCTCTTTGAATCTTCTTTATCATGCTAAGAGGAGCAGGAAAAAGCAAAAAATTTCAGAATGACACCTTGCAATGCGGAGAAATTACTGTTTGTGCATTTACAATATTCATTGATTTTTGCCATTGAAAAACATGTTATTCATATACCAGAAATGTTTGAAGCTACTGACTGAATGAAAGGAGCTGGCATCTCACTCTCTTTGAATCTTCTTTATCATGCTAAGAGAAGCAGGAAAAAGCAAAAAATTTCAGAATTGCACCTTGCAATGCGGAGAAATTACTGTTTGTGCATTTACAATATTCATTGATTTTTGCCATTGAAAAACATCATGTTATTCATATACCAGAAATGTTTGAAGCTACTGACTGAATGAAAGGAGCTGGCATCTCACTCTCTTTGAATCTTCTTCATCATGCTAAGAGGAGCAGGAAAAAGCAAAAAATTTCAGAATTGCACCTTGCAATGCGGAGAAATTACTGTTTGTGCATTTACAATATTCATTGATTTTTGCCATTATAAAACATCATGTTATTCATATACCAGAAATGTTTGAAGCTACTGACTGAATGAAAGGAGCTGGCATCTCACTCTCTTTGAATCTTATTTATCATGCTAAGAGGAGCAGGAAAAAGCAAAAAATTTCAGAATTGCACCTTGCAATGCGGAGAAATTACTGTTTGTGCATTTACAATATTCATTGATTTTTGCCATTGAAAAACATCATGTTATTCATATACCAGAAATGTTTGAAGCTACTGACTGAATGAAAGGAGCTGGCATCTCACTCTCTTTGAATCTTCTTTATCATGCTAAGAGGAGCAGGAAAAAGCAAAAAATTTCAGAATTGCACCTTGCAATGCGGAGAAATTACTGTTTGTGCATTTACAATATTCATTGATTTTTGCCATTATAAAACATCATGTTATTCATATACCAGAAATGTTTGAAGCTACTGACTGAATGAAAGGAGCTGGCATCTCACTCTCTTTGAATCTTCTTTATCATGCTAAGAGGAGCAGGAAAAAGCAAAAAATTTCAGAATTGCACCTTGCAATGCGGAGAAATTACTGTTTGTGCAATTACAATATTCATTGATTTTTGCCATTGAAAAACGTCCAGAAATGATTGAAGCTACTGACTGAATGAAAGGAGCTGTCATCTCACTCTCTTTGAATCTTCTTTATCATGCTAAGAGGAGCAGGAAAAAGCAAAAAATTTCAGAATTGCACCTTGCAATGCGGAGAAATTACTGTTTGTGCATTTACAATATTCATTGATTTTTGCCATTGAAAAACGTCCAGAAATGTTTGAAGCTACTGACTGAATGAAAGGAGCTGGCATCTCACTCTCTTTGAATCTTCTTTATCATGCTAAGAGGAGCAGGAAAAAGCAAAAAATTTCAGAATTGCACCTTGCAATGCGGAGAAATTACTGTTTGTGCATTTACAATATTCATTGATTTTTGCCATTGAAAAACGTCCAGAAATGATTGAAGCTACTGACTGAATGAAAGGAGCTGGCATCTCACTCTCTTTGAATCTTCTTTATCATGCTAAGAGGAGCAGGAAAAAGCAAAAAATTTCAGAATTGCACCTTGCAATGCGGAGAAATTACTGTTTATGCATTTACAATATTTATTGATTTTTGCCATTGAAAAACGTCCAGAAATGTTTGAAGCTACTGACTGAATGAAAGGAGCTGGCATCTCACTCTCTTTGAATCTTCTTTATCATGCTAAGAGGAGCAGGAAAAAGCAAAAAATTTCAGAATTGCACCTTGCAATGCGGAGAAATTACTGTTTGTGCATTTACAATATTCATTGATTTTTGCCATTGAAAAACGTCCAGAAATGTTTGAAGCTACTGACTGAATGAAAGGAGCTGGCATCTCACTCTCTTTGAATGTTCTTTATCATGCTAAGTGGAGCAGGAAAAAGCAAAAAATTTCAGAATTGCACCTTGCAATGCGGAGAAATTACTGTTTGTGCATTTACAATATTCATTGATTTTTGCCATTGAAAAACGTCCAGAAATGATTGAAGCTACTGACTGAATGAAAGGAGCTGGCATCTCACTCTCTTTGAATCTTCTTTATCATGCTAAGAGGAGCAGGAAAAAGCAAAAAATTTCAGAATTGCACCTTGCAATGCGGAGAAATTACTGTTTGTGCATTTACAATATTCATTGATTTTTGCCATTGAAAAACGTCCAGAAATGTTTGAAGCTACTGACTGAATGAAAGGAGCTGGCATCTCACTCTCTTTGAATCTTCTTCATCATGCTAAGAGGAGCAGGAAAAAGCAAAAAATTTCAGAATTACACCTTGCAATGCGGAGAAATTACTGTTTGTGCATTTACAATATTCATTGATTTTTGCCATTGAAAAACATGTTATTCATATACCAGAAATGTTTGAAGCTACTGACTGAATGAAAGGAGCTGGCATCTCACTCTCTTTGAATCTTCTTTATCATGCTAAGAGAAGCAGGAAAAAGCAAAAAATTTCAGAATTGCACCTTGCAATGCGGAGAAATTACTGTTTGTGCATTTACAATATTCATTGATTTTTGCCATTGAAAAACATCATGTTATTCATATACCAGAAATGTTTGAAGCTACTGACTGAATGAAAGGAGCTGGCATCTCACTCTCTTTGAATCTTCTTCATCATGCTAAGAGGAGCAGGAAAAAGCAAAAAATTTCAGAATTGCACCTTGCAATGCGGAGAAATTACTGTTTGTGCATTTACAATATTCATTGATTTTTGCCATTATAAAACATCATGTTATTCATATACCAGAAATGTTTGAAGCTACTGACTGAATGAAAGGAGCTGGCATCTCACTCTCTTTGAATCTTCTTTATCATGCTAAGAGGAGCAGGAAAAAGCAAAAAATTTCAGAATTGCACCTTGCAATGCGGAGAAATTACTGTTTGTGCATTTACAATATTCATTGATTTTTGCCATTGAAAAACGTCCAGAAATGATTGAAGCTACTGACTGAATGAAAGGAGCTGGCATCTCACTCTCTTTGAATTTTCTTTATCATGCTAAGAGGAGCAGGAAAAAGCAAAAAATTTCAGAATTGCACCTTGCAATGGGGAGAAATTACTGTTTGTGCATTTACAATATTCATTGATTTTTGCCAATGAAAAACATCATGTTATTCATATACCAGAAATGTTTGAAGCTACTGACTGAATGAAAGGAGCTGGCATCTCACTCTCTTTGAATCTTCTTTATCATGCTAAGAGGAGCAGGAAAAAGCAAAAAATTTCAGAATTGCACCTTGCAATGCGGAGAAATTACTGTTTGTGCATTTACAATATTCATTGATTTTTGCCATTGAAAAACATCATGTTATTCATATACCAGAAATGTTTGAAGCTACTGACTGAATGAAAGGAGCTGGCATCTCACTCTCTTTGAATCTTCTTTATCATGCTAAGAGGAGCAGGAAAAAGCAAAAAATTTCAGAATTGCACCTTGCAATGCGGAGAAATTACTGTTTGTGCATTTACAATATTCATTGATTTTTGCCATTGAAAAACATCATGTTATTCATATACCAGAAATGTTTGAAGCTACTGACTGAATGAAAGGAGCTGGCATCTCACTCTCTTTGAATCTTCTTTATCATGCTAAGAGGAGCAGGAAAAAGCAAAAAATTTCAGAATTGCACCTTGCAATGCGGAGAAATTACTGTTTGTGCATTTACAATATTCATTGATTTTTGCCATTATAAAACATCATGTTATTCATATACCAGAAATGTTTGAAGCTACTGACTGAATGAAAGGAGCTGGCATCTCACTCTCTTTGAATCTTCTTTATCATGCTAAGAGGAGCAGGAAAAAGCAAAAAATTTCAGAATTGCACCTTGCAATGCGGAGAAATTACTGTTTGTGCAATTACAATATTCATTGATTTTTGCCATTGAAAAACGTCCAGAAATGATTGAAGCTACTGACTGAATGAAAGGAGCTGTCATCTCACTCTCTTTGAATCTTCTTTATCATGCTAAGAGGAGCAGGAAAAAGCAAAAAATTTCAGAATTGCACCTTGCAATGCGGAGAAATTACTGTTTGTGCATTTACAATATTCATTGATTTTTGCCATTGAAAAACGTCCAGAAATGTTTGAAGCTACTGACTGAATGAAAGGAGCTGGCATCTCACTCTCTTTGAATCTTCTTTATCATGCTAAGAGGAGCAGGAAAAAGCAAAAAATTTCAGAATTGCACCTTGCAATGCGGAGAAATTACTGTTTGTGCATTTACAATATTCATTGATTTTTGCCATTGAAAAACGTCCAGAAATGATTGAAGCTACTGACTGAATGAAAGGAGCTGGCATCTCACTCTCTTTGAATCTTCTTTATCATGCTAAGAGGAGCAGGAAAAAGCAAAAAATTTCAGAATTGCACCTTGCAATGCGGAGAAATTACTGTTTATGCATTTACAATATTTATTGATTTTTGCCATTGAAAAACGTCCAGAAATGTTTGAAGCTACTGACTGAATGAAAGGAGCTGGCATCTCACTCTCTTTGAATCTTCTTTATCATGCTAAGAGGAGCAGGAAAAAGCAAAAAATTTCAGAATTGCACCTTGCAATGCGGAGAAATTACTGTTTGTGCATTTACAATATTCATTGATTTTTGCCATTGAAAAACGTCCAGAAATGTTTGAAGCTACTGACTGAATGAAAGGAGCTGGCATCTCACTCTCTTTGAATGTTCTTTATCATGCTAAGAGGAGCAGGAAAAAGCAAAAAATTTCAGAATTGCACCTTGCAATGCGGAGAAATTACTGTTTGTGCATTTACAATATTCATTGATTTTTGCCATTGAAAAACGTCCAGAAATGATTGAAGCTACTGACTGAATGAAAGGAGCTGGCATCTCACTCTCTTTGAATCTTCTTTATCATGCTAAGAGGAGCAGGAAAAAGCAAAAAATTTCAGAATTGCACCTTGCAATGCGGAGAAATTACTGTTTGTGCATTTACAATATTCATTGATTTTTGCCATTGAAAAACGTCCAGAAATGTTTGAAGCTACTGACTGAATGAAAGGAGCTGGCATCTCACTCTCTTTGAATCTTCTTCATCATGCTAAGAGGAGCAGGAAAAAGCAAAAAATTTCAGAATTACACCTTGCAATGCGGAGAAATTACTGTTTGTGCATTTACAATATTCATTGATTTTTGCCATTGAAAAACATGTTATTCATATACCAGAAATGTTTGAAGCTACTGACTGAATGAAAGGAGCTGGCATCTCACTCTCTTTGAATCTTCTTTATCATGCTAAGAGAAGCAGGAAAAAGCAAAAAATTTCAGAATTGCACCTTGCAATGCGGAGAAATTACTGTTTGTGCATTTACAATATTCATTGATTTTTGCCATTGAAAAACATCATGTTATTCATATACCAGAAATGTTTGAAGCTACTGACTGAATGAAAGGAGCTGGCATCTCACTCTCTTTGAATCTTCTTCATCATGCTAAGAGGAGCAGGAAAAAGCAAAAAATTTCAGAATTGCACCTTGCAATGCGGAGAAATTACTGTTTGTGCATTTACAATATTCATTGATTTTTGCCATTATAAAACATCATGTTATTCATATACCAGAAATGTTTGAAGCTACTGACTGAATGAAAGGAGCTGGCATCTCACTCTCTTTGAATCTTCTTTATCATGCTAAGAGGAGCAGGAAAAAGCAAAAAATTTCAGAATTGCACCTTGCAATGCGGAGAAATTACTGTTTGTGCATTTACAATATTCATTGATTTTTGCCATTGAAAAACGTCCAGAAATGATTGAAGCTACTGACTGAATGAAAGGAGCTGGCATCTCACTCTCTTTGAATTTTCTTTATCATGCTAAGAGGAGCAGGAAAAAGCAAAAAATTTCAGAATTGCACCTTGCAATGGGGAGAAATTACTGTTTGTGCATTTACAATATTCATTGATTTTTGCCAATGAAAAACATCATGTTATTCATATACCAGAAATGTTTGAAGCTACTGACTGAATGAAAGGAGCTGGCATCTCACTCTCTTTGAATCTTCTTTATCATGCTAAGAGGAGCAGGAAAAAGCAAAAAATTTCAGAATTGCACCTTGCAATGCGGAGAAATTACTGTTTGTGCATTTACAATATTCATTGATTTTTGCCATTGAAAAACATCATGTTATTCATATACCAGAAATGTTTGAAGCTACTGACTGAATGAAAGGAGCTGGCATCTCACTCTCTTTGAATCTTCTTTATCATGCTAAGAGGAGCAGGAAAAAGCAAAAAATTTCAGAATTGCACCTTGCAATGCGGAGAAATTACTGTTTGTGCATTTACAATATTCATTGATTTTTGCCATTGAAAAACGTCCAGAAATGATTGAAGCTACTGACTGAATGAAAGGAGCTGGCATCTCACTCTCTTTGAATCTTCCTTATCATGCTAAGAGGAGCAGGAAAAAGCAAAAAATTTCAGAATTACACCTTGCAATGCGGAGAAATTACTGTTTGTGCATTTACAATATTCATTGATTTTTGTCATTGAAAAACATGTTATTCATATACCAGAAATGTTTGAAGCTACTGACTGAATGATAGGAGCTGGCATCTCACTCTCTTTGAATCTTCTTTATCATGCTAAGATTAGCAGGAAAAAGCAAAAAATTTCAGAATTGCACCTTGCAATGTGGAGAAATTACTGTTTGTGCATTTACAATATTCATTGATTTTTGCCATTGAAAAACGTCCAGAAATGTTTGAAGCTACTGACTGAATGAAAGGAGCTGGCATCTCACTCTCTTTGAATCTTCTTTATCATGCTAAGAGGAGCAGGAAAAAGCAAAAAATTTCAGAATTACACCTTGCAATGCGGAGAAATTACTGTTTGTGCATTTACAATATTCATTGATTTTTGCCATTGAAAAACATGTTATTCATATACCAGAAATGTTTGAAGCTACTGACTGAATGAAAGGAGCTGGCATCTCACTCTCTTTGAATCTTCTTTATCATGCTAAGAGGAGCAGGAAAAAGCAAAAAATTTCAGAATTGCACCTTGCAATGCAGAGAAATTACTGTTTGTGCATTTACAATATTCATTGATTTTTGCCATTGAAAAACATCATGTTATTCATATACCAGAAATGTTTGAAGCTACTGACTGAATGAAAGGAGCTGGCATCTCACTCTCTTTGAATCTTCTTTATCATGCTAAGAGGAGCAGGAAAAAGCAAAAAATTTCAGAATTGCACCTTGCAATGCGGAGAAATTACTGTTTGTGCATTTACAATATTCATTGATTTTTGCCATTATAAAACATCATGTTATTCATATACCAGAAATGTTTGAAGCTACTGACTGAATGAAAGGAGCTGGCATCTCACTCTCTTTGAATCTTCTTTATCATGCTAAGAGGAGCAGGAAAAAGCAAAAAATTTCAGAATTGCACCTTGCAATGCGGAGAAATTACTGTTTGTGCATTTACAATATTCATTGATTTTTGCCATTGAAAAACGTCCAGAAATGATTGAAGCTACTGACTGAATGAAAGGAGCTGGCATCTCACTCTCTTTGAATCTTCTTTATCATGCTAAGAGGAGCAGGAAAAAGCAAAAAATTTCAGAATTGCACCTTGCAATGCGGAGAAATTACTGTTTGTGCATTTACAATATTCATTGATTTTTGCCATTATAAAACATCATGTTATTCATATACCAGAAATGTTTGAAGCTACTGACTGAATGAAAGGAGCTGGCATCTCACTCTCTTTGAATCTTCTTTATCATGCTAAGAGGAGCAGGAAAAAGCAAAAATTTCAGAATTGCACCTTGCAATGGGGAGAAATTACTGTTTGTGCATTTACAATATTCATTGATTTTTGCCATTGAAAAACATCATGTTATTCATATACCAGAAATGTTTGAAGCTACTGACTGAATGAAAGGAGCTGGCATCTCACTCTCTTTGAATCTTCTTTATCATGCTAAGAGGAGCAGGAAAAAGCAAAAAATTTCAGAATTGCACCTTGCAATGCGGAGAAATTACTGTTTCTGCATTTACAATATTCATTGATTTTTGCCATTGAAAAACATCATGTTATTCATATACCAGAACTGTTTGAAGCTACTGACTGAATGAAAGGAGCTGGCATCTCACTCTCTTTGAATCTTCTTTATCATGCTAAGAGGAGCAGGAAAAAGCAAAAAATTTCAGATTTGCACCTTGCAATGCGGAGAAATTACTGTTTGTGCATTTACAATATTCATTGATTTTTGCCATTATAAAACATCATGTTATTCATATACCAGAAATGTTTGAAGCTACTGACTGAATGAAAGGAGCTGGCATCTCACTCTCTTTGAATCTTCTTTACCATGCTAAGAGGAGCAGGAAAAAGCAAAAAATTTCAGAGTTGCACCTTGCAATGCGGATAAATTACTGTTTGTGCATTTACAATATTCATTTATTTTTGCCATTGAAAAACGTCCAGAAATGATTGAAGCTACTGACTGAATGAAAGGAGCTGGCATCTCACTCTCTTTGAATCTTCTTTATCATGCTAAGAGGAGCAGGAAATAGCAAAAAATTTCAGAATTGCACCTTGCAATGCGGAGAAATTACTGTTTGTGCATTTACAATATTCATTGATTTTTGCCATTGAAAAACGTCCGGAAATGTTTGAAGCTACTGACTGAATGAAAGGAGCTGGCATCTCACTCTCTTTGAATCTTCTTTATCATGCTAAGAGGAGCAGGAAAAAGCAAAAAATTTCAGAATTACACCTTGCAATGCGGAGAAATTACTGTTTGTGCATTTACAATATTCATTGATTTTTGCCAATGAAAAACATGTTATTCATATACCAGAAATGTTTGAAGCTACTGACTGAATGAAAGGAGCTGGCATCTCACTCTCTTTGAATCTTCTTTATCATGCTAAGAGGAGCAGGAAAAAGCAAAAAATTTCAGAATTGCACCTTGCAATGCGGAGAAATTACTGTTTGTGCATTTACAATATTCATTGATTTTTGCCATTGAAAAACATCATGTTATTCATATACCAGAAATGTTTGAAGTTACTGACTGAATGAAAGGAGCTGGCATCTCACTCTCTTTGAATCTTCTTTATCATGCTAAGAGGAGCAGGAAAAAGCAAAAAATTTCAGAATTGCACCTTGCAATGCGGAGAAATTACTGTTTGTGCATTTACAATATTCATTGATTTTTGCCTTTGAAAAACGTCCAGAAATGATTGAAGCTACTGACTGAATGAAAGGAGCTGGCATCTCACTCTCTTTGAATCTTCTTTATCATGCTAAGAGGAGCAGGAAAAAGCAAAAAATTTCAGAATTGCACCTTGCAATGTGGAGAAATTACTGTTTGTGCATTTACAATATTCATTGATTTTTGCCATTGAAAAACGTCCAGAAATGATTGAAGCTACTGACTGAATGAAAGGAGCTGGCATCTCACTCTCTTTGAATCTTCTTTATCATGCTAAGAGGAGCAGGAAATAGCAAAAAATTTCAGAATTGCACCTTGCAATGCGGAGAAATTACTGTTTGTGCATTTACAATATTAATTGATTTTTGCCATTGAAAAACGTCCGGAAATGTTTGAAGCTACTGACTGAATGAAAGGAGCTGGCATCTCACTCTCTTTGAATCTTCTTTATCATGCTAAGAGGAGCAGGAAAAAGCAAAAAATTTCAGAATTACACCTTGCAATGCGGAGAAATTACTGTTTGTGCATTTACAATATTCATTGATTTTTGCCATTGAAAAACATCATGTTATTCATATACCAGAAATGTTTGAAGCTACTGACTGAATGAAAGGAGCTGGCATCTCACTCTCTTTGAATCTTCTTTATCATGCTAAGAGGAGCAGGAAAAAGCAAAAAATTTCAGAATTGCACCTTGCAATGCGGAGAAATTACTGTTTGTGCATTTACAATATTCATAGATTTTTGCCATTGAAAAACATCATGTTATTCATATACCAGAAATGTTTGAAGTTACTGACTGAATGAAAGGAGCTGGCATCTCACTCTCTTTGAATCTTCTTTATCATGCTAAGAGGAGCAGGAAAAAGCAAAAAATTTCAGAATTGCACCTTGCAATGCGGAGAAATTACTGTTTGTGCATTTACAATATTCATTGATTTTGCCATTGAAAAATGTCCAGAAATGATTGAAGCTACTGACTGAATGAAAGGAGCTGGCATCTCACTCTCTTTGAATTTTCTTTATCATGCTAAGAGGAGCAGGAAAAAGCAAAAAATTTCAGAATTGCACCTTGCAATGAGGAGAAATTACTGTTTGTGCATTTACAATATTCATTGATTTTTGCCATTGAAAAACATCATGTTATTCATATACCAGAAATGTTTGAAGCTACTGACTGAATGAAAGGAGCTGGCATCTCACTCTCTTTGAATCTTCTTTATCATGCTAAGAGGAGCAGGAAAAAGCAAAAAATTTCAGAATTGCACCTTGCAATGCGGAGAAATTACTGTTTGTGCATTTACAATATTCATTGATTTTTGCCATTGAAAAACATCATGTTATTCATATACCAGAACTGTTTGAAGCTACTGACTGAATGAAAGGAGCTGGTATCTCACTCTCTTTGAATCTTCTTTATCATGCTAAGAGGAGCAGGAAAAAGCAAAAAAATTCAGATTTGCACCTTGCAATGCGGAGAAATTACTGTTTGTGCATTTACAATATTCATTGATTTTTGCCATTATAAAACATCATGTTATTCATATACCAGAAATGTTTGAAGCTACTGACTGAATGAAAGGAGCTGGCATCTCACTCTCTTTGAATCTTCTTTATCATGCTAAGAGGAGCAGGAAAAAGCAAAAAATTTCAGAGTTGCACCTTGCAATGCGGAGAAATTACTGTTTGTGCATTTACAATATTCATTGATTTTTGCCATTGAAAAACGTCCAGAAATGATTGAAGCTACTGACTGAATGAAAGGAGCTGGCATCTCACTCTCTTTGAATCTTCTTTATCATGCTAAGAGGAGCAGGAAATAGCAAAAAATTTCAGAATTGCACCTTGCAATGCGGAGAAATTACTGTTTGTGCATTTACAATATTCATTGATTTTTGCCATTGAAAAACGTCCGGAAATGTTTGAAGCTACTGACTGAATGAAAGGAGCTGGCATCTCACTCTCTTTGAATCTTCTTTATCATGCTAAAAGGAGCAGGAAAAAGCAAAAAATTTCAGAATTACCCCTTGCAATGCGGAGAAATTACTGTTTGTGCATTTACAATATTCATTGATTTTTGCCATTGAAAAACATGTTATTCATATACCAGAAATGTTTGAAGCAACTGACTGAATGAAAGGAGCTGGCATCTCACTCTCTTTGAATCTTCTTTATCATGCTAAGAGGAGCAGGAAAAAGCAAAAAATTTCAGAATTGCACCTTGCAATGCGGAGAAATTACTGTTTGTGCATTTACAATATTCATTGATTTTTGCCATTGAAAAACATCATGTTATTCATATACCAGAAATGTTTGAAGCTACTGACTGAATGAAAGGAGCTGGCATCTCACTCTCTTTGAATCTTCTTCATCATGCTAAGAGGAGCAGGAAAAAGCAAAAAATTTCAGAATTGCACCTTGCAATGCGGAGAAATTACTGTTTGTGCATTTACAATATTCATTGATTTTTGCCATTATAAAACATCATGTTATTCATATACCAGAAATGTTTGAAGCTACTGACTGAATGAAAGGAGCTGGCATCTCACTCTCTTTGAATCTTCTTTATCATGCTAAGAGGAGCAGGAAAAAGCAAAAAATTTCAGAATTGCACCTTGCAATGCGGAGAAATTACTGTTTGTGCATTTACAATATTCATTGATTTTTGCCATTGAAAAACGTCCAGAAATGATTGAAGCTACTGACTGAATGAAAGGAGCTGGCATCTCACTCTCTTTGAATTTTCTTTATCATGCTAAGAGGAGCAGGAAAAAGCAAAAAATTTCAGAATTGCACCTTGCAATGGGGAGAAATTACTGTTTGTGCATTTACAATATTCATTGATTTTTGCCAATGAAAAACATCATGTTATTCATATACCAGAAATGTTTGAAGCTACTGACTGAATGAAAGGAGCTGGCATCTCACTCTCTTTGAATCTTCTTTATCATGCTAAGAGGAGCAGGAAAAAGCAAAAAATTTCAGAATTGCACCTTGCAATGCGGAGAAATTACTGTTTGTGCATTTACAATATTCATTGATTTTTGCCATTGAAAAACATCATGTTATTCATATACCAGAAATGTTTGAAGCTACTGACTGAATGAAAGGAGCTGGCATCTCACTCTCTTTGAATCTTCTTTATCATGCTAAGAGGAGCAGGAAAAAGCAAAAAATTTCAGAATTGCACCTTGCAATGCGGAGAAATTACTGTTTGTGCATTTACAATATTCATTGATTTTTGCCATTGAAAAACGTCCAGAAATGATTGAAGCTACTGACTGAATGAAAGGAGCTGGCATCTCACTCTCTTTGAATCTTCTTTATCATGCTAAGAGGAGCAGGAAAAAGCAAAAAATTTCAGAATTACACCTTGCAATGCGGAGAAATTACTGTTTGTGCATTTACAATATTCATTGATTTTTGCCATTGAAAAACATGTTATTCATATACCAGAAATGTTTGAAGCTACTGACTGAATGAAAGGAGCTGGCATCTCACTCTCTTTGAATCTTCTTTATCATGCTAAGAGGAGCAGGAAAAAGCAAAAAATTTCAGAATTGCACCTTGCAATGCAGAGAAATTACTGTTTGTGCATTTACAATATTCATTGATTTTTGCCATTGAAAAACATCATGTTATTCATATACCAGAAATGTTTGAAGCTACTGACTGAATGAAAGGAGCTGGCATCTCACTCTCTTTGAATCTTCTTTATCATGCTAAGAGGAGCAGGAAAAAGCAAAAAATTTCAGAATTGCACCTTGCAATGCGGAGAAATTACTGTTTGTGCATTTACAATATTCATTGATTTTTGCCATTATAAAACATCATGTTATTCATATACCAGAAATGTTTGAAGCTACTGACTGAATGAAAGGAGCTGGCATCTCACTCTCTTTGAATCTTCTTTATCATGCTAAGAGGAGCAGGAAAAAGCAAAAAATTTCAGAATTGCACCTTGCAATGCGGAGAAATTACTGTTTGTGCATTTACAATATTCATTGATTTTTGCCATTGAAAAACGTCCAGAAATGATTGAAGCTACTGACTGAATGAAAGGAGCTGGCATCTCACTCTCTTTGAATCTTCTTTATCATGCTAAGAGGAGCAGGAAAAAGCAAAAAATTTCAGAATTGCACCTTGCAATGCGGAGAAATTACTGTTTGTGCATTTACAATATTCATTGATTTTTGCCATTATAAAACATCATGTTATTCATATACCAGAAATGTTTGAAGCTACTGACTGAATGAAAGGAGCTGGCATCTCACTCTCTTTGAATCTTCTTTATCATGCTAAGAGGAGCAGGAAAAAGCAAAAATTTCAGAATTGCACCTTGCAATGGGGAGAAATTACTGTTTGTGCATTTACAATATTCATTGATTTTTGCCATTGAAAAACATCATGTTATTCATATACCAGAAATGTTTGAAGCTACTGACTGAATGAAAGGAGCTGGCATCTCACTCTCTTTGAATCTTCTTTATCATGCTAAGAGGAGCAGGAAAAAGCAAAAAATTTCAGAATTGCACCTTGCAATGCGGAGAAATTACTGTTTCTGCATTTACAATATTCATTGATTTTTGCCATTGAAAAACATCATGTTATTCATATACCAGAACTGTTTGAAGCTACTGACTGAATGAAAGGAGCTGGCATCTCACTCTCTTTGAATCTTCTTTATCATGCTAAGAGGAGCAGGAAAAAGCAAAAAATTTCAGATTTGCACCTTGCAATGCGGAGAAATTACTGTTTGTGCATTTACAATATTCATTGATTTTTGCCATTATAAAACATCATGTTATTCATATACCAGAAATGTTTGAAGCTACTGACTGAATGAAAGGAGCTGGCATCTCACTCTCTTTGAATCTTCTTTACCATGCTAAGAGGAGCAGGAAAAAGCAAAAAATTTCAGAGTTGCACCTTGCAATGCGGATAAATTACTGTTTGTGCATTTACAATATTCATTTATTTTTGCCATTGAAAAACGTCCAGAAATGATTGAAGCTACTGACTGAATGAAAGGAGCTGGCATCTCACTCTCTTTGAATCTTCTTTATCATGCTAAGAGGAGCAGGAAATAGCAAAAAATTTCAGAATTGCACCTTGCAATGCGGAGAAATTACTGTTTGTGCATTTACAATATTCATTGATTTTTGCCATTGAAAAACGTCCGGAAATGTTTGAAGCTACTGACTGAATGAAAGGAGCTGGCATCTCACTCTCTTTGAATCTTCTTTATCATGCTAAGAGGAGCAGGAAAAAGCAAAAAATTTCAGAATTACACCTTGCAATGCGGAGAAATTACTGTTTGTGCATTTACAATATTCATTGATTTTTGCCAATGAAAAACATGTTATTCATATACCAGAAATGTTTGAAGCTACTGACTGAATGAAAGGAGCTGGCATCTCACTCTCTTTGAATCTTCTTTATCATGCTAAGAGGAGCAGGAAAAAGCAAAAAATTTCAGAATTGCACCTTGCAATGCGGAGAAATTACTGTTTGTGCATTTACAATATTCATTGATTTTTGCCATTGAAAAACATCATGTTATTCATATACCAGAAATGTTTGAAGTTACTGACTGAATGAAAGGAGCTGGCATCTCACTCTCTTTGAATCTTCTTTATCATGCTAAGAGGAGCAGGAAAAAGCAAAAAATTTCAGAATTGCACCTTGCAATGCGGAGAAATTACTGTTTGTGCATTTACAATATTCATTGATTTTTGCCTTTGAAAAACGTCCAGAAATGATTGAAGCTACTGACTGAATGAAAGGAGCTGGCATCTCACTCTCTTTGAATCTTCTTTATCATGCTAAGAGGAGCAGGAAAAAGCAAAAAATTTCAGAATTGCACCTTGCAATGTGGAGAAATTACTGTTTGTGCATTTACAATATTCATTGATTTTTGCCATTGAAAAACGTCCAGAAATGATTGAAGCTACTGACTGAATGAAAGGAGCTGGCATCTCACTCTCTTTGAATCTTCTTTATCATGCTAAGAGGAGCAGGAAATAGCAAAAAATTTCAGAATTGCACCTTGCAATGCGGAGAAATTACTGTTTGTGCATTTACAATATTAATTGATTTTTGCCATTGAAAAACGTCCGGAAATGTTTGAAGCTACTGACTGAATGAAAGGAGCTGGCATCTCACTCTCTTTGAATCTTCTTTATCATGCTAAGAGGAGCAGGAAAAAGCAAAAAATTTCAGAATTGCACCTTGCAATGCGGAGAAATTACTGTTTGTGCATTTACAATATTCATTGATTTTTGCCATTGAAAAACATCATGTTATTCATATACCAGAAATGTTTGAAGCTACTGACTGAATGAAAGGAGCTGGCATCTCACTCTCTTTGAATCTTCTTTATCATGCTAAGAGGAGCAGGAAAAAGCAAAAAATTTCAGAATTGCACCTTGCAATGCGGAGAAATTACTGTTTGTGCATTTACAATATTCATTGATTTTTGCCATTGAAAAACATCATGTTATTCATATACCAGAAATGTTTGAAGTTACTGACTGAATGAAAGGAGCTGGCATCTCACTCTCTTTGAATCTTCTTTATCATGCTAAGAGGAGCAGGAAAAAGCAAAAAATTTCAGAATTGCACCTTGCAATGCGGAGAAATTACTGTTTGTGCATTTACAATATTCATTGATTTTGCCATTGAAAAATGTCCAGAAATGATTGAAGCTACTGACTGAATGAAAGGAGCTGGCATCTCACTCTCTTTGAATTTTCTTTATCATGCTAAGAGGAGCAGGAAAAAGCAAAAAATTTCAGAATTGCACCTTGCAATGGGGAGAAATTACTGTTTGTGCATTTACAATATTCATTGATTTTTGCCATTGAAAAACATCATGTTATTCATATACCAGAAATGTTTGAAGCTACTGACTGAATGAAAGGAGCTGGCATCTCACTCTCTTTGAATCTTCTTTATCATGCTAAGAGGAGCAGGAAAAAGCAAAAAATTTCAGAATTGCACCTTGCAATGCGGAGAAATTACTGTTTGTGCATTTACAATATTCATTGATTTTTGCCATTGAAAAACATCATGTTATTCATATACCAGAACTGTTTGAAGCTACTGACTGAATGAAAGGAGCTGGTATCTCACTCTCTTTGAATCTTCTTTATCATGCTAAGAGGAGCAGGAAAAAGCAAAAAAATTCAGATTTGCACCTTGCAATGCGGAGAAATTACTGTTTGTGCATTTACAATATTCATTGATTTTTGCCATTATAAAACATCATGTTATTCATATACCAGAAATGTTTGAAGCTACTGACTGAATGAAAGGAGCTGGCATCTCACTCTCTTTGAATCTTTTTTATCATGCTAAGAGGAGCAGGAAAAAGCAAAAAATTTCAGAGTTGCACCTTGCAATGCGGAGAAATTACTGTTTGTGCATTTACAATATTCATTGATTTTTGCCATTGAAAAACGTCCAGAAATGATTGAAGCTACTGACTGAATGAAAGGAGCTGGCATCTCACTCTCTTTGAATCTTCTTTATCATGCTAAGAGGAGCAGGAAATAGCAAAAAATTTCAGAATTGCACCTTGCAATGCGGAGAAATTACTGTTTGTGCATTTACAATATTCATTGATTTTTGCCATTGAAAAACGTCCGGAAATGTTTGAAGCTACTGACTGAATGAAAGGAGCTGGCATCTCACTCTCTTTGAATCTTCTTTATCATGCTAAAAGGAGCAGGAAAAAGCAAAAAATTTCAGAATTACCCCTTGCAATGCGGAGAAATTACTGTTTGTGCATTTACAATATTCATTGATTTTTGCCATTGAAAAACATGTTATTCATATACCAGAAATGTTTGAAGCTACTGACTGAATGAAAGGAGCTGGCATCTCACTCTCTTTGAATCTTCTTTATCATGCTAAGAGGAGCAGGAAAAAGCAAAAAATTTCAGAATTGCACCTTGCAATGCGGAGAAATTACTGTTTGTGCATTTACAATATTCATTGATTTTTGCCATTGAAAAACATCATGTTATTCATATACCAGAAATGTTTGAAGTTACTGACTGAATGAAAGGAGCTGGCATCTCACTCTCTTTGAATCTTCTTTATCATGCTAAGAGGAGCAGGAAAAAGCAAAAAATTTCAGAATTGCACCTTGCAATGCGGAGAAATTACTGTTTGTGCATTTACAATATTCATTGATTTTTGCCATTGAAAAACGTCCAGAAATGATTGAAGCTACTGACTGAATGAAAGGAGCTGGCATCTCACTCTCTTTGAATCTTCTTTATCATGCTAAGAGGAGCAGGAAAAAGCAAAAAATTTCAGAATTGCACCTTGCAATGCGGAGAAATTACTGTTTGTGCATTTACAATATTCATTGATTTTTGCCATTGAAAAACGTCCAGAAATGATTGAAGCTACTGACTGAATGAAAGGAGCTGGCATCTCACTCTCTTTGAATCTTCTTTATCATGCCAAGCGGAGCAGGAAATAGCAAAAAATTTCAGAATTGCACCTTGCAATGCGGAGAAATTACTGTTTGTGCATTTACAATATTCATTGATTTTTGCCATTGAAAAACGTCCGGAAATGTTTGAAGCTACTGACTGAATGAAAGGAGCTGGCATCTCACTCTCTTTGAATCTTCTTTATCATGCTAAGAGGAGCAGGAAAAATCAAAAAATTTCAGAATTACACCTTGCAATGCGGAGAAATTACTGTTTGTGCATTTACAATATTCATTGATTTTTGCCATTGAAAAACATCATGTTATTCATATACCAGAAATGTTTGAAGCTACTGACTGAATGAAAGGAGCTGGCATCTCACTCTCTTTGAATCTTCTTTATCATGCTAAGAGGAGCAGGAAAAAGCAAAAAATTTCAGAATTTCACCTTGCAATGCGGAGAAATTACTGTTTGTGCATTTACAATATTCATTGATTTTTGCCATTGAAAAACATCATGTTATTCATATACCAGAAATGTTTGAAGCTACTGACTGAATGAAAGGAGCTGGCATCTCACTCTCTTTGAATCTTCTTCATCATGCTAAGAAGAGCAGGAAAAAGCAAAAAATTTCAGAATTGCACCTTGCAATGAGGAGAAATTACTGTTTGTGCATTTACAATATTCATTGATTTTTGCCATTATAAAACATCATGTTATTCATATACCAGAAATGTTTGAAGCTACTGACTGAATGAAAGGAGCTGGCATCTCACTCTCTTTGAATCTTCTTTATCATGCTAAGAGGAGCAGGAAAAAGCAAAAAATTTCAGAGTTGCACCTTGCAATGCGGAGAAATTACTGTTTGTGCATTTACAATATTCATTGATTTTTGCCATTGAAAAACGTCCAGAAATGATTGAAGCTACTGACTGAATGAAAGGAGCTGGCATCTCACTCTCTTTGAATCTTCTTTATCATGCTAAGAGGAGCAGGAAAAAGCAAAAAATTTCAGAATTGCACCTTGCAATGCGGAGAAATTACTGTTTGTGCATTTACAATATTCATTGATTTTTGCCATTGAAAAACGTCCAGAAATGTTTGAAGCTACTGACTGAATGAAAGCAGCTAGCATCTCACTCTCTTTGAATCTTCTTTATCATGCTAAGAGGAGCAGGAAAAAGCAAAAAATTTCAGAATTGCACCTTGCAATGCGGAGAAATTACTGTTTGTGCATTTACAATATTCATTGATTTTTGCCATTGAAAAACATCATGTTATTCATATACCAGAAATGTTTGAAGCTACTGACTGAATGAAAGGAGCTGGCATCTCACGCTCTTTGAATCTTCTTTATCATGTTAAGAGGAGCAGGAAAAAGCAAAAAATTTCAGAATTGCACCTTGCAATGCGGAGAAATTACTGTTTGTGCATTTACAATATTCATTGATTTTTGGCATTGAAAAACATCATGTTATTCATATACCAGAAATGTTTGAAGCTACTGACTGAATGAAAGAAGCTGGCATCTCACTCTCTTTGAATCTTCTTTATCATGCTAAGAGGAGCAGGAAAAAGCAAAAAATTTCAGAGTTGCACCTTGCAATGCGGAGAAATTACTGTTTGTGCATTTACAATATTCATTGATTTTTGCCATTGAAAAACATCCAGAAATGATTGAAGCTACTGACTGAATGAAAGGAGCTGGCATCTCACTCTCTTTGAATCTTCTTTATCATGCTAAGAGGAGCAGGAAAAAGCAAAAAATTTCAGAGTTGCACCTTGCAATGCGGAGAAATTACTGTTTGTGCATTTACAATATTCATTGATTTTTGCCATTGAAAAACGTCCAGAAATGTTTGAAGCTACTGACTGAATGAAAGGAGCTGGCATCTCACTCTCTTTGAATCTTCTTTATCATGCTAAGAGGAGGAGGAAAAAGCAAAAAATTTCAGAATTGCACCTTGCAATGCGGAGAAATTACTGTTTGTGCATTTACAATATTCATTGATTTTTGCCATTGAAAAACGTCCAGAAATGATTGAAGCTACTGACTGAATGAAAGGAGCTGGCATCTCACTCTCTTTGAATCTTCTTTATCATGCTAAGAGGAGCAGGAAAAAGCAAAAAATTTCAGAATTGCACCTTGCAATGCGGAGAAATTACTGTTTGTGCATTTACAATATTCATTGATTTTTGCCATTGAAAAACGTCCAGAAATGTTTGAAGCTACTGACTGAATGAAAGGAGCTGGCATCTCACTCTCTTTGCATCTTCTTTATCATGTTAAGAGGAGCAGGAAAAAGCAAAAAATTTCAGAGTTGCACCTTGCAATGCGGAGAAATTACTGTTTGTGCATTTACAATATTCATTGATTTTTGCCATTGAAAAACGTCCAGAAATGTTTGAAGCTACTGACTGAATGAAAGGAGCTAGCATCTCACTCTCTTTGAATCTTCTTTATCATGCTAAGAGGAGCAGGAAAAAGCAAAAAATTTCAGAATTGCACCTTGCAATGCGGAGAAATTACTGTTTGTGCATTTACAATATTCATTGATTTTTGCCATTGAAAAGCGTCCAGAAATGATTGAAGCTACTGACTGAATGAAAGGAGCTGGCATCTCACTCTCTTTGAATCTTCTTTATCATGCTAAGAGGAGCAGGAAAAAGGAAAAAATTTCAGAATTGCACCTTGCAATGCGGAGAAATTACTGTTTGTGCATTTACAATATTCATTGATTTTTGCCATTGAAAAACGTCCAGAAATGTTTGAAGCTACTGACTGAATGAAAGGAGCTGGCATCTCACTCTCTTTGAATCTTCTTTATCATGCTAAGAGGAGCAGGAAAAAGCAAAAAATTTCAGAATTGCACCTTGCAATGCGGAGAAATTACTGTTTGTGCATTTACAATATTCATTGATTTTTGCCATTGAAAAACATCATGTTATTCATATACCAGAAATGTTTGAAGCTACTGACTGAATGAAAGGAGCTGGCATCTCACTCTCTTTGAATCTTCTTTATCATGCTAAGAGGAGCAGGAAAAAGCAAAAAATTTCAGAGTTGCACCTTGCAATGCGGAGAAATTACTGTTTGTGCATTTACAATATTCATTGATTTTTGCCATTGAAAAACGTCCAGAAATGTTTGAAGCTACTGACTGAATGAAAGGAGCTAGCATCTCACTCTCTTTGAATCTTCTTTATCATGCTAAGAGGAGCAGGAAAAAGCAAAAAATTTCAGAATTGCACCTTGCAATGCGGAGAAATTACTGTTTGTGCATTTACAATATTCATTGATTTTTGCCATTGAAAAGCGTCCAGAAATGATTGAAGCTACTGACTGAATGAAAGGAGCTGGCATCTCACTCTCTTTGAATCTTCTTTATCATGCTAAGAGGAGCAGGAAAAAGGAAAAAATTTCAGAATTGCACCTTGCAATGCGGAGAAATTACTGTTTGTGCATTTACAATATTCATTGATTTTTGCCATTGAAAAACGTCCAGAAATGTTTGAAGCTACTGACTGAATGAAAGGAGCTGGCATCTCACTCTCTTTGAATCTTCTTTATCATGCTAAGAGGAGCAGGAAAAAGCAAAAAATTTCAGAATTGCACCTTGCAATGCGGAGAAATTACTGTTTGTGCATTTACAATATTCATTGATTTTTGCCATTGAAAAACATCATGTTATTCATATACCAGAAATGTTTGAAGCTACTGACTGAATGAAAGGAGCTGGCATCTCACTCTCTTTGAATCTTCTTTATCATGCTAAGAGGAGCAGGAAAAAGCAAAAAATTTCAGAGTTGCACCTTGCAATGCGGAGAAATTACTGTTTGTGCATTTACAATATTCATTGATTTTTGCCATTGAAAAACGTCCAGAAATGTTTGAAGCTACTGACTGAATGAAAGGAGCTAGCATCTCACTCTCTTTGAATCTTCTTTATCATGCTAAGAGGAGCAGGAAAAAGCAAAAAATTTCAGAATTGCACCTTGCAATGCGGAGAAATTACTGTTTGTGCATTTACAATATTCATTGATTTTTGCCATTGAAAAGCGTCCAGAAATGATTGAAGCTACTGACTGAATGAAAGGAGCTGGCATCTCACTCTCTTTGAATCTTCTTTATCATGCTAAGAGGAGCAGGAAAAAGCAAAAAATTTCAGAATTGCACCTTGCAATGCGGAGAAATTACTGTTTGTGCATTTACAATATTCATTGATTTTTGCCATTGAAAAACGTCCAGAAATGTTTGAAGCTACTGACTGAATGAAAGGAGCTGGCATCTCACTCTCTTTGAATCTTCTTTATCATGCTAAGAGGAGCAGGAAAAAGCAAAAAATTTCAGAATTGCACCTTGCAATGCGGAGAAATTACTGTTTGTGCATTTACAATATTCATTGATTTTTGCCATTGAAAAACGTCCAGAAATGTTTGAAGCTACTGACTGAATGAAAGCAGCTAGCATCTCACTCTCTTTGAATCTTCTTTATCATGCTAAGAGGAGCAGGAAAAAGCAAAAAATTTCAGAATTGCACCTTGCAATGCGGAGAAATTACTGTTTGTGCATTTACAATATTCATTGATTTTTGCCATTGAAAAACATCATGTTATTCATATACCAGAAATGTTTGAAGCTACTGACTGAATGAAAGGAGCTGGCATCTCACGCTCTTTGAATCTTCTTTATCATGTTAAGAGGAGCAGGAAAAAGCAAAAAATTTCAGAATTGCACCTTGCAATGCGGAGAAATTACTGTTTGTGCATTTACAATATTCATTGATTTTTGGCATTGAAAAACATCATGTTATTCATATACCAGAAATGTTTGAAGCTACTGACTGAATGAAAGAAGCTGGCATCTCACTCTCTTTGAATCTTCTTTATCATGCTAAGAGGAGCAGGAAAAAGCAAAAAATTTCAGAGTTGCACCTTGCAATGCGGAGAAATTACTGTTTGTGCATTTACAATATTCATTGATTTTTGCCATTGAAAAACATCCAGAAATGATTGAAGCTACTGACTGAATGAAAGGAGCTGGCATCTCACTCTCTTTGAATCTTCTTTATCATGCTAAGAGGAGCAGGAAAAAGCAAAAAATTTCAGAGTTGCACCTTGCAATGCGGAGAAATTACTGTTTGTGCATTTACAATATTCATTGATTTTTGCCATTGAAAAACGTCCAGAAATGTTTGAAGCTACTGACTGAATGAAAGGAGCTGGCATCTCACTCTCTTTGAATCTTCTTTATCATGCTAAGAGGAGGAGGAAAAAGCAAAAAATTTCAGAATTGCACCTTGCAATGCGGAGAAATTACTGTTTGTGCATTTACAATATTCATTGATTTTTGCCATTGAAAAACGTCCAGAAATGATTGAAGCTACTGACTGAATGAAAGGAGCTGGCATCTCACTCTCTTTGAATCTTCTTTATCATGCTAAGAGGAGCAGGAAAAAGCAAAAAATTTCAGAATTGCACCTTGCAATGCGGAGAAATTACTGTTTGTGCATTTACAATATTCATTGATTTTTGCCATTGAAAAACGTCCAGAAATGTTTGAAGCTACTGACTGAATGAAAGGAGCTGGCATCTCACTCTCTTTGCATCTTCTTTATCATGTTAAGAGGAGCAGGAAAAAGCAAAAAATTTCAGAGTTGCACCTTGCAATGCGGAGAAATTACTGTTTGTGCATTTACAATATTCATTGATTTTTGCCATTGAAAAACGTCCAGAAATGTTTGAAGCTACTGACTGAATGAAAGGAGCTAGCATCTCACTCTCTTTGAATCTTCTTTATCATGCTAAGAGGAGCAGGAAAAAGCAAAAAATTTCAGAATTGCACCTTGCAATGCGGAGAAATTACTGTTTGTGCATTTACAATATTCATTGATTTTTGCCATTGAAAAGCGTCCAGAAATGATTGAAGCTACTGACTGAATGAAAGGAGCTGGCATCTCACTCTCTTTGAATCTTCTTTATCATGCTAAGCGGAGCAGGAAAAAGGAAAAAATTTCAGAATTGCACCTTGCAATGCGGAGAAATTACTGTTTGTGCATTTACAATATTCATTGATTTTTGCCATTGAAAAACGTCCAGAAATGTTTGAAGCTACTGACTGAATGAAAGGAGCTGGCATCTCACTCTCTTTGAATCTTCTTTATCATGCTAAGAGGAGCAGGAAAAAGCAAAAAATTTCAGAATTGCACCTTGCAATGCGGAGAAATTACTGTTTGTGCATTTACAATATTCATTGATTTTTGCCATTGAAAAACATCATGTTATTCATATACCAGAAATGTTTGAAGCTACTGACTGAATGAAAGGAGCTGGCATCTCACTCTCTTTGAATCTTCTTTATCATGCTAAGAGGAGCAGGAAAAAGCAAAAAATTTCAGAGTTGCACCTTGCAATGCGGAGAAATTACTGTTTGTGCATTTACAATATTCATTGATTTTTGCCATTGAAAAACGTCCAGAAATGTTTGAAGCTACTGACTGAATGAAAGGAGCTAGCATCTCACTCTCTTTGAATCTTCTTTATCATGCTAAGAGGAGCAGGAAAAAGCAAAAAATTTCAGAATTGCACCTTGCAATGCGGAGAAATTACTGTTTGTGCATTTACAATATTCATTGATTTTTGCCATTGAAAAGCGTCCAGAAATGATTGAAGCTACTGACTGAATGAAAGGAGCTGGCATCTCACTCTCTTTGAATCTTCTTTATCATGCTAAGAGGAGCAGGAAAAAGGAAAAAATTTCAGAATTGCACCTTGCAATGCGGAGAAATTACTGTTTGTGCATTTACAATATTCATTGATTTTTGCCATTGAAAAACGTCCAGAAATGTTTGAAGCTACTGACTGAATGAAAGGAGCTGGCATCTCACTCTCTTTGAATCTTCTTTATCATGCTAAGAGGAGCAGGAAAAAGCAAAAAATTTCAGAATTGCACCTTGCAATGCGGAGAAATTACTGTTTGTGCATTTACAATATTCATTGATTTTTGCCATTGAAAAACATCATGTTATTCATATACCAGAAATGTTTGAAGCTACTGACTGAATGAAAGGAGCTGGCATCTCACTCTCTTTGAATCTTCTTTATCATGCTAAGAGGAGCAGGAAAAAGCAAAAAATTTCAGAGTTGCACCTTGCAATGCGGAGAAATTACTGTTTGTGCATTTACAATATTCATTGATTTTTGCCATTGAAAAACGTCCAGAAATGTTTGAAGCTACTGACTGAATGAAAGGAGCTAGCATCTCACTCTCTTTGAATCTTCTTTATCATGCTAAGAGGAGCAGGAAAAAGCAAAAAATTTCAGAATTGCACCTTGCAATGCGGAGAAATTACTGTTTGTGCATTTACAATATTCATTGATTTTTGCCATTGAAAAGCGTCCAGAAATGATTGAAGCTACTGACTGAATGAAAGGAGCTGGCATCTCACTCTCTTTGAATCTTCTTTATCATGCTAAGAGGAGCAGGAAAAAGCAAAAAATTTCAGAATTGCACCTTGCAATGCGGAGAAATTACTGTTTGTGCATTTACAATATTCATTGATTTTTGCCATTGAAAAACATCATGTTATTCATATACCAGAAATGTTTGAAGCTACTGACTGAATGAAAGGAGCTGGCATCTCACTCTCTTTGAATCTTCTTTATCATGCTAAGAGGAGCAGGAAAAAGCAAAAAATTTCAGAATTGCACCTTGCAATGTGGAGAAATTACTGTTTGTGCATTTACAATATTCATTGATTTTTGCCATTGAAAAACATTATGCTATTCATATACCAGAAATGTTTGAAGCTACTGACTGAATGAAAAGAGCTGGCATCTCACTGTCTTTGAATCTTCTTTATCATGCTAAGAGGAGCAGGAAAAAGCAAAAAATTTCAGAATTGCACCTTGCAATGTGGAGAAATTACTGTTTCTGCATTTACAATATTCATTGATTTTTGCCATTGAAAACGTCCAGAAATGATTGAAGCTACTGACTGAATGAAAAGAGCTGGCATCTCACTCTCTTTGAATCTTCTTTATCATGCTAAGAGGAGCAGGAAAAAGCAAAAAATTTCAGAATTGCACCTTGCAATGCGGAGAAATTACTGTTTGTGCATTTACAATATTCATTGATTTTTGCCATTGAAAAACATGTTATTCATATACCAGAAATGTTTGAAGCTACTGACTGAATGAAAAGAGCTGGCATCTCACTCTCTTTGAATCTTCTTTATCATGCTAAGTGGAGCAGGAAAAAGCAAAAAATTTCAGAATTGCACCTTGCAATGTGTTGAAATTACTGTTTGTGCATTTACAATATTCATTGATTTTTGCCATTGAAAAACATCATGTTATTCATATACCAGAAATGTTTGAAGCTACTGACTGAATGAAAGGAGCTGGCATCTCACTCTCTTTGAATCTTCTTTATCATGCTAAGAGGAGCAGGAAAAAGCAAAAAATTTCAGAATTGCACCTTGCAATGCGGAGAAATTACTGTTTGTGCATTTACAATATTCATTGATTTTTGCCATTGAAAAACATCATGTTATTCATATACCAGAAATGTTTGAAGCTACTGACTGAATGAAAGGAGCTGGCATCTCACTCTCTTTGAATCTTCTTTATCATGCTAAGAGGAGCAGGAAAAAGCAAAAAATTTCAGAATTGCACCTTGCAATGCGGAGAAATTACTGTTTGTGCATTTACAATATTCATTGATTTTTGCCATTGAAAAACGTCCAGAAATGATTGAAGCTACTGACTGAATGAAAGGAGCTGGCATCTCACTCTCTTTGAATCTTCTTTATCATGCTAAGAGGAGCAGGAAAAAGCAAAAAATTTCAGAATTGCACCTTGCAATGCGGAGAAATTACTGTTTGTGCATTTACAATATTCATTGATTTTTGCCATTGAAAAACATCATGTTATTCATATACCAGAAATGTTTGAAGCTACTGACTGAATGAAAAGAACTGGCATCTCACTCTAATTGAATCTTCTTTATCATGCTAAGAGGAGCAGGAAAAAGCAAAAAATTTCAGAATTGCACCTTGCAATGCGGAGAAATTAATGTTTGTGCATTTACAATATTCATTGATTTTTGCCATTGAAAAACATCATGTTATTCATATAACAGAAATGTTTGAAGCTACTGACTGAATGAAAAGAGCTGGCATCTCACTATCTTTGAATCTTCTTTATCATGCTAAGAGGAGCAGGAAAAAGCAAAAAATTTCAGAATTGCACCTTGCAATGCAGAGAAATTACTGTTTGTGCATTTACAATATTCATTGATTTTTGCCATTGAAAAACATGTTATTCATATACCAGAAATGTTTGAAGCTACTGACTGAATGAAAGGAGCTGGCATCTCACTCTCTTTGAATGTTCTTTATCATGCTAAGAGGAGCAGGAAAAAGCAAAAAATTTCAGAATTGCACCTTGCAATGCGGAGAAATTACTGTTTGTGCATTTACAATATTCATTGATTTTTGCCATTGAAAAACATCATGTTATTCATATACCAGAAATGTTTGAAGTTACTGACTGAATGAAAGGAGCTGGCATCTCACTCTCTTTGAATCTTCTTTATCATGCTAAGAGGAGCAGGAAAAAGCAAAAAATTTCAGAATTGCACCTTGCAATGCGGAGAAATTACTGTTTGTGCATTTACAATATTCATTTATTTTTGCCATTATAAAACATCATGTTATTCATATACCAGAAATGTTTGAAGCTACTGACTGAATGAAAGGAGCTGGCATCTCACTCTCTTTGAATCTTCTTTATCATGCTAAGAGGAGCAGGAAAAAGCAAAAAATTTCAGAATTGCACATTGCAATGCGGAGAAATTACTGTTTGTGCATTTACAATATTCATTGATTTTTGCCATTGAAAAACATGTTATTCATATACCAGAAATGTTTGAAGCTACTGACTGAATGAAAAGAGCTGGCATCTCACTCTCTTTGAATCTTCTTTATCATGCTAAGAGGAGCAGGAAAAAGCAAAAAATTTCAGAATTGCACCTTGCAAAGCGGAGAAATTACTGTTTGTGCATTTACAATATTCATTGATTTTTGCCATTGAAAAACATCATGTTATTCATATACGAAAAATGTTTGAAGCTACTGACTGAATGAAAGGAGCTGGCATCTCACTCTCTTTGAATCTTTATCATGCTAAGAGGAGCAGGAAAAAGCAAAAAATTTCAGAATTGCACCTTGCAATGCGGAGAAATTACTGTTTGTGCATTTACAATATTCATTGATTTTTGCCATTGAAAAACATTATGTTATTCATATACCAGAAATGTTTGAAGCTACTGACTGAATGAAAAGAGCTGGCATCTCACTGTCTTTGAATCTTCTTTATCATGCTAAGAGGAGCAGGAAAAAGCAAAAAATTTCAGAATTGCACCTTGCAATGTGGAGAAATTACTGTTTCTGCATTTACAATATTCATTGATATTTGCCATTGAAAAACGTCCAGAAATGATTGAAGCTACTGACTGAATGAAAGGAGCTGGCATCTCACTCTCTTTGTATCTTCTTTATCATGCTAAGAGGAGCAGGAAAAAGCAAACAATTTCAGAATTGCACCTTGCAATGCGGAGAAATTACTGTTTGTGCATTTACAATATTCATTGATTTTTGCCATTGAAAAACATGTTATTCATATACCAGAAATGTTTGAAGCTACTGACTGAATGAAAAGAGCTGGCATCTCACTCTCTTTGAATCTTCTTTATCATGCTAAGAGGAGCAGGAAAAAGCAAAAAATTTCAGAATTGCACCTTGCAAAGCGGAGAAATTACTGTTTGTGCATTTACAATATTCATTGATTTTTGCCATTGAAAAACATCATGTTATTCATATACGAAAAATGTTTGAAGCTACTGACTGAATGAAAGGAGCTGGCATCTCACTCTCTTTGAATCTTTATCATGCTAAGAGGAGCAGGAAAAAGCAAAAAATTTCAGAATTGCACCTTGCAATGCGGAGAAATTACTGTTTGTGCATTTACAATATTCATTGATTTTTGCCATTGAAAAACATTATGTTATTCATATACCAGAAATGTTTGAAGCTACTGACTGAATGAAAAGAGCTGGCATCTCACTGTCTTTGAATCTTCTTTATCATGCTAAGAGGAGCAGGAAAAAGCAAAAAATTTCAGAATTGCACCTTGCAATGTGGAGAAATTACTGTTTCTGCATTTACAATATTCATTGATTTTTGCCATTGAAAAACGTCCAGAAATGATTGAAGCTACTGACTGAATGAAAGGAGCTGGCATCTCACTCTCTTTGTATCTTCTTTATCATGCTAAGAGGAGCAGGAAAAAGCAAACAATTTCAGAATTGCACCTTGCAATGCGGAGAAATTACTGTTTGTGCATTTACAATATTCATTGATTTTTGCCATTGAAAAACATGTTATTCATATACCAGAACTGTTTGAAGCTACTGACTGAATGAAAAGAGCTGGCATATCACTCTCTTTGAATCTTCTTTATCATGCTAAGTGGAGCAGGAAAAAGCAAAAAATTTCAGAATTGCACCTTGCAATGTGGAGAAATTACTGTTTGTGCATTTACAATATTCATTGATTTTTGCCATTGAAAAACATCATGTTATTCATATACCAGAAATGTTTGAAGCTACTTACTGAATGAAAGGATTTGGCATCTCACTCTCTTTGAATCTTCTTTATCATGCTAAGAGGAGCAGGAAAAAGCAAAAAATTTCAGAATTGCACCTTGCAATGCGGAGAAATTACTGTTTGTGCATTTACAATATTCATTGATTTTTGCCATTGAAAAACGTCCAGAAATGATTGAAGCTACTGACTGAATGAAAGGAGCTGGCATCTCACTCTCTTTGAATCTTCTTTATCATGCTAAGAGGAGCAGGAAAAAGCAAAAAATTTCAGAATTGCACCTTGCAATGCGGAGAAATTACTGTTTGTGCATTTACAATATTCATTGATTTTTGCCATTGAAAAACATCATGTTATTCATATACCAGAAATGTTTGAAGCTGCTGACTGAATGAAGGGAACTGGCATCTCACTCTAATTGAATCTTCTTTATCATGCTAAGAGGAGCAGGAAAAAGCAAAAAATTTCAGAATTGCACCATGCAATGCGGAGAAATTACTGTTTGTGCATTTACAATATTCATTGATTTTTGCCATTGAAAAACATGTTATTCATATACCAGAAATGTTTGAAGCTACTGACTGAATTAAAGGAGCTGGCATCTCACTCTCTTTGAATCTTCTTTATCATGCTAAGAGGAGCAGGAAAAAGCAAAAAATTTCAGAATTGCACCTTGCAATGCGGAGAAATTACTGTTTGTGCATTTACAATATTCATTGATTTTTGCCATTGAAAAACATCATGTTATTCATATACCAGAAATGTTTGAAGTTACTGACTGAATGAAAGGAGCTGGCATCTCACTCTCTTTGAATCTTCTTTATCATGCTAAGAGGAGCAGGAAAAAGCAAAAAATTTCAGAATTGCACCTTGCAATGCGGAGAAATTACTGTTTGTGCATTTACAATATTCATTGATTTTTGCCATTGAAAAACATCCAGAAATGATTGAAGCTACTGACTGAAAAAAAGGAGCTGGCATCTCACTCTCTTTGAATCTTCTTTATCATGCTAAGAGGAGCAGGAAAAAGCAAAAAATTTCAGAATTGCACCTTGCAATGCGGAGAAATTACTGTTTGTGCATTTACAATATTCATTGATTTTTGCCATTGAAAAACATCATGTTATTCATATACCAGAAATGTTTGAAGCTACTGACTGAATGAAAGGAGCTGGCATCTCACTCTCTTTGAATCTTCTTTATCATGCTAAGAGGAGCAGGAAAAAGCAAAAAATTTCAGAATTGCACCTTGCAATGCGGAGAAATTACTGTTTGTGCATTTACAATATTCATTGATTTTTGCCATTGAAAAACATCATGTTATTCATATACCAGAAATGTTTGAAGCTACTGACTGAATGAAAGGAGCTGGCATCTCACTCTCTTTGAATCTTCTTTATCATGCTAAGAGGAGCAGGAAAAAGCAAAAAATTTCAGAATTGCACCTTGCAATGCGGAGAAATTACTGTTTGTGCATTTACAATATTCATTGATTTTTGCCATTATAAAACATCATGTTATTCATATACCAGAAATGTTTGAAGCTACTGACTGAATGAAAGGAGCTGGCATCTCACTCTCTTTGAATCTTCTTTATCATGCTAAGAGGAGCAGGAAAAAGCAAAAAATTTCAGAGTTGCACCTTGCAATGCGGAGAAATTACTGTTTGTGCATTTACAATATTCATTGATTTTTGCCATTGAAAAACGTCCAGAAATGATTGAAGCTACTGACTGAATGAAAGGAGCTGGCATCTCACTCTCTTTGAATCTTCTTTATCATGCTAAGAGGAGCAGGAAAAAGCAAAAAATTTCAGAATTGCACCTTGCAATGCGGAGAAATTACTGTTTGTGCATTTACAATATTCATTGATTTTTGCCATTGAAAAACGTACAGAAATGTTTGAAGCTACTGACTGAATGAAAGGAGCTGGCATCTCACTCTCTTTGAATCTTCTTTATCATGCTAAGAGGAGCAGGAAAAAGCAAAAAATTTCAGAATTGCACCTTGCAATGCGGAGAAATTACTGTTTGTGCATTTATAATATTCATTGATTTTTACCATTGAAAAACATCATGTTATTCATATACCAGAAATGTTTGAAGCTACTGACTGAATGAAAGGAGCTGGCATCTCACTCTCTTTGAATCTTCTTTATCATGCTAAGAGGAGCAGGAAAAAGCAAAAAATTTCAGAATTGCACCTTGCAATGCGGAGAAATTACTGTTTGTGCATTTACAATATTCATTGATTTTTGGCATTGAAAAACATCATGTTATTCATATACCAGAAATGTTTGAAGCTACTGACTGAATGAAAGGAGCTGGCATCTCACTCTCTTTGAATCTTCTTTATCATGCTAAGAGGAGCAGGAAAAAGCAAAAAATTTCAGAATTGCACCTTGCAATGCGGAGAAATTACTGTTTGTGCATTTACAATATTCATTGATTTTTGCCATTGAAAAACATCATGTTATTCATATACCAGAAATGTTTGAAGCTACTGACTGAATGAAAGGAACTGGCATCTCACTCTAATTGAATCTTCTTTATCATGCTAAGAGGAGCAGGAAAAAGCAAAAAATTTCAGAATTGCACCTTGCAATGCGGAGAAATTAATGTTTGTGCATTTACAATATTCATTGATTTTTGCCATTGAAAAACATCATGTTATTCATATACCAGAAATGTTTGAAGCTACTGACTGAATGAAAAGAGCTGGCATCTCACTCTCTTTGAATCTTCTTTATCATGCTAAGAGGAGCAGGAAAAAGCAAAAAATTTCAGAATTGCACCTTGCAATGCGGAGAAATTACTGTTTGTGCATTTACAATATTCATTGATTTTTGCCATTGAAAAACATGTTATTCATATACCAGAAAAGTTTGAAGCTACTGACTGAATGAAAGTAGCTGGCATCTCACTCTCTTTGAATCTTCTTTATCATGCTAAGAGGAGCAGGAAAAAGCAAAAAATTTCAGAATTGCACCTTGCAATGCGGAGAAATTACTGTTTGTGCATTTACAATATTCATTGATTTTTGCCATTGAAAAACATCATGTTATTCATATACCAGAAATGTTTGAAGTTACTGACTGAATGAAAGGAGCTGGCATCTCACTCTCTTTGAATCTTCTTTATCATGCTAAGAGGAGCAGGAAAAAGTAAAAAATTTCAGAATTGCACCTTGCAATGCGTAGAAATTACTGTTTGTGCATTTACAATATTCATTGATTTTTGCCATTATAAAACATCATGTTATTCATATACCAGAAATGTTTGAAGCTACTGACTGAATGAAAGGAGCTGGCATCTCACTCTCTTTGAATCTTCTTTATCATGCTAAGAGGAGCAGGAAAAAGCAAAAAATTTCAGAATTGCACCTTGCAATGCGGAGAAATTACTGTTTGTGCATTTACAATATTCATTGATTTTTGCCATTGAAAAACATGTTATTCATATACCAGAAATGTTTGAAGCTACTGACTGAATGAAAAGAGCTGGCATCTCACTCTCTTTGAATGTTCTTTATCATGCTAAGAGGAGCAGGAAAAAGCAAAAAATTTCAGAATTGCACCTTGCAATGCGGAGAAATTACTGTTTGTGCATTTACAATATTCATTGATTTTTGCCATTGAAAAACATCATGTTATTCATATACCAGAAATGTTTGAAGCTACTGACTGAATGAAAGGAGCTGGCATCTCACTCTCTTTGAATCTTTATCATGCTAAGAGGAGCAGGAAAAAGCAAAAAATTTCAGAATTGCACCTTGCAATGCGGAGAAATTACTGTTTGTGCATTTACAATATTCATTGATTTTTGCCATTGAAAAACATTATGTTATTCATATACCAGAAATGTTTGAAGCTACTGACTGAATGAAAAGAGCTGGCATCTCACTGTCTTTGAATCTTCTTTATCATGCTAAGAGGAGGAGGAAAAAGCAAAAAAATTCAGAATTGCACCTTGCAATGTGGAGAAATTACTGTTTCTGCATTTACAATATTCATTGATTTTTGCCATTGAAAAACGTCCAGAAATGATTGAAGCTACTGACTGAATGAAAGGAGCTGGCATCTCACTCTCTTTGAATCTTCTTTATCATGCTAAGAGGAGCAGGAAAAAGCAAAAAATTTCAGAATTGCACCTTGCAATGCGGAGAAATTACTGTTTGTGCATTTACAATATTCATTGATTTTTGCCATTGAAAAATATGTTATTCATATACCAGAAATGTTTGAAGCTACTGACTGAATGAAAGGAGCTGGCATCTCACTCTCTTTGAATCTTCTTTATCATGCTAAGAGGAGCAGGAAAAAGCAAAAAATTTCAGAATTGCACCTTGCAATGCGGAGAAATTACTGTTTGTGCATTTACAATATTCATTGATTTTTGCCATTGAAAAACATCATGTTATTCATATACCAGAAATGTTTGAAGTTACTGACTGAATGAAAGGAGCTGGCATCTCACTCTCTTTGAATCTTCTTTATCATGCTAAGAGGAGCAGGAAAAAGTAAAAAATTTCAGAATTGCACCTTGCAATGCGGAGAAATTACTGTTTGTGCATTTACAATATTCATTGATTTTTGCCATTATAAAACATCATGTTATTCATATACCAGAAATGTTTGATGCTGCTGACTGAATGAAAGGAGCTGGCATCTCACTCTCTTTGAATCTTCTTTATCATGCTAAGAGGAGCAGGAAAAAGCAAAAAATTTCAGAATTGCACCTTGCAATGCGGAGAAATTACTGTTTGTGCATTTACAATATTCATTGATTTTTGCCATTGAAAAACATGTTATTCATATACCAGAAATGTTTGAAGCTACTGACTGAATGAAAAGAGCTGGCATCTCACTCTCTTTGAATTTTCTTTATCATGCTAAGAGGAGCAGGAAAAAGCAAAAAATTTCAGAATTGCACCTTGCAATGCGGAGAAATTACTGTTTATGCATTTACAATATTCATTGATTTTTGCCATTGAAAAACATCATGTTATTCATATACCAGAAATGTTTGAAGCTACTGACTGAATGAAAGGAGCTGGCATCTCACTCTCTTTGAATCTTTATCATGCTAAGAGGAGCAGGAAAAAGCAAAAAATTTCAGAATTGCACCTTGCAATGCGGAGAAATTACTGTTTGTGCATTTACAATATTCATTGATTTTTGCCATTGAAAAACATTATGTTATTCATATACCAGAAATGTTTGAAGCTACTGACTGAATGAAAAGAGCTGGCATCTCACTGTCTTTGAATCTTCTTTATCATGCTAAGAGGAGGAGGAAAAAGCAAAAAATTTCAGAATTGCACCTTGCAATGTGGAGAAATTACTGTTTCTGCATTTACAATATTCATTGATTTTTGCCATTGAAAAACGTCCAGAAATGATTGAAGCTACTGACTGAATGAAAGGAGCTGGCATCTCACTCTCTTTGAATCTTCTTTATCATGCTAAGAGGAGCAGGAAAAAGCAAAAAATTTCAGAATTGCACCTTGCAATGCGGAGAAATTACTGTTTGTGCATTTACAATATTCATTGATTTTTGCCATTGAAAAACATGTTATTCATATACCAGAAATGTTTGAAGCTACTGACTGAATGAAAGGAGCTGGCATCTCACTCTCTTTGAATCTTCTTTATCATGCTAAGAGGAGCAGGAAAAAGCAAAAAATTTCAGAATTGCACCTTGCAATGCGGAGAAATTACTGTTTGTGCATTTACAATATTCATTGATTTTTGCCATTGAAAAACATCATGTTATTCATATACCAGAAATGTTTGAAGTTACTGACTGAATGAAAGGAGCTGGCATCTCACTCTCTTTGAATCTTCTTTATCATGCTAAGAGGAGCAGGAAAAAGCAAAAAATTTCAGAATTGCACCTTGCAATGCGGAGAAATTACTGTTTGTGCATTTACAATATTCATTGATTTTTGCCATTATAAAACATCATGTTATTCATATACCAGAAATGTTTGAAGCTACTGACTGAATGAAAGGAGCTGGCATCTCACTCTCTTTGAATCTTCTTTATCATGCTAAGAGGAGCAGGAAAAAGCAAAAAATTTCAGAATTGCACCTTGAAATGCGGAGAAATTACTGTTTGTGCATTTACAATATTCATTGATTTTTGCCATTGAAAAACATGTTATTCATATACCAGAAATGTTTGAAGCTACTGACTGAATGAAAAGAGCTGGCATCTCACTCTCTTTGAATCTTCTTTATCATGCTAAGAGGAGCAGGAAAAAGCAAAAAATTTCAGAATTGCACCTTGCAATGCGGAGAAATTACTGTTTGTGCATTTACAATATTCATTGATTTTTGCCATTGAAAAACATCATGTTATTCATATACAGTCATATGAAAAAGTTTGGGCACCCCTATTAATCTTAAGCTTAATGTTTTATAAAAATTGGTGTTTTTGCAACAGCTATTTCAGTTTGATATATGTAATAACTGTTGGAGACAGTAATGTTTCTGCCTTGAAATGAGGTTTATTGTACTAACAGAAAATGTGCAATCTGCATTCAAACAAAATTTGACAGGTGCATAAGTATGGGCACCGCACCAGAAAAGTGACATTAATATTTAGTAGATCCTCATTTTGCAAAAATAACAGCCTCTAGTCGCTTCCTGTAGCTTTTAATGAGTTCCTGGATGAAGGATGAAGGTATTTTTGACCATTCCTCTTTACAAAATAATTCCAGTTCAGTAAAGTTTGGTGGTCGCCGAGCATGGACAGCCCTCTTCAAATGATCCCACAGATGTTCAATGATATTCAGGTCTGTGGACTGGGATGGCCATTCCAGAACATTGTAATTGTTCCTCTGCATGAATGCCTGAGTAGATTTGGAGCGGTGTTTTGGATCATTGTCTTGCTGAAAGATCCATCCCCTGCGTAACTTCAACTTTATCACTGATTCTTGAACATTATTGTCAAGAATCTGCTGATACTGAGTGGAATCCATGCGTCCCTCAACTTTAACAAGATTCCCAGTGCCGGCATTGGCCACACAGCCCCAAAGCATGATGGAACCTCCACCAAATTTTACTGTGGGTAGCAAGTGTTTTTCTTGGAGTGCTGTGTTTTTTTTGCCGCCATGCATAACGCCTTTTTGTATGACCAAACAACTCAATCTTGGTTTCATCAGTACACAGGACCTTCTTCCAAAAATAAATTGGCTTCTCCAAATGTGCTTTTGCATACCTCAGCCGACTCTGTTTGTGGTGTGCTTGCAGAAACGGCTTCTTTCGCATCACTCTCCCATACAGCTTCTCCTTGTGCAAAGTGCGTTGTATAGTTGACCGATGCACAGTGACACCATCTGCAGCAAGTTGATGCTGCAGCTCTCTGGAGGTGGTCTGAGGATTGTCCTTGACTGATCTCACCATTCTTCTTCTCTGCCTTTCTGATGTTTTTCTTGGCCTGCCACTTCTGGCCTTAACAAGAACTGTCCCTGTGTTCTTCCATTTCCTTACTATGTTCCTCACAGTGGAAACTGACAGGTTAAATCTCTGAGACAGCTTTTTGTATCCTTCCCCTGAACAACTATGTTGAATAATCTTTGTTTTCAGATCATTTGACAGTTGTTTTGAGGAGCCCATCATGCCACTCTTCAGAGGAGATTCAAACAGGAGAACAACTTGCAAGTGGCCACTTTAAGTAGCTTTTCTCATGATTGCATACACCTGGCTATGAAGTTCAAAGCTCAATGAGGTTACAAAACCAAAAAAAGTGCTTTAGTAAGTCAGTAAAAACTAGGTAGGAGTATTTAAAACAAGAAAATGATAAGGGTGCCCATACTTATGCACCTGTGAAATTTTGTTTGAATGCAGATTGCACATTTTCTGTTAGCACAATAAACCTCATTTCAAGGCAGAAACATTACTGTGTCCAACAGTTATTACATATATCAAACTGAAATAGCTGTTGCAAAAACACCAATTTTTATAACACATTAAGCTTAAGATTAATAGGGGTGCCCAAACTTTTTCATATGACTGTACCAGAAATGTTTGAAGCTACTGACTGAATGAAAGGAGCTGGCATCTCACTCTCTTTGAATCTTTATCATGCTAAGAGGAGCAGGAAAAAGCAAAAAATTTCAGAATTGCACCTTGCAATGCGGAGAAATTACTGTTTGTGCATTTACAATATTCATTGATTTTTGCCATTGAAAAACATTATGTTATTCATATACCAGAAATGTTTGAAGCTACTGACTGAATGAAAAGAGCTGGCATCTCACTGTCTTTGAATCTTCTTTATCATGCTAAGAGGAGCAGGAAAAAGCAAAAAATTTCAGAATTGCACCTTGCAATGTGGAGAAATTACTGTTTCTGCATTTACAATATTCATTGATTTTTGCCATTGAAAAACGTCCAGAAATGATTGAAGCTACTGACTGAATGAAAGGAGCTGGCATCTCACTCTCTTTGAATCTTCTTTATCATGCTAAGAGGAGCAGGAAAAAGCTAAAAATTTCAGAATTGCACGTTGCAATGCGGAGAAATTACTGTTTGTGCACTTACAATATTCATTGATTTTTGCCATTGAAAAACGTCCAGAAATGATTGAAGCTACTGACTGAATGAAAGGAGCTGGCATCTCACTCTCTTTGAATCTTCTTTATCGTGCTAAGAGGAGCAGGAAAAAGCAAACAATTTCAGAATTGCACCTTGCAATGCGGAGAAATTACTGTTTGTGCATTTACAATATTCATTGATTTTTGCCATTGAAAAACATGTTATTCATATACCAGAAATGTTTGAAGCTACTGACTGAATGAAAAGAGCTGGCATCTCACTCTCTTTGAATCTTCTTTATCATGCTAAGTGGAGCAGGAAAAAGCAAAAAATTTCAGAATTGCACCTTGCAATGCGGAGAAATTACTGTTTGTGCATTTACAATATTCATTGATTTTTGCCTTTGAAAAACATCATGTTATTCATATACCAGAAATGTTTGAAGCTACTTACTGAATGAAAGGATCTGGCATCTCACTCTCTTTGAATCTTCTTTATCATGCTAAGAGGAGCAGGAAAAAGCAAAAAAAATTTCAGAATTGCACCTTGCAATGCGGAGAAATTACTGTTTGTGCATTTACAATATTCATTGATTTTTGCCATTGAAAAACGTCCAGAAATGATTGAAGCTACTGACTGAATGAAAGGAGCTGGCATCTCACTCTCTTTGAATCTTCTTTATCATGCTAAGAGGAGCAGGAAAAAGCAAAAAAATTCAGAATTGCACCTTGCAATGCGGAGAAATTACTGTTTGTGCATGTACAATATTCATTGATTTTTGCCATTGAAAAACGTCCAGAAATGATTGAAGCTACTGACTGAATGAAAGGAGCTGGCATCTCACTCTCTTTGAATCTTCTTTATCATGCTAAGAGGAGCAGGAAAAAGCAAAAAATTTCAGAATTGCACCTTGCAATGCGGAGAAATTACTGTTTGTGCATTTACAATATTCATTGATTTTTGCCATTGAAAAACATCATGTTATTCATATACCAGAAATGTTTGAAGATACTGACTGAATGAAAGGAACTGGCATCTCACTCTAATTGAATCTTCTTTATCATGCTAAGAGGAGCAGGAAAAAGCAAAAAATTTCAGAATTGCACCTTGCAATGCGGAGAAATTAATGTTTGTGCATTTACAATATTCATTGATTTTTGCCATTGAAAAACATCATGTTATTCATATACCAGAAATGTTTGAAGCTACTGACTGAATGAAAAGAGCTGGCATCTCACTCTCTTTGAATCTTCTTTATCATGCTAAGAGGAGCAGGAAAAAGCAAAAAATTTCAGAATTGCACCTTGCAATGCGGAGAAATTACTGTTTGTGCATTTACAATATTCATTGATTTTTGCCATTGAAAAACGTCCAGAAATGATTGAAGCTACTGACTGAATGAAAGGAGCTGGCATCTCACTCTCTTTGAATCTTCTTTATCATGCTAAGAGGAGCAGGAAAAACCAAAAAAATTCAGAATTGCACCTTGCAATGCGGAGAAATTACTGTTTGTGCATGTACAATATTCATTGATTTTTGCCATTGAAAAACGTCCAGAAATGATTGAAGCTACTGACTGAATGAAAGGAGCTGGCATCTCACTCTCTTTGAATCTTCTTTATCATGCTAAGAGGAGCAGGAAAAAGCAAAAAATTTCAGAATTGCACCTTGCAATGCGGAGAAATTACTGTTTGTGCATTTACAATATTCATTGATTTTTGCCATTGAAAAACATCATGTTATTCATATACCAGAAATGTTTGAACATACTGACTGAATGAAAGGAACTGGCATCTCACTCTAATTGAATCTTCTTTATCATGGTAAGAGGAGCAGGAAAAAGCAAAAAATTTCAGAATTGCACCTTGCATTGCGGAGAAATTAATGTTTGTGCATTTAGAATATTCATTGATTTTTGCCATTGAAAAACATCATGTTATTCATATACCAGAAATGTTTGAAGCTACTGACTGAATGAAAAGAGCTGGCATCTCACTCTCTTTGAATCTTCTTTATCATGCTAAGAGGAGCAGGAAAAAGCAAAAAATTTCAGAATTGCACCTTGCAATGCGGAGAAATTACTGTTTGTGCATTTACAATATTCATTGATTTTTGCCATTGAAAAACATGTTATTCATATACCAGAAATGTTTGAAGCTACTGACTGAATGAAAGGAGCTGGCATCTCACTCTCTTTGAATCTTCTTTATCATGCTAAGAGGAGCAGGAAAAAGCAAAAAATTTCAGAATTGCACCTTGCAATGCGGAGAAATTACTGTTTGTGCATTTACAATATTCATTGATTTTTGCCATTGAAAAACATCATGTTATTCATATACCAGAAATGTTTGAAGTTACTGACTGAATGAAAGGAGCTGGCATCTCACTCTCTTTGAATCTTCTTTATCATGCTAAGAGGAGCAGGAAAAAGCAAAAAATTTCAGAATTGCACCTTGCAAAGCGGAGAAATTACTGTTTGTGCATTTACAATATTCATTGATTTTTGCCATTATAAAACATCATGTTATTCATATATCAGAAATGTTTGAAGCTACTGACTGAATGAAAGGAGCTGGCATCTCACTCTCTTTGAATCTTCTTTATCATGCTAAGAGGAGCAGGAAAAAGCAAAAAATTTCAGAATTGCACCTTGCAATGCGGAGAAATTACTGTTTGTGCATTTACAATATTCATTGATTTTTGCCATTGAAAAACGTCCAGAAATGATTGAAGCTACTGACTGAATGAAAGGAGCTGGCATCTCACTCTCTTTGAATCTTCTTTATCATGCTAAGAGGAGCAGGAAAAAGCAAAAAATTTCAGAATTGCACCTTGCAATGCGGAGAAATTACTGTTTGTGCATTTACAATATTCATTGATTTTTGCCATTGAAAAACATCATGTTATTCATATACCAGAAATGTTTGAAGCTACTGACTGAATGAAAGGAGCTGGCATCTCACTCTCTTTGAATCTTCTTTATCATGCTAAGAGGAGCAGGAAAAAGCAAAAAATTTCAGAATTGCACCTTGCAATGTGGAGAAATTACTGTTTGTGCATTTACAATATTCATTGATTTTTGCCATTGAAAAACATCATGTTATTCATATACCAGAAATGTTTGAAGCTACTGACTGAATGAAAGGAGCTGGCATCTCACTCTCTTTGAATCTTCTTTATCATGCTAAGAGGAGCAGGAAAAAGCAAAAAATTTCAGAATTGCACCTTGCAATGCGGAGAAATTACTGTTTGTGCATTTACAATATTCATTGATTTTTGCCATTATAAAACATCATGTTATTCATATACCAGAAATGTTTGAAGCTACTGACTGAATGAAAGAAGCTGGCATCTCACTCTCTTTGAATCTTCTTTATCATGCTAAGAGGAGCAGGAAAAAGCAAAAAATTTCAGAGTTGCAGCTTGCAATGCGGAGAAATTACTGTTTGTGCATTTACAATATTCATTGATTTTTGCCATTGAAAAACGTCCAGAAATGATTGAAGCTACTGACTGAATGAAAGGAGCTGGCATCTCACTCTCTTTGAATCTTCTTTATCATGCTAAGAGGAGCAGGAAAAAGCAAAAAATTTCAGAATTGCACCTTGCAATGCGGAGAAATTACTGTTTGTGCATTTACAATATTCATTGATTTTTGCCATTGAAAAACGTCCAGAAATGTTTGAAGCTACTGACTGAATGAAAGGAGCTGGCATCTCACTCTCTAAGAATCTTCTTTATCATGCTAAGAGGAGCAGGAAAAAGCAAAAAATTTCAGAATTGCACCTTGCAATGCGGAGAAATTACTGTTTGTGCATTTACAATATTCATTGATTTTTGCCATTGAAAAACATCATGTTATTCATATACCAGAAATGTTTGAAGCTACTGACTGAATGAAGAGAGCTGGCATCTCACTCTCTTTGAATCTTCTTTATCATGCTAAGAGGAGCAGCAAAAAGCAAAAAATTTCAGAATTGCACCTTGCAATGCGGAGAAATTACTGTTTGTGCATTTACAATATTCATTGATTTTTGGCATTGAAAAACATCATGTTATTCATATACCAGAAATGTTTGAAGCTACTGACTGAATGAAAGGAGCTGGCATCTCACTCTCTTTGAATCTTCTTTATCATGCTAAGAGGAGCAGGAAAAAGCAAAAAATTTCAGAATTGCACCTTGCAATGCGGAGAAATTACTGTTTGTGCATTTACAATATTCATTGATTTTTGCCATTATAAAACATCATGTTATTCATATACCAGAAATGTTTGAAGCTACTGACTGAATGAAAGAAGCTGGCATCTCACTCTCTTTGAATCTTCTTTATCATGCTAAGAGGAGCAGGAAAAAGCAAAAAATTTCAGAGTTGCACCTTGCAATGCGGAGAAATTACTGTTTGTGCATTTACAATATTCATTGATTTTTGCCATTGAAAAACATCCAGAAATGATTGAAGCTACTGACTGAATGAAAGGAGCTGGCATCTCACTCTCTTTGAATCTTCTTTATCATGCTAAGAGGAGCAGGAAAAAGCAAAAAATTTCAGAGTTGCACCTTGCAATGCGGAGAAATTACTGTTTGTGCATTTACAATATTCATTGATTTTTGCCATTGAAAAACGTCCAGAAATGTTTGAAGCTACTGACTGAATGAAAGGAGCTGGCATCTCACTCTCTTTGAATCTTCTTTATCATGCTAAGAGGAGCAGGAAAAAGCAAAAAATTTCAGAATTGCACCTTGCAATGCGGAGAAATTACTGTTTGTGCATTTACAATATTGATTGATTTTTGCCATTGAAAAACTTCCAGAAATGATTGAAGCTACTGACTGAATGAAAGGAGCTGGCATCTCACTCTCTTTGAATCTTCTTTATCATGCTAAGAGGAGCAGGAAAAAGCAAAAAATTTCAGAATTGCACCTTGCAATGCGGAGAAATTACTGTTTGTGCATTTACAATATTCATTGATTTTTGCCATTGAAAAACGTCCAGAAATGTTTGAAGCTACTGACTGAATGAAAGGAGCTGGCATCTCACTCTCTTTGAATCTTCTTTATCATGCTAAGAGGAGCAGGAAAAAGCAAAAAATTTCAGAATTGCACCTTGCAATGCGGAGAAATTACTGTTTGTGCATTTACAATATTCATTGATTTTTGCCATTGAAAAACGTCCAGAAATGTTTGAAGCTACTGACTGAATGAAAGGAGCTGGCATCTCACTCTCTTTGAATCTTCTTTATCATGCTAAGAGGAGCAGGAAAAAGCAAAAAATTTCAGAATTGCACCTTGCAATGCGGAGAAATTACTGTTTGTGCATTTACAATATTCATTGATTTTTGCCATTGAAAAACGTCCAGAAATGATTGAAGCTACTGACTGAATGAAAGGAGCTGGCATCTCACTCTCTTTGAATCTTCTTTATCATGCTAAGAGGAGCAGGAAAAAGCAAAAAATTTCAGAATTGCACCTTGCAATGCGGAGAAATTACTGTTTGTGCATTTACAATATTCATTGATTTTTGCCATTGAAAAACATCCAGAAATGATTGAAGCTACTGACTGAATGAAAGGAGCTGGCATCTCACTCTCTTTGAATCTTCTTTATCATGCTAAGAGGAGCAAGAAAAAGCAAAAAATTTCAGAATTGCACCTTGCAATGCGGAGAAATTACTGTTTGTGCATTTACAATATTCATTGATTTTTGCCATTGAAAAACATCCAGAAATGTTTGAAGCTACTGACTGAATGAAAGGAGCTGGCATCTCACTCTCTTTGAATCTTCTTTATCATGCTAAGAGGAGCAGGAAAAAGCAAAAAATTTCAGAATTGCACCTTGCAATGCAGAGAAATTACTGTTTGTGCATTTACAATATTCATTGATTTTTGCCATTGAAAAACGTCCAGAAATGATTGAAGCTACTGACTGAATGAAAGGAGCTGGCATCTCACTCTCTTTGAATGTTCTTTATCATGCTAAGAGGAGCAGGAAAAAGCAAAAAATTTCAGAATTGCACCTTGCAATGCGGAGACATTACTGTTTGTGCATTTACAATATTCATTGATTTTTGCCATTGAAAAACATGTTATTCATATACCAGAAATGTTTGAAGCTACTGACTGAATGAAAAGAGCTGGCATCTCACTCTCTTTGAATCTTCTTTATCATGCTAAGAGGAGCAGGAAAAAGCAAAAAATTTCAGAATTGCACCTTGCAATGCGGAGAAATTACTGTTTGTGCATTTACAATATTCATTGATTTTTGCCATTGAAAAACATCATGTTATTCATATACCAGAAATGTTTGAAGCTACTGACTGAATGAAAAGAGCTGGCATCTCACTGTCTTTGAATCTTCTTTATCATGCTAAGAGGAGCAGGAAAAAGCAAAAAAATTCAGAATTGCACCTTGCAATGTGGAGAAATTACTGTTTCTGCATTTACAATATTCATTGATTTTTGCCATTATAAAACATCATGTTATTCATATACCAGAAATGTTTGAAGCTACTGACTGAATGAAAGAAGCTGGCATCTCACTCTCTTTGAATCTTCTTTATCATGCTAAGAGGAGCAGGAAAAAGCAAAAAATTTCAGAGTTGCACCTTGCAATGCGGAGAAATTACTGTTTGTGCATTTACAATATTCATTGATTTTTGCCATTGAAAAACATCCAGAAATGATTGAAGCTACTGACTGAATGAAAGGAGCTGGCATCTCACTCTCTTTGAATCTTCTTTATCATGCTAAGAGGAGCAGGAAAAAGCAAAAAATTTCAGAGTTGCACCTTACAATGCGGAGAAATTACTGTTTGTGCATTTACAATATTCATTGATTTTTGCCATTGAAAAACGTCCAGAAATGTTTGAAGCTACTGACTGAATGAAAGGAGCTGGCATCTCACTCTCTTTGAATCTCCTTTATCATGCTAAGAGGAGCAGGAAAAAGCAAAAAATTTCAGAATTGCACCTTGCAATGCGGAGAAATTACTGTTTGTGCATTTACAATATTGATTGATTTTTGCCATTGAAAAACTTCCAGAAATGATTGAAGCTACTGACTGAATGAAAGGAGCTGGCATCTCACTCTCTTTGAATGTTCTTTATCATGCTAAGAGGAGCAGGAAAAAGCAAAAAATTTCAGAATTGCACCTTGCAATGCGGAGAAATTACTGTTTGTGCATTTACAATATTCATTGATTTTTGCCATTGAAAAACGTCCAGAAATGTTTGAAGCTACTGACTGAATGAAAGGAGCTGGCATCTCACTCTCTTTGAATCTTCTTTATCATGCTAAGAGGAGCAGGAAAAAGCAAAAAATTTCAGAATTGCACCTTGCAATGCGGAGAAATTACTGTTTGTGCATTTACAATATTCATTGATTTTTGCCATTGAAAAACGTCCAGAAATGATTGAAGCTACTGACTGAATGAAAGGAGCTGGCATCTCACTCTCTTTGAATCTTCTTTATCATGCTAAGAGGAGCAGGAAAAAGCAAAAAATTTCAGAATTGCACCTTGCAATGCGGAGAAATTACTGTTTGTGCATTTACAATATTCATTGATTTTTGCCATTGAAAAACATCCAGAAATGATTGAAGCTACTGACTGAATGAAAGGAGCTGGCATCTCACTCTCTTTGAATCTTCTTTATCATGCTAAGAGGAGCAGGAAAAAGCAAAAAATTTCAGAATTGCACCTTGCAATGCGGAGAAATTACTGTTTGTGCATTTACAATATTCATTGATTTTTGCCATTGAAAAACATCCAGAAATGTTTGAAGCTACTGACTGAATGAAAGGAGCTGGCATCTCACTCTCTTTGAATCTTCTTTATCATGCTAAGAGGAGCAGGAAAAAGCAAAAAATTTCAGAATTGCACCTTGCAATGCAGAGAAATTACTGTTTGTGCATTTACAATATTCATTGATTTTTGCCATTGAAAAACGTCCAGAAATGATTGAAGCTACTGACTGAATGAAAGGAGCTGGCATCTCACTCTCTTTGAATGTTCTTTATCATGCTAAGAGGAGCAGGAAAAAGCAAAAAATTTCAGAATTGCACCTTGCAATGCGGAGACATTACTGTTTGTGCATTTACAATATTCATTGATTTTTGCCATTGAAAAACATGTTATTCATATACCAGAAATGTTTGAAGCTACTGACTGAATGAAAAGAGCTGGCATCTCACTCTCTTTGAATCTTCTTTATCATGCTAAGAGGAGCAGGAAAAAGCAAAAAATTTCAGAATTGCACCTTGCAATGCGGAGAAATTACTGTTTGTGCATTTACAATATTCATTGATTTTTGCCATTGAAAAACATCATGTTATTCATATACCAGAAATGTTTGAAGCTACTGACTGAATGAAAAGAGCTGGCATCTCACTGTCTTTGAATCTTCTTTATCATGCTAAGAGGAGCAGGAAAAAGCAAAAAAATTCAGAATTGCACCTTGCAATGTGGAGAAATTACTGTTTCTGCATTTACAATATTCATTGATTTTTGCCTTTGAAAAACGTCCAGAAATGATTGAAGCTACTGACTGAATGAAAGGAGCTGGCATCTCACTCTCTTTGAATCTTCTTTATCATGCTAAGAGGAGCAGGAAAAAGCAAAAAATTTCAGAATTGCACCTTGCAATGCGGAGAAATTACTGTTTGTGCATTTACAATATTCATTGATTTTTGCCATTGAAAAACGTCCAGAAATGATTGAAGCTACTGACTGAATGAAAGGAGCTGGCATCTCACTCTCTTTGAATCTTCTTTATCATGCTAAGAGGAGCAGGAAAAAGCAAACAATTTCAGAATTGCACCTTGCAATGCGGAGAAATTACTGTTTGTGCATTTACAATATTCATTGATTTTTGCCATTGAAAAACATGTTATTCATATACCAGAAATGTTTGAAGCTACTGACTGAATGAAAAGAGCTGGCATCTCACTCTCTTTGCATCTTCTTTATCATGCTAAGTGGAGCAGGAAAAAGCAAAAAATTTCAGAATTGCACCTTGCAATGTGGAGAAATTACTGTTTGTGCATTTACAATATTCATTGATTTTTGCCATTGAAAAACATCATGTTATTCATATACCAGAAATGTTTGAAGCTACTGACTGAATGAAAGGAGCTGGCATCTCACTCTCTTTGAATCTTCTTTATCATGCTAAGAGGAGCAGGAAAAAGCAAAAAATTTCAGAATTGCACCTTGCAATGGGGAGAAATTACTGTTTGTGCATTTACAATATTCATTGATTTTTGCCATTGAAAAACATCATGTTATTCATATACCAGAAATGTTTGAAGCTACTGACTGAATGAAAGGAGCTGGCATCTCACTCTCTTTGAATCTTCTTTATCATGCTAAGAGGAGCAGGAAAAAGCAAAAAAATTCAGAATTACACCTTGCAATGCGGAGAAATTACTGTTTGTGCATTTACAATATTCATTGATTTTTGCCATTGAAAAACGTCCAGAAATGATTGAAGCTACTGACTGAATGAAAGGAGCTGGCATCTCACTCTCTTTGAATCTTCTTTATCATGCTAAGAGGAGCAGGAAAAAGCAAAAAATTTCAGAATTGCACCTTGCAATGTGGAGAAATTACTGTTTGTGCATTTACAATATTCATTGATTTTTGCCATTGAAAAACATCATGTTATTCATATACCAGAAATGTTTGAAGCTACTGACTGAATGAAAGGAGCTGGCATCTCACTCTCTTTGAATCTTCTTTATCATGCTAAGAGGAGCAGGAAAAAGCAAAAAATTTCAGAATTGCACCTTGCAATGCGGAGAAATTACTGTTTGTGCATTTACAATATTCATTGATTTTTGCCATTGAAAAACATCATGTTATTCATATACCAGAAATGTTTGAAGCTACTGACTGAATGAAAGGAGCTGGCATCTCACTCTCTTTGAATCTTCTTTATCATGCTAAGAGGAGCAGGAAAAAGCAAAAAATTTCAGAATTGCACCTTGCAATGCGGAGAAATTACTGTTTGTGCATTTACAATATTCATTGATTTTTGCCATTGAAAAACGTCCAGAAATATTTGAAGCTACTGACTGAATGAAAGGAGCTGGCATCTCACTCTCTTTGAATCTTCTTTATCATGCTAAGAGGAGCAGGAAAAAGCAAAAAATTTCAGAATTGCACCTTGCAATGCGGAGAAATTGCTGTTTGTGCATGTACAATATTCAATGATTTTTGCCATTGAAAAACGTACAGAAATGATTGAAGCTACTGACTGAATGAAAGGAGCTGGCATCTCACTCTCTTTGAATCTTCTTTATCATGCTAAGAGGAGCAGGAAAAAGCAAAAAATTTCAGAATTGCACCTTGCAATGCGGAGAAATTACTGTTTGTGCATTTACAATATTCATTGATTTTTGCCATTGAAAAACATCATGTTATTCATATACCAGAAATGTTTGAAGCTACTGACTGAATGAAAGGAACTGGCATCTCACTCTAATTGAATCTTCTTTATCATGCTAAGAGGAGCAGGAAAAAGCAAAAAATTTCAGAATTGCACCTTGCAATGCGGAGAAATTAATGTTTGTGCATTTACAATATTCATTGATTTTTGCCATTGAAAAACATCATGTTATTCATATACCAGAAATGTTTGAAGCTACTGACTGAATGAAAAGAGCTGGCATCTCACTCTCTTTGAATCTTCTTTATCATGCTAAGAGGAGCAGGAAAAAGCAAAAAATTTCAGAATTGCACCTTGCAATGCGGAGAAATTACTGTTTGTGCATTTACAATATTCATTGATTTTTGCCATTGAAAAACGTCCAGAAATGATTGAAGCTACTGACTGAATGAAAGGAGCTGGCATCTCAATCTCTTTGAATCTTCTTTATCATGCAAAGAGGAGCAGGAAAAAGCAAAAAATTTCAGAATTGCACCTTGCAATGCGGAGAAATTACTGTTTGTGCATTTACAATATTCATTGATTTTTGCCATTGAAAAACGCCCAGAAATGTTTGACGCTACTGACTGAATGAAAGGAGCTGGCATCTCACTCTCTTTGAATCTTCTTTATCATGCTAAGAGGAGCAGGAAAAAGCAAAAAATTTCAGAATTGCACCTTGCAATGCGGAGAAATTACTGTTTGTGCATTTACAATATTCATTGATTTTTGCCATTGAAAAACATCATGTTATTCATATACCAGAAATGTTTGAAGCTACTGACTGAATGAAAGGAGCTGGCATCTCACTCTCTTTGAATCTTCTTTATCATGCTAAGAGGAGCAGGAAAAAGCAAAAAATTTCAGAATTGCACCTTGCAATGCGGAGAAATTACTGTTTGTGCATTTACAATATTCATTGATTTTTGCCATTGAAAAACGTCCAGAAATATTTGAAGCTACTGACTGAATGAAAGGAGCTGGCATCTCACTCTCTTTGAATCTTCTTTATCATGCTAAGAGGAGCAGGAAAAAGCAAAAAATTTCAGAATTGCACCTTGCAATGCGGAGAAATTGTTGTTTGTGCATGTACAATATTCATTGATTTTTGCCATTGAAAAACGTACAGAAATGATTGAAGCTACTGACTGAATGAAAGGAGCTGGCATCTCACTCTCTTTGAATCTTCTTTATCATGCTAAGAGGAGCAGGAAAAAGCAAAAAATTTCAGAATTGCACCTTGCAATGCGGAGAAATTACTGTTTGTGCATTTACAATATTCATTGATTTTTGCCATTGAAAAACATCATGTTATTCATATACCAGAAATGTTTGAAGCTACTGACTGAATGAAAGGAACTGGCATCTCACTCTAATTGAATCTTCTTTATCATGCTAAGAGGAGCAGGAAAAAGCAAAAAATTTCAGAATTGCACCTTGCAATGCGGAGAAATTAATGTTTGTGCATTTACAATATTCATTGATTTTTGCCATTGAAAAACATCATGTTATTCATATACCAGAAATGTTTGAAGCTACTGACTGAATGAAAAGAGCTGGCATCTCACTCTCTTTGAATCTTCTTTATCATGCTAAGAGGAGCAGGAAAAAGCAAAAAATTTCAGAATTGCACCTTGCAATGCGGAGAAATTACTGTTTGTGCATTTACAATATTCATTGATTTTTGCCATTGAAAAACGTCCAGAAATGATTGAAGCTACTGACTGAATGAAAGGAGCTGGCATCTCAATCTCTTTGAATCTTCTTTATCATGCAAAGAGGAGCAGGAAAAAGCAAAAAATTTCAGAATTGCACCTTGCAATGCGGAGAAATTACTGTTTGTGCATTTACAATATTCATTGATTTTTGCCATTGAAAAACATCATGTTATTCATATACCAGAAATGTTTGAAGCTACTGACTGAATGAAAGGAACTGGCATCTCACTCTAATTGAATCTTCTTTATCATGCTAAGAGGAGCAGGAAAAAGCAAAAAATTTCAGAATTGCACCTTGCAATGCGGAGAAATTAATGTTTGTGCATTTACAATATTCATTGATTTTTGCCATTGAAAAACATCATGTTATTCATATACCAGAAATGTTTGAAGCTACTGACTGAATGAAAAGAGCTGGCATCTCACTCTCTTTGAATCTTCTTTATCATGCTAAGAGGAGCAGGAAAAAGCAAAAAATTTCAGAATTGCACCTTGCAATGCGGAGAAATTACTGTTTGTGCATTTACAATATTCATTGATTTTTGCCATTGAAAAACGTCCAGAAATGATTGAAGCTACTGACTGAATGAAAGGAGCTGGCATCTCAATCTCTTTGAATCTTCTTTATCATGCAAAGAGGAGCAGGAAAAAGCAAAAAATTTCAGAATTGCACCTTGCAATGCGGAGAAATTACTGTTTGTGCATTTACAATATTCATTGATTTTTGCCATTGAAAAACGCCCAGAAATGTTTGACGCTACTGACTGAATGAAAGGAGCTGGCATCTCACTCTCTTTGAATCTTCTTTATCATGCTAAGAGGAGCAGGAAAAAGCAAAAAATTTCATAATTGCACCTTGCAATGTGGAGAAATTACTGTTTGTGCATTTACAATATTCATTGATTTTTGCCATTGAAAAACATTATGTTATTCATATACCAGAAATGTTTGAAGCTACTGACTGAATGAAAGGAGCTGGCATCTCACTGTCTTTGAATCTTCTTTATCATGCTAAGAGGAGCAGGAAAAAGCAAAAAAATTCAGAATTGCACCTTGCAATGTGGAGAAATTACTGTTTCTGCATTTACAATATTCATTGATTTTTGCCATTATAAAACATCATGTTATTCATATACCAGAAATGTTTGAAGCTACTGACTGAATGAAAGAAGCTGGCATCTCACTCTCTTTGAATCTTCTTTATCATGCTAAGAGGAGCAGGAAAAAGCAAAAAATTTCAGAGTTGCACCTTGCAATGCGGAGAAATTACTGTTTGTGCATTTACAATATTCATTGATTTTTGCCATTGAAAAACATCCAGAAATGATTGAAGCTACTGACTGAATGAAAGGAGCTGGCATCTCACTCTCTTTGAATCTTCTTTATCATGCTAAGAGGAGCAGGAAAAAGCAAAAAATTTCAGAGTTGCACCTTACAATGCGGAGAAATTACTGTTTGTGCATTTACAATATTCATTGATTTTTGCCATTGAAAAACGTCCAGAAATGTTTGAAGCTACTGACTGAATGAAAGGAGCTGGCATCTCACTCTCTTTGAATCTCCTTTATCATGCTAAGAGGAGCAGGAAAAAGCAAAAAATTTCAGAATTGCACCTTGCAATGCGGAGAAATTACTGTTTGTGCATTTACAATATTGATTGATTTTTGCCATTGAAAAACTTCCAGAAATGATTGAAGCTACTGACTGAATGAAAGGAGCTGGCATCTCACTCTCTTTGAATGTTCTTTATCATGCTAAGAGGAGCAGGAAAAAGCAAAAAATTTCAGAATTGCACCTTGCAATGCGGAGAAATTACTGTTTGTGCATTTACAATATTCATTGATTTTTGCCATTGAAAAACGTCCAGAAATGTTTGAAGCTACTGACTGAATGAAAGGAGCTGGCATCTCACTCTCTTTGAATCTTCTTTATCATGCTAAGAGGAGCAGGAAAAAGCAAAAAATTTCAGAATTGCACCTTGCAATGCGGAGAAATTACTGTTTGTGCATTTACAATATTCATTGATTTTTGCCATTGAAAAACGTCCAGAAATGTTTGAAGCTACTGACTGAAAGAAAGGAGCTGGCATCTCACTCTCTTTGAATCTTCTTTATCATGCTAAGAGGAGCAGGAAAAAGCAAAAAATTTCAGAATTGCACCTTGCAATGCGGAGAAATTACTGTTTGTGCATTTACAATATTCATTGATTTTTGCCATTGAAAAACGTCCAGAAATGATTGAAGCTACTGACTGAATGAAAGGAGCTGGCATCTCACTCTCTTTGAATCTTCTTTATCATGCTAAGAGGAGCAGGAAAAAGCAAAAAATTTCAGAATTGCACCTTGCAATGCGGAGAAATTACTGTTTGTGCATTTACAATATTCATTGATTTTTGCCATTGAAAAACATCCAGAAATGATTGAAGCTACTGACTGAATGAAAGGAGCTGGCATCTCACTCTCTTTGAATCTTCTTTATCATGCTAAGAGGAGCAGGAAAAAGCAAAAAATTTCATAATTGCACCTTGCAATGCGGAGAAATTACTGTTTGTGCATTTACAATATTCATTGATTTTTGCCATTGAAAAACATCCAGAAATGTTTGAAGCTACTGACTGAATGAAAGGAGCTGGCATCTCACTCTCTTTGAATCTTCTTTATCATGCTAAGAGGAGCAGGAAAAAGCAAAAAATTTCAGAATTGCACCTTGCAATGCAGAGAAATTACTGTTTGTGCATTTACAATATTCATTGATTTTTGCCATTGAAAAACGTCCAGAAATGATTGAAGCTACTGACTGAATGAAAGGAGCTGGCATCTCACTCTCTTTGAATGTTCTTTATCATGCTAAGAGGAGCAGGAAAAAGCAAAAAGTTTCAGAATTGCACCTTGCAATGCGGAGACATTACTGTTTGTGCATTTACAATATTCATTGATTTTTGCCATTGAAAAACATGTTATTCATATACCAGAAATGTTTGAAGCTACTGACTGAATGAAAAGAGCTGGCATCTCACTCTCTTTGAATCTTCTTTATCATGCTAAGAGGAGCAGGAAAAAGCAAAAAATTTCAGAATTGCACCTTGCAATGCGGAGAAATTACTGTTTGTGCATTTACAATATTCATTGATTTTTGCCATTGAAAAACATCATGTTATTCATATACCAGAAATGTTTGAAGCTACTGACTGAATGAAAAGAGCTGGCATCTCACTGTCTTTGAATCTTCTTTATCATGCTAAGAGGAGCAGGAAAAAGCAAAAAAATTCAGAATTGCACCTTGCAATGTGGAGAAATTACTGTTTCTGCATTTACAATATTCATTGATTTTTGCCTTTGAAAAACGTCCAGAAATGATTGAAGCTACTGACTGAATGAAAGGAGCTGGCATCTCACTCTCTTTGAATCTTCTTTATCATGCTAAGAGGAGCAGGAAAAAGCAAAAAATTTCAGAATTGCACCTTGCAATGCGGAGAAATTACTGTTTGTGCATTTACAATATTCATTGATTTTTGCCATTGAAAAACGTCCAGAAATGATTGAAGCTACTGACTGAATGAAAGGAGCTGGCATCTCACTCTCTTTGAATCTTCTTTATCATGCTAAGAGGAGCAGGAAAAAGCAAACAATTTCAGAATTGCACCTTGCAATGCGGAGAAATTACTGTTTGTGCATTTACAATATTCATTGATTTTTGCCATTGAAAAACATGTTATTCATATACCAGAAATGTTTGAAGCTACTGACTGAATGAAAAGAGCTGGCATCTCACTCTCTTTGCATCTTCTTTATCATGCTAAGTGGAGCAGGAAAAAGCAAAAAATTTCAGAATTGCACCTTGCAATGTGGAGAAATTACTGTTTGTGCATTTACAATATTCATTGATTTTTGCCATTGAAAAACATCATGTTATTCATATACCAGAAATGTTTGAAGCTACTGACTGAATGAAAGGAGCTGGCATCTCACTCTCTTTGAATCTTCTTTATCATGCTAAGAGGAGCAGGAAAAAGCAAAAAATTTCAGAATTGCACCTTGCAATGGGGAGAAATTACTGTTTGTGCATTTACAATATTCATTGATTTTTGCCATTGAAAAACATCATGTTATTCATATACCAGAAATGTTTGAAGCTACTGACTGAATGAAAGGAGCTGGCATCTCACTCTCTTTGAATCTTCTTTATCATGCTAAGAGGAGCAGGAAAAAGCAAAAAAATTCAGAATTACACCTTGCAATGCGGAGAAATTACTGTTTGTGCATTTACAATATTCATTGATTTTTGCCATTGAAAAACGTCCAGAAATGATTGAAGCTACTGACTGAATGAAAGGAGCTGGCATCTCACTCTCTTTGAATCTTCTTTATCATGCTAAGAGGAGCAGGAAAAAGCAAAAAATTTCAGAATTGCACCTTGCAATGCGGAGAAATTACTGTTTGTGCATTTACAATATTCATTGATTTTTGCCATTGAAAAACATCATGTTATTCATATACCAGAAATGTTTGAAGCTACTGACTGAATGAAAGAAGCTGGCATCTCACTCTCTTTGAATCTTCTTTATCATGCTAAGAGGAGCAGGAAAAAGCAAAAAATTTCAGAATTGCACCTTGCAATGCGGAGAAATTACTGTTTGTGCATTTACAATATTCATTGATTTTTGCCATTGAAAAACATCATGTTATTCATATACCAGAAATGTTTGAAGCTACTGACTGAATGAAAGGAGCTGGCATCTCACTCTCTTTGAATCTTCTTTATCATGCTAAGAGGAGCAGGAAAAGGCAAAAAAATTCAGAATTACACCTTGCAATGCGGAGAAATTACTGTTTGTGCATTTACAATATTCATTGATTTTTGCCATTGAAAAACGTCCAGAAATGATTGAAGCTACTGACTGAATGAAAGGAGCTGGCATCTCACTCTCTTTGAATCTTCTTTATCATGCTAAGAGGAGCAGGAAAAAGCAAAAAATTTCAGAATTGCACCTTGCAATGCGGAGAAATTACTGTTTGTGCATGTACAATATTCATTGATTTTTGCCATTGAAAAACGTCCAGAAATGATTGAAGCTACTGACTGAATGAAAGGAGCTGGCATCTCACTCTCTTTGAATCTTCTTTATCATGCTAAGAGGAGCAGGAAAAAGCAAAAAATTTCAGAATTGCACCTTGCAATGTGGAGAAATTACTGTTTGTGCATTTACAATATTCATTGATTTTTGCCATTGAAAAACATCATGTTATTCATATACCAGAAATGTTTGAAGCTACTGACTGAATGAAAGGAGCTGGCATTTCACTCTCTTTGAATCTTCTTTATCATGCTAAGAGGAGCAGGAAAAAGCAAAAAATTTCAGAATTGCACCTTGCAATGCGGAGAAATTACTGTTTGTGCATTTACAATATTCATTGATTTTTGCCATTGAAAAACATCATGTTATTCATATACCAGAAATGTTTGAAGCTACTGACTGAATGAAAGGAGCTGGCATCTCACTCTCTTTGAATCTTCTTTATCATGCTAAGAGGAGCAGGAAAAAGCAAAAAATTTCAGAATTGCACCTTGCAATGCGGAGAAATTACTGTTTGTGCATTTACAATATTCATTGATTTTTGCCATTGAAAAACGTCCAGAAATATTTGAAGCTACTGACTGAATGAAAGGAGCTGGCATCTCACTCTCTTTGAATCTTCTTTATCATGCTAAGAGGAGCAGGAAAAAGCAAAAAATTTCAGAATTGCACCTTGCAATGCGGAGAAATTGCTGTTTGTGCATGTACAATATTCATTGATTTTTGCCATTGAAAAACGTACAGAAATGATTGAAGCTACTGACTGAATGAAAGGAGCTGGCATCTCACTCTCTTTGAATCTTCTTTATCATGCTAAGAGGAGCAGGAAAAAGCAAAAAATTTCAGAATTGCACCTTGCAATGCGGAGAAATTACTGTTTGTGCATTTACAATATTCATTGATTTTTGCCATTGAAAAACATCATGTTATTCATATACCAGAAATGTTTGAAGCTACTGACTGAATGAAAGGAACTGGCATCTCACTCTAATTGAATCTTCTTTATCATGCTAAGAGGAGCAGGAAAAAGCAAAAAATTTCAGAATTGCACCTTGCAATGCGGAGAAATTAATGTTTGTGCATTTACAATATTCATTGATTTTTGCCATTGAAAAACATCATGTTATTCATATACCAGAAATGTTTGAAGCTACTGACTGAATGAAAAGAGCTGGCATCTCACTCTCTTTGAATCTTCTTTATCATGCTAAGAGGAGCAGGAAAAAGCAAAAAATTTCAGAATTGCACCTTGCAATGCGGAGAAATTACTGTTTGTGCATTTACAATATTCATTGATTTTTGCCATTGAAAAACGTCCAGAAATGATTGAAGCTACTGACTGAATGAAAGGAGCTGGCATCTCAATCTCTTTGAATCTTCTTTATCATGCAAAGAGGAGCAGGAAAAAGCAAAAAATTTCAGAATTGCACCTTGCAATGCGGAGAAATTACTGTTTGTGCATTTACAATATTCATTGATTTTTGCCATTGAAAAACGCCCAGAAATGTTTGACGCTACTGACTGAATGAAAGGAGCTGGCATCTCACTCTCTTTGAATCTTCTTTATCATGCTAAGAGGAGCAGGAAAAAGCAAAAAATTTCATAATTGCACCTTGCAATGTGGAGAAATTACTGTTTGTGCATTTACAATATTCATTGATTTTTGCCATTGAAAAACATTATGTTATTCATATACCAGAAATGTTTGAAGCTACTGACTGAATGAAAGGAGCTGGCATCTCACTCTCTTTGAATCTTCTTTATCATGCTAAGAGGAGCAGGAAAAAGCAAAAAATTTCAGAATTGCACCTTGCAATGCGGAGAAATTACTGTTTGTGCATTTACAATATTCATTGATTTTTGCCATTGAAAAACATCATGTTATTCATATATCAGAAATGTTTGAAGCTACTGACTGAATGAAAGGAGCTGGCATCTCACTCTCTTTGAATCTTCTTTATCATGCTAAGAGGAGCAGGAAAAAGCAAAAAATTTCAGAATTGCACCTTGCAATGCGGAGAAATTACTGTTTGTGCATTTACAATATTCATTGATTTTTGCCATTGAAAAACATCATGTTATTCATATACCAGAAATGTTTGAAGCTACTGACTGAATGAAAGGAGCTGGCATCTCACTCTCTTTGAATCTTCTTTATCATGCTAAGAGGAGCAGGAAAAAGCAAAAAATTTCAGGATTGCACCTTGCAATGCGGAGAAATTACTGTTTGTGCATTTACAATATTCATTGATTTTTGCCATTGAAAAACGTCCAGAAATGATTGAAGCTACTGACTGAATGAAAGGAGCTGGCATCTCACTCTCTTTGAATCTTCTTTATCATGCTAAGTGGAGCAGGAAAAAGCAAAAAATTTCAGAATTGCACCTTGCAATCCGGAGAAATTACTGTTTGTGCATTTACAATATTCATTGATTTTTGCCATTGAAAAACGTCCAGAAATGATTGAAGCTACTGACTGAATGAAAGGAGCTGGCATCTCACTCTCTTTGAATCTTCTTTATCATGCTAAGAGGAGCAGGAAAAAGCAAAAAATTTCAGAATTGCACCTTGCAATGCGGAGAAATTACTGTTTGTGCATTTACAATATTCATTGATTTTTGCCATTGAAAAACATCATGTTATTCATATATCAGAAATGTTTGAAGCTACTGACTGAATGAAAGGAGCTGGCATCTCACTCTCTTTGAATCTTCTTTATCATGCTAAGAGGAGCAGGAAAAAGCAAAAAATTTCAGAATTGCACCTTGCAATGCGGAGAAATTACTGTTTGTGCATTTACAATATTCATTGATTTTTGCCATTGAAAAACATCATGTTATTCATATACCAGAAATGTTTGAAGCTACTGACTGAATGAAAGGAGCTGGCATCTCACTCTCTTTGAATCTTCTTTATCATGCTAAGAGGAGCAGGAAAAAGCAAAAAATTTCAGAATTGCACCTTGCAATGCGGAGAAATTACTGTTTGTGCATTTACAATATTCATTGATTTTTGCCATTGAAAAACGTCCAGAAATGATTGAAGCTACTGACTGAATGAAAGGAGCTGGCATCTCACTCTCTTTGAATCTTCTTTATCATGCTAAGTGGAGCAGGAAAAAGCAAAAAATTTCAGAATTGCACCTTGCAATGCGGAGAAATTACTGTTTGTGCATTTACAATATTCATTGATTTTTGCCATTGAAAAACGTCCAGAAATGATTGAAGCTACTGACTGAATGAAAGGAGCTGGCATCTCACTCTCTTTGAATCTTCTTTATCATGCTAAGAGGAGCAGGAAAAAGCAAAAAATTTCAGAATTGCACCTTGCAATGCGGAGAAATTACTGTTTGTGCATTTACAATATTCATTGATTTTTGCCATTATAAAACATCATGTTATTCATATACCAGAAATGTTTGAAGCTACTGACTGAATGAAAGGAGCTGGCATCTCACTCTCTTTGAATCTTCTTTATCATGCTAAGAGGAGCAGGAAAAAGCAAAAAATTTCAGAATTGCACCTTGCAATGCGGAGAAATTACTGTTTTTGCATTTACAATATTCATTGATTTTTGCCATTGAAAAACGTCCAGAAATGCTTGAAGCTACTGACTGAATGAAAGGAGCTGGCATCTCACTCTCTTTGAATCTTCTTTATCATGCTAAGAGGAGCAGGAAAAAGCAAAAAATTTCAGAATTGCACCTTGCAATGCGGAGAAATTACTGTTTGTACATTCACAATATTCATTGATTTTTGCCATTGAAAAACATCCAGAAATGATTGAAGCTACTGACTGAATGAAAGGAGCTGGCATCTCACTCTCTTTGAATCTTCTTTATCATGCTAAGAGGAGCAGGAAAAAGCAAAAAATTTCAGAATTGCACCTTGCAATGCGGAGAAATTACTGTTTGTACATTCACAATATTCATTGATTTTTGCCATTGAAAAACATCCAGAAATGATTGAAGCTACTGACTGAATGAAAGGAGCTGGCATCTCACTCTCTTTGAATCTTCTTTATCATGCTAAGAGGAGCAGGAAAAAGCAAAAAGTTTCAGAATTGCACCTTGCAATGCGGAGAAATTACTGTTTGTGCATTTACAATATTCATTGATTTTTGCCATTGAAAAACGTCCAGAAATGTTTGAAGCTACTGACTGAATGAAAGGAGCTGGCATCTCACTCTCTTTGAATCTTCTTTATCATGCTAAGAGGAGCAGGAAAAAGCAAAAAATTTCAGAATTGCACCTTGCAATGCGGAGAAATTACTGTTTGTGCATTCACAATATTCATTGATTTTTGCCATTGAAAAACGTCCAGAAATGATTGAAGCTACTGACTGAATGAAAGGAGCTGGCATCTCACTCTCTTTGAATCTTCTTTATCATGCTAAGAGGAGCAGGAAAAAGCAAAAAGTTTCAGAATTGCACCTTGCAATGCGGAGAAATTACTGTTTGTGCATTTACAATATTCATTGATTTTTGCCATTGAAAAACATCATGTTATTCATATACCAGAAATGTTTGAAGCTACTGACTGAATGAAAGGAGCTGGCATCTCACTCTCTTTGAATCTTCTTTATCATGCTAAGAGGAGCAGGAAAAAGCAAAACATTTCAGAATTGCACCTTGCAATGCGGAGAAATTACTGTTTGTGCATTTACAATATTCATTGATTTTTGCCATTGAAAAACATCATGTTATTCATATACCAGAAATGTTTGAAGCTACTGACTGAATGAAAAGAGCTGGCATCTCACTCTCTTTGAATCTTCTTTATCATGCTAAGAGGAGCAGGAAAAAGCAAAAAATTTCAGAATTGCACCTTGCAATGCGGAGAAATTACTGTTTGTGCATTTACAATATTCATTGATTTTTGCCATTGAAAAACGTCCAGAAATGATTGAAGCTACTGACTGAATGAAAGGAGCTGGCATCTCAATCTCTTTGAATCTTCTTTATCATGCAAAGAGGAGCAGGAAAAAGCAAAAAATTTCAGAATTGCACCTTGCAATGCGGAGAAATTACTGTTTGTGCATTTACAATATTCATTGATTTTTGCCATTGAAAAACGTCCAGAAATGTTTGACGCTACTGACTGAATGAAAGGAGCTGGCATCTCACTCTCTTTGAATCTTCTTTATCATGCTAAGAGGAGCAGGAAAAAGCAAAAAATTTCAGAATTGCACCTTGCAATGTGGAGAAATTACTGTTTGTGTATTTACAATATTCATTGATTTTTGCCATTGAAAAACATTATGTTATTCATATACCAGAAATGTTTGAAGCTACTGACTGAATGAAAGGAGCTGGCATCTCACTCTCTTTGAATCTTCTTTATCATGCTAAGAGGAGCAGGAAAAAGCAAAAAATTTCAGAATTGCACCTTGCAATGCGGAGAAATTACTGTTTGTGCATTTACAATATTCATTGATTTTTGCCATTGAAAAACATCATGTTATTCATATATCAGAAATGTTTGAAGCTACTGACTGAATGAAAGGAGCTGGCATCTCACTCTCTTTGAATCTTCTTTATCATGCTAAGAGGAGCAGGAAAAAGCAAAAAATTTCAGAATTGCACCTTGCAATGCGGAGAAATTACTGTTTGTGCATTTACAATATTCATTGATTTTTGCCATTGAAAAACATCATGTTATTCATATACCAGAAATGTTTGAAGCTACTGACTGAATGAAAGGAGCTGGCATCTCACTCTCTTTGAATCTTCTTTATCATGCTAAGAGGAGCAGGAAAAAGCAAAAAATTTCAGAATTGCACCTTGCAATGCGGAGAAATTACTGTTTGTGCATTTACAATATTCATTGATTTTTGCCATTGAAAAACGTCCAGAAATGATTGAAGCTACTGACTGAATGAAAGGAGCTGGCATCTCACTCTCTTTGAATCTTCTTTATCATGCTAAGTGGAGCAGGAAAAAGCAAAAAATTTCAGAATTGCACCTTGCAATGCGGAGAAATTACTGTTTGTGCATTTACAATATTCATTGATTTTTGCCATTGAAAAACGTCCAGAAATGATTGAAGCTACTGACTGAATGAAAGGAGCTGGCATCTCACTCTCTTTGAATCTTCTTTATCATGCTAAGAGGAGCAGGAAAAAGCAAAAAATTTCAGAATTGCACCTTGCAATGCGGAGAAATTACTGTTTGTGCATTTACAATATTCATTGATTTTTGCCATTATAAAACATCATGTTATTCATATACCAGAAATGTTTGAAGCTACTGACTGAATGAAAGGAGCTGGCATCTCACTCTCTTTGAATCTTCTTTATCATGCTAAGAGGAGCAGGAAAAAGCAAAAAATTTCAGAATTGCACCTTGCAATGCGGAGAAATTACTGTTTGTGCATTTACAATATTCATTGATTTTTGCCATTGAAAAACATCCAGAAATGCTTGAAGCTACTGACTGAATGAAAGGAGCTGGCATCTTACTCTCTTTGAATCTTCTTTATCATGCTAAGAGGAGCAGGAAAAAGCAAAAAATTTTCGAATTGCACCTTGCAATGCGGAGAAATTACTGTTTGTGCATTCACAATATTCATTGATTTTTGCCATTGAAAAACGTCCAGAAATGATTGAAGCTACTGACTGAATGAAAGAAGCTGGCATCTCACTCTCTTTGAATCTTCTTTATCATGCTAAGAGGAGCAGGAAAAAGCAAAAAGTTTCAGAATTGCACCTTGCAATGCGGAGAAATTACTGTTTGTGCATTTACAATATTCATTGATTTTTGCCATTGAAAAACGTCCGGAAATGTTTGAAGCTACTGACTGAATGAAAGGAGCTGGCATCTCACTCTCTTTGAATCTTCTTTATCATGCTAAGAGGAGCAGGAAAAAGCAAAAAATTTCAGAATTGCACCTTGCAATGCGGAGAAATTACTGTTTGTGCATTCACAATATTCATTGATTTTTGCCATTGAAAAACGTCCAGAAATGATTGAAGCTACTGACTGAATGAAAGGAGCTGGCATCTCACTCTCTTTGAATCTTCTTTATCATGCTAAGAGGAGCAGGAAAAAGCAAAAAGTTTCAGAATTGCACCTTGCAATGCGGAGAAATTACTGTTTGTGCATTTACAATATTCATTGATTTTTGCCATTGAAAAACATCCAGAAATGTTTGAAGCTACTGACTGAATGAAAGGAGCTGGCATCTCACTCTCTTTGAATCTTCTTTATCATGCTAAGAGGAGCAGGAAAAAGCAAAAAATTTCAGAATTGCACATTGCCAAGCGGAGAAATTACTGTTTGTGCATTTACAATATTCATTGATTTTTGCCATTGAAAAACGTCCAGAAATGTTTGAAGCTACTGACTGAATGAAAGGAGCTGGCATCTCACTCTCTTTGAATCTTCTTTATCATGCTAAGAGGAGCAGGAAAAAGCAAAAATTTTCAGAATTGCACCTTGCAATGCGGAGAAATTACTGTTTGTGCATTTACAATATTCATTGATTTTTGCCATTGAAAAACGTCCAAAAATGATTGAAGCTATTGACTGAATGAAAGGAGCTGGCATCTCACTCTCTTTGAATCTTCTTTATCATGCTAAGTGGAGCAGGAAAAAGCAAAAAATTTCAGAATTGCACCTTGCAATGCGGAGAAATTACTGTTTGTGCATTTACAATATTCATTGATTTTTGCCATTGAAAAACGTCCAGAAATGATTGAAGCTACTGACTGAATGAAAGGAGCTGGCATCTCACTCTCTTTGAATCTTCTTTATCATGCTAAGAGGAGCAGGAAAAAGCAAAAAATTTCAGAATTGCACCTTGCAATGCGGAGAAATTACTGTTTGTGCATTTACAATATTCATTGATTTTTGCCATTGAAAAACGTCCAGAAATGCTTGAAGCTACTGACTGAATGAAAGGAGCTGGCATCTCACTCTCTTTGAATCTTCTTTATCATGCTAAGAGGAGCAGGAAAAAGCAAAAAATTTCAGAATTGCACCTTGCAATGCGGAGAAATTACTGTTTGTGCATTCACAATATTCATTGATTTTTGCCATTGAAAAACGTCCAGAAATGATTGAAGCTACTGACTGAATGAAAGGAGCTGGCATCTCACTCTCTTTGAATCTTCTTTATCATGCTAAGAGGAGCAGGAAAAAGCAAAAAGTTTCAGAATTGCACCTTGCAATGCGGAGAAATTACTGTTTGTGCATTTACAATATTCATTGATTTTTGCCATTGAAAAACGTCCAGAAATGTTTGAAGCTACTGACTGAATGAAAGGAGCTGGCATCTCACTCTCTTTGAATCTTCTTTATCATGCTAAGAGGAGCAGGAAAAAGCAAAAAATTTCAGAATTGCACCTTGCAATGCGGAGAAATTACTGTTTGTGCATTCACAATATTCATTGATTTTTGCCATTGAAAAACGTCCAGAAATGATTGAAGCTACTGACTGAATGAAAGGAGCTGGCATCTCACTCTCTTTGAATCTTCTTTATCATGCTAAGAGGAGCAGGAAAAAGCAAAAAATTTCAGAATTGCACATTGCCAAGCGGAGAAATTACTGTTTGTGCATTTACAATATTCATTGATTTTTGCCATTGAAAAACGTCCAGAAATGTTTGAAGCTACTGACTGAATGAAAGGAGCTGGCATCTCACTCTCTTTGAATCTTCTTTATCATGCTAAGAGGAGCAGGAAAAAGCAAAAAATTTCAGAATTGCACCTTGCAATGCGGAGAAATTACTGTTTGTGCATTTACAATATTCATTGATTTTTGCCATTGAAAAACGTCCAGAAATGATTGAAGCTACTGACTGAATGAAAGGAGCTGGCATCTCACTCTCTTTGAATCTTCTTTATCATGCTAAGAGGAGCAGGAAAAAGCAAAAAATTTCAGAATTGCACCTTGCAATGCGGAGAAATTACTGTTTGTGCATTTACAATATTCATTGATTTTTGCCATTGAAAAACATCCAGAAATGATTGAAGCTACTGACTGAATGAAAGGAGCTGGCATCTCACTCTCTTTGAATCTTCTTTATCATGCTAAGAGGAGCAGGAAAAAGCAAAAAATTTCAGAATTGCACCTTGCAATGCGGAGAAATTACTGTTTGTGCATTTACAATATTCACTGATTTTTGCCATTGAAAAACGTCCAGAAATGTTTGAAGCTACTGACTGAATGAAAGGAGCTGGCATCTCACTCTCTTTGAATCTTCTTTATCATGCTAAGAGGAGCAGGAAAAAGCAAAAAATTTCAGAATTGCACCTTGCAATGCGGAGAAATTACTGTTTGTGCATTTACAATATTCATTGATTTTTGCCATTGAAAAACGTCCAGAAATGTTTGAAGCTACTGACTGAATGAAAGGAGCTGGCATCTCACTCTCTTTGAATCTTCTTTATCATGCTAAGCGGAGCAGGAAAAAGCAAAAAATTTCAGAATTTCACCTTGCAATGCGGAGAAATTACTGTTTGTGCATTTACAATATTCATTGATTTTTGCCATTGAAAAACATCCAGAAATGATTGAAGCTACTGACTGAATGAAAGGAGCTGGCATCTCACTCTCTTTGAATCTTCTTTATCATGCTAAGAGGAGCAGGAAAAAGCAAAAAATTTCAGAATTGCACCTTGCAATGCGGAGAAATTACTGTTTGTGCATTTACAATATTCATTGATTTTTGCCATTGAAAAACATCCAGAAATGTTTGAAGCTACTGACTGAATGAAAGGAGCTGGCATCTCACTCTCTTTGAATCTTCTTTATCATGCTAAGAGGAGCAGGAAAAAGCAAAAAATTTCAGAATTGCACATTGCCAAGCGGAGAAATTACTGTTTGTGCATTTACAATATTCATTGATTTTTGCCATTGAAAAACGTCCAGAAATGTTTGAAGCTACTGACTGAATGAAAGGAGCTGGCATCTCACTCTCTTTGAATCTTCTTTATCATGCTAAGAGGAGCAGGAAAAAGCAAAAAATTTCAGAATTGCACCTTGCAATGCGGAGAAATTACTGTTTGTGCATTTACAATATTCATTGATTTTTGCCATTGAAAAACGTCCAGAAATGATTGAAGCTACTGACTGAATGAAAGGAGCTGGCATCTCACTCTCTTTGAATCTTCTTTATCATGCTAAGAGGAGCAGGAAAAAGCAAAAAATTTCAGAATTGCACCTTGCAATGCGGAGAAATTACTGTTTGTGCATTTACAATATTCATTGATTTTTGCTATTGAAAAACGTCCAGAAATGATTGAAGCTACTAACTGAATGAAAGGAGCTGGCATCTCACTCTCTTTGAATCTTCTTTATCATGCTAAGAGGAGCAGGAAAAAGCAAAAAATTCCAGAATTGCACCTTGCAATGCGGAGAAATTACTGTTTGTGCATTTACAATATTCATTGATTTTTGCCATTGAAAAACGTCCAGAAATGTTTGAAGCTACTGACTGAATGAAAGGAGCTGGCATCTCACTCTCTTTGAATCTTCTTTATCATGCTAAGAGGAGCAGGAAAAAGTAAAAGATTTCAGAATTGCACCTTGCAATGCGGAGAAATTACTGTTTGTGCATTTACAATATTCATTGATTTTTGCCATTGAAAAACGTCCAGAAATGTTTGAAGCTACTGACTGAATGAAAGGAGCTGGCATCTCACTCTCTTTGAATCTTCTTTATCATGCTAAGAGGAGCAGGAAAAAGCAAAAAATTTCAGAATTGCACCTTGCAATGCGGAGAAATTACTGTTTGTGCATTTACAATATTCATTGATTTTTGCCATTGAAAAACGTCCAGAAATGATTGAAGCTACTGACTGAATGAAAGGAGCTGGCATCTCACTCTCTTTGAATCTTCTTTATCATGCTAAGAGGAGCAGGAAAAAGCAAAAAATTTCAGAATTGCACCTTGCAATGCGGAGAAATTACTGTTTGTGCATTTACAATATTCATTGATTTTTCCCATTGAAAAACATGTTATTCATATACCAGAAATGTTTGAAGCTACTGACTGAATGAAAAGAGCTGGCATCTCACTCTCTTTGAATCTTCTTTATCATGCTAAGAGGAGCAGGAAAAAGCAAAAAATTTCAGAATTGCACCTTGCAATGCGGAGAAATTACTGTTTGTGCATTTACAATATTCATTGATTTTTGCCATTGAAAAACATCATGTTATTCATATACCAGAAATGTTTGAAGCTACTGACTGAATGAAAAGAGCTGGCATCTCACTCTCTTTGAATCTTCTTTATCATGCTAAGAGGAGCAGGAAAAAGCAAAAAATTTCAGAATTGCACCTTGCAATGTGGAGAAATTACTGTTTGTGCATTTACAATATTCATTGATTTTTGCCATTGAAAAACGTCCAGAAATGATTGAAGCTACTGACTGAATGAAAGGAGCTGGCATCTCACTCTCTATGAATCTTCTTTATCATGCTAAGAGGAGCAGGAAAAAGCAAAAAATTTCAGAATTGCACCTTGCAATGCGGAGAAATTACTGTTTGTGCATTTACAATATTCATTGATTTTTGCCATTGAAAAATGTCCAGAAATGATTGAAGCTACTGACTGAATGAAAGGAGCTGGCATCTCACTCTCTTTGAATCTTCTTTATCATGCTAAGAGGAGCAGGAAAAAGCAAATAATTTCAGAATTGCACCTTGCAATGCGGAGAAATTACTGTTTGTGCATTTACAATATTCATTGATTTTTGCCATTGAAAAACATCATGTTATCCATATACCAGAAATGTTTGAAGCTACTGACTGAGTGAAAGGAGCTGGCATCTCACTCTCTTTGAATCTTCTTTATCGTGCTAAGAGGAGCAGGAAAAAGCAAAAAATTTCAGAATTGCACCTTGCAATGCGGAGAAATTACTGTTTGTGCATTTACAATATTCATTGATTTTTGCCATTGAAAAATGTCCAGAAATGATTGAAGCTACTGACTGAATGAAAAGAGCTGGCATCTCACTCTCTTTGAATCTTCTTTATCATGCTAAGAGGAGCAGGAAAAAGCAAAAAATTTCAGAATTGCACCTTGCAATGCGGAGAAATTACTGTTTGTGCATTTACAATATTCATTGATTTTTGCCATTGAAAAACATGTTATTCATATACCAGAAATGTTTGAAGCTACTGACTGAATGAAAGGAGCTGGCATCTCACTCTCTTTGAATCTTCTTTATCATGCTAAGAGGAGCAGGAAAAAGCAAAAAATTTCAGAATTGCACCTTGCAATGCGGAGAAATTACTGTTTGTGCATTTACAATATTCATTGATTTTTGCCATTGAAAAACATCATGTTATTCATATACCAGAAATGTTTGAAGCTACTGACTGAATGAAAAGAGCTGGCATCTCACTCTCTTTGAATCTTCTTTATCATGCTAAGAGGAGCAGGAAAAAGCAAAAAATTTCAGAATTGCACCTTGCAATGCGGAGAAATTACTGTTTGTGCATTTACAATATTCATTGATTTTTGCCATTGAAAAACATCATGTTATTCATATACCAGAAATGTTTGAAGCTACTGACTGAATGAAAGAAGCTGGCATCTCACTCTCTTTGAATCTTCTTTATCATGCTAAGAGGAGCAGGAAAAAGCAAAAAATTTCAGAATTGCACCTTGCAATGCGGAGAAATTACTGTTTGTGCATTTACAATATTCATTGATTTTTGCCATTGAAAAACATCATGTTATTCATATACCAGAAATGTTTGAAGCTACTGACTGAATGAAAGGAGCTGGCATCTCACTCTCTTTGAATCTTCTTTATCATGCTAAGAGGAGCAGGAAAAAGCAAAAAATTTCAGAATTGCACCTTGCAATGCGGAGAAATTACTGTTTGTGCATTTACAATATTCATTGATTTTTGCCATTGAAAAACATCATGTTATTCATATACCAGAAATGTTTGAAGCTACTGACTGAATAAAAAGACCTGGCATCTCACTCTCTTTGAATCTTCTTTATCATGCTAAGAGGAGCAGGAAAAAGCAAAAAATTTCAGAATTGCACCTTGCAATGTGGAGAAATTACTGTTTGTGCATTTACAATATTCATTGATTTTTGCCATTGAAAAACATCATGTTATTCATATACCAGAAATGTTTGAAGCTACTGACTGAATGAAAGGAGCTGGCATCTCACTCTCTTTGAATCTTCTTTATCATGCTAAGAGGGGCAGGAAAAAGCAAAAAATTTCAGAATTGCACCTTGCAATGCGGAGAAATTACTGTTTGTGCATTTACAATATTCATTGATTTTTGCCATTGAAAAACGTCCAGAAATGTTTGAAGCTACTGACTGAATAAAAGGAGCTGGCATCTCACTCTCTTTGAATCTTCTTTATCATGCTAAGAGGAGCAGGAAAAAGCAAAAAATTTCAGAATTGCACCTTGCAATGCGGAGAAATTACTGTTTGTGCATTTACAATATTCATTGATTTTTGCCATTGAAAAACGTCCAGAAATGATTGAAGCTACTGACTGAATGAAAGGAGCTGGCATCTCACTCTCTTTGAATCTTCTTTATCATGCTAAGAGGAGCAGGAAAAAACAAAAAATTTCAGAATTGCACCTTGCAATGCGGAGAAATTACTGTTTGTGCATTTACAATATTCATTGATTTTTGCCATTGAAAAACATGTTATTCATATACCAGAAATGTTTGAAGCTACTGACTGAATGAAAAGAGCTGGCATCTCACTCTCTTTGAATCTTCTTTATCATGCTAAGAGGAGCAGGAAAAAGCAAAAAATTTCAGAATTGCACCTTGCAATGCGGAGAAATTACTGTTTGTGCATTTACAATATTCATTGATTTTTGCCATTGAAAAACATCATGTTATTCATATACCAGAAATGTTTGAAGCTACTGACTGAATGAAAAGAGCTGGCAACTCACTCTCTTTGAATCTTCTTTATCATGCTAATAGGAGCAGGAAAAAGGAAAAAATTTCAGAATTGCACCTTACAATGTGGAGAAATTACTGTTTGTGCATTTACAATATTCATTGATTTTTGCCATTGAAAAACGTCCAGAAATGATTGAAGCTACTGACTGAATGAAAAGAGCTGGCATCTCACTCTCTTTGAATCTTCTTTATCATGCTAAGAGGAGCAGGAAAAAGCAAAAAATTTCAGAATTGCACCTTGCAATGCGGAGAAATTACTGTTTGTGCATTTACAATATTCATTGATTTTTGCCATTGAAAAACGTCCAGAAATGATTGAAGCTACTGACTGAATGAAAGGAGCTGGCATCTCACTCTCTTTGAATCTTCTTTATCATGCTAAGAGGAGCAGGAAAAAGCAAAAAATTTCAGAATTGCACCTTGCAATGCGGAGAAATTACTGTTTGTGCATTTACAATATTCATTGATTTTTGCCATTGAAAAACATCATGTTATTCATATACCAGAAATGTTTGAAGCTACTGACTGAATGAAAGGAGCTGGCATCTCACTCTCTTTGAATCTTCTTTATCATGCTAAGTGGAGCAGGAAAAAGCAAAAAATTTCAGAATTGCACCTTGCAATGCGGAGAAATTACTGTTTGTGCATTTACAATATTCATTGATTTTTGCCATTGAAAAATGTCCAGAAATGATTGAAGCTACTGACTGAATGAAAGTAGCTGGCATCTCACTCTCTTTGAATCTTCTTTATCATGCTAAGAGGAGCAGGAAAAAGCAAAAAATTTCAGAATTGCATCTTGCAATGCGGAGAAATTACTGTTTGTGCATTTACAATATTCATTGATTTTTGCCATTGAAAAACATCCAGAAATGATTGAAGCTACTGACTGAATGAAAGGAGCTGGCAACTCACTCTCTTTGAATCTTCTTTATCATGCTAAGAGGAGCAGGAAAAAGCAAAAAATTTCAGAATTGCACCTTGCAATGCGGAGAAATTACTGTTTGTGCATTTACAATATTCATTGATTTTTGCCATTGAAAAACATGTTATTCATATACCAGAAATGTTTGAAGCTACTGACTGAATGAAAGGAGCTGGCATCTCACTCTCTTTGAATCTTCTTTATCATGCTAAGAGGAGCAGGAAAAAGCAAAAAATTTCAGAATTGCACCATGCAATGCGGAGAAATTGCTGTTTGTGCATTTACAATATTCATTGATTTTTGCCATTGAAAAACATCATGTTATTCATATACCAGAAATGTTTGAAGCTACTGACTGAATGAAAGGAGCTGGCATCTCACTCTCTTTGAATCTTCTTTATCATGCTAAGAGGAGCAGGAAAAAGCAAAAAATTTCAGAATTGCACCTTGCAATGCGGAGAAATTACTGTTTGTCCATTTACAATATTCATTGATTTTTGCCATTGAAAAACATGTTATTCATATACCAGAAATGTTTGAAGCTACTGACTGAATGAAAAGAGCTGGCATCTCACTCTCTTTGAATCTTCTTTATCATGCTAAGAGGAGCAGGAAAAAGCAAAAAATTTCAGAATTGCACCTTGCAATGTGGAGAAATTACTGTTTGTGCATTTACAATATTCATTGATTTTTGCCATTGAAAAACATCATGTTATTCATATACCAGAATTGTTTGAAGCTACTGACTGAATGAAAGGAGCTGGCATCTCACTGTCTTTGAATCTTCTTTATCATGCTAAGAGGAGCAGGAAAAAGCAAAAAATTTCAGAATTGCACCTTGCAATGCGGAGAAATTACTGTTTGTGCATTTACAATATTCATTGATTTTTGCCATTGAAAAACATCATGTTATTCATATACCAGAAATGTTTGAAGCTACTGACTGAATGAAAAGAGCTGGCAACTCACTCTCTTTGAATCTTCTTTATCATGCTAAGAGGAGCAGGAAAAAGGAAAAAATTTCAGAATTGCACCTTACAATGTGGAGAAATTACTGTTTGTGCATTTACAATATTCATTGATTTTTGCCATTGAAAAACGTCCAGAAATGATTGAAGCTACTGACTGAATGAAAGGAGCTGGCATCTCACTCTCTTTGAATCTTCTTTATCATGCTAAGAGGAGCAGGAAAAAGCAAAAAATTTCAGAATTGCACCTTGCAATGCGGAGAAATTACTGTTTGTGCATTTACAATATTCATTGATTTTTGCCATTGAAAAACGTCCAGAAATGATTGAAGCTACTGACTGAATGAAAGGAGCTGGCATCTCACTCTCTTTGAATCTTCTTTATCATGCTAAGAGGAGCAGGAAAAAGCAAAAAATTTCAGAATTGCACCTTGCAATGCGGAGAAATTACTGTTTGTGCATTTACAATATTCATTGATTTTTGCCATTGAAAAACATCATGTTATTCATATACCAGAAATGTTTGAAGCTACTGACTGAATGAAAGGAGCTGGCATCTCACTCTCTTTGAATCTTCTTTATCATGCTAAGTGGAGCAGGAAAAAGCAAAAAATTTCAGAATTGCACCTTGCAATGCGGAGAAATTACTGTTTGTGCATTTACAATATTCATTGATTTTTGCCATTGAAAAATGTCCAGAAATGATTGAAGCTACTGACTGAATGAAAGTAGCTGGCATCTCACTCTCTTTGAATCTTCTTTATCATGCTAAGAGGAGCAGGAAAAAGCAAAAAATTTCAGAATTGCATCTTGCAATGCGGAGAAATTACTGTTTGTGCATTTACAATATTCATTGATTTTTGCCATTGAAAAACATCCAGAAATGATTGAAGCTACTGACTGAATGAAAGGAGCTGGCAACTCACTCTCTTTGAATCTTCTTTATCATGCTAAGAGGAGCAGGAAAAAGCAAAAAATTTCAGAATTGCACCTTGCAATGCGGAGAAATTACTGTTTGTGCATTTACAATATTCATTGATTTTTGCCATTGAAAAACATGTTATTCATATACCAGAAATGTTTGAAGCTACTGACTGAATGAAAGGAGCTGGCATCTCACTCTCTTTGAATCTTCTTTATCATGCTAAGAGGAGCAGGAAAAAGCAAAAAATTTCAGAATTGCACCATGCAATGCGGAGAAATTGCTGTTTGTGCATTTACAATATTCATTGATTTTTGCCATTGAAAAACATCATGTTATTCATATACCAGAAATGTTTGAAGCTACTGACTGAATGAAAGGAGCTGGCATCTCACTCTCTTTGAATCTTCTTTATCATGCTAAGAGGAGCAGGAAAAAGCAAAAAATTTCAGAATTGCACCTTGCAATGCGGAGAAATTACTGTTTGTCCATTTACAATATTCATTGATTTTTGCCATTGAAAAACATGTTATTCATATACCAGAAATGTTTGAAGCTACTGACTGAATGAAAAGAGCTGGCATCTCACTCTCTTTGAATCTTCTTTATCATGCTAAGAGGAGCAGGAAAAAGCAAAAAATTTCAGAATTGCACCTTGCAATGTGGAGAAATTACTGTTTGTGCATTTACAATATTCATTGATTTTTGCCATTGAAAAACATCATGTTATTCATATACCAGAATTGTTTGAAGCTACTGACTGAATGAAAGGAGCTGGCATCTCACTGTCTTTGAATCTTCTTTATCATGCTAAGAGGAGCAGGAAAAAGCAAAAAATTTCAGAATTGCACCTTGCAATGCGGAGAAATTACTGTTTGTGCATTTACAATATTCATTGATTTTTGCCACTGAAAAACATCATGTTATTCATATACCAGAAATGTTTGAAGCTACTGACTGAATGAAAGGAGCTGGCATCTCACTCTCTTTGAATCTTCTTTATCATGCTAAGAGGAGCAGGAAAAAGCAAAAAATTTCAGAATTGCACCTTGCAATGCGGAGAAATTACTGTTTGTGCATTTACAATATTCATTGATTTTTGCCATTGAAAAACATCCAGAAATGATTGAAGCTACTGACTGAATGAAAGGAGCTGGCATCTCACTCTCTTTGAATCTTCTTTATCATGCTAAGCGGAGCAGGAAAAAGCAAAAAATTTCAGAATTGCACCTTGCAATGCGGAGAAATTACTGTTTGTGCATTTACAATATTCATTGATTTTTGCCACTGAAAAACGTCCAGAAATGTTTGAAGCTACTGACTGAATGAAAGGAGCTGGCATCTCACTCTCTTTGAATCTTCTTTATCATGCTAAGAGGAGCAGGAAAAAGCAAAAAAATTTCAGAATTGCACCTTGCAATGCGGAGAAATTACTGTTTGTGCATTTACAATATTCATTGATTTTTGCCATTGAAAAACGTCCAGAAATGTTTGAAGCTACTGACTGAATGAAAGGAGCTGGCATCTCACTCTCTTTGAATCTTCTTTATCATGCTAAGAGGAGCAGGAAAAAGCAAAAAATTTCAGAATTGCACCTTGCAATGCGGAGAAATTACTGTTTGTGCATTTACAATATTCATTGATTTTTGCCATTGAAAAACGTCCAGAAATGATTGAAGCTACTGACTGAATGAAAGGAGCTGGCATCTCACTCTCTTTGAATCTTCTTTATCATGCTAAGAGGAGCAGGAAAAAGCAAAAAATTTCAGAATTGCACCTTGCAATGCGGAGAAATTACTGTTTGTGCATTTACAATATTCATTGATTTTTGCCATTGAAAAAATCATGTTATTCATATACCAGAAATGTTTGAAGCTACTGACTGAATGAAAGGAGCTGGCATCTCACTCTCTTTGAATCTTCTTTATAATGCTAAGAGGAGCAGGAAAAAGCAAAAAATTTCAGAATTGCACCTTGCAATGCGGAGAAATTACTGTTTGTGCATTTACAATATTCATTGATTTTTGCCATTGAAAAACGTCCAGAAATGTTTGAAGCTACTGACTGAATGAAAGGAGCTGGCATCTCACTCTCTTTGAATCTTCTTTATCATGCTAAGAGGAGCAGGAAAAAGCAAAAAATTTCAGAATTGCACCTTGCAATGCGGAGAAATTACTGTTTGTGCATTTACAATATTCATTGATTTTTGCCATTGAAAAACGTCCAGAAATGATTGAAGCTACTGACTGAATGAAAGGAGCTGGCATCTCACTCTCTTTGAATCTTCTTTATCATGCTAAGAGGAGCAGGAAAAAGCAAAAAATTTCAGAATTGCACCTTGCAATGCGGAGAAATTACTGTTTGTGCATTTACAATATTCATTGATTTTTGCCATTGAAAAAATCATGTTATTCATATACCAGAAATGTTTGAAGCTACTGACTGAATGAAAGGAGCTGGCATCTCACTCTCTTTGAATCTTCTTTATAATGCTAAGAGGAGCAGGAAAAAGCAAAAATTTCAGAATTGCACCTTGCAATGCGGAGAAATTACTGTTTGTGGATTTACAATATTCATTGATTTTTGCCATTGAAAAACGTCCAGAAATGATTGAAGCTACTGACTGAATGAAAGGAGCTGGCATCTCACTCTCTTTGAATCTTCTTTATCATGCTAAGAGGAGCAGGAAAAAGCAAAAAATTTCAGAATTGCACCTTGCAATGCGGAGAAATTACTGTTTGTGCATTTACAAGATTCATTGATTTTTGCCATTGAAAAACGTCCAGAAATGATTGAAGCTACTGACTGAATGAAAGGAGCTGGCATCTCATTCTCTTTGAATCTTCTTTATCATGCTAAGAGGAGCAGGAAAAAGCAAAAAATTTCAGAATTGCACCTTGCAATGCGGAGAAATTACTGTTTGTGCATTTACAATATTCATTGATTTTTGCCATTGAAAAACATCATGTTATTCATATACCAGAAATGTTTGAAGCTACTGACTGAATGAAAAGAGCTGGCATCTCACTCTCTTTGAATCTTCTTTATCATGCTAAGAGGAGCAGGAAAAAGCAAAAAAATTCAGAATTGCACCTTGCAATGCGGAGAAATTACTGTTTGTGCATTTACAATATTCATTGATTTTTGCCATTGAAAAACATCATGTTATTCAGATACCAGAAATGTTTGAAGCTACTGACTGAATGAAAGGAGCTGGCATCTCACTCTCTTTGAATCTTCTTTATCATGCTAAGAGGAGCAGGAAAAAGCAAAAAATTTCAGAATTGCACCTTGCAATGCGGAGAAATTACTGTTTGTGCATTTACAATATTCATTGATTTTTGCCATTGAAAAACGTAAAGAAATGATTGAAGCTACTGACTGAATGAAAGGAGCTGGCATCTCACTCTCTTTGAATCTTCTTTATCATGCTAAGCGGAGCAGGAAAAAGCAAAAAATTTCAGAATTGCACCTTGCAATGCGGAGAAATTACTGTTTGTGCATTTACAATATTCATTGATTTTTGCCATTGAAAAAAGTCCAGAAATGTTTGAAGCTACTGACTGAATGAAAGGAGCTGGCATCTCACATTCTTTGAATCTTCTTTATCATGCTAGAAGGAGCAGGAAAAAGCAAAAAATTTCAGAATTGCACCTTGCAATGCGGAGAAATTACTGTTTGTGCATTTACAATATTCATTGATTTTTGCCATTGAAAAACGTCCAGAAATGTTTGAAGCTACTGACTGAATGAAAGGAGCTGGCATCTCACTCTCTTTGAATCTTCTTTATCATGCTAAGAGGAGCAGGAAAAAGTAAAAAATTTCAGAATTGCACCTTGCAATGCGGAGAAATTACTGTTTGTGCATTTACAATATTCATTGATTTTTGCCATTGAAAAACGTCCAGAAATGATTGAAGCTACTGACTGAATGAAAGGAGCTGGCATCTCACTCTCTTTGAATCTTCTTTATCATGCTAAGAGGAGCAGGAAAAAGCAAAAAATTTCAGAATTGCACCTTGCAATGCGGAGAAATTACTATTTGTGCATTTACAATATTCATTGATTTTTGCCATTGAAAAAATCATGTTATTCATATACCAGAAATGTTTGAAGCTACTGACTGAGTGAAAGGAACTGGCATCTCACTCTCTTTGAATCTTCTTTATAATGCTAAGAGGAGCAGGAAAAAGCAAAAAATTTCAGAATTGCACCTTGCAATGCGGAGAAATTACTGTTTGTGCATTTACAATATTCATTGATTTTTGCCATTGAAAAACGTCCAGAAATGATTGAAGCTACTGACTGAATGAAAGGAGCTGGCATCTCACTCTCTTTGAATCTTCTTTATCATGCTAAGAGGAGCAGGAAAAAGCAAAAAATTTCAGAATTGCACCTTGCAATGCGGAGAAATTACTGTTTGTGCATTTACAATATTCATTGATTTTTGCCATTGAAAAACGTCCAGAAATGATTGAAGCTACTGACTGAATGAAAGGAGCTGGCATCTCACTCTCTTTGAATCTTCTTTATCATGCTAAGAGGAGCAGGAAAAAGCAAAAAATTTCAGAATTGCACCTTGCAATGCGGAGAAATTGCTGTTTGTGCATTTACCATATTCATTGATTTTTGCCATTGAAAAACATCATGTTATTCATATACCAGAAATGTTTGAAGCTACTGACTGAATGAAAGGAGCTGGCATCTCACTCTCTTTGAATCTTCTTTATCATGCTAAGAGGAGCAGGAAAAAGCAAAAAATTTCAGAATTGCACCTTGCAATGAGGAGAAATTACTGTTTGTGCATTTACAATATTCATTGATTTTTGCCATTGAAAAACATCATGTTATTCATATACCAGAAATGTTTGAAGCTACTGACTGAATGAAAGGAGCTGGCATCTCACTCTCTTTGAATCTTCTTTATCATGCTAAGAGGAGCAGGAAAAAGCAAAAAATTTCAGAATTGCACCTTGCAATGCGGAGAAATTACTGTTTGTGCATTTACAATATTCATTGATTTTTGCCATTGAAAAACGTCCAGAAATGATTGAAGCTACTGACTGAATGAAAGGAGCTGGCATCTCACTCTCTTTGAATCTTCTTTATCATGCTAAGAGGAGCAGGAAAAAGCAAAAAATTTCAGAATTGCACCTTGCAATGCGGAGAAATTACTGTTTGTGCATTTACAATTGTCATTGATTTTTGCCATTGAAAAACATCATGTTATTCATATACCAGAAATGTTTGAAGCTACTGACTGAATGAAAGGAGCTGGCATCTCACTCTCTTTGAATCTTCTTTATCATGCTAAGAGGAGCAGGAAAAAGCACAAAATTTCAGAATTGCACCTTGCAATGCGGAGAAATTACTGTTTGTGCATTTACAATATTCATTGATTTTTGCCACTGAAAAACGTCCAGAAATGATTGAAGCTACTGACTGAATGAAAGGAGCTGGCATCTCACTCTCTTTGAATCTTCCTTATCATGCTAAGAGGAGCAGGAAAAAGCAAAAAATTTCAGAATTGCACCTTGCAATGCGGAGAAATTACTGTTTGTGCATTTACAATATTCATTGATTTTTGCCATTGAAAAACATCATGTTATTCATATACCAGAAATGTTTGAAGCTACTGACTGAATGAAAGGGGCTGGCATCTCACTCTCTTTGAATCTTCTTTATCATGCTAAGAGGAGCAGGAAAAAGCAAAAAATTTCAGAATTGCACCATGCAATGCGGAGAAATTACTGTTTGTGCATTTACAATATTCATTGATTTTTGCCATTGAAAAACGTCCAGAAATGATTGAAGCTACTGACTGAATGAAAGGAGCTGGCATGTCACTCTCTTTGAATCTTCTTTATCATGCTAAGAGGAGCAGGAAAAAGCAAAAAATTTCAGAATTGCACCTTGCAATGCGGAGAAATTACTGTTTGTGCATTTACAATATTCATTGATTTTTGCCATTGAAAAACGTCCAGAAATGATTGCAGCTACTGACTGAATGAAAGGAGCTGGCATCTCACTCTCTTTGAATCTTCTTTATCATGCTAAGAGGAGCAGGAAAATGCAAAAAATTTCAGAATTGCACCTTGCAATGCGGAGAAATTACTGTTTGTGCATTTACAATATTCATTGATTTTTGCCATTGAAAAAATCATGTTATTCATATACCAGAAATGTTTGAAGCTACTGACTGAGTGAAAGGAACTGGCATCTCACTCTCTTTGAATCTTCTTTATAATGCTAAGAGGAGCAGGAAAAAGCAAAAAATTTCAGAATTGCACCTTGCAATGCGGAGAAATTACTGTTTGTGCATTTACAATATTCATTGATTTTTGCCATTGAAAAACGTCCAGAAATGATTGAAGCTACTGACTGAATGAAAGGAGCTGGCATCTCACTCTCTTTGAATCTTCTTTATCATGCTAAGAGGAGCAGGAAAAAGCAAAAAATTTCAGAATTGCACCTTGCAATGCGGAGAAATTACTGTTTGTGCATTTACAATATTCATTGATTTTTGCCATTGAAAAACGTCCAGAAATGATTGAAGCTACTGACTGAATGAAAGGAGCTGGCATCTCACTCTCTTTGAATCTTCTTTATCATGCTAAGAGGAGCAGGAAAAAGCAAAAAATTTCAGAATTGCACCTTGCAATGCGGAGAAATTACTGTTTGTGCATTTACAATTGTCATTGATTTTTGCCATTGAAAAACATCATGTTATTCATATACCAGAAATGTTTGAAGCTACTGACTGAATGAAAGGAGCTGGCATCTCACTCTCTTTGAATCTTCTTTATCATGCTAAGAGGAGCAGGAAAAAGCACAAAATTTCAGAATTGCACCTTGCAATGCGGAGAAATTACTGTTTGTGCATTTACAATATTCATTGATTTTTGCCACTGAAAAACGTCCAGAAATGATTGAAGCTACTGACTGAATGAAAGGAGCTGGCATCTCACTCTCTTTGAATCTTCTTTATCATGCTAAGAGGAGCAGGAAAAAGCAAAAAATTTCAGAATTGCACCTTGCAATGCGGAGAAATTACTGTTTGTGCATTTACAATATTCATTGATTTTTGCCATTGAAAAACATCATGTTATTCATATACCAGAAATGTTTGAAGCTACTGACTGAATGAAAGGGGCTGGCATCTCACTCTCTTTGAATCTTCTTTATCATGCTAAGAGGAGCAGGAAAAAGCAAAAAATTTCAGAATTGCACCTTGCAATGCGGAGAAATTACTGTTTGTGCATTTACAATATTCATTGATTTTTGCCATTGAAAAACGTCCAGAAATGATTGAAGCTACTGATTGAATGAAAGGAGCTGGCATGTCACTCTCTTTGAATCTTCTTTATCATGCTAAGAGGAGCAGGAAAAAGCAAAAAATTTCAGAATTGCACCTTGCAATGCGGAGAAATTACTGTTTGTGCATTTACAATATTCATTGATTTTTGCCATTGAAAAACGTCCAGAAATGATTGCAGCTACTGACTGAATGAAAGGAGCTGGCATCTCACTCTCTTTGAATCTTCTTTATCATTCTAAGAGGAGCAGGAAAAAGCAAAAAATTTCAGAATTGCACCTTGCAATACGGAGAAATTACTGTTTGTGCATTTACAATATTCATTGATTTTTGCCATTGAAAAACGTCCAGAAATGTTTGAAGCTACTGACTGAATGAAAGGAGCTGGCATCTCACTCTCTTTGAATCTTCTTTATCATGCTAAGAGGAGCAGGAAAAAGCAAAAAATTTCAGAATTGCACCTTGCAATGCGGAGAAGTTACTGTTTGTGCATTTACAATATTCATTGATTTTTGCCATTGAAAAACGTCCAGAAATGTTTGAAGCTACTGACTGAATGAAAGGAGCTGGCATCTCACTCTCTTTGAATCTTCTTTATCATGCTAAGAGGAGCAGGAAAAAGCAAAAAATTTCAGAATTGCACCTTGCAATGCGGAGAACTTACTGTTTGTGCATTTACAATATTCATTGATTTTTGCCATTGAAAAACGTCCAGAAATGATTGAAGCTACTGACTGAATGAAAGGAGCTGGCATCTCACTCTCTTTGAATCTTCTTTATCATGCTAAGAGGAGCAGGAAAAAGCAAAAAATTTCAAAATTGCACCTTGCAATGCGGAGAAATTACTGTTTGTGCATTTACAATATTCATTGATTTTTGCCATTGAAAAACATCATGTTATTCATATACCAGAAATGTTTGAAGCTACTGACTGAATGAAAGGAGCTGGCATCTCACTCTCTTTGAATCTTCTTTATCATGCTAAGAGGAGCAGGAAAAAGCAAAAAATTTCAGAATTGCACCTTGCAATGCGGAGAAATTGCTGTTTGTGCATTTACCATATTCATTGATTTTTGCCATTGAAAAACATCATGTTATTCATATACCAGAAATGTTTGAAGCTACTGACTGAATGAAAGGAGCTGGCATCTCACTCTCTTTGAATCTTCTTTATCATGCTAAGAGGAGCAGGAAAAAGCAAAAAATTTCAGAATTGCACCTTGCAATGAGGAGAAATTACTGTTTGTGCATTTACAATATTCATTGATTTTTGCCATTGAAAAACATCATGTTATTCATATACCAGAAATGTTTGAAGCTACTGACTGAATGAAAGGAGCTGGCATCTCACTCTCTTTGAATCTTCTTTATCATGCTAAGAGGAGCAGGAAAAAGCAAAAAATTTCAGAATTGCACCTTGCAATGCGGAGAAATTACTGTTTGTGCATTTACAATATTCATTGATTTTTGCCATTGAAAAACGTCCAGAAATGATTGAAGCTACTGACTGAATGAAAGGAGCTGGCATCTCACTCTCTTTGAATCTTCTTTATCATGCTAAGAGGAGCAGGAAAAAGCAAAAAATTTCAGAATTGCACCTTGCAATGCGGAGAAATTACTGTTTGTGCATTTACAATTGTCATTGATTTTTGCCATTGAAAAACATCATGTTATTCATATACCAGAAATGTTTGAAGCTACTGACTGAATGAAAGGAGCTGGCATCTCACTCTCTTTGAATCTTCTTTATCATGCTAAGAGGAGCAGGAAAAAGCACAAAATTTCAGAATTGCACCTTGCAATGCGGAGAAATTACTGTTTGTGCATTTACAATATTCATTGATTTTTGCCACTGAAAAACGTCCAGAAATGATTGAAGCTACTGACTGAATGAAAGGAGCTGGCATCTCACTCTCTTTGAATCTTCCTTATCATGCTAAGAGGAGCAGGAAAAAGCAAAAAATTTCAGAATTGCACCTTGCAATGCGGAGAAATTACTGTTTGTGCATTTACAATATTCATTGATTTTTGCCATTGAAAAACATCATGTTATTCATATACCAGAAATGTTTGAAGCTACTGACTGAATGAAAGGGGCTGGCATCTCACTCTCTTTGAATCTTCTTTATCATGCTAAGAGGAGCAGGAAAAAGCAAAAAATTTCAGAATTGCACCATGCAATGCGGAGAAATTACTGTTTGTGCATTTACAATATTCATTGATTTTTGCCATTGAAAAACGTCCAGAAATGATTGAAGCTACTGACTGAATGAAAGGAGCTGGCATGTCACTCTCTTTGAATCTTCTTTATCATGCTAAGAGGAGCAGGAAAAAGCAAAAAATTTCAGAATTGCACCTTGCAATGCGGAGAAATTACTGTTTGTGCATTTACAATATTCATTGATTTTTGCCATTGAAAAACGTCCAGAAATGATTGCAGCTACTGACTGAATGAAAGGAGCTGGCATCTCACTCTCTTTGAATCTTCTTTATCATGCTAAGAGGAGCAGGAAAATGCAAAAAATTTCAGAATTGCACCTTGCAATGCGGAGAAATTACTGTTTGTGCATTTACAATATTCATTGATTTTTGCCATTGAAAAAATCATGTTATTCATATACCAGAAATGTTTGAAGCTACTGACTGAGTGAAAGGAACTGGCATCTCACTCTCTTTGAATCTTCTTTATAATGCTAAGAGGAGCAGGAAAAAGCAAAAAATTTCAGAATTGCACCTTGCAATGCGGAGAAATTACTGTTTGTGCATTTACAATATTCATTGATTTTTGCCATTGAAAAACGTCCAGAAATGATTGAAGCTACTGACTGAATGAAAGGAGCTGGCATCTCACTCTCTTTGAATCTTCTTTATCATGCTAAGAGGAGCAGGAAAAAGCAAAAAATTTCAGAATTGCACCTTGCAATGCGGAGAAATTACTGTTTGTGCATTTACAATATTCATTGATTTTTGCCATTGAAAAACGTCCAGAAATGATTGAAGCTACTGACTGAATGAAAGGAGCTGGCATCTCACTCTCTTTGAATCTTCTTTATCATGCTAAGAGGAGCAGGAAAAAGCAAAAAATTTCAGAATTGCACCTTGCAATGCGGAGAAATTACTGTTTGTGCATTTACAATTGTCATTGATTTTTGCCATTGAAAAACATCATGTTATTCATATACCAGAAATGTTTGAAGCTACTGACTGAATGAAAGGAGCTGGCATCTCACTCTCTTTGAATCTTCTTTATCATGCTAAGAGGAGCAGGAAAAAGCACAAAATTTCAGAATTGCACCTTGCAATGCGGAGAAATTACTGTTTGTGCATTTACAATATTCATTGATTTTTGCCACTGAAAAACGTCCAGAAATGATTGAAGCTACTGACTGAATGAAAGGAGCTGGCATTTCACTCTCTTTGAATCTTCTTTATCATGCTAAGAGGAGCAGGAAAAAGCAAAAAATTTCAGAATTGCACCTTGCAATGCGGAGAAATTACTGTTTGTGCATTTACAATATTCATTGATTTTTGCCATTGAAAAACATCATGTTATTCATATACCAGAAATGTTTGAAGCTACTGACTGAATGAAAGGGGCTGGCATCTCACTCTCTTTGAATCTTCTTTATCATGCTAAGAGGAGCAGGAAAAAGCAAAAAATTTCAGAATTGCACCTTGCAATGCGGAGAAATTACTGTTTGTGCATTTACAATATTCATTGATTTTTGCCATTGAAAAACGTCCAGAAATGATTGAAGCTACTGACTGAATGAAAGGAGCTGGCATGTCACTCTCTTTGAATCTTCTTTATCATGCTAAGAGGAGCAGGAAAAAGCAAAAAATTTCAGAATTGCACCTTGCAATGCGGAGAAATTACTGTTTGTGCATTTACAATATTCATTGATTTTTGCCATTGAAAAACGTCCAGAAATGATTGCAGCTACTGACTGAATGAAAGGAGCTGGCATCTCACTCTCTTTGAATCTTCTTTATCATGCTAAGAGGAGCAGGAAAAAGCAAAAAATTTCAGAATTGCACCTTGCAATACGGAGAAATTACTGTTTGTGCATTTACAATATTCATTGATTTTTGCCATTGAAAAACGTCCAGAAATGTTTGAAGCAACTGACTGAATGAAAGGAGCTGGCATCTCACTCTCTTTGAATCTTCTTTATCATGCTAAGAGGAGCAGGAAAAAGCAAAAAATTTCAGAATTGCACCTTGCAATGCGGAGAAGTTACTGTTTGTGCATTTACAATATTCATTGATTTTTGCCATTGAAAAACGTCCAGAAATGTTTGAAGCTACTGACTGAATGAAAGGAGCTGGCATCTCACTCTCTTTGAATCTTCTTTATCATGCTAAGAGGAGCAGGAAAAAGCAAAAAATTTCAAAATTGCACCTTGCAATGCGGAGAAATTACTGTTTGTGCATTTACAATATTCATTGATTTTTGCCATTGAAAAACATCATGTTATTCATATACCAGAAATGTTTGAAGCTACTGACTGAATGAAAGGAGCTGGCATCTCACTCTCTTTGAATCTTCTTTATCATGCTAAGAGGAGCAGGAAAAAGCAAAAAATTTCAGAATTGCACCTTGCAATGCGGAGAAATTGCTGTTTGTGCATTTACCATATTCATTGATTTTTGCCATTGAAAAACATCATGTTATTCATATACCAGAAATGTTTGAAGCTACTGACTGAATGAAAGGAGCTGGCATCTCACTCTCTTTGAATCTTCTTTATCATGCTAAGAGGAGCAGGAAAAAGCAAAAAATTTCAGAATTGCACCTTGCAATGAGGAGAAATTACTGTTTGTGCATTTACAATATTCATTGATTTTTGCCATTGAAAAACATCATGTTATTCATATACCAGAAATGTTTGAAGCTACTGACTGAATGAAAGGAGCTGGCATCTCACTCTCTTTGAATCTTCTTTATCATGCTAAGAGGAGCAGGAAAAAGCAAAAAATTTCAGAATTGCACCTTGCAATGCGGAGAAATTACTGTTTGTGCATTTACAATATTCATTGATTTTTGCCATTGAAAAACGTCCAGAAATGATTGAAGCTACTGACTGAATGAAAGGAGCTGGCATCTCACTCTCTTTGAATCTTCTTTATCATGCTAAGAGGAGCAGGAAAAAGCAAAAAATTTCAGAATTGCACCTTGCAATGCGGAGAAATTACTGTTTGTGCATTTACAATTGTCATTGATTTTTGCCATTGAAAAACATCATGTTATTCATATACCAGAAATGTTTGAAGCTACTGACTGAATGAAAGGAGCTGGCATCTCACTCTCTTTGAATCTTCTTTATCATGCTAAGAGGAGCAGGAAAAAGCACAAAATTTCAGAATTGCACCTTGCAATGCGGAGAAATTACTGTTTGTGCATTTACAATATTCATTGATTTTTGCCACTGAAAAACGTCCAGAAATGATTGAAGCTACTGACTGAATGAAAGGAGCTGGCATCTCACTCTCTTTGAATCTTCCTTATCATGCTAAGAGGAGCAGGAAAAAGCAAAAAATTTCAGAATTGCACCTTGCAATGCGGAGAAATTACTGTTTGTGCATTTACAATATTCATTGATTTTTGCCATTGAAAAACATCATGTTATTCATATACCAGAAATGTTTGAAGCTACTGACTGAATGAAAGGGGCTGGCATCTCACTCTCTTTGAATCTTCTTTATCATGCTAAGAGGAGCAGGAAAAAGCAAAAAATTTCAGAATTGCACCATGCAATGCGGAGAAATTACTGTTTGTGCATTTACAATATTCATTGATTTTTGCCATTGAAAAACGTCCAGAAATGATTGAAGCTACTGACTGAATGAAAGGAGCTGGCATGTCACTCTCTTTGAATCTTCTTTATCATGCTAAGAGGAGCAGGAAAAAGCAAAAAATTTCAGAATTGCACCTTGCAATGCGGAGAAATTACTGTTTGTGCATTTACAATATTCATTGATTTTTGCCATTGAAAAACGTCCAGAAATGATTGCAGCTACTGACTGAATGAAAGGAGCTGGCATCTCACTCTCTTTGAATCTTCTTTATCATGCTAAGAGGAGCAGGAAAATGCAAAAAATTTCAGAATTGCACCTTGCAATGCGGAGAAATTACTGTTTGTGCATTTACAATATTCATTGATTTTTGCCATTGAAAAAATCATGTTATTCATATACCAGAAATGTTTGAAGCTACTGACTGAGTGAAAGGAACTGGCATCTCACTCTCTTTGAATCTTCTTTATAATGCTAAGAGGAGCAGGAAAAAGCAAAAAATTTCAGAATTGCACCTTGCAATGCGAAGAAATTACTGTTTGTGCATTTACAATATTCATTGATTTTTGCCATTGAAAAACGTCCAGAAATGATTGAAGCTACTGACTGAATGAAAGGAGCTGGCATCTCACTCTCTTTGAATCTTCTTTATCATGCTAAGAGGAGCAGGAAAAAGCAAAAAATTTCAGAATTGCACCTTGCAATGCGGAGAAATTACTGTTTGTGCATTTACAATATTCATTGATTTTTGCCATTGAAAAACGTCCAGAAATGATTGAAGCTACTGACTGAATGAAAGGAGCTGGCATCTCACTCTCTTTGAATCTTCTTTATCATGCTAAGAGGAGCAGGAAAAAGCAAAAAATTTCAGAATTGCACCTTGCAATGCGGAGAAATTACTGTTTGTGCATTTACAATTGTCATTGATTTTTGCCATTGAAAAACATCATGTTATTCATATACCAGAAATGTTTGAAGCTACTGACTGAATGAAAGGAGCTGGCATCTCACTCTCTTTGAATCTTCTTTATCATGCTAAGAGGAGCAGGAAAAAGCACAAAATTTCAGAATTGCACCTTGCAATGCGGAGAAATTACTGTTTGTGCATTTACAATATTCATTGATTTTTGCCACTGAAAAAAGTCCAGAAATGATTGAAGCTACTGACTGAATGAAAGGAGCTGGCATCTCACTCTCTTTGAATCTTCTTTATCATGCTAAGAGGAGCAGGAAAAAGCAAAAAATTTCAGAATTGCACCTTGCAATGCGGAGAAATTACTGTTTGTGCATTTACAATATTCATTGATTTTTGCCATTGAAAAACATCATGTTATTCATATACCAGAAATGTTTGAAGCTACTGACTGAATGAAAGGGGCTGGCATCTCACTCTCTTTGAATCTTCTTTATCATGCTAAGAGGAGCAGGAAAAAGCAAAAAATTTCAGAATTGCACCTTGCAATGCGGAGAAATTACTGTTTGTGCATTTACAATATTCATTGATTTTTGCCATTGAAAAACGTCCAGAAATGATTGAAGCTACTGACTGAATGAAAGGAGCTGGCATGTCACTCTCTTTGAATCTTCTTTATCATGCTAAGAGGAGCAGGAAAAAGCAAAAAATTTCAGAATTGCACCTTGCAATGCGGAGAAATTACTGTTTGTGCATTTACAATATTCATTGATTTTTGCCATTGAAAAACGTCCAGAAATGATTGCAGCTACTGACTGAATGAAAGGAGCTGGCATCTCACTCTCTTTGAATCTTCTTTATCATGCTAAGAGGAGCAGGAAAAAGCAAAAAATTTCAGAATTGCACCTTGCAATACGGAGAAATTACTGTTTGTGCATTTACAATATTCATTGATTTTTGCCATTGAAAAACGTCCAGAAATGTTTGAAGCTACTGACTGAATGAAAGGAGCTGGCATCTCACTCTCTTTGAATCTTCTTTATCATGCTAAGAGGAGCAGGAAAAAGCAAAAAATTTCAGAATTGCACCTTGCAATGCGGAGAAGTTACTGTTTGTGCATTTACAATATTCATTGATTTTTGCCATTGAAAAACGTCCAGAAATGTTTGAAGCTACTGACTGAATGAAAGGAGCTGGCATCTCACTCTCTTTGAATCTTCTTTATCATGCTAAGAGGAGCAGGAAAAAGCAAAAAATTTCAGAATTGCACCTTGCAATGCGGAGAACTTACTGTTTGTGCATTTACAATATTCATTGATTTTTGCCATTGAAAAACGTCCAGAAATGATTGAAGCTACTGACTGAATGAAAGGAGCTGGCATCTCACTCTCTTTGAATCTTCTTTATCATGCTAAGAGGAGCAGGAAAAAGCAAAAAATTTCAAAATTGCACCTTGCAATGCGGAGAAATTACTGTTTGTGCATTTACAATATTCATTGATTTTTGCCATTGAAAAACATCATGTTATTCATATACCAGAAATGTTTGAAGCTACTGACTGAATGAAAGGAGCTGGCATCTCACTCTCTTTGAATCTTCTTTATCATGCTAAGAGGAGCAGGAAAAAGCAAAAAATTTCAGAATTGCACCTTGCAATGCGGAGAAATTACTGTTTGTGCATTTACAATATTCATTGATTTTTGCCATTGAAAAACGTCCAGAAATGATTGAAGCTACTGACTGAATGAAAGGAGCTGGCATCTCACTCTCTTTGAATCTTCTTTATCATGCTAAGAGGAGCAGGAAAAAGCAAAAAATTTAAGAATTGCACCTTGCAATGCGGAGAAAATGCTGTTTGTGCATTTACCATATTCATTGATTTTTGCCATTGAAAAACATCATGTTATTCATATACCAGAAATGTTTGAAGCTACTGACTGAATGAAAGGAGCTGGCATCTCACTCTCTTTGAATCTTCTTTATCATGCTAAGAGGAGCAGGAAAAAGCAAAAAATTTCAGAATTGCACCTTGCAATGCGGAGAAATTACTGTTTGTGCATTTACAATATTCATTGATTTTTGCCATTGAAAAACATCATGTTATTCATATACCAGAAATGTTTGAAGCTACTGACTGAATGAAAGGAGCTGGCATCTCACTCTCTTTGAATCTTCTTTATCATGCTAAGAGGAGCAGGAAAAAGCAAAAAATTTCAGAATTGCACCTTGCAATGCGGAGAAATTACTGTTTGTGCATTTACAATATTCATTGATTTTTGCCATTGAAAAACGTCCAGAAATGATTGAAGCTACTGATTGAATGAAAGGAGCTGGCATCTCACTCTCTTTGAATCTTCTTTAACATGCTAAGAGGAGCAAGAAAAAGCAAAAAATTTCAGAATTGCACCTTGCAATGCGGAGAAATTACTGTTTGTGCATTTACAATTGTCATTGATTTTTGCCATTGAAAAACATCATGTTATTCATATACCAGAAATGTTTGAAGCTACTGACTGAATGAAAGGAGCTGGCATCTCACTCTCTTTGAATCTTCTTTATCATGCTAAGAGGAGCAGGAAAAAGCACAAAATTTCAGAATTGCACCTTGCAATGCGGAGAAATTACTGTTTGTGCATTTACAATATTCATTGATTTTTGCCATTGAAAAACGTCCAGAAATGATTGAAGCTACTGACTGAATGAAAGGAGCTGGCATCTCACTCTCTTTGAATCTTCTTTATCATGCTAAGAGGAGCAGGAAAAAGCAAAAAATTTCAGAATTGCACCTTGCAATGCGGAGAAATTACTGTTTGTGCATTTACAATATTCATTGATTTTTGCCATTGAAAAACGTCCAGAAATGATTGAAGCTACTGACTGAATGAAAGGAGCTGGCATCTCACTCTCTTTGAATCTTCTTTATCATGCTAAGAGGAGCAGGAAAAAGCAAAAAATTTCAGAATTGCACCTTGCAATGCGGAGAAATTACTGTTTGTGCATTTACAATATTCATTGATTTTTGCCATTGAAAAACGTCCAGAAATGATTGAAGCTACTGACTGAATGAAAGGAGCTGGCATCTCACTCTCTTTGAATCTTCTTTATCATGCTAAGAGGAGCAGGAAAAAGCAAAAAATTTCAGAATTGCACCTTGGAATGCGGAGAAATTACTGTTTGTGCATTTACAATATTCATTGATTTTTGCCATTGAAAAACGTCCAGAAATGATTGAAGCTACTGACTGAATGAAAGGAGCTGGCATCTCACTCTCTTTGAATCTTCTTTATCATGCTAAGAGGAGCAGGAAAAAGCAAAAAATTTCAGAATTGCACCTTGCAATGCGGAGAAATTGCTGTTTGTGCATTTACCATATTCATTGATTTTTGCCATTGAAAAACATCATGTTATTCATATACCAGAAATGTTTGAAGCTACTGACTGAATGAAAGGAGCTGGCATCTCACTCTCTTTGAATCTTCTTTATCATGCTAAGAGGAGCAGGAAAAAGCAAAAAATTTCAGAATTGCACCTTGCAATGAGGAGAAATTACTGTTTGTGCATTTACAATATTCATTGATTTTTGCCATTGAAAAACATCATGTTATTCATATACCAGAAATGTTTGAAGCTACTGACTGAATGAAAGGAGCTGGCATCTCACTCTCTTTGAATATTCTTTATCATGCTAAGAGGAGCAGGAAAAAGCAAAAAATTTTAGAATTGCACCTTGCAATGCGGAGAAATTACTGTTTGTGCATTTACAATATTCATTGATTTTTGCCATTGAAAAACGTCCAGAAATGATTGAAGCTACTGACTGAATGAAAGGAGCTGGCATCTCACTCTCTTTGAATCTTCTTTATCATGCTAAGAGGAGCAGGAAAAAGCAAAAAATTTCAGAATTGCACCTTACAATGCGGAGAAATTACTGTTTGTGCATTTACAATTGTCATTGATTTTTGCCATTGAAAAACATCATGTTATTCATATACCAGAAATGTTTGAAGCTACTGACTGAATGAAAGGAGCTGGCATCTCACTCTCTTTGAATCTTCTTTATCATGCTAAGAGGAGCAGGAAAAAGCAAAAAATTTCAGAATTGCACCTTGCAATGCGGAGAAATTACTGTTTGTGCATTTACAATATTCATTGATTTTTGCCATTGAAAAACATCATGTTATTCATATACCAGAAATGTTTGAAGCTACTGACTGAATGAAAAGAGCTGGCATCTCACTCTCTTTGAATCTTCTTTATCATGCTAAGAGGAGCAGGAAAAAGCAAAAAATTTCAGAATTGCACCTTGCAATGCGGAGAAATTACTGTTTGTGCATTTACAATAATCATTGATTTTTGCCATTGAAAAACATCATGTTATTCATATACCAGAAATGTTTGAAGCTACTGACTGAATGAAAGGAGCTGGCATCTCACTCTCTTTGAATCTTCTTTATCATGCTAAGAGGAGCAGGAAAAAGCAAAAATTTTCAGAATTGCACCTTGCAATGCGGAGAAATTATTGTTTGTGCATTTACAATATTCATTGATTTTTGCCATTGAAAAACATCATGTTATTCATATACCAGAAATGTTTGAAGCTACTGACTGAATGAAAGGGGCTGGCATCTCACTCTCTTTGAATCTTCTTTATCATGCTAAGAGGAGCAGAAAAAAGCAAAAAATTTCAGAATTGCACCTTGCAATGCGGAGAAATTACTGTTTGTGCATTTACAATATTCATTGATTTTTGCCATTGAAAAACGTCCAGAAATGATTGAAGCTACTGACTGAATGAAAGGAGCTGGCATGTCACTCTCTTTGAATCTTCTTTATCATGCTAAGAGGAGCAGGAAAAAGCAAAAAACTTCAGAATTGCACCTTGCAATGCGGAGAAATTACTGTTTGTGCATTTACAATATTCATTGATTTTTGCCATTGAAAAACGTCCAGAAATGATTGCAGCTACTGACTGAATGAAAGGAGCTGGCATCTCACTCTCTTTGAATCTTCTTTATCATGCTAAGAGGAGCAGGAAAAAGCAAAAAATTTCAGAATTGCACCTTGCAATGCGGAGAAATTACTGTTTGTGCATTTACAATATTCATTGATTTTTGCCATTGAAAAACATCATGTTATTCATATACCAGAAATGTTTGAAGCTACTGACTGAATGAAAAGAGCTGGCATCTCACTCTCTTTGAATCTTCTTTATCATGCTAAGAGGAGCAGGAAAAAGCAAAAAATTTCAGAATTGCACCTTGCAATGCGGAGAAATTACTGTTTGTGCATTTACAATAATCATTGATTTTTGCCATTGAAAAACATCATGTTATTCATATACCAGAAATGTTTGAAGCTACTGACTGAATGAAAGGAGCTGGCATCTCACTCTCTTTGAATCTTCTTTATCATGCTAAGAGGAGCAGGAAAAAGCAAAAATTTTCAGAATTGCACCTTGCAATGCGGAGAAATTATTGTTTGTGCATTTACAATATTCATTGATTTTTGCCATTGAAAAACATCATGTTATTCATATACCAGAAATGTTTGAAGCTACTGACTGAATGAAAGGGGCTGGCATCTCACTCTCTTTGAATCTTCTTTATCATGCTAAGAGGAGCAGGAAAAAGCAAAAAATTTCAGAATTGCACCTTGCAATGCGGAGAAATTACTGTTTGTGCATTTACAATATTCATTGATTTTTGCCATTGAAAAACGTCCAGAAATGATTGAAGCTACTGACTGAATGAAAGGAGCTGGCATGTCACTCTCTTTGAATCTTCTTTATCATGCTAAGAGGAGCAGGAAAAAGCAAAAAACTTCAGAATTGCACCTTGCAATGCGGAGAAATTACTGTTTGTGCATTTACAATATTCATTGATTTTTGCCATTGAAAAACGTCCAGAAATGATTGCAGCTACTGACTGAATGAAAGGAGCTGGCATCTCACTCTCTTTGAATCTTCTTTATCATGCTAAGAGGAGCAGGAAAAAGCAAAAAATTTCAGAATTGCACCTTGCAATGCGGAGAAATTACTGTTTGTGCATTTACAATATTCATTGATTTTTGCCATTGAAAAACGTCCAGAAATGTTTGAAGCTACTGACTGAATGAAAGGAGCTGGCATCTCACTCTCTTTGAATCTTCTTTATCATGCTAAGAGGAGCAGGAAAAAGCAAAAAATTTCAGAATTGCACCTTGCAATGCGGAGAAATTACTGTTTGTGCATTTACAATATTCATTGATTTTTGCCATTGAAAAACGTCCAGAAATGATTGAAGCTACTGACTGAATGAAAGGAGCTGGCATCTCACTCTCTTTGAATCTTCTTTATCATGCTAAGAGGAGCAGGAAAAAGCAAAAAATTTCAGAATTGCACCTTGCAATGCGGAGAAAATGCTGTTTGTGCATTTACCATATTCATTGATTTTTGCCATTGAAAAACATCATGTTATTCATATACCAGAAATGTTTGAAGCTACTGACTGAATGAAAGGAGCTGGCATCTCACTCTCTTTGATTCTTCTTTATCATGCTAAGAGGAGCAGGAAAAAGCAAAAAATTTCAGAATTGCACCTTGCAATGCGGAGAAATTACTGTTTGTGCATTTACAATATTCATTGATTTTTGCCATTGAAAAACATCATGTTATTCATATACCAGAAATGTTTGAAGCTACTGACTGAATGAAAAGAGCTGGCATCTCACTCTCTTTGAATCTTCTTTATCATGCTAAGAGGAGCAGGAAAAAGCAAAAAATGTCAGAATTGCACCTTGCAATGCGGAGAAATTACTGTTTGTGCATTTACAATATTCATTGATTTTTGCCATTGAAAAACGTCCAGAAATGATTGAAGCTACTGACTGAATGAAAGGAGCTGGCATCTCACTCTCTTTGAATCTTCTTTAACATGCTAAGAGGAGCAGGAAAAAGCAAAAAATTTCAGAATTGCACCTTGCAATGCGGAGAAATTACTGTTTGTGCATTTACAATATTCATTGATTTTTGCCATTGAAAAACGTCCAGAAATGATTGAAGCTACTGACTGAATGAAAGGAGCTGGCATCTCACTCTCTTTGAATCTTCTTTATCATGCTAAGAGGAGCAGGAAAAAGCAAAAAATTTCAGAATTGCACCTTGCAATGCGGAGAAATTACTGTTTGTGCATTTACAATATTCATTGATTTTTGCCATTGAAAAACGTCCAGAAATGATTGAAGCTACTGACTGAATGAAAGGAGCTGGCATCTCACTCTCTTTGAATCTTCTTTAACATGCTAAGAGGAGCAGGAAAAAGCAAAAAATTTCAGAATTGCACCTTGCAATGCGGAGAAATTACTGTTTGTGCATTTACAATTGTCATTGATTTTTGCCATTGAAAAACATCATGTTATTCATATACCAGAAATGTTTGAAGCTACTGACTGAATGAAAGGAGCTGGCATCTCACTCTCTTTGAATCTTCTTTATCATGCTAAGAGGAGCAGGAAAAAGCACAAAATTTCAGAATTGCACCTTGCAATGCGGAGAAATTACTGTTTGTGCATTTACAATATTCATTGATTTTTGCCATTGAAAAACGTCCAGAAATGATTGAAGCTACTGACTGAATGAAAGGAGATGGCATCTCACTCTCTTTGAATCTTCTTTATCATGCTAAGAGGAGCAGGAAAAAGCAAAAAATTTCAGAATTGCACCTTGCAATGCGGAGAAATTACTGTTTGTGCATTTACAATATTCATTGATTTTTGCCATTGAAAAACGTCCAGAAATGATTGAAGCTACTGACTGAATGAAAGGAGCTGGCATCTCACTCTCTTTGAATCTTCTTTATCATGCTAAGAGGAGCAGGAAAAAATCAAAAAATTTCAGAATTGCAACTTGCAATGCGGAGAAATTACTGTTTGTGCATTTACAATATTAATTGATTTTTGCCATTGAAAAACGTCCAGAAATGATTGAAGCTACTGACTGAATGAAAGGAGCTGGCATCTCACTCTCTTTGAATCTTCTTTATCATGCTAAGAGGAGAAGGAAAAAGCAAAAAATTTCAGAATTGCACCTTGCAATGCGGAGAAATTACTGTTTGTGCATTTACAATATTCATTGATTTTTGCCATTGAAAAATGTGCCGAAATGATTGAAGCTACTGACTGAATGAAAGGAGCTGGCATCTCACTCTCTTTGAATCTTCTTTATCATGCTAAGAGGAGCAGGAAAAAGCAAAAAATTTCAGAATTGCACCTTGCAATGCGGAGAAATTACTGTTTGTGCATTTACAATATTCATTGATTTTTGCCATTGAAAAACGTCCAGAAATGATTGAAGCTACTGACTGAATGAAAGGAGCTGGCATCTCACTCTCTTTGAATCTTCTTTATCATGCTAAGAGGAGCAGGAAAAAGCAAAAAATTTCAGAATTGCACCTTGCAATGCGGAGAAATTGCTGTTTGTGCATTTACCATATTCATTGATTTTTGCCATTGAAAAACATCATGTTATTCATATACCAGAAATGTTTGAAGCTACTGACTGAATGAAAGGAGCTGGCATCTCACTCTCTTTGAATCTTCTTTATCATGCTAAGAGGAGCAGGAAAAAGCAAAAAATTTCAGAATTGCACCTTGCAATGCGGAGAAATTACTGTTTGTGCATTTACAATATTCATTGATTTTTGCCATTGAAAAACATCATGTTATTCATATACCAGAAATGTTTGAAGCTACTGACTGATGAAAGGAGCTGGCATCTCACTCTCTTTGAATCTTCTTTATCATGCTAAGAGGAGCAGGAAAAAGCAAAAAATTTCAGAATTGCACCTTGCAATGCGGAGAAATTACTGTTTGTGCATTTACAATATTCATTGATTTTTGCCATTGAAAAACGTCCAGAAATGATTGAAGCTACTGACTGAATGAAAGGAGCTGGCATCTCACTCTCTTTGAATCTTCTTTAACATGCTAAGAGGAGCAGGAAAAAGCAAAAAATTTCAGAATTGCACCTTGCAATGCGGAGAAATTACTGTTTGTGCATTTACAATGTCATTGATTTTTGCCATTGAAAAACATCATGTTATTCATATACCAGAAATGTTTGAAGCTACTGACTGAATGAAAGGAGCTGGCATCTCACTCTCTTTGAATCTTCTTTATCATGCTAAGAGGAGCAGGAAAAAGCACAAAATTTCAGAATTGCACCTTGCAATGCGGAGAAATTACTGTTTGTGCATTTACAATATTCATTGATTTTTGCCATTGAAAAACGTCCAGAAATGATTGAAGCTACTGACTGAATGAAAGGAGCTGGCATCTCACTCTCTTTGAATCTTCTTTATCATGCTAAGAGGAGCAGGAAAAAGTAAAAAATTTCAGAATTGCACCTTGCAATGCGGAGAAATTACTGTTTGTGCATTTACAATATTCATTGATTTTTGCCATTGAAAAACGTCCAGAAATGATTGAAGCTACTGACTGAATGAAAGGAGCTGGCATCTCACTCTCTTTGAATCTTCTTTATCATGCTAAGAGGAGCAGGAAAAAGCAAAAAATTTCAGAATTGCACCTTGCAATGCGGAGAAATTACTGTTTGTGCATTTACAATATTCATTGATTTTTGCCATTGAAAAATGTCCAGAAATGATTGAAGCTACTGACTGAATGAAAGGAGCTGGCATCTCACTCTCTTTGAATCTTCTTTATCATGCTAAGAGGAGCAGGAAAAAGCAAAAAATTTCAGAATTGCACCTTGCAATGCGGAGAAATTACTGTTTGTGCATTTACAATATTCATTGATTTTTGCCATTGAAAAACGTCCAGAAATGTTTGAAGCTACTGACTGAATGAAAGGAGCTGGCATCTCACTCTCTTTGAATCTTCTTTATCATGCTAAGAGGAGCAGGAAAAAGCACAAAATTTCAGAATTGCACCTTGCAATGCGGAGAAATTACTGTTTGTGCATTTACAATATTCATTGATTTTTGCCACTGAAAAACGTCCAGAAATGATTGAAGCTACTGACTGAATGAAAAGAGCTGGCATCTCACTCTCTTTGAATCTTCTTTATCATGCTAAGAGGAGCAGGAAAAAGCAAAAAATTTCAGAATTGCACCTTGCAATGCGGAGAAATTACTGTTTGTGCATTTACAATATTCATTGATTTTTGCCATTGAAAAACATCATGTTATTCATATACCAGAAATGTTTGAAGCTACTGACTGAATGAAAAGAGCTGGCATCTCACTCTCTTTGAATCTTCTTTATCATGCTAAGAGGAGCAGGAAAAAGCAAAAAATTTCAGAATTGCACCTTGCAATGCGGAGAAATTACTGTTTGTGCATTTACAATAATCATTGATTTTTGCCATTGAAAAACATCATGTTATTCATATACCAGAAATGTTTGAAGCTACTGACTGAATGAAAGGAGCTGGCATCTCACTCTCTTTGAATCTTCTTTATCATGCTAAGAGGAGCAGGAAAAAGCAAAAATTTTCAGAATTGCACCTTGCAATGCGGAGAAATTACTGTTTGTGCATTTACAATATTCATTGATTTTTGCCATTGAAAAATATCATGTTATTCATATACCAGAAATGTTTGAAGCTACTGACTGAATGAAAGGGGCTGGCATCTCACTCTCTTTGAATCTTCTTTATCATGCTAAGAGGAGCAGGAAAAAGCAAAAAATTTCAGAATTGCACCTTGCAATGCGGAGAAATTACTGTTTGTGCATTTACAATATTCATTGATTTTTGCCATTGAAAAACGTCCAGAAATGATTGAAGCTACTGACTGAATGAAAGGAGCTGGCATGTCACTCTCTTTGAATCTTCTTTATCATGCTAAGAGGAGCAGGAAAAAGCAAAAAACTTCAGAATTGCACCTTGCAATGCGGAGAAATTACTGTTTGTGCATTTACAATATTCATTGATTTTTGCCATTGAAAAACGTCCAGAAATGATTGCAGCTACTGACTGAATGAAAGGAGCTGGCATCTCACTCTCTTTGAATCTTCTTTATCATGCTAAGAGGAGCAGGAAAAAGCAAAAAATTTCAGAATTGCACCTTGCAATGCGGAGAAATTACTGTTTGTGCATTTACAATATTCATTGATTTTTGCCATTGAAAAACGTCCAGAAATGTTTGAAGCTACTGACTGAATGAAAGGAGCTGGCATCTCACTCTCTTTGAATCTTCTTTATCATGCTAAGAGGAGCAGGAAAAAGCAAAAAATTTCAGAATTGCACCTTGCAATGCGGAGAAGTTACTGTTTGTGCATTTACAATATTCATTGATTTTTGCCATTGAAAAACGTCCAGAAATGTTTGAAGCTACTTACTGAATGAAAGGAGCTGGCATCTCACTCTCTTTGAATCTTCTTTATCATGCTAAGAGGAGCAGGAAAAAGCAAAAAATTTCAGAATTGCACCTTGCAATGCGGAGAAATTACTGTTTGTGCATTTACAATATTCATTGATTTTTGCCATTGAAAAACGTCCAGAAATGTTTGAAGCTACTGACTGAATGAAAGGAGCTGGCATCTCACTCTCTTTGAATCTTCTTTATCATGCTAAGAGGAGCAGGAAAAAGCAAAAAATTTCAGAATTGCACCTTGCAATGCGGAGAAAATGCTGTTTGTGCATTTACCATATTCATTGATTTTTGCCATTGAAAAACATCATGTTATTCATATACCAGAAATGTTTGAAGCTACTGACTGAATGAAAGGAGCTGGCATCTCACTCTCTTTGATTCTTCTTTATCATGCTAAGAGGAGCAGGAAAAAGCAAAAAATTTCAGAATTGCACCTTGCAATGCGGAGAAATTACTGTTTGTGCATTTACAATATTCATTGATTTTTGCCTTTGAAAAACATCATGTTATTCATATACCAGAAATGTTTGAAGCTACTGACTGAATGAAAGGAGCTGGCATCTCACTCTCTTTGAATCTTCTTTATCATGCTAAGAGGAGCAGGAAAAAGCAAAAAATTTCAGAATTGCACCTTGCAATGCGGAGAAATTACTGTTTGTGCATTTACAATATTCATTGATTTTTGCCATTGAAAAACGTCCAGAAATGATTGAAGCTACTGACTGAATGAAAGGAGCTGGCATCTCACTCTCTTTGAATCTTCTTTAACATGCTAAGAGGAGCAGGAAAAAGCAAAAAATTTCAGAATTGCACCTTGCAATGCGGAGAAATTACTGTTTGTGCATTTACAATTGTCATTGATTTTTGCCATTGAAAAACATCATGTTATTCATATACCAGAAATGTTTGAAGCTACTGACTGAATGAAAGGAGCTGGCATCTCACTCTCTTTAAATCTTCTTTATCATGCTAAGAGGAGCAGGAAAAAGCACAAAATTTCAGAATTGCACCTTGCAATGCGGAGAAATTACTGTTTGTGCATTTACAATATTCATTGATTTTTGCCATTGAAAAACGTCCAGAAATGATTGAAGCTACTGACTGAATGAAAGGAGCTGGCATCTCACTCTCTTTGAATCTTCTTTATCATGCTAAGAGGAGCAGGAAAAAGCAAAAAATTTCAGAATTGCACCTTGCAATGCGGAGAAATTACTGTTTGTGCATTTACAATATTCATTGATTTTTGCCATTGAAAAACGTCCAGAAATGATTGAAGCTACTGACTGAATGAAAGGGGCTGGCATCTCACTCTCTTTGAATCTTCTTTATCATGCTAAGAGGAGCAGGAAAAAGCAAAAAATTTCAGAATTGCACCTTGCAATGCGGAGAAATTACTGTTTGTGCATTTACAATATTCATTGATTTTTGCCATTGAAAAACATCATGTTATTCATATACCAGAAATGTTTGAAGCTACTGACTGAATGAAAGGAGCTGGCATCTCACTCTCTTTGAATCTTCTTTATCATGCTAAGAGGAGCAGGAAAAAGCAAAAAATTTCAGAATTTCACCTTGCAATGCGGAGAAATTACTGTTTGTGCATTTACAATATTCATTGATTTTTGCCATTGAAAAACGTCCAGAAATGATTGGAGCTACTGACTGAATGAATGGAGCTGGCATCTCACTCTCTTTGAATCTTCTTTATCATGCTAAGAGGAGCAGGAAAAAGCAAAAAATTTCAGAATTGCACCTTGCAATGCGGAGAAATTACTGTTTGTGCATTTACAATATTCATTGATTTTTGCCATTGAAAAACGTCCAGAAATGATTGAAGCTACTGACTGATTGAAAGGAGCTGGCATCTCACTCTCTTTGAATCTTCTTTATCATGCTAAGAGGAGCAGGAAAAAGCAAAAAATTTCAGAATTGCACCTTGCAATGCGGAGAAATTACTGTTTGTGCATTTACAATATTCATTGATTTTTGCCATTGAAAAACGTCCAGAAATGATTGAAGCTACTGACTGAATGAAAGGAGCTGGCATCTCACTCTCTTTGAATCTTCTTTATCATGCTAAGAGGAGCAGGAAAAAGCAAAAAATTTCAGAATTGCACCTTGCAATGCGGAGAAATTACTGTTTGTGCATTTACAATATTCATTGATTTTTGCCATTGAAAAACGTCCAGAAATGATTGAAGCTACTGACTGAATGAAAGGAGCTGGCATCTCACTCTCTTTGAATCTTCTTTATCATGCTAAGAGGAGCAGGAAAAAGCAAAAAATTTCAGAATTTCACCTTGCAATGCGGAGAAATTACTGTTTGTGCATTTACAATATTCATTGATTTGTGCCATTGAAAAACATCATGTTATTCATATACCAGAAATGTTTGAAGCTACTGACTGAATGAAAGGAGCTGGCATCTCACTCTCTTTGAATCTTCTTTATCATGCTAAGAGGAGCAGGAAAAAGCAAAAAATTTCAGAATTGCACCTTGCAATGCGGAGAAATTACTGTTTGTGCATTTACAATATTCATTGATTTTTGCCATTGAAAAACGTCCAGAAATGATTGAAGCTACTGACTGAATGAAAGGAGCTGGCATCTCACTCTCTTTGAATCTTCTTTATCATGCTAAGAGGAGCAGGAAAAAGCAAAAAATTTCAGAATTGCAAATTGCAATGCGGAGAAATTACTGTTTGTGCATTTACAATATTCATTGATTTTTGCCATTGAAAAACGTCCAGAAATGATTGAAGCTACTGACTGAATGAAAGGAGCTGGCATCTCACTCTCTTTGAATCTTCTTTATCATGCTAAGAGGAGCAGGAAAAAGCAAAAAATTTCAGAATTGCACCTTGCAATGCGGAGAAATTGCTCTTTTTGCATTTACCATATTCATTGATTTTTGCCATTGAAAATCATCATGTTATTCATATACCAGAAATGTTTGTAGCTACTGACTGAATGAAAGGAGCTGGCATCTCACTCTCTTTGAAACTTCTTTATCATGCTAAGAGGAGCAGGAAAAAGCAAAAAATTTCAGAATTGCACCTTGCAATGCGGAGAAATTACTGTTTGTGCATTTACAATATTCATTGATTTTTGCCATTGAAAAACATAATGTTATTCATATACCAGAAATGTTTGAAGCTACTGACTGAATGAAAGGAGCTGGCATCTCACTCTCTTTGAATCTTCTTTATCATGCTAAGAGGAGCAGGAAAAAGCACAAAATTTCAGAATTGCACCTTGCAATGCGGAGAAATTACTGTTTGTGCATTTACAATATTCATTGATTTTTGCCATTGAAAAACGTCCAGAAATGATTGAAGCTACTGACTGAATGAAAGGAGCTGGCATCTCACTCTCTTTGAATCTTCTTTATCATGCTAAGAGGAGCAGGACAAAGCAAAAAATTTCAGAATTGCACCTTGCAATGCGGAGAAATTACTGTTGGTGCATTTGCAATATTCATTGATTTTTGAAATTGAAAAACGTCCAGAAATGATTGAAGCTACTGACTGAATGAAAGGAGCTGGCATCTCACTCTATTTGAAGCTTCTTTATCATGCTAAGAGGAGCAGGAAAAAGCAAAAAATTTCAGAATTGCACCTTGCAATGCTGAGAAATTACTGTTTGTGCATTTACAATATTCATTGATTTTTGCCATTGAAAAACGTCCAGAAATGATTGAAGATACTGACTGAATGAAAGGAGCTGGCATCTCACTCTCTTTGAATCTTCTTTATAATGCTAAGAGGAGCAGGAAAAAGCAAAAAATTTCAGAATTGCACCTTGCAATGCGGAGAAATTACTGTTTGTGCATTTACAATATTCATTGATTTTTGCCATTGAAAAACGTCCAGAAATGATTGAAGCTACTGACTGAATGAAAGGAGCTGGCATCTCACTCTCTTTGAATCTTCTTTATCATGCTAAGAGGAGCAGGAAAAAGCAAAAAATTTCAGAATTGCACCTTGCAATGTGGAGAAATTACTGTTTGTGCATTTACAATATTCATTGATTTTTGCCATTGAAAAACATCATGTTATTCATATACCAGAAATTTTTGAAGCTACTGACTGAATGATAGGAGCTGGCATCTCACTCTCTTTGAATCTTCTTTATCATGCTAAGAGGAGCAGGAAAAAGCAAAAAATTTCAGAATTGCACCTTGCAATGCGGAGAAATTACTGTTTGTGCATTTACAATATTCATTGATTTTTGCCATTGAAAAACATCATGTTATTCATATACCAGAAATGTTTGAAGCTACTGACTGAATGAAAGGAGCTGGCATCTCACTCTCTTTGAATCTTCTTTATCATGCTAAGAGGAGCAGGAAAAAGCAAAAAATTTCAAAATTGCACCTTGCTATGCGGAGAAATTACTGTTTGTGCATTTACAAAATTCATTGATTTTTGCCATTGAAAAACGTCCAGAAATGTTTGAAGCTACTGACTGAATGAAAGGAGCTGGCATCTCACTCTCTTTGAATCTTCTTTATCATGCTAAGAGGAGCAGGAAAAAGCAAAAAATTTCAGAATTGCACCTTGCAATGCGGAGAAATTACTGTTTGTGCATTTACAATATTCATTGATTTTTGCCATTGAAAAACATCATGTTATTCATATACCAGAAATGTTTGAAGCTACTGACTGAATGAAAGGAGCTGGCATCTCACTCTCTTTGAATCTTCTTTATCATGCTAAGAGGAGCAGGAAAAATCAAAAAATTTCAGAATTGCACCTTGCAATGCGGAGAAATTACTGTTTGTGCATTTACAATATTCATTGATTTTTGCCATTGAAAAACATCATGTTATTCATATACCAGAAATGTTTGAAGCTACTGACTGAATGAAAGGAGCTGGCATCTCACTCTCTTTGAATCTTCTTTATCATGCTAAGAGGAGCAGGAAAAAGCAAAAAATTTCAGAATTGCACCTTGCAATGCGGAGAAATTACTGTTTGTGCATTTACAATATTCATTGATTTTTGCCATTGAAAAACGTCCAGAAATGTTTGAAGCTACTGACTGAATGAAAGGAGCTGGCATCTCACTCTCTTTGAATCTTCTTTATCATGCTAAGAGGAGCAGGAAAAAGCAAAAAATTTCAGAATAGCACCTTGCAATGCGGAGAAATTACTGTTTGTGCATTTACAATATTCATTGATTTTTGCCATTGAAAAACGTCCAGAAATGATTGAAGCTACTGACTGAATGAAAGGAGCTGGCATCTCACTCTCTTTGAATCTTCTTTATCATGCTAAGAGGAGCAGGAAAAAGCAAAAAATTTCAGAATTGCACCTTGCAATGCGGAGAAATTAATGTTTGTACATTTACAATATTCATTGATTTTTGCCATTGAAAAACATCATGTTATTCATATACCAGAAATGTTTGTAGCTACTGACTGAATGAAAAGAGCTGGCATCTCACTCTCTTTGTATCTTCTTTATCATGCTAAGAGGAGCAGGAAAAAGCAAAAAATTTCAGAATTGCACCTTGCAATGTGGAGAAATTACTGTTTGTGCATTTACAATATTCATTGATTTTTGCCATTGAAAAACGTCCAGAAATGTTTGAAGCTACTGACTGAATGAAAGGAGCTGGCATCTCACTCTCTTTGAATCTTCTTTATCATGCTAAGAGGAGCAGGAAAAAGCAAAAAATTTCAGAATTGCACCTTGCAATGCGGAGAAATTACTGTTTGTGCATTTACAATATTCATTGATTTTTGCCATTGAAAAACGTCCAGAAATGATTGAAGCTACTGACTGAATGAAAGGAGCTGGCATCTCACTCTCTTTGAATCTTCTTTATCATGCTAAGAGGAGCAGGAAAAAGCAAAAAATTTCAGAATTGCACCTTGCAATGCGGAGAAATTACTGTTTGTGCATTTACAATATTCATTGATTTTTGCCATTGAAAAACGTCCAGAAATGATTGAAGCTACTGACTGAATGAAAGGAGCTGGCATCTCACTCTCTTTGAATCTTCTTTATCATGCAAAGAGGAGCAGGAAAAAGCAAAAAATTTCAGAATTGCACCTTGCAATGCGGAGAAATTACTGTTTGTGCATTTACAATATTCATTGATTTTTGCCATTGAAAAACGTCCAGAAATGATTGAAGCTACTGACTGAATGAAAGGAGCTGGCATCTCACTCTCTTTGAATCTTCTTTATCATGCTAAGAGGAGCAGGAAAAAGCAAAAAATTTCAGAATTGCACCTTGCAATGCGGAGAAATTACTGTTTGTGCATTTACAATATTCATTGATTTTTGCCATTGAAAAACATCATGTTATTCATATACCAGAAATGTTTGAAGCTACTGACTGAATGAATAGAGCTGGCATCTCACTCTCTTTGAATCTTCTTTATCATGCTAAGAGGAGCAGGAAAAAGCAAAAAATTTCAGAATTGCACCTTGCAATGCGGAGAAATTACTGTTTGTGCATTTACAATATTCATTGATTTTTGCCATTGAAAAACATCATGTTATTCATATACCAGAAATGTTTGAAGCTACTGACTGAATGAAAAGAGCTGGCATCTCACTCTCTTTGATTCTTCTTTATCATGCTAAGAGGAGCAGGAAAAAACAAAAAATTTCAGAATTGCACCTTGCAATGTGGAGAAATTACTGTTTGTGCATTTACAATATTCATTGATTTTTGCCATTGAAAAACATCATGTTATTCATATACCAGAAATGTTTGAAGCTACTGACTGAATGAAAGGAGCTGGCATCTCACTCTCTTTGAATCTTCTTTATCATGCTAAGAGGAGCAGGAAAAAGCAAAAAATTTCAGAATTGCACCTTGCAATGCGGAGAAATTATTGTTTGTGCATTTACAATATTCATTGATTTTTGCCATTGAAAAACATCATGTTATTCATAAACCAGAAATGTTTGAAGCTACTGACTGAATGAAAGGAGCTGGCATCTCACTCTCTTTGAATCTTCTTTACCATGCTAAGAGGAGCAGGAAAAAGCAAAAAATTTCAGAATTGCACCTTGCAATGCGGAGAAATTACTGTTTGTGCATTTACAGTATTCATTGATTTTTGCCATTGAAAAACGTCCAGAAATGATTGAAGCTGCTGACTGAATGAAAGGAGCTGGTATCTCACTCTCTTTGAATCTTCTTTATCATGCTAAGAGGAGCAGGAAAAAGCAAAAAATTTCAGAATTGCACCTTGCAATGCGGAGAAATTACTGTTTGTGCATTTACAATATTCATTGATTTTTGCCATTGAAAAACGTCCAGAAATGATTGAAGCTACTGACTGAATGAAAGGAGCTGGCATCTCACTCTCTTTGAATCTTCTTTATCATGCTAAGAGGAGCAGGAAAAAGCAAAAAATTTCAGAATTGCACCTTGCAATGCGGAGAAATTGCTGTTTGTGCATTTACCATATTCATTGATTTTTGCCATTGAAAAACATCATGTTATTCATATACCAGAAATGTTTGAAGCTACTGACTGAATGAAAGGAGCTGGCATCTCACTCTCTTTGAATCTTCTTTATCATGCTAAAAGGAGCAGGAAAAAGCAAAAAATTTCAGAATTGCACCTTGCAATGCGGAGAAATTACTGTTTGTGCATTTACAACATTCATTGATTTTTGCCATTGAAAGACGTCCAGAAATGATTGAAGCTACTGACTGAATGAAAGGAGCTGGCATCTCACTCTCTTTGAATCTTCTTTATCATGCTAAGAGGAGCAGGAAAAAGCAAAAAATTTCAGAATTGCACCTTGCAATGCGGAGAAATTACTGTTTGTGCATTTACAATATTCATTGATTTTTGCCATTGAAAAACATCATGTTATTCATATACCAGAAATGTTTGAAGCTACTGACTGAATGAAAAGAGCTGGCATCTCACTCTCTTTGAATCTTCTTTATCATGCTAAGAGGAGCAGGAAAAAGCAAAAAATTTCAGAATTGCACCTTGCAATGCGGAGAAATTACTGTTTGTGCATTTACAATATTCATTGATTTTTGCCATTGAAAAATATCATGTTATTTATATACCAGAAATGTTTGAAGCTACTGACTGAATGAAAGGAGCTGGCATCTCACTCTCTTTGAATCTTCTTTATCATGCTAAGAGGAGCAGGAAAAAGCAAAAAATTTCAGAATTGCACCTTGCAATGCGGAGAAATTACTGTTTGTGCATTTACAATATTCATTGATTTTTGCCATTGAAAAACGTCCAGAAATGATTGAAGCTACTGACTGAATGAAAGGAGCTGGCATCTCACTCTCTTTGAATCTTCTTTATCATGCTAAGAGGAGCAGGAAAAAGCAAAAAATTTCAGAATTGCACCTTGCAATGCGGAGAAATTACTGTTTGTGCATTTACAATATTCATTGATTTTTGCCATTGAAAAACATCATGTTATTCATATACCAGAAATGTTTGAAGCTACTGACTGAATGAAAGGAGCTGGCATCTCACTCTCTTTGAATCTTCTTTATCATGCTAAAAGGAGCAGGAAAAAGCAAAAAATTTCAGAATTGCACCTTGCAATGCGGAGAAATTACTGTTTGTGCATTTACAATATTCATTGATTTTTGCCATTGAAAAACGTCCAGAAATGATTGAAGCTACTGACTGAATGAAAGGAGCTGGCATCTCACTCTCTTTGAATCTTCTTTATCATGCTAAGAGGAGCAGGAAAAAGCAAAAAATTTCAGAATTGCACCTTGCAATGCGGAGAAATTACTGTTTGTGCATTTACAATATTCATTGATTTTTGCCATTGAAAAATGTCCAGAAATGATTGAAGCTACTGACTGAATGAAAGGAGCTGGCATCTCACTCTCTTTGAATCTTCTTTATCATGCTAAGAGGAGCAGGAAAAAGCAAAAAATTTCAGAATTGCACCTTGCAATGCGGAGAAATTGCTGTTTGTGCATTTACCATATTCATTGATTTTTGCCATTGAAAAACATCATGTTATTCATATACCAGAAATGTTTGAAGCTACTGACTGAATGAAAGGAGCTGGCATCTCACTCTCTTTGAATCTTCTTTATCATGCTAAAAGGAGCAGGAAAAAGCAAAAAATTTCAGAATTGCAACTTGCAATGCGGAGAAATTGCTGTTTGTGCATTTACAACATTCATTGATTTTTGCCATTGAAAAACGTCCAGAAATGATTGAAGCTACTGACTGAATGAAAGGAGCTGGCATCTCACTCTCTTTGAATCTTCTTTATCATGCTAAGAGGAGCAGGAAAAAGCAAAAAATTTCAGAATTGCACCTTGCAATGCGGAGAAATTACTGTTTGTGCATTTACAATAATCATTGATTTTTGCCATTGAAAAACATCATGTTATTCATATACCAGAAATGTTTGAAGCTACTGACTGAATGAAAAGAGCTGGCATCTCACTCTCTTTGAATCTTCTTTATCATGCTAAGAGGAGCAGGAAAAAGCAAAAAATTTCAGAATTGCACCTTGCAATGCGGAGAAATTACTGTTTGTGCATTTACAATATTCATTGATTTTTGCCATTGAAAAACATCATGTTATTCATATACCAGAAATGTTTGAAGCTACTGACTGAATGAAAAGAGCTGGCATCTCACTCTCTTTGAATCTTCTTTATCATGCTAAGAGGAGCAGGAAAAAGCAAAAAATTTCAGTATTGCACCTTGCAATGCGGAGAAATTACTGTTTGTGCATTTACAATATTCATTGATTTTTGCCATTGAAAAATATCATGTTATTCATATACCAGAAATGTTTGAAGCTACTGACTGAATGAAAGGAGCTGGCATCTCACTCTCTTTGAATCTTCTTTATCATGCTAAGAGGAGCAGGAAAAAGCAAAAAATTTCAGAATTGCACCTTGCAATGCGGAGAAATTACTGTTGGTGCATTTACAATATTCATTGATTTTTGCATTGAAAAACGTCCAGAAATGATTGAAGCTACTGACTGAATGAAAGGAGCTGGCATCTCACTCTCTTTGAATCTTCTTTATCATGCTAAGAGGAGCAGGAAAAAGCAAAAAATTTCAGAATTGCACCTTGCAATGCGGAGAAATTACTGTTTGTGCATTTACAATATTCATTGATTTTTGCCATTGAAAAACGTCCAGAAATGATTGAAGCTAGTGACTGAATGAAAGGAGCTGACATCTCACTCTCTTTGAATCTTCTTTATCATGCTAAGAGGAGCAGGAAAAAGCAAAAAATTTCAGAATTGCACCTTGCAATGCGGAGAAATTACTGTTTGTGCATTTACAATATTCATTGATTTTTGCCATTGAAAAACATCATGTTATTCATAACCCAGAAATGTTTGAAGCTACTGACTGAATGAAAGGAGCTGGCATCTCACTCTCTTTGAATCTTCTTTATCATGCTAAGAGGAGCAGGAAAAAGCAAAAAATTTCAGAATTGCACCTTGCAATGCGGAGAAATTACTGTTTGTGCATTTACAATATTCATTGATTTTTGCCATTGAAAAACATCATGTTATTCATATACCAGAAATGTTTGAAGCTACTGACTGAATGAAAGGAGCTGGCATCTCACTCTCTTTGAATCTTCTTTATCATGCTAAAAGGAGCAGGAAAAAGCAAAAAATTTCAGAATTGCACCTTGCAATGCGGAGAAATTACTGTTTGTGCATTTACAACATTCATTGATTTTTGTCATTGAAAAACGTTCAGAAATGATTGAAGCTACTGACTGAATGAAAGGAGCTGGCATCTCATTCTCTTTGAATCTTCTTTATCATGCTAAGAGGAGCAGGAAAAAGCAAAAAATTTCTGAATTGCACCTTGCAATGCGGAGAAATTACTGTTTGTGCATTTACAATATTCATTGATTTTTGCCATTGAAAAACGTCCAGAAATGATTGAAGCTACTGACTGAATGAAAGGAGCTGGCATCTCACTCTCTTTGAATCTTCTTTATCATACTAAGAGGAGCAGGAAAAAGCAAAAAATTTCAGAATTGCACCTTGCAATGCGGAGAAATTACTGTTTGTGCATTTACAATATTCATTGATTTTTGCCATTGAAAAACGTCCAGAAATGATTGAAGCTAGTGACTGAATGAAAGGAGCTGGCATCTCACTCTCTTTGAATCTTCTTTATCATGCTAAGAGGAGCAGGAAATAGCAAAAAATTTCAGAATTGCACCTTGCAATGCGGAGAAATTACTGTTTGTGCATTTACAATATTCATTGATTTTTGCCATTGAAAAACATCATGTTATTCATATACCAGAAATGTTTGAAGCTACTGACTGAATAAAAGGAGCTGGCATCTCACTCTCTTTGAATCTTCTTTATCATGCTAAGAGGAGCAGGAAAAAGCAAAAAATTTCAGAATTGCACCTTGCAATGCGGAGAAATTACTGTTTGTGCATTTACAATATTCATTGATTTTTGCCATTGAAAAACGTCCAGAAATGATTGAAGCTACTGACTGAATGAAAGGAGCTGGCATCTCACTCTCTTTGAATCTTCTTTATCATGCTAAGAGGAGCAGGAAAAAGCAAAAAATTTCAGAATTGCACCTTGCAATGCGGAGAAATTACTGTTTGTGCATTTACAATATTCATTGATTTTTGCCATTGAAAAATGTCCAGAAATGATTGAAGCTACTGACTGAATGAAAGGAGCTGGCATCTCACTCTCTTTGAATCTTCTTTATCATGCTAAGAGGAGCAGGAAAAAGCAAAAAATTTCAGAATTGCACCTTGCAATGCGGAGAAATTGCTGTTTGTGCATTTACCATATTCATTGATTTTTGCCATTGAAAAACATCATGTTATTCATATACCAGAAATGTTTGAAGCTACTGGCTGAATGAAAGGAGCTGGCATCTCACTCTCTTTGAATCTTCTTTATCATGCTAAAAGGAGCAGGAAAAAGCAAAAAATTTCAGAATTGCACCTTGCAATGCGGAGAAATTGCTGTTTGTGCATTTACAACATTCATTGATTTTTGCCATTGAAAAACGTCCAGAAATGATTGAAGCTACTGACTGAATGAAAGGAGCTGGCATCTCACTCTCTTTGAATCTTCTTTATCATGCTAAGCGGAGCAGGAAAAAGCAAAAAATTTCAGAATTGCACCTTGCAATGCGGAGAAATTACTGTTTGTGCATTTACAATAATCATTGATTTTTGCCATTGAAAAACATCATGTTATTCATATACCAGAAATGTTTGAAGCTACTGACTGAATGAAAAGAGCTGGCATCTCACTCTCTTTGAATCTTCTTTATCATGCTAAGAGGAGCAGGAAAAAGCAAAAAATTTCAGAATTGCACCTTGCAATGCGGAGAAATTACTGTTTGTGCATTTACAATATTCATTGATTTTTGCCATTGAAAAACATCATGTTATTCATATACCAGAAATGTTTGAAGCTACTGACTGAATGAAAAGAGCTGGCATCTCACTCTCTTTGAATCTTCTTTATCATGCTAAGAGGAGCAGGAAAAAGCAAAAAATTTCAGTATTGCACCTTGCAATGCGGAGAAATTACTGTTTGTGCATTTACAATATTCATTGATTTTTGCCATTGAAAAATATCATGTTATTCATATACCAGAAATGTTTGAAGCTACTGACTGAATGAAAGGAGCTGGCATCTCACTCTCTTTGAATCTTCTTTATCATGCTAAGAGGAGCAGGAAAAAGCAAAAAATTTCAGAATTGCACCTTGCAATGCGGAGAAATTACTGTTGGTGCATTTACAATATTCATTGATTTTTGCATTGAAAAACGTCCAGAAATGATTGAAGCTACTGACTGAATGAAAGGAGCTGGCATCTCACTCTCTTTGAATCTTCTTTATCATGCTAAGAGGAGCAGGAAAAAGCAAAAAATTTCAGAATTGCACCTTGCAATGCGGAGAAATTACTGTTTGTGCATTTACAATATTCATTGATTTTTGCCATTGAAAAACGTCCAGAAATGATTGAAGCTAGTGACTGAATGAAAGCAGCTGGCATCTCACTCTCTTTGAATCTTCTTTATCATGCTAAGAGGAGCAGGAAAAAGCAAAAAATTTCAGAATTGCACCTTGCAATGCGGAGAAATTACTGTTTGTGCATTTACAATATTCATTGATTTTTGCCATTGAAAAACATCATGTCATTCATAACCCAGAAATGTTTGAAGCTACTGACTGAATGAAAGGAGCTGGCATCTCACTCTCTTTGAATCTTCTTTATCATGCTAAGAGGAGCAGGAAAAAGCAAAAAATTTCAGAATTGCACCTTGCAATGCGGAGAAATTACTGTTTGTGCATTTACAATATTCATTGATTTTTGCCATTGAAAAACGTCCAGAAATGATTGAAGCTACTGACTGAATGAAAGGAGCTGACATCTCACTCTCTTTGAATCTTCTTTATCATGCTAAGAGGAGCAGGAAAAAGCAAAAAATTTCAGAATTGCACCTTGCAATGCGGAGAAATTACTGTTTGTGCATTTACAATATTCATTGATTTTTGCCATTGAAAAACGTCCAGAAATGATTGAAGCTACTGACTGAATGAAAGGAGCTGGCATCTCACTCTCTTTGAATCTTCTTTATCATGCTAAGAGGAGCAGGAAAAAGCAAAAAATTTCAGAATTGCACCTTGCAATGCGGAGAAATTACTGTTTGTGCATTTACAATATTCATTGATTTTTGCCATTGAAAAACGTCCAGAAATGATTGAAGCTACTGACTGAATGAAAGGAGCTGGAATCTCACTCTCTTTGAATCTTCTTTATCATGCTAAGAGGAGCAGGAAAAAGCAAAATATTTCAGAATTGCACCTTGCAATGCGGAGAAATTACTGTTTGTGCATTTACAATATTCATTGATTTTTGCCATTGAAAAATATCATGTTATTCATATACCAGAAATGTTTGAAGCTACTGACTGAATGAAAGGAGCTGGCATCTCACTCTCTTTGAATCTTCTTTATCATGCTAAGAGGAGCAGGAAAAAGCAAAAAATTTCAGAATTGCACCTTGCAATGCGGAGAAATTACTGTTTGTGCATTTACAATATTCATTGATTTTTGCCATTGAAAAACATCATGTTATTCATATACTAGAAATGTTTGAAGCTACTGACTGAATGAAACGAGCTGGCATCTCACTCTCTTTGAATCTTCTTTATCATGCTAAGAGGAGCAGGAAAAAGCAAAAAAATTCAGAATTGCACCTTGCAATGCGGAGAAATTACTGTTTGTGCATTTACAATATTCATTGATTTTTGCCATTGAAAAACGTCCAGAAATGTTTGAAGCTACTGACTGAATGAAAGGAGCTGGCATCTCACTCTCTTTGAATCTTCTTTATCATGCTAAGAGGAGCAGGAAAAAGCAAAAAATTTCAGAATTGCACCTTGCAATGCGGAGAAATTACTGTTTGTGCACTTACAATATTCATTGATTTTTGCCATTGAAAAACGTCCAGAAATGATTGAAGCTACTGACTGAATGAAAGGAGCTGGCATCTCACTCTCTTTGAATCTTCTTTATCATGCTAAGAGGAGCAGGAAAAAGCAAAAAATTTCAGAATTGCACCTTGCAATGCGGAGAAATTACTGTTTGTGCATTTACAATATTCATTGATTTTTGCCATTGAAAAACAGCATGTTATTCATATACCAGAAATGTTTGAAGCTACTGACTGAATGAAAGGAGCTGGCATCTCACTCTCTTTGAATCTTCTTTATCATGCTAAGAGGAGCAGGAAAAAGCAAAAAATTTCAGAATTGCACCTTGCAATGCGGAGAAATTACTGTTTGTGCATTTACAATATTCATTGATTTTTGCCATTGAAAAACATCATGTTATTCATATACCAGAAATGTTTGAAGCTACTGACTGAATAAAAGGAGCTGGCATCTCACTCTCTTTGAATCTTCTTTATCATGCTAAGAGGAGCAGGAAAAAGCAAAAAATTTCAGAATTGCACCTTGCAATGCGGAGAAATTACTGTTTGTGCATTTACAATATTCATTGATTTTTGCCATTATAAAACATCATGTTATTCATATACCAGAAATGTTTGAAGCTACTGACTAAATGAAAGGAGCTGGCATCTCACTCTCTTTGAATCTTCTTTATCATGCTAAGAGGAGCAGGAAAAAGCAAAAAATTTCAGAGTTGCACCTTGCAATGCGGAGAAATTACTGTTTGTGCATTTACAATATTCATTGATTTTTGCCATTGAAAAACGTCCAGAAATGATTGAAGCTACTGACTAAATGAAAGGAGCTGGCATCTCACTCTCTTTGAATCTTCTTTATCATGCTAAGAGGAGCAGGAAAAGGCAAAAAATTTCAGAATTGCACCTTGCAATGCGGAGAAATTACTGTTTGTGCATTTACAATATTCATTGATTTTTGCCATTGAAAAACGTCCAGAAATGATTGAAGCTACTGACTAAATGAAAGGAGCTGGCATCTCACTCTCTTTGAATCTTCTTTATCATGCTAAGAGGAGCAGGAAAAAGCAAAAAATTTCAGAATTGCACTTTGCAATGCGGAGAAATTACTGTTTGTGCATTTACAATATTCATTGATTTTTGCCATTGAAAAACGTCCAGAAATGATTGAAGCTACTGACTGAATGAAAGGAGCTGGCATCTCACTCTCTTTGAAGCTTCTTTATCATGCTAAGAGGAGCAGGAAAAAGCAAAAAATTTCAGAATTGCACCTTGCAATGCGGAGAAATTACTGTTTGTGCATTTACAATATTCATTGATTTTTGCCATTGAAAAACGTCCAGAAATGATTGAAGCTACTGACTGAATGAAAGGAGCTGGCATCTCACTCTCTTTGAATCTTCTTTATCATGCTAATAGGAGCAGGAAAAAGCAAAAAATTTCAGAATTGCACCTTGCAATGCGGAGAAATTACTGTTTGTGCATTTACAATATTCATTGATTTTTGCCATTGAAAAACGTCCAGAAATGATTGAAGCTACTGACTGAATGAAAGGAGCTGGCATCTCACTCTCTTTGAATCTTCTTTATCATGCTAATAGGAGCAGGAAAAAGCAAAAAATTTCAGAATTGCACCTTGCAATGCGGAGAAATTACTGTTTGTGCATTTACAATATTCATTGATTTTTGCCATTGAAAAACGTCCAGAAATGATTGAAGCTACTGACTGAATGAAAGGAGCTGGCATCTCACTCTCTTTGAATCTTCTTTATCATGCTAAGAGGAGCAGGAAAAAGCAAAAAATTTCAGAATTGCACCTTGCAATGCGGAGAAATTACTGTTTGTGCATTTACAATATTCATTGATTTTTGCCATTGAAAAACATCATGTTATTCATATACCAGAAATGTTTGAAGCTACTGACTGAATGAAAGGAGCTGGCTTCTCACTCTCTTTGAATCTTCTTTATCATGCTAAGAGGAGCAGGAAAAAGCAAAAAATTTCAGAATTGCACCTTGCAATGCGGAGAAATTACTGTTTGTGCATTTACAATATTCATTGATTTTTGCCATTGAAAAACGTCCAGAAATGATTGAAGCTAGTGACTGAATGAAAGGAGCTGGCATCTCACTCTCTTTGAATCTTCTTTATCATGCTAAGAGGAGCAGGAAAAAGCAAAAAATTTCAGAATTGCACCTTGCAATGCGGAGAAATTACTGTTTGTGCATTTACAATATTCATTGATTTTTGCCATTGAAAAACATCATGTTATTCATATACCAGAAATGTTTGAAGCTACTGACTGAATGAAAGGAGCTGGCATCTCACTTTCTTTGAATCTTCTTTATCATGCTAAGAGGAGCAGGAAAAAGCAAAAAATTTCAGAATTGCACCTTGCAATGCGGAGAAATTACTGTTTGTGCATTTACAATATTCATTGATTTTTGCCATTGAAAAACGTCCAGAAATGATTGAAGCTACTGACTGAATGAAAGGAGCTGGCATCTCACTCTCTTTGAATCTTCTTTATCATGCTAAGAGGAGCAGGAAAAAGCAAAAAATTTCAGAATTGCACCTTGCAATGCGGAGAAATTACTGTTTGTGCATTTACAATATTCATTGATTTTTGCCATTGAAAAACGTCCAGAAATGATTGAAGCTACTGACTGAATGAAAGGAGCTGGCATCTCACTCTCTTTGAAGCTTCTTTATCATGCTAAGAGGAGCAGGAAAAAGCAAAAAATTTCAGAATTGCACCTTGCAATGCGGAGAAATTACTGTTTGTGCATTTACAATATTCATTGATTTTTGCCATTGAAAAACATCATGTTATTCATATACCAGAAATGTTTGAAGCTACTGACTGAATGAAAGGAGCTGGCATCTCACTCTCTTTGAATCTTCTTTATCATGCTAAGAGGAGCAGGAAAAAGCAAAAAATTTCAGAATTGCACCTTGCAATGCGGAGAAATTACTGTTTGTGCATTTACAATATTCATTGATTTTTGCCATTATAAAACATCATGTTATTCATATACCAGAAATGTTTGAAGCTACTGACTAAATGAAAGGAGCTGGCATCTCACTCTCTTTGAATCTTCTTTATCATGCTAAGAGGAGCAGGAAAAAGCAAAAAATTTCAGAGTTGCACCTTGCAATGCGGAGAAATTACTGTTTGTGCATTTACAATATTCATTGATTTTTGCCATTGAAAAACGTCCAGAAATGATTGAAGCTACTGACTAAATGAAAGGAGCTGGCATCTCACTCTCTTTGAATCTTCTTTATCATGCTAAGAGGAGCAGGAAAAGGCAAAAAATTTCAGAATTGCACCTTGCAATGCGGAGAAATTACTGTTTGTGCATTTACAATATTCATTGATTTTTGCCATTGAAAAACGTCCAGAAATGATTGAAGCTACTGACTGAATGAAAGGAGCTGGCATCTCACTCTCTTTGAATCTTCTTTATCATGCTAAGAGGAGCAGGAAAAAGCAAAAAATTTCAGAATTGCACCTAGCAATGCGGAGAAATTACTGTTTGTGCATTTACAATATTCATTGATTTTTGCCATTGAAAAACATCATGTTATTCATATACCAGAAATGTTTGAAGCTACTGACTGAATGAAAGGAGCTGGCATCTCACTCTCTTTGAATCTTCTTTATCATGCTAAGAGGAGCAGGAAAAAGCAAAAAATTTCAGAATTGCACCTTGCAATGCGGAGAAATTACTGTTTGTGCATTTACAATATTCATTGATTTTTGCCATTGAAAAACATCATGTTATTCATATACCAGAAATGTTTGAAGCTACTGACTGAATGAAAGGAGCTGGCATCTCACTCTCTTTGAATCTTCTTTATCATGCTAAGAGGAGCAGGAAAAAGCAAAAAATTTCAGAATTGCACCTTGCAATGCGGAGAAATTACTGTTTGTGCATTTACAATATTCATTGATTTTTGCCATTATAAAACATCATGTTATTCATATACCAGAAATGTTTGAAGCTACTGACTAAATGAAAGGAGCTGGCATCTCACTCTCTTTGAATCTTCTTTATCATGCTAAGAGGAGCAGGAAAAAGCAAAAAATTTCAGAGTTGCACCTTGCAATGCGGAGAAATTACTGTTTGTGCATTTACAATATTCATTGATTTTTGCCATTGAAAAACGTCCAGAAATGATTGAAGCTACTGACTAAATGAAAGGAGCTGGCATCTCACTCTCTTTGAATCTTCTTTATCATGCTAAGAGGAGCAGGAAAAGGCAAAAAATTTCAGAATTGCACCTTGCAATGCGGAGAAATTACTGTTTGTGCATTTACAATATTCATTGATTTTTGCCATTGAAAAACGTCCAGAAATGATTGAAGCTACTGACTAAATGAAAGGAGCTGGCATCTCACTCTCTTTGAATCTTCTTTATCATGCTAAGAGGAGCAGGAAAAAGCAAAAAATTTCAGAATTGCACTTTGCAATGCGGAGAAATTACTGTTTGTGCATTTACAATATTCATTGATTTTTGCCATTGAAAAACGTCCAGAAATGATTGAAGCTACTGACTGAATGAAAGGAGCTGGCATCTCACTCTCTTTGAAGCTTCTTTATCATGCTAAGAGGAGCAGGAAAAAGCAAAAAATTTCAGAATTGCACCTTGCAATGCGGAGAAATTACTGTTTGTGCATTTACAATATTCATTGATTTTTGCCATTGAAAAACGTCCAGAAATGATTGAAGCTACTGACTGAATGAAAGGAGCTGGCATCTCACTCTCTTTGAATCTTCTTTATCATGCTAATAGGAGCAGGAAAAAGCAAAAAATTTCAGAATTGCACCTTGCAATGCGGAGAAATTACTGTTTGTGCATTTACAATATTCATTGATTTTTGCCATTGAAAAACGTCCAGAAATGATTGAAGCTACTGACTGAATGAAAGGAGCTGGAATCTCACTCTCTTTGAATCTTCTTTATCATGCTAAGAGGAGCAGGAAAAAGCAAAAAATTTCAGAATTGCACCTTGCAATGCGGAGAAATTACTGTTTGTGCATTTACAATATTCATTGATTTTTGCCATTGAAAAACATCATGTTATTCATATACCAGAAATGTTTGAAGCTACTGACTGAATGAAAGGAGCTGGCTTCTCACTCTCTTTGAATCTTCTTTATCATGCTAAGAGGAGCAGGAAAAAGCAAAAAATTTCAGAATTGCACCTTGCAATGCGGAGAAATTACTGTTTGTGCATTTACAATATTCATTGATTTTTGCCATTGAAAAACGTCCAGAAATGATTGAAGCTAGTGACTGAATGAAAGGAGCTGGCATCTCACTCTCTTTGAATCTTCTTTATCATGCTAAGAGGAGCAGGAAAAAGCAAAAAATTTCAGAATTGCACCTTGCAATGCGGAGAAATTACTGTTTGTGCATTTACAATATTCATTGATTTTTGCCATTGAAAAACATCATGTTATTCATATACCAGAAATGTTTGAAGCTACTGACTGAATGAAAGGAGCTGGCATCTCACTTTCTTTGAATCTTCTTTATCATGCTAAGAGGAGCAGGAAAAAGCAAAAAATTTCAGAATTGCACCTTGCAATGCGGAGAAATTACTGTTTGTGCATTTACAATATTCATTGATTTTTGCCATTGAAAAACGTCCAGAAATGATTGAAGCTACTGACTGAATGAAAGGAGCTGGCATCTCACTCTCTTTGAATCTTCTTTATCATGCTAAGAGGAGCAGGAAAAAGCAAAAAATTTCAGAATTGCACCTTGCAATGCGGAGAAATTACTGTTTGTGCATTTACAATATTCATTGATTTTTGCCATTGAAAAACGTCCAGAAATGATTGAAGCTACTGACTGAATGAAAGGAGCTGGCATCTCACTCTCTTTGAAGCTTCTTTATCATGCTAAGAGGAGCAGGAAAAAGCAAAAAATTTCAGAATTGCACCTTGCAATGCGGAGAAATTACTGTTTGTGCATTTACAATATTCATTGATTTTTGCCATTGAAAAACATCATGTTATTCATATACCAGAAATGTTTGAAGCTACTGACTGAATGAAAGGAGCTGGCATCTCACTCTCTTTGAATCTTCTTTATCATGCTAAGAGGAGCAGGAAAAAGCAAAAAATTTCAGAATTGCACCTTGCAATGCGGAGAAATTACTGTTTGTGCATTTACAATATTCATTGATTTTTGCCATTATAAAACATCATGTTATTCATATACCAGAAATGTTTGAAGCTACTGACTAAATGAAAGGAGCTGGCATCTCACTCTCTTTGAATCTTCTTTATCATGCTAAGAGGAGCAGGAAAAAGCAAAAAATTTCAGAGTTGCACCTTGCAATGCGGAGAAATTACTGTTTGTGCATTTACAATATTCATTGATTTTTGCCATTGAAAAACGTCCAGAAATGATTGAAGCTACTGACTAAATGAAAGGAGCTGGCATCTCACTCTCTTTGAATCTTCTTTATCATGCTAAGAGGAGCAGGAAAAGGCAAAAAATTTCAGAATTGCACCTTGCAATGCGGAGAAATTACTGTTTGTGCATTTACAATATTCATTGATTTTTGCCATTGAAAAACGTCCAGAAATGATTGAAGCTACTGACTGAATGAAAGGAGCTGGCATCTCACTCTCTTTGAATCTTCTTTATCATGCTAAGAGGAGCAGGAAAAAGCAAAAAATTTCAGAATTGCACCTAGCAATGCGGAGAAATTACTGTTTGTGCATTTACAATATTCATTGATTTTTGCCATTGAAAAACATCATGTTATTCATATACCAGAAATGTTTGAAGCTACTGACTGAATGAAAGGAGCTGGCATCTCACTCTCTTTGAATCTTCTTTATCATGCTAAGAGGAGCAGGAAAAAGCAAAAAATTTCAGAATTGCACCTTGCAATGCGGAGAAATTACTGTTTGTGCATTTACAATATTCATTGATTTTTGCCATTGAAAAACATCATGTTATTCATATACCAGAAATGTTTGAAGCTACTGACTGAATGAAAGGAGCTGGCATCTCACTCTCTTTGAATCTTCTTTATCATGCTAAGAGGAGCAGGAAAAAGCAAAAAATTTCAGAATTGCACCTTGCAATGCGGAGAAATTACTGTTTGTGCATTTACAATATTCATTGATTTTTGCCATTATAAAACATCATGTTATTCATATACCAGAAATGTTTGAAGCTACTGACTAAATGAAAGGAGCTGGCATCTCACTCTCTTTGAATCTTCTTTATCATGCTAAGAGGAGCAGGAAAAAGCAAAAAATTTCAGAGTTGCACCTTGCAATGCGGAGAATTTACTGTTTGTGCATTTACAATATTCATTGATTTTTGCCATTGAAAAACGTCCAGAAATGATTGAAGCTACTGACTAAATGAAAGGAGCTGGCATCTCACTCTCTTTGAATCTTCTTTATCATGCTAAGAGGAGCAGGAAAAGGCAAAAAATTTCAGAATTGCACCTTGCAATGCGGAGAAATTACTGTTTGTGCATTTACAATATTCATTGATTTTTGCCATTGAAAAACGTCCAGAAATGATTGAAGCTACTGACTAAATGAAAGGAGCTGGCATCTCACTCTCTTTGAATCTTCTTTATCATGCTAAGAGGAGCAGGAAAAAGCAAAAAATTTCAGAATTGCACTTTGCAATGCGGAGAAATTACTGTTTGTGCATTTACAATATTCATTGATTTTTGCCATTGAAAAACGTCCAGAAATTATTGAAGCTACTGACTGAATGAAAGGAGCTGGCATCTCACTCTCTTTGAAGCTTCTTTATCATGCTAAGAGGAGCAGGAAAAAGCAAAAAATTTCAGAATTGCACCTTGCAATGCGGAGAAATTACTGTTTGTGCATTTACAATATTCATTGATTTTTGCCATTGAAAAACGTCCAGAAATGATTGAAGCTACTGACTGAATGAAAGGAGCTGGCATCTCACTCTCTTTGAATCTTCTTTATCATGCTAAGAGGAGCAGGAAAAAGCAAAAAATTTTCAGAATTGCACCTTGCAATGCGGAGAAATTACTGTTTGTGCATTTACAATATTCATTGATTTTTGCCATTGAAAAACGTCCAGAAATGATTGAAGCTACTGACTGAATGAAAGGAGCTGGAATCTCACTCTCTTTGAATCTTCTTTATCATGCTAAGAGGAGCAGGAAAAAGCAAAAAATTTCAGAATTGCACCTTGCAATGCGGAGAAATTACTTTTTGTGCATTTACAATATTCATTGATTTTTGCCATTGAAAAACATCATGTTATTCATATACCAGAAATGTTTGAAGCTACTGACTGAATGAAAGGAGCTGGTTTCTCACTCTCTTTGAATCTTCTTTATCATGCTAAGAGGAGCAGGAAAAAGCAAAAAATTTCAGAATTGCACCTTGCAATGCGGAGAAATTACTGTTTGTGCATTTACAATATTCATTGATTTTTGCCTTTGAAAAACATCATGTTATTCATATACCAGAAATGTTTGAAGCTACTGACTGAATGAAAGGAGCTGGCATCTCACTCTCTTTGAATCTTCTTTATCATGCTAAGAGGAGCAGGAAAAAGCAAAAAATTTCAGAATTGCACCTTGCAATGCGGAGAAATTACTGTTTGTGCATTTACAATATTCATTGATTTTTGCCATTATAAAACATCATGTTATTCATATACCAGAAATGTTTGAAGCTACTGACTGAATGAAAGGAGCTGGCATCTCACTCTCTTTGAATCTTCTTTATCATGCTAAGAGGAGCAGGAAAAAGCAAAAAATTTCAGAGTTGCACCTTGCAATGCGGAGAAACTATTGTTTGTGCATTTACAATATTCATTGATTTATGCCATTGAAAAACGTCCAGAAATGATTGAAGCTACTGACTAAATGAAAGGAGCTGGCATCTCACTCTCTTTGAATCTTCTTTATCATGCTAAGAGGAGCAGGAAAAAGCAAAAAATTTCAGAATTGCACCTTGCAATGCGGAGAAATTACAGTTTGTGCATTTACAATATTCATTGATTTTTGCCATTGAAAAACGTCCAGAAATGTTTGAAGCTACTGACTGAATGAAAGGAGCTGGCATCTCACTCTCTTTGAATCTTCTTTATCATGCTAAGAGGAGCAGGAAAAAGCAAAAAATTTCAGAATTGCACCTTGCAATGCGGAGAAATTACTGTTTGTGCATTTACAATATTCATTGATTTTTGCCATTGAGAAACGTCCAGAAATGATTGAAGCTACTGACTGAATGAAAGGAGCTGACATCTCACACTCTTTGAATCTTCTTTATCATGCTAAGAGGAGCAGGAAAAAGCAAAAAATTTCAGAATTGCACCTTGCAATGCGGAGAAATTACTGTTTGTGCATTTACAATATTCATTGATTTTTGCCATTGAAAAACGTCCAGAAATGATTGAAGCTACTGACTGAATGAAAGGAGCTGGCATCTCACTCTCTTTGAATGTTCTTTATCATGCTAAGAGGAGCAGGAAAAAGCAAAAAATTTCAGAATTGCACCTTGCAATGCGGAGAAATTACTGTTTGTGCATTTACAATATTCATTGATTTTTGCCATTGAAAAACATGTTATTCATATACCAGAAATGTTTGAAGCTACTGACTGAATGAAAAGAGCTGGCATCTCACTCTCTTTGAATCTTCTTTATCATGCTAAGAGGAGCAGGAAAAAGCAAAAAATTTCAGAATTGCACCTTGCAATGCGGAGAAATTACTGTTTGTGCATTTACAATATTCATTGATTTTTGGCATTGAAAAACATCATGTTATTCATATACCAGAAATGTTTGAAACTACTGACTGAATGAAAGGAGCTGGCATCTCACTCTCTTTGAATCTTCTTTATCATGCTAAGAGGAGCAGGAAAAAGCAAAAAATTTCAGAATTGCACCTTGCAATGCGGAGAAATTACTGTTTGTGCATTTACAATATTCATTGATTTTTGCCATTGAAAAACGTCCAGAAATGATTGAATCTACTGACTGAATGAAAGGAGCTGGCATCTCACTCTCTTTGAATCTTCTTTATCATGCTAAGAGGAGCAGGAAAAAGCAAAATATTTCAGAATTGCACCTTGCAATGCGGAGAAATTACTGTTTGTGCATTTACAATATTCATTGATTTTTGCCATTGAAAAACGTCCAGAAATGATTGAAGCTACAGACTGAATGAAAGGAGCTGGCATCTCACTCTCTTTGAATCTTCTTTATCATGCTAAGAGGAGCAGGAAAAAGCAAAAAATTTCAGAATTGCACCTTGCAATGCGGAGAAATTACTGTTTGTGCATTTACAATATTCATTGATTTTTGCCATTGAAAAACGTCCAGAAATGTTTGAAGCTACTGACTGAATGAAAGGAGCTGGCATCTCACTCTCTTTGAATCTTCTTTATCATGCTAAGAGGAGCAGGAAAAAGCAAAAAATTTCAGAATTGCATCTTGCAATTGGGAGAAATTACTGTTTGTGCATTTACAATATTCATTGATTTTTGCCATTGAAAAATGTCCAGAAATGATTGAATCTACTGACTGAATGAAAGGAGCTGGCATCTCACTCTCTTTGAATCTTCTTTATCATGCTAAGAGGAGCAGGAAAAAGCAAAAAATTTCAGAATTGCACCTTGCAATGCGGAGAAATTACTGTTTGTGCATTTACAATATTCATTGATTTTTGCCATTGAGAAACGTCCAGAAATGATTGAAGCTACTGACTGAATGAAAGGAGCTGTCATCTCACTCTCTTTGAATCTTCTTTATCATGCTAAGAGGAGCAGGAAAAAGCAAAAAATTTCAGAATTGCACCTTGCAATGCGGAGAAATTACTGTTTGTGCATTTACTATATTCATTGATTTTTGCCATTGAAAAACGTCCAGAAATGTTTGAAGCTACTGACTGAATGAAAGGAGCTGGCATCTCACTCTCTTTGAATCTTCTTTATCATGCTAAGAGGAGCAGGAAAAAGCAAAAAATTTCAGAATTGCACCTTGCAATGCGGAGAAATTACTGTTTGTGCATTTACAATATTCATTGATTTTTGCCATTGAAAAACGTCCAGAAATGATTGAAGCTTCTGACTGAATGAAAGGAGCTGGCATCTCACTCTCTTTGAATCTTCTTTAACATGCTAAGAGGAGCAGGAAAAAGCAAAAAATTTCAGAATTGCACCTTGCAATGCGGAGAAATTACTGTTTGTGCATTTACAATATTCATTGATTTTTGCCATTGAAAAACGTCCAGAAATGTTTGAAGCTACTGACTGAATGAAAGGAGCTGGCATCTCACTCTCTTTGAATCTTCTTTATCATGCTAAGAGGAGCAGGAAAAAGCAAAAAATTTCAGAATTGCACCTTGCAATGCGGAGAAATTATTGTTTGTGCATTTACAATATTCATTGATTTTTGCCATTGAAAAACGTCCAGAAATGATTGAAGCTACTGACTGAATGAAAGGAGCTGGCATCTCACTCTCTTTGAATCTTCTTTATCATGCTAAGAGGAGCAGGAAAAAGCAAAAAATTTCAGAATTGCACCTTGCAATGCGGAGAAATTACTGTTTGTGCATTTACAATATTCATTGATTTTTGCCATTGAAAGACGTCCAGAAATGTTTGAAGCTACTGACTTAATGAAATGAGCTGGCATCTCACTCTCTTTGAATCTTCTTTATCATACTAAGAGGAGCAGGAAAAAGCAAAAAATTTCAGAATTGCACCTTGCAATGCGGAGAAATTACTGTTTGTGCATTTACAATATTCATTGATTTTTGCCATTGAAAAACGTCCAGAAATGTTTGAAGCTACTGACTGAATGAAAGGAGCTGGCATCTCACTCTCTTTGAATCTTCTTTATCATGCTAAGAGGAGCAGGAAAAAGCAAAAAATTTCAGAATTGCACCTTGCAATGCGGAGAAATTACTGTTTGTGCATTTACAATATTCATTGATTTTTGCCATTGAAAAATGTCCAGAAATGATTGAAGCTACTGACTGAATGAAAGGAGCTGGCATCTCACTCTCTTTGAATCTTCTTTATCATGCTAAGAGGAGCAGGAAAAAGCAAAAAATTTCAGAATTGCACCTTGCAATGCGGAGAAATTACTGTTTGTGCATTTACAATATTCATTGATTTTTGCCATTGAAAAACGTCCAGAAATGATTGAAGCTACTGACTGAATGAAAGGAGCTGTCATCTCACTCTCTTTGAATCTTCTTTATCATGCTAAGAGGAGCAGGAAAAAGCAAAAAATTTCAGAATTGCACCTTGCAATGCGGAGAAATTACTGTTTGTGCATTTACAATATTCATTGATTTTTGCCATTGAAAAACGTCCAGAAATGATTGAAGCTACTGACTGAATGAAAGGAGCTGGCATCTCACTCTCTTTGAATCTTCTTTATCATGCTAAGAGGAGCAGGAAAAAGCAAAAAATTTCAGAATTGCACCTTGCAATGCGGAGAAATTACTGTTTGTGCATTTACAATATTCATTGATTTTTGCCATTGAAAAACGTCCAGAAATGATTGAAGCTACTGACTGAATGAAAGGAGCTGTCATCTCACTCTCTTTGAATCTTCTTTATCATGCTAAGAGGAGCAGGAAAAAGCAAAAAATTTCAGAATTGCACCTTGCAATGCGGAGAAATTACTGTTTGTGCATTTACAATATTCATTGATTTTTGCCATTGAAAAACGTCCAGAAATGATTGAAGCTACTGACTGAATGAAAGGAGCTGGCATCTCACTCTCTTTGAATCTTCTTTAACATGCTAAGAGGAGCAGGAAAAAGCAAAAAATTTCAGAATTGCACCTTGCACTGCGGAGAAATTACTGTTTGTGCATTTACAATATTCATTGATTTTTGCCATTGAAAAACGTCCAGAAATGTTTGAAGCTACTGACTGAATGAAAGGAGCTGGCATCTCACTCTCTTTGAATCTTCTTTATCATGCTTAGAGGAGCAGGAAAAAGCAAAAAATTTCAGAATTACACCTTGCAATGCGGAGAAATTACTGTTTGTGCATTAACAATATTCATTGATTTTTGCCATTGAAAAACATGTTATTCATATACCAGAAATGTTTGAAGCTACTGACTGAATGAAAGGAGCTGGCATCTCACTCTCTTTGAATCTTCTTTATCATGCTAAGAGGAGCAGGAAAAAGCAAAAAATTTCAGAATTGCACCTTGCAATGCGGAGAAATTACTGTTTGTGAATTTACAATATTCATTGATTTTTGCCATTGAAAAACATCATGTTATTCATATACCAGAAATGATTGAAGCTACTGACTGAATGAAAGGAGCTGGCATCTCACTCTCTTTGAATCTTCTTTATCATGCTAAGAGGAGCAGGAAAAAGCAAAAAATTTCAGAATTGCACCTTGCAATGCGGAGAAATTACTGTTTGTGCATTTACAATATTCATTGATTTTTGCCATTATAAAACATCATGTTATTCATATACCAGAAATGTTTGAAGCTACTGACTGAATGAAAGGAGCTGGCATCTCACTCTCTTTGAATCTTCTTTATCATGTTAAGAGGAGCAGGAAAAAGCAAAAAATTTCAGAATTGCACCTTGCAATGCGGAGAAATTACTGTTTGTGCATTTACAATATTCATTGATTTTTGCCATTGAAAAACGTCCAGAAATGATTGAAGCTACTGACTGAATGAAAGGAGCTGGCATCTCACTCTCTTTGAATCTTCTTTATCATGCTAAGAGGAGCAGGAAAAAGCAAAAAATTTCAGAATTGCACCTTGCAATGCGGAGAAATTACTGTTTGTGCATTTACAATATTCATTGATTTTTGCCATTGAAAAACATCATGTTATTCATATACCAGAATTGTTTGAAGCTACTGACTGAATGAAAGGAGCTGGCATCTCACTCTCTTTGAATCTTCTTTATCATGCTAAGAGGAGCAGGAAAAAGCAAAAAATTTCAGAATTGCACCTTGCAATGCGGAGAAATTACTGTTTGTGCATTTACAATATTCATTGATTTTTGCCATTGAAAAACATCATGTTATTCATATACCAGAAATGTTTGAAGCTACTGACTGAATGAAAGGAGCTGGCATCTCACTCTCTTTGAATCTTCTTTATCATGCTAAGAGGAGCAGGAAAAAGCAAAAAATTTCAGAATTGCACCTTGCAATGCGGAGAAATTACTGTTTGTGCATTTACAATATTCATTGATTTTTGCCATTATAAAACATCATGTTATTCATATACCAGAAATGTTTGAAGCTACTGACTGAATGAAAGGAGCTGGCATCTCACTCTCTTTGAATCTTCTTTACCATGCTAAGAGGAGCAGGAAAAAGCAAAAAATTTCAGAATTGCACCTTGCAATGCGGAGAAATTACTGTTTGTGCATTTAAAATATTCATTGATTTTTGCCATTGAAAAACGTCCAGAAATGATTGAAGCTACTGACTGAATGAAAGGACCTGGCATCTCACTCTCTTTGAATCTTCTTTATCATGCTAAGAGGAGCAGGAAAAAGCAAAAAATTTCAGAATTGCACCTTGCAATGCGGAGAAATTACTGTTTGTGCATTTACAATATTCATTGATTTTTGCCATTGAAAAACGTCCAGAAATGTTTGAAGCTACTGACTGAATGAAAGGAGCTGGCATCTCACTCTCTTTGAATCTTCTTTATCATGCTAAGAGGAGCAGGAAAAAGGGAAAAATTTCAGAATTGCACCTTGCAATGCGGAGAAATTACTGTTTGTGCATTTACAATATTCATTGATTTTTACCATTGAAAAACGTCCATAAATGATTGAAGCTACTGACTGAATGAAAGGAGCTGGCATCTCACTCTCTTTGAATCTTCTTTATCATGCTAAGAGGAGCAGGAAAAAGCAAAAAATTTCAGAATTGCACCTTGCAATGCGGAGAAATTACTGTTTGTGCATTTCAATATTCATTGATTTTTGCCATTGAAAAACATCATGTTATTCATATACCAGAAATGTTTGAAGCTACTGACTGAATGAAAGGAGCTGGCATCTCACTCTCTTTGAATCTTCTTTATCATGCTAAGAGGAGCAGGAAAAAGCAAAAAATTTCAGAATTGCACCTTGCAATGCGGAGAAATTACTGTTTGTGCATTTACAATATTCATTGATTTTTGCCTTTGAAAAACGTCCAGAAATGATTGAAGCTACTGACTGAATGAAAGGAGCTGGCATCTCACTCTCTTTGAATCTTCTTTATCATGCTAAGAGGAGCAGGAAAAAGCAAAAAATTTCAGAATTGCACCTTGCAATGCGGAGAAATTACTGTTTGTGCATTTACAATATTCATTGATTTTTGCCATTGAAAAACGTCCAGAAATGTTTGAAGCTACTGACTGAATGAAAGGAGCTGGCATCTCACTCTATTTGAATCTTCTTTATCATGCTAAGAGGAGCAGGAAAAAGCAAAAAATTTCAGAATTGCACCTTGCAATGAGGAGAAATTACTGTTTGTGCATTTACAATATTCATTGATTTTTGCCATTGAAAAATGTCCAGAAATGATTGAAGCTACTGACTGAATGAAAGGAGCTGGCATCTCACTCTCTTTGAATCTTCTTTATCATGCTAAGAGGAGCAGGAAAAAGCAAAAAATTTCAGAATTGCACCTTGCAATGCGGAGAAATTACTGTTTGTGCATTTACAATATTCATTGATTTTTGCCATTGAAAAACGTCCAGAAATGATTGAAGCTACTGACTGAATGAAAGGAGCTGTCATCTCACTCTCTTTGAATCTTCTTTATCATGCTAAGAGGAGCAGGAAAAAGCAAAAAATTTCAGAATTGCACCTTGCAATGCGGAGAAATTACTGTTTGTGCATTTACAATATTCATTGATTTTTGCCATTGAAAAACGTCCAGAAATGTTTGAAGCTACTGACTGAATGAAAGGAGCTGGCATCTCACTCTCTTTGAATCTTCTTTATCATGCTAAGAGGAGCAGGAAAAAGCAAAAAATTTCAGAATTGCACCTTGCAATGCGGAGAAATTACTGTTTGTGCATTTACAATATTCATTGAATTTTGCCATTGAAAAACGTCCAGAAATGATTGAAGCTACTGACTGAATGAAAGGAGCTGGCATCTCACTCTCTTTGAATCTTCTTTAACATGCTAAGAGGAGCAGGAAAAAGCAAAAAATTTCAGAATTGCACCTTGCACTGCGGAGAAATTACTGTTTGTGCATTTTCAATATTCATTGATTTTTGCCATTGAAAAACGTCCAGAAATGTTTGAAGCTACTGACTGAATGAAAGGAGCTGGCATCTCACTCTCTTTGAATCTTCTTTATCATGCTTAGAGGAGCAGGAAAAAGCAAAAAATTTCAGAATTACACCTTGCAATGCGGAGAAATTACTGTTTGTGCATTTACAATATTCATTGATTTTTGCCATTGAAAAACATGTTATTCATATACCAGAAATGTTTGAAGCTACTGACTGAATGAAAGGAGCTGGCATCTCACTCTCTTTGAATCTTCTTTATCATGCTAAGAGGAGCAGGAAAAAGCAAAAAATTTCAGAATTGCACCTTGCAATGCGGAGAATTTACTGTTTGTGCATTTACAATATTCATTGATTTTTGCCATTGAAAAACATCATGTTATTCATATACCAGAAATGTTTGAAGCTACTGACTGAATGAAAGGAGCTGGCATCTCACTCTCTTTGAATCTTCTTTATCATGCTAAGAGGAGCAGTAAAAAGCAAAAAATTTCAGAATTGCACCTTGCAATGCGGAGAAATTACTGTTTGTGCATTTAAAATATTCATTGATTTTTGCCATTGAAAAACGTCCAGAAATGATTGAAGCTACTGACTGAATGAAAGGAGCTGGCATCTCACTCTCTTTGAATCTTCTTTATCATGCTAAGAGGAGCAGGAAAAAGCAAAAAATTTCCGAATTGCACCTTGCAATGCGGAGAAATTACTGTTTGTGCATTTACAATAATCATTGATTTTTGCCATTGAAAAACATCATGTTATTCATATACCAGAATTGTTTGAAGCTACTGACTGAATGAAAGGAGCTGGCATCTCACTCTCTTTGAATCTTCTTTATCATGCTAAGAGGAGCAGGAAAAAGCAAAAAATTTCAGAATTGCACCTTGCAATGCGGAGAAATTACTGTTTGTGCATTTACAATATTCATTGATTTTTGCCATTGAAAAACATCATGTTATTCATATACCAGAAATGTTTGAAGCTACTGACTGAATGAAAGGAGCTGGCATCTCACTCTCTTTGAATATTCTTTATCATGCTAAGAGGAGCAGGAAAAAGCAAAAAATTTCAGAATTGCACCTTGCAATGCGGAGAAATTACTGTTTGTGCATTTAAAATATTCATTGATTTTTACCATTATAAAACATCATGTTATTCATATACCAGAAATGTTTGAAGCTACTGACTGAATGAAAGGAGCTGGCATCTCACTCTCTTTGAATATTCTTTACCATGCTAAGAGGAGCAGGAAAAAGCAAAAAATTTCAGAATTGCACCTTGCAATGCGGAGAAATTACTGTTTGTGCATTTACAATATTCATTGATTTTTGCCATTGAAAAACGTCCAGAAATGATTGAAGCTAATGACTGAATGAAAGGAGCTGGCCTCTCACTCTCTTTGAATCTTCTTTATCATGCTAAGAGGAGCAGGAAAAAGCAAAAAATTTCAGAATTGCACCTTGCAATGCGGAGAAATTACTGTTTGTGCATTTACAATATTCATTGATTTTTACCATTGAAAAACGTCCAGAAATGATTGAAGCTACTGACTGAATGAAAGGAGATGGCATCTCACTCTCTTTGAATCTTCTTTATCATGCTAAGAGGAGCAGGAAAAAGCAAAAAATTTCAGAATTGCACCTTGCAATGCGGAGAAATTACTGTTTGTGCATTTACAATATTCATTGATTTTTGCCATTGAAAAACGTCCAGAAATGTTTGAAGCTACTGACTGAATGAAAGGAGCTGGCATCTCACTCTCTTTGAATCTTCTTTATCATGCTAAGAGGAGCAGGAAAAAGCAAAAAATTTCAGAATTGCACCTTGCAATGCGGAGAAATTACTGGTTGTGCATTTACAATATTCATTGATTTTTGCCATTGAAAAACGTCCAGAAATGATTGAAGCTACTGACTGAATGAAAGGAGCTGGCATCTCACTCTCTTTGAATCTTCTTTATCATGCTAAGAGGAGCAGGAAAAAGCAAAAAATTTCAGAATTGCACCTTGCACTGCGGAGAAATTACTGTTTGTGCATTTACAATATTCATTGATTTTTGCCATTGAAAAACGTCCAGAAATGTTTGAAGCTACTGACTGAATGAAAGGAGCTGGCATCTCACTCTCTTTGAATTCTCTTTATCATGCTTAGAGGAGCAGGAAAAAGCAAAAAATTTCAGAATTACACCTTGCAATGCGGAGAAATTACTGTTTGTGCATTTACAATATTCATTGATTTTTGCCATTGAAAAACATGTTATTCATATACCAGAAATGATTGAAGCTACTGACTGAATGAAAGGAGCTGGCATCTCACTCTCTTTGAATCTTCTTTATCATGCTAAGAGGAGCAGGAAAAAGCAAAAAATTTCAGAATTGCACCTTGCAATGCGGAGAAATTACTGTTTGTGCATTTACAATATTCATTGATTTTTGCCATTGAAAAACGTCCAGAAATGTTTGAAGCTACTGACTTAATGAAAGGAGCTGGCATCTCACTCTCTTTGAATCTTCTTTATAATGCTAAGAGGAGCAGGAAAAAGCAAAAAATTTCAGAATTGCACCTTGCAATGCGGAGAAATTACTGTTTGTGCATTTACAATATTCATTGATTTTTGCCATTGAAAAACGTCCAGAAATGTTTGAAGCTACTGACTGAATGTAAGGAGCTGGCATCTCACTCTCTTTGAATCTTCTTTATCATGCTAAGAGGAGCAGGAAAAAGCAAAAAATTTCAGAATTGCACCTTGCAATGAGGAGAAATTACTGTTTGTGCATTTACAATATTCATTGATTTTTGCCATTGAAAAATGTCCAGAAATGATTGAAGCTACTGACTGAATGAAAGGAGCTGGCATCTCACTCTCTTTGAATCTTCTTTATCATGCTAAGAGGAGCAGGAAAAAGCAAAAAATTTCAGAATTGCACCTTGCAATGCGGAGAAATTACTGTTTGTGCATTTACAATATTCATTGATTTTTGCCATTGAAAAACGTCCAGAAATGATTGAAGCTACTGACTGAATGAAAGGAGCTGTCATCTCACTCTCTTTGAATCTTCTTTATCATGCTAAGAGGAGCAGGAAAAAGCAAAAAATTTCAGAATTGCACCTTGCAATGCGGAGAAATTACTGTTTGTGCATTTACAATATTCATTGATTTTTGCCATTGAAAAACATCATGTTTTTCATATACCAGAATTGTTTGAAGCTACTGACTGAATGAAAGGAGCTGGCATCTCACTCTCTTTGAATCTTCTTTATCATGCTAAGAGGAGCAGGAAAAAGCAAAAAATTTCAGAATTGCACCTTGCAATGCGGAGAAATTACTGGTTGTGCATTTACAATATTCATTGATTTTTGCCATTGAAAAACGTCCAGAAATGATTGAAGCTACTGACTGAATGAAAGGAGCTGGCATCTCACTCTCTTTGAATCTTCTTTATCATGCTAAGAGGAGCAGGAAAAAGCAAAAAATTTCAGAATTGCACCTTGCACTGCGGAGAAATTACTGTTTGTGCATTTACAATATTCATTGATTTTTGCCATTGAAAAACGTCCAGAAATGTTTGAAGCTACTGACTGAATGAAAGGAGCTGGCATCTCACTCTCTTTGAATCCTCTTTATCATGCTTAGAGGAGCAGGAAAAAGCAAAAAATTTCAGAATTACACCTTGCAATGCGGAGAAATTACTGTTTGTGCATTTACAATATTCATTGATTTTTGCCATTGAAAAACATGTTATTCATATACCAGAAATGTTTGAAGCTACTGACTGAATGAAAGGAGCTGGCATCTCACTCTCTTTGAATCTTCTTTATCATGCTAAGAGGAGCAGGAAAAAGCAAAAAATTTCAGAATTGCACCTTGCAATGCGGAGAAATTACTGTTTGTGCATTTACAATATTCATTGATTTTTGCCATTGAAAAACGTCCAGAAATGATTGAAGCTACTGACTGAATGAAAGGAGCTGGCATCTCACTCTCTTTGAATCTTCTTTATCATGCTAAGAGGAGCAGGAAAAAGCAAAAAATTTCAGAATTGCACCTTGCAATGCGGAGAAATTACTGTTTGTGCATTTACAATATTCATTGATTTTTGCCATTGAAAAACATCATGTTTTTCATATACCAGAATTGTTTGAAGCTACTGACTGAATGAAAGGAGCTGGCATCTCACTCTCTTTGAATCTTCTTTATCATGCTAAGAGGAGCAGGAAAAAGCAAAAAATTTCAGAATTGCACCTTGCAATGCTGAGAAATTACTGTTTGTGCATTTACAATATTCATTGATTTTTGCCATTGAAAAACGTCCAGAAATGATTGAAGCTACTGACTGAATGAAAGGAGCTGGCATCTCACTCTCTTTGAATCTTCTTTATCATGCTAAGAGGAGCAGGAAAAAGCAAAAAATTTCAGAATTGCACCTTGCAATGCGGAGAAATTACTGTTTGTGCATTTACAATATTCATTGATTTTTGCCATTGAAAAACATCATGTTTTTCATATACCAGAATTGTTTGAAGCTACTGACTGAATGAAAGGAGCTGGCATCTCACTCTCTTTGAATCTTCTTTATCATGCTAAGAGGAGCAGGAAAAAGCAAAAAATTTCAGAATTGCACCTTGCAATGCGGAGAAATTACTGTTTGTGCATTTACAATATTCATTGATTTTTGCCATTGAAAAACGTCCAGAAATGATTGAAGCTACTGACTGAATGAAAGGAGCTGGCATCTCACTCTCTTTGAATCTTCTTTATCATGCTAAGAGGAGCAGGAAAAAGCAAATAATTTCAGAATTGCACCTTGCAATGCGGAGAAATTACTGTTTGTGCATTTACAATATTCATTGATTTTTACCATTGAAAAACGTCCAGAAATGATTGAAGCTACTGACTGAATGAAAGGAGATGGCATCTCACTCTCTTTGAATCTTCTTTATCATGCTAAGAGGAGCAGGAAAAAGCAAAAAATTTCAGAATTGCACCTTGCAATGCGGAGAAATTACTGTTTGTGCATTTACAATATTCATTGATTTTTGCCATTGAAAAACGTCCAGAAATGTTTGAAGCTACTGACTGAATGAAAGGAGCTGGCATCTCACTCTCTTTGAATCTTCTTTATCATGCTAAGTGGAGCAGGAAAAAGCAAAAAATTTCAGAATTGCACCTTGCAATGCGGAGAAATTACTGGTTGTGCATTTACAATATTCATTGATTTTTGCCATTGAAAAACGTCCAGAAATGATTGAAGCTACTGACTGAATGAAAGGAGCTGGCATCTCACTCTCTTTGAATCTTCTTTGTCATGCTAAGAGGAGCAGGAAAAAGCAAAAAATTTCAGAATTGCACCTTGCACTGCGGAGAAATTACTGTTTGTGCATTTACAATATTCATTGATTTTTGCCATTGAAAAACGTCCAGAAATGTTTGAAGCTACTGACTGAATGAAAGGAGCTGGCATCTCACTCTCTTTGAATCCTCTTTCTCATGCTTAGAGGAGCAGGAAAAAGCAAAAAATTTCAGAATTACACCTTGCAATGCGGAGAAATTACTGTTTGTACATTTACAATATTCATTGATTTTTGCCATTGAAAAACATGTTATTCATATACCAGAAATGTTTGAAGCTACTGACTGAATGAAAGGAGCTGGCATCTCACTCTCTTTGAATCTTCTTTATCATGCTAAGAGGAGCAGGAAAAAGCAAAAAATTTCAGAATTGCACCTTGCAATGTGGAGAAATTACTGTTTGTGCATTTACAATATTCATTGATTTTTGCCATTGAAAAACGTCCAGAAATGATTGAAGCTACTGACTGAATGAAAGGAGCTGGCATCTCACTCTCTTTGAATCTTCTTTATCATGCTAAGAGGAGCAGGAAAAAGCAAAAAATTTCAGAATTGCACCTTGCAATGCGGAGAAATTACTGTTTGTGCATTTACAATATTCATTGATTTTTGCCATTGAAAAACGTCCAGAAATGATTGAAGCTACTGACTGAATGAAAGGAGCTGGCATCTCACTCTCTTTGAATCTTCTTTATCATGCTAAGAGGAGCAGGAAAAAGCAAAAAATTTCAGAATTGCACCTTGCAATGCGGAGAAATTACTGTTTGTGCATTTACAATATTCATTGATTTTTGCCATTGAAAAACGTCCAGAAATGTTTGAAGCTACTGACTTAATGAAAGGAGCTGGCATCTCACTCTCTTTGAATCTTCTTTATCATGCTAAGAGGAGCAGGAAAAAGCAAAAAATTTCAGAATTGCACCTTGCAATGCGGAGAAATTACTGTTTGTGCATTTACAATATTCATTGATTTTTGCCATTGAAAAACGTCCAGAAATGTTTGAAGCTACTGACTGAATGTAAGGAGCTGGCATCTCACTCTCTTTGAATCTTCTTTATCATGCTAAGAGGAGCAGGAAAAAGCAAAAAATTTCAGAATTGCACCTTGCAATGCTGAGAAATTACTGTTTGTGCATTTACAATATTCATTGATTTTTGCCATTGAAAAACATGTTATTCATATACCAGAAATGTTTGAAGCTACTGACTGAATGAAAGGAGCTGGCATCTCACTCTCTTTGAATCTTCTTTATCATGCTAAGAGGAGCAGGAAAAAGCAAAAAATTTCAGAATTGCACCTTGCAATGCGGAGAATTTACTGTTTGTGCATTTACAATATTCATTGATTTTTGCCATTGAAAAACATCATGTTATTCATATACCAGAAATGTTTGAAGCTACTGACTGAATGAAAGGAGCTGGCATCTCACTCTCTTTGAATCTTCTTTATCATGCTAAGAGGAGCAGTAAAAAGCAAAAAATTTCAGAATTGCACCTTGCAATGCGGAGAAATTACTGTTTGTGCATTTACAATATTCATTGATTTTTGCCATTGAAAAACGTCCAGAAATGATTGAAGCTACTGACTGAATGAAAGGAGCTGGCATCTCACTCTCTTTGAATCTTCTTTATCATGCTAAGAGGAGCAGGAAAAAGCAAAAAATTTCAGAATTGCACCTTGCAATGCGGAGAAATTACTGTTTGTGCATTTACAATATTCATTGATTTTTGCCATTGAAAAACGTCCAGAAATGATTGAAGCTACTGACTGAATGAAAGGAGCTGGCATCTCACTCTCTTTGAATCTTCTTTATCATGCTAAGAGGAGCAGGAAAAAGCAAAAAATTTCAGAATTGCACCTTGCAATGCGGAGAAATTACTGTTTGTGCATTTACAATATTCATTGATTTTTGCCATTGAAAAACGTCCAGAAATGTTTGAAGCTACTGACTTAATGAAAGGAGCTGGCATCTCACTCTCTTTGAATCTTCTTTATCATGCTAAGAGGAGCAGGAAAAAGCAAAAAATTTCAGAATTGCACCTTGCAATGCGGAGAAATTACTGTTTGTGCATTTACAATATTCATTGATTTTTGCCATTGAAAAACGTCCAGAAATGTTTGAAGCTACTGACTGAATGTAAGGAGCTGGCATCTCACTCTCTTTGAATCTTCTTTATCATGCTAAGAGGAGCAGGAAAAAGCAAAACATTTCAGAATTGCACCTTGCAATGAGGAGAAATTACTGTTTGTGCATTTACAATATTCATTGATTTTTGCCATTGAAAAATGTCCAGAAATGATTGAAGCTACTGACTGAATGAAAGGAGCTGGCATCTCACTCTCTTTGAATCTTCTTTATCATGCTAAGAGGAGCAGGAAAAAGCAAAAAATTTCAGAATTGCACCTTGCAATGCGGAGAAATTACTGTTTGTGCATTTATAATATTGATTGATTTTTGCCATTGAAAAACGTCCAGAAATGATTGAAGCTACTGACTGAATGAAAGGAGCTGTCATCTCACTCTCTTTGAATCTTCTTTATCATGCTAAGAGGAGCAGGAAAAAGCAAAAAATTTCAGAATTGCACCTTGCAATGCTGAGAAATTACTGTTTGTGCATTTACAATATTCATTGATTTTTGCCATTGAAAAACATGTTATTCATATACCAGAAATGTTTGAAGCTACTGACTGAATGAAAGGAGCTGGCATCTCACTCTCTTTGAATCTTCTTTATCATGCTAAGAGGAGCAGGAAAAAGCAAAAAATTTCAGAATTGCACCTTGCAATGCGGAGAATTTACTGTTTGTGCATTTACAATATTCATTGATTTTTGCCATTGAAAAACATCATGTTATTCATATACCAGAAATGTTTGAAGCTACTGACTGAATGAAAGGAGCTGGCATCTCACTCTCTTTGAATCTTCTTTATCATGCTAAGAGGAGCAGTAAAAAGCAAAAAATTTCAGAATTGCACCTTGCAATGCGGAGAAATTACTGTTTGTGCATTTACAATATTCATTGATTTTTGCCATTGAAAAACGTCCAGAAATGATTGAAGCTACTGACTGAATGAAAGGAGCTGGCATCTCACTCTCTTTGAATCTTCTTTATCATGCTAAGAGGAGCAGGAAAAAGCAAAAAATTTCAGAATTGCACCTTGCAATGCGGAGAAATTACTGTTTGTGCATTTACAATATTCATTGATTTTTGCCATTGAAAAACATCATGTTATTCATATACCAGAATTGTTTGAAGCTACTGACTGAATGAAAGGAGCTGGCATCTCACTCTCTTTGAATCTTCTTTATCATGCTAAGAGGAGCAGGAAAAAGCAAAAAATTTCAGAATTGCACCTTGCAATGCGGAGAAATTACTGTTTGTGCATTTACAATATTCATTGATTTTTGCCATTGAAAAACATCATGTTATTCATATACCAGAAATGTTTGAAGCTACTGACTGAATGAAAGCAGCTGGCATCTCACTCTCTTTGAATCTTCTTTATCATGCTAAGAGGAGCAGTAAAAAGCAAAAAATTTCAGAATTGCACCTTGCAATGCGGAGAAATTACTGTTTGTGCATTTACAATATTCATTGATTTTTGCCATTGAAAAACGTCCAGAAATGATTGAAGCTACTGACTGAATGAAAGGAGCTGGCATCTCACTCTCTTTGAATCTTCTTTATCATGCTAAGAGGAGCAGGAAAAAGCAAAAAATTTCAGAATTGCACCTTGCAATGCGGAGAAATTACTGTTTTTGCATTTGCAATATTCATTGATTTTTGCCATTGAAAAACATCATGTTATTCATATACCAGAATTGTTTGAAGCTACTGACTGAATGAAAGGAGCTGGCATCTCACTCTCTTTGAATCTTCTTTATCATGCTAAGAGGAGCAGGAAAAAGCAAAAAATTTCAGAATTGCACCTTGCAATGCGGAGAAATTACAGTTTGTGCATTTACAATATTCAGTGATTTTTGCCATTGAAAAACATCATGTTATTCATATACCAGAAATGTTTGAAGCTACTGACTGAATGAAAGGAGCTGGCATCTCACTCTCTTTGAATCTTCTTTATCATGCTAAGAGGAGCAGGAAAAAGCAAAAAATTTCAGAATTGCACCTTGCAATGCGGAGAAATTACTGTTTGTGCATATACAATATTCATTGATTTTTGCCATTATAAAACATCATGTTATTCATATACCAGAAATGTTTGAAGCTACTGACTGAATGAAAGGAGCTGGCATCTCACTCTCTTTGAATATTCTTTACCATGCTAAGAGGAGCAGGAAAAAGCAAAAAATTTCAGAATTGCACCTTGCAATGCGGAGAAATTACTGTTTGTGCATTTACAATATTCATTGATTTTTGCCATTGAAAAACGTCCAGAAATGATTGAAGCTACTGACTGAATGAAAGGAGCTGGCATCTCACTCTCTTTGAATCTTCTTTATCATGCTAAGAGGAGCAGGAAAAAGCAAAAAATTTCAGAATTGCACCTTGCAATGCGGAGAAATTACTGTTTGTGCATTTACAATATTCATTGATTTTTACCATTGAAAAACGTCCAGAAATGATTGAAGCTACTGACTGAATGAAAGGAGATGGCATCTCACTCTCTTTGAATCTTCTTTATCATGCTAAGAGGAGCAGGAAAAAGCAAAAAATTTCAGAATTGCACCTTGCAATGCGGAGAAATTACTGTTTGTGCATTTACAATATTCATTGATTTTTGCCATTGAAAAACGTCCAGAAATGATTGAAGCTACTGACTGAATGAAAGGAGCTGTCATCTCACTCTCTTTGAATCTTCTTTATCATGCTAAGAGGAGCAGGAAAAAGCAAAAAATTTCAGAATTGCACCTTGCAATGCGGAGAAATTACTGTTTGTGCATTTACAATATTCATTGATTTTTGCCATTGAAAAACGTCCAGAAATGTTTGAAGCTACTGACTGAATGAAAGGAGCTGGCATCTCACTCTCTTTGAATCTTCTTTATCATGCTAAGAGGAGCAGGAAAATGCAAAAAATTTCAGAATTGCACCTTGCAATGCGGAGAAATTACTGTTTGTGCATTTACAATATTCATTGATTTTTGCCATTGAAAAACGTCCAGAAATGATTGAAGCTACTGACTGAATGAAAGGAGCTGGCATCTCACTCTCTTTGAATCTTCTTTAACATGCTAAGAGGAGCAGGAAAAAGCAAAAAATTTCAGAATTGCACCTTGCACTGCGGAGAAATTACTGTTTGTGCATTTTCAATATTCATTGATTTTTGCCATTGAAAAACGTCCAGAAATGTTTGAAGCTACTGACTGAATGAAAGGAGCTGGCATCTCACTCTCTTTGAATCTTCTTTATCATGCTTAGAGGAGCAGGAAAAAGCAAAAAATTTCAGAATTACACCTTGCAATGCGGAGAAATTACTGTTTGTGCATTTACAATATTCATTGATTTTTGCCATTGAAAAACATGTTATTCATATACCAGAAATGTTTGAAGCTACTGACTGAATGAAAGGAGCTGGCATCTCACTCTCTTTGAATCTTCTTTATCATGCTAAGAGGAGCAGGAAAAAGCAAAAAATTTCAGAATTGCACCTTGCAATGCGGAGAATTTACTGTTTGTGCATTTACAATATTCATTGATTTTTGCCATTGAAAAACATCATGTTATTCATATACCAGAAATGTTTGAAGCTACTGACTGAATGAAAGGAGCTGGCATCTCACTCTCTTTGAATCTTCTTTATCATGCTAAGAGGAGCAGTAAAAAGCAAAAAATTTCAGAATTGCACCTTGCAATGCGGAGAAATTACTGTTTGTGCATTTACAATATTCATTGATTTTTGCCATTGAAAAACGTCCAGAAATGATTGAAGCTACTGACTGAATGAAAGGAGCTGGCATCTCACTCTCTTTGAATCTTCTTTATCATGCTAAGAGGAGCAGGAAAAAGCAAAAAATGTCAGAATTGCACCTTGCAATGCGGAGAAATTACTGTTTGTGCATTTACAATATTCATTGATTTTTGCCATTGAAAAACATCATGTTATTCATATACCAGAATTGTTTGAAGCTACTGACTGAATGAAAGGAGCTGGCATCTCACTCTCTTTGAATCTTCTTTATCATGCTAAGAGGAGCAGGAAAAAGCAAAAAATTTCAGAATTGCACCTTGCAATGCGGAGAAATTACTGTTTGTGCATTTACAATATTCATTGATTTTTGCCATTGAAAAACATCATGTTATTCATATACCAGAAATGTTTGAAGCTACTGACTGAATGAAAGCAGCTGGCATCTCACTCTCTTTGAATCTTCTTTATCATGCTAAGAGGAGCAGTAAAAAGCAAAAAATTTCAGAATTGCACCTTGCAATGCGGAGAAATTACTGTTTGTGCATTTACAATATTCATTGATTTTTGCCATTGAAAAACGTCCAGAAATGATTGAAGCTACTGACTGAATGAAAGGAGCTGGCATCTCACTCTCTTTGAATCTTCTTTATCATGCTAAGAGGAGCAGGAAAAAGCAAAAAATTTCAGAATTGCACCTTGCAATGCGGAGAAATTACTGTTTGTGCATTTGCAATATTCATTGATTTTTGCCATTGAAAAACATCATGTTATTCATATACCAGAATTGTTTGAAGCTACTGACTGAATGAAAGGAGCTGGCATCTCACTCTCTTTGAATCTTCTTTATCATGCTAAGAGGAGCAGGAAAAAGCAAAAAATTTCAGAATTGCACCTTGCAATGCGGAGAAATTACTGTTTGTGCATATACAATATTCATTGATTTTTGCCATTATAAAACATCATGTTATTCATATACCAGAAATGTTTGAAGCTACTGACTCAATGAAAGGAGCTGGCATCTCACTCTCTTTGAATATTCTTTACCATGCTAAGAGGAGCAGGAAAAAGCAAAAAATTTCAGAATTGCACCTTGCAATGCGGAGAAATTACTGTTTGTGCATTTACAATATTCATTGATTTTTGCCATTGAAAAACGTCCAGAAATGATTGAAGCTACTGACTGAATGAAAGGAGCTGGCATCTCACTCTCTTTGAATCTTCTTTATCATGCTAAGAGGAGCAGGAAAAAGCAAAAAATTTCAGAATTGCACCTTGCAATGCGGAGAAATTACTGTTTGTGCATTTACAATATTCATTGATTTTTACCATTGAAAAACGTCCAGAAATGATTGAAGCTACTGACTGAATGAAAGGAGATGGCATCTCACTCTCTTTGAATCTTCTTTATCATGCTAAGAGGAGCAGGAAAAAGCAAAAAATTTCAGAATTGCACCTTGCAATGCGGAGAAATTACTGTTTGTGCATTTACAATATTCATTGATTTTTGCCATTGAAAAACGTCCAGAAATGATTGAAGCTACTGACTGAATGAAAGGAGCTGTCATCTCACTCTCTTTGAATCTTCTTTATCATGCTAAGAGGAGCAGGAAAAAGCAAAAAATTTCAGAATTGCACCTTGCAATGCGGAGAAATTACTGTTTGTGCATTTACAATATTCATTGATTTTTGCCATTGAAAAACGTCCAGAAATGTTTGAAGCTACTGACTGAATGAAAGGAGCTGGCATCTCACTCTCTTTGAATCTTCTTTATCATGCTAAGAGGAGCAGGAAAAAGCAAAAAATTTCAGAATTGCACCTTGCAATGCGGAGAAATTACTGTTTGTGCATTTACAATATTCATTGATTTTTGCCATTGAAAAACGTCCAGAAATGATTGAAGCTACTGACTGAATGAAAGGAGCTGGCATCTCACTCTCTTTGAATCTTCTTTAACATGCTAAGAGGAGCAGGAAAAAGCAAAAAATTTCAGAATTGCACCTTGCACTGCGGAGAAATTACTGTTTGTGCATTTTCAATATTCATTGATTTTTGCCATTGAAAAACGTCCAGAAATGTTTGAAGCTACTGACTGAATGAAAGGAGCTGGCATCTCACTCTCTTTGAATCTTCTTTATCATGCTTAGAGGAGCAGGAAAAAGCAAAAAATTTCAGAATTACACCTTGCAATGCGGAGAAATTACTGTTTGTGCATTTACAATATTCATTGATTTTTGCCATTGAAAAACATGTTATTCATATACCAGAAATGTTTGAAGCTACTGACTGAATGAAAGGAGCTGGCATCTCACTCTCTTTGAATCTTCTTTATCATGCTAAGAGGAGCAGGAAAAAGCAAAAAATTTCAGAATTGCACCTTGCAATGCGGAGAATTTACTGTTTGTGCATTTACAATATTCATTGATTTTTGCCATTGAAAAACATCATGTTATTCATATACCAGAAATGTTTGAAGCTACTGACTGAATGAAAGGAGCTGGCATCTCACTCTCTTTGAATCTTCTTTATCATGCTAAGAGGAGCAGTAAAAAGCAAAACATTTCAGAATTGCACCTTGCAATGCGGAGAAATTACTGTTTGTGCATTTACAATATTCATTGATTTTTGCCATTGAAAAACGTCCAGAAATGATTGAAGCTACTGACTGAATGAAAGGAGCTGGCATCTCACTCTCTTTGAATCTTCTTTATCATGCTAAGAGGAGCAGGAAAAAGCAAAAAATTTCAGAATTGCACCTTGCAATGCGGAGAAATTACTGTTTGTGCATTTACAATATTCATTGATTTTTGCCATTGAAAAACGTCCAGAAATGTTTGAAGCTACTGACTGAATGAAAGGAGCTGGCATCTCACTCTCTTTGAATCTTCTTTATCATGCTAAGAGGAGCAGGAAAAAGCAAAAAATTTCAGAATTGCACCTTGCAATGCGGAGAAATTACTGTTTGTGCATTTACAATATTCATTGATTTTTGCCATTGAAAAACGTCCAGAAATGATTGAAGCTACTGACTGAATGAAAGGAGCTGGCATCTCACTCTCTTTGAATCTTCTTTAACATGCTAAGAGGAGCAGGAAAAAGCAAAAAATTTCAGAATTGCACCTTGCACTGCGGAGAAATTACTGTTTGTGCATTTTCAATATTCATTGATTTTTGCCATTGAAAAACGTCCAGAAATGTTTGAAGCTACTGACTGAATGAAAGGAGCTGGCATCTCACTCTCTTTGAATCTTCTTTATCATGCTTAGAGGAGCAGGAAAAAGCAAAAAATTTCAGAATTACACCTTGCAATCCGGAGAAATTACTGTTTGTGCATTTACAATATTCATTGATTTTTGCCATTGAAAAACATGTTATTCATATACCAGAAATGTTTGAAGCTACTGACTGAATGAAAGGAGCTGGCATCTCACTCTCTTTGAATCTTCTTTATCATGCTAAGAGGAGCAGGAAAAAGCAAAAAATTTCAGAATTGCACCTTGCAATGCGGAGAATTTACTGTTTGTGCATTTACAATATTCATTGATTTTTGCCATTGAAAAACATCATGTTATTCATATACCAGAAATGTTTGAAGCTACTGACTGAATGAAAGGAGCTGGCATCTCACTCTCTTTGAATCTTCTTTATCATGCTAAGAGGAGCAGTAAAAAGCAAAAAATTTCAGAATTGCACCTTGCAATGCGGAGAAATTACTGTTTGTGCATTTACAATATTCATTGATTTTTGCCATTGAAAAACGTCCAGAAATGATTGAAGCTACTGACTGAATGAAAGGAGCTGGCATCTCACTCTCTTTGAATCTTCTTTATCATGCTAAGAGGAGCAGGAAAAAGCAAAAAATTTCAGAATTGCACCTTGCAATGCGGAGAAATTACTGTTTGTGCATTTACAATATTCATTGATTTTTGCCATTGAAAAACATCATGTTATTCATATACCAGAATTGTTTGAAGCTACTGACTGAATGAAAGGAGCTGGCATCTCACTCTCTTTGAATCTTCTTTATCATGCTAAGAGGAGCAGGAAAAAGCAAAAAATTTCAGAATTGCACCTTGCAATGCGGAGAAATTACTGTTTGTGCATTTACAATATTCATTGATTTTTGCCATTGAAAAACATCATGTTATTCATATACCAGAAATGTTTGAAGCTACTGACTGAATGAAAGGAGCTGGCATCTCACTCTCTTTGAATCTTCTTTATCATGCTAAGAGGAGCAGGAAAAAGCAAAAAATTTCAGAATTGCACCTTGCAATGCGGAGAAATTACTGTTTGTGCATTTACAATATTCATTGATTTTTGCCATTATAAAACATCATGTTATTCATATACCAGAAATGTTTGAAGCTACTGACTGAATGAAAGGAGCTGGCATCTCACTCTCTTTGAATATTCTTTACCATGCTAAGAGGAGCAGGAAAAAGCAAAAAATTTCAGAATTGCACCTTGCAATGCGGAGAAATTACTGTTTGTGCATTTACAATATTCATTGATTTTTGCCATTGAAAAACGTCCAGAAATGATTGAAGCTACTGACTGAATGAAAGGAGCTGTCATCTCACTCTCTTTGAATCTTCTTTATCATGCTAAGAGGAGCAGGAAAAAGCAAAAAATTTCAGAATTGCACCTTGCAATGCGGAGAAATTACTGTTTGTGCATTTACAATATTCATTGATTTTTGCCATTGAAAAACGTCCAGAAATGATTGAAGCTACTGACTGAATGAAAGGAGCTGGCATCTCACTCTCTTTGAATCTTCTTTATCATGCTAAGAGGAGCAGGAAAAAGCAAAAAATTTCAGAATTGCACCTTGCAATGCGGAGAAATTACTGTTTGTGCATTTACAATATTCATTGATTTTTACCATTGAAAAACGTCCAGAAATGATTGAAGCTACTGACTGAATGAAAGGAGATGGCATCTCACTCTCTTTGAATCTTCTTTATCATGCTAAGAGGAGCAGGAAAAAGCAAAAAATTTCAGAATTGCACCTTGCAATGCGGAGAAATTACTGTTTGTGCATTTACAATATTCATTGATTTTTGCCATTGAAAAACGTCCAGAAATGATTGAAGCTACTGACTGAATGAAAGGAGCTGTCATCTCACTCTCTTTGAATCTTCTTTATCATGCTAAGAGGAGCAGGAAAAAGCAAAAAATTTCAGAATTGCACCTTGCAATGCGGAGAAATTACTGTTTGTGCATTTACAATATTCATTGATTTTTGCCATTGAAAAACGTCCAGAAATGTTTGAAGCTACTGACTGAATGAAAGGAGCTGGCATCTCACTCTCTTTGAATCTTCTTTATCATGCTAAGAGGAGCAGGAAAAAGCAAAAAATTTCAGAATTGCACCTTGCAATGCGGAGAAATTACTGTTTGTGCATTTACAATATTCATTGATTTTTGCCATTGAAAAACGTCCAGAAATGATTGAAGCTACTGACTGAATGAAAGGAGCTGGCATCTCACTCTCTTTGAATCTTCTTTAACATGCTAAGAGGAGCAGGAAAAAGCAAAAAATTTCAGAATTGCACCTTGCACTGCGGAGAAATTACTGTTTGTGCATTTTCAATATTCATTGATTTTTGCCATTGAAAAACGTCCAGAAATGTTTGAAGCTACTGACTGAATGAAAGGAGCTGGCATCTCACTCTCTTTGAATCTTCTTTATCATGCTTAGAGGAGCAGGAAAAAGCAAAAAATTTCAGAATTACACCTTGCAATGCGGAGAAATTACTGTTTGTGCATTT